>NC_059103.1:176709775-177982275 GCF_020740685.1 Jaculus jaculus | reverse complement strand
CATGGTATCACTCATTTAACATCTGCCTTATAGTAAGTATTCCACAAATACCCTTGAAGCTGCCACTCTAGTCACTCTCCTGCCTGTACCCCTTCCTACCCTCTCCACACATACATCCCAGACCTCGAGAATGGAACTTGGTCCTATTAAAAATATTCACCAAAGGAAGCTATCAGAAAAGGTTCTAAGGATAGAAAACATTAAAAAATCAAATGAGGGCTGGAAAGATGGCTTAGTGGTTAAGCACTTGCCTATGAAGCCTAAGGACCCTGGTTCAAGGCTTGATTCCCCAGGACCCACTTTAGCCAGATGCACAAGGGTGTACACATGTCTGGAGTTCTTTGCAGTGGCTGGAAGCCCTGGCATGCCCATTCTCTCTCTCTCTCTCTCTCTCTCTCTCTGCCTCTCTCACTCTCTGTCTGTCACTCTCAAATACATAAATAAAATAAACAAAAAAATTTAAAAAGTCAAATGAAAATAAATGCTGGCAATGATGTGGACAAAAAGGAAGCTTCATCCACTGTTGGTGGAAATGTAAAATGGTACAATCACTTTGGAAAGCAATATGGAGACTCCTAAAAAAGCTGACTATAGAGTTACCAGCAGACCCAGTTATTCTTTTACTGGGCATGTACCCTAAAACCTCAAAGCCTCAGTCCAGAGAGATTTGTTCAACCATGTTTACAGCTGCTCAATTCATAATAGCCAAGGGCTGGAATCAACCCAGATGTCCATCACTAGAAGAATGGATAACTAAGATGTGGTATATCTACATGATATAATTCTACACAGCAATAAGAAAAAAAATAACACAATGGAATTTGAAGAAAAATGGTAGAACCTGGAACAGATCATTCTCAGTGAACTCACCCAATCACAGAAAGATAATCACTGCATAGTCTTGCTCATCTACAGCACCTAACCTGAATCTACCCAAGATGCTGACATAACCAGCAAGCATCTTGAGGACTGGAAAATAGGGTGGGTGGAGAGGGAGGGGAGGGCAAAGGAGGGGACAGGGGACACAAATCTGGACCCAAATGGCAATGGTTACCATAAAATTCTATATTCTAAAAGACATAGCATAGGTTGAACCTTCACCAGGCCCTTGGAGGGAACACCTGAGTCACAAGGCCCTTGAGTGGGTATGATGAAGACTGACCTTAATCAGGACCAGATCCAGAAATGAGCCTTCTCTCCATTATCAAGCTACTACCAATCCTGGGATTCAAGAAGACCTACACCTATTAAATTCTCTCTCTCTAAAAAAAAATAATGGTTATCCCATTTATCTGGTGTTAACTTTACCCTCCATTATAGAATCTGCTTCTCTTTTTTCAGACTGATACAGATCCAAAGGAGAGAAATATCCCATCATACCTCAAAAGGGCCCCAGCTGAAACTAAGAATAATTGGTGGAACAAGCAAGTGTGCATTTTCTTGGTGAACCTGGTACCAGCACCAGTGTGAAGGAGATCAACACAGAGAACCATCAGTTCTTACCAAACCATATATCCAGAGACACAGAGGCTCCCAAGACCTCATAACTGAAGCAGACCAAAAATGAACCCAACATGGATCAGGGACATTTGTGGAAGAGGGGGTGGAAAGAATTTCAAAGCCACATGTTGGGTCATGATACACAGGCAGGAAGATTTCCTCCTACCCATAACTGAGGGGTAACCCCACAATTCATGACCCATATACCCCAACAAGGAGGGACCAGGGGGAGAGGGAAGGACAGGGAGGAGGCTAACAATTGTACCAACTTAACTGTATTCACTGAGTACAAAACTAATTTTAAAAAAATTAAATAAAATGAAAAGGTTGAATGTCCACATCCTTGTAAGATACATTAGCTTTGCTACCAGTGATATATAAAAGACGAAGAACATAGATGTCTCCCCATTGACAGGCTCTGGAGGGCACTTCCTGTCCTTGGCCAAAACAGAAATGTTCAGGGGCTTGGAAACACAGTCGCCCAGTGAGCCAACACCATCTGCACCAGAGCCATGGGCTCAGCCAAGAGCAGTGCCATGGGCTGCTCTCATGAGGCTCTGTAGGCATGCAAGGCCAGAAAAACAAACACCTGGGAAAGAACATGACAGTTTCCACATGATATCAAAAGTGACCCATTTGTGAGCACATTGGAGAAGTCCCTAGGGGGTGGCCAAGAATAGCATAAAAGCTAAAGGGAAAGCCCGGCTTTCTGGTAGAAAGGAGAGCCAGAGAAACGATGTTTTTCATTAAATCATTGCCCAGCCTCAGTTTGACCTTGGAACAGTCTGCAAATCGGAGCTGATATGGTTGTAAAATTACTTGGATACACTTAACTGCTTAATTAAGCTACTACCTAGGACTAGATTTCCTACTTAGTTCTACAATTAGGGCCTATAACCAAAGAAAATGTTACTAATTCAATAAGAATCACTCTAATCTGTTTCCTATGTCCTTTGTCATTCTGCCATCTGTCCTTGAAAACCTTCTAGAAGCCAGTGACATACAAGTAGCTTAGCCCATTAGAAGAAGAGCTGCTCTCATTGGTGACTAAAAGGTACTTCTGTGAACACATCATACTTAACTACTTTAAGTGCTCCAAATACCATGTATTCATTTATATTGAATGCAAGGTCTGAACTCATTATAAAACTTATTTTCTATAATGATATAAAGTTTGACTTAGGTAAAATAATCTAGATTAGATATCATTATGAAAATTGCAGACCCAAATAAACTAGCTACCCATGTGAAAAGTAATATAGCTTGTCCAAATACATAGTACTATGAAACTATGATGGAAATTGAGAGGTTTAACTAAGTCTAAGGTTATTATATCACCATTAATTCTATAAATATACACACATATACATATACATGTATATGTATATGTATATGTATATGTATATGTATATGTATATGTATATGTATACACACACACACACGGAGAGAGAGAGAACCTAATTTTTGCCAGCCTTTATTTTTAAACTTTGAAGTTGGTGATGAAATAGAACAAAAATTTGCCCTTATAACATGGGATTCAGCCCATCAACAAAGGTATAAAGACATAATATTATGTTTTAAAAGGTGGGAAAAGGGGCTGGAGAGATGGCTTAGTGGTTAAGCGCTTGCCTGTGAAGCCTAAGGACCCCAGTTCAAGGCTCGGTTCCCCAGGTCCCACGTTAGCCAGATGCACAAGGGGGCGCACGCGTCTGGAGTTCGTGTGAAGAGTCTGGAGTTCGTGTGAAGAGGCTGGAAGCCCTGGCACGCCCATTCTCTCTCTCTCCTCTATCTGTCTTTCTCTCTATGTCTGTCGCTCTCAAATAAATAAATAAATAAATAATGAACAAAAAAAAAGGTGGGAAAAGGTAGGAAGAGACGAGATGTTGTTAAATAAGTGTGAGAGTCAGAAAAGAGTACTTGAGGAAGTGATAAAATGAAGGCACAGTAAGAAGGGAAAAGCTGAGGTAATAAGAAAGACTACGCCAGGCAGAGGCAACATAAGGGAAAATGTGCTGAGCCAAGAACAAGTTGAACTTATTTCAAAATGAGCAAGAAGCTCAACATGGCTGACTAGAAAGAATAGCAAAAGATGAGATTAGAGATGTGGACAAAAGCCAATCAGCTCCTGGTAAGTATTACAAAAACACCTAACAGACTTTTTTGATTGTTTGATTTTTGTTGTTGTTTCATGCAATAAGAGCTAAATTGAAAGTATGGAATTAGAAAATTATTGTCTCAGTGAAAATGAGGAAATGGGGATGGAGAGATGGCTTAGCAGTTAAGGTGCATTCCTGTGAAGCCCAAGGACCCAGATTTGATTCTCCAGGTCCCACATGAGCCAGATGCACATGATGGCTCATGCATCTGGAGTTTGCTTGCAGTGGCTAGAGGCCCTGGCATGTCCATCCCATTCTCTCCCTCCCTCTCTCCTCTCTCTATCTTTCTCTCTCTCTCTCTCTCTCTGTTTCTAATGAATAAATAAAATATATCTTTAAAAAATAAATGAAAAGAAAATGTGGGAATATCTGAGGAATAGGAAATTGTTACATAATAAGAGAAGTCTATGGCATTGCACTTCAGCAGCAGAGTAACAAAATGGTGCAGTCACCCGCTGGAGGTGTGAGAGAGTCTGAGCCTGAGAAGGGGCTGAGTCACTCTTATGTCTTCTGACTTAAGCTCCTTGTCATTCAGCTCTCAGGAGAGAGACAAAACTTAAAATGAGAACTAGTGAGCTAGCTTGCCAGAATAAATTTGAAAGGACAAAGTTCTTTCTCTTCATTTTTAGACTTAGTATAGGAAGTTAAGAATAATTCAGTTGAGATATGCATTTACAGTAATATTGAACGGTATATAAAATGATAAACTATTACTGGGAGAGCAAACTTGAGAAGGCTGGAACTATGGAATCCTTCCAAAGGGGTGACATCTTCAACAAATGAGTACATTTGAAAACTAACAAACACATGCCAAAAAAAAGCAGTAGAAAATCATATCATCACATCAGCTCTTACTTCAGTTTTAGGTCGACCGATAGAAAACTCAGCAAGCAGATAAAGTAAGCCTGGAGAAACTCTGTCTCCCATGCCTTTCTCAGATGGATCTGGTGTGGGAATTCATATGAACCATATGCAAGGAAAAACAAACATGTCTTAAAAAAAACAAAATATAAATGATATCTCTAGGAATGCATTTAAAGGCAAACTTCACAGACATTCACATATATAATACATAGAAGATATGAGTTTAGGATGAAATCATCAAATGTGTGAAAAAGCCATAAGCATTGATTGTTAGCATGACCTTCAAGAGTGCAGAAAGTCCGTTGCAAGATAGACTTAAAGAAATTAGTTAGTGTTCTATGCAAGGAGACAGAAAGATGAAAATTTTGTTGAAAAATTTTTTTTAAAAAATCAGAGTCAAGTGACACAGAAGATAGAATGTATAGATTAAGTGAGCTATAAAGGGAGAAAACAGAGAAAGTGGAGAATATTCAACACTTGAAACTATGTTTGGCTAAATGTTTCACAGGGTAAACATAAGAGGCTAACTCCCAGATTTAGGAAGAGGAAAGGATCAGAGAGCTGTACTTCACTCACAAAACCCCTAAGGAAATTAACTTATATATGGTGTTGCAGTCAGGTTCGCATTGCTGGTAGAAATCACCCAACCAAGAGCAGCTTGTGGGAAAAACAGGATTATTTTGGTTTACAGGCTTGAGAGGAAGCTCCACAATGGGAGGGGGAAAACTATGGCATGAGCAGAGGATGGACATCACCCCCTGGTGAACATAAGGTGAGTGTGCCAAACACTGGCAAGGGGAAACTGGCTATTACACCCATAAACCCACCCCCAACAATATACTCCTTCAAGGAGGCATCAGTTCTCAAATATCCATCAGCTGAGAACCTAGCATTCAGAATACCTAAGTTTATGGGGGATACATGAGTCAAACCACCACATTACACCTCTGGCAGACATCCATGATGCAAAATGCAATGCATTCAGTCCACCTTTAAAAGTCCCAGAATTTTTTTTTATCAATCCCAGTGATGTTCATACAGCTCCATAATCTAAGGTCTTTTTGTTTGTTTATTTGTTTTTAAATACTTTTATTTATTTATTTATTTATTTATTTGACAAAGAAAGAGGCAGAGAGAGAGAGAGAGAGAATGGGTGTGTCAGGGCCTCCAACCACTGCAAACAAACTCCAGATGTGTGAGCCCCCTTGGGCATCTGGCTAACTTGGGTTCTGGGGAATTGAACCTGGGTCCATTGGCTTTGCAGGCAAACACCTTAAGTGCTAAGCCCTCCAGCCCCCAACTTTAACTGAGCCATAATACGAAAAAAAAAAAAAAATAGCCTCAAAAAACCTATAATGGAACAGAATAAACATTCACACGGCGAATTATTACATTGAGCATAGCAATGAAATATTCAACCAAAACAAGATTTAAAACAGCCAGGGAAAACATCAAACTCTGTAGTTTCAAGTCCAAAAACTCTAGTTAGTGACAAATCTCCAAGTCTCATAATTCCAACCAGCAACAAGTCTCTGGCATTCCAATTCCACCCCTCCAGCTAAGCTACTCACAGTCCTGGAAAACTTCATCCAGGGCCGGCAGTTTTCCTTAGCAGCCATCTCATGGTCCTGCATCTCCACTGGATCACTACTGCAATCCATGGTTCATCCTCATGGCTCCATCAGGACTCCATGCAGGCATCCAGCAAACCTGCTATACACTGCCCAAGACCATTTCCAAAACACAAGACTGTGTTGCAAACTCAATGACTCCCTCCTAAATTTCTTATACTCCACAATACCAGGTAGGGTGCTAGTTTGTAATTTGTTAATCCAGGGGAGAATAAGGCAGACTTTGAAGAACAGGACTCTCCTTGAGCACCCAGACCCCTTCAAAAGAATATACATTCTTCATGTTGCCCCAGTGCAGATCAGCTGGCCCAATCTCAAAGGTTATAATTTCTCAATTGCAGCTAAATGGACAGCAATTCAACCAAAGATTTTTTTTTTTCCCTGTGCCATATCCCTCTGCTCACAACAGTTCATTTCTACACAAAGCAACCCTGCACAACATCTCAGGAAACAGGCATAACAGCAAGCTTCCCACACAAAATGCCAGCCCAGTCCAGGCAAAGCTCGTTCTCACTCTCACAAGCCAAATCTCACAATCCATAGTTCTTACTGCGTTCAGGTCTTTCAACTCTGACCATAAGGAAGTTCTGGGTGAAAAGAGCCATTTCCTTCTTCCCACTTGGCTGCTAGAGCTGTTTGCTGCCTTCCAGCATGGATTGAAGACCAGCAAGGACTGAAAACCAGCATCAACTGAAGACCTGTGTGGATCAAAACCAAGGGGCTCCTCAGGAAGCCTCCAGGCCTTCAGTGCTGGATTGAGACTACTGAGGCATCTGGCCACATGGACTGAGCAGCTACCATGTTCCTTGATTCTCGAGCTTGCAACTGCTATTGAACTACTGGAAGCTAATCCAATAAATTCCCTTTTTAAAATAATTCATTCTAGAAGTTCTGTTACTCTCGAGAACCTTGACTAATGCAAATGGAAAAGGTTGTTTCACTGAAATTGTGGTTCTGGAGTACTAAGACTGGGGATCCTCCAAGGTATTGGTCTCTGGCAATGATGCCAAAAGGCATTGGTGAGAGCATATGCATTTCTTTTCTTAGCTATGTCAAAATACCTAACAAAGCCCATTTAAGGATGGGTTTATTTTGGCTCACAGTTTGAGAGGGTAGTCCGTCATAACAGGGAAAGCAAGGCAGCGGGCACAAGAGGCAGCTGGTCACATTGTACCCATGGGTCAGAAACAGAAAGTGATGAGTGCTGGTGCTCAGCTCTCTTTTTTCTCCTTTTTCTTCAGACCTGGATACCAGCCCATGGAATGATATAGTCCACAGTTAAGAATGGATTTTCCTACCTCTAGAAACTTCTTCAGCCACATGCCCAGGAGTTTGTGCTCTAAATAATTTTAGATCCTATAAAGTTAACAATCAATATTAACCATTATAAGTTCATCCCTTGTCAAATAAACATATCACTTTTAAGCAGAACCTTCCACTGCTTATCCATAATGGCACATGATCATATCATAAGGCAAAATGAATTTAGTCCAAATTCAAAGCTCCCACAGCTTTTGTCAGTCCCAACAGTATTCAGAAATATTAGTAAAGTCTGTTCTGAGACTCATGCATGTAATCTTTTATATATAAACCCCTATGTAATGACATGGAGGAAATAATCTCATTCCCAAATGACATAAATGTGGGTATGACAAAGAAAGCTTGGACAAAAGCAAGATCTCAACCCAACAGGACAAACATTTTAAATCTCGTAGTTCCATTGTTGGCATCTTGAGCTCATAAATGAGTCATCTGAGCTCCAAAGGACTTGGTTATCCACACACCTCAAAATTTGTCACCTACAGCACATACACCCTAAAAGTTAATGAGCTGAACCTCCACTGACTGCACTTCTCACAGATCCCACCAGAATGGACCTTTAAGATCTGTTTATGTGGGCTGGATGAATGGCTTAGTGGTTAAGGTGTTGGTCTGCAAAGCTTAAAGATCCAGGTTCAATTCCCCAGAAGCCACATAAGCCAGATGCACAAGGTGGCACATGGGTCTAGGTCTTATTTGCAGTGACTGGAGGCCCTAGCACTCCCATTCTGTCTATCTGCTATTTCCTCTCTCTCTCTCTTTCTTTCTCGCGCTCTTTCTAAACAAATAAAATATTTTTAAAAATCTGCTTATGATATTCTAGGTCTTCTCTGACCCAAAGTTCCCAACTCTCCCATGTTCTAAGAAAGTTGTTCCATGAGCCTATGAACTACAAGTCAGGCTTATTACAGTAACAGCCCTACTTCCCAGGACCAAGTTTCTGTATTAATTAATTTGCTTGTTATACTACTGCTTCCCGCTTTATGTGTGTCCTGGGGATTCAACTCAAGTCTACACTTTGCCCCCTAAGCCATCTTCCCTAGCCAAAGAAATGTTCTTAAAACTATTTCAAAAGCAATTAAAAATGAAAAGTACTAGAAATATTACTATCAAATGAAGTGTTAAGAGTACTTTGGAGAAATCTATTAAGTTTTAATGAGTTTTAGAGAAAGCTTACAACTGAAGGCTTCAATCATAATCCTCTATTTAAAATAATCTATGAATTCATTAATATACCAACTGGGTATTTTTTATGAATATGAAGTTTACTTCAAAATTCAAACTTGAGCTGGGGAGATAGCACAGTGGTTAAGGCACTTCCGTGCAGAGACTAAGAACTTGAGTTTGAGTCCCCCAGTGCCCACATGGTACTAGATGGACAAAGTGGTGCATGCATCTGGAGCCCATTCATAGTGTTTGGAGGCCCAAACTTATCCATTCTCTCTGTGTGTCTCTCTTCTCTCTCTCTGCTTGCAAACAAATAAATATAAAAAATAATTAAATGCAATCTTTTTCTGGTATCCTAGGCCTGTAATTCCAGCTTATAAAAAGATTAAGATAGAAGTTTACAAGCTCAAGGCCTATCTGGACTTAAGAGTGACTTGAGGTCTAGCCTGGGAAGCATTGTCTCAAAATCATTCACTAAAAAGAGGATTGTGGCATATCTTAGTGATAAAGTGCTTGCCGAGCATGGATGAGACCCCGGTTCAGTCCCCCAGGCACCGTAACCGCAGCAGCATCACTGATGACAGGCCAAGCACAGATAACGCATTCCTACATGACTGTCTAGGGTAAATGTTGCATTAGATACAAAAACTTTTGAAAATCTCAGTGTGATGCTGGGACAACTTTAATAATTAAACCCAACGGGGAAGTCACAGAACACAAAAGCCACAAGAAAAAAAAATCAATGCAGAGAAATGAAGAATTAACCTCAGCAACTAAGCAAATGGTTCATAAAACAGAGGCTCTGTGTGTGGAAAATGGAGATGATTTCTCTCCCACAATACAAAAGCAATGCCAAGTGGATTAATAACTTGAACGTTTTAGAAAAATATGTAATTTTATAAGATTGCAGTTAGGAAGACTTTCTTAAGACTAAATGTGCAAACAAAAAATATTTCCACAAATTTAAAAGTCAATTCAGAGGAAAAATAAGCAAAACAATGACAGATATTTCCTGGAAAGGAAATTTAAGTGACTGATATAAATGTGAGAAAAAAATCCTAAACTTTGCTATAATGAAATAACATTTCTCACTAAGCTTGCTTGCAAAATTTTTAGATGTTAGTCCAAATGCTAATAATATAATAATCCAAAAGGAAATCTTATTCACTTTGGTGGGTGTATAAATAAAGTCAGTTTCTTTGGAAAACAATGAGCTACACTTAGTAGGTGTTGAAATTGTTCTGACTACACCAACAACTATTCTCACTCCTAACATGTATCTACAGAGTACACAAAACATGAATGTTCTGCTCACAATACTATTATTCTTGTCATTTAAGACCAATGCCATCCCAAATGTCCATCAAGTAGAGTAGTGACTTAGAGAGGCAATCCAGACAATGAAATGTGTTGCATTTTACATACTGTCAAAGGAAAGGAATAGGATAAAGCAGGCAAGGGAATAATGAATGTGATTTAGGATAGTGGCTATTACTTCTAATGGGAATTGAAGCACAGAGGGATTCATCAATGTTAATAAGAATCTATTTCCCGCTAGGCATGGTGGTGCACACCTTCAGTCCAGCACTAGGGATGTTGAGGTAGGAGGAATTTCTGAGTTTGGGAGGCTACCATGAGACCGTAAGTCAAAAAAAAAAAAAGAAGAATTTATATATTTATTTTTTTTTAATTTTATTTATTTACTTATTTGAGAGCGACAGACACAGAGAGAAAGACAGAGGGAGAGAGAGAGAGAATGGGCGTGCCAGGGCTTCCAGCCTCTGCAAACGAACTCCAGACGCGTGCGCCCCCTTGTGCGTCTGGCTAACGTGGGACCTGGGGAACCGAGCCTTGAACCGGGGTCCTTAGGCTTCACAGGCAAGCGGTTAACCGCTAAGCCATCTCTCCAGCCCCAAGAAGAATTTATTTTTTAAAATGGTTAGTGGCTTCATAAATATTCATTTTCTTATTTATTCATTTTATGTATATATATTTGAATATATACAGATAGACTGTATATTTTCATTTTCTATTGTTTACTTGTTACATTTTCATACATGTGCATAATGCGTGTTTATCTTATTTCTTCCACTTACCCTCTCTTATTGCCCTTTCCTCCCCCAGTAACTCTTCTTTCCCAGGAATCCCCATTATAGTTCCTTACTGTCTGTTTTAATGAGCGGAATTAAATTAGGGTTTCTTGCATGATCGTGGCTGTTTGCTGTTTGTAGATTATTTGGTGTTGAATGAGGTACTGTCTACCTGACACACCACTGATGGACCTGACTCGTCTCCTAGCAACCATCAGCTGCCACTAGTCATCCTGACAGATGTGGGCTTGAGGTACCCCTCCCTCACCTATGGGAAGTATTGGCAGCTTCAATCACTGTCGTGAGCTCATGAGTACAGTAAGTAATTGTAGTCCATGGATGAAACATCGTTTTGAAGTTTGTAAGAAGTGGGCTGAGAGGGTAATCACTAGTCGTCAAGCTCTGTTCTAGGACAAGCAGTCCCACAGTGACAAGGGGAGCAGCTCACATTTTTAAAATTTACTTTTATTAGCTATGGACGTATTTAAGTATGTAAACAACACATGTTGGTACAATCCTTTCCCTTATCCCTGCCCTTTCCCGAAGTGGCCCTCCTCTTTGGGGATGCAGCTCATCCCTGTGGAGATTGTGGGTTGTGCATTGTGGGGGCAGCAGTCTTTGTGCAGAATGTCCCACCTTGTGAATCTAATGATCTTCCCACCGCCTCTTCTGCAAAATTTTCTGATCCTTGTTGGGTGTGTGTTTTAAGTCTACTTCGGTGATGGGATTTTAGGAGCCTCTAGATCTCTGGTTTGGTAGGTGTTGAGTGTCCTCAGTGTCCAATCCCTTCAAATTTTTAAAACGATGATATTGGTTCAGGGACCAGGAACTAGCAAAGGTAGGATTAATGGCATGAGACCGACAAAGATGAATCCCTCCCTACTCCTGAATACAGTAGTATGCAAACACAGCTTACACTGCAGGAAAGTTTCAGATCTTTCAGGTTTCAGTGATATTGGTGGAAATGTACTACAGCCAAGAGCTCTTATTACCTATCTGTGATTCAGTATATTGCTGGCTACAATGACCTAAAAAAAAAAAAAACATGAAAAAATGTACAAAAAATACATTGAGCCATATTAACTAGCCCACATTTCCTGATATACTGAATCCTTCACTGTTTAGAAGCAAAGTCCATGAAGCAACTTGATTTGAGAAACAATGCAAGTCTATGTAGGTCACTTGCAATTCTGATGTCCTTGTATACTGCTAAACTTAGCAGTGAATGTGTTTTGAAATTACTAACACATTCTCCCAGAAGCCATCCTTCTTCCAGGAAGGCCTTTAACCTCAGGGTGGTAAGGCCTTTCTGTCTCTTCTACAATAGCTATAAGATGAGACTAGTCCTTCCTGCCTTTCTCAATAGATGGAATTAAGTGATTGCTAAAATACCTAACAAACTAGATGCTTCTGTGGAAGAAAAAAGAAGTAAGGTCTTGTTACATTTGGTCATTTATTTTCCTACTAACGAACCCTTCAAATGTTTTGACTGGTATCATTCCGAAAATTATAAATGAGGAAGAAATATGTCTTGTCTCCCAAAAGGCAGTTGAACTTTGTTCAGAAGGCTTGGGAAAACATCCGGTGGGATGTTTGCTGATGGTGCTAAGTCAACTGTTCTCTAAGATTTCTCTTGGAGAACAGCACAACAGCTAAAAGTGCAAATGCCAGGAATAGTTTTCTATCACTGAGATCTCTTCTCTTTAGAGCAACAGAGCAATTCCAAATAGCTACTGCTGTAGGCCTGGACATGCTTATTCAGGAGAAAACTGAAAGTTAAAGGATAGCATAAAATTTTAGGAATCAGTGTTAGTCCCAGGAACGAAACACAAGAGACAGATTTAGCAAATGAGAAATACATGTGTCCATGGATTTAACACTTCACCACCAAGAAGCATTTCACTGTTGAATAGTTAGCACATAAAAATGCATAAAAAGATTTTTACTGACAAGAGCCGAGTAGAAGGGTATTTTTGTCCTTACCAGAAGAGATGAGGCTATTATTTGGCCCAGAGTCTTTTTCCCTCATTTCCTCATGCCTTGTCCTCCTCTAGGTCTGCACCAGTGGAGATTCCAAGGAAGGGACAAAGGTCATGGATGTGTGAGTCTACAAAGAGAGGAATTTAAAAGAAGATTACTCCAATAGTTCTTCTGTTCTTTTGATCTCTTAATCGAATTATATGTAAAAAGTAACATGGTTTGGGGCATTGTAAAAGCAACCTTGATTTATTTTTCTTAGTTCATTTCAACAAACACCAGAGATGGCCCATCATGTGCAACTGTTCAGTAGGATACAAATACAAGTTTAAATGTCTGAAAAATTAGATATGGATCAGAAAAGAGATATATACTCATATCTCCCATATGCTCAGTGCTATACCAAACACTGGGAAGATAGAATCATGGCCCACAGAGAACTTACAACCTTGTAGAATGACATTATTATGTCATCACACAAATGAATATTCAATAATCATAAGTGCTTAAAACAGAGAAGTACAGTAAAGAGTATCCAATAAGAACTTGAAGTAGATATCAGAGTAGCAGAGAAATTAACTTGGCAGGGATTAAAACTAAAGGGTCATAAGAAGACTGTTCTGAGAATTTTAATGCTTTCAAAATTCAAAAGAAGAAAACACTGTATTTCAGAGGAGTTTTAAAATGCATTTACTAGAGCCACCCATCCACTTAAAATGAATTGAACACACTCTTGAGTGAGAAAGCTGATTGCAGAATCTCTAAGCACTGGCTCAGAATCTGGTTTAATCAGACCCCTAGGCAAAGTCAGGTACCAGCAACATGGAGGGATGTGTGAAACTTTCTAAGATCCAAATGCCTTCAAAATGGCGACACACTTATATTTTATCCTTCCACAGTTTTAGTGGAATATTATATTTTGACAAATTTTCAATATATGGATGTGATGTTATTTTGATCATATTCACTCCCATACCTTCTTTTTGCCCTCACTCCCTCCCACTGATCTCCTTATTTCAAACTAGTCCAACACCCACTATGATGTCTCTTTTGTTGTTTGTTAGTTGTGATTCACTGTTTACTTGGGACTACTTGCATGATCCTGAAAGTGGGGACTTAACAGAGCATGGGCAACTTATCAATGGCTATATCATTAAAGAAAATGTTTCATCCACGAAGCAACTACTAGCTTCCAATAACTCTTCAGGAAGGGGTTGGAACCTCATGTGTCGTCACTCTACCACCTACAACAGAATGTTGACAGCCAGAAATTCTTCATCAGTTTCATTTGCTTGATTATACAATCCCAAAAGCATCTGGTCATAACTGTTAAAGACCTCAAGTGGTCTGGCACTTGACTATGCCTAATCCCCTAGTTCCATCTATTTCTCTCTTCCATCTTCATTGTAGCCTACATACTTGATCCAGATACCATATTCATCTGTTGTCCCATGTTCCTGCCCACCTCAAATTTTTCACAGATACTTTTCCTTCTATCTTGTGTGTTCATATTCATTCCCTTCTTTTAATAGCTAGTTTCTACTTTTAATGAAGATATTAATAAATTACACCATCATTGTTTTCCATAGTAAATTCCACCATGACTCTCTAGGTGAGGTATGTTCTCATTCTAAATAATACTAACATCCTACCCCTCCACCCTTCTGCTTCTGAACATTCATCACAATTAAAATAATAAACTGTATAATGATTCACTTGATGTCTTCCTTCCTCATTAGAATGAATCCTAAGCATTTCAGAACAAAGGCTAAATTATTGCTATTCCCGATTCTACAAGGGAAGGATAATGAAGGACAATGGATAAAGAGAAAAGAGAGTACATGAGAGAGAGGTGTGTGTCAGACAGACAGAGAGAAAGGGGAGGTGCTGTCTGCCAACTATTTTTCTTGTAAATACTCCAAATAGCTTAACTAGGGTGATTCCAACCAAAGGCATGTGACAGAAGTGTACCCTCATGTTCATACCTGGTCCCCATGATTTATTCAGAGATGAGGAAGCAGCTCTAACTTGGCCAGTTCTGGTTCTTTGCCAGATTTCTTCTCCAAAATAAGTGAGAGATGTTCCTGTTTCCTGTGGAATCACAGATGAGAAAAAAAATTCAGATGAAAATATTTGCAGTCATTTTAATTTGCCACATGGAAGAAATCATCATCACCAGAGAAGACTCGGACCCAAACTCAAACTGAGAAATGGAGATGGAGGCAGGTGGAAACCATTTGTAAGAGCAGCAGAGGTGGACTTCACGCTATCCTTAGGGTGTCTGGTGCAGTCACAACTGAGGGTTAGGCTCCTTGTCTAGTGGGTTTTCATAAGTCAACCTCTACTTGCTTTAAATTTGTAGTTCAAGTTGGTTCCTCCACAAATACATGCAAGAACAGCAGTCTCTTTAAACACGCATCAAAACCTTTTCTGAATGTAAATTAATATCTTGTTCAATACCTCAAGTTCAAGAACAACATCCAAGAAGTGAGAAACACCCAAGACTAGGTGTGTGGCTAAAAATAAGTGGGTAAAATAATAGGAACTGTGACACAGACACACTGACGAAAGAAATGTGGGAATAAATTTTCAACATGGGACACCAAACTCTTGACTGGCAGTTGGGAAGTTCATCCTTCTGAACAACCATGAATGGACTAAAAATCAATAGTTAAGGACTAAACAGATACTCTATGAGGACTGAGGCCTGAGGAGACCTGGGCTTACCTCACAGCCATACTATATATGCATAGCTAGACCATTATTTTTGTGGGCGGGGAAAAACTTACAAAATCAATTCAGAATTTAAATGTAAAGTAAGATAAGTAACTAAATTTATTCATTTAGAAGCTTTTTCTTCTCATCCAAGGTTCAGGTTGTAATATGCTCCTAAGTTAGGGATCTAAGAGCAGGCAACTCTCCTTAAAAGGGTAAACTTTAGAAATATAGAAACACAAATTCAAGTTAATTCTTTTCTTTTTTTTGTTTTGTTTTTCAAGGTAGGGTCTCACTCTAGTCCAGACTGACCTGGAATTTACTATGTAGTCTCATGGTGGCCTCGAATTCATGATGATCCTCCTACTTCTGTCTACCAAGTGCTGGGATTAAAGGCGTGTGCCACCATGCCCAGCTCTCAAGTTAAATTTTAATATTATTAGGTTGTAATGAATTCAGAATATCTCTGTGTTTGCTGTTGTCACTATTTAGTTTAGAGATTTTTAGTGTTTTAGAGATCTGACTTACTAGTTTATAACTCATAAGAAATTTCATTAAGAATTTAAGTAAGCCGGGCATGGTGGCACACACCTTTAATCCCAGCACTTGAGAGGCAGAGAGAGGAGGATCTCCATGAGTTCGAGGCCACCCTGAGATTACATAGTGAATTCCAGGGCAGCCTGAGCTATAGCAAGACCCTACCTCTAAAAACCAAAAGAAAATAAAAATAAAAATAAAAAAATAAAAGAATTTAAGTAAGTATAATTTGTTAAAATATAAGTTATCCCACTTTCTAGCTATGCGACCTTGAAGAAATCACTCAATACCTCAATGTCTCAATTTCCTTACAAACAACATAGAAATCAGAATAATTAACTGCCTCCTGGGATTGCTTGGGGACAAAGAAAATTCATGTAGATAAAATCTTTAAACAATATATAGAGACAGTAAGCACTAAGTAAACTTATAACTGATAATTCTGAGGTTTTAGAAAAGTTCTTCAACTTGCTATTCTAAATCTTAATTCTCCACTTGGATCTTAGCCAAAAGATTGGGAAGTGATGTTGAGCCCCAACTCTCAAACATTTGAATCATTTAAGAAGCCAGTTATTAAATTTGTAAGTGCAAAGAAACCAAAGGAAATATTAATCAATTGTTTCTTTCAGTTACTTGCTATGTTAATGCAAGTAAACACTATATTATTTTTATGGTGTGTGTACTAGATTCAGTGTCAGAATACATATCAAGAACTGCATGTTATGGGCTGTAGAAATGGCTCAGTGGTTAAACGTGCATACTTGCAAAGCCTGATGGTGCAGCTTTTATTCCCCAGTATCCCTATAAAGCCAGATGCACAATAACATATCCACCTGGAGTATTTTTTACAGTGGCATGAGGTCCTGAAACCTTTCTCTCTCTCTCTCTCTCTCTCTCTCTCTCTCTCTCTCTCTCTCTCTCTCTCCTCACTCTCTCTCTCTGAATAAATAAACATTAAAAAAGAGAAAGAGGACTGGAGAGATGGCCCTGCCTGCAAAGTTTATGACCTGAGTTCAGTTCCCCAGTACCCATGTCAAGCCAGATGCACAAAGTGGTGCATGTATCTGGAGTTCATGTATAGTGGCTACAGGCCCTGGTGTGTGCATTCTTTCTCTCTCTCTTTCTCTTTTTCTCTGTCTCTTTGCAAATATATAAATACAATACAATAAAAATAGAAAGAAACCTATGTTAATGAAAAGGCTAAAACTAACCTACATTTTAAATTTGTGCAACTTAAGAAACTGAGAGTTGATTCAGATCCTAAGTAACTACAAGAGTTATTTTGCTCACAAAGATTTATCTCAGTCCTCAACATTAAAGGAAAGTATATCTTGACAAATGACAGTTTGTTTTAATCACTGTTTAAGAATAATTAAATATGATTTTTAAGAATTGCCCATGCTATTTTATAGTAATTTTAGAAGTGTTTTTAACATATTTAACTGAAGCATTACCTTATATATTATTGGTTGGTAAACTCATTTAAATGTTTCCAACCTTAATTTCCCAACTGTGTTTTGTTAAACTTTTTGAACTTTATGCTTTAAAATATTTGTAAATTTACACATCAGCTAGGTCAGCATGTCTGAGATGGTAACTCTTATTTCACTCTGGAGCAAAGAGGGAGGGCGCCTAAAGGTGTGAGAAGCAGTAAGAGTAACAGGAAAGGGAGGATGCAAAGCGAGGGAAGCCCACTTGGATTACAACCTCTAGTAGGATAGAAATACCTTCGTAAAACATAGTCCCATACAGTTTGACTCGTTAAGTTTTCCGTGAGAGTAAAGGCATTATTTACTCAAGCTCTGCAGTGGATTGTAGCAAAGCATCATAATTCAGTAATGTTTGGAAAGGAATGTACAGATATCACATTGTAGCCATTTTGTTGCACATAGAAAGAGAGAATGAAGGGGAATAAGTACTGTCACTAGATTTCTCCAGAAATAATTATTTAAGATTTAAGATTTGCTCATTGTGTAACTCTTTCTATGACTTTCTCCCATGTAACATTGTACACACAAATTATATAAGCAACTGGTATTAATAGAGATTACTAGGAAGGGAGTCTCCTTTTACAGGTAGTGAAGGACACAGGGCCAAAAGAATATAGATGACAATCTATCCTGGCAAGACTAGAAAGGAACTTAGTCTGACTCAATATGGCCATCAAAAACTGCTTCCCGGTTCTTTATGCTAGGATGTTTTTATGGGCTTCTCCGAGTCCTTGCTGGCACACCAACCCATCAAGGTCCTCTACACATTTGAACTTGGCATTGAGGATCATTATTCTAACTAGATGTCTAATTTACAGGAAACTCAATACAAGCCATCATATGGCTACCCATTTAGAACCTCACATAGCTTTGAAGCTTTGAAGCTTTTCTGCTTTACTTCTACTCTTTTTAAAATATAATTTTAATTTCTTTATTTGCAAGCGGGGGGGGGGGAGATGGACAGACAGAGAATGGGTATGTCAGGGCCTCCAGCCCCTGCAAACAAACTCCAGACACATTTTTCCCTCATGCATCTGGCTTACATGGGTGCTAGGGAATTGAACCTGGGTCTTTTGGCTTCGCACAAAAACCTTAACCATTAAGCCATCTCTCCAGCCCCATTTCTACGCTCTTTTGAGGTAAATCTTTCATAACCTATCCTTCTTGTCTCTACGCTTGACAATTCTTTCCTAGTTGTAAGGCAAGAAATCAAAAGCCCTTTGTTTGATAAGTTTTAAGCCCATTCAGAGCACAACTTTTTTTTTTTTCCTCTCAACTCCTACAATAATATTGCTATTTACCTTTATTTTTTACAAAAAGTAGTTTTGAAATCAATCTCCCTTGTTCCCATCCTTAAACAATTATAAACATTCACTGATGATCCATTCCCTTCTGTCACATAATTCTTAATAGCTTATTATCTTTTGTTGGATGGAAATTGTGTGAGCTACTTTTGTAATGAAGAGTAATGCTTTTCAAATTTTAATTATACAAAACACTTTGAAGATCAATGAAATGCATAAATCTTAGTATATATTACTGGTAAATTTGGGGGTTGGGATAGAGGCACAAAGACAAATGGTTTCTTGAGTTTCAGACTTCATTTTAACTAGTGAGAGAAATAAGGGGGAAGAGGAAAAGGGAGCAGAAAAGAGAAAGAGAGAGAAGAAAGACGAGAGAGAAGAAAAGAAGGCATACACACCAGGGAGCTGGAAAATTAAATGAGCACTAGAAAAGCCAGAGAGGGTTTTATGAGAAAAGGAACAAAACTGCTTTAGTGACAGAGGGATCTTGGGTGAGGTGTTGAAGTAAGGACCTAGGAGGAGGTGGTATTCTCCTTCTCAGCCCAGAGGTAGCTTCCACTACCATTTCAGGAGGTAGTCCACAATCCCAGACCCAGCTTCAGTCTGACCAAGTGGGAGGAGAAGAGGGGACCTGTAGTAAAGACCTCTGGGACACTTAAAATTACCGGTTTGTTTTTCTAAAACATTCCAGGACGTCAAGTTGCTGAGTCATTGGTCAAGAGGATTTTAAGTCTTTTATGTATACTGCTGAATTTCTCTCTAGATGGGTTGCACCAGTTCATACACAAAGTATATTAAAGCTAATATTTTAAAACCACAGTGTGACCCACCTTCACCCACATGGCACAGACCCTGGCTTCCAGACCATACCACAGCAGACAGAAAGGCTTGCTGTGTGGCAATAAGGAAAGTTCTCTTCAAGGAAATGTTTGAGGGTTTGAGGCACTGTTACAAGGTAGCTAATAGAAACAGCCTTGACATTGGGGTCAAACCATAAACTGATATTCATGTCTATCTTGCATTGTGGTCATATGGACATCTACTCCCCCTTTTTAACCAGGTTAGTACTATCACTTTCAGGAATTGTGTTTGAACTAAAACCGCATTGAACTGAAGCCTGGTAACTTTGTTACTCAGTTAGAGACATTGGGCCCTTGGAAGTAAAGGTAGGAATGTCTGCATACTAGAGATCAAAGGATGGTCTGACTTTTTATCTCTTGCCTAAAAGAGATCCCTAGATCTGAAACCCACCCTGGGAAGGAGGTCCTCTTTCTTAGTATTTAAATGTAATCCTAACACTGTGGTTGGTCAAATTTAGCCCCCAAGGACTTGACATTATGGATAGCTTCTTCCTGAGCCAGCCCCTAGCCCAGACCAATCACCTCACTCTGGCTCACCTGAGCCAGAAAATAAAGTCACTACAGTGAAGTTATAAAGACATTTACAAGAGGAGGGCAAGTTCTCTTGACAGCACACTCGCCACTGGTGAACCTTCATGTTCTGGTGAGTCTTCCCCTCGTCGCAGTCCGGCTGGAATGGGACAAGGAGGAAAACCCCTACACCCTTACTCCCACGAGGGATCTTTACCCTCTCCTGCCCTCCACATGGAAGGAGCTCTTTGTATTTTCTTTTCTTTCCTCTCTGACCCTCTTTATATGCTTCTTCCAGCCCCCCAACACGGGCTGTCAGACCATGTGGGTGTATTCATTTTCCTTCCCTTTGTTCTGCACTTCCCTCAATAAGTATCATAATTTAGTAATTATCCTCTCAGTCTTATTTTATAAATTCTTTGGTTAGAAGTAGACATGAACTTAGAGTTTGGGGTTCAAGGACTCTATTCCTGAAGTAAAACACAGCTGATTTAAACATGAGGAGAACAGACAGGAGAGAGAGAGAGAAAGAGGGAATGTGTGTGTGTGTGTTATCACCCGCCAAATTAACACTGAACTGATTGTTTTGTTTGTTTAGATAAGGTCACACAATAGCCCCAGGCTGGCCCACAGTTCATGATCCTTCTCCTTCAGCCTTCTGAGTGCTAGGATTAAAAGATGTATCAGCACACCTGGCAATGCTCCAAGCTAATATGCCAGAAGTCAACTTTGCAAATTTTCCTGTCCCTGTAAATATTCTCTGCATCTACAAGTTCAGCACCTTTGAGTTTTACATAATATATATTTTGTCATCCATTTTCTCCCTCTAAAGGGACATATAAAGGAAGTAGAAGCCTCAGACTTTATTAAGCCATTCCTTCCCAGTACACTGGGAATCTCATACAGGTGACGAATGGAATGACTCATTAATGGTAGACAGTGTGATTGGGACAGTTAGAACTATCTCATGACAAATCTCATAATGACAGACCAAACTATGCTTTCTAATTTCCTAACCGCTCCTGTTATTACCAAATGAATATCCAAATCCAGGAAAATGACCCAAAACAAAGATCCGACCTATGGGAGAGCTAAAATGTCACCATCAACTCAGATCCTGCCTATGGGTCCTTCCTATAGATAGAACATTTTAACAGAAAATGGTACTGTTAAAAGTCACCAGACCAAAAGCTATAGAATCTACCAGGCTAGCCAACTTGCACAGCTTGACTTGTAGCCCAAATCCATAAAAGTGTACTTAGGTAAAAGAATTCTTCAGAGACTTGCATCTCTTCAAAGAATCAATTTTCATAATCAAGCTTACATTTCATTTTAAGACAGTGAAATATATTTGCTGGGAATACCTTCTAGTGATTACACAAAATATGCAGTTCACAATACCTAAAGGAATTTGCCCATGCCCACTTCTATTTGTATAAGAGACCTTCAACTTTTCACAGAAGACTTGCAGACATGGCTCCTTAAGACATTCTAGAGCAACTGTGATTTAGCTGGTTGGTATTCACCCAATGTCACTAATTATAGCCCAAATGCTGCCTATAGGTCAGTAAGTTCTTTATTGTTTTAGAGATAAATATGTGTATCTTAAAAAAAAAACAGAGTAATTTAAAAATTGATAGCTTTGCATTTGAAGAGTTCAAGGAAAAATACTCAAGAAGTTCAGCCTCTGTAATGTTTTCCTCCAATTTTATTTTTTCAGATCCCTAGTTTGATGTTATCCCAACATGTAAATAATCTGAATTCTGTCAGTATTCACTTCATTTTGACCTGTGTTGAAATACCTACTAAAATCAAGTATGAACAGATATCAAATGCATATTGAAATGGTTAAAAGGGACAAGGTATTCAAAAAAGTTTTCCAAAACTGGAAGAAAGAAATATGCTAATGAAAAAAAACAGTAGTCATGAAACACAGCTAATATCATGGATTGGCATAGGCTACGTGCATACTATAGTTGCACTTATTTATTTATTTTTGAGAGAGAAAGAGGCAGATAGAGATAGAGAGAGAATGGGAAACCAGGGCCTCTAGCCACTGCCCATGAATTCCAGATGCTTATATCACCTTGTGCATCTGACTTTACATGGGAGCTAAGGAATCAAACCCAGGTCATTTGTCTTTACAGACAAGTACCTTAACTGTTGGGCCATCAGTGCATCCTAAGCTAACATTTTCACCTTCATTTTGTCACACTCCTTTCCATTTCAGTTTGTATCTTCATAGCGCAAAGCACCTTGAATGTTTCCAATCCTTATCCTCTGCAATTTTGTAAGGACTCCATAAGGTAAAATGAAATATAGTGAATAGAAATCCCTCTTTAATCTCTGAGACACTTTATACATGTATAAGGTATATATTACCTAGAAGATCTAGATTATTTCTTACTTTCTACTTACTTTGTGAGCGCTTATGGGAAAAAATGGTTTTAGTGTTATTCAGACTTAAAATTCACAACTGCATTTGGATGCTGAAATTATAATACTATACATGCCTAGCATGAATATATGCAAACCACTCTTGAAATGCCCATGGAAATAATGACTAACTAAAAGACCATATCCACTGCATTTTAGATTAATAATCTAAGGAATTATGGTCTAGGGACAGGAGAATGGTCCAGGGATTTTATAAGCCATTTTCATAAACCTATATGGCTCTGCTTTGAAAGAGTGAGTATATTTTCTTAGAAAACAGTTTATTTAATAGTTTCTTGAAATTTTAGTGTCAGATATTACTGTTCGCCAAGAAGATTAAGAAGTGATAAATGAGAAAAGGCAAAGATAACAGTGAACAGAACAGGGCATGACAATTTATTATCAGTAATAAGTACAGCTCATGAATCAAAGCATTAGTGCTCTGTCTTAAACAGAACACAAATAGTGTAACCTATCTATTAATTCTGTCTGACACAGTGCAAGAGAATCTCATGCATTGTCCTGAGACATTTGTAATGCACTTTTCTTCCAACTAGCTAAGAACAAATCTGAATTAATAGAGATGTTTTGCCTGGACCAAAATAAGTGTGTCAAAATAGCATAAAAGTAACAAGAAAGGAAAAATAAAACCTGTTGTTAACTCAGAAGACAAAAAAACAACAGGTAGAAAATATGGAAAGACATACTTCAGACCATCATAATCTGATGACTAATATAACAACTGCATTTGGAAAATAGTGAAATTGACAATTTATGGAGTTGTATATTCCTTGTTACAGATATTCCAAAGAGTTTTAGAAAAGCCTGGATGACTAATTTTTAAGGAAACTGTATGATAGCATCTTGTATATCATTTTTTCACATTTGAGTGTCTGTTATAGACCAAGCATTCTGAATTATTACAACCAAGTGCTACTAGAAAAAAAAAAAGTCTATTTTGCATCATGTCTGTCTCTGATAAGTGCCATAGTCTGTCAGTACTGCAAAAAGTGGTCAAGCCTGAGCTTAATTTTACCACCAGTACCCCCAAAAATTCAATCTAATCCTATAAGTGTTGGGCTGCCAATATAACACGGGGCAGATTAAGGCTCTCTTTAAAGCCACAATATGATGGATGTCAGGAATTGGCAATTTGAGGGGCTGCCAATCAAGACCATGCTATGGGATGGGGCAGAGCATGTGTTACCACTGGTCTTGTCACCTTGCCTATCGCCTCAGTCTTTCATTTGCCTTATGTCTCACCTAGTCTAGAAAGTGGACATCAAAGTCACTCCATGTTTACCTCGGGAAATCTGATTTTTATGTGCTGGTCTCAAATTGCCAACAAATGAAGCCACTTTTCCTCTCAAACATGTGCTCAGTTTGGACAATTGAATTGTCACCTACCCGTAATCTCTGAAGTAAACACAAACAGTCCTCACTTTGCATGGCATTGCTAATGGAGGCCTATGCATGCCAGAAAGGGTTGCTTTGTCCAGGATACACACACACACACACACACACACACACCACAGTCTGTATGAAGTGAAGCCTGTCTCCATTGTCTTCATTTTCTATACTTTCTCACAGACTTCATTTGTAACAATTATGTCTGGTCAATTGGAATTGCAGATCCCTTCTATCCCTAGTCTTAGATGGTGTCCCAATTTATCAAGCAGTGTTTTCCAATCTGGAAAATAAATACTGAACTTTTTGATACTGTAACAAGTACCTAAGATAACCTACTTACAAAAATAAAAGGTCTGTTTTGACTTGTGGATTTGTTGGCTTTAATACATGAGCAATTGGGCCTGCATAATATGCAATATGACAGTTGGGAGGAGTATAAGACTAAAGATATTCAGCTCATGAACAAAAGTAAAAGATATCAGAGTCCCACAATTCTCTTTGTAGGCATGCTTCCCAAACCTAAAGTCTCCTAGTAGGCAATATTTCTTAGAGATTCCACTGTCTCCCAACAGCACCACAGATTGGGGACCAAATTCCCAATGCATGGGTCATTTGGCTATATTCGAGATCTAAACTATAGCAATGGGATTCACATCACAATTATGTGTTTATCATTGGTTAGCCTGCATTAGGTAATTCTGTGTCTACCAAAGGATCTTGGAGTTTTGTCCAGCCAAGTCAGACTTCACATTGCTAGAGACTATAACACTGTGTTCTATTAACTAATGAATGATTATTACTTCATGAATTCTTGTCCTTGGAGAAATGTAAGTAGTGGTATTTAATAAAGATATTTAGTCAATGTAATATATACTTAAGTATTAAAATACTGTTGAGACTTTCATACAAAAGTCTGCAACCCAACAAAGTATAGTCATGACCATATTTAAGGTAACACAGAGGAATATGTTGTTCCCATACTCACAATGAAGCTCTTTATGGTAATTGTCCCTGTTCATTTATCAACATCTGTATCTACTCTTCCGGAGTGCTGAGACTAAAAGCACTAATGTGGCCTGAGGTTTTGAAAACCTCTAGATAATTCATGTTTCTTTTCTCTACCTTTATGCTCTGCTAAAGAATTTCTTTGAAAGAGATGTCCTTTAAAACCAGAAAGAAGTCAATTCTTGTAAAAAGATGCAAGGTCTACTTTGTGCAGAGAGGTGGTCTCAAATAAGTAGTGCATGATCCTCAGCAACAGTCAAGTATGCCTTCATGGTGCCACATCCACAACAGAGGCATCCAGAGAACCAATGAATACATATATGATGTACGTATTGTATATTCATGTGTGTGTACAGATGTGTGCATACATGCAGAGACCAGAGAAGAATTTCAGCTGTCCTCCTCTACTGTTCATCCCATGTTTCCTTGAGACAGAGTCTCCCATTGAACCTGAAACTTTCATTTCTCTGGTCAGACTGGCTGACCAGTGAGCCCCAGGGTCCAATTGTGCTGTAAGGCCACATTTCCAGGGGTCTGTCCCCAAGCCTAATCCCCTTAGATCTATCAAACTTTATAGCCACTGCTCATGTTTTTTCTTTTGAAGCAGGGTAAAGCAATACCCTCAGAAGTACAGAAAGGTAACAGGGACCTCACTGACTCAGCTTCCTCCAAATTGAATGGAAATAGGAAGTTCCCTACAGAGTGAAGATCCAGGCACCAGATAGGGTTCTGCGAATACTTGAGAGGAGCAGGGGAAATAAAAACAAAATTATGTTATCATTATAAGATTTAAATAAACAACCTAATATAGGAGAATAAATTTTTATTGCTTTCTTTATTGTTTCTCCTCTCCTTGCCTCTCTTCCTTCATTTCTTCCTTCCTCTTTCTTCTTCCAAGGATCTAGAGTCATGTGGCATATTTAGATCTTGAAAATCAATCCTAACATAAAAAGGAGAGTATAAGTATCCCCATCCTCAGAAAGCCCCAACTTTATTTCCCTAGGCATGGCCTTAATCAATGAGAAGACTGTTATTGCTCTCATGGGTATCCTAGTTTATAAAATGTCTTTAAGACATGCCTTTAATTTGCACTTTGTTAGTTGATACAAACACAAGTACTTTTTAAAGATGAAAACAATAGACTGCAAGTAAAAGCAGCATACTGTTAACAACAGACCTCATTTCACAGTGATCCCCCAGTTAACTAGCTGTCAATGTAAACAGAATTTCTTGGGCACAAAATCTCTTTCAGACAGACTTGACTAAATAGAGCAAAAATCTTTCTTGCCCCTGTGTATTTGATATTCACTGTGACCATTTATGACGGTTGGCTTTATATCATGAATTATATCATGAATCTATAAGATAATGCAGCAAACACAAAAGCCACAAAGTCACCTATTAAAAAGAATTATTTGTGAAAAGATCTCAGAATCCTCATGCACATAAATCCAGTGATAAGAATGAACAAGACAAAAGTAAAGGATGTACAAAATACCCACGACTGTCTCATGCTCTGAGAAACAGCCACTCTGACCAACTGGCTGCAGTAGCAATGTGAATGGCCTGGATAAAGTCGCACTGAGGTATCATGACACACCTGCTTTGACAGCCAAAATTTAGAAAGTTAACAACAACAACAAATACTGGCAGAACTGTGGAAATGTCATTCATGTCCAGCAGAAGAGAAAAGAGGAGGTTCAGTCACTTTGGAAACATTCTGGTGGCTTCTTACAAGACTAAGTGTATTGCTTTATGTCTCATCTTCTAATTGTCTTCTTTAGTATTTATGGACCTTAAAGGAGTTGAAAACCTACCTCCATAAAAGAGTAAAAGTAAAAATTACACACAGATGTTTATAGCAGCTTTGCTCATACAGCTTCAGTGAGGTCTGGGCCATCAATTGAAAGGTGACTCACACAGACATGAGCCGGCTATGATTTCAGGACCACATAAAACAGATTTCATTGATTCCTACATAGTGAATTGGCCAAGCCATTTAGCTGCTCTATTATTGACTTCTGGACCCAAAGCAACATCTGAAAACCTCTGTGTTTTAGGGAGAAAACAGAAACCAGCATTCATGGAATCACCCTTGTTTGAGCAGAAGCAATAGCTGGCCCATCACACGCTCTTGGAGGTGTGTTCTTAGGAGGTCCAAGAAAAGCAAAGTGAGCTGAAAAAGAAAATCCCAAAATTTACTCAAGGTGTTGAACTTCAGGAAGCCTGTTACTGCAAAAGCAAACATTCTTTATAAAACTTTATTATGTGTGTGTGTAGGTGTTCGTGTGTGTGCACATTCATGTGTGTGAGTTAGGGAGCATGGGCCACTGTGTATTTGTGGAGGTCAGAGGTCAACATTCAGTGTTGTGCTTGACATTCCACCTCATTTGAGGGAGGGTTCCTCTCTCCTGTCTCTCTCTCTCTCTCTCTCTCTCTCTCTCCCCCCTTCTCTTTTGTCTCTCTGGATTCTGTGTCTGCTATTGTTATTGGGGAAGAAGTTTTTCTGTGTCTGTCTCACATCTCATCTTATGCATTCTGGATTTACAGAAGCCTGACACAGTTCCCAGTTCTGGGGATTAAATTTGGAAACTCTTGGTAAGTGGTTAGTGCTTTGTCCACGGATTTATCTCCCAGCTGCTAGCTATTCTTGATATATAAATATTTTAAAAATATATTAGAAACAATCCAATGTTTTATTTTTTTAATGTTTTTCTTTTGTGAGGCAGGTTTATTCTAGCTCAGACTGACCTGGAATTCACTGTGTAACCCAAGCTGGCTTCAAAGTAATGTTGATCCTCCTACCTCTGCTTCCTCAGTGCTGGGATTAAGGAATGAACCACCACACTCAGCTAGATTTTCTTAAAGAAAGAAAAGCAATAAAAGACAAATTGACATAAACACTCCAGAAATTCATATCCATATACTTTTTTGTTGTTGTTTTTCTGAGGTAGGGTTTTACTCTAGCCCAGGCTGACTTGGAATTCATTATGTAGTCTTGGGGTGGCCTTGAACTCATTTCAATCCTCTGTCACCCAAGTGCTGGGATTAAGGGCATGTGCTATCATGTCTGGCTTGCCTTATTTTTTTTTTTTTAAGTACTGGGTTATATTCTCTAGAATGAAACACCCTTGTTCAAAATAGAAATTTTAATACAATCATATATCTAGCCATACTGTATTCTTGCATTCCTTCTATCACTTGATGATTTAAGAACTGAAAAGGAAATTACGTATATGAAAATGTTATTGGTTAATAAATTTAGTATCTTTTTATTTATTTATTTGAGAGAAAGAGAGAAGTAGAGGAAGAGAATAGGTGTGTCAGGGCCTCGAGCCACTGCAAACGAACTCCAGATGCATGAGCCTCCTTGTGCATCTGGTATATGTGGGTCCTGGGGAATTGAACTGGAGTGCTTTGGCTTTGTAGGCAAAGGCCTTAAAAACTAAGCCATCTTCTCCAGCATCAATTTCAATATCTTTAATTACATACCTTTATATACACATGACCATGTATATATATTACAGTATTTACACATATATGAATATGAGACTAAATATCAATGAAAGCTTTACCCTTTTGAATGTATAAATATATAATTATATCCAAGTAGGCTTTGTTGTAAGCAATCAGTTCATGAAATTTAGGCTCTCTGTCACCACTCCATAAACTAGAAAGGGTCAAATGAACAAAGACAAATGATTCCACAAACACTGATCTTGTGTTTTCTTGTTTGACACATGGTCTTGCTGTATAGCCTAGGATCCCTCCAACTCATGATCTTCCTGCCTTTCCCTTTGTAGGCCTGCTCAACCACACCTAGCTTTCCATTGCTTTTATTTCTCAAATACTTCATCTGTGTTGCTCTGTTGGAAAATTTTCATGTTAAATGTTAAAAGTGATAATTCTCATTATCAGAAACCACCCCCCCCCCCATAAATAACTGGCTGTAAAGAGAAGCTGGTCCTGGCTCTATAGTGTGAGCTTGTGATCTTATTCTAATATAGCTCATGTTTATAGTTATGAGCTTCTTATCATTATGGCATTCATATATTAAGTAAGAGTTGTAATTTGAACCTCCCTAATCTAAATGTGACTATGTGAAATTGAGCCTATGTGATCCAAAACAGGCAAATGTCTGTTTCCTTGAAATTCCATGTCAGAGTAATAAGATGTATGTCAGTTGTGAAACTCAGCCAGATTTCTGGGTAATGTTTTCACAATTTATGTAGAGCTACTTCATTAGATAAGCAGACTTCTTACAAGCCAAACATCCAAATAAGCAATTGTTATAATGTATGTGTGTTGGGAGGGGTGATAATAGTATTTCGCTCACTGTTGTTGGTAGAATATTCTATTTTTGTTCACTTGTTTCCTGTTTGGAGAAACTACTGTATAACTAGCAAGGCCAGGAGATATTTTTTAGTATTGAAGTAGAGATAAAATGAATTTAAAATATTGAGAAATGAGAGATATGATTTAGTCTCCTTGATCAAAACTATTTAAAATCTAGAATAGAGATATAGATCCATTGGTAGAATGCTTTCTTACCATGTGGAAAGACTTGGATTTGATCCTCTGGTACTACATAAACACAAGTGTGTTGGCACATCAATGAAATCTTAGCAATAAGAAGGTAAAGGCAGAAGGATCAGAAGTTTAAGGTCATTTTAGGCTATACAAAAAAATTCTATGCAAGTCTGGGATTCATAACATTCTGGCTTAAAATACACAAATAACCCTGGATGTTGTGGCCCACACCAGTAATTCCCACACGTAGGAGGCAGAGGTAGGAGAATCACTGTTAGTTTGAGGTTAGCCTAGGACTACAGAGTGAGTTCCAGGTTATATTGAGCTAGAGAGAGATCCTATCTCAAAAAAATATAAAAAACTAACATATTTATTTTATTTAAATATATGTATATTATACTAGATAACATATATATGTTATATTTAGCTACACTGGCTCTAGAAATCCCACTCACTATAGTTTTAAATTAGTATGACATATGATAGAGGAACTCATTATGATGTAAATTATTAAGGTCCTTTCTATAATAGGTGATGAATCAGCCTACACAATTTTCAATATGTATCACAGTTTAATCCACAAAAGGCTAGTTACGACAATCAAAATCAAATAGTAAAGTCTCTAATTAGGATTCCCTCCTACCATCTGTGTTCTATAAGGTGACATTTTAGCCACATCTATATTGTCTTGGAATTATTTCACATTTTCTAACCTTATCCTATAAGCAAACATACAGTTTTAACTGGCATATGTTCATTGTATTGTGTTGCGTTTCATAAAGCACAATTAATTTCCAATAAATCCCATACTTCAACCAGATTAACCATATTCCTTCTTCCTGTCCTTAGACCCTTTCATCTTTTTCTCATCTCCTTCTCTCAGTCTTCTTTGTTTAATGTCATACATTTATATTATATGTACATTTACATGAGAGACATATAGAGGTATAGTAGTTTGTGTTAGGTGTTCCACATAAGATCATGTGTTTTGAGTGATTGGTTCCTAGCTGGTGGCAATTTGAGGAGGTGGAGTCTTGCTGGAGGGGCTGTGTTATTGGGGATGGATGGGTATTAGGGGTGTTATTGCCAGCTCCCCCTTGCTAGAGTTTAGCTCACACCCCTGCTGCTGTTTTCCACCTACTATGGCAGAATTATGTCCATCCTCTGCTCATGGAATCTTTTTCTCTACCTTTTCATTCATTACCTTATTGACTGAATGAGCTGTTTGGGTTTTGGCGATGTTTTCTACGTTCTTTACAAATTTTAGATATGAGTCCTCTATTGGATAGAATATATAGCTAGCAAAAAGATTTTCTCCCATGGGGTACTTTGTCTCTTTCCATATTTGTTTCCATTGTTTTGCAGAAGCATTTAATTTCAAAAAGTCCAATTTTTAAGTCCTTGCTGTTATTTCTAGAGCTCATAGAATACTTTTCAGAAAGTTTTTGTCTAGATTGTATATTGTGATTTTTGTCCTAACAAGTTCAAAGTTCAATATATTCATCTTGAATTGATTTTTACAAAGTCAAAGATAGAAATCCAATTTTCTTCTTGTACATGTGGACATCACCAGTTTCTCCAGAATCTTTTGTTGAAAGATATGTCTCTTTTTTCAATTTTTTTTTGCACATTTTTCTCAAAAATCAGGTGTAGGTTCACTTCTGAATCCTCTTTTCTATTATCTACTTGCCTATTTGTGCCAGTTCCATACTTTTTGTTACAGGTGCACAACTCCACATCTGACATTTTTATTTGGGTAGTAGAGATTTAGCTTAGGCAATTATGCATTTGAATCAAGCAATTTACCTATAACCCCAGCCCTCAGTTTACTTATATTTGTTAAAGTTTCCTTCATGGGACTGGTAAGGTGGACCGATAATAAGAGTGCCTGTTATATACCCATAAGGAACTGAGCTTAATCCCAAGCCCTCATATAAAAGGCAGGTACAGCCATACATGCCTGCCTCCCTAACACTGAGAGGATCCCTGGGGCAACTCTAATGAAAAAGGGAGAGAGAGAGTGAGAGTCTAAGCTCCAGGTTGTATGAGAGAACCTCTCTCAAAGAAAGAAGGTAGCAGAGCAATAGAAGACACCCACTGACCTCTGCTTGTCTCTGCACGTGTGTGCTTTGAGCATACACATCTGCACACATATGTACATGTACCACAGACAGACGACAACCATCAAAATACCCACAAAATAAAATTTGTTTTATGTCCTAAAATATATTCAGTTTTACAGAAAATTCCATGGTTATTGAGCATTTCAGAGATTATTCTGCATTTGTCTGTTTATTCCATTTTATTTATAGTGTCATTTAACTCTAATGTTTCCTTGTTGATTCTTATTTACATCTTGAAATTTTCATACATGGCATCTGCCAAAACTTATAATTCTTTTCTTGTAGAAATTATGTCTTCATTCATGCAAGGAAAAGATACATTTTTTTTTTATCTTTGCCTATGCTAAAATGAATGGTGCAGCTAAACATAGAAGTGTCAATCAGGATCACATGCAGGCTGTTTTCCTAGCCTTAAAATTAACATTTGGGCCAGAGAGATGGTTCAAAATTGAAGGCACTTGCCTGCAAAGCCTAATGAACTAGGCTCAATTTCCCAGTACCCATGTAAAGCTGGATGCACAAAGTGCCACATGCATCTGGAGTTCGTTTGTGGTGGCTAAGGGCCTTGGTGTGCCTATTCTTTAATTTTTTTCCCCTCTCTCTCTTCCTGTCTCTCTCTCCTTGTAAGTAAATAAATAAATAAATACGGAACTTTCAACGAAGGACATTGCTAAGTAAATGTAGCTTCTCACCTAAGACAATGCACAATGATTCTTAATGCATACCAAACCCCAAACCTGAGTACTGTCATCATTCGCTGTCTCAGTCATCATTTCTGCTCACCAAAATGCTGTTAAGTGTCACAAATATATGTCAATAATTTAAAAATTTACGAGAAAATTTCTTTAACTTATTATTCATTTATTTTGTGCTCTGACTGTTGTTTCTTTATTAAGTAGAAACTTTGTATGGACACATCATGTGCTGGTAATACCATTTCCCTCCTCCCTGTCCCCACTCCACTGAAGGCCCTCCTCAATGGGATTGTGGGTATTCACCACGGCATTGTGTGCTATGAGTTGTGAAAGCAGCAGTCATGGGTGGGGGGGGGAGGGTGGGGGGGTGGGGAGGGTGGGGGGAGGGTGGGGGGGTGGGGAGGGTTGGGGGGAGGGTGGGGGGGTGGGGGGTGGGGGGTCAATGCCTCTGGATACTCTTTCACACCTTGTAGCTCTTACAGTCTTTCCACCCTCCTCTTTTGCAAAATTCCCTGAGCCATAGTGTGTGTTTCAAGTGCACTCTCGTGTTGAGCTCTCAGCAGGTTCTGAATTTCTGCTTTGGTGAGTTTTGAGTATCCTGAGTGTCGGCCTCCATCACTGGGGCACGGGTTGTCAGGCTCGCCACGGAAGCAGCGCTCTTGCTCATCTTGCAAGTTCCTCTGTGGTCTCAGGGCCCCTAGATGAGGTGTAAGGAGTTGTTCTCCTGCCAGGGAGTCAGCTATTTTTCTCTTGTTGGTGGAATTGGTTGTTCTTATGAAGACAGTTTCTATCCTCCAATTTTCTTCATAAAGCTCACAATTCACATAGACCTACACACAGGATTGCCTCTCATAAAAGGAAATCCAAATGTCAAACAAAGTAAACACTATATAGCAGCCACCAATGATTCAGCTGTCAGCAGCACAGCATTTGGCAAAAGATGAATTAGCCAAAGCTTGGGTGATTCTAGCAATAAAACACATAATGCTAATATGTTATGTGAAACCAAAGAATAAAATAATGTGCATGAAGTTATACTGGTTAAAAAAATGTCTGATTCAACAAATAAACACCAAACTGGGGAAGGATAGCTCATCTTTATAGAAGAATTCTAATTAATATACATTACATGAGTAAGAGTAATAGAAAAACCATTATTAGATATTCCACAGTGATGTGTTGTAAGAAACATTTACAGAAGAATGTCAAATGAAGAATGTCAAAAGAAATGCCCCAAGGAGGACTTCATTACTTACTGTGGCAGTTCTGGCATCTTAACATATCTTATAATTATTTCTTTCTTGCTTCTTGGAGGTGAAGGTCAATCCTCTTCCCTTGAGTGTGGCCTGGGCTAGGTTTTGTGATTCATTTTCGAAGAATATCATGTCAAAATTGGAAAAAAAATAGTGACTTCATACAGGAATAACTTGGTAAGTGCCATTGTACCTAAGTGAAAGATTAATATGACTTGTGATAAAATATTGACAAGCTTCCTTTAGCATGGTGATCTGAAGGGCACATAATAACACTGTGTTTTCTGCTCAAATCTATAGCCTCAATTCGATCATAAGAAAACACCACACAACATCATAAGTGAAAGCTATTCTCAAGGATATGACCAATAATCTTCCAAAGTGTCAAAGTTAAGAAAGACAAGAAAAAGATGAGGCAGACATGACAACCAAGTGCAAGGCAATATCTAGGCTTGGACTCTAGAACAGCAAAAAGGCATTAGGGAACAATGACTAAAATCAATAGCTTGATAAATACTGTGAACCAAGTTGATGTCTTAGTGATGACTATTTTACTACTTTACTTAGGGGAAGAAGAGAACTATCTGTACTATCTTTGTACCTTTTTGAAAAACTAAAATTATTTCAAAATAAAAAGTCCTTAAAAATTCTGGAAGGAATCTTAAAGGAAACACCCTGCCTTTTAGCAGGATGTAAATTATTCACTTCATCACTAGTTTGGAGAATGCAAACTCCCTAAGAGGAAGGAGCCTCCATGTTCTGTTCATCATCCTGACACCAATGACCCAGGCATCATGGACAATGAGAAGAGTTTTTAAAGTTTTGAATTAAAAATGAAAACAACACACCACTTTATAACTTTGACAGATCCTATCTTAAGAGGAGAAAACAATGACAACAATCACAGCAGCCACAAACACTAGATATGAAGGTGATTTGATACATTCCTTGTTTTACTGAATATATCAAATTCTCCTAAGCCATTTGTCATCATTCTAGTTAGGGGAGCTGAGATAAACTATGTGCCAGAAATCACACTGGGCCTTATTGGGGAGGGAAGGGTCTTTAATCTTGAAGTTATTAGATATTGCCTTCCTCAGACATAATGAACAGCCATGGAAAATTAGGGCAGAAGACACCCAGGCCATGTGGAGAGTGATCTGGAACTCATTCCTGTTCACCAGGAACCTGTTAAATGATGTCTCCTGTGACTGATGGAAGCTTTTGAGTTAACACTCTGTAGGATGCTGACAGGGCACAGGTTACAGTCTTCTTTATCTTCAAACAGGGTTTCTGAAGAAGGGAAAATCAGGAGGGAGATTACAAACACCTCTGGTGCGAATTCCTTAAATGTGAGAGTGTTTTTCCCTCCTGTCACGGGGTTCCATTCCTGACACTTTGCTCTATCAACAGAATCATCTTTGGGGTGTAAAAATGACAGAATATAGCTTTTCAGTCACAGAAAGTCTAACGATTGGTGAAGTTTCTCGACCCTCATCTAACACAACAAAGAAAAAAACCCAATGAATTTTCAGAATGTGCTATTTTGGAGCCAAGTCACAATAGTATGTCTGCTTAGCCACTGAATTAGCCAAAATAAATAATATTTCCCCTTCTGCTTCTTACCTCTCAATACTACGTATAATTCTTGCTGAAAACCAAACAGAACATACCATATGGATTTTTTTCTAATCACATAAAATTACATATAAAACTTTCACAGAATCGTAACATCTGCTTCAGCATTACCCTGGAGGAAAGTCATCTTTGAAAGAAATCACATGAGGACATATAGTTTAATGTCCAACTTGCCTTTCACATTTGGTACTCATGTTGCCTTTGAGAGGGTTGGAGAGCATCAGCAATAAATACCAGATGAGGAACATGGAGCCTCGAGACATAAAAAGGCGTTTGTTTTATGTTACTGATAGCATTACCAAAATTGAAGTATAATGTTCTTAACTTACTCAACAGAACCTATGGCGAGATTTATCATGCACACTTTCCTAAAGAAACAAGTGGTCTGGGTACATGAGCAGCGGAATGTCAGAAGAGATTGACCTTTGCTTACCAGCCGTCATGTCATGGAGGGTGTCAAGGGAGAAGGGCACTAGTGGGTTTGAAATGAATTTGGTGTGCACTGTGCCTTTTGTCCAGCTCCATGTTGACCTCCACAACGATACATCATACTTAAACTCTACTGTGATCATTGCAGGGTGGGCGAATATTTTTCTGCTTATTTTCCATTTGTGACAACTATACAGTGGTAGGTTGATAAAACAGCATTCCAAAACTAATAAAACCCAAATAGCAAAACGTGTATCTGTGGTATTTTCCAGTTTCCCATATAAAAATATTCTTGGGCTGGAGAGATGGCTTAGCGGTTAAGCACTTGCCTGTGAAGCCTAAAGACCCCAGTTCGAGGCTCGGTTCCCCAGGTCTCACGTTAGCCAGATGCACAACAGGGCGCACGCGTCTGGAGTTCATTTGCAGAGGCTGGAAGCCCTGGAGCGCCCATTCTCTCTCTCTCCCTCTCTCTGTCTTTCTCTCTGTGTCTGTTGCTCTCAAATAAATAAATAAATAAATAAATAAATAAATAAATAAATAAATTTAAAAATATTCTTACTATGGCCAATTTTCAGCCATCAATAGTTTCATGATCATTTCTTCAAATTCTCAAATATGTAACAACTGGTGATGATCATTGTGAGCAGAGTTCAATACCCGTATTTGTCACTTCCTTACTTAAAAAAATAACTTTAATATAGCTTCCATTTTTCTTAGCATTGCAGAAATCCCTCACTGAGTTTGTGCATCTCTGTACATCTGACCCACACTCAGCTCTCCAATCATCTGCTACACTACACTTTAATCACACTCCAACCCTACTGGTTTTGTGTTGTTTGTTTTCTATCTCCTTTAACTTACCATGGTATCGCTAGTTATAGGCACATCAGAATAGTATATGCTGCTTCCTGTTCTCTTCCTCATGATAAATTCTACTTCACATCTCACCTAAGTCACTCAGCCCCAGGTTAGCCCTGGACATTGTGTGTGTTTCTAATACACATGGCTATGGACTTTCTCACAATGAGAAAAAACCTTAATAGAGTTGTTGGTTTGGTTATCCTTTGATACCTTAAGCTGTTATAACTTTACAAAGGGAGAGTCTCTTTTTTAGAGACCACCTAGGGCCTAGACAATGTGCCTGATTTGTAGAGTGTCCTTATATTCCTTTTAAGTAACAAGGAAATTGGGATTTACATCTCATATACATATTACTTAGGTAAATGTGTATATTTATAAGCAAAATAATTCACAAGTAGATGTCGAGATGTAACATTTGGAGATAGAAAAATTGCAAAAGAGAAAGCTCTCCAAATTCCTGAAAGAAAAGTATGGCTTAAAAAGTAATATATTCTGAAAGCTGAGGTCTTATGAAATCAAAAGTCATGTAGCTTATAGTGATGACTGAGAGCTGCCACCCTGAGAGAGATTTTCTGAGTATAATACAGGAACACATTTTTTTCTCACTCCATGGCACACACTTTTGAATCTTGGTTCAGAGCCTGGAACCCAAGGTTGAATTTAATAAACTTGTCAGAGCTGATATTCAAGGAGGTGCTTGTAGTAAGAAAAATGTCAGACTAGATGATCTTCAATGCAAGGATCTCAACATTTAATAACATAAAATGGGTGGTGGGTGATGGTAAAATTATGTAGTTCTTTTCTTCTACCTCCATTTACTGTTTTGTCTTGGTTCTTTGGCAGTGTCCTTGGTATGATGAGAAATTCTAATGGGGATACAGTCCAGAAAGAAAGAATAGGGTTATGTGTTAAAAACAATTTTGCTATGCAACTCCCAAGCCCTTACCTTAATGTTAGTGTTGGAAAACAAGTGTCTTCAGAGATTTGAAGGACTAAAAGTGACTGTAAAAACAAAACACAAAATTCTTTAGAAGATGTATATGTGTATTCTTAAGCCCTATGTACTCCTAGATGTGGTTTTCCACATAAATCAACCAAAAACATTGGAGCAACATGTAAAGAATGACTTGTAAATATTAAAGTATATTTTTGAACGCTCAACTAAAATTATAGCCCCAGAAACAAGAAACAGTGCTTCATTCTTTCAGGATACAAGTACTCAATGCCTTCTATTTGGAACCTAAAATTAGCTCTTAAGGTGTTATTGGTGCTCTACATTTGACTAGAATATAGTCTAAGCCCTCAGCTGTTCACAGTGTCATAACAGACAGATAAAGTGTTAATGCTTGGAATTTTGAGTGATGCATGCCATCATAAAGATATGTAGCATATATTAATTGGGAACATGGAATAGATGCCGAATGTTTCCCTTTAATTATTTCTTTAAAAGGCTAGAGAATATTCTCAACTACTTACTATGTTAGATTACAAATTTTTCCTCCAATATTTATCTTTAAACCACTATTAAGTTAAATGTGTACAGTGATCTTGAAGTCAAATCACATTTTCTCAAATATTTAAATGGGGAAAATATACATATTTGTATAGAATTTTAGAGAAAATAAGGTGACAAAACTTAACTTACCAATGGCAATCCATTTCTACCTAGGAAAAACCTTTAATAATGTGGAAATGTTGTGATACTGGTCATAACACATTAACAACTCACATTGTTGAGAAGGTATGCTATCCTCTAGTGCTTGGGTTCTGGCTTGGCATCTGAGGCAAGAAATCAGAATGAGGTTAGCTTTATATAATTTAGAAAGATATTATAAGATTTAGGATTCACAGGACAAATTCTTAAGTTTGGAGAGCAAAAATTAAAAGTGCATAGAAAAATTAAAGTAGACTGCTCAGGAAATACAAATTTTGTGAATTCAAGCTTATCAGCGTACCCATAACCTCACATAACTTCACTGTGTTTGGGTATGTAATGTGGACATAAGATCCTTCTTACCAACCTAAATGCACATGGTATTGTTCACTATACTCACATTGCTGTATGTTATAACTCCTTAAAGTTGTACAATCTTTAATGTCAAATGGATTGTAGTAAATTGGAGTGAAAGAAACTTTCAACATAAAATATGCAGGAATTTAATGGGGATGAGGATTTGCTCAAGCCTCCTGTATGGTCACTCAGACACTTCGTTACTTCACTTAATGCTTAACTGTTACAATCAAAAATCTTTATAAAAAAGAATTTAGGCTGAGGCAAAGTGAAGAGAGAGAGAAAGTGAGTATGGACTCACCAGGATCTCCTCCAGCTGCAAATGACTCCAGATGTATGTGCCACATTGTGCAACTGGCTTCCTGTGGGTATTATGCTATCTCTCTATCTCTCCAGTCCAATATCTGGAATTCATAATTATTTGAAACAAATTGAATATATATGGAACATGAACACCTGCCAGTGTCACTGCCCCATTTGCAGGCAGTGATTTTAGCATCCTGAGGTGATCACAGAAATCCCTTGGATGGACCATGTGTTGAAGTTAATAAGATTCAAAATATAAGGCAAGCATATTATTTTTACTTCCCTGTAGGTAAGGACACTGGCAGACCCTTCTTAAATGGCCTCAAATGGCTCAAGGTTCTGTAATTTGTGGATCCTGATCCTTTTCTGACCTCACTTTCAGTTACCTTTCGTATGTTCATTCTGTGCCAGCCCTGTGGACATCCTGGGATGTTTCAACATTTTTATTTGTTTATGAAAATTTCATATACGATATGGGATTTTTTGTTGATTCCAGTGCTCATCCTAACCCCACCCTGCTGTTTTTAATCACTCAAGCGATAAACCTGTCTGAGGACATTCATATTTGTTTCTTCCATCTCTTGGAAAAACTTGTCCCCAGGAAGCTCAATGTTTTCCTCACTACTTATTCTTTGCAAGTCTCTCCCCCAAGCTCTGCTTCCACCCAAAGCATTCCTTCTCCCATCCTTAGTGAGACTGTCCCGTAATATGTAAGCCATCAAATACACTATTTGTTTCTATTTTCAGTTGCCTCTCTAGTATAAAACGTCTAAGGGCAGAGGTGTCTGCATTTGCACAATGCTATCCCCCTACATTCAGAATAGTAACACTGAATGAGAGCTCAGTAAATATCTGGATGCTTCCTAGTATGCATTTAAGTGACAGTGAACAAGAAGGCTGTGCTCCTGCATCTAATGCGTTTTGGGAAATAAATGTTTAGACTTAGTCTTGTATGTCATTGGACTCTTATTTTCCTTGCCTTGTGTTTTAAAAAAAAAAGAATTTTTCCCCTTTTGATATCTTTACCTGAAGTGTACTAAATCCCTTGTCACCAGGAGGTGGTGAGGTGTGGAGTGCCACATTACAGATACTTCAGGAGCTGTAAGGGGCTGTCAGGGCTGAAATCCAGTGGCTTAGTCAAGCACTTGCCCTGATTAACACCTTAGAATATTCTCAATATGTCTATGTTTTGGTTTTGGTCTCGTTCACTTTTGGTGGGAACTTTTAAGCCAAGTGACCTCTCCTGCTTCCTGAGGTGCTTGTGAGCATACAAATTAGCCAGTCATTCAAATATTAATTTTTCCCCTAACTCAAGCAATTCTGATCCCACTTTGTAAACCTCGGTGTAGCTATTAATACTAAAGACCTAAAATATTAAATATTTGTAATATATCCTTTCCAACATACTGTTGTATTTAGACACAAATATATAAAGGGTCAATTCATAGTTTTTTAAGTCTTTTAAGATTTGCCTTATTAAAAGATTACTTTTTTAGCCAGAGTTACTTTTTCAGGAAGCAAGTATGTCTATCTCCAGAATGCCTTCTTTGACAATAAGTAACAGAAGAAACCCGTGTCAAAATAAATGAAGAATGAAGTATAGAAATCTATGGGATAAAGGTGGCTGTTGGAATATCTGTGTCTAGGACTTTAACCAAGGCATCTCTCCTTCCTCCCTTATTTATACAGTTCTTTGTTATGTAGTAGGCATGACAGCTCCATATCCTGCTGAATTATGAACCCATGGGAAGAAATAGCTTCGCTAAGGAATAGTTTTCTAACTGCGTAGACATGACACTATGTCTTAAACAATCTTTTGACTGGTTAACCAGACCTGATTGGCTATGGCTGGACATGGGATTTATGAGCATCCTTTCATGCTCAAGTGGAGTGGGTAGCGTTATCTCAACTTCAAAAACTACAGGAGTGCTTTTTCTCTTAAAAGGCTCCTCGGTGACACTAACATTAACTCATTAACTATCACAAAGCATCCAGTGGATTTTTGTTTATAATCATTTCTAGGCAGGTTTTAGGGTTATGACCTCAGTCATGGACAGAGTTCAGAAATCAGGTAGGCATAATGTGGCTGTGGGTGGGCCCACAGTGCATCTACTTTCCTTCTAGCTATAATTGTGTTATATGCTATCACCTTGCTTCCTCTGTCATCTCCAAAGTAACTCTAAGAGGCAGGTGCCAAGACCATGTACAACGAACAACTTTAGTACATGAGAGTGAGACTCTAATTTATACACAAACCAAATTCTGAAATTCATATGCACTTACACATCAGGTAATGTTCTTACTTGGAAATGGCTAGTGCCATGAAAAGAACAGAATTTTAATTCACTTTCTTTTGTAATATTGTTATTTATTTATTAATTTGAGAGAAATAGATGATAGACAGATTAGATGTTTGATGATAGGTATATAGATAATAGATAGATGATAGATAAATAAGAGAGAGAGAGAATATAGGCATGCCAAGGCCTCCCGCCACTGTAAACAGACTCCATATGCATGCACCACTTTGTACACCAGGCATTACTTGGGTACTGGGAAATCAAACCCAAGTGGCTAGGCTTTCCAGGCAGGCACGTTAACCACTGAACAATCTCTCCAGCCCTCATTTACTCCTTTCTTTCCTCCAGAGAAAAGGAATATGCCATCTGCTAGAGATCAGCTCTGAGAAAGCAGTTGTTCCTAGGATGGAGAAGCGTGAGTCCCAGAAGACAGGGAGATCGTGAGCATGGAAACCAGCAGGAGGGACAAAAAAGGCTTTCTGTGATGAGGCTTATACAGATTTCATTTTCCACTATGATAAAAGGACATAGATTCCATAGATTCCCATTTCTACGTGTAACTAATGAATTTATTGTTTTCATACATTTTAACTAGCTAGTGGGAAAAGCTTTGCTTGGTTATCAAATAATGTAGCTATTATATAATTTTTACAGTAGGCAAAGTAAGCATAAAAACAAACATTTGGGGCAAATATACTTACTAAAAGCATAAAAATATAAATCATGGCTAAAGATAAATAAAGTACAAAAGGAAATATCAAAATCCCCCCCCAAAAAAATAAAAAAAAAATTCAAGAAAGTCAACAAAATTCTACACAGGCCATCTTGTGTACTTTGAATGTTCTCATCCTCCCAAAATTTAGGGTAGAATGTGTTATGGCCAAGTTCAGGTTTTGTTATTCCTCCTACAAAATTACAGTACATTGTGAACAATGTGGTTTCTGTCCAAATGAAAAATTCCCACGATTATGTTCCTGACATGTTAATATATGAAAAGAAAAATCTAATTTATATACAGAAAAGGAGGATTTCAGAAGTAAACCTGGAAAAGTGAATAGTTCAACCTACACAATATCTTGGTTCTTTAGAATTGCCTTCAAGGACACTTACTTGGAGTCACCAAAGAGCAAACATCAGTAGTTTTTCATTAAAAATAAAAAGTATATGTAAAGATCCAAAATTTCCAAAGGGAGCTGGACAGAGATGCTGAATTCAGAATAGAAATAATCAGTGTTCACAAATATTTATTCACAGAAACTTGCAGTTACTCAATTCCCACCAGGCAAAGTCCTAAATCTTAGAAGAAATTCTTGGGTTTCTATTCAGGCTCTGACTTACCCTTGCATCATGTCCAAGTAACACTGTCTTCCTTCAGAGTCTGGTGGCTGACCTGCTGCTTCCAAATGTCCCTCTGCCCAGGTCTCCTTGCCTTAGCATGCCCTTCCCTTTCAACAAAACTGTCCTCTAACACTCTCTCAGAACTAGCAGGTTCTAATCCCAATTCACTCTTTAAGTGAAACAAAAATTCTGGGTACTTTTACCACAGAAAAATCCAGCTTAAATACCTGTTTCCCCAAAATGTTCAGATTTCACAAAGTTTTCTTTCAGATCTTGTAGTACATGGATCTCTTTGTATCAAATGGCATTAAATTGAGTCACATCATATTTTACTTGATTTATTTTTAGGGCCATCAGATCGCAAGGATTTCAAGAGCCTTGAGTTATATATATATATATATATATATATATATATATATATATATATATATATATTTTATGTTTTCAAACCCTAAAGGTATTTGCTCAAGATAAACAACAAAACAAAAACAAAATCCCACAGAACTGAGGTCTCAATGACTCTTATTAAGCCATAAATGAAGTATAAATACTTAGCTATAAAGTTAATTAATTTTAATTGTAATAGATTAATCCTGAAATACTATAAGTTATCGGGTCATGCAAATAACCTGAAAATATTCAGTAATTTAATTTCCCTTTAAAACGAGGATTGTGTGTTGACCTCACACTTCCTCCCACCCACTAAATTTGGAGGCTTTAGTAAGTTTTTAGTTACCCCTCACCCCAGGAGAAGGGGAAGACAATGATTTCATATGCTTCCCTTTTCAACTAGGTCTCTGCTCATTATATCTCTTTTCTGTATTAGAGATCCATGTTCAGTTTTGTCTACCTGTAATAGAAAATGTGTGTCAAGCAAACATTAGGAAGGCTTAGCTTCCTGTGATACCACTTGACATGGAGAGTAAACAAGCAATGTGTTTGGCAACCTATTGAGAAATTGGGACCCCCACTTACATTGATCTGCACATATACCCCACTGCAAACAATGAAATATCTCTGTCCTCTCCTAGAAGCCAAGAAGCCTAGAAGTGAAATTTTTATCAAATATGTTGTTAGATATATCTGTGATTCAAGGGGCTATCTGACCTAAACTGGATTTGAGTCCCTAAGAAATAAGATAGACTGTGTCCCATAAGTGAAGTTTCAGTGACTGCTGCTCCCACAACTCATAACCCATAACCAAATGGTAAATACCAACAATCCCACTGAGGAGGGACATCAGTGGAGTCGGGGCAAGGAGGAGGGGAATGATGATACCAGCACACGATGTGTCCATACAAAGTTTCTCCTTAACAATTCAAACAAGCCTACTAACTACCCTATGCTCCCTATGCTGATGTGTAACTTGGCATACATATGATTAATTAGTTACCATGGGAAAGAACATGCACTGTTTAAAAAAGTTTACATAACCCAAATCTGTCAATCAAACCAGGGCTGCACCCAGTCCCTGACTCTAGCAACTTGACTCCATCATCTTATTGCAGACTCTTTAAAAAGAAGCCATCACATCATAACTGGGACATAGATAATCCTCCACTCAGGTCTGCTGCCACTCTTGGCAGTGTATTCAAATATTTACTATCACTTTGCTCTTAATAAGTTTCTTTCTTTCTGTGTTCCTGGTTTTTGTGTCCCTATCTTTATTACTTTGAATAAGGCATAAAAACATGGAAACACCCAGAGACCAGTAGAATTGTCAAATGCAGTTTTATTTGATATCTAAAAGCATATATAAGATTTAGGAATATCCCCAGATGAAAACAAATCTTGAACAGAATGTACCTGATGAGATCACACTGTTCCCTGCTTCTTTACCCTGTTCCCTATCATGCCACCTATATGAAAACCCTCCACAGTCACTATTAACCACAAATATAGTCAGGCCAACCCTTTCTTTAACAAAGTGAAAGCTATCCTCCAAACGTGCCTTGATTAACCAGGCCTGGACTTCTCAACCTATTTCCTACACTGGCCCCGGGCAGCACTATTCTCTAATCTCTACTTGACAGCCCCGATTTCTTTTTCTTGTTTCCTTAATCATTCCAGGCGAGTCTCCAGTCCTAACCCAGGTCATCACTGAAGTGCCGGCCCAGATCACCAGTGTCTAAGATAAACTGGAAGACACAGATTCTTCATGGAGGTGTGGCCTCAGTTGATTACAGGTTTCCCAAATTCCAGGATTTTATAGTTTATTGAGAATCCTATGAAGTTAAAAAGGTAAGCTTTTGGGCTGGGCAGATGGCTTAGTGGTTAAGCGCTTGCCTGTGAAGCCTAAGGGCCCAGGTTCAAGGCTCCCCAGGACGCACGTTAGCCAGATGCACAAGGGGGCGCACACGTCTGGAGTTCGTTTGCAGTGGCTGGAAGCCCTGGCACACCCATTCTCTCTCTCTCTCTCTCTCCTTCTTTCACTCTCTATGTCACTCTCAAATAAATAAATACAAATGAACCATTTTTTTTTTAAAGGTGTGCTTTAGTAGGTGGTTAGAAGCACTACTAGAGGCTCCAGAGGCCAGTCTGTTTCTAACACACCATCTCATCCAAACTCACAGAAAAGGCAACTGTGGTGATATTTACCTCTCCTATCCATCATGATATCTAGTACATTAATTACTTTCTCAGTGTTGTCACAAAACATCTAACAAAAGCAAATTAGGAACAGATTCATTTTGGCTCATGATCTAAGGATGCAAAGTCCATCATGGTGGGAAATTATGGTGAAGGGAATGGGAGGTGACTAGCCACAGTCGATGACCTCAGCACCTAACACTCACTCAGAGTGGGTCTTCTCCCTTTACTTAACCCTCTATAAAACATTCTCACAGAAATGCCCATAAATGCATTTCCTAGGTGACATGAAATCCAGTCAATTGACAATGAAGTTTGACTACCATACCAAAGATAGCATCAGAAATATAAGGCTTTACAAATGTGTGGTACTGTTTTCAACTTTAAAAATCCTGAAGGTTGGGCTTTGAAATAGGGCCACAGAGCTAAAATAGAGCTAGGAATAGAAAATCTAATCAATAAAACATTCAAACTTTATTCAAAATTCAAAGACAAAACTCTGTGTGAGATTAAAACTACCAATAAGCTAACACTGTTATCTAAGTAGTGTCAAATTTAGTTGTAAAATAACTCTTAATAATATCATATGCTTAAGGCAGACAAGATGCTCAACAGAGCAGCTCTTCTATATTACTGAAATCAGATAGTGTATATATAACCTTAGGCTTGAAAACTAAGCAATAAATTCAAGTACTGATGGATGTTAGCTGCAATGGCTGAATATGAAATGTGAGAAAAGGGAAAAGTTGAACAAGAAATGGAAGAGGAGAAGATGAAATTGCATGTCCATCAGATTCTGAGAAGTCAAATCAATCGATGGGCAGTGATAGGACTCCAGAGATGGTGAGAATATTCTGAGGCAAGAATCATGAGGTCTTCACATGAAGTAGTTCAAGAAGGTGAAAGGACTTCTACTAGCAATTCCAAAACGACAGGATAACTGATGCATACTGTAAAGCCATCAATCATGCGTGTATCTTTAAGACAAGGAATGGAGGGAAAGCATCTCAGAAATTGCATTTTCCATTCAGAGAACACAAGGAGCATGCTTAAAACTCACTGAATTCAGCCAGGTGTAGTGGCACACACCTTTAATTCCAGCACTCAAGAGATAGAGGTAGGAGGATTGCCATGAGTGTAAGGCCACCCTGAGACTACATAGTAAATTCCAGGTCAGCCTGAGCTAGAGTAAAATCCTACCTCAAAAAAAAAAAAAAAAAAAAAACAACAACAACAAAAAAAAAAAAAACTCACTGAATTCTTATGGGGAAACATTTGGGAGCATATTAACAGAACATGGGACTCAGTTACCTGATATGTATCTTCTTGCATTTGTTTTTTGCTCCTTTAAATTCTTTTCTCATTATACTTTTATTCCCTCCCCTGTCATTAAAGTCCTTCAGCAAATAGTCAAGCTCACACTCTATTCTAGGAACTGCTATAGACAATTCATATGGTTTTGTTTTCCCAGTGCAACAGTGCAGTCCACACTTCTGAAAAACAATATATACCCAATGTGTCTTAAAGTTATAGCAAAGGATAGTATCCAACTGCTTAACCTTTGGCAAGTTACCTAATCTTTCAGTCACTGTATCTTCATTTTCAACCTGAGAAGGAGAATTACATTTCTACCTTTTAAGTCTATGGCAAACATTAAATGTGGCAATCTGTGTAGAGAATTTAATATTTTACTTGACATGGAGTAATCATTCAGTAAATCAAAGCTCTTATCATTAATGTCTTTAAGATCTGTTGTGGACTTGCTATCAATGGCAGGTCCCAAGGCACTGAGCTGCAACATTTTCTAGGGTCTATATAACATTCCCTCCCTTCCTCTCCCTCTCTCTCTCTCTCTCTCTCTCTCTCTCTCTCTCTCTCTCTCTCTGTGTGTGTGTGTGTGTGTGTGTGGTGTGTGTATGTGTGTGATTTTCACAGACAGGTACCACTCAGATCTCCCTGTAAGAAAGGACATGCTTCCTAGAGTCTGATCTTACCTGGTTGCCCTTCCTAACTCACTACAGAATACTGGGAGATTTAGAGGCTAGATGGTGTGGAGCAGCTCTACAGGGCAAGATTTCCTGCAGAAATTCAGCCTGTTGACTAATTTGGGACAATGTAGTACATTTTGGCTTTTCCCAGTTCTCTTCTGACTTCTCCCACGTGTTCATCCTGAATGTGCATTGAAATTTGATCTCAGCATCTTGTCCCAGAGATCCTAACATGGGACCACACCAGAGTTGTATTCCACTATTAACCTATTTCTCCATCTAATTCCCAGACAGGGGAAGTTTTGTTTACCTATGTATTTCCATCTAACAAGTAGTGAGATTCAACATAAGAAAACCTTAACTCAAGATTTATTCATTGAATTATTTGAAATTAAAATCAGCTAGAGGGAACAATTGAACATTGAAAAATGTGTGCAGGAAAATAAAACCATCATATAACCGTTTTTTATGTCTATGTTAACTTAAATGCTTTCTTTGAGTGCAGAAGGAGTTTTTATAAACTGCACATGTACTTTTAGAGAAAGCAAACTTTATCAGTAAACAATGCGGGTCTGGACAAAATCCTCTTAAACACTTAACAGCTGCAGAACTATTTTTTTCTTTAAATTTCTTTCTTTTTTCCTTTCCAGAGCTTACTACATGTGCTAGATGAAATCAAATAATGAACAATGTATGTACGACATCTGCTGGCTCACAGATTATGTTACATCCACCTTGCCTGGCCTGTCAGCCATAGAAGTTGGTCATCACGTGAACCTGAACCTTTTTGTGTATTGAAATCCTACACAATATTAACAAGGCTTGGTCTGTCTGTACTGGGAGAATGGGAGCTACTAATTTGCCAAAGATGCCACTTGTGATGAACATAACAGCCTCATTCCTTAAGCCCTTTGATTTATATTGTCTTCAGAATTAATAATCATTCATCCAATTAAATGCTCTTGGTCTGGGCCTGTGGCCAATTGTATGTCACACAAGGTGATAAGACCTATTAGCTATAAGCCTTAAATTAGCCAGCATGGGACCCTAGGGAAATATGTTGCCCACATAAACCACACCACCTTGCTCATTCTGTACCATCGTGCCTGGTGAGAGAAAATGTCTTCATTACCTTGCTGATATTATGGTCTGGGAAAAAAGTTTTCATGCTTTATTGATAATATGAAGTTGAAGATTTAATGATACTTTTTTCAACTTTTAGTGAATTATATTTAGATATGTTTATAAATCAGTGTAAATACTATTTGTCCTTATATAAACTTGTGCACACAAACATTTCAAGGTTGAAAGAACAGAATAGGAGTAGCAGGAAAGTTTGATAGAATGATGCTATTATCACATAAACATACTCTTTGCAATCCATGCTGCTGACTGAGTTACAAATGTTCCGAGAAAAGGAAAAGGAAGATGAATCTGTGTTGTTACCACTAACAGGCAGCAGGATGAAAGATGAATTTAACCTTATTTGTATCACTTGGATAGTTAACATCATCTTGATTCATCATGTACTCTCATAGCTTTTGTTGAAAAAAAATGAACATATGGAAATGTAGATCATGCATTAGGGAAACTTGGCAAAAAAAAAAAAAAAAGTCAAGGAAAAATGTAGGAAATAGTTGCTCAGTATCTGCAGCTTCTTGAGAAAGCAGGAGAAATCCAGTAAAGCCAAGTTAATGTTCAAGGCCATTCACATGGATTTGAGCATGCACTCCTTTGTAATGGGCTAAACTCTGGCCCTTCCTTTGAACTCCAAATCCTGAAAACCAGGAACTGATGAAAAGGGTCAGCAAAGTTAATCACCATGGAAATCCAGGCAGTTTTACACTCTTCACTTTCGCAGCTGACAAGTGTCACTGGGTTGAGGTCAGCAATGGTATTCAAGTAAGCATGAATCTACATTCCTTATAACCAAAGCCTCATCAGCAGTTTTTGGAATATGTTATTACTGGGAACATCAACAAACCCTCAATCTTTTGAATTTTCTTAGCAGAGATGGAAAAAATGGTCTCTTATTGTGATATCAGAAAAGATTGTCTTTATTAGCTTTCATATATACACATGTCTAAATTAGACTTACCAAGCTTCATCGAATGTGGATCACAAAAAGCCAGATTTTCTGTATCAAGTTACCTCACGCTCATTTTATTTCACTGGATTTACGATGATTTGTGTATAACCTTATGACTGTAGAGCAAGCAACAAGTGCTTGGTTAGTTAAGAAGAATATGAGACACTGTTTGTTCTCATTACCTGCTAAGGAACATGTCACAGTTTCGTGGATCAGTAAACCCATCAAAATATAGGTATGTACACACTGGATTTTGATTCTTTTATTTATCATGCTTTTTATATTATCAGGCTTTAGAACTTGTTATGCTGACTGAATACTGAATTTAAAATTTTTCAAAATTTAACTTCATTATTTCCTATCTTACATAAATGTCTATGGAAATTTAGCAGTTCGAATTTGTATTTGATTCCTGAGTGCCAAAAATATGCCTTATTTATCAAACTTTTACTAAAGAAAAAAAAGTGCAGGATTTTAAAGATGGCTGAATGGTGACCACATGAAAACTCTGACCTTAATTTTATTTTACTTTTATGTATGCTTTTATGTAGGTGTGTGCATCTTATTTTTTAGCTAGAGTATATTTAAGTGATGTTGAGATGCATACACACACACATAAAATTAATACTATTATTCAAATCACTATAATCATAGTCTCTCGCTGTATGTGTGTACACACGCATATATGTTTCTGTGATGAGAACCTAAAATTTCATTTCTCAATAAATTTCCAGGATGGAATACAATATTATTAACTATAGTATTCATGTTGTATATTCCATATCTACCATATCTATAACTACTCATGCAATCTCTCTTATAGCTATTACACACTTATCAAAATTTCTCTACCTTCTTCCCTTTGTCTCACCCCTATTAACCACCTGTGCACTCTCTATTTGTGTGATTTTTATCCTTAGGAAAAAAAAACACTTCCACATAAAAGTGAGATAATATACTCTTTTATTGTATGGGTTTGGTTTATTTCAATTGATTAATAGTCCCTGAGTTGATTCATGTTATTTACACAAAGAAGGTTTCCTTCTTTCAAAGACTGGTTATTATTCCTCTGTGTGTGTGTGTGTGTGTGTGTGTGTGTGTGTGTGTGTGTGTGTGTACAGACACACACGTGTGCACACACACACACACATGGGCGCATATGCCTTACATGTTCTTTGCTCATTAATGGACCCTAAATTGATCCCATGCCCTAGCCATTGCAAATGATATAATAATAAAATTCATGGGCATATTTGTAAAGGTGCTTATTTCACACCTTTTATGGACATTTCCAAGAGAGTGGTTGCTGGATCAGATGTTAGTTCTAGCTTTAACATGAAGAACCCTATAGGGATTTCTGTACTAGTTCTACAAAGACTGAACCAATTACATTTCTATCTTTGTTCTCATCCTCACTACCCTCATTACCTATGTGAAAATAGCCTTCCTAATAAATGTGAGCTCATTAGGCTAGGGATTTGCATTTTCTTGATGGTTGGAGATATTGAACACTTTTCAATACATCTGTTGGTCATGTTAATATCATTGGAAAAGATCTCTCTTCAAGTCTTTTCTCATGTTTAAATTGGGTTACTCTTTTCTATTATTTAGTTATGTTAGTTCCTTATACATGTGAGAAATATTAATCCCTTATCAGAGATATGGTTTGCAAATGTTTTCTCCCAATTTATAGCCTGCCTTTTCATTCCTGTGGTTGGTTCCTTTGCTATTTATAAGCTTTTCAGCTTGATGTATTTCCAGCTATTTATTTTTGCTTTTGTTATCTGAACATTTGGTATCAAAACATACAAAATAAAATTCATCTCTTAGATCAATATGAGGAGCTTTTACCCTATTGTTTTTAAGAAAACTTGGGCTTTATCAGTATTTAATCCAACTAGAGTCGATTCTTGTGCATTTTATGCCCACTTCCATCCTTCTTTATATGCCTATCCCGCTTTTTAGAGCCATTTATTGAAGATGCTAGAGCTCCCCCTTTGTGTATTCTGTGAGGCATTGTTGAAAAATTGCTTGATTATGTAAACATGGGTATCTTTCTAGATTCTATATTCTATTCCATATGTGTGTGTGTGTGTGTGTGTGTGTGTATCCAGCACCATGTTATTCAGACTATTATAGGTTTGTAGTTAAATTTGACATCAGAAAGTGATACCTATACCTTTATTTTTATTGCTCAAGATTATTTTATTTATTTGAGGTTTTTTAGGGATCCACACAAAGTTTAAACTGTTTTCTATTTCTGTGAAAAATTTCACTAGAATTTTATAGGGATCAACTATACTTTATATATCATTTGAGATATTGTAGACTTTTTAACAGCATTAATTATTCTAATCTATGAGCTTGGGCTATCTTTCCATTTATTGCATCTTCTTCAGTTTCATTAGTGTTCTATGGACAGATAGTTTCTTTTTTTGGGATTTATTTTTAAATGTCTTAGTTTTTTTTTTTTTTTTTTAGAACTGTCATAAATACTATAGTTTTGTGGAGACATGGTTATTTAAAATAGTACATAACATAAAATCTTAATATCTAACTTTGATAAATTATGATTTTATAAAATAGGTTAGACTAGGGACTGTTTCTTAGGGGCTTAAGTTGTTAACTGATTCTGAGGTGTCATCTGAGGCCTAATACTTCCATTTGCAAAATCATGTCATCTTAGGCATGTTATGAAACATCCCTGTGCCTCTATCTCCTCATTTGTCATATAGCATAGAAATACCAATATTTTGGAATCTTGCATGTCACAGTTCCAGTGAGGCCCTTAATAATCATGGCTGGCCCATAATACATGTTTACTATTGTCCTTATTTAAAAAAAAAATGGTTTTTTTGTAGAACCAAAATGTTGTAAAAAGAAAAGTGAAAAATTAAAGACTAGATAATTATTCTAATACTTAATGAGGTGAAATTTTACAAGCTGAAGGCAGAGAGCTCTTTTCTTAGAAATTAAAGGAAAACAATTTGGTATTGGTTAGGTTGAATGCATAGATACTGTTACCATAGTGCTTGGAAAATAGATCACTGAATGTTACTTATTATGACTATTACTTGTGTATTTATTATTGGCAATGATGGTACAAAATCCATATGGCTACATCTTAGAACACATTGTGGAGACAAGCTGAATTCTTGTTCAGGAAAGTGCCACCTCCCCATTTTGACCTATTGACACAAACCAAGGGGAAAATGCATATGGTCAACTTGAGAATAAAGTCCTGGTTTCAGTACTTTTGCCAAAATATATAGGGAATTAATTGAAGGCATTAGTGTTTGAAAGCATTATTCATATGGGATATGGATTCCAAAAGATTTCAAAATATTGCTAGACTCAAAGGAGAGGTTAAAAAATAAGGAATAATAAACAGTGGGAAATAGATGATGCAAGGACATTGTGCTGTGCACAGTGGAAGGTAGACAAGGCAATCCACTTCATTTCTAACAGAGCTCCTTTTGAACATGTTGCAACATCTTTCTTTTACCTCACTTGCCAACTATATGGAAAATACCCAGCAGGCAGCTCTAGGGAATAAAGAAAAATTATTTGGAACCCCCCCCCAACACACACACTGCTTGAACCTTCATTTGACTATAGCATGAGCAGAGATAATCTTTCTTTCAGATCTTTCAGATGAAAGTTCCTAATACTAACCTAAAGAGAAGCATGAAGCAATCCTTGAGTTCAGCAGAGCATGGGGAAGTGGGAACATTGAGTTAGGCTTCTGGTGAAATGGTGGAAATAAAAGAATGGTTATAATACATTCAAGTGTCAAGAGAAAAATGTAGAGACAATTCTTTTGGGGCTTTTCCTAGGAAAGCAGAAAATGTTTATACATATGTATGCATAAGTAGCCAAGTGGTATATTCAAGGAGGTATATGGTAAACACAATTATGCTTTCCTAAAATGGGCTATGTGTTTTAATGCCTCGGAACCTTTAAATATGGTTTTACACAGCAAGAGGGAATGAAGTCTGAAGGTAGAATAAGGTTGCTAACCAGCTGACCTTAAAATGAAGAGATAATTCAGGTGAATCTAATGTAAATACTGCAATCCTTATGTGGAGAAGGGGTTGGAAGATAAGCATTAGAGGAATAGGATAGTGAGAAAGACCCATCTGGCCACAGATGGCTTAGAATGTCAAAGGAGCCAATGGGAGATGACATAGGTTAGCTTCAGAGAGCTGAAAAAGGCAAAGAAATGTATTCTCTACTACATCTTCTGCCAGAAATACAGCCTTCTGACAGCTCAATTTTAGATTTTCAAAACATGTGTTGGCTTTAGCTTGTAAAATTGAAGTCATTTAATTTAGTAAAGGAGTGGTAGAATTCTAATGTGAGAAAAAGTTCAGTGTTACAAAAATTAACCACAGCCAGGTTCGACAGCTCATGCCGCAATCCTGACATTCTGGAGGTTGAGGTAGGTGCATCACTATGTGATTGATGCCACTCTGGCCTAAGAGTGAGTTACAGATCAGCATAGGCTTGAGTGAGATTCTGTTTCAAAAAGAAAAGCAAAAAGTACTATAGGGCTAGAGAGATGGCTCAGCAGTTAAGATACTTGCCTACAAAGCCTGAGGACTTTGAGTTCAATTCCCCAGTACCCATGTAATTCCAGATATACAAGGTGGCTTATGTGTCTGGAGTTCATTTGCAGTGGCTAGAGGCCTTGGCATGCTCATTCTCTCTTTCTGTCTGCCTCTTGGTCTCTCTCAAATAAATACATAATATTTTTTAAAGATTTATTTTTTAATTAGAGTCAGAGAGAGAGAGTGCAAGAGTGAGAATGGGCACACCAGGGCTTCCAGCCATTGCAAATGAATTCCAGATGCTTGCATCCCCTTGTGAATCTGGCTAACATGGATCCTGGGGAATTGAGCACATAAGAAAATATTTTTAAAAAATGGAAAAATGTATTATAAGGAATATGTTGCTCATACATGAAAAAATTATAGAATTTCACATGACAGAGAGTTGAAATGAAATCCAAATAAGTGAAGAGACATAGCAAATTATCAACAAAAAGCATGGTGGCACAATCCATGTGGTAAGAAACTGAGGCAAGATGGTCATGACTTGGGTTGGAGACCAGATTTGGCTACAGAGTGAGACCCTGTTGTACAAAACAAGAAAAAGAGAAAGTGAAATACTATTTCTCAAGTTTCTGTTGAGTTAATATAGTAGCATTTCCACTTCTTTCTAAGGCCCTTTGTATTAGTCACAACAACAAAAAAATCCAGGTTGAAACAGATGTTTTTAATGTTATTTTGTTTGGAAAGAAAGAAAAGACGATAGGAAGTACTGATAATTTGGATGTTTACTGCCTCTTTCTTCAAATTAATTTTATTAAATTCTTTTTTTAAATTTTTTTATTTTTATTTATTTATTTTATTTTTTTAAATACTTTATTTATTTATTTTTTATTTGAGACTGACAGACATAGGGAGAAAGACAGATAGAGGGATAGAGAGAGAGAAAATGGGCGCGCCAGGGCTTCCAGCCACTGCAAACGAATTCCAGACGCATGCGCCCCCTTGTGCATCTGGCTAGCGTGGGTCCTGGGGAATTGAGCCTCCAACCGGGGTCCTTAGGCTTCACAGGCAAGCGCTTAACCTAAGCCATCTCTCCAGCCCTATTTATTTATTTGACAGTGATAGAGAAAGAGGCAGAGAAAGATAGAGAAAGAAAGAGAGAGAGAATGAGGGCGTCAGGGCCTCCAGTCATTGCAAACGAACTCCAGATGCATGTGCCACCCTGTGCAACTAGCTTATGTGGGTCCTGGTGAATTGGGCCTCGAAATGGGTCCTTAGGTTTCCTAGGCAAGCACTTAACCGCTAAGCCATCTCTTCAGCCCCTAATTTTATTAATTTCTACTACAGACTGGTTACTATACATTCTCAAGAGGAATAGCATGAGCTTCAGTAAAGTGATTAGCCCAGTCTGGATCATGCAACTTCTTTTGAACTTATTTTTTATCAGAGAAAGGAAAATCATTAGTTGTCCACTTAAGAAACTTGCTAGTCGTGTGCTCAAAGGAGGTATGTCTGTGACCAGAGAAAGAACAGGCTTAAACTGAATAGATGATTATCATTAGAAATTTACAAATGTTTGTCATCACTGTAGTATTTATAAAATGTTAGGAAACAATCTAAATATCCAGTAAGTGATGATAAACTGTAGCCCTTCTACCTAGTGAAAGACTTTGAAATCATTAAAAGTATTTTCCCTGAGTTTTTAGAACGAATTGATAGAAAAATTCATGCTTAACTAATCATGACACATTAGTGGAAATTAAACATAACAATGTGTAATATGGTCTAATCTACCTGAATGAGGTACTATTTTTTTTAATCTTCTGTAATCTTTACAGTTCAAAAATCTACATTTAGACTGCTTTTGGGAACCATTGTAGATATTCAGCTGATGTAAACATATGTCTTGCCAATAGTACCAGTGGTCATGAACTTGACTCTTTTTTTTTTTTTTTAATTTATTTGAGAGCGACAGACACAGAGAGAAAGACAGATGGAGAGAGAGAGAATGGGCGCGCCAGGGCTTCCAGCCTCTGCAAACGAACTCCAGACGCGTGCGCCCCCTTGTGCATCTGGCTAACGTGGGACCTGGGGAACCGAGCCTCGAACCGGGGTCCTTAGGCTTCACAGGCAAGAGCTTAACCGCTAAGCCATCTCTCCAGCCCTAACTTGACTCTTGAACACAATCACTGGGAAAGCCTCTTAAACCATAGAGTGTTGAGCCTTACCCCCAGAGATAGATTCACTTACATCTGCGGTGGACTGACAAAGAGCTACCATGACAAGTTCATGCATGATGCTAATATCAATTGTCTGATGACTACATCTTAAGAACTACTGTAATCACATCTGACCAGACAAAAGCCCTGAGCAGCCTTCTCAGGCACATCTGGGAGCCTGCCTGCCCTTGGCTCCATCACCATGATTTCTTGCCAGCCTTAGTTTTCTATTTAGAAAGTCAGTTGAGGCACCTTACTGTCTACTAAAAGGTTTTTATTTAACCCAAATTAGAGTTAATAATAATTGCAACTCATAGGATTTTCCCATCTTTTCTTCAAGCATCTGTTGGTGACTTCCCTCAGACTTTCAGTGGGTCTATAAGCCACTCAAGGCCATGGTCTAGGTCTAAATTGATAAGATTATTACTTGGGCTGGAGAGATGGCTTTGCAGTTAAGCACTTGCCTGTGAAACCTAAGGACCTCAGTTCGGGGCCTGGTTCCCTAGGACCCACGTTAGCCAGATGCACAAGGGGGCGCAAGCGTCTGGAATTTGTTTGCAATGGCTGGAGCACTGGCACATTCATTCATTCTCTCTCTCTCTCTCTCTCTCTCTCTCTCTCTCTCTCTCTCTCTTCCTCTTTCTCTCTCTGTCTGACTCTCTCAAATAACTAAAAATTTAAAACAAAAACTCATCAAAGGGCTAAGAGTGACAGTTAAATGCTCAGCATTAAATAAGATATCTTAAAAAAAAAAAGATTACTATCTTTTGTGAGATACAATTATTTAGGGTGGTGATGGTGGTTACCATTTGACCAAATGCAAAATAGTAAATAGGTTAACAGAAATTAGTGAACTTTATCATGCTCAGTCAGATAGTTAAGTAATGTGCTCTCCATATATGGAGAAAAGCACAGTCTGAACTCAATTTCCTAATGGCAAGTCTTTTCTGTGTTATCCTGTGTAGTTCCCTAACCATACATGATATATGCTGTGAATAGAAAATGGTTTTTGCCCGCTCTTCATTACAGTGGGGTTAAGTTGATAAAACATAATAGATGTAAGCTGGACACTTTGGTCTAGCTTGGGAGTTCCAAAGGCAGAGGAACTGAGGAATTCATCCTTGCATCTTTGTGTAGTTTCTGTTGTTTTATTTTGAGTTTGAGACAGGCTTCCACTATGTAGTGCAGGCTGATCTCAAACTCAAAGGATCTTTCTGCCTCACACACCAGAGTACAGAGGCCATAAGTGAGAACTTGAATCCTTGAAAAGAGCCACCAGTAGTAGAAAAGTAGAGAACAAGCAAAATGCTTCCTTAAATAAACATAAAACCTCATGACTCCATTAGCTGAAGAAAGAGAGAATAAGAGAGAGAGAGAGAGAGAGAGAGGAAATATAGGTGCACCAGGGCTCCTGGCAGCTGCAAATGCACTCTAGATGCATGCACTACTTAGTGCTTCTGGCTTTACATGTGTACTGGGGAATTGGACCTGGGTCATTAGGCTTTGCAGACAAGCACCTTAGGAGCAGTCTTGATAGTCCCTAAATTGAATTTTTTGTGATATCTTTACTGATATAGAATTCAAAATAAAATTCTATCATTTTAAGTAGATAATTCAATTATTTCTTTGTAATTCATATTTGGGGCCATCACCACAACTTGAAATTATCATTTTTACTCCCAAAAGAAATCTGTAAAAGTTACTTTCTTGCTGCTAGGATAAAAAGCCTAACCAGAAGCAGCTTGTGCAGAGGGCACAGTCCATCATGGTAGGATGGTAGGGAAGTCATGCTGCAAAGTGCTGGGCACTTATTTTTTTCTTTTCTGTTTTTTTTGTTTGTTTGTTTGTTTTGTTTTGATTTGGTTTTGGTTTCTCGAAGTAGAGTCTCACTCTAGCTGAGGCTGACCTGGAATTCACTATGTAGTCTCAGGGTGGCCTCAAACTCACGGCGACACTTCTGCCTCCCAAGTGCTGGGATTAAAGGCGTGTGCCACCACACCCGGCTCTGGTCACATTTTTGGTCATTGTTTTCTTATTTCATTCTATGACAGGCCACACTTTATCCACTCCTCAGATTACCCCAATTGTATTGATTCTAATCTTGAGTTATAAATCATGCTGGTATTAACACATGTGTAAGTTTCTTCTTGGGTATACACCTAAGGACACCATTGATGGGTTATGTGGTAATTCCCTATTTAACATTTGAAGAACTGTCAGATCATTTTTAAGATATGTGTACTATTTATTATTTATTTAAAAACTAAAAACTTTATTAAAAGTTATATAACCCCTCCTACCATCCTACTTTGTCTTACCGCCCCCATCCCCACCCACTGAACACCCACTTCTTGTCCATTATTCCATCTTCTATATTGACATCTTTTTTCCCGTACTCCATCACCCACAACAAGCTGCCGGAGGGGCCAGAACTATGAGGGTCTCATGCAGATGGCAGCACCATTTTTCTCAATATTTACAAATAATTTTTAGATATCTATGCTATATCTATGCTATCAAGCTACTCTCCATAAAGCTTCACTAAAATTATTTTTAGGTTAACTTTCATGTAGTCTAAATAGATTCGACAAGCTGTTTTATATTAAATAACACATTATAGGACTTCTTGTTCTATTTCAATTTTATAAAATAGAAAAGTATACAACTTAAAATAAAACACATTAACAGATTTTTTTGTGCTAAAATACAATACCTCCTCCTTCATTTGTTGTTTGTGGTATAAATTTCAAGAGAGATGGGAAAGCACGCAGTATGTGTATGAGGAACACATAGGAAATACATGCATTGGAAGACCATGTATTCACCTGCTGCTTTTAATGGGTAATCAGTTATTATCTAATCCGAAACACATTAGTGAATGAAATTGGAATCTTCCTAAGAGTTATCATGGGATGATATTTATAAAATCTGGTCTTTCCTACATAAGGTCCTATATGCTCTCCCTAATAAGTATATATGAACACTATGACTATATGGATTTTTTCTTCAAACATTTTTTGGTTAATTAATTAATTAATTAATTTGAGAGACAGAGAGAATTAATGGTATCTCAGGGCCTCCAGTCACTGCAGATGAGTTCCAGATGCATGTGCCACCTTGTGCATCTGGCTAATATGGATATTAGGGAACCAAACCTGAGTCCTTAGGCTTTGCAGGTAAGTACCTTAACTGCAAAGCCATCTCTCCAAGCCCCATACAGATTTAAAAAATAAAATAAAATAAAACAGTAATTTCTGTTCACAAGCATGCCACAGTCTAGCAAGTGAAATAGGTGACCCAGTCAGTCCCTCAAAATAGACTACAGGAAGGCTTGGCCCTCCCAGCCAGTGGCCTTCTCAGTCACTTGGAGATTAGCTTTGGTTTGGCCTTTCTATTATCCCCTGTTGATTCAGGCTTTCCAAACGTAACTAGAGCATTCATGTGTTCTGACCGGTCAGAAATGGGCATGCCCTAGAAACACTTGAGCCAGTTTTAAGTGTTAGCTCACTGTGTTGGTTCATTGTGCCTCATTGTGAAAAAAAAACTGATAAAACAGGGGAGGAAAGATTTATCTGGTCTCATGGTTGTAGAGTTTTCATCTGTCATGACAGTGAGGGTGTTGGAGAACAGAGGAGCTCACATCACAGCAACCAGGAAGTACAGAGAGGAGAGAAAGAAATAGAAAGAGAGAGAGAGAGAGCAACTCTTGCTAAGTGGCTTCCTCCTTCTTCCCCATTTCATTTTATTCAGACCCCCAGCTGATGGATGCCAGCCACATTGAAGACAGGAATCTCCCCTTAGTTAAGCCTCTCTGGAACATCTGTTCAGACACATCATTAGAAAAGAAAGGCTTATTAATCTTTACTCATCACTCCATCCAATTAAGCTGATGATCATGATCCCCCATTACATGTTCCAAGTCTTTATGATACAGGTAATGTTGATCTTGAAACTCTATCTTGGCACTTACAAATAACATTATTTTTTTTTTCAGTTTTTCAAGGTAGGGTCTCACTCTAGCCCCGGTTGACCTGGAATTCACTATGGAGTCTCAGGGTGGCCTCAAACTCATGGCAATCCTCCTACCTCTTCCTCCAGAGTGCTGGGATTAAAGGTATGAGCCACCATGCCCAGCTAACATTTTTATTATTTATAATATATTGAAAACTGTCATCTTGAAATATTTTGACATATGCAACCTTCAAGGCACCATTTTGTGTTTGATTTTTTTTTTTTTTTTCTTTCTTTTCCTGATAGGGTCTCACTCTAGCCTAGGCTGACCTGGAATTTACTATGGATTCTCAGGGTGGCCTTGAACTCATGGCAATCCTCCTACCTCTGCCTCCCAAGTGCTGGGATTAAAGGCGTGTGCCCCCACACCTAACTTATATATAAAGAATGAAATTCAGAGAGAACATTAACGTTGACCAGGACCAGCTTGTTAGCATGGAAGCTCAGATTCAGATCCATAATTGTGATACTGGACCCTGTGGACATAACCATTGCTTCTTACTAGATTTGAAGAAATACAAGTTTGAACTTAGAATTGGCATCCATGCATTACAATCTTTACTATTAGTCTAACTGAAATAAAAGTAGAGTGTTATTCATCTCTTGTGTATCCACACATGCTTTTTTATGTTTGATTACATTCCCAAACAGAACATATGCTTTTAAGTGAAGGAATTGAAAATTGCTTGGGGGGTATACTATCCTTCCACAAGATAAACATATACTAATGTTTTTAGAGAAAGAGGGTCCTTATTTTAAGGGTCAGGGAAAAATACCTTTTTAAGTTCCAAAACCCACAGGAAGTCCATAATTCTTTATCCAGCAGAGCAATCAGTTGAGTGGTCCAAGGATCCATCATTCTAAATATATTTCCCAAAACACCAAATGAAGATGGTTAGTTCAATCAGGGCTTCAGTCAGGAAAGTTCTCTAACATGCTGGTCACATAATGATGTCTGTCTTGCAGAATTTACATTTTGAGGACATTTAAGTTCTATTTCAAATTTTCAATTCTAAATCGCTGTACTTATTATAATAATATTAGATATCACAGGGGCACATGTGGGTGCATGAATGGAAAAAAAATGCCAGATGCTTGTGCCACTTTTTGCATGCAGTTTTATGTGGGTGTCTAGGGAATTGAACCTTGGGCCAGTAAGATTTTAAAGTAAACATCTTTAACCACTGAGCTCTCTTCCTATTCTCCCTGCATTATATTTACTAATGGCTTCATAGTTATCAAATTGTAGACATTTTCTCATACCTAACACATTGCATATCTGTTTATTTCTATATACTTATCTTTACTCCTTTATTTTGTCTACCACCACCCTAAAATTCTCTTTGACTTTTATATTACATTCCTCTACATTTTCATCTTTCTTCACATAGTTTCTTGGAAAATACTATCTAGTCAATAAAATTACCATAGTAATTTTTAAACAGCTCTCAATGTATTATCCAATCTGACTTATTGAACTCTAGCATCCACCTTCCTGGATTTCTTCACTTGCATGGTGTGGAAATGAAATTCTTTATGTCCAATACTTAATACTTCAGCCTCGATCTCTCATGTTCTTCTTTAAGTCAGTGATCTCCTAATGTCTTAAATCTTAAAATTTCAGTGACATCTCTATTAGAGTTTGTTCTCAAATATCATCAGGGACCTGAAGATTTGTTAATTGACCTCTCCTTCTCCCCACATTAAAACAACCTCCTTTCCAATGTAATTAACATGTCAGGTTAACCATAGAAAATAGCTCTCACCATTCACTTTCCTGTAAAAAAACTTAAAATGACTCTGCTATACAAAGAGTAAATATCTAGTTCCCACCATATCACTCCTTGATGCATGCCTTCAAAATTTTCATGCTATTTCCTATAACTTCCTTGATCTGCAACATGTAAATATTTAATATCCCCATGCTTGTTCTGTATTTTCTATCTGTAATGGAAGATATTATTTACTCTGTCTAAATTTCTTTACACCTGCCAGGTATTCCATCCAGGCATGACTAGAATCTACTCATTGTTTAAATGCCTGACCCAAATTCTATCTTTGTTTTAAGATATTTCTTAGCCTTTCAGGTGGAATTAATAATTTTCCTTAAAGAAATTTGAGAATATTTTTTCTTGGTATAACCTATGACATTGATCACTTATAAGACTGTATTTTACAATTATTTTAATGTGTTTCAACAAACTTTTAAATAGCTACATGTATCTGGCAAATTGATAATTATTAAAATTAGACTTCAATTAAATTTGCATTGTACCAGGTTCAGATCCTCAAGTCATCTCTAATAGTGGGTATACAGGCATTTATCACCTTTCCTGTGCAATGAAAAGAAGAAAGCATTCTGAATACAACATAGTTACTTCCCAAAGTTTGCTAAAGAGTGAAGAAAACTTACTTTGTAGGAAAGATAATAGTAATGAGAATATTGTAAGAAGAAACAAAATTTCCTATGTCAATCAATCAATACAGGTAGAAGTTATTAAAACATTTTTGTATTTGTATATATACTAGTGCATATTAAAACCATTCAGGGGCTGGAGAGATGGTTTGGTGGTTAAGCACTTGCCTGTGAAGCCTAAGGACCCTGGTTCAAGGCTCAATTCCCTAGGACCCACATTAGCCAGATGCACAAGGGGGTGCACGTGTCTTGAATTCGATTGCAGTGGCTGGAGGCCCTGGCACGCCCACTCTCCTCTCTCTCTCTCTGCCTCTATTTCTCTCTGTCTGTTGCTCTCAAATAAATAAATAAAAATAAACAAAAAAATTAAAAAAAAAAACCATTCAGGTCAGTCTGTAGAGATGGCTTGGCAGTTAAGGTGCTTGCTTGCAAAGCCTAATGACCTGGGTTTGATTCCCCAGTACCAATGTGGGAACAGATGCATAAGGTAGTACATACATCTGGAGTTCATTTGCAGTGGCTGGAGGCCCTAGCATGCCTATTTTCTCTATTTCTCTTCTCTTCTCTCTATCTTCCTCTCTGCTTGCAAATAAATAAATAGTTTTAAAAATTCCTTCAGGTCAACATTATCATCACATTTACCTTCTCAAGCTACTGAGATAAATTTCCCAGCCAAAAGAAGCTGATGGGAGGAAAGGGTTTATTTTGGTTTACAGTCTTGAAGGGAAGTTTCACAATAGCAGGGGAAAGCATGGCATGAGCAGAGGCTGACACCACCTCTGCCACAGCAGGTGCAAAACAACAGCAGGAGTGGCCTGAATTTGGGCAGTGGGGAAGCTGGATATAATGCTCAAAGGCTGCACCCAACAGCACACCTCCTCCAGCAAGGTTCCACCCTCTAAACTGCCACCATCTGGTGATCAGGTGTTCAAAGCACTTGAGTTTATTGCATTTTATTCATATCACCACAGTTGTAAATATATTTTTTTCTTTTATTTTCCCCTGTCTTCCCTAAAGATCTCAAATAACTAGGTTTGTTGTTGTTGTTTGTTTGTTTGTATTAGAAATTGAGTGAAAAGGAAAGTCCTATGATTAGGAATAGTTTTGATGGTCTTCCACATGAAAGTAAGTTAAGAAATATCCCTAAATTGGTAATAAGTCCTTTATTTTAAAAAATCATCAAAAATGTTTGTGTAATGGGATACAAGGTATACTTGCTGTGATTCAAAGAGATTTTCTTCAAACTTCAGGTATTACCAATTTGGGAGTATTAAGAAGTCAGGAGCTGGAGGGATGGCAGTATGGTTAAGGCATTTGTCTGAAACGCCAAAGGACCCAGGTTTGATTCCCCAGGACCCATGTTAGCCAGATGCACAAGGCGGCACATGCATCTGGAGTTTGTTTGCAGTGGCTAGAGGCCCTGGACTGCCCATTATCTCTCTCTCTCTCTCCCTTTTCTCCCTGTCAAATAAATAAATAAATAAATAAATAAATAAATAAATAAAATGAAGTTGGAATTTGGAAAGAATATTGGGCAATAGGTCTTGAACAGCATCATTACAGACCTAAATTTTGCATTTCAACCAAGTTCTCAAATAATGCTTATACCACTGTTTCAAAGACCATACTTTGAGAGCCCCATTTATAGAGTGTAAGTCTATTAGTGCCACTATTCTCAATGGCATATGCTCCCTTCGTGTCTTTCTGTCACATTTTAGTAATTCTTTCAGTATTGGGAATGTTTCCATTATTATATCTGTTCCAGTGTTTTGTGATATGTGATCATTGGTGTTATTATTGTAATTATGTTGAGGTACAATGGACCATACCCTTGTAAGATGTCAAGCTTAATCACTACATGCCGTGCATATGTTCTGACAGCAAATGACTGGCCATTACACAATATCCCTCCTTCTTCTGATGCTTCCCATTCTCTAATACACAATCATATTTAAACTAGATCAATTAATAATACTACATGGTTTCTAGTTGCCACTTGAATAGGACAAGTTGCAAGCCTTACTTTACAGAAAAAAAAAAAAAAAGCATCTAGGAATGACTTTCCTTAAGGAGGAAGGCATATCAAAAACCAAGATAAACCAAATGTGATGCTTCTTGAACTGTACAGATAGCCATGTTGTAAACTCAAAGGAAAAGATTTGAAAGGAAGTTAAAAGTGTTACTCCAGAGAATGTGCAAATGATAGGAAAGGAATGCAGCTTCACTGCTGATAGGGAGAAAGTTTTATTGTCCCACATAACAAAACAGCCTGATTATTACCTTAAGCCAAAACATAATCTATATTAACCTCTTAACTTTCTTCAAGACTATGAAGGATACAAAAGGTGGAGAAGAAGCAAGAGACAAGTTTGAAGGTATCAGAGGTTAATTTAGGAAGTTTCAAAGCTGCCTCCACACTGTCATACCGCCCAGCCAAGAGGAAAGTAGGGATGGAGAGGCTGCGTCAATTATCCAGATCTAACTGAGAAAATTAATGTGCATGGCTTCACTAAGCAACAGGTGTTGAATGTAGACCAAGTAGCCTTATACTGGAATCACAATGCCTTCCAGGACTCAATAGCTAGAGAGAAGTCAATGCAGGAAATTAAAGGGTGCCTGGCTCTCTTGTCTGGGGCTAATGTAGCTGGTCACATTAAGTTCATGCCATGGCTTACTTTTGTGAAATACTAGGGACCTTATGAATTTTGTTAAATCTATTCTTCCTATGCTCTATAAATTAAACAATAAAGCTTGGATGACAATCAATCTATTTATATCATGTTTACATAAGGGCTGGATGCGTATTTAAGTCCACTTTTGAAACTTACTCCTCAGAAAGATTTCTTGACAAGATTTCTAATAGAGATGTACAAGGAATTAATGTTTTCATGTTTACCTACTCAACTGTCATTCTGCAGGCCATGAATCAAAATTATTTGAACTTTCAAACCTTATTATTTAAGAAATACATTTGTAATACTATAGATGGGGATTCTTCATAGATAGTGAATCCTCTGAATAAATTGGAGATAAGAAATACAAAACCTTTAGCCAAGAATGCAAGACATCAACACTAACAGAGGTTTTGAATAAGCTTGTTTCAATCCTCATGGACAACGTTGAGAGGTCCAAAGATTTCAGGGGGAAAGTAAGTGCAGATGTGTATTCTGTGAGATAAGTAGAATTGGATGTAGAGATTTAATGTGTGACTGAATTGTGGCAATCTCGAGATAAACTTCGAGGGAAAATGAGTACTCCTTATGGAGGAGCAAAGAAAATGATTTCTTAAGATATTTTCTTATGGCAGACCTGTTTTAGACTTCTTAGAAACCTCAGTGCCATCCTTAATAGTGTACTAACATGTCAATATTATCTAAGGATTCCCTTTTCTGTCCACCATTGCCAATATACCATCTTATTTCTTTTAATAAGGGCAGTTCACAAATGAAGAAGTGGATTTAATGTTTCAGTTTGGATTTTTCTGGATGAATTAGGGATGTTTAGAATTTAATAACATACTTACAATGTCATATTATGAGAAATGGCCATTCAGATTCCGAGATCACTAGCATGCTCTCTTGTTTGTGAATTGGATTTACTAGATATGTTAGATAGTAACGACTAATACATGATGTTAAAATATGTTTCCTATTCTTAAAGGTGTCCCTTCACTTTGGTGAGAATGAAGTTAGACCCTTTGCTGTATAGAAGCTTTTAGCAGTTTTTACAATACCCTTTGTCTACTTTTTCTTTTGTTACTTGTAATTATGGGTCCATATCTCAAAGATCATTGTCCAACCAATTGCAAGACAATTTTCTCCCATTTCCTTCCAGGTTTTATTGTTTGGTTGGTTTGGTTTTGGTTTTTCGAGGTTGGGTTTTACTCTAGCTCAGGCTGTCCTGAAATTCACTATGTAGTCTCAGAGTGGCAATTCTCCTACCTCTGCCTCTGGAGGGCTGGGAAAAAAGGCACACGCCACCACACCGGGCTCTCCTTCTAGTGGTTTTATATTTTGAGTGTCCTATGTCTAGCCTTTGCTTCATTTTGAGTTGGGGATTGGATATGGTGTGAGATAAGCGGTGAATTGGCTTAAGTGTACCCAGTGTTCCCAGCATCACTACTGAAGAATTTCTCCTTCATGTGTTGATACCAATATTGATGAAAGTCATTTGACTCAATATGTATGTATTGATTTTCAAAATCTGTGGTCTGTTCTACTGGCTTGTATGTGCTGTCTATTACTGTGAGATATTTTGATTATGACACCTTTAAAGATCTCTCAAAGCACATGCATAGTACCTTGAGCTTTGTTCTTTTGGCTGAAAATTACTTGCTTTTAAGTGTCTTTTATGCTCAATGCTAGTGTTAGGACATATCTTATATCTTTTAGAATGTAGTTGGAATGTTGATGGGGTTGACATTGAATCTGTCCATTGATTTGAATTTTCCAGTACTAATTATTCTGGTGTATGGACAAATGGTATATTTACATTTATTTGTATCTACTTAAATTTTTTCAATGGTTTATAGTTTTCATTGTTCAAGTATTATAACTTCTTGGTTAGAGCCATCCTTAGTATTTCTATGATCATAGTAAATGGGATTATTTCCTTGATTTTTTTCATAAACTTTTTTTGAAAAACTTTGAAATTTCTTACATTATAAATGTTAGCACTGACCTTGTCATATAGGACCTTTATTGTATTTCTTCTGGAATTAATATGTTGAGATTTTTTTACTAAGGGAGGAGTTTAAATTTAGTTAGATACTTTTGCTTCATTTATTGAGATGGTCATTTGGCCTCTATCATTCTAGTAATGTGGTAGATACCACAGAACCACATAGGATGAACAATATTAGCATTCCAGTAAAAAATCCTGTTGGCCTTGGTGAATATGTTTTCAATGTACTCTTCAATTATTTGTAGAGTTTTCTGTATCTATTTTTATGAGGAATGCTGTATTATAATTTCCTTAGCTTATAGTGTTGATGCCAGGCTACATAAAATAACTGGAAAATCATTTCCTTCTACTTAAGGGTTGCCCAAGTGACCATGGAGTGAAACCTCAAAAATTATGAGCCCCCCAAATCTTTATCTTTTAATGTTAATAATTTAATGTACTTTGTTATATTAATGCAGAGCTGAGGAACATGTTAGGCTTTAAGTTTTGATTTTCAGACTTACATAATAAATCTAGTAATAGGTTGTTTTAATATTTTTGCATGTTTGTGTGCATGTGTGTGTATGGGCATGCCAGAGTCTCTTGCCACTGTAAAATAATGCCCATTGTGCTTTACATGAGTGGGTGGAGAACTAAACCCAAATAAGCAAACTTTGCAAGCAAGAAACTCTAAACATTTTTTGTTTATTTTATTTATTTACTTGAGAATGACAGACAGAGACAGAAAGAGGGAGAGAGAGAGAGAGAAAGAGAGAGAGAGAGAGAAAGAATGGGAATGTCAGGGCTTCCAGCCACTGCAAACGAACTCCAGATTTACTTGTCCCCTTGTGCATCTGGCTAACATGGGTCCTGGGAAATCGAGCCTTGAACCGGGGTCCTTAGGCTTCACAGGCAAGCACTTAACCACTAAGCCATCTCTCTAGCCCTCAAGCAAGAACCTTTAAATGCTGAGCCATCTCCCAGCACCTTAACAGCTACTTTTAAAAATATTTTACTTATTTATGATTTTATTTATTTATTTATTAGAGAGAGAAAATTAGTGCACCAGGACCTCTAGCCACTGCAAACGAACTCCAGACGCATGTGCCACCTTGTGTGTCTGGCTTAATTGGGTACTAGGGAATTGAGTCTGGATCCTTAGACTTTGGAGACAAACACCTTAATCACTAAGCCATCTCTCTAGCCTCTGAATTTTTATTCTCTTTACATTTGTCACAATTTAAATCTTTTCTTTCCTTTTTTTTTTTTTGTTTTTTTTGGGGGGGTTGTTTGTTTGTTTGTTTTTTGAAGTAGGGTCTCACTCTGGCCCAGGCTGACCTGGAATTAACTATGTAGTCTCAGGGTGGCCTCGAACTCACGGCGATCCCCCTACCTCTGCCTCCTAAGTGCTGGGATTAAAGGTGTCACCACCATGCCCGGCTCACAATTTAAATCTTTTCCTACTGCACATCCTTGTCTAATTATTATGCCATTTTAAAAAAAGTTTTGTTCTTAAACCTTCATAATCTATATCACTATTTCAATGTTATTCTGAAATTCACTGTGTACTTGCTTTTCTGAGTGAGCTTTGTACTTTTGTAAAGTTTCATGGTACTCACCAACATCCTATTACTTCACTCTGAAGACCACATGCTAGCATTCTTTGTAAGGCTGGTCTAGTCAGGATAAAAATCCTCAGCTTTTCTGGGCTAGAGAAATGGCTTAGTGGTTAAGGTACCTGCTTGTGAAGCCTAAACACTCATATTTAATTCCCCAGGTCCCAAATAATCCAAACACACAAGAGGATGCAAGCACACAAGTTTGCACATGCAAACGAGGTGGCACATGTATATGAAGCTTGATTGCAGTAACTGGTTAGTCAATTCTTTCTCTCTCTCATAAAAAATAATTTAAAAAAATTTTAATAGCCTAAGCTTTAGCCAGGCATGGCTGCACATGCCTTTAACCCCAGCACTCAGAAGGCAGAGGTAGGAGGATTGCTTTGAGTTCAAGGCCACCTTAAGAAAACAGAGTGAATTCCAGGTCAGGCTGAGCTAGAGTAAGATCCTACCTCAAAAAAAAAAAAAAAAAAAAAAAAAAAAAAAAAACCTCAGCTTTTTTGGGCACAGTATTTTTGGTGGGCACTTTTCAATGAACCACACATTGAAAGTATTATCATTTCACTCTTACCTGGCATGTAAGATTTTTGCAGAGACATCTGCTGCTAAACATTTTGAAATAACTTTGTATATAACCTCTCTCTCATTTCAGAATTCACTCATTATATATTTTTTAATTGTTTTGGTTTGTTTTTCTTTATTTTAGAGCAAAAGGAAGAGAGAGAAAGACTGCAATGTGCGCACCAGGGACTCTAGCCACTGCAAATGAACTCCATATGCATGTGCCACCTTGTGTATCTGGCTTACATGGGTACTGAGGAATCGAACCTGGGTCCTTAGGCTTCACAGGCAAGTGCTTAACCACTAAGCCATCTCTCCAGACTACTCATTGTAATTCTTGACAATTTGTTTATACAATATCTTGTGTCATTCTTGTTTATATTATATAATACAGTATTGTATCTGACTGGACCATATCTTAAATTGGGTTTTATCTAGATTTTGATAGTTCTACACTATTATTTAACGATGTGTATTGCCCATGTCTCCCTGTTTTCAAACTCCTACAATTCAATTATTTGTTGCTTTTCAATTGCCCCATAAATCCTCTGAGCTTTCTTTGTTTCTCTACATTTCTTTTTCTGGTTTTCTTTCCTGGAAATACATCTTTAAGCCATCCATCTTTGCATTGATAGATTCTTCTGCTTCCTTCGCCTTCTGTTGATTCTCTCTGTTGTATTTTATTTCACTAATCATAATTTTTGACTCCTGAATTTCTCATTAATTCCTTAAATATATAGTTTTAGTCTTTGTCATATATCACCCTGCAGTCATTTATTTTCCTGGTTTCCAGATGATATTCATAGCAGAGCTATAGAAAGACCTTCTTTTACTGTGGCCCAAGGGGTGAGAACACAGCTGTATAGTGTATGCACAGCTCTTCCAAATACAGTAAAGCAGCTGTTACGAATGTATGCAGGGGGGGAAAGTAACAGGTATTCACAAAATTAGAATAGTTCCAGTGTCTTCGTACTAAAGCCTCTGCCTTTCATCCCCGCCCTAAACCATCTTCTGGCATTTCCAGGGTGCTTCTGTTACCAGCAACCTTTCTCTCTGTGGATAGTCTCCCTCTCTCTCTCTCTCTCTCTCTCTCGCTCGCTCGCTCGCTCGCTCTCTCTCGCTCTCACTCTCACTCTCGCTCTCACTCTTAATGGCACAGGTTCTCTAACAGACTCTCAAGTTCCATGTGGGTTATTCTGGTTTATAAGCAATTATCTTTATGTTTTGTCTTTGTGGGAGGGGAGCTGGTATTTCCTATTGCTGTCTTGGTAAGGTCACCCTCTCTGTCATGTTTATATTCTTAGGAACATGTTGCCACAGAGCAGGCACCCTGGAATCATTGATTAAAATCAACTGGAGTTGTCTCACATTTTATCTTCTTAGTGAAAAATATTATCACATAAACTACTAATCATCAGTTTTAAACACCCTTGTAGCAAGAAATTTTATTTTCTTGGAAAGATTAAAAAGCACAAACCTTTATATGCTGTGTATGTTTTTAAGCACATCTTGGATCAATAACTATGTTTTCCTAGAATAATGCAACAAGATAAAAGCAGGCTTATTAAAGGAATATGAGAGTGTTAATTCTCTTCCAACAGTGTTGCTTTATGGACAGAATGAGGCAGGTTTATTTCTAAACATGTTATAGGGAATAAAATGGAAAATGCAATATGGAATAAAATGGAATGAAACAGGAAAAATGTTTTGTCTTATTTTTTTAAAAACATGTGATACCCATACTTAAAGTTCAATCACCAACTTATTCTTTCTAAGTGATAAAAATATCTACATTAGTCATATATATTACATTAATAATACTGCTATCAATCTGAAATAGAAAGGTTTTACCATGCATCCCCTTCTAAAGAGCTGCTCAGAGAAAGCAATCAGCTTACTATTGGAAGTCACTAGGAAATTCAAATCTTGATTAAAACCCAGATGTTAAAGCTCATATCCAAACTCTAGGTCAAAAACTTATAAATTTCAGGGGCACAAGGGCCAAAAGAATTCCAGTTAAAGACTAGTGCTGACAGGAGACCAGCAGAGCAAGATCACAGGAAACAAAACAGCATATAATTAGATACTTGATCTGTGACATATTAAAGTTAAGTCGAGATGATGTGAACCAAGTCATGGCACAGTTTGAAAGGTCTGCAGTGATTCCAAAGGTAAGGAGAGAACTGCAGAGCCAGAAGACCCAAAACAGCAAATAAACCAAAGCATGTAATTGAGGCAGACTGACAGCTCTACTTATGCAGGCCAGCAGAGGGTCACCACGGGAAGAACAGCTACATCTAAATACAAACAACTGTGAGTGATCTATAGATGTGCAAGCATCTATATGTGCACACGTGTAAGTTAGCAATGTGATATGTGTTATGAATGAATGTCCACTTCCTTTTCAACCTCTGACTTTAGCCCATCCAGAAGCCTGAAAGGTGGTCAATCCAACGATCACAAAGCTCCCATGGTTGGAACGTTGAGACTTCAGTTGTGTAGCCAGGCATGACAAATAGTTCCAGGCTGGCCAGGAAATTGTAAAAAGCAGTAACCTGAGCAGACATCATCAGAGTACAGAGAAAATTATAGTGTCTGTGTTTCTACTCAAAGCGGAGCCTAATTGAATTACAAACCCAAGTGTGAAGCCAATAATTCCACAGATTCTTTGCTGAATGAAAAAAAAAATTGAATTCCAAGAAGAGTGTAGCAAAATAACTGTTCAAAGCTAGGTGTCATGGTGGCTTGCACCTGTAATTCTAGCTGTCAGCATGCAGAGGCATAAAGACTGTCATATCTTACAGGCCAGCACAGCCTACAAAGTGAGCCGCAAGAAGCAAACAAGCAACTAATGACTATTATAGTTTTGGGTGTTTTGTTTTCTTGCAAAATTTTCAATGGATAATCACCTAATTATTAATAGAATCACTTGGATTAAATAGTGGAATGTCCAACTTGATTTTTACCTAGAACCTATCACAAATTATAAAGTCGTTCCAGGAATGTAAGTGTAAATGTAGTATACATCTAAGAATTAGTCATTCAAACAATCTATGGTCAATATTAAATTTATATTGAAATAAATTAAGTGGATAAGTGAGAAAGGAAGGAAAAAAGAATGAACAGAACAATCAACATACTAATTATGACTTAATTAAATATGCAATAATAAGAGGTTGGGGATTGAGAGGCAGAACACTGTGAGGCCTGTTGCCTTCCTCCATGTACGAGAGCTTGATGGTGTAAATGTTTCAGTCACTCATGAGGGGTCTCATTCATGAACCTTTTACACTGGCTAAACCTTATAGCCTAGCACCTTGAAATACAAAACACATATCTTAATCTGGTGTCACCTACAGAAAAATAATTTGACTCCAGGATAGGTGGGACTCTATGGGATTTGTTGAATGGGAGCCCACCAAGGTAAAGTACTACATGCTCGGCATAGGGATTTCCTGAGTGATTATGATTAGAAAGATTTTTTTATTTATACCCCAGTATTAAAAACTTAAGTTTTAGTTAATAATGGATTTTATTATTTCCCAAGATAAGATTACTTTCAATCAAGAGTCCATGAGTCAGTCACCAGGCATGGTGGTGCATGCCTTTAATCCCAACACAGAGGTAGGAGGATTGACATGAGTTTGAGGCCATCCTGAGAATATATAGTGAGTTCTAGGTCTTCCTGGGCTACAGTGAGACCCTTTCTTGAACATCCTCCCACAAACATGAGCCCATGAGTGAAATAGTATCAGCTTTCCTATAAATAATTATAACAGAATATTTAGATAGCAAAATGATAATATGGTTCTATGATTTTCTACAAATCGCCTTATTCATCCCACCTTATTTCAGTTAACTCTGATTGAACTGATGTCAAATTTAAGATAAACTAGAGTTTGTCTTCCCGAATTTATTATAGAACTTGACGAGGATTAGTGCATTTGGGGTGGTTTTTTGGTCAGCAACAAGTCACGTATTTCACCTGCCTTCTTCCCCAAAAACCTACCTTTCCCAACCTCATCCATTTCGACTCATTACCTCATCAACTGTCATCACTATTCAACAAAGCCTTCTTTTTTAAATATATATATATATTTATTTATTTATTTGAGAGCGACAGACACAGAGAGAAAGACAGGTAGAGGGAGAGAGAGAGAATGAGTGCGCCAGGGCTTCCAGCCTCTGCAAACGAACTCCAGAGGCATGTGCCCCCTTGTGCATCTGGCTAACGTGGGACCTGGGGAACCGAGCCTCGAACCAGGGTCCTTAGGCTTCACAGGCAAGCGCTTAACCGCTACGCCATCTCTCCAGCCCTCAACAAAGCCTTCTTAAGACAGGCTCAAACTGTGTGGTCCTTTCTGATCTACTATCCTGTATCCTCTCCTACTCTTGCACTCTTGTCCCAAAAGACAGTTTGACAATTTCTCTGAACCTTGCTGGAACTACGGGAATACGCGTTGCAGGGCTGTCTCTAATCTTGTCTTCTTTCTCATGTACCCCATTATTTACAGGCCACTGCACTGAGCAGGTATTAAATGAGAAGCACCTCACAGAATGGCAACCTTATAAAAGAATCCAGGGAGTTCTTCTCTTACCTACCTACTGCTCATTGGAATTGATGAGAGGAAGAACATAAAACAACTCATAACTCAGAAACCCTTACCCATGATTCACTCTGTACTTTTTAATTTCACCCTAAGGCTAACTTGAAGGACTGGTGTCAAGATTGTAGAAAATGTACTGATTAGAGTGACTTTATGCTCCAAAGTCTTCAGTCGTGGCTTCTTAAAAATATAAAAACCTTGGCTCATGTAGTTAAACATTCCTAAATAATATTACTCTCCAACAGTAACAATTTTTTTAAAAAATCATAAAGCCAAATGGAAGAAACTCATACTTTGAAAAATTTTGTCTGTATATATTTTTTTCCTTTTCCTAAAATCTAGTAACCATTCTTTCTTTCTTTTTTTATGCTTTTCTATAAGAATCTAATTAACTCAAAAAACCATGTTGGAGATGTACCATGTAACCATCTGATCCCACTATTCTAGATTGCTTGTACTCCATCTCTGGAAAGTATCTTCTCTACACTGATTTCAAATAGCCTATGGTAAGGGAAGAACACTATGAAACTCATATGTGGTCGACATTTTATTAAAAACAAAACTCTAAAACCTGTGGCCTCTTGCAGATATGGAACCATGGGATAATAGTTCATTTTTGCTGATTGTCTGTTTGTTTTTGCTTTTAATGGTTTTAAGTGAAAGATAGCCACAACTATGAAGGAAATAAGATTGTACAGAGATTTACATCATGACACAAGTTCTCCCAGCAATTTAGTCCAGGCAATAATATATTGCTGCCAAAAGTTATTTAGAAATATTTCAGTCATTCTTTTTACTTGAGAGCATTTATAAGGAACAGCTCAGAAGAACTGTACTTCATGCAACCTCTTTCTTGCATCACTTGAAACAATGGTCCAGAGAAAGCAAAGCAGCAGCAGAGTTAGAATTGACAGAACACATGGAGATGAGAATGTCCGTCCTTGAACATCTGTCACTCTCCATAACAACTAAAGCTATAGGATGCAGAAGGTAAGCATATGGGACAGAAGTAGAAATAGACCTTAGAAACAATAATCACAACAGACCAGGATATAAAAAGATATATCATTCTAGCCATGTCCAGCAGAGTTTTACTAGTAACAAGAAAAGGGATGATGAACTAACTCATTTTTCAACTGGAGCCTATTAAGAAAAACTGGGCTGCAGTTGCTAGAGATATTTATTGTGAAATATTACTAGATTTTATTCCACATAAGCCCCACATTTGAGCTCAATGACTATCCATTGGGAGAAGTGATTAGGAGGTAGGCCACTCCTACAATGGATTTGCAATTCCAAACTTGTTAAAATACTACAATAAAGTGAACATGCTCCTGAGATAACCTATTGGCAATTAAAAAAAAAAAATCCCTTCATGGCACTTTGGCATGTCCCTGTCTAATTTGTGTTAGTGCCTCAGTGTAACAGACTACATATCAGCTTGAGAATGAGGTTTAGGAAGGTGGGTATGGTTCACATGCCTTTAATCCCAGCACTTTGCATCCTGAGATAGAAGGATTACAAGTTTAGGATCAGCCTGGATACATAAAACCCTACTTCACAAAACTAAAACAAATGTCATTGCCTTTAAGAAAAAATTTTTCTGTTTATAATGGTTCTTTTAACTAGTTAGAGTGGCTATGAAGATGCTAATTTTTTTCTAAATATTAACAACTAGGTCATGGATACTGTACAATTGTCACCATCTTTAGCTCTTTATGTGTAGGGAATGGTAAAGAAAAAGAGCCATAGCCCAAGAACTCAGGAGGCCACAAAAATTTAATGACTTGGTAATTACATGAATAATTCAAAAGAAAATTTGTGACTCATGCTAAAGTTTACAATGTATATTATTTAGACAATTTAGAATAAAAATTTTAAAAAATCCTATAATCCCCAAGCTATCATTCTTTTAGGCCTTAGTTGAATATTTTTTTAAAAAATGTTGAAGTTAATTTTCTTTTATTGTTGTTGGTCACATAAGGTACCAAGTCAAAGACTTTGTTCAAGGTTAAGGCAAGTCATACGGACAAGAAGGACCCACATAAGTCTGCAGTTACTACCCTGTGACACTGACTATTTTCAGGAATGGCACCAGAACAGGCAAGCTCAATGCCTACATACACGCAAGGCAGCTCATCCCAAGAGTACTTATCATTGCATCTTTGAATCTAACATGGATGTTGGAAATTTCTCAAATAAGTAATAGCATACCATGTATGTAACAATAAGCTTTTCCTGAACCACTGTAACTAAACTGAAAGTGTTATTATAAATAATTGCATATTAAAGTGATAGGTGATTGGAATATGGCAGAATTTTGATCGCATTCTCAAAACATTGAAGAATAAATATCTCCTGTTGCTTTTGGACAAGCCGATTAACCTTACTGTAAGTCATCTGTGTAAGCTTACAGCTCAAAAGGAAGCTAATAATGTGCAATTGTTAAAGGATCCATGAACTAGGGGTCACAAGAATGAAGTCTTAGAACTTCTCTGTGGTATGCAAACTTATTTGGCTCCAGGCAGCTGGTAACTTTAAGATTAAACTGGATTAAGCATGTAGGCTCTTCCAACTCTAGTATTTTTTGACTTCTATTAATAAACATCAAGATATCTGTAATGCAATAACAATTCATAATTCAGGAAATAAATTTTTAAGTTATCAGAACTTAAATTTTCCTCAGCATATTTTTAATATTCAGTGTTTTAAATTGACAGTGTGTACTTAACATTTAGAGACATTTCTTAAATATAATATGCTATTAAATAAGTATCACTTTAACTCATCAGTTTATATAAGCTAAACTTTATCATTTGGGGTACTATAATTAATTGATGAACACATGTTATCTTAAACATTTCATTAAAATGGGCTAATTTAGATAGTTATATCTATCTATCTATCTATCTATCTATCTATCTATCTATCTAACCATCCACACACATATTATAGATTGGTCACTGTTACAGTGAAGCAATTCTACATTCAAGTCAATCATCAGTTCAAAAAGAAGCCAATGAACATTAAGATACATTCATGATGCATAAAAGAAAACAAAATTATATCTCTAGAGAATTTAAATAGTGTGCAATTGTGAAAGACTCTAAGAACTAGGGGTCACATGAGAATCTTAAATTTTCCTAACAGTTAAAAATGTGAAACTTGAAGACCTGTAGGAAATGTGCTCATCAGTATTTAATCCCTAACAGAAGCTGAGTATGCTGACATCTCTTTGTAAGGGAAAACAATCACTAAAATAGCATTAAAATTCACATTGTTGGGCTGGAGAGATAGCTTAGCAATTAAGACAATTGCCTGCAAAGTCTAAGAACTCATGTTCAAATCTCCAGGTCCCATGTAAGACAGGTGCACAGTGACAAAAGCGCAATGTCATACTTGCACACAAGGGGCAATATGTGTCTGGAATTCATTTGCAGCAGCTAAAGGCCCTGATGCACCAATTCTCTCTGTCTCTCTCTCAAAAAAATAATCACACTGTTACCTAGAAAAGTTTGGATTTATTGACTTTTTAAAAGATTTATATGAAAGAAGACTATAACAAAAATAGAAATATTGACATAAGGAATGCTAGTTTCTTTGCCTGATTTTGCAATGTCTGTAACAAAGTTTATTGGCCTGGAAAGGAACACTCTCATGTCAAATTCTCAGTCAAAAGGTGTCAGACATAGCTCTCTAATGAAGTGACTTTCATTAGTTGTCAGGTTTTACCTTACTGGTGATTGGTTCAAATGGAAGCACAACAATGGCATCATCTCCATCCTAGATTTTCAGTCTAGTCAGCCAAAGTTGTACTTGGAACATATCAGCAATGTGTCAAGAAGCCTTATTAAAAGGACATTACTTGAGCTAGATGAATGGCTTAGAGATTAAGGCACTTGCCTGTGAAGCATAACGATGTAGGTTCAACTCCTTAGAACCAATGTAAGCCAGATGCACAAGGTGATGCATGTGTCAGGAGTTCATTTACAGTGGCTAGAGGCCCTAGCATGCCCATTCTCTATCTCTTTAATAAATAAAAATATATATATTTTTAAATAAACCTTACTGTGTTAAGGGTAATTTGACAACAAAATGTTTAAGAGAATTATTTGTAGATATTATGTTTTTAAAACTTATACTGATATAAGGAAAATGTAATGAAATATCACACCATAGCAAAACTATAAAATTTATCTGTACAGTTAATGACAACCATGTATAATTTATATGTATATGAATAATAAAATAGAAAAAATATATATATATACACACACACAAATATATATATATATTGCACTTTTTAGATGCATAGTAGAAAATATTTTCCCTTGGGTTTTAAGTTTTTTCTCAATGCCATCCTATTTTACTATTTTTTTTGTTTGGTTTTTCTAGGTAGGGTCTCACTCTAGCCCAGGCTGACCTGGAATTCACTATGGAGTTTCAGGGTGGCCTTGAACTCACGGCGATCCTCCTACCTCTGCCTCCCGAGTGCTGGGATTAAAGGCGTGTGCCACCACACCCAGCCTATTTCACTATTTTTACTTTTGCTGTCTGTGCTTTTGTATCATAACCAAGCCCAGATCAATGTCATCTACTTTTCCTTAATGTTATCTCCTAGATTTTTATAGTTGTTTTGCAATTTCTGATATTATGTTGTATGGTTCTTTAGAAAACTTATTTGATATGTTTTGCTGATTTACTTTTTGTCTCTTATTCTTTACCTTACTTTTCTTTTAGATACAAGCCAAAGAGACTTTCCTTTTTTGTGAGAGAGTGTTGGCATGCCAGGCCGTGACAAGCGCAGGTGCAGCTTTGCACTTGCGTCATCTTTTGCATCTGGCTTATGTGGGATCCGGAGAGTGGACCTTGGGTCCTTAGGCTTCACAGGCAAGCACTGTAAGTGATAAACCATCCAGTCTCAGCCTCCCACGTGCTGGGATTAAAAGTGTGCATCACTGTGCCCAGAAAATTTGAGAGTTTTTATCATGAAAGAATATCATATTTTGTGGAATGAAGTTTCTCTCTCTATTGAGATTATGGTGTGTTTTTTTTTTTCCTTATTTCTGGTAATATGATATGCTACATTTATAGAATTGTATCAATTGAACCATCTTCACATTCAAAGAGCAATCCCACTTGATCATGGTAAATGATTATTGTAGTTACTATCTCATTTCTAGGACAGAACACCTGACCAAAAGCAGCTGATGGGGAGCCGGGAAAGGTTTGCTCTGGCTTACAGTCACCAGGGGAAGTTTCAGGTAGTAAACAGCATGGCAGGGCAAAGGCAGGATATCCCATCTTGCCACAGCAGCTGACAGGAAGTAGCAAGGGTGAGCTGAACGCTAGCATGTGGGAAGCTGGGCTAGAACATCTCAAAGCCCACCCCAGGCAGCACACCTCCAACAGGGCTGCTTCACCTAACTGGGGACCAAGCTTTCCAAACATATGAGGGTATGGGGACATTTCATTTGAACCACTACAATGATTCCTTTAAATATGCCATTGAATTCAATTTGCTGTTGTTTATTAAGATATATATATATATATATATATATATATATATATATATATATATATGAGAGATGGCTTAGTGGTTAAGTCACTTGCCTGTGAAGCCAAAAGACACAGGTATAATTACCTAGTAAACACACAAACCCAGGTGCACAAGGTGGCACATGCATCTGCAGTTTGTTTGTAGTGGCTAGAAGCCCTGGTGTGCTCATTCTCTACTGCCTTTCTCTCTCTTTCTCTCTCTCTCTCTCTTCCCACTCTCTCAAATAAATAAATAATATGTATTTTTAAATTGCATTCTGTATTCATCAGGAGCATTGGCCTGTTATTTCATTACATTATTGTTTTCATTATTGACTTTGAAATCAGTCCATTGCTGGCATTGTAAAATGAATTTGTATTTGTTTCTTTTATGTTTTTTATTGAGTTGGAGAAAAACTGGTAATAATTATTTCAGTGTTTTGCAGAATTCAACAGTGAAGTCATTAGATCCTGGTCTTTGTTTGATGGAAGAGTTATTTATTCATGCCTTAATTATTTGTTCCTATTTTTTCTTTTTTCATAATTTAGTCTCAATAAGTATGTGTTTAGGAATTTATTCATTTTTATGTTATGCAATTTGTTTTGTAATTGCTTGTGAAGTCATGTTTATTACTACTTCAGAATCTCATTTTGATTTTATCTGTGTCTTAATTTTTGTATTCAAGCTTAAAATGTCCATATCTTATAAAACCAACAGTTTTATTTTTTTCCTAATGTGTGTCTATTTGCTGTTCAACTTGTATTTGCTCTGAGCATCATGATTTCTTTCCCTGTGCTATGACCTTAACTTATTCTTCATTATGTTTTTGAGGTAAAGCATTAGGTTATTTGATATAGTTTATCTTTATTGATGTGGGGTGTTTATGTTTCCTTTTAGAAAATACATGTGCTGTACCCCATACATTTTAATATGTCATGTGTCCATTTTTGTTTGTCTCTGGATATTTTTAAGTTCAATTTTAGTTTTTTTGTTTTGTTTTTTTTTTTTTTTTTTGGTCCATTGGTTTCTTAGGAGCATGTTGCCTAATTTCCATAATTATACTAAAATTTCTATTACTGATTTCTGATCTTATACAATTTTAGTTAGGAAAGAAACTTGATCTGATTTCAGGCTTTAAATTTATTAAGATTTGTTTTGCAACCTAATACATGATCTATCCTGGGGAATGTGTCATGTATGCTTGAACATATTATATAAAGATGGAAAGTTTTATACACCTGTTAGTTCCATTTGATCCAAAGCATATTAACACCCCAGTGTTTCTGGTTTGTATCCAAATTATGGCCATTGTAGAAAGTGAGTTATTAAATCTCCCCACAACTATCATATTGTAGTATGCATATTCCTCTTAAAATCTAGTAATATGTACTTAGATCTTCAGATATTAGGCTTACATATATTTCCATCTTGAGTATTCTTATTAAATTTCCCTCTTTAGTTTATAGCTTTCTTCATGTCATTTTATTACAGCCATGTGCACACACATGTGTGTGTGCCAACCCTATGCCTTATACATACTAAGCACATGCTCTCCTACTAAACTGTGCCTCCAGCCTACATCATACAGTTTTCAAAGCAATTTTATGTAATACAAGTGTGGTGGTTTGAATTAGGTATTGCCCATAAACTCATGTGTTCTGAGTGCTTTATCCCCAGCTGATGGTAATTTTGGAGGTTGAGCTTTGTTGGAGGAGGAGTTTTGCCAGGGGTGGGCTTTGGTGATTTATTAGCCCTGCTGCTGTTGTCCACCTGATGTTGACCAGGGGTGATATCCAGCCTCTATTCATGCCACAATTTTCTCTGCCATCATGGAAGTTCCCCTCAAGTTTGTAAGATTAAACAAATCCTTTCCTGACACAAGCTAATTTTGGTTGGGTGCTTTGTGCCAGCAATTAGTAGGTAATTTCAACAATAAGTAAAGCTAGTTCTCTCTCTGAGGTTCCATTTGCATGAAATACCTTCTTTCATAACTGTACTTTTGGTTTGTATATGTCCTATAGGTGTCCTGTAGGTGAAATATGTCTTTTATAGGCAGGATATAGTTGGGTTTTTCTTTTTATCCATTTTTCCACTCTAAATTCTAATTGGAGAAATTCATATTCAAAGTAGTTTTATTCATAAAGGCTAACACTTTTGTTAAGTGTGCTCTGTTTGCTTTGCTGTTTCTTTGCCTCTTCATCTCCTGCTGTATTCCTTTGGCATTAAATAATTGTCTCTACTGGGACGCTCTGATTCTTTACATTTTATCCGTTCCTTATTTACTGTAGGTTTTTGTTTTGTCCATACCACCAGGCTTTAAAAAATCCTCACAATTATACCAGGCTATTTAAGCTGACTAAAACATAATTGTTCATCACCTAATACGCTTTTGCTTCAGCCCTCCCATGTTTTTTATTTTGTATGTCACAATCTTAATATACTGTTGTGGCATGGACTTTAGTAAATTTCTACGGCTTTATTTTACTAGAACTTTTAACCTTCCTACTAAATATAGAGCAACACTGTTTACACAAATCCATTAAAGAACTAGAATCACTAAAATAAAACGTATAATATAATGAGAACTTTATTTTGTCTCATCATTTAAGAGAATCTATGACATGGCTCTTTTGCTTTGTGCCTTTGGGAAAGGAGCACATCGTGACAGGAATGCGTGGAGGAACACTCTGATCCCCACTGAAATCAGGAAACAAGGAAACAAGGAAACGGAGGAAGAGACCAGGAACCTACAGTCACTTTTTAGGGCACGATCTCAATTATCTGAGGATCACCTACTAGGCTTGACATCCTAAAGGTTCCAACACCACCTAATAGTGCTACTGAAAGATAGTTTTTTGATAGGCAATCAGCCCAGGTCAGAAACTTATAGAGGAGGTGCCCCCTTGGCTGCTCTGGCAGGTCTGGAACCTGCCTCTGATCCAGTTGCATCTAAGATGGCTGCAAGCAAACACTGCTTGGTAGCAACTCCTTGCTTCTTCCCCAGCTTAGCATACCTATGAGCTGGCCCCTCCTGAGTTAGCCTCTTGAGTCCACCAACCAAACAGGCATTTCCTTCACATATCTGAGTGTGATCATGAGGCTTATACTAATTGGATCTGTAATCCATAAATGGGCCTGGCATGTGTGTGTAACTCTTTCTTAACCCCCGCATTGTCCTGGCACCTGATTTTTCTGTTCCTTGCTTTGGTAAGCTTCTTCCCTTCCCAGGGTTTTTCTGCTTGCTCTCCACATGGGCCTTGCGGGTCCTTTCTTGCCTAACCACATGTATACACCTCTGTTTCTTGTTCCCTTCCTTCCTCTGGTTCCATCTGAGCACAAATGTGTAAATCTCTCCACCTGTCTGGGAAGGGCGAGGATTTCTTATTGCCTGGATATTTCCCTGTTTGATTTCTACATGTAGTTTGTTCTTGGATGCGTTCTTGCTTTGCTTCATGTACAATCTCTCTCTGATCTCTTATGTGAGTGGAGATCTTTTGGCTCGGGCACTCATGTATTGCCTTCTATGTGTGAGTGTGTGTGTGTGGTGTGTCTTCCTAAGAAGCTTTTTCTATCCCCAGATTTTTCTCTAGTGAAGACAATTTTTCTTTCTCCATATCTCTTCTCTCTTTCCAGCCAGGAAAGGGGAAGAATTCCTTTCTGGCTTGTGTCTTTTGACTAGCCTTTCTCTTGAATCTTAATTCTACCTAAAGTAGACCTCATAATTCAGAGTCTGTTTTTCAAAGTTTTGTTCACATGGTTAAGAATCCAAAAATTGGTGTCCACAGGCCTGGGCTCTTCTGCATCTTTACAGGAATTAATCCCTCCCTGGATACAAAATCCTACATCACTACTTGAGGATAAATTTTGAAAAGCACCCAAACTGTAACAACAATCTACTTAACTCTTACCTGCGAGTTTACTATTTTCTGATATTGTTGTGCTATTCTTTTAGCACCTATAGTATAATATACTAATCTCTTTGCCTAAAGATAATAAAATATTTAAGGCAGCCTTCATTTGTTTCAAAAATAAGTTTGTTTTGCACAAAGTTTTTCAAGCTGAAAATCCTAAATGATTTGGGTAATCCCAAAGCTTTATGCTCCATTGGGTCCTCAGGTGTGGGTCTATGGCTGACGACATCACAGTGAGACGAGGAAGAGACTTCAGCTCCAAAGAGGAAATCATAGAAGCTTTGATAACAAAAATCCCTTCTAAAGACCCATGTATTTTACCCTTTGCTCTACTTTTTAAGGTCCCACACTACTTCTACACTACTACTAGAAACCCAACTTTCCAGAACACAATTCCTTGCAAAAAATAAGCCATACCCAAGCCACAGTGCTGTTCTTTAAGCTACTAAAATTTCCCTTTGGTATGTATTTTCTCTGAAATAAGTTTTATAGGAGAACCTCTATCTGTCCATCATGACATAAGGAGCATATTGCTAGATTGTTATGCTTACTTAGCTTTTACTTTACTTTCAGTGGTTTGAATATGTAATTTCGCACTCTCTTGACTTGTAGCGTTGCTTTATAGCTTTCAGGATCTTCTTATTTTTTACAGTTTGATCATAATATGATATTGTGAAGAATAGTATGCATTAAAACTGATTAGACCTTTACCCCCTATGCTAATAAGATAATTATATATTCTTTGAACTTATCTTTGCTTTTGCTTTTTCAAATACTAAAAACACAAGTATTTGTTTTTATTCTGTGACTCTATTGTTTGTTTGTCTGTTTTTTTCTGATCTGACTACATTTTTAAATGATTCATCTAGCCAGGCATGGTGGCACATGCCTTTAATCCCAGCACTTTGGAGGCAGAGGTAGATGGATCACCATGAGTTTGAGGCTACCCTGAGACTGCATAGTGAATTCCTGGTCAGCCTGAGCTAGAGTGAAAGCCTACCTCAAAAAAACAAAATATATAAGTAAATAAATTAAAAAAATGATTCATCTTTAAATTTAGTTCCCTTTTTCTTCTTGATTGACTCTAAGATTCCATATTGCATTTTTAATTTCACTCATGTATTTCAACTCATGTATTTCACATTTTTAGTATCTATTTTAATCTCACTGTTTTCATGTAAGCCTTTTTTTCCATTTTTATTTTGTTTGCCTGATTTTACCAAATCATTTTTCTATATTTTATAGAGGTGTTGACCCTCACTAAAACAGTATTTTGCATTCTTTGTAAGGCAGTTAGTGCATCTCTGTTTCTATAAGTTTGGCCACTTGTGCTTTCATAGTTCTTTTGACATTGATGTTTGTCTGATCATTCTTGGCTTTGTGACTGAGTTTGTGTGTAAATATCAGAAGTAGACTTATTTCAATGATAGTGCATCAGTTTTGTTTTGGAACACCTTCCATCACTTGACCTGTTAAGAGATTTTGTGGTCATCATGTAGGTGTGGTTCCCCAGACATCATGCACCCTGGGTTGTGCCTGAGTGAATAGATGGGCTAACTTGGGGTTCAGAATTATTGGGTTTGACTAATCGTAAGCTATAAGAGGGTCTATATCCTTTAAATTCTCTTTAAATTAATAGTGGTTATCCCATTTAACCGGTGCTGACTTCACTCTCCATTGGAGAATCTGTTTCTCTTTTTCAGATAGGAACTGGACCTGGGGAGATAAACGACACAGTATACTCTATCCAAGCCCCAGATGAAACCACAGAGTAATTAGGGGAATGAGTAAGAATGCCACTTTCTTAGTGAATCTGATATCAGCACAAGGGTAAAGGAGCTAGACATTGGAGACACTTAGCACCTCCAAAGCAGAGATCCAGTGGCTCCTGAGTGCCCATCACTGAAGTAGACTTAAATTGCACTCAACATGGCTCAGGGAATTTTGTGGAAGAAAGATCGTTAGAGCCTCAAGTTGAGACATTTTGCACAGAGACATTGCCTCTTCCCCCAAACTGACTGCTATACCCATAATGCATGAGCCACATTCCCCATGGGATTCACCTGCATCCCCAACGAGGGAGGCCTCTTCAGAAAATGGACAGGGAGGAGGGAAATGAAGGATGATACCAACATGTGTTGTTTACATACTAAATATGTCCATATCTAATAAAAATAAATTATAAAAAAAAGAAATCAGACAAACAAAAAAGAATTATTGGCTTTGAACCTGGATTCTAGATTCATGGAGTTAAGCCTGCTTATTTTGTCCAGGTGGTGGGACTGCATCATATATGTGTGAGGAGCAAGCCCAGGCCTGAGCCCATAGGTGCTAAGCCAGCATGTAGGAGGGCCTTCAGTATGAGTTTTGGGGTGAGCTGGATGCCTAGTTCCTGGGTCCACTTACAACGGACCTGAAGTTTGAGTCCACAAATGTGGCAGCAGTGTTTCAGGCCTGGGGCCTGAGGACAGAGGGATGGGCTTGATCCACATGTTCCCAGAGACTGGCCTGAGCCAACGTCTGGAAGTGTGGTACTTTACTTTTAGTCATTAGAAGCTAACCTGGAACTTGTGATTTTGGATGTTGTGTCAGGTAGACAAGAACAGACCTGGACTTGAATCCACCAGGGAAGAGAAGGTGCTAAAATAAGTGTAGAGAATGAACCCATATTGGCTGGAGTATTATATCCACCTTCCTTTATTATGAGCACTAATGACAATTAACAAAGTTCAAAAAAGTTGAAAAGTAAAAAACAAGAGATTACAATGAGATAATGGTACTTCAAATTTTCTCCTCCTCCAAAGAAACGGCAGTTTAAATCAATGATGTCTGCTTGAAAATAACTTTAAAAGAGCCATGGAAACTAGATGCGAGATTACAGCACCTCAGAGTAGCACATAAATAAGAAGAAATGCATTGAAGAGAGTAAAAAGGAAAGTTTTACACGACCCACATCATCTCTCCCAACTACAGCAGAGTGAAAAGAGATTACCTTTGTAAGACTAAGGGAAATTGAAGTAAACATCAAACTGGAATTTCAAAGCCAGTCAGGGCCTCACAGATGCTACTGAAATATCCTATACAAAACTTTCATGGCTTCATTGGTACCAGGAATACAGACCCGGATCTCAGTCCCACCTGACCTATCCAACCACCACAAAGTCAGGCCAATCCTAGAAAGCCCTGGCTCTCAACAAATGCTGGTGCCTGCACTGGGTCATCTTTCAGTTTCAGGCCAGTAATAATACAAGTACTGACACAGGTGCTGATGTGATTTAGCAGCCCTAAGCTCCTTACTACTCCTAGACCAGTCCATTCATGTCCAGAGCTGAAGCTGATACCTGCAGGATTTAGGTAAAAAAGTTGCCCAGTGTTAGCTAGCTCCAGGCTCCAGCCCAGCCCAGAATCAGACCTACCCATAAGCCCAGGCTTCATCCCTGCCATGGTGACAGATGACAGATAAGCATCTCTAGACTAAAATCTTTAAAGTCCTTTGTCATGTTGAAAATTGACAGCAAGAATGAATCAAAATAAAAACAAGACCATTTAAGTGGAGGCAAGAATGGCTTTATACTTAATTTAAGAGAGCCACAATGAATTCATACTTAAATTTTAATAATTAGCTAAACAGAGGAAGTCACTTAATTCACCATGCTTTTGGTCCTGCTTGTTGGGAAGGAATCTATGCCTGGTACTGAGAATAAAAACAGAAACCTATAGTATGGAGCGTCCTAGGCCCTAGAGGGAAGTGTCTGCTATTCTTTTGCTAAACAGAGATATCACACTGATTAAACAGCTTTCTAAGTGTATATGTTTAAGCCTTTTGATTGATGTTGATCTCATGTTTGGTTAAATAATTGTTTTTTAATGATAGCAGCAAATACTAAGAAGCCCCAAGACCAGTGAAAATGACAAGAAGATGAGATAGTCCAGGGCTTAGCATTAGAAATTCCATCTCTATCAACAGGCCAGTGATCAAGCAACATTTTAGAGGTAGACACGGACAAAATATGAATGTTATCCTGACTGCTAGCTAGAGTACCTTCTCTATGGAGATGGTGGTACACACTGAGAAGATCAAAATCCATCGTGTAGAAGATGAGATGTTGAGAGCTCCACATTGAAGGAGAAATCAGCTATATCCTCCAAGTCTCACGGTACGTTGCAGAAGAGGGCAGAGTGTATGTAATATCCACAGAGTATGCAGACTTTCTATGAGGCACTGTCCTCTACATGTGAATGGAATGGAGCAGTTATGACCTTGTGATGGTTACATAAGCTCCAAGAAGATGAGCACAGTTCCGAATCCACCAACATTATGACATGCAGGATGGAGGAGGACAAAAAGAATGAGAAAACAAGATAAAGAAGGGACTACCCTGAAAGAAAAGAATCATCAGGGATATGGGGGTGGAATAAAGGAGACCAAAAGGATAAAGGCACAGGAACATGATCAAATTACTGTATATTCATATGCTTAAGGTATAAATTTTAAAAGAGGGGCAGAGGTAAGTGGATCAATGTGACCTTGAGACCATCCTGAGACTACATAGTGAATTTCAGGACAGGCTTGGCTGGAGAGAGATACCACCTTGCAACCCCCCCCCCAAAAAAAAGAAAGAAACTAGAAAAGAAAAAAAAAGCATTTAGCTGAGTTTACTTGAGCAAAATCAATTCATGAATCTAGTGGCTCTTAGAAAAGAGAAAGGAGCTCCAATTTGCAATGCAAGCAGTGAGCTGTTCCTTCTCAGACAGAAAAGAAAAAACAAAAACAAACAAACAAACAAAAACCTCACCTAGTTGGCTGTAGAAAGGTACTTGTATTATTTGGTATAATGAGTTGGCATCATATGCCTGGCTTAGTTGGCTGTTTAGTAGGCTCCTATGAGGAGTTAGTATTTTTGCATATTAAATTAGAATTTGGTTCATTATATAATTTAACTCAACATACGACTGATAGCCTCTAAGTTAAAAATTCTCATAGACATCTTCTCAGTCTTGAGAGGTTGCTCCTAAAGGCTTTGATAATTGATTTTACTATCTCATAATGTATTTGGTTTGTCTTAGTGTGTAACTCAGAAATCACAACATCAGAAATTTGGTTTTTTTCTTATGCTTTTGTATCTTTGTATGTGGCAAGGAAAGTTGTTTATTTTGAACACCTGAATCACAGGGCGCTGGACAGGGTATGATGAAGACTAACCTTAATCTTCTCCTGTTTCCCTCTCTCTCTCTCCCATCAATCATGGGCTACAGGAGAGCCTACACCTACTAAATTCTCACTAAAATAATAATGGTTATCCAATTTATCTGGTGATGACTTCATTCTCCATTGGAGAATTTGCTTCTCTATTTCAGATGGATGCAGATACTGAGGAGAGAATCAGCCCATCGCACCTCACCAGGGCCCCAACTGAGTAATTAGGGAAATTTGCAAGAGTGCTGCTTTCTTGGTGAACCTTGTACCAGCACAAGAGTGAAGGAGATAGACACTTGAACACTCAACTCCTACCAAACCAGATATCCAGAGACACAGAAACTCTCAAAACCTCATCACTGAAGTAGACAAAAAACAAACCCATCATGGCTCAGGGAAATTTGTGGAAGAGGGGGTAAAAAGATTGTTAGAGCCACATGTTAGGACATTATGCACAGAGACATTGCCTCTTACCCATAACTGATAGCTAACCCACAATGCATGACCCACATTCCCCAATGGAGGAGGGTCCCTGCAGAGGGAGGAGGACAGGGAACAGGCTAACAATGGTACCAATATGGCTGTATCCACACTGTATACATAACTAATAAAAGAAATGTGAAGAGATAGCTCCATGATGGCAGGGGAAAGGATGGTATGAGCAGAAGCTGGACATCACCTCTGCCATAGGAGGTAGAAAACAACAATATAATGATCCAAACATGGGATGTTGAAGAGCCCATCCCCAACAACACTTATACCTCCAGCAATGTTCCAATTCCAAAATTGCCACCACCATAGTATTTAGAATTTCAAACACATGTCAGTTTATGAAAGACACCTAATTCAAGCTATCACATGCCACCACTAGTCCCCATAAACTCATGACTATCCGTGATGCAAAATGCAATGCATTCACTACAAATTTAATAGTCCTTATAGTCTTTATCAATGCCAACACTGCTCAAACATTTCCATAGTCCAAGGTCTCTTAACTGTAAACTATAAAACCAAAATAACATAATATTCACACTGCAAAAAAAAATAGGGCATAATAATGTAAGATTGAAGCAATATAAGATCTAAGAATAAAAATTTCAAAAGGAAAGAACATTTTAAGAAATAGGGAAGGGCTGGAAAGATGGCTTAGCAGTTATGTGCTTGCCTGTGAAGCCTAAGGACCCCGGGTCAGGGCTCAGTTCCCCAGGACCCACGTTAGCCAGATGTACAAGAGGGCACAAGTCTGGAGTTCGTTTACAGTGGCTGGAGGCCCTGGCGCACCCATTCTCTCTCTCTCTCTCTCCCTCCCTCTCTCTCTCTCCCTTTCTCTCTGTGTCTGTTGCTCTCAAAGAAATAAAAAATGAACAAAAACAATTCTAACAAAAAAGAAATAAGGAAGAAGAAAAGGCATAAATATATCTGGGTAACAAAGAGCAAAGTTTTGATTCCAGATCGTGAGAAAGTTGTCCACATACTGAATGATATTTAATTCTAAAGAGTCTTCACTAGCCAGTTTTTTGTTGTTGTTGTTGTGTTTGTTTGTTTGTTTTTTGTTTTTTCAAGGTAGGGTTGTACTCTAGCCCAGGCTGACCTGGAATTCACTACAGAGTCTCAGGGTGGCCTCAAACTCACAGTGATGCTCCTACCCTGCCTCCTGAATGCTGGGATTAAAGTCATGGGCCACCACACCTGGCTTGTTTGTTTCTTTTTGAGCTAGTGTCTCACTGTAGCCCAGGCTGACCTGGAATTCACTCTGTAATCTCAGGGTAGTATTGAAATCGCATCTATCTTCCTACCTCTGCCTCCCAAATGCTGGGATTAAAGTCATACACCACTATGCACAGCTCATTAGCCAGTTTCATGTGGGATTATCTATAGGTGCCCCAGTAGTAGTTAAACCCTCAGCCCACATACTTAGCACACTAGTCTCAATCTCTTACCCAGTACTGAGAAAATATAACTATTGAAAAATCCACAACTGATGAATGGGCTTGCTGTGAAAATATAATAATTCCAAATGAAACCCACTTCCCCTCACTTCCAATATTTTGAGGAGAATAAAGGAATAAGACTCTAAGGAAAATTTCAAGATATTAGTTGCTAACTGTACAAATGGGAACAAATAATCAGAATAGCAGAAAAAGTAGATAAGTACGCAAAGGGAGAAACAGTGCAGATGAAGGGAGGCGATCCACAGGAGTGTGCCAGTGTAATCAGACACCCAAATAATCCCATCACTGACAACAAGAGCTTCTAGCTTCAGGCCAAGCTGGGCTCTTTGGGAAAGCCTGTCTCGGAAAAAAAAAAAAAAAAAAAAAAAGGCGGGGGGGGGTAAGAGACAAGGACAAAAAACTTCATAAAATTCAAATGCTCTGGCAGACAGGCTATCTCTACACAATCTCTCAAGTGAGCTCTTGGGTCCATCTTGCTTTTCCCTCTGGATAGTTGGTTTGTATCTTTCAATCAAAACAGAACCTTTGTGGCACTATTTTCCTGTGTGTTCTGTGAGTAGTTTGCCCCACATACCATATGGTTTGTGGGCCAGACAGTAAACAAGAAAACTGCAGGAGTCTTTCAGCCTCCAGCTTCTGGCAGCTGTGCCGGCTCGCTCTCCACTCGTGGGCTTAGACCCTGGCACCTTTGAACACTTGCCACTGTGCATCCTTCTCCCAGGGAGTTAGTGTACCTCCCTTCAGGCTGTGGGCTCAGATCAGGCTTCCAACTCATGGAACAAAGCATAGCATGCAAAAAATAATTTTGTTATTTTTAAAAAGGGAACGAAATTACAGTTTTTTTTTTCTACTAATGTTCAATTTTTAGAGAAAACTCACAAATCCCAGCTGCTTGATCATGCACAAAAACCTTTCCCCAAAATTCCTCTTCTACAAACTTTCTATAAGCATTCAGTCTTTACCTATACATTTCTTCTTTCTCATTTTAGAGCAACCAGTCTCTCTACCTTAGGATATAAACTTCTCTTGTTCTCTTAACAGAACATGCCAATACTCTTTTTACTTCTCCTTACTGACTTACTACTTTTTATATGCTTATATATAGTCATTTCCTTTATCATTCCTGTTACCGCACTGTATAATTTAGAGCTCTTAGCCTTAAGTGATCTTAATTTCTAGTGAACATTAAGAAGCAAACAATTGTGAACTGTATATCCTACCAGCACACTTGGTATAAATCTATGAAACATTTCTAGAAGTGTAGGCTCTTTCATAGCATACAAATTTTCAATATGTCACTTAGTATGTCTAACAAGATTCAATAAAGTCTTCTGCGTGAGAATGAAAATACTTAGTAGCAGAGGCCAGTAAGTTAAAAAGGAGACATAAAGGGAAGAGAAAGGAAGGGAGGAGGGTACTTAATAGGTTGATATTGTATATATGTAAGTACAATGATTGTGATGGGGAGGTAATATGATGGAGAATGGAATTTCAAAGGAGAAAGTGGGGGGGGAGGGAATTACCATGGGATTTTTTTATAATCATGGAAAATGCTAATAAAAATTTTAAAAAATTAAAAAAATTTAAAAATAAAAAAGCTTCAATAAAGGAGAGAAATTTTATTCATTCTTCTTAGTAAGTGATTTATGATGAATTGGTTTAAATAAAAATTAACATTAGCTTCAGCTCTCCTTTCTTTTTTTAATTTTTTTTTATTCTTATTTATTTGAGAGCGACAGACAGAGAGAGAAACAGGCAGAGAGAAAGAGAGAATGGACATGCCAGGGCTTCCAGCCACTGCAAACAAATTCAAGATGTGTATGCCCCCTTGTGTGTCTGGCTAACGTGGGTCCTGGGGAATTGAGCTTCAAACCAGGGTCCTTAGGCTTCACAGGCAAGTGCTGAACTGCTAAGCCATCTCTCCGGCCCCAGCTCTCCTTTCTTAATGATAAGAATATTATCACTTCTGGAATAGGACATAGAACTTTCATAGAGGAAGCTTGTGTTACATTTATTTAACTCACTTGTTTTCATCAGTTATGCTTGGATGCTCACAATGAAGAAACATTAAAGCTAGTCTTTGTCCTACTTTTCTTTCTGAAAAACATTTATATACAGAGATAATATGAGTATATTTTACTAATAACCTGGTACATTAACTTTGAACTCTTGGGCATATTTGGTAAAATAATTCAGGTCGATCAGCTCTTCTGCAGCCCAGCTCATGAGTTCAGGAGCAGCATTTTCTACGTCTATGCTTAGCTCCAATATTTCTCTTAGTATCAACATGTGGGTGCTGGTGGACTGAAACCAGGGTCTTGTGCCTGCTAGGCCAACACTGTGTCACTGAGCTCTGGCTACAACCTCAGCCCAGCACATGTCCTTCTAATCTCACCTTACAGTTGGAGAATGGATCCTCTTTTTTTTGTTGTTCACAACATTGAATGACAGACCTGCTAGCTTTTGGATTTCTTTCCTCCTAAAAGGAGTTTTGGAGCACAGCAAAGTTAATGACAAGAACGAGTAAAGCGAAGTAATAGGACTGTCCACAAAGAATCAAGAAATGGAGGTAAGGTTGATTGAAAGATCCCACAGGAGTGCAGTGAATGGAAAGAGAATGAATTGTTTATCGCCACCCCCCACCCAAAATATGATCCATGTGTCCCACTGGGAAGGTTTCAGGCTTGCATGTTTCAAATATTTTCTTTTTCTGAGAAATTTTATTGGTTATTGTCATGAAAGTCAAACCCTTAGGGGAGTTTCCTGTGGTTGCGCAGTAACCTAAGCCACAGGCCCACTGGGTGGTGATGTACAGTGGACAGTTTCTTTCCAGTGGCCTGGTCATTTACAAAGAAGGCCATTTCAGAGAGTAGTGTTCTGTAGTTGGGGACTTCCTGGTTTGGGTTTCTAATGTATATGGGAAGGTCTGCTCTTGGTCCCTGTAGCTACTATAATGACTTTCTTTGCTGTGGCTAACAGTGCTCTAAGTTGCCTTTGCTAAGGCTCAGTCTTCCTTCCGAAACAGGATCTAGGTCTATAGTTCTTATGAATGAGGGTGTGTGGCATTTAACATGGGGGAGCTGTATATTTACTGGATCCTGGTGAACTCATAGTTCTCTGTATTCTACTAATCTCATCTGTTGCAGACCATCTTGTTCTCAGTCACAGGATCCAATAAGTACTGGACTTGGGCCAGTGAAAGAACTGCTCAACATGGAGATTCAGAGAACTTGTACCCAGGAGAAGGCTAATGCCACACACTGATGACATTTTTTGTTTCACATTAGCTTCTTTCACGGTAATTTTTCCCTGCAGTGCTTTTCTCATTTATATAAGATAATCTTCACTGAGGCCATTTTCTATTGTCTTCAGACACAAAAGAGTGAGGCATGGTAGCAGAAGTTTCAAGCTTTAAGAAAAAAATAATAAAGTTAGCCCTGCATAATCAGAAACACTTGGTATGTATTCAAAACATCACCCAGGAATTTCTGGGAAATCTTTCTCTTCTGTGCTACCTTCCGTGAAATATTTCAGAATTTGCAACTAAAAAGGATCCCATCTCCCACAACATGCCTTCTCACATGCTTATAGACACATTATACTTGAACTACAATTCAGCAACTTTCTTATGTTGTTTTATTTTAATTATTTGCCTAGGTTTATATCAGTGTGGGGGGAGGGGCAGGGACACACCAGAGATTTTGTTTTTGTTTTTGTTTTTGTTTTTTTTTTTTGCTACTGCAAGCAAACACCAGACTTTGGGCCTCTTTTTACTTCAGCTCAAGTAGGTGGCTTCAGAATTGAATTCAGGCCTGCAGACTTTGCAAGCAAACACCTTTAACCATTGAGTCATCTTCCTCGCCCCTTCTTCGGCAGCCTTGCTGTTGAAAACCAATCTCTTCATCTACCAAATGATCAAAATTTCACAGATGCATTGAACTACAAAGTGACTTTGTGTTTTTTGTTTTTTTTTCCCCCAAAGGTTAAATTAACTTTCTGATGAGAAATGAAGCTATTAGGTAGAAACTTTGATTTGCCAAATCGTTTCCTTGCTCTTTGCTTTTTTCAATTTTACTTGTCAGCCCCTTTTGCATTCAACATGTGGCCAAAACATGGCACATGGAATGGAGTCAGGAAGCCTTTGTAGAATACATTTGAAATGCATTGTGAATTCCTTACAAGACACATTACAAATTATAAGTATCAGAGTTAAAGAGTAAATGCAGTTGAAAAGTATCTAATATAAAAGACAGACTAAATTGGAAAGAAGAAGGAATTCAGTGGAAGACATACAAGGAAGAGGGAAGCAAAGAAGGTACTGGGAGGGGATAATAATCACAGTATATTATGCACATGTATGAAAGTTATCCAGATAAGTATTCTTGAAGAAAAATAAATGTTTAATAGAGGCTGGGAAGATGGCCTAGCAGGTAAAACTGTTTGCTGCACAAAGATGAGGACCTAGGAGGGCCTGATTCATTCTGAAATTGATTCTCTAGTACCCAATGAAACGTGAGTGTGGCCAAGCACAACGCACACACAGTCCTGTAGGAAGCAGAGACAAGAATTGCTAGAGCTTGCTAATCACAGTCTGACAGAAAGGCAGCTCTGGGTTCAAAGAGAGACTCCATCTCCAGAGAACATACAGGTGAGTATGTCAGAGAACACCCAAGATTCTCCCCTGTCCTCCATAAGCACGAACACATCAGCATACACACACATGCATATACACCCCCCTCACACACACATAGGCCAAAAAAAAAAAAAAAAGCATTTAATAGAAGGAAAAAATGCTCATTCCCTATATCAAAATGCTTTTAAATGATTTCTACAGGGCAAAGAAAAATTAAGTTTCTTCTCACTCAAGACTTACTGCACATATGCAGGTGCGAGTACATATTAGTAGCCAGAATGATTCAAAAGTAGAATTATGCGTGTAACCAGCAAAAGAGGATTGTCCAACAATTATGTTATACCTAATTACCCATCATACCTAATTACCCAAGAAGAACATCAGAAGCATAAATATATAAAGCTCTAAAACCAAGCCAGGTGTGGTGGTGCATGCCATTAATCCCAGAATTTGAGAGACGTGTGGGAGAGTCACTGTGAGTTCAACACCAGCCTGGAAGTAGAGAGTAAGTTCCAGTCAGCCTGGAGCCTGGGCTAGAGCGAGAGTCTACCTCAAAAGAAAAAAAAAAAAAAAAAAAAAAAAAAAAAACTCTGAAAATAATGATTTTACAAACATCTTTCACTTGTTTCTAAATGGCTAAAATAGGATTAAGATAGCAAATAAAATACTAGTGCCCAATTAAATTTCATGTAAACAATGAATCACTTTAGAATATATGTGCTTGAATAAATATATGAGGCATGTATATATTAAAATACTATTCGAAAGTTAAAATTTTACTGGGTATCCTGTATTCTATTTGATAATCTTGGGCTAAGATTAAAGATACACTGATGAGGGAATCCAATGATAGTCATGTAACAGTAAATCAGCTAAAAGTTTTGGACCAGGCTAGTGGAAGAGGAAGAAACATTACTTTCCTTTTTTCTTTTTAATTTTTTTATTCAGCTATTAATTTATTAGAGGCAGACAAAGGAAGAAAAAGAGGAAGAGGGAGAGGAAGAGATTGGGCACACACCAGGGTCTCTAGCCACTGCAAATGAACTCCAGATGTGTGTGCTACTTTGTGCATCTGGCTTACATGGGACCTGGAAAATTAAACCTGGGTCCTTGGGCTTCACAGGCAATTGCCTTAAGTGCTAATCCATCTCTCTAGCCTACATCTTTCTTTTTAACTTTTCTAGGTTCATTTCTTAATAACAAAAGACAAATTATCAAGAACCAAACACATCAATGTATATTTTATGTAACATGCTAGCCTTCACAAGGAAATGAACACCTGAGTAAAAAGCTAAACCTCAGTGGCTATTTTCTTATAGGTTTCATTGAAAATGGAAAATTGCATAAAATTTTTTTTTAAAAAGTATGATCTGACTAGTAAGAAATACAGAAACTTAGCAAGACCTGTTCTGACTCTCCATGGTTCCCTAGCATCTTCCAAGATGCTCTGCCATTGGGGTCATAGGTTGGCACTCAAGAGATTTTTGACTGTTTGAGGTGAAGGTCAGAAAATTATTCCTAGGTTTTGTGACTACTTCAGGGGAGAATGTCAAAGATCAAAGAAAACTTGGAAGCTCCGAATTTCAAAATGCTAATGTAGTATGTTTAGTGAAGAGCATGTCCTCAACTTCACCACAGCAAAAGACCAAAGAGGCTATATGCTAAGGTCCCAATCAAATTGCAGAAAACTGAACCCAAACATTCTTTTTGTTGGCAGGGGGAGTGTCAAGGTAGGGTCTTGCTATAGCCTAAACTGCCCTGGGAATCATTTACTATGTAGTCTCTGAGTGACCTTGAATTCACAGCAATTCTCCTACTTCTGCCTCCTGAGTTCTGGGATTAAAAGTGTGCACCACCACGCCCAGCCTTAAAGCCAAACATTCTGAGCACTCAGTCAGAATAATAAAATGGTAAAGGGCATGGTTTCCAGAAAATAAAACACAATATTGTGAGGCAATTTTCTACCAACAACATTGGTCTTAGTCTAACTTTTACTCTTAAGGGGAAAGAAGGGCAGTCCATTGTCCCCTCATGTAAATGTAGAAAAGTATATGGACTTGGAAAAATTCATACTAAGTGAGGTCACAAAGGCTCAGAAAGTCAAATAATGCATGTTCTCTCTCATATGTGGTTCCTAACTTGGAACATAGTGAGTTGATTGGAAATGTTATTAAGAATCAAGAGTATTGACATGTAACTAATGTGTAGCTAGGAGAAAGGAGATATATGTAGGGAAGGAAGGAGGACTTATTTGACAAGTGGGTTGAAGGTTAGAATATAGAAGATGGAAGGGTTTAGGAGACACAGGGGAGTAATACACAAAACCAACGACTGAATGATGGTACCATAGGAGCCTTCCTCCTGGAAAGCAAACTCAAAGATATAACTATTAACAACAGGAGGGGTGATATCCCAAGCATAAGGGCCATGTAGAGAGCTTAACCCTCAAACCATGAGCAGTGATTGACAACTCCCAGTGCCAGAACTGGACTATCCCCCACAGTGAGCTGTTGGTCAGGGAGACCCTTGAGGTCCCCCCAAAAGTGCAGATCATTGATAAAGCACTTAGTTACTGGCCAGAGCTAAATGATAAAACCCTATTGCTGAAGGTACCACACAGACCATGCACACAAGACATCAAGAAGTCATGCTGGAACCTAGAAGCAAGCCAACTCCCTGGTGGCTAGCCCTCATAGTTCTGGAAAGTACTTTGTGTGCTGCTGGAGGACAATGGTCACCAAATGGCATTAACATACAAGGGACCCTTTAAGCAATGAAATCAGCCAGCTGGACAAGATACACACACCTGTGCAATATGGCACAGATCCTGTATGGGTGATCGATGGCTCATTGATTGGATATGAAACCCTACTCTGTGATACAGAATTCATACCTGGTACTGAGAACCAAGCCAGAACCATGGACTTGAGAGAGAAGCTCCCCTGCCTTTGGCCAAGAAGAGTGGCTATATGCACCCAAAAGCCTCCTAAATGATGAGGGTTATCCTCTTTAATCCATGCTGCTCTCACTCTTGTTTGACAAGACTGTTTTGTTTTACAGAAATCAAGATTCATCAACATAACAAGAAAAAGCAGGGGACTGCTTAGCATTAGACAACCCACCTCCATTACATCTGCAAGGGCCCACAGACATTACAGAGGATGTGACAATATAAATATGCGTACTGCTGTCACTGATGACCTGATAACCAGTACTAGGGAGATGGCGATAAACATCAAAAACACTCAAAATGCCTCAAAGCAAAAATTCATATTGTAAAGAGCTTACCACTAAAGTAGTCTTATAACATACCCATCAAGGCTCATCAAGGGAACATTGAAGAAGAGGGGGCAGAAAGATTGTAAGAGCCACAGCATGGAAAGGAGTATCCTGTGGTATTATCCACCCCCCACAGAAACTAACTGATGCTCTCCTTACCTCACATACAACACCAATAATTCCACTGGCGAAGGCTTTCAGTAAACTGGGAACAGGAGAAAGGATATGAAAATATAACCTGGTGGGACTATGAGCAGCACCCAACCAGGCCATACAATAAAATTCATAATTGATTTTAACTAAAGGAATAAAAACAATAAATGCAAAAAGTAAATCCTGCCCTGTGGGGATGGCCTCTTCTGCAGTAGAGAATGGCGTGTACTGACAGTTAAGGAAGCCTGTGCAGGGACAATAAATGAGGAAAGGGCTGTATTCGTGATGTAACAATGTGCGTCTCCCATGGGTCATTTGCGTGTGTTTGGAAGATAGCTGGCCTGTACCCAGGTTGGGTTGGGAGTGTCTAAGCCCTGTGGTTGGATCCACTACTGAGAAGGGCCAGTCATGGGTCCCCAAAGCTTATACCACCTGTCACAAACCCAGGAAGAACTGCCTTCTTGGGTCTTCCTCTTCAACATTGGTGTTGGAATCCAGATTTATAGCTGCAGAGTCCAGGTCCATATAAAGACACTAACATTCTTGTTTCTTCTTCCCCAATGTTCTAGCTTGCTGCCGCCTGCAGACCTCAGGCTTGAACAAAGATAAAAGTTCTTATTCAGATATTTCACTGGAATGATTTTCCATTTTGAATTGGGACCATATCTGATCACATAAATTAACCATATATCCTGTGTACAAACATACTCATTTGGGGAGTGGCTAAATTTTCATTCAGTGTCTCAAGAAAAGCATTCTCCACCTAACTAAATATTGGTTCACCTCTTTGTTATTATTTATATCTTTTGTTTTTTCTGTTTTTGCTAAAGGGTTTTACTTTAAAGCCCACGCTGGTCTTGAACACATGTCAATTTGCCTGTCTCAGACCCCAAAGTGCTAAGATTACAGATAGGAACAACCACATTTTGCTTGAAATAAACACAGTTTATGAAATAATGAACAACAGAAAGTAAAGAATTTTTTAGCTATATAATATCATGGATATATTGGCTATATTGAGGCAGGTATGAAAGTGGAGTTGTTTTGGTAAAAAGCAGGCTAATTAAAACAGCTTTCAAATAACACCCAGCTTGTGTCCTTCAATAACAATCAACAGCTAAGCAAAACATTCAAGCTACTGGCTTGGCCATTATTGTCATACTGTTCTTATGCAGGCTAAATATAGAGCTAATTTCAATTTCAGAAGCCTGTCAAGAGCACCAATGAGCTTTTTGGACACTTGAGAGTCTGTCCTTGAAAACCTAAAGAAAAAAACTCATAATATTCAGCAAGCATTGTAAGAAAAAATTTCAAAACTAACCAATGTTTCCTTTGGGTGCCTTCATCATTTTCACTGCAAAAAAGCTATGTGAAAGTCTCTTTCCCACAACTTTTGGCAGTTTCTTCCAGATTTTAGGGTTCCCTGTATTTCTTTCTGCAAGAAATGGAAGAATTCTAGACATTAGTGTCCAGAAACTGAGAACAAGAAAGGCACGTAAACATAGTAACAAAATATGCAGCAAGTACACAAAACCCCTTATGAAGCCGAAATGTGATGATAGCCACATATTATACAATGCTAGAGGTAGAAGTTTGAAAATAGAAAACAGTGATGATATCATAGACAAAATGTTCAAAGTTTGAAATGTTGCTATCTTACTGGCAACACGGAAAAGAACAAAACACAGTGACCTGATCACTTCACGTGTCTATTTCAAAAAAAAAAAAAAAATGCAAAGTGGGCTGGAGAAATGGCTTAGTGGTTAAGCACTTGCCAGAACATCCAAAGGACCTAGGTTCAATTCCCCAGGACCCGTGTAAACCAGATGCACAAGGTGGCACATGAGCCTGGAATTCGTTTGCAGTGGCTGGACGCCATGGTGCACCCATTTGTTATCTTCCTCTCTTCCTCTCTCTCTCTCACTTTCTCTCTCTCTCTCTCTCTGCTTCTCTCCCTCTCTCTCTCAAATAAATAAATAAATAAATAAATTTTTTAAAAATTTGCAAAGTGACACAGTACATAGAAGTAGCTACTCTATTTTAAGAAATAATAGCAAAGAAAATATAATTTAAAAATAGCCAATCATAAAATGGAATGGCATGGCTGGAAGCTGGAAGAGAATCAGTCCCCAGACAGTCAGTGTGTCTAGTGCCAGAAGGTGCTACATGGGCAACTGGGGGAAAATGACCAATATCTGTCCAAGCAACCGGTCTAACCTACTTAGTAGTAAATAACCTCTCGTGATGCTCATACAATTGCAATAGTGGTGCACAACCATGGTGGGAAACCAACTGTCTTGATTCGGCTAACTGATCCCCTCAGTGGTATGGTACCCATAGCTGGACCTGGAAAACAAGTCAGAAAGATATCTAAACATAAGCTCGCTCTCCATTAATAAGCTACCACCAATCGTGTGTTAAAAGAGGGACTACACCTATTAAATTCGCTATAAAAAAGTAAGGGTTATCTTATTTGTCCTAACTCTCTGTTGCAGAATCTGCTTCTCTTTTTATAGATAGATGTAGATCCTAAGGAGAGAGCCACCCCATCATACCTCAAAAGGGCCCCGGCTGAAACTAAGAACAATTGGCAAAACAAGCAAGGGTGCTGTTTTCTTGGTGAACTGGATACCAGCACAAGGGTGAAGGAGATCAACACAGAAAAAAACCAACTCCTACCAAATCAGAGATCCAGAGACCCAGAGGCCCCCAACACCTCATCACTGAAGCAATCCAAAAATGAACCCAACATGGCTCAGGGAAATATTTGGGACAGAAGGACAAATAATATGTTATAATAGAATTAAAATTACCAAGAGTAGCTTGGTACATCGAATTAAGGTTCATATATTCAAAAGTATTGTTTATTTTGTTTTACTAATCCTCCTTTAAAATATATTAAACACCTATTTAGGATAATAATCAAGAAATTGAACATATTGTTCTTGCTCCCTTTCGAAAAAGCTATCCACTAATAACTTCCAGTCCTTCATAAGAAATTTAAAAAGAAAGAGCACTGTACTAGCAGTCACAAATTAGAAGTGCTGCAAGGTCCTAAATCAATCCTCAGTAGAAGTAACTATACAGAAACACGAGAGAACCTGGGACAACTTGGAATGCCCTTACACACACACACACACACACACACACACACACTCACAGAGAGAGAAAAAGAGAGAGAGAGAGAGAGAGAGAGCCATAGCTTTTGCAACATAAACAGTTTTGAAAAGAAGAATTCATGCCAATAAGAAATTTCACCTTAGAGCCCTATTCTAGAAGAGTCTCTAATGTAAAACACATTTGTCTGTCATTTCCCCTCACTTTCCACCCCTTATCCTCTCCCAATTCAATATTAGGTGTTTTTTTTTTTTTCTTCTAGTGGAATAAGCAAGATGAATACAATATAACCAAAAACTCAAGCTAAATTTCTGCCTGCAAATTCAAGTTCATCACACCAAAATGTTTTAGCCAACTGATTTAAAATAAACCACATATCCAGAACATTTTATTTCTATTATGTACTGTATTTTGAAAGCTCTCCATATTACAGCTACAACAAGAGAACATTAAATTGCATTGTTGAGGTTTTCAGACTTTCCTTTGGCCTTAATGGAGCTGGACTGAATAGACGCAGGCTTGTTCATTACAGTTTCCTTTTCTGACAATTAAATTTATACCACTGTTATTGCATATAAGTTATTGTTTTTATTTCAAATATTCATTAAATACACATTTGAAAATTCACACAAGTAGAAAAAAATGAAAGATAATCATTATACTTCAAACTATGCATATTTTAATATTATTAAGACCTTATATATACATTTTATATATGGCTGTATGGCTTGCTCTTTTTATTTAATATTTTTCTGTTAGAATAATATGTGGTATTTCATAGACTGTAAATGCTTTACATGGAACTTAAGATTTTATTGAGGTTATGTCCCATGATTCATTTAATAATTTGTTTGTGATTAAGCATTCCAGATTTTCCCTTTACTCACAATAGTTAATGATGAAACTCTGAACAACTTTAAACATAAAATTCCATATTTAAGAGTATTTTACTCTATGAGATTCTCAGGGGTAGAATGGCTGTTCAGACGTCAGGTTTCTTAATGATGCTTTACACATAGTAATAGATTGCTGTTTCTAAAGGTCACTTTGATTAAGTGCCTGCAGCAGTGACGGGTACATACCATGACATATTTACGTGGCTTCATCTCAGGCTCACTGGTGTCTTTGTATTAATCCCCTCAAATCCTGCCTCCTTATTCTACACCTGTACATACTTACCTTGGTTCCCAGAGGCAAACATATTCTAGCCATTACTGATGTCTTATCCTTGACATTGTAGGACAATTTTATAGGTCTGCCTCAAGCAAGCAGAGATCCCTCTCTTCCTATTCCAAATGGGATCCACCTTAGAATAACAATGAGCTAAAGGCATGCATTTGTGGGAATGTGCTAAAATTCCCCTAGTTACCAAGTCAGCGTGTCAAGCCTTTACCTTGCTTCTTGTTCCTTCTTCACATGTTTCTCACATGTTTCCCTCCACGATCATCCCAGAGTCATTCCATAGCCTCATTCCAACAGCCCAGCAACAGCCCAACAAAAATAATGACAAGTCAATCATTTCTACCTGGTCTTGCTCAGGTAGTTGATTTTCTCCAGCTGGCCATGGACATTCAGTGAGCTATTCTGGGTGACCTCTGTCTCAAGAGTGTCTCAGAGGTTCTGATCCACCCCATCACTGCTTCTGCTCTTACAGGAAAAGTTCTCGAAGAGCAGAGCTTGCATGGAAACAGTAGTATAAAGGCATGGGAAGGGGCATGAGACACTTCTCACTTCCTTTTTGTAAATTTTTTTTTATATTTTTGTTTACTTATATGTAATGAGAGAAAGAGAAGAAAAGAGAGAAAGAATAGGCATATCAGGGTCTCTTGCCACTACAAACAAACCCCAGATGCATATGTCATTTTGTGTACCTGGCTTTATGTGGGTATTGGGGAATCAAACCCAGGCCATCAGGCTTTGCAAGCAAGCACCTTAACTGCTGAGCCATCTCTGCAGCCCACACTTCTCACTTCTATCACCCTCTTCTTTGTGGTGTGTGTACAGTACTGTGGTGCAAAATGTGTATATGTAGAGCATATGCATGTGTGTGGAGACGTGCATGCACCCCGTGCACACACACACACATGTAGAGCCCAAAGGAGACAGTAGGCTATCCTCTGATACTGTTCTTCCTCCTTGTTTCCTTGAGGCAGAGTGTCTCTCAAATTCCAGAGCAGCCTGAATCCCAGGAGGCCTCAGCAATTTTCCTCTCCCCATCCCCCACAGAACTGGGGTTAGAGATGTGCCAGGTCATGCCCAGCTTTCTACAAGGGCACTGGGGATTGAACAACTCAGGGCCTCTCTCCCCCACATGCTTACACAGCACTTTTGTGCTCTCAGCCCTTCTGTCATCCTCTGGAAGTGACCTCATTGTTCCTTAGCAGTGGGACACTGAACAAGTTCTCTAATCTGTGCTTCTATTCTCTCACCTGAAAAATACGAATATTAACACCTACCTCCCGGAGTTATTATAATGATTACATGAGTTGCTGGGGCAACTCTCACAAAGTATGCCATATGTGCTGGCTGTAATTATAATTTTACTCCACGTAGTTCCTGCCATCTGAATAAACATCTTCCTCTCTACTTGATGGTGTTTTGCTGTAGACTATTCTCATAGCAACTTCTGAGCATGGCACCATTCTGTGTTCTGCTCTTACTTTCCCAGCAGACCCCTTGGAGATTCAGTGCAGAGCCCATGTGCTGTGTCAACATCTTCCCTGCTCAACTATTCTTACTAGCTTTCTACACTCTGAGGCATGTCCAGCTGGATTTGTATCAGGGCAGCATAAGTCAATTTGGGAAAAACAGAAACCTGTATAATAGTTAATCTTCTATGTTTATGATATGACCTGTGCTCCAGATCTCTGGTGTCAAACCAAATTCTACTAGAGAAGCTGGAGTGCTCTGTGTAAAGTAAGGCATTTGTTCCCAGACTGGATCTTATCCAATTTTGTGAGCTGGCTAAATAGCATCCAGAAGACTACTGTCTTCTTTCTGATGCTCGAGCTAGAAATCAGCAGGGTGAGAAGTTGGGAAAAGAAAATGTAACATAGGAGAAACCAACAATCAGCTGGTACCACAGAAGGAAAATAAAACCATGTCAATTCTTCCTGCCTGAGAGCTGGATGAGGTGAGCATTGGTCCTAGAAAAATGGTGCCCAGCTTCATAAAGCTGAGCACGTACCCTTGAGAGGAGGACAGCGAAAGAGTCAAGGAAAGGCCTCGCTGATATCCCCCACTGAGCTCTGAAATGCCACAATGCCCTGGGAACTACACAGTGGTTTCTGACTAAAGTCCATTTCCCCAGAAACCTCTCAAAATGTCTCTATTGGTTTACCCTAACCAGAAATGTACAGGAAAGGGAATTCTATGAAATTCAGGCTAGCAAATTTGGCACATAACAAATCCAACATCTCTCAGAATATTTTTTATAAGTCATGCTTGTCTCACACTCAGAATTGTTAATACATATTACCACCACTGATATGATGTATCTATACTTACTGCATACATATAATGTGTATATATTTACTATATGGCTTCAACACCCTGTCCCCTTTCCCCTATTACAGACAATGATATCCTGACTCATGCCTACACATCCAACACCGCTTTCTGTACTGAAGCAGCTGAATATGCCTGGAATAAAATCTGAAATCCAGCTGAGCCATCCCACTTTAAATTTATGCATAGAGATCCTTAAAAACACTTAATATTATGTGCCAAATTACTATTCTATTTTCTGGGTGAGTGACTTTACTATTCTGTTACTTTATTTAACATCTTCTCAAATCTCTAAATTTCTTTTTCTCCTGTATTGGTCTCTTTGGCTACCATAAATATATATATATAATTGATGTGGCTTAAATGAAAGAAATGTATTTGCTCACATTTCTGGAGGCTGAATTCCAGGGTCAAAATTTTGGAAGATTTGATTTCTTGTAGGTTGGAGTTTCAACATATAGACTTTTGGGGTGAAAAAAAATCAGTCCATAGAATCTGCTTTCCTTTGGCTGAATAAATAATTCTTCTGCTTTTAAAAATTAAGAAATGGAAACTATCAAAAAAGGGTGCATACACATTTATACATACGTATCTATCAAACCCATCCAAAATCTGAATTTATGTACTCTGCTTCCCATGAATTATAGGGGCTAAAATAGACACACTTCCTTATGGGTCCAAATGTTCCATTTAATTTAGAAACTGTGTGCTTTCTTATTCACTGGAGAACCTCATTCCAGAAAATGGTCCCTTCTTCTGCAGCATTGGCTCATCGAACCTGCTAAATCACTTGTTTATATGTGTAAATATCCTGTACTATTTTCAGCACTGAGCAAACTGCTCCCCTAAGCTCATTTCTCTCATCAGCTATTGTCTTTGGAACAAACTGCAGGAGCTGATCACATGCACCCTATTGCTTCTCTCATTTTCTCTCAGACCCACTCCAAGCAAGCTTCCTTTGATAGTTATGCCTTGGAATTGGTCTTACAAGTCAGCAGGATCCTCATCACTAATACACTCACCAGTCCCCGATCCTATTTATTGAAATGGGGTGTTAGAGATTCAGGAATCAAGTCCCTGAGCTCCAAACCCTGGGTTTGTGTTTGCACTTAACCAAGAAATTGGTCAAATCAAAACTTAGAAGGATAATTATTAAATTATTATATTTGTTGAGGGAAGTACAGAACCGAGGGAAGGGAAATGAACACAACCACATGGCCTGAGAGCCCACAGGGTGGGCCACCTGGAAAAACTTTAGAAAGGATAGAAAAGAAAGTACAAAGAGCTTCTTCCATGTGGAGCGAAGGAGGGGATAAAGATTCCATTTGAAAAGTAGGGGCTGGGGGTTCTGCCCTTGTCTTGGCCCAGCTGGAGGTTCATGAGTTGTCAGGCATCCCAGAAAGCTTGCACTTCCCCAAAAAACCATATTTATAACATATGGTGGTGGACCCTATCTTCTGGATCAGGTGAGCCATAGAGAAAGCTGATTGTTCTGAGCTTGGGGATGTCTCAGGAAGAGACTAGCCAAGTTCTAAGGATTGAACTTGACCAACCACAATGTTAGGCTTAGAGTTAGATCCCAGGAAAGACTTTCCTCCCAAGAGGGGTCCCAGATTGTTTGTGGAAAAACAGTTCTCCTTTAGGCAAGAGATGAAGAGTTAGATCATCCTTTGATCTCTAGACCAAAATGGAGACTGCAAGAGTAGGCCCAAAGACATTCCTGCTTCTTACTTTCAGGGGCACAGTCACGCTAACTGCCTAACAAAGCTACCTACTCTCTCTCACTGTCTGTCCCACTGGTTGCGTTTACTAATGTGTGTAATTCTCCTTGTTAATATACATCCCTCTTTTCTTTTGGGACAAAAGGCAACTAATGTCTCTTTCTATTTTACTGTTTTTTGTTTGTTTTTTTTCCCTCCCAATAGCCTTTTGCTGGATCCTTCTTATTCCTCCCATTTCTAAAAATCAGAATGCCTAACAAGCCAGACCTCTTTTCTTCTCTAGCTAAATCCATCCTTAGGTATGTTCCTCAGGGCATGCTACTTTAAAATCACTCATGATCTGGTGACCCACAGTCATACATGCATGCCCATCACCTATCACTTGAAATGTTCAAAATTTCTGGCTCCCTTCACTCTCTGTGTGCTTGTGCAAGTAACTGGGTAAATGATAACTTTATTCACTACAAATCTGTACAATCATCCTACCTCTTCAACTGCTACCAAGCCAGTATGTTAGTAAATATCACTGGCTGTTCTTCAAAATACAAACACACTCTACCTCCTTCCAACTGCCTGCTCCAATATTCTTCTTCTTGGATAGTTATAAAAACTACTTAATGGGCTGGAGAGATGGCTTAGCAGTTAAGCGCTTGCCTGTGAAGCCTAAGGACCCCGGTTCGAGGCTTGGTTCCCCAGGTCCCACGTTAGCCAGATGCACAAGGGGGCGCACGCGTCTGGAGTTCGTTTGCAGAGGCTGGAAGCCCTGGCGCGCCCATTCTCTCTCTCTCCCTCTATCTGTCTTTCTCTCCGTGTCTGTCGCTCTCAAATAAATAAATAAAAAATATTTTTTAAAAAACTACTTAAATAACTCTTCTGCTCCAAGAGTTGCAAGTCTGTAATGTAGTCCTCAAAGAGTTACTGGAATAGACTTTCTTAGTGTTAAATGATTCCAGACCTGTCCTCAAAATTTACTAATAGTTTCCCATCTCTAACAGAATGGTATGGAGCCCATACATGTTCTGCTGACCCAAGGCTACATCCCATAGCTAACTAACCACAATCCCAGTCTCCCTCTCAAGGAAACCAACTCTCTTCCTGGGCTATTCCCTTTAATATATTTAGAACACATAAGGAATGCACTAAACATGGGAATTTGAGGTTATTATCTTCAACGTCCAAAATTATTTTTACTCCAAGATTCCAGCATGGCTAATGATCTCTTGAGTCAAATCTCTCTTGAACTCAGAAGTTCAATATTTTAAATAAAGTATCACCCTAATAACACCTACCACTTCTTCTGTTACAGGTTTTCTTCCTATCACTAGTCAAACCTAGCATAGAAGCATGGACTGCCTAGATTTCACACTGTCTTCACCACTTTCTATTTCAATTCTGGGAGAACTCTGGCTTTTTAATGAAGGTAATAGAACCTACTTCACATGGTTATTAAATTGTTTAATGATTAAATGATGTTATACATTAAAAATGAAAGGCACTTAGAAAAACAAAACTGTAGGACACACGTATCATATATGTATTAGCTGTTCTTATAAATATCATTATTTGTTCCCTCCCTTCAGCATGTAAACTCACTGACAGCAGATTTGTCTCTCCTTCCCACAATATACCTAGGATTTAAAATAGTAACTTCATAGAGAAAGATCTATTGAATGAACTGGAAAAATTATGGCCACTCTTATGTGGATCATGCATTTGACCACTGAGGCATTTATTTAGGTTTTAATAAAAATGTTGGTTGTCTTTTGATGCTTCTAGGTATTAGAATATATATTTTCAAATATTTTCTTATTTTTCTACTTTTACTTTTAAATTTGGCATTTTGTATACTTTTCGTCCTTGTATTGACTAGAGCCTTCCCAAGAATACATGATAGCAAGTGTATTTCTAATACCTCAGTATTACATAGAACACATAATACATTGAAGTGAATCCTATAACATCATGTTAAGTGAAATAAACAAGACACGGAAAGACAAATAACACATTCATTGGTCATTTTGCATGTCTCTGTGATCAAAATACTGACGGGAAACAGTTCCAGATAGCAGTGTTCATCTTGACCACAGTTTCAGAAGTTTCCATACTTCACAGCAGGGAGCGTAGGGCAGAGCACAGCGGTCCACAGCTCAGCGGGCCAGAAAGCAGAGGAAGTGCAATGCTAGCACTGAACTGGCTTCTTCCTTTTCACCCTTTTCTTCTCCACATCCCAGCCAATGGGACGTGCCAAACACAGTCAAGGTCAGACTAACCATCAGTTAAAGTTGTCTAGATACTTTAGAAAATCTCTCACAGACACATGTGGCAGTGAGGATTACGCAGCACACCACATGATCTCATTCATGTAGTAGGAGATGGGTATCAAAGCATGCATAGTCACAGTGAGGAAGTTACACCCACCGTGTAACTTAGTGACTGTAGTTAATGATGACATGATACACTCTTGAAAACTGTGAAGAAAATGGATATAAATCATCCTGCTACCAAAATGACAACTATGTGAAGCAATTCATGTGCTATCAATATTTAACAATTTTATAATACATAATATACTCTAAAATGGCATGTTATTTGTGATATATATATATATATACATACATACATACATACATACATATATATATATATATATATATATATATATATGTGTGTGCATATGTATATATATTCAACCAAAACATTTTAAATGCTCTTAGTAGAATTAGTTCGAAAGCCTATTAAATTTCATTTTTAATGTGATGTATTGGTAAAAAAAAAAAAAGTTCCTAATTTATCTGACAATGTGGTAAGGGTTTCAGTACAAGAGACAATTTCTACAATGTAAATAAACAGTTTTATTTTCTATTATACATAATGTGTAATATCTCAACTTCAACATATAACATAGCTGCCAAATACTGAGAAAATCATTGCATCATTCTGATTGTATTTATGTTCACATTTCCTCAAATTTTACTATAATGGGGTTAGAGGGATTACTAAGCAGTTAAGATGCTTACTTTCAAAGCCTGATGGCCTGGGTTCAATTCCTTAGTACCCATGTAAAGCCAGATGCACAAGGTGGTGCATGCATCAGTAGTTCCTGGCATGTCCATTTCTTTTCCCTCTCTCCCTCTCTTTTTCTCTCCTTGCTAATAAGTAAATAAAAATATTTTTTTTAAACTTTACTGTAATAATTGAACAAGATTAATAACATGTAATCTAAATAATTCACATGTAATATATATTTTATTTCAAATATTAGCTATATCTTTTCCTTTCATTTCTAGAAATAATTTTTTTAATTAATTAATTTATTTATTTATTTTTACTTTTCTTTATTTGAGAGCGACAGAGAGAGAAAGAGGCAGATAGAGAGAGAGAGAATGGGCAAGCCAGGGCCTCCAGCCACTGCAAACAAACTCCAGATGCGTGCGCTCCCTTGTGCATCTGGCTAACGTGGGTCCTGGGGAACTGAGCCTTGAACCGGGGTCCTTAGGCTTCACAGGCAAGTGCTTAACCGCCAAACCATCTCTCCAGCCCCTAGAAATGATTTTTGAACTCTTGGGTACATGTATTTTATAAATGCTTGCAGAAAGTGCACTTTACATTAGAAATGTATCCAACAGTTTGAGGAAAGATGTCTCACTAAAAAATAATTAATAATAGTGAAATGAAAAATATTCCACATAGAAGGAACAGAATGAGAAAATGTCTGAAAAGTTTAATCTACAGCATATTTCTAGAGATTCCACTTTAAAGCTATGATTTCTTCTATATTAGTGGAGGACTTTTCAGTATATGTACATATTAACATAATACCCTTCATTTTGTCTATGCCTACAATGGTTAGGAATCTGGGAGACAATGTACAGTATGGAGACCTTTAAATTATAGACAATACCATGATGTTGGAACTTGAAAAGGGAAAAACAATTGTTTCAATACAGGAAATTCTTCAGTGACTTCTTACAAATATCCAGTTCCATCCACAGCCGCATATTTGAACTGTTACATAAAGAAATGCCATTAATACGAAATTTAAAAAAATGCAAGATTCCTAAACACCCTTCAACTGTTTCTTTTTTTAAGTTTCCAGTAAGCACTTAAATGTGAGATAAGGCAAATGTCCAAAATACCGCCCTGCTATTATTCCAATTTCAAGAAAAATAGACATCATTAAAGTTAAACCTAAAAATATTATGCTCACCTATCATCATCCAACTTTACTTAGAAAACAATAGCTGACTATAAAAATAGTTTGATCGATTCTAGGTTCTCAAAACACAGATGGATGGTTTTGGACAGATGCTTCATCAATGACAAATTGGCCTTGAGGGAAATACGACCACCTTGGAAAAAAGCCATGGATCCAACTGCTTTTGGTTGCAGCAACGCACACTTGAAACTATTTTCTAATCTTAAATTTCTAAGTAAACTTTTGTTAAAATAAATCATAAGGAACTTTTAAAATTAGATTTAAATAAATCCAAGAAAGGCTAAGATTACAGTTTTAAGTAACCCACTAATCAACTCTCCGATTTTTATGGCAATAAAATTATTGGCAAGATTTTGCAAAGGGGTTGATGGCATCTACTACCATGTCTGTTTGTAAGTGTGTATTATCACATTAGGGGCACATTGTTTTGATTTTTAGAGAATTCCATTGATGTTCTGACCTTGAGCTGATCTGATTAATATTTTTTTCTTATAGAGATTATATTTCACTTTTGACAAAAAATCAGTGGGAACAGAGAAACTTTTCCATTTCAAATTACAAACTCTGACTACTTCTGATTAGTATCATTAACACCCAAAGATGTGAAATTATGTCCTAGACATTCTCCAGAAACTAGGCAGAGAAAAGATCTGTGGAAGCTTTTCACAGTGCTTCCAAGAGGAAGCAAAGGGAGGGAAACCAAGAAATTCAGGCCAGTTGACTCCTCACTGAGATGTTCCTGCTGAATTGACAAGAAACCTTCTCTAATGACAGAATCATATGCTGCAGTGCTTCCACCGGTGCACATCTGTCATGGAGAAGAGGCTCACGGAGCTCCTGTTCTCAATCTACTCATCCCATCTTTTTGTCCTTATTTATTTTGCTCTTTATTTTGTAGATTCTTCATTACCTTGAGACATCTTTTGATAAGATGTTGAAGAAATCAGTTGATCAAACTAAAAGTACACAAAAAATGCAAGAGCATGAAGGTTGTCTAAGCTCTTGACCTCATAAAAGTAGATTTATAGATATGTTGTGACACATGAAACCATAATTGTTTACCTGCATGAACATGTATACACACACTGTTAGCTTGGGACAAATAGTTGGTTATTTAAGAAGTTTTATTTACTTTTTTTTGAACATAATTTTTTTATTAGTTTTGTACTCAGTGTATACAGTCAAGCTGGTGCCATTTGTAACCTCCTCCCTGTTCTCTGCAAGGTCCCTCCTCGTGGGGGACTATGGGTCATTCACTGTGGGGTTTTGTTTTATTTGCTTCAGAGAGAGAGAGAGAGAGAGAGAAATGTAGTACTAGGGAATTGAACCTGGGTCCTTGGGAATCACAGGCAAGTGCTTTAATTGCTAAGCCATCTCTCCAGCCCACAGTTTGTCATTTCAGTGCTAAGGAAGATATGATTATTCTGGAGAAGTAGACATTCTGTTTGACTAAAAAATTATGCATACTACATAATGAATTCCAGATAAGCCTGGGCTAGAGCAAGACTCTACCTCGTAAAACTCAAAGGGCTGGATAGATGGCTTCACAATCAAGGTACTTGCCTGTAAAACTAAAGCACCCAGGTTCGTTTCTCCAGGTACCACATAAGCCAGATACACAAGGTGACCCATGTATCTGAAGTTTTTTGCAGTGGCTAGAGGCTCTGTTTGCCCATTTTCTTTCTCTCTCTCTCTCTCTCGGTCTCAAATTAAATAAATAAATAAAATAAAAATTATACAAAATTGGGCTGGAGAAATGTCTTAGTGGTTAAGCACTTGCCTGTGAAGCCTATGGACCCCAGTTCAAGGCTCAATTCCCCAGGTCCCACATAAGCCAGATGCACAAGGGGTCACACGTATCTGGAGTTTGTTTGCAGTGGCTAGAGGCCCTGGCGTGCCCATTCTCTCTCTCTCTTCCTCTCTCTCTCTTTCTATTGGTCTCAAACAAATAAATAAACATTAAAAAATTATACAAAATTTATATATTTATTCCCTTTCATAGAAGATTCTCATGGGAAGCCATGAATTTTGGTAGGAGTTCTGCTCACCCCTCTACCTTAGCAGTTTTAGAAACTTACAGCACAATCGAAGTTATTCTTCTCATGAAAACAGGAGTGAGGTACTAAAGCTAATCCTTATATCCTCAAAGGGAGGCCAGAATCCCCATACCTTGTACTCACAAAGTGCATTAGGAAGTCATTGATCAAAGCTAGCAACATAATTTAACGAAATTGAGTCCACCCTTGCCTGTGGCTTTATTTGGAATTGCTTGCACACCTCCATCTCTCTCTTTCTCAAGGCATTTACCAAAGAATATTGTATATTCAAATACCAACTATTCCCTTATCCTCAGAATTTAATGACACTTCTGTCCAAAAAGAACCCACTTTAATTAGGTTTATATCATACACTCTGCCATTCATTTAAATCTCTCCATTTTTAGGCATATTTTATCCAGTGTTGGATAAAACAAGACCATGAAAATAATAGTATCTACCTGTCCTGGAGAGGAATTTGATGCTGATGGAGCCTAGTGCTTCCTGAGCATGCTCTTTGAAAGCTGCATGTGAAGGAAGATGTCCATTGTTCTCTGATTTTATGCTCTCATAGTACGAAATGATCATCTTGACAGCTCTTTGGTATTCATGGCCCAGTGCTTCATTTTTCTTAGGTTGGGCCATACGGGGGTATGATCAGGAGCATTGTGACCTATGCCAATGGTATAGGCTGCTTCCTTATTGCAATGTGTAGCTACCACCTCCACCCTCAGAGGGCGAGTCTGTGAAAAATTTTCTTGAAAGGTTATGATCATGAGGCCCGTGACCTAATGAGTGGTTTCACCCATGGATGGAGTCAAAATTTAAATAGGGGCTGGAGAGCTGGCTTAGTGGTCAAGGTACTTGCCTGCAAAGCCAAAGGACCAGGTTCAATTCCTCAGGATCCATGTAAGCTAGATGCACAAGGTGGTACATGCATCTGAAGTTTGTCTGAAGCAGAGCTGTGCCATTCTTTCTCGTGTGTGTGTGTATGTGTGTGTGTGTGTGTGTGTGTGTGTGTGTGTGTGTGTGTGTGTGTAATTATTGTTAGAAGTTGATGGAACTATGAAAAGTGAGGCCTGCTTGGAGGAAATAGGTCTCTGTGGGCATGCCCTTGGGAGATACCTCTTGCCTTTCCCTTCTCTCCTTACTTCCCTGCTTCCTGTCCACTGTGAGATAAACAGCCTCTTCTCCTCTTTTACAAGTTCCCAATGCCTCCCCACCATCACAGAATCAACAAAATAAAAAGCTCTGGACTCAAAACTGTTTCTATGAGCCAAAATAGGCCCTCCTCCTTTAAGATGTTCTCTAGGGTAATTTGGTCTCAGCTATGTGAAAGTAACTAACACGGCCTCTCTAGTGGCCTTGTAATTTCTCCCTTTTGAATGTTGCAGAGGACACAGCTCTGCAGACCACCTGTCTGTCCTCTCACTGTTGTTCTAAGGGTCACTGCTGGGAGACGTGCCTAGAGAACCACTCTCCTGTTTCACATCCTTTTCTGCTTCAAATGACTAGTTCCTTCAGCTATATTCTGACCAACAGGAAGAACGGTTTGGAAAAGCACAGCAGAGGTACAGTTGAGATAAATCAGAGACTTTGAATTAGATGTTTGAAATCATTTCCAAGAAACACAGCCACTGAAGATCCAACTTTGTTACAGCCTCCAGCGTGTGGTGGAGGCAATAATGGATGGATTAATCACGCTGATATGAAGTGCAGCAGGGTGCAGGGAGGCAAGCCTTTGAAGTCAGCTGTGTGCAGTCTAATGGCTTCCCAATTAGAGCAATAGTTTCCAGACAGGCTGGCAAAAGAAAGGTAGTAAAATCAAAGAAACTTATCCTGAGATAAAGATCAAAGTCCCCTGGTCATCACTGAAGATCAGTGCCCCATGCCCAGGCAGATAATCCATGCTAAGCTAAGGCAGGTAGAGAGAACAGAACTGGATGAGGAATAGAAGGAAGGCTATCACCTAGATGCATCCCACCAACTGTGGACAAGCTGGCCACATGGCTTCAGACATTTTCCTTAGTCTCTGAGCCTCTATTTGCACAACTTTAAATCATGGATGTTAACAGCATGAACATTGCATTGTTTTATTAGCAATAATCTGTGCAAAGCACCTATAGTGTTTGGCACCTAATGTGATTTAAAAAAAAAAAAATCCAAACACTGACTCTACCCTCAGATTTTGATTTAATATAGCATATACCCTCTTTAAAAAAAAGAAAAAAACTCAGAAGCAGAAAGAATGAAATGAGAATTGATACCCAGGATGGTGAAAAGAAAACAAGCAAGAAACGGAGCCAATAGGATTAATATTGTCTTATGGACTCATACACAGGGAAAAAGAAAACATTTGCCTATGGTCGGAAGAAGAGAAATGAAGTTGTCTGGAGGCTCACAGCACCAGAGCCTTCTGCTACATCAACCCTAGGTGACTGTAAATGGGAAACTGCTTTGAGGAGCAAAGACATGCCTAATGGTTTGCACTATAATTGTTTTCACCTACTACTTGCCAATATTTCTTCTTCTGAGGCAAAATTCTCCCATATTTTCTACAGCTGATTATTTGTGGTCCCTTTCAAAGAAAGATATATTTGCTATAAGACTGCAAGTTAGAAAACACAAAATTATAAAATGTTCTTAGTAAAAGATTACCTGTTTTAAATTGCCCCATACTAATACATTTTTTTTAAATAAAAACTGAATCTTGAGCTAGAGAGATGGCTTAGCAATTAAGATATTTGCCTAAAAACCCAAAGGACCCAGGTTTAATTTCCCAGGACCCACATAAGCCAGGTACGCAAGGGAGCACATGCATCTAGATTTTGTTTACAGTGGTTGAAGGCCCTGGTGCACCCATTTTCTTTCTGTCTCCCTCTCTCTCACTATGAAATAAATAAAAATAAATAAATAAATTTTAAAGAAACTGAATTTTAATTGAAATTCAGTATGGAAAAATACATCACAATGAGAGGATTATTTACCCTAAAATGTTCTATGGCCCAGTGTGGTGGTGCACGCCTTTAATCCTAGCACTCAGGAGGCAGAAGTAGGAGGATCAAGGTAAGTTTGAGGCCAGCCTGGAACTACACAGTTAATTCCTGGGCTAGAGTGAAACCCTACCTCAGAAAACCCAAAAAAAGTAGAAAAAAAGAACAAAGTTCTGAATATGTAAAGGACTTTCACATATAAGGTGAGCTCCATGAACAAACTAATCATATACTCTGCTTGTTTGTGCTAGCAGAACTTAAGGTTAGTGCTTTATGTCTGAAGCCTATAAGCACAGCTTCCACAGCCAACACAGCATATAAACAACTGGCTGGTTAAATCTGTCAAACTATTGGTCAGTTCTGTGAAGCAAAACACCACAATGATTTCCTCCATGCAAATTAAGATGGTTTGTGCATAGACAGACCTACAATTGCCTTGGTAATTTAATTTCCATCATTTTAAAAACCATGTCAAAGTAGCATAATGTACGCATCCTTATAAACTCTTCAAATGTGGATTCAACTAGAATTTTAGGAACGACTAATCATGTTCAATGAAGCTTAGTCTTTGCCCAGTGCTATTTTTCTCTAAGGAAGTTTACATTAGTCAGAAAGAAGAAGGTCTGAACAGTACATCTGTGTGGAGCTTGGCTCAGAAGCATGGTATACTCTGAGAAACGATGAGCCGTGCACACTTCAGGAGATACCAGCAAGCAATACAATGAAATGGATCTGATTTGGAAGTCTGGCTTAACTTAGAATGCTGTCCAAAACAGATATTTCATATTAAGAATCAGGAAACTAGGCACTCCCACTGCACCCTATACATGGCAATAAGTACCTGGTTACTGGCACTGGTTAGATCAGTGCTCTCTTTGAGACAACAGGAAGATGCGACAAGACTTACCACAATTTGGATGCTGTATTAGTTTCCTTGTTGCTGTGACCAACCACCCAAAAAGAAGCAGCTTTAGGGTGAAAGGGTTGTTTTGTTTCATACTTCGTGGGGATTCATGATAGCAGGGGAGGCATAATGGCAGGATCGTGACATGTCTATGCTATGTCTTTAGCCAGGGTGGGGTGCAGAGAGATGAATGTTGGCGCTCAACTCACTTTATTCATTTATTCAAACCAGCACTCCAGTCCATGATATGGTGCCACATACATTCAGGGCTGATCATCCCTCTCTGGTCCAAAGTTTCTAGAAACAACCCTGGCAGAAAAACCTAGAGATGCGTTTGCAATCAAAACGATACTGAAGATTAACTACCACAGATGCCAAACTAACAGCAGCATTTTGTACTGCTTATTAAAAGCAAGGGCGAGGCCCCACTTCTAGCCACTGATTTTGTCTCGGGTGGAAACAATAGCCCTTTTCCTTTCGCACTCCAGCGTTGCTTTCCCCCTGAGAGCATACAGACAACTTTCTGCCCACAGTTCCCTGTAAGGCATGTACTGCGCAAATTCCCATGGAGTGCAATTCTTGAGCTAGAAGCCTGCATCACACAGGGCTCCCAAGACTATCACTTTTTCGTTTTTGTTTTTTTTTATTAATTTACTTTTTTTGTTGCTTTTTTTTTCAAGGTAGGGTTTCACTGTAGCCCAGGCTGACCTGGAATTCACTATGGAATCTCAGGGTGGCCTTGAACTCACAGCTATCCTCCTACCTCTGCCTCTCGAGTGCTGGGATTAAAGGCGTGCGCCACCATGCCCAGCTATATTGCTTTTTCTTGAGAGCCTTCTGGCAAGTTTTAGGTGGTCAGTGGATTTTACATGCAATTGACATCACCCCCATAGTGAGACAAACCATCCTGGTGGAGACATAATCACTTCTTGCCTGCAATATTGAGTCAGGTGCCTTGGTCTCTTACAGCAAGTACATTCCATTCCACTGGGGAAAAAAGCCACTATAATGATACCCCTTTCTTTGTTTTGTTTCTTTTTTGTGATACTAACCCAGCATCTTTCAGAGTCTAGACAAGTGCTTACCCACTGAGCTACTGAGTGAATCCCTACAGACCCTGTCTCATCTTTTTGAGAGATCTTGTTACGTAGCTCAGGCTTACTTTACGTAGCTATGAAGCTCAAGATGAGCTCTGACTTGTGATCTTCCAGACATAGCCTGCCAGGTATTAGGATTGCAGATATAGCCATAACGATGCTCCTTTTCTGTCCATTCTTCCTTTTGTCTTTCTTGTCCCCTAAGATTTCTCAATCAACTCTCAAATATATTATAAAATACACCTTGAATCTTAATAAGAGATTAAAACTTTAAAGACTTGCCTTCATCCTGATTGTCCACTGTTCATCACTGTTACCTAAATGCTTGGTTCATAGAACACTAAACTAGTCACAGAATACTTTTATTGTACCAGAGAAGTTGAGGTTTGATTTGAGACTAAAGAGAATAATAAGAGAAATATTTTATATTTGATATTTATTATATTCTATATAGTACAATAAATACTTCACATATATGAAGGTGGTATGGAATAGTGGATAAAATTATCAGTTTAGTATCAGCCAACAGATATAGATGCCAGTACATGTGTTGATTAGTTTTGTAATTTAAGCAAATTGTTATGAAAAAGGCTTTGACTTTCTTCTCCTCTATAAAATAAAAATACAAGGAGTACCTATACTAGTACTATATTAAGAATTCACTATACTAGTACTATATTAAGAATTCTATACAGCAGTAAGAAAAAACGACATAAAGAAATTTGAGGAAAAATGGTTGAACCTGGAACAGATCATTCTCCGCGAACTTACCCAATCACAGAAAAAAAATCGACACATAGTCTCACTCATCTGCAACACCTAACCTGAATTTGCCCAAGATGCCTTACATACCCAGCAAGTACCTCATGGACTAGACAATAAGATGGATGGGAGGGCGGGGAGGGAATCAAAGGGTGGAAAACAGTAATCCGGACCCAAATGGCAATGGTACCATAAAATTCTACTTCCTAAAAGACAGACCAAATGACTGAACCTTCACTAGTCCCTTACAGGAAACACCTGAACCACAAGACACTGGAGAGGGTAGGATCAAGACTGACCTAAATCTCCTACATCTTCCTTCCCTCCCTCTCCCCCTCTCCCCTCTATCTCTCTCCTCTCTAACTCTTGTATATTAGTTATCTTTTTCCTCAATTTCTTAGTGGACACTGACCTGTAACCCCCACTTCCAGCTTGGGCCTACAATCCACAATGAGCTTTTGATCAGAGAAACCTACAAGGTTTCCCAAAACAATGACAGACTTCTGTCAGAGTAATTGATGACCCACCAAAGGCCAGTGGTAAGACCCTATTGCTGAAGACTCCATACGCAGCTGACACGTAAAATGGAATGACATGGCTGGAAGCCAGGAGAGAGTCAGTCCCCAGACAGTCAGCGTGTCTAGTGCCAGAAGGCGCTACACAGGCGACTGGGGGAAGTGACCAAGATCTGTCCAAGCAACACATTGTTTAACCTAAGTAGCAACAATTAACCGGATGTGATACCCACACAAGTGCAATAGTGGTACACAGCCATGGTGAGGAATCAATTGCTCTTGATTTGGCTAACTGATCCACTCAGTGGTACTAGACCCTTAGCTGGAGCTTGGAAACAAGTCAGAACCATACCCAAACACAAGCCCACTCTACAATATCAAGCTACCATCAATCACGGGGTATAAGAGGGCCTACACCTATCAAACTGTCTATCAAAAAAGTAAGTGTTATCTCAATTTTCTGTGTGCTAACTTACTCTCCGTTGGAGAATCTGCTTCTCTTTTCCAGATAGATGCAGATCCTAAGAAGAGAGCTGCCCCAACATACCTCAGAAGGGGCCCAACTGAAACTAAGGACAACTGGCGAAATAAGCAAGGGTGATGTTTTCCTGTGAACTGGATACCAGCACAAAGGGGAAGGAGATCAATGCAGAGAAAAATCAACTCCTACCAAATCAGAGAGCCAGAGCCTCAGAGGCCCCCAACACCTCAGCACTGAAGCAGACCAAAAATGAACCCAACATGGCTCAGGGAAATCTTGCGGAAGAGGGGGCGGAAAGAATGTCAGAGTTACATGTTGGGTCATGATTTTCAGAGACATTTATCATACTAATAACTGGGGGCTAACTCCACAATGCACGACCCATTTTCAATAACAAGGAGGGTCTAATGGGAGGGGGTAGATCACAGATGAGCCTAAATAATGGTACCAAACTGCCTGTATTTACTGAAAAGAAAACTAATAAATTAAATTTAAAAAAAAAAAAGCAGAAAGGTCTAGACAAAAAAAAAAAAAAAGAAATAAATAAAAAATAAACAAAAACATGTAAAATATAAAAACAAAAAAAAAAAGAAGAATTCACTGAGGTGATGCATATAAAACCACTAGCAAATACTTGACACTTAATGAACAAGAATTTCAGCATGCTCACTCTTACTAAGACTATTATTTTTTTTTATTCCCATTAAATGAGAAATATCATCTAGCTCCATTGTATTAGTCAGAGTTTTCCAGAGAAATAGTACCAATAGAGTTAATTGTACTGAAAAGGGTATTTATTGGATTAGTTTATGACAATCCAATAATAGCAGTCTGCAGGCCCGTGCGTCAAGGAACCCAGTAGCTTCTCAGTCTATGTGGTTGGATGCCTCAGCAAACCTAATCCTGTACTGAAGATCTGGGGGCTTCCTGGAGAACTGCTGATCTTCAGTCCATGGTGGAAGGCAGCAAGCAGTACCAGCAGCCAGGTGGGAGGAAGAGTTCTTCTCTCCCAGAGCTTCCTCTGAGAAGGGAGGCACCATGGCGGGGAGGGGAAAGGGCTCATTCTGGGAAAAGGAGTTCCTCCTTCAGTTGATCCTGCCTGGAAGCAACCTCAGAGACTGACCCAAGAGGAATGTCTATGGTTTCCTAAACAGATCAAGTCGACAACAAAACTAAACCATCACACCCATTATACAGAGGAGGAAGGCTCAGAAAAGCCAAAGGTCTTTATTTCTAGTCTGACTACAGTACCTGAGTTCTAACACAACATCTATCATTATATTTCCTTCCTCATGGTCTTTAAGCCTTTAGCCACCCAAGATTGCCCATGGGGTTTAACTTTCATGAATCTTCTATAGATAGCTAGCTTTTCCAATTATCATTTAATTTTACAGATGATTTTTTTTCATAAAAGTGGTTTTCCCTATAAAAGAAAGAAGAGACTTCTTTATGGTGTCTGCAAAAGATAAAATGAGAACTAGCATAGAAAACCCACTGATAAAATGTTAGTTTCATAGCACCTGCTACATGTAAACAGCTATTATGTTCCTAATTATAATTATAAATATGAATCTCAAGAATAGATGCTTCAGAAAATGGGGTTATAACTCATGGGTAAAGTGATTGTGTCACAAGCATGAGGACCCAAGTTTGATCATATTATTCATGTAAAAATTCTGAACATGCTATGTATTTGTGATCCCAGTAGTGGGGGGCCAGGTTAGGAGGAACCTTAGAGTCTATTGGCCAGCAAGTCTAGCCTAACTGATAATTTCCAGGCCAATAAGAGACCTAGTCGAAGAAAGAAGTGGACAGAATTCCTGAAAAGAATACTGCAAATTGTACTTTAGACTTCACATAAACACTCACACACAAAATAAATAACTATGTAAGTAAATCATAATATAATAAATAAATGCCCAATGGGAAATTCCTGCTTTGTGGGTATTGCAGTCATGTTGGCTTGCTGGCAGAAATCACTTGATAAAGAGCAATTTGGGGGGATAAAAGGGAGGTTATTTTGGCTTACAGACTCGAAGGGAAGCTCCATGATGGCAGAGGAAAACAATGGCATGAGCAGAGAGTGGACATCACCCCCTGGCCAACATAAGGTAGACAATAGCAACAGGAGAGTATGCCAAACACTGGCATGGGGAAACTGGCTATAACACCCATAAGCCCACCCCCAACAATACACTGCCTCCAGGGGACATTAATTCCCAAACCTCCATCAGCTGGGAACCTAGCATTCAGAACACTTAAGTTTAAGGGGGACACCTGAATTAAACCACCACATTCTGGCCCTGGACCATGATACATGATATAAAATACAATGCATTCAGTCCAACTTTAAAGGTCCCCATAGTTTTGATCAATACTAATGGTGTTCAAACATCCCCATAGTCCAAAATCATTTAACTGAGTGACAATACCAACCCCCTCCCCCCCCCACAAAAAATAAACCATAGTGGCACAGAATAAACACACTGCAAAAGATGGCATTAGGCATAGCAAAGAAATACTCAATCAGTACAAGATTTAAACAGGGAAAACATCAAACTCTAGCTCTAAGGCCAACAACTCTAGTCAGTAACAAGTCTCCAAGTCCGGTAATGCTAACCAGCAACAAATCTCTGGAGCTCCAGTCCCACCCCTCCAGCTAGGCTACTCAGAGTCTTAGAAAATTCACCTGGGCCCAGAAGCTCCCCTTAGCAGACATCTCATGGTCCCAGCATCTCCACTGGGTCTCCATTGCTGGTAGAAATCAACTAACCAAGAGCAGCCCGTGGGAAAAAAGGTTCATTTTGGCTTACAGTCTCGAGGACAAACTCCACAATGGCAGAGAAAATGACGGCATGAGCAGGGGGTGGACATCACCCTCTGGCCAACCTAAGGTGGACCATAGAAACAGGAAAGTGTGCCAAACACTGGCAAGGGGAAACTGGCTATAACACACAAAAGCCCTCATCCAACAATACACTGCCTCATGGAGGTGTTAATTCCCAAAACTCCATCAGCTGGGAATTTAGCAATCAGAGCACCTAAGTTTATGGGGGACACCTGAATCAAACCAGCACATTCCGCCCCTGGTCCACATAAACTGATATCCATACATGATGTAAAATACAATGCATTTCAGTCCAACTTTCAAAGTCCCCATAGTTTTTATCAATCCCAGTGATGTTCAAACAACCTCATAGTCCAAAATCTTTGAACTGAGCTATAATACCAAAAAGTAACCTCAAAAAAAAACCCATAATGGCACAGAATAAACATTCACTCTGCAAAAGATGGTATTGGACATAGCAAAGAAATATTCAACCAATACAAGATTTTAAACAACCAGGGAAAACATCAAACACTGTAGCTTCAAGTCCAATGATAGTTCTAGCCAGCAATAAGTCTCTGGCATTCCAATTCCAACCCTCTAGCTAGGCTACTCACAGTCCTGGAAAACTTCATCTGTGCTGGCAGCTTTCCTTGCCAGCCATCTCGTGGTCCTGGCATCTCCACTGAGTCTCCCCTGCAATCCATGTTTCATCCTCATGGCTCCATGGTGTCTCCATGAAGGCATCCATCAAACCTGCTTCACACTGCCCATGGTCATTTCCAAAACACAAGACAGTGTTGCAAACTCGATGACCCTCTCTTTCTTGCATTTCTTATACTCCACAATACCAGGTAAGGTGCCAATTTGTTAATCCATAGGGTAATAAAGCAGAGTTTGAAGAATAGGACACTTCTTGAGCACTCAGGCCCCTCCAAAAGAGTCTACATTCTTCCTGTTGACCCAGTGCAGGTCAGATAGCCCAGTCTCAAAGGTTATACTCTCAATTGCAGCTGAATGGTCAATGGTTCACCCAAAGTATTTTTTTCTTTCTATGCCATATCCCTCTGCTCACTCCAGCTCATTTCTACACAAAGCAACCCTGCACAACTTCTCAGGACACAGGAATAACAGCAAGCCTCACCCAAACTGCTGGCCCAGTCCACCAAAGCCCTTTTTCACCCTCATAAGCCAAACTTCTTCATAGTCCATAGTTCTTACTGCATTTAGATCATGCAACTCTGGCCAGAATAGTCCATCAAGCTGTACTTATAGCACTGCAAGGCATCTCTTAGACCAAGGTTTCAAATCCTTCCACATTACTCTTGGAAGTCAGCTCCAAAAGGCCAAAGCCATATAGTCATGTGTCTAGCAACAACCCCACCCCATGGTACCACTTTACTGTTGCAGACAGGTTCACATTGCTGGTAGAAATCACCCAACCAAGAGCAGCTTATGGGAAAGAGAGGTTCATTTAGGCTTATAGGCTAGAAAGGAAGCTCCATGATGGCAGGGAAAAAGACAGCATGAGCAGAGGGTGGATGTTACCCCCTGGCCAACATAAGGTGGACAATAGCAACAGGAGAGTGTGCCAAACACTGGCAAGGGGAAACTGGCTATAACACCCATAAGCCCGCCCCCAACAATACACTGCCTCCTGGAGTTGTTCATTCCCAAACCTTCATTAGCTGGGAATCTTGCATTCAGGACACGTAAGTTTATGGAGGACACCTGAATCAAACCACCACACCACTGCAACCCATGATTCATCCTCTCAGCTCCATTGGGTCTCTATGCAGGCATCCATCAAACCTGCTTCACACTGCCCTTGGCCTTTTCCAAAACACAAGACCATGTTGTAAACTTAATGACCCCCTCTTTTCTGCATTTCTTATACTCCACAATGCCAGGTGGGGTACCAATTTGTTAATCCAGGGGTAATAAAGCAAACTTTGATAAACAGGACACTGCTTGAATACTCTGCCCCTTTAAAAGAGTCTACATTTTTCCTGTTGCCCCACTTGCAGGTCATCTGACCCAATCTCAAAAGTTGTAATCTCAAATAATTGCAGATAAATGGGCAGAAGGTTTAGTCCAAAGATTTCACTTCTGTGCCATATCTGTCTACTCATACCAGCCCATTTCTACACAAAGCAACCCTGACCAAATTCCAAGGACAGGGGCATAACAGCAAGCCTCTCAAAGAAATTCCTTCTATTCCAGTCCAAAGATAGCTCTTTCTCACCCTCATAAGCAAAACCTCATACTCCATAGTTTTTACTGCATTCAGGTCTTTCAACTCTGACCAGAATGGACCATCAAGTTGTAATTACATCAACTCAAAGTGTCTCTTAGGTTTCAAATCCTTCCACATTTCTTGAAAATCAGTTCCAAAAGGTCAAAGCCACACAGTCATGTGTCTAGCAGCAAACCTACTTCCAGTACCAACTTTAGTGTTGCAGTCAAGTTCACATTTCTAGAAGAAAAGAGGGTTTATTTTAACTTACAGACTTGAGGGAAAGCTCCATGATGTTAGGGGAAAATGATGGCATGAGCAGATGGTGTATGTCACACCTGGCCAACATAAGGTGGACAATAGCAACAGGAGAGTGTGCCAAACAGTCACATAGGGAAACTAGCTATAGAACCCACAAGACCTCTCCCAACAATACACTGCCTCCAGGAGGCATTAGTTCCCAAATCTCCATCAGCTGAGAACTTAACATTCAGAACACCTAGGCTTATGGGGAATACCTGCACCAAACCACCATAGTGGGCAAATATCTTACCTGACAGGAGGAATGCCCATGAAAGTTCCCTAAACAGGTGGAGCTGCTTTGTGTAACTCTGTTTTAATTCTGGAATAAAATCAAGAAATGTTTTCATAAGATATCAAGAAACAGTTGCCCACTAGGACAGAACAGGAATCTGAATCCCTGGGGGAAGATATACTGTGGCCCTAGCTCATCTTTCTATTGGAAACAAGAAGCCTGTTGGACTCTGGTTATATCCAACCCAGGCCACCTCAGTGTTGCAGAGTTATTATTCCAGCCCAGGTCTCCTATTCCACTATTTCTAATCTTAAACTCTTCTTAACTAGAATACAGTAGAATTAAGCATGCTCCTGAACCCCTCATTTCTACTCCATCCCATAGTCCTGCTTAAATATCTTTTGTTAACTAAAGTCATGTCTTCTAGGTTTGCCAATGGAGCATGTGCTTGTGTCGGTTCTAGAAGTAACTTTCCGTGTCTTTTCCCCAGCCAGGCCCCAAGCTTTCCCTCCATTGTGTATTCATCGGCATTGTTCATCCATTTGAAGAACCCTGCCACTTTTCCACATAGTTGCTCCAAAGACCCTATTTATTATAAGCAAATATGACTTGTTACACCCAAGAGACTCATGCCATGTGTTAGGTATCCATTACTACTACCTCTTAACTTTATGGCACTGTAACGAAAGGGGAAAGCATTGCCCTTACATATATAGGTCTTCTAATTCAGGACCTATAGATTAGACAGGTCAAAACTAAGAACGCTTACCAATTAATAAGCCAAAGTGGCCATTATACAGGCCATTAGGCCTATATACCAACAGCCTATAGAAAGGAAAGTTTTATAAGGTCTTCTGCTCACAAGAGATAAGTTATGGGAGGGTAGCAACAAAAATGTGGTAAATGAGTATTGTTCAGTCTCTAAAACAAGATCTCTTTTCAAATGGAAATTTTCTCTACACAAGGAAGATGTGTATCCTATTTTGGGGGCTCTTCTTGGGTCTGCAGGATATCCATAGCACTTAGCTCAAAGTAATCCCAAGGGCATGCAGATGTAGTTTGGGAAGGCACACTCTAGTGCTAAACAGAACTACTCTGCTTTACTTTTACCTGCAGACATCTAATCTTGTCTGATGTTACTATATTTGAATTATCCTGACACCCCTTAAACTTGTGATCTTTGCTATTTTGCCTTTAGTCTGAAAGATGCTTTGAAGGGATGAATGACTTGAAAGCTAATATGAGGTCCACCACCTTTGGAATTGGCTGGGTGTATGAATGAGGAGGGAATCAGACATTCTGGAAATGCTAACGCCTCCTTGCTTCCCTCCAGAGAGAAAAGTGCTGACTCTAACTAAGAATTATTTTACTTAATAAAATTAGTGTGACTTAGTGGTTTACTGTCCTGGGATAATAAGCAGAGGCTTATGTATTTCTTAGTTCCAAAACCAGAACAGTCCTAGACTCAGGAGTGCTGGCTTTGAGCTGAGGGTGCGGGAAGATGCTCATCTTTATCACAACCATCATCTGGAGCTTCCTGTTGTCTGGGAAGGAATTGAATTGACAGAATTGGGCATCTCCTGGGGCCTCAACAGGGGAAGCAGAAAAACTCTAGGCTCACTGCTCTGCCTGCAAGTGACCCAACCCCAGAGCTTCAGGAGGAAATAGGCCTGAGCACCTTGGGCACCTAGGAGTCTACAAATCAGAATTACTTCTCCAAGGTAACTACTTAATCCCAATGGCAACACATATGTATACTCTGAATAGTTGAAGGAAGGACTAGCTCAGTTACAATAATAAAACTGTCCCAATGGATTATCTCTGTCTTACTCTTAGAGGTTAACTAGCTACCTTACTCTCCAAACAGCAACACATGTTGAATAAACAGCAGGGCGTGGTGGTGCACGCCTTTAATCCCACCACTCAGGAGGCAGAGGTAGGAGGATCACCATGAGTTCAAGGTCACTGTGAGACTACATAGTGAATTCCAAGTTTGCATGGGCAAGAGTGAGACCCTACCTCGAAAACAAAACAAATACCAACAACAAAAAAATTACATCCATGACAAGATAGTCTCATGGCCCCCTGCAGACACCAAAATTTTTATTCTCCAGTCATTTTTTACCTAAAAAAAATTGTGTGTGTGTGTGTGTGTGTGTGTGTGTGTGTGTGTGTGTGTAAATGTGTATGATGTATCTGTGAGTGTATATATGGGTGTATGTGGAGGCCAGAGAACACCTCAGTATATTTATCCTTCTCCATCCACTTTCTTTTGCAGACAGTTCCTCTTGTCATTTTTCTGCTACATATGCACCAGTCTAGCTGGCCTTAGAGCATCCAGATTCTCCCAGCTCTACCTCGCATAGCCATAGGAACATTGGTATAATAGACATATGTGTCACTTTGTGTCAGCTTTATGTGTTGCTAGAAAATTAAAACCAGGCCAACAGGCTTGCAAGCAAGGGTCATTAACAACATGCCATACTCCAGCCCTTGCAGATGAGATGCTCAGGTCTTTTTTAATGGCATGGACTGTGCATATAACATGAGCACATCCTCCCAGACACTTTATGTCATCTTTAGGTCACTTTTTATACCTCATTTGATATAAATGTTATGAAACAAGCTGTCACACTCATACATGTGACTTAATGAGTACCGGGGAATCAAACCTGGGTCCTTAGGCTTTGCAGGTGTGATGTTTTGATTCAAGTGTCCCCATAAACTTAGGTGTTCTGAATGCTAGGTTCCCAGCTGATGGAGATTTTGGAATTATCTCCTCGTAGAGGCAGTGTATTGTTGGTGGCGGGCTTATGGGTGTTATAGCCAGCTCCCCCTTTCTAGTGTTTGGCACACTCTCCTATCCTGTTGTCCACCTTATGTGGGCTAGGGGTTGATGTCCACCCTCTGCTTATACCATCATTTTCCCTGTCATCATGGAGCTTCCCCTCAGGCCTGTAAGCCAAAATAAACCCATTTTTTCTTAGTTTCTCACAACTTTTTTTGGTGGGGTGATTTCTGCCAGCAATGCAAACCTGACCTTACTGCAACAGCAGGTAAGCATCTTAATCGCTTAGCCATCTCCAGCCAAAAATAGCTGTCATACTCTATTAGGGAATAATGACAAGAAGAAAACTATACAGGTTCAGCAGACACAGTTTTTCAAGTCTTTTTTATTTGTGTTTTTTTCAATCTTCAAGTTTAGAATATGCAGATATTGAGCGACCACTGTAGTTACAATTTGCAATTATTAGTTTCTTTGATAAGAACTTAATCCCATTAAATTGGTTTAAATTATAAACACAGGTTTTATATTAGCCATTGAATAGTGACTTTTTAAAATGACTAACTTTTCTGAACATTCCTTCATTTAATAAAAAGTGTGTGCATCCTAGAATGTACAAGGACGTACACAAGATAGGACAGTGAGTGATAGGGATGAAAGCCTGCAGCTTTGTTGCCTAAGAAATAAGTTCAGAGAAGTTCTCTCCAAGCATAAATCCTGTGATAGTAATTATTTAAAGGCTTAAATGCACTGGAGAATCAGCTGGTTGAGGCTCTTCCCTCAATCAAGTTCTCTTTCCTCCTTAAACTTCAGATATACTAAAGAGGAACACACATAATTAACTTCAAAGTCCCTGGTGAAACTGCATTCACCAAAGATGAAAATCATATCGCAAAGGAAATGAGCATAAGGGAGTTATCCCATCTGGAACCCAGAAGAACCTCACCATAGACCATTATCTCTTCTCTATAGCCATCCATCTCCTCAAAAAATTATTTACTGTCATACTTAAAATATGTCTGTGCCCGCTTCCAGCTCTCTTATGAAAATAGGAATAGAAGCTTCTTCTGAACCTCACTGAGGGGTTGGACATTCATACTCCTGGATGACCATGGAAAGCTGCTTCACCCATTAAGCTATCTTGTCAGTTTATTTCAGTAGACTTAAAAGATCTGAAACTCCAGATAGAATGGAATAATTCACCATGCACAACCTAACAATAAGCTTACAATGTTAAGATATTCACAATGTGACCTCTATTTTGTAAAATATACATACATACACAAACATTAACTGAAAAGCAGTACACCTCTATGTTTTTTGCTTCATACCTGGTGAAAAACTTGAGGGCACAGTCCACAAACCTGTGCTCCAGCATAACTACTAAATAAAGAGAAGATTCAATCTATAACCATAAATTGTGAGAACACTATATAAAACAAAGGGACAGAAAGTCACTATGACAGGTGAAGATGATCTCTATGAAGGGGTGAGGTCTCACCAGAAACTTGGATGTCAAAAAAGAAACATCTGGGCTGGAGATATGGCTTAGCGGTTAAGCGCTTGCCTCTGAAGCCTAAGGACCCCGGTTCGAGGCTCGGTTCCCCAAGTCCCACATTAGCCAGATGCACAAGGGGGCGCACGCATCTGGAGTTCGTTTGCAGAGGCCAGGAAGCCCTGGAGCACCCATTCTCTCTCTCTCCCTCTATCTGTCTTTCTCTCTGTGTCTGTCGCTCTCAAATAAATAAATTAAAAAAAAAAAATCTGTGCGAGTCTTGACTCTGAACCAGAATAGTTGAAGGCACTAAAGGAAGAGATACCTAGGCAGCTCCAGCAAGTTATGGAAGTATCTTCACTGCTACAGTGAAGAAACTTCGGTATATTCTATTCAGGAAGGATTTCCTTGGGAAGCGCAGTAACCTGGAGATGCATGGTAAGTGCAGATCCCTAAAGCTCTTACCATCTGTCCTGAAACTTATTAGACTAAGATGAAAAGGAGAGTTGAAGCATGAAATTACATATGTAGTGAGGCTCATATGATCATGTAATATGAATGGAGGGACAAAGTGGATGGTCCTAAGCTTGAAGGGAAACAGGGATTTTTTTTCCAGTGGAACTGACAGTTAAGCCCAACTTTGAAAGATGTAGAGGTGTTCACCAGATGAGAAGGGTTGGAGACTCAGAAAAGTGTACAATAAACAGAGTGAAGCCAGTCTGCTGGCTAAGGGCCTCTGTAGGTGGGATAGATGTACCTGTCATTTCAAAGAAATGTTGTAACAGGAGTTTATAGGTAGGTTAGATTTGATGATAGAGAAGGAGGTGATGAGATTTTAAATATAACCCAAAAGTCTGGACAAAAGAGGTGAAAAGCATTTGAATGGGTACACCTTTGTGTAAGAATTAGGCAGATATTAAATATATGCCCTAAGTTTAGTGCTTCATAGCTCTGAAAGCTTAATTAACAATACTTTGTAATTTCTTTTGAACATTGCTATGAAGGGGACATTTGGGCTTTTCTTCTTAGGGTTCACTTTATTTATTTATTTTTTTTTTTACTTTTACACAGAGTTGGTTTCTTATGGGGAAAGCATGGAGATTTTATGAGCACATTGTATATCACAAAACAACCATATATGCCCTCTCCCAACCACTAAAGTAATTTTTAATTTAGAACCTCTCTGATTTTTCTATCCACAACGAAATACATGCATGAGGGAAAAATAAAAGGTTGCAGAAAGCAAATGCATTCCTTCACTTTAAAGCAGATTGTGGGAAAGAACAACTAAAATATTTATTGTTTTTCTAAAAGTTTTATCACATGATACCAAGTCCATATGATTACTAATCAAATTTTCACCATTGTGACATTGGATTGGATTATACAGATGGTTTGGTTTTATGATTTCAGAAATTACTGTTTCAAATAGAACTTTATGACATGAAAAATTATCCTATGGGATATGGAACTCATGATAAGTTGTTTCATATCAGTACCACTAAATGCAGCCTTTAGAAGTACCATACAGAAATGTTGAGGACTGCGAAACATTCACATCATCACTGGAAGACCTGGTTACTTTCTGCACTCAGCCTTGCATTACAATCTGTGTACTTGACTACTTGACTATGGATGTCATTTGCTTGCCTGGTTCTTTCTTTAAACTGAGTGACTGCCTCAGGGTAGGAACTGATTATTATACATCTAACTACATGCTCTTACATCCAGCATAGGGTCAATATATATGTATATATCCACCAGAACATGAATGAAGTTATTAAGACATACTATTGAGATCAAAGATTATACCCTGCTTTAATAACATGTATAAAACTTTAAAGGGTAATTTAGAGAGACTTCCCTTCCCCCACAAGGAAACCAATATCCAAATGCCCCTTCAGCCATCTTGACACCCAGTTCTTCTCAATGTTTACCCTCCTTCCATGTCTTCACTCTCATGATCCCATGAGTCTAGGAAACACAGCCATGTTGGAACATCTGGGATTCATCATGCCGGTTCTGTTAATCAAAGTTCCGAAGATCAGTTCCAGATGCTGGCTAACTAAAGTTACATAAGCATTGCTCACATTCTTAGCTACAGTCAGACCTAACTCCCTTATCTTGAAAGTAGCTTAATTTGTATAGGTAGGAGTTATATATTGTATCATTGTTTTAAAAATTAATTCTTAATACAGAGATTAAGTTGGAAGGTTGTCTTAGAAGTAAATGAATATCAATTAAAAAAGAAAGATATATTACTGGAAATTATACATTTAGTCCCATTAATGCAAAGTTATAAGACAGGAAGAAATGATTACAATCCACATGTCCACTAAGACACCATGATGGGTAAATCATATATGCAGTATCTTACTTAAGTGACTCTATTGTCATAATAACTCTACAAAACAAAAATTATCTCCATTATACAAATGGGGACAGTTAGGCCCAATGAAATTATTTACTTTATTAAAAATCATATAGTTAATAGATAAGATAAAATTATAGCCTAAATTTCTGATCCTAAATTCAGTATTCCTTCTGTATGTTCTTTTTTTGCTGTAATCTTTGAAAATATAGACCAAAAAGGTGAATTTTGGGGAAAAAAAAGATAAAAATACATCCATAAATCTGCTTGGAGATCATTTCCCCAAGGAACTTTCCAAATATAAAAACCTATGTCTCATTTCATATACACCTTATTATGTTTGTCCATATTTTATTCAAGTGGTTTAATTATCTGATAACATAATTGAATTTTTGTGAAGCCCACAGAAGCCTGGCACATGAGGGAATAAATTGAATCACTCCAATTGCAATGCCAGAAGCTCCCAAGCATGTGCTTTATATTCCAGAGATGCTGCAAAGCTCTGGAATTTAGAGTGCCCTGGCTGACATCTGATCATAGTCGCATGGTGGACACAACTTCCAATGTTTCACCCCTCATAGTGAAAAATGATCCTTCAGCCCCACACCAAACACTGCTTAAAGTAAATATTGGGCTGAAGAAATGTAGGAAAACCAAGAGTGAATACAAAGAAAAAATATTTGGGAGCAAAAGGAAGAAGGAGGGCAACAAGGATGCAAAAATATATAGGACACACGAGTTACACCAGTAAACATGCACAGAGTCCAATACCAAAGCAGATTCTCTGGTGAATTCTAGCACACCTTTAGAAGAACTAAAACCACTACTTCTTGAGTTATTTCACAAAATTGAAAAGGAGAGAAAGCTTCCTGACTTCTTTTATGAAGCCAGCATTACACCGATACCAAAACCAGATAAGCAAGAAAAGCAAATTATAGACCATTATCCCTGAAAAATTTAGACGTGAAAATGTTCCGTTAATTTTTTGCAAACCAAATCCAAGAATGCATTAAAAGTATCATCTACCTCCATCAAGTGGGCTTCATTCCAGAAATGGCTCAACATGTGGAAATCTGTAAAGGTAATACATCACATAAATACATTGAAGGACAGAAACCACACCATCATTTCAATAAAGACGGAAAAGGCCTGCAAAAAAGTATATCATCCCTTCATGATTTGAAACACTGCAGAGACTAGGGAGACATATCTCAAAAAGAACTATCTATAATAGCCCTAAAGCCCAAATTGTAGTAAATGGGGAAAAATTTCAGCATTCCCACTAAGGCCCAGAACATGACAGCAGTGTTCATGCTTCTCACTGCAATGTAGCATAGTACTTCAGCTACTTGAAGACTGAGCTTTACATGTTCTAGTGCTGAGTAAGCAAGGCACCCCAGCAGCTACTGGCTTAGCATAACATCTGTGTCACTTCCAGCTCTGTAATTGGATCAGAGCTTGGTGGGGACAGCTCCTTGATGCACTGCTCATCACATGATGCTTCTCAGAGTTAGCTGGAAGACTCTGAAGGCTCAAACATCTGGTTTCCTGAGGCAGGGCTGCTGGCTGAGACCTTGGCTGGGCTGGCAGCAGTGCAGAACACCTGCTTGTGACATAGCATGGTTTGGAATTCTTCACAAGGCTGAACGTCCTCAGAGGGTTTGTAGGCAAAAGCCACTTTGCAGTTTACTACTCAGCCAGAAGAGGCTGGTAGGTAACTTCAGCCTTATACTGCTGCTTGATATAATCACAAATTCACAGCAAGATTTAAGAGTTTTATCTCTTAAAGAGGGGTAAAAGCATTTTCTTGTGCAAGTTATGGTACTGATATTGCTGTGATCATTTTTGAAAAAGATACTTGACCAAGAAGTTTAATAATTTACAAAATCTATCAAACACTAGGAAATAAAGAAACAAACTTATTCTGTGAATCTAACTTTACCTTTAAACACACACACACACACACACACACACACACACACCTAGTACAAATACAGGCCAATTACACATATAAACATAATTTTAAAACTCTAAAGAAAGTACTAGTAATCCACTTGTAATCTCACCACTGCGGGTATAGCCAAAAGAAATGAGATCGTTGTGTTCAAGAGACATCTGTGTTCCCATGTCCAGTGCAGCACCATGTGGAGGAGTCCAGATATAAAATCAAGCTGCGTGTCTGTCACTAGGTAAAGAGGTAAAGATAGCATAGCAACAGAAATCTATTCAAACTTGAAAAAAATAAGGGTTGGTGTGCTGCTCTGTTGGTATACATAATACTTGCATGCACGAGGCCTTCGCTCTGTCCGCAGCATCACACAAATCAGTCATTGTGGTGCACTTCCCAAATCCCAGCACTTGGAGGATGGAAGACAGGATCAGATGTTAAAAGTCATCTTCAGCAAGAGTTCAAGATCAGCCTGGGCTACATAAGATGCTGCAAATTAAAAATATATATATATATATATATATATATATATATATATATATATATATATATATATATATACCATAAGAGAAAAGGAAAAGGAAACTGTCACATAGGGTGACATAGCTGAGCCTGGCAGCCATTAGGTTAAATAAAATAAGCCAGGCAGGGAGAAAGAAAAAAAGATGGCTACCACATGATCTCATTTTTACATGGAATCTACAAACCTTGAGCTCATAGAAACAGAAAGGAAAATGGTGGCTACAAGAAGCTGGAGATGTGAAAAATGTTGGCAAGATGGTGGTCAAAGATACAAGATTTCAGTTAGCTAGAAGGAAATGTAAAAGAACCAGTTCAATGTTGTGATGCTAGGAATAGTGCTGTATTATCAAAAAGACTTTGTTCTCAAAACATAAAATAATGGTAAGTATATGTGGCACTGTATCTGTTACCTATCTCAATTTAGTAACTCTACAGGTACGTCTAGGCAAAGCACCATGTTCCATGTGATAAACATGAACAATTTTAATGTCTGTCAATTGAACTAATTATTTTTTTTAAAATATATCACTCTAAGTATACAAATGCAATTTTTAAGAGAAAAATACATTGTGAAGAATTTGAATTTAACAAATTAATTGAATTAGCCAAAGGTGGTTTATCATTAAAATTTTACGAATTTAAACCACATTTCCTGGTTAAATGAGAAATTTGGTATGATATTCTAAAAAACAGTTATAATGATACAATCTTTTAGAACACAATTAAGCACTATTCTTAGTAGATGAGGAATGGAAGAGAGTTTTTCTTTATCTGGTAAAATGTACTTAAAAGGGATAAAAATGTATGGTAATCATTAATGATAGAAGATTAGAGGCATTAATTTAAATATCATGATTAAAATGAGATCCCTCATTATGCTGTAGGGGAAGATGTGGAGATGCTATAGTAGAAGTCCTAGCCAGTATTAAAGAGAAGAAGTATTAGGGATGGAGATATGGCTTAGTTGTTAAGGCACTTGCCTGCAAAGCCAAAGGACCCAGGTTCAATTCCCTAGAACCTATGTAAACCAGATGCACAAGGTAACATCTGGATTTCCATTTGCAGCTGCTAGAGGCCCTGGAATGCCCATTTTCTCTCTCAAATAAATAAATAAAAACAAAAATATATGCAAAAAGAGAAGAAATATTATAAATTTGGAAAGAAATTAATGTCACTTTTCAAAGACATAATTTTCTACATATAAACACAAACATGCACCAATAAAATATACAAAATTATGAATGATTAGGTATATGAAAAGCAATATTCAAATAGGTAATGTGTTAGCAACAACTTTAATTTAGAAAACAATTACTAAAACATTATTTTAATATTAACATTAACACAGTGAGATATTTTTGAACATGTATCAAAAGAAAGACAAACCACTGTGACAGCTATTTTTTAAAGCTGTGAATAGAAAAAATAAGATAGCATGTTCATGGTTGAAATGAATCAATATGATAATGTTACCTTAACTTGGATTGTGGATCTAATTTATTTCTGATATTGTGAACTCAATGTCATAAAACATCTTCTCTAATTAAGGTTTTCAGCTGGGCATGGTGGCACATGTCTTTAATCCCAGCACTCGGGATGCAGATGTAGGAGGATGGCCACCCTGAGAATACAGAGTTATTTCCAGGTTATCCTGGGCTAGAATGAGACCCTACCTCTAAAAACCACAATAATAATAATTATTATTATAACAATAATTATAATAAGGTTTCCTTAGAGTATAAATTTAATTATCTTCTAATGATAATTTTCACAGGGTTTTTGAGAAAGTTGATGAGCTCAGGCTAAACCTTATCTGAAAAAGGCAAAAAGCCAATAATAGGATAACATAAGTGGTTGGATAAAACTGCACTTTAAATACCAAGCTTTATCATAGGGCTTTGTCTGCAGGGGAAAAGTGTGCTATTAACTTTTGAAAAACTATTGGGAATTGGTAGAGAAAGCCCAAGAGATTAGTGGGTAAAAATGCACTTAAACATACCAAAACATGATGTGACCATGATGTATTACCATAGAGGAGACGTGCTAACTGCATGCAAAATAAATAGCATTTATCCTATGCTTATGTGATAAACACTAGTTGAAAGTAGGTACGAAGTATAATGAAAAAGGTGAAAGTTTTAAACATTAGAGGAAGATACAGAAAGCAATCTGTTTAGAAAAATTGTTAACTGAAAATTAAAATTATAAGCTGAAGTCATCTACGTTAATATCAAGAATGTCTGCTTATCAAAACACAAATTAAGAAAGTGGTATAATCAAAGCCAAAAGTTGTGTACGACATTTATATTCAACAAAGCATTAGTATCACTAAGCACAATTAACTCCTGTGTATAATAAGAAAGACAGTCGGGTGTGGTGGCACATGACTTTTTTTTTTAATTTTTAATTTATTTATTTGAGAGCGACAGACACAGAGAGAAAGACAGATAGAGGGAGAGAGAGAGAATGGGTGCTCCAGGGCTTCCAGCCTCTGCAAACGAACTCCAGACGCGTGCGCCCCCTTGTGCATCTGGCTAACGTGGGACCTGGGAACCGAGCCTCGAACCAGGGTCCTTAGGCTTCAGAGGCAAGCGCTTAACCGCTAAGCCATCTCTCCAGCCCGGCACATGAGTTTAATCTCAGTACTCAGGAGGCAGTGGTAGGAGGATCACTGTGAGTTCGAGGCCACCCTGAGACTACATAGTGAATTCCAGGTCAGCCTGGGCCAGAGTGAGACCCTACCTCAAAAAACAAAAACAAACAAACAACAACAACAAAAAAGACAAAAGCCAGTCTTGTCTCTCCTAAGAATAGATAAAGAGATGACTGAGAAAATACTCAGTGCATCACTAATCAGAAAATTGCAAATTTAGATCTTAATGAGATAAAACTTTAAAAGTCCTCATGGTAGACATCATAAAGAAGTAGAATGAAGGAAAATATGTACCCTGGAACACAATCTATAACATTTACTTGGAAAACATCATCTTTTAACTATGGACACTGACTTACTTATAACTCAGGAATTTCAGTTCTAAAACCAATAACTAGACAAACTTTCATAGTAGAACATAGGTCCAAGAATATATTTAACTTACAAAAATATTATTGTCAATAATAGCCATAAAAATAAAATAATAGAAGAAATCAGATAACACTAATAAAAAATGTTGATCATAGCATAGTCACTTAATGGAATCTTACAAATTCCTGAATGATTGTTGCCACTGACAACAGGAGAGGTGAAACATACAAACAGTATTGAATGAAAACTACCAGTAAAGAAAACCATACCTTGTGAGGTTATAACATAACATAGAATATTATCTAATTGTATGATTAACTAAATTACATTTTGCAATTTAAGCATGCCTTTTACTTAGGGATTATTCCATATGTTGTAAATTTATTTTAGAAAGAAGCATGCACTATCCAGTACTTTTGAAAATGAGGTAGAGAAAGTAATTTTGGAGGAATACATATATTTTTCAAGTTTACTGATAAGATTTTAGTTTTTACATTTGAAGTGAACTAGTGTTATGGTGCTTTATAAGTCTCATAAATTATGTGTAAGTACATAATATTAATGAGAATTTTTTGTATTGGTTTATGTACCATATAAATTGTTAAAAATTATAAAGAAAAATACATTTAAATTATATGGTCCGTGAGTAAATGCCTAGATTTTTGAATTAGATTGATTTTAACTGAAATTCTTGTTTTGACACTAGCTGGAGCTGTATTAACTTTCAACAAGAAACTTAAGGTCTTTGAATATTAGTTTTCTTCAATGCAATTCATGGTGTTCCTACTATGTGCTGATTCATTTACAGAGCTTGTAAGATGCAACAGAGAAAAGAAGACAGCATCCCAGATGCTATAGATAGATACAGACATGACTATCCAAAAGCCTGAAGTACCGGCCACCAAAAGGCCACAGCACTGGGCATCACATCTACCTCACTGCTTGTGGTGGTTTGATTCAGGTGTCCCCCATAAACTTAAGTGTTCTGAATGCTAGGTTCCTAGCTGATGGAGATTTGGGAATTAATGCCTCTTGGAGGCAGTGTATTGTTGGGGGTGGGCTATGGGTGTTATTTAGCCAGTTTTCCCTTGCAAGTGTTTGGCACACTCTCCTACCCTATTGTCCACCTTATGTGTGCTAGAAGCTGATGTCCACCCTCCACTCATGCCATTGTTTTTCCCCACCATCAAGGAGCTTCCCCTTGAGCCTGTAAACCAAAATAAACCTCCTTTTCCCATAAGCTGCTCTTGGTTGGGTCATTTGTACCAGCAATGTGAACCTGACTGCAACACTGCCCCAACTATAAATCTCTGTGGAAAACATTTGTTCTGCGAACATATACACAATGTTGCACCAATAACATCTGGGTCACTTCTCACAGCTCTGAGCAAAGAAACAAAATGGGATGAGTGTGCATTCAGGATAAGTATTCTAGGAATTTGCAAAGCAAAGAAGCAGACCAAAAATGAACCCAACATGGCTTAGGGAAATTTTGCGGAAGAGGGGGTGGAAAGAATGTCAGAGTCACATGTTGGGTCATGATATACAGAGACATTTATCGTATCAATAACTGAGGGCTAACTCCACAATGCACGACCCATTTACGGCAACAAGGAGGGGCCATTGGGAGGGGGTAGGTCATGGATGAGCCTAAACAATGGTACCAAACTGCCTGTATTTGCTGAAAAGAAAACTAATAAATTAAATTTAAAAAAAAAAAAACAAAGAGACAAGGGAATTTGATGAAAAAATAATAATCGTGGCTACTACTAGGGAGATTTTCTGATTGTCAATCTGCTCTTTTGCAAATCTATCCTTTTCCTTGTATAATCAGGGTGGGCCAGTTACTAGGCAAGGGATGGCATATGTAAGAAAGTTTGCAGCATCATTAAATATTAATAATCCCTGATGACCTAATTGAGTATTTCTCACACTTATATTATCATTCCCTTCCACCCTTCCAGTTGTCACCAATAAGAGAAGAATTTATTGAATTCTCCTTTATACCTCACTTCTCTATAGAGCTCATTCTTTCTCCCTCCACAATCACACTAAGATCATAAATGTTTGACCAGATCTAGAGCTGCTGTCACTGATGCTCTGTGTGTGCACCCAGAGCCGTCTATCCTCAAGAACACTAGAGCCAAAGGGGTGCATGACCAATAGGAGCATTAAAAAAATTTCTATCTTGGGTGGGGAGGGAGGGAATTACCATGGGATATTTTTTATAATCATGGAAAATGTTAATAAAAATTAAAAAAAAAATTCTATCCCATCTACTGTTATTGTTTGAATGTGAAATGTCCCTCAAAAGCTCATATACTTGAGCAGTGCTATCTTGTGAGGTTGTAGAGCCTTTGGGATATAAGACCTAGAAGCAGAAGGTCACGTAGGGTGGACCTTGGAGGTTGCAGCCACCACTGATTCTAATTTTCTCTGCATCACATCTGCTTCCATGAGAACAAGCAGCCAGCTCATGCTCTCTACCCCAGGGACAGAGCTACTCAGAGCTACTCACACCATACTTACCTACCAGAATGGACTGAAATCACTCTGAAACTGTGAGGCAAAATAAACCTTTCTTCATTTAAATTGTTTATATTAGGTATTTGGCCATACTGGTGTGAAAATTAAGTAATATATATCTAACATGGGAAAACAAGGAAAAATACAATGATAAATTGATCATGGAATTTTTATTAGGAAAATAAGATTTAGGTATATGATATTTATAAGAATGCTATTCAAAACAGCCTATTTAGGCAAAAGGACAGTTTACATGTCACAGAAACAATTTGCCTGAAACCAATAATAATAAGTTGCTGGACAAAAGTAATCTACTGAAATAAATTCAAACATAAAATAAGTATTGAAATCATTACATAGTTAGTCTCTGTAAAGAACAAGACAAGAGAAAAATAATTTTAAAAATAGGGCTGGAGAGAGAGCTTAGCAGTTAATGTACTTACCTACGAAGCCTAAGGAGCCTGATTCAATTCCGTTTCCCATGTAAGCCATATGCACAAGGTGACACATGTGTCTGAAGTTTGTTTGCAGTGGCTGGCGGCCCTAGCATGCCCATTCTCTGCCTTTCTTTATCTGCTTCTCTCTCTCTCTCTCTTTCAAATAAATAAATAAAAATATTTTAAAATAATTAATGGATACTTTGCATAAATAATACCTGAAAATTTCCTGTATCTGGGATCAAAGCAACAAAATGTGATTTAGTTAAGCATTTAAATAGTTGATAGGAGAGAGTGAACGAAAAGCCAAATATCATAATTAGCTAAGTTATTAGCAAAGGAAATTGACACCACATAAAAATCTGTTAACAAAAAATTCAAGGGGTGTCATTCACCTTCTCAAGAGGATATTCCTGACATATAAGCACTGACTGAGAACATGAACCAGATAATCAACCAACAGGAGAATGTTCCATATTGAGTTTTTTTTGTTGTTGTTGTTGTTTTACTTACTTCTTGGGTTATTTATTCAATTTTTGTTTCATTTGATTTTGTTTAGACAGTGGAAGTAGCTGCTTCTGAAGTACTTCTTTTCCTCTTCACAAATAAGTTATACTTGCAAGCCAAACAACACTGTTTTATCTCATCATAGTGCTCTCTTAAACAGTGGTTTCAAGGCCATGAGGTTAGAAGATCTTAGAACTACTAGGGCTACTGGATTTATGTTCCTTGAGTTGCTATTCTTCAGTGTTCTTTGAGCACATGAAAGAGCATTCTGCCACTGTGCCCAGTGCCCTGCATTGCCTTCTCTAATTAGAGCAAATGTGATTCTGATCGCAAGCAGTGCTGTGGGAGATACAGCCACCAGACATGATAAGAGTGCCTTGAATGAGGATAGATTTAGTTTGTAAGAAATATGCTTATATGACATACTATTTTAGTATGTTTTCTGTTCTATTATTGAATGCCATAGATGAGTTATATTTTTCAGTAAAGAAAAAAAATGTATTAAATATTCCTAAATTCACAAGTATCACATCACAACATAGTTATTATCATCAAGTTATAAAAAAATACAAATAAAGCTCATGATATATCACCTTCTGTGAGTCCCACAGTGGCCAAAGGAGAGCTGTTATCTACTCAGTAAGGTCATCTCCAGACTGTGACTTTGTCAGTATGACCCTGTTCTTCCCTCTTAAACTGCACCCACACAAGGCGCCTAAGGAAATCCTTGTGATAGTACAAGAAATCTCTGATGAGATCCTATCTGAAACACATACACACAAGTGAGTAGAAAAAAGGGTAAATGTGCAAATGAAGAAGAGTTATTGATCACATTCCAAACAAAATGTGTGTGTGTGTTTGTGTGTGTATAACGGGGGGTGGGGGGGGAAGCAAGTAAAATTTTCCTACTGTTCAGCAAAGACAATGTGACAAGTATAAGGAGGGAGAAACTCTTCCCTCGCCTTATTTCTGCATTCTTCACCATTATTTCCAAGTATAACAGTATTCTACTGCATTAATGCTTATAAGTGGTAAAAAATCTGCATCTTTTGACCCTCTCCTACTATAAAATCTTTAATAGTATTTGTAATCTTCTCTGGCAAAAAAAAGGTTTCTTAAACTTCCAGAAGCCTAGAAATCCTAGGTTGAGGAGCCATATCTGTTCAGAGCCTTCTTGTCAGGGAGGGTTCAAAAGCAGCCCAGGCCATCGCATGTTGAGACAGAACAAGCTGGCCAGCTCAGGTCTCCTTCTTCATTTTATAAAGCCACTTATGAAATCATGGCAGTTCTACCTTCATGAACTCATGTAACCCTAATTACTTCTCAAAGGACTCACTTCTATATTCCATTAATATATGACTTTGGGGTTAAATTTCTAATACCTGAATTCCTGGTACCTATACCATAGCATCTACTTATTCTAGCACCAAGTGATAGTATATTCTTGCAACTTATACTTGGTTCTAATTTCTGTCTTTCCTTTGTCTTGTTCTTCATGATTAAACAAATCCTTCAAAATATTCGCTGAAGTGATTAGCACTTCCTTCATTCTGTTCTTTTTCCTAGTCCAAACCTTGTTTATTTTTTTCTTTTTCTTGTAGGTACAACTTTAATCTCACCCTTAGAAAGTAGAATTTTCTTTTAGATTCATCCAAAACAGGTTATTTACATCTGTGTAGTATATGGTTGCAGATTTTTTGAAACAGAAATGGAAAAACAAAAGGGTCACAAATCCTTTTCTCAAAGGAAAATACAAATCAGTCCCTACTATTCATCCAGGCAAAAAGCCAAACCAAAAATAAGAAAACGCATATGTATGTATTTGAGAGAAAGCTGTCTACATAAGTAAGGATTTTTCCCCAAATAATCAAATTAACATTTTGATAGCTTTTGGTGGATGATGGAAATGTAATGGTCAGACTATAAAACTTTAACAATATTTTCTAAATCCCTTGAGGTAATTTTTGCAAAAGGAGAATCAGCAAGATAAAAGAGCCACAGCATTCATCAGAGTTGATTAATGCAAAGAGGGCAGAAACGGTATTCAAAGGGCACTAGTTTCCCTATACTCAAGTGCAGCTGAAATTTGTTCCCAGATATTTTTATCCCTTTCCCAAAGAACAAAGCCCTTGGACTGAGCAGAAGATGGCCTGAAAAGCTGCCCACCTTTGGTGAACCAATGAATTTATTGAACCAAGAAGGAACATGTCCCTCACCTAGAGATACTGTGGGTGATTTTAATAGAATGGGAAGAGGAACTAGTGCCATTTAGTAAGAGGAGGCTAAGAACAGCAAAATACTGGACATCACACAAGATCATCTCTAACAAGAAAGTTCTGTCACAGAAGACATGCGTAGAATTTTAACAACGGTCTAGAAAATTCCCCTGCATCAAATAAAAAAATGTGTGAGAGGGTGGTCCTCTTAATCGACAAATTCTGACCCACAGAACGTCTACTCTGTCCCATGGAACATCTACTGTAAGTGGCTTTATGAACCATGTGGAAGCTACCACGTAGGCATTCAATTGTTAGTTTCTTTTCCTCGTTTTGAATTGGGAAGTACAACTGGTAAGCAAATACTTGGAGCCGTTAACTCAGCACCACCTTTAACAAACCTCAGCCTCAGATCCGGACCTGCTGTGTTCTGAAAAGACAAGGACAGTGAGTGCTATGTTAGCTGCTGCTCTGGGACTTTTTTCCACTGACCCAGGATGTTGGAAATTATGTGAAATGATATTTGCAATTTGCTGGAAACTCCAAGTCACTGGCATAGAGTATGAGTTACTCTCAGCAAAAGTAAATGACTTAGACATCCAAATTTCACCCCATATTACTGCATGCATGTATCCCCAAATTGATCCAGTTAACCAAGAATATGTACCGTATAATAAACATAGGCTATACTAATATTCTTTGTTTTCCTTGTATTTGAGAGAATTTAATTATGTATTTTTAAAAATATGTAAATGCAAAGTGGCCTGTGTGCTTTTCTTTTTGTTCCATTTCTTGAGAGTAGAAAATTTTGTGATAATAAACTTCATTATTTTAGTATTAAGATGGTATTTATTAAATAATGTTGAGAATAGGTATCATATGATCATGGGCTTTGACTTATTTTAACAATCTTCCTTGGGAGTAGTAAGGTGGCAGTTGTTTGTTGGTTCTAAAATTATTCTTTTGAAACTTTTCAGGTCTTTGAACCTAATATTCTATAATCACTGCTTTCATAGGAAACCTTTTGTCTCTGAGACAATGCAAACGCACATATTCATCCCAGATAGGGCACAAAAGATATACCAAAGTACTGCTATTTACCAAAACCATTTTTGGTGAACCGATGAATTTATTGAAGTTGCTTACAGAGCAGGGTGAGTTACTGCTTGAAGAAGGAATGGATGACTGAAAGACAGCCACACCACCAGAAGTCTCATCCCATCCTGGATGATGATTTCCCCATAGCTGCTTCGACTCAAAGGCTGCATCACCAGACAGCCCACGCCAGCATAGGTGAGTACTCAGGGAAGCTGTGTCTCTGAAGCACCCTGCATCACTTGCAGGCAGCTCAACCAAGAGAGACTCTCAAGCATACTACATAACTTGCAGGCAGCCCTATCTCTCTGTGTATCTCCAAGCATTTGTTTCATATATAATCTTGCAACGTTTTCCTCAAACTTGTTGACTTTCTGAGTCTATGGGACTTCCTTTCTACCCATTCCAGGAAGGAATGTTTCAGTTTCTAATTAACATACCTTGGGTAGTGATTGTGGGACCTTTAAGTGTCAGGTCTCCCAGACTTGATTTCTTAAATCCCCAGAGCCTCCTTCTCTCTTCAGTAGAGAATATTTCAATTTGGAGGAATGTACTAGTCAACAACTGTCCTAGACTAAATAATATCAAATATCTTATAGAAAAATTATTTGGCTTCTGCAGCTCGGTATTTTCTGAGGAAGACTATGTCATATGTGGCCAATTCTTTTCTTTCCAGTCCTTTGAAAGGTCTTCATAAGGCCACATAAAGCAAAATGTTTACAAATATCTCCCAATTTTCATTCATTTTCATTACCTTCATGATATAACAATTAAGCCATATAGGATACCTCAATCATGGCTGTCCCAACTTCCCTGAGTCTCATCCCAAGGCCAGCAAGCCGATGCCCTCTTACTGCCCATCCATCACCTCAGAGCTCCCCCACAACTCTGACCATTCCAAGATCTACAAAACAACTGCCAAAGAGGAGGAAGTGAGGGCTGCTGTCATTTTTCTGTTTTGGATCCTATACTTATAGTATTCAGCTTCAGTATATATTAAGTTAGTTGGCAAGGCTTAGCAGCACTGACACAGGAAATTGCAGCCAAATCAAATCTAGATTTGATTAAAACAGATTCTTGTTTTAACCTACACACCCCCTACTGTGTATACATCCAATTGGTAGAATTTTCACTTGACTTTTAAGATTAGGGATTTTTAAATTCTTTTCTCTTCACTTTTATACCATAATTTTTGGCACATGTTTTCACCCTGATGAGATTTAAAGAAAATACTTTATTGTAAATCTTTTCAAACATGGAAAATTAGACAGAATAATTTAATGACAACTCATGTGACCAAACCAAATTTAATAAATAGTAATATTATCTCATGTTTCTTCAGTTATTTTCCTTAAAAAAAGTAAACATTAAATATATATTTATAGCCTTATCAACAGATCAGATCCCAAACTCTTCACTCTCTGCAATAAAGCCATTATCTACGAGGAGTTGTAGATCTTTCTCTTCTCAGATGGAATTGCCAAACATCCACATGCAGCTATCAACAGAAAATCTGTAGTATAAAAAAATCTATGTTATCAAAGTATCTTAATCATTCTGTAACTTCTTTTAAATATAATCAGCTGTTGTCTCTGACATTTTTCCTTGCTGAACAATAAACAATAGTTGTTCCATTTTCACTGTGTCCATTTTCTTTACTTCAAACATGGTCAGTGGACATCTTAGCACAGTCTTAGTCACCTGTACAAGACTGGCTCTATACAAGAGGGATAGAAGTAAACCTGTCAGAGTTTTGTTACAGATTATCATTGAAACCATGTTATTAAATGTTTCCAAAGTAGTAATAATAGCTTGTATTCACACCAACAGTAAATAGGAGTTCACATCACTCTGAAAACTTAGTGATACTTAACAAATGTTTAAGTGCTGATGTGGTGTCCTGTGCCCTTGCCACAATACCCCTTGGACTCACCTGTAATACCAGAGAGTGACAAGCAGCCCCTCCTCAGCACACCTGCCTGTTTCATTTGTTTTGTTTTTTATTGTGATTTCAGAGCTCACCATTTATGAGCCTCAGTTATTCTCTCATCTCCACTTCCTCACAAGGTTGGGGTTACAAACATGAATGGCCCTATCCAGCTGTTTACATATATTCTGGAGATTCCAACTCAGGTGGTCTCAGGCCCTTTCAGGCCCTCATACCTTCAGAGAAGATGCCTATAACTACTGAGCCATCTGTCAGGCCCCATATTTTTTTTAATTGTTTAAAATAAACTTTCTATAAACAATTGACTTTGGATGTCATGACTAAACATATTTACTAGAGGTCTCCTAGAATACTTCTCCTGTATTGTTTCTAAACATTTAAATATTTGGTTTTGCTAAAATCCACTCTTTTGTCTACCTTAATATTAATAACATTATATGAAGTGATACAAGAATCTAATTTTCTTTTATTCAATTGAACAATCCAGGGCCATTTATAATTATCCATTCTTTGTTCACCAATTTGAATGGTCCCTTTTATCACAGTCACCATGTCCACACATGTATGCAATCACTTTCTGGGTTCTATATTGCTTGTGTCTATTTGCCTCATCCTGTTGTAAAATTATAATTGTAAAATTTTAATTGTTACAGGCATATAATAATCCTTCTGAAAAGTTTTCATTGATTTTATATCAAGAAAATTAGTATTTTCTTCTCAATTTCTAATCTCACTTCATTGTCATTAGAGAACTTGACTAGTATTATGCAGTCTAGAGTAGACTATTGAAATTGGTCTGTGGTTGGGTAGAAACTCTGAAGTTAAGAAAAATATAGTAGTGCCTTGTTCAAAGTGATGAAGTAGGCTGGAGAGATTGCTTAGTGGTTAAGGCATTTGCCTGCAAAGCCAAGGGACCCAGGTTTGATCCCCCAGGACCCACATTAGCCAGATGCACAAGGGGGTGCACACGTCTGGAGTTTGTTTGCAGTGGCTGGAGGCACTGGCGCACCTGTTCTCCCTCTCTCCCTGTTTCTCTGTCAAATAAATGAATAAAAATAAATTTTGGTTGAAAAAATTTAAAGCTGTTTTTAAAAAATACCCATGAAGCAATTGTTAGTAGCTAGTGACACTTAAGATAATCACCCTCTAAGGACAAATGAGTGAAAACCAAAGAGGTCAGAAGAGGACATTTCTAATATGATGACTTTTTTTGAGCATTGACATTAATTTTCCCATTCTCTATAATAGGAAAAAGAATAAATGCTCACCTTATGAGTCAGAGGGAAGGATTTAAGGATGACTATAGAACTTGATATCAGCTTTCTGGAACTGGGACAATGGAGCTATTGTTCAAAAGAAGGGGCAATTTACTTTACTAGGAGACACAAGTGGGATGAGGAGAAAGCAAGAGACAAGGAAAACAAGGACTGCCTGTCGTAGGAGCCAGAGCCAAATGATTTCATCTGTAGAATCTCTGAAGAACACCAGAACTACTCGCATGAGTGACATCCATTGAAACTATTAAAAAAATTAATACTAACACATATGAAAACCTTCTAAAAATTGAAGCAAACAGAGCACTTAAAAATTCATTTTATAAAGCCTATATTATTCTGATAGACAGACATCCCAAGAAAATATAGATCAATTTCTGTTATGAATAACAGACATAAAATTGTCAATAAGCAAAACAAACCCAGGAATAAAAACTTGTGCTATACACTATAGAGAAGTTATTTCAGGAATGCAAGGTAGATCAATATATCAATAGTATAAGGAAGAAAGGTGACCATCTCAATAGGTATAAGAGAATTTTACTATAAAAATGCTCAATAGGGCTGGAGAGATGGCTTAGCAGTTTGGGTGTTTACCTGCAAAGCCAAAGGACCTCAGATTGATTTCCCAGGACCCACATAAGTCAGATGCACAAATTCATTTGCAGTGGCTAGAGGCCCTGGCATGCCAATTCTCTCTCTCTCTCTCTCTCTCTCTCTCTCTCTCTCTCTCTCTCTCCCTCCCTCCCTCTCTCTGCCTCTCTCTCTATCTCTAATAAATAACTATAAATAAAGTTTAAAAAATGCTCAATAAACTAAGAATACAAAAGGATCCGTTAAATCAGATAAAAAATAATTAGGAAAATTTCACAGCTAAAACCATAACTTAAGGTTGGATGAATGAATTCTTTTTCTCCTAAAATGAGGAGTAAGAAAAATGTGCTGGGGGCTGGAAAGATGGCTTAGCAGTTAAGCGCTTGCCTGTGAAGCCTAAGGACCCTGGTTCAAGGCTGGATTCCCCACGACTCAATTTAGCCAGATGTACAAGTGGTGCACGTATCTGGAGTTCATTTGCAGTGGCTGGAGGCCCTGGCATGCCCATTCTCTTTCTCTTTCTCTCTGCCTCCTTCTCTCTGTCGGTCGTTCTCAAATAAATTAATAAAAATAAAATTAAAAAAAAAAAAGAAAAGAAAACTGTGTCGGATTTCACTACTTTTGTTTAATATCATGCTAAAATGCTACAGCCAGCCAAAGAAACCAGGCAAGAATAAAATATAAAAGCAATGACATTGGCCAGATACACACCTTAAAATAAAAATATAAGTAACTCAAAATATGAGCAATATTCTTAAACACTTCTCTGAACACATATGCAAGTAGCTAATAATTACATGAAAATATGCTCAATAATCCAGGCATGGTGGCACTCACCTTTAATCTCAGCACTTGGGAGGCAGAGGTAAGAGGATCACTATGAGTTGGAGGCCATCATAAGGCTACATAGTAAATTCCAGGTCTTTTAATCCCAGCACTCCAGAGGCAGAGGTATGGGGATCACAGTAAGTTTGAGGCAGCCCTGAGACTACATAGTGAATTCCAGACAAGTTTGGGCTAGAGCAAGACCCTACCTCAAAAAAAAAAAAAAAATATATATATATATATATATATATATATATGTGTGTGTGTGTGTGTGTGTGTGTGTGTGTGTGTGTGTGTGATTCACTTTTTAAATGGATTACATGCTATGAATGAAAAGAAACCTCCTTAATTTGTTCAAGTCTGTGTTCATCTATGAGAAAAGACACATAAAACTATGATTAATAACATACTAAATGGAAAAAGAAAAAGTGGTAGTCCACTGTATGAAGAAAAAACAACAAATACCCTCCCAGTAATAGTGTTATTTAACATATTGCCAAAACACCTGGCAAATACTATGAATAACAATGATGATTATGTCAGCTATAAATATTGTCAGAGAAGACATAAAAATGTTTCTTACAGATGTCATCACCTGCCAAGAATAAAAATTATAAGATAATAAGAAGACTTAATGACAGAATTTAGTATGGCTGTCAAAGAAAATAATTAAAACACAAAAATCAAAGGCATTTTTTATTAACAAAAGCCAACTAAAAATACATACAAAATATATCTTTCCAATCTTTCTAAAATGAAGATATTGGAGAATTATTTTTATCAAGACTACATAAAATCTAATTTAAAAGAAATGTAGACCTTTAGTATAGTATGTGATCTATTATTTTAACAAATGAAAATACAGTCTGCTCTTAGATGAACTCATTCAATATCATAAGAATATAAATTCACCCAATTAAATCTATAAACTCATTTGAGTCTAATAATAATTATATGTAAAACATTAAAGGAAACATTCATTCTCAAATATACATGGAAAAGTCAAAGTGTATAAGTCAATATATAAAAATGGTTTAAATGTATAATATTCTCATAAGGCACTTAAACTTCTGTGAGTAAAATCCTATATCCCTTGCTGCTTATGTAACCATAAAGAGAATTTTCCATTTAAATGGGATCAGAATTGATGTCCAGTATGACCATTATTGTGTGTTTTTCTTGGAATCCTAACCAATTACAATAAACAGTCAGAAAATATAGGTATAGTATGATAAATGGAAAATAAAAGCCCTATTCCTAATTTCCACAGTTTTCTACCTATAGAATCTAAGATAATTGATGAAGATCTTACTGGAAATGAAACTTCCACTTCAGTACTCACCCTAAATAAAAGTAAGATGCAACCAAGTGAGTAAATATTTCACTAGTCTCACAGGGAGGTAGCAAAATTATAAAACAACTATACTTAACCTAAATATATTATCAAAAACCCCACAAAATTCTCATAAAGAATAAAAAATTGTTTTAAATAATAATAGTGCCACTTGTTGTAAAGATAACCATTTTCTAGAATAAAAATTTAGGCAAAATCCAAAGATAAAGAAATTTAAGTTTATCTGCATATATTCATTTTTAAATATAAAAACATTTAGATAACTTTTGTATGAAACAGTAAAATGTAATGTATTTTATAATATATTTAATTTTAGTTTTGACTTATAATATTTTTTTTTAAATGCTAGCTTTATCCCAAATCCATCAGCAAAAGAGTACAGCCCTGGTTGAGGTTTTAGTATATGGTAAAAGGATCTGAACAAGGAGAATTAAACAGGTTATTACATTTCAACAAAAATGGGAAAATTTTCTTTAAGAAAATCTTTTGAATCACTCCTTATGTATACTACAAAATTTAATTATAATTAAATGCTAAATAGTTAAGACATAAAATAGAATAAGCTATATAAGATAATATATTTTTTTACAAGCAGTGCTTTCTTTGTTGTTTGAGCCAGGAGAAATATATTAATGAAGAATTCTTTCCTAGTGCCTCTAGGGGAATGGGGAAATGTGCAAAAACTATCTGATCTTGGGATATGTAGGAGCAATTTTCCCTCTCACCATTCCACCCTCTCGTGAATGGTAATTTCCTACCCCCTCTACTCAACAGAACTGTCTGTGTTTACATCAGTATCTTATGGCTGTCTGTATGTCTTCCTCTGACCATCCATATAACAATCAATGAACAGCCTGTAATGACCCTGATGTGGACTTTGTTGATGAGGACAAACTGCTTTACCCTATGGGGCTGAACTACAGATTTGAAAGTAGGATATGAGAGAAGACATTAGCCAGATTTTTAGAAGTCTACTGCTTATAAAGTTTTTGTAAACAAGCTGGCATTTGAACAATGGGACCTTAAATAACAGGTCAATTAAATTAAATAAGAGGTATCTGGATAGGAGAGAACAGTCCATGGTGCAGTAATAGCCATGTGGGAACACAAAAGGGGACATTGAGAGGGAATGGGCAGTGAACAGTGATATAGGTCTATAATCCCAGCACCTTGGGAGGCGGGGACAGGAGTTCAAGGCCAGCCTTGGCTACATAATAGTGCCAAGCCAGCCTCAGCTATATGAGATTCTGTTTCTAAATTAAGTAAGTAAATAATAAATAATAAACATCAAGTGGGCCAGGGGAGTGTGAGAATGGGCAACAATAATAGGAGGTATTGCAGTTAGAGTAACTAAGCATCAGAAACTGGCTTACATAACAGAAATGTAGGATCTCAGCTATGGAGGACAGAAGCTGGAGATCAAGGACTCCATAGAGCTATGCTGCCTTCACAGCACCAAGAATCTGCAACCAACCTCTTCTCTTGCTTCTGGGAGGTCTTTGACTTGTACTAGGGTCTCTCTTCTCTTAATATGGTATTTTCCCTGCATATGGTTTTGTTTCCTAATTTCCACTTTTTATATTTTAAAATATTTTATTAATTTGAGAGAGAGGCAGATAGAGTAAGAGAATGGGTGTGTCAAGGCCTCTAGCCACTGCAAATGAATGTCAGATGCATGTGCCACCATATGTATCTGGCTGATGTGGGTCATGGAGATTTAAACCTGGGTCTGGCTGGGCTTCACAGGCAAGCACCTTAAGTGCTAAGCCATCTCTCCAGCACGCTAAGTTCTACTTTATATAATAAAGATATGGACATATTAGATTAGGGTGTACCCTACTGACTATATTAACTTGATTACCTCTGCTAAAACACAATATTGGAGGCCAGAAAGATGGCTTAGCAGTTATGGATTTGCAGGCAAAGCCAAAGGATCCAGGTTCTATTAGATGGTGAACTTGTCTAGAGTTCATTTGCAGTGTCTAGAAATCCTGTCATGCCAAATCTATCTACCTCTCTCCCTTTCTTTCTCACTCTCTTGCTAATAAATAAAATATCTTTTAAAAGATACTATCTTGAATAAGGTTTCATGTTGATTTTCTGGGGCCTAAGACAAAGACATAGATGAAAGAGAACTTTAATTTATTGGCCAGTAGAATGGAGTATTACCTAACTGTACCTAATAACAGTGTAAGTTAGTTTAAAATAACAGGTTCAGAATATATGTGCTTTGTTTCTTTGGAAATTAGGTACTTGTGGCACAGGTCATGAAAGATCTGCATCAAAACACTGTTCTTAGAAAAAAAGAACATTGGAACTACCCAGAAAAGCAGAATCAACAGCATAAAAAAAAAAAAATAGAAAATATGGGGGGGGTATAACAAAAAAATCTGCTGGAGGATATACAATCCCAGCAATTTTACATGCTCTAACAATGAACAGCAGATGGTACCAAGTCCAGAGAACATCAGTAAATAAAATAGCCAATGGTTTCAATCAGTTGAAAAACTGGAATGTTAACGCCAAATCCTATGTAAACCAGTTTTCACTGAGAAACTTTTTTTACCCTTTTTAAATGAAAACATATTTGCATTTTGATGGCACATTTCTTCCAAGGCTTTCAAAGCATTTCCATGGGTAAATCTTTCAGTCATATGAGTCTTCCAGGGCACATCAGTTTCATGTTGGTATTTGGGGATTGATTTCAGATACATCGCAGTTTCTAAGGTTGGGGGCTGGTTTTCCTGTGAAGGTAACCATCATTTAAGGTAATGTGAAAAGGATCACATTGTATACCTAAGGATAAAACTAAAAAAAAAAAAAAAAAAAAAGGCTGGAGAGATGGCTTCGCGGTTAAACGCTTGCCTATGAAGCCGGTTGGAGGCTCAATTCCCCAGGACCCACGTTATCCAGATGCACAAGGGGGCGCAGGCATCTGGAATTCGTCTGCAGTGGCTGGAAGCCCTGGTGCGCCCATTCTCTCTCTCTCTGCCTTTCTCTGTCTGTCGCTCTCAAATAAATAAATAAAAATTAAAAAAAAATTAAATATTTAAAAAATAGCAAATTAGAAAATTACATGCCTAAAAATGAATTACTACAAGATGGCTCCAGCTCAATCGGCACAAATCTATGTACAGTAACAGATTATGTAAAAGTTAGTCTAACCTGTACAAAATAATTTATATTAATTCAAAAAAGCACACCCCAATCTGAATAATGTTCTAAAACAAAGTATATAAGGAAAAAAATGCACACTGATAAATTTCCCCTCAAAACTTCTAGAACCACTGATAACATGTATGATATGATAACATACATTATCACAGATGTAGTTGAACTTGGATAAATTATCTGATTGTTACGCTTTCCTCTTAAAATATTCAATGTGATTAGGATTCATTTCATTTTTACTTAAGTCAGAAAATAAAAGTATCATTAGATATTGACCTCATGCTTCTTTCACTCTCACTCTGATTTTCATACTTTTGGTCTGTTATTATGTCTGTCTTGATTTTCTTTATCTCTGTGTGTTCACAGAACCTGTAGGAATCTGCGGACTGCTGCACAGTACAACAGGAGGAAGTATTTGAGTACGCACAGCAGTGTCTTGCCATCAACAAATTATGTGGTCTGAGATTGTTAAACATCTCTGATCAGTACCATAAATTCTGAGCTTGCATCTTATTTGTATGGTCTAGTGAAAATATATGATTTCTAACCCTATCTCTATAAAAGAGACCCTATGTATCTATCTATCTATCTGTCTACCTACCTACCTATCTATCTATTTGCACCTGTTCTAAAACAACAGAAATCAAGTACTGGAGAGATTAAACCCAAGAATCCAGTGGTATTAAATTATGATTTGCTGTTTTAATTCAAGGTTTATAACTTTAGAGTCAGGGATCCTTACCATTCCACATCCACAATGAAAATGTCATGGATACAATAGAAATACCTGAACATCTATAATTTCATACACAATCTTAAATATATTCATCCAATACCTGAGATATACACTCCATTTTATTTCTGCTTTCTACCATCTATTTATAAAGATTCTTATATCTAAATTATAGCATACTACAAATTCCCCAGGGACTTCAATGGAATATGGGTTGCAGAGAATATGTCTGTAAGTGATAAAATGTCCCATGTTATTAGGGGTAAATTCAACTCAGTTACTTCAGCATAAACAGAAAAGAAAAATTATTTGTTCTAGATCATAGGTTGCCATGACAATTTTTGTAAATCTTTGCACTGTTCCTTCTGCAGGGTTTCCATATAAATTATTAAATGTGTTTGTTTAACCTTGTCTTACTTTGATGAAATAGAATAGTAAAAGAAATTGATGAAAGCCAAAAGAAATCTTAACCACTGCTCTCAGTGCCATCCACAGAGAACAATAAAATGATTGCATCATGGTAAAATAAATTTCATTCATTTAGAATGAAAATGAAGAAAATCTCTAAATTAATAAAAATAGAAACAAAATTTAATTGTGCTATTCCCTTTTCATTTTAACTAGCTTAGTCTTGCATATAGTGATGTTTTATGATGTGTGCACTATATTCAGTAATTTCACTCTTTGCAGAGAAGGTCCTGGCTCATCCAGAGCAGAGAAGAATGACACAAATACAAAATACTCAACTCCTAGGTGACTGACTCAGGAACAGTTGATTCTGCACTTAACAGGCTTCACAATTTGTTGATTCCAGATATTAATGATTCCAGGCAGTAAAATGACAGCTATTAAAAATGAATCACTAAAACATATTCATAGACTTTAAATATGCATACTGTTCTTGAAATCTTTCATATTAAAAGTGTGTTAGAAACAATGAACTCTTTTATAATCCTTCCTTTAAGTAATCTTGATTTCATTTAGCTAATGTGAAGTACTATAATAAAGAAAAACAAAACTGAATGTCAACCACCACCACAAAAAAAAAAAAAGAAAAAGAAAACAGAACTAAGCAAACTTGGCTTCAGGCTTTTCTCTATTTTTCTTTTCTTGTGCTAGAAATACAACCCAGGGATTCCCACATGCAAGGCAACACTATTCTGCTGAGCTACATACCCAACTGTGAATTTGATTTTAAATAATTTATAACTAACAATTTTAGAAAAGTCTACTGTGGAAATTAGTTTAGATTATCACCAAAGATGGAAGCACTCACTTTTCATCTGTTCAGCGGGTAATGACTAAAGAAGTACTTACTCTTTATTCAACAAATACACTACTGAAAACTCTTTAAATTTCAGGTAACTTTCTAGATGTGGAAATTATAAACTCAAGTTTAAGTTTCTGCCTTCAAACAAAACCACTACATTCTAGTGAAGGGGAAAGGGATAAAGAATGATAAAGTATTTTTTAAATCTTTTAAATAATTTATTTATTTTTATTGACAACTTCCATGATTGTAAACAATATTCTACAGTAATTCCCGCCTTACCCCCAACTTTCCCCTCTAAAACTCTAGTCTCCATCATATCCCCTCCCCCTCTCAATCTTAAAAGGGATATGTGCTTTGAAGAAAAATAAAGGAGAGCAGGGAGAGACTTCTAATGAGTTAAAATTGTAATTTATATAAAGTGGTCAGGCAGCCATGCTACTAATATGATGAATGGGCAAATGCTGAAGTAGATGACAAAACCAGCCAGGCCTGTGTGAGAAAGAGAGTCCAGGCAATTCTCACATGCCTTCATTACTGGCTCAATGGAAAAGAATCAAAAAGAGGCATTAGGAAGAATTATGGCTTTCATTTGCAATTTGGAACTGAAACCACTATTGCTTTACTATCTGTCATAAATGACAATCTCATCACACTTTTGAAGTATGTGCAGTCAGGTCTGCCTTCCCTGGGACCAACTATTCTCAGCACTCAATTAGTTCTTCTCCCAGTCATTCCAGTCTCTATGGAAATGTACTAACAAATGAAATAATCAAAGACAATTTACCTTTATTAGAATTATAGCCCAAATGAAGATTCTCATACTGCTAACTTCTAAGAACACTTTTAGGATATGTATGATGACATTTTGGAACTTCACACTTCTATCACGCTGAAAGGACAGCAGAGGCTAGGAAGTGCCTTCAAATGTTCTGCCATAACTTGGCTCCTTTCAATTGTTGTTATTAAACTCAGGAGATGCATATTTGTTTTGTTATGTTTCATTATGATGTCCCATGGAACTCAGGCTATGTACTTTCTATGTAGTGAGGGAGTGGAGGATGACTTAGAACTCCTGATCTTCCTGTATATACCTACTAAGTGCTGGAATTATGAGCATGAGGCCCCCAAACCCAGCTCAGAATATTTTAAACAAACAAAAAAAAAATGCACTGAGACTTACTTGCACTATAAATGATGGAAATTTTCAAATAAAATATTAAACATTACTTCCTGATAATTGAAAGTCAAGTTTAGCTCTCATGTTTCTACTTAAAAAGCCTATGCCTTGCCTTACGCACATGTGTAGTGAATAAAAACGCATCTTCCCCAACTTCTACTACCTAGCATTTCACCGTGCCAGAATATAGAAAGGCCTTTTGGGTTTGGAGAAGATAAATTTTGGAAAGAGATGAGCTAAATATGTAGAATTGCAAATGGATCCCCAAAAGAATTTTAAGATCAGAATCTATTAAAAGCCAACTCCTCAAATTCCAAATAAAGACTCTAAAGGACTACTTAAAGATTAATTGTCCAACACCATATAAGGGCAAATCCACAGAAACATAAAATCCTGTTATACCTATGATGTCCACCTGCCACCTCTTATGGACATAATTATTAATGGCCAGACACTAGGATGTTGCTCCTGAACAGGGAGCTCAATTCTCAACATGTCATGAATTTATAATAACACTAGACAATACCTGACATGGACATAGTATCTGCCCATGCTGTCAGGAAACATTCTATTCTTTAATGACCACTGCATACTAGGTTGCATAGGAGATGCTTGTTGGAGAATCACTACTAGTTTATGAAAAAGAAAGCTGGTGAGAGGCACAGTCATATGTCTCTCCTTAATTATAGTAGCTCACTAAATATGGACCTTCTCACCAAGGGTGTGTACAGTATTTCCATTAACTTCCCAGACCAGTTTACATACTAATATACTGTTTAGGACTGTTCTAAGGGGCAGTTTATTGTACATAAATTCCAAAGGAAAATAAAGGCATACAACCTGTACCTCTCTATTCTTCCTATGGTCATGTATATGCCCTAAATATCAAGAGGCTTTCTTTATACTTAGGGGTATGACAGTCAATTTGTTCTTATTCTGAAGCAATGAACTGAATAGAAATTCAGGAGTGACTATATCATGGTAAAGGTGATCCTAGAAGTCAAGATGAAGCTAGAACTGCATTTGTGACAACTAGCTGTCACCCATGGCAACAAGCACCCAAATGCCTCATCACACAATAGCCTTCATTCAAAGTTTAGTCAATGTCAGTTTGTTTCTGTTAAGGATGTCCCTGAAGGGTGTGCCCTTTCACAGTCTGGACACATTAGCAATGGCTCTTGAGAATACAATGTGTAGATTTCGGCTTAGAGAAGAACACATAATGTTAGGAGCTAGAAGAATGTTCTATCACTCAGATGGATAGCTGCAATAACCCACTGATCATGACCACCTTAGAAGTGTTCAACCAGGAAATCAGTTGCTCTTGTGAATTTTTTTTTAAAGCTCACTCTGAGCTTACACTTAGGGGAAATGGCACATAGTCATTAATCTTCTAAGTGGATAATTGGTAGGCATCTGTTTCTGGAATTGAGATTCTTAGAAGATTGGTCTATTCCTTGGACCATTTCATCACACCAGAGAATATGTTCAGGTGTCTGATGCTGCCCAGTGTGGCTGAAGCTCTGAAAGTATTACAGAATGAAGGCACGGACTTAGAGGATGAACATTTTCTTTCAGTGAGAAATTTTCTCTCCACCCGATCTGACAAGGTAAACAGATGCTGAGAGAATCTTATTACCAAAGACTCCAGCCAACCATTAGAAGCTTGTGGGTGCCTGCAATGTTCCCATTCTGTGGTCTTAGTCTATGTCAGGATCTCAGTGGGAAACATAGAATGAATGGGAAATGGGGTCCAGCTATAACATCTGAGGTCCAACCCTGCCCAGTGACACACCTCCTAAATACCAATCTAGAATGGTACCTCATGATAGGGATTGAGTATTCAAACACAGGAATCTATGGAAGTAATTTCCTTTCAAACCACTTCAGTGTTCAGACACAGGCTTACTGAGTGCCAGGAAAGCTCTGCACCATGAAAATACACCAGTGGCATCCACCAACCCTCATTTCAGCAAAAATTAAGCTCCTCACCAAATAAGGACAAATTAGGACCAGTGTCTAACAATGAGTCTCTTTTTGCTATGTACATTATCACATAGGAACTTGAATAGAATCAGTAATCATTTTCTTTTCACCACAAGTGATAATAACAAAATGTGTGTGGGTGTGTGCATGCATGTGTCTGCGTGTGAACACATACCACAAACAAAATGCAGAAAGAGTATCTGAAGGCTCCTAATTCCTTTCTCAAATCTACTCTAAAGCCAGGCTGCATTCCTGTATTTCATTCCCATGAAAAAGTTTTCCTTCATGAACAGTTGCATAAGCCAACTTCAGGTGGTTTCTTTTAGTTAGGATGCAAAAAGTCCTGAAGATTACAGCTAAATGAAAACAAAAGGAGATGGATTGAGGTTTGTATCTAACAACTCTCAGGTAATGCAGTACTGTCAACTCAACTATGTAAGAAAGGATTGATGATCTGCATGAAGAGAATGTAACCAAGTACTGTATTTACAGTTTTGACATACCAGATCAGAATCAAATTCATGAGACTCTTCAGTCCATGAACAGATAAAGGATATTGAAAAGGTCAGAGTGAGAACAGAATAGAGTTTTGAAGAGTCATTTGTTGACCAGGATGTTCATAAAGTGTCACTAAATACTGGAAGACCTGATTCTCATGGGGGAATGTTGTGAAGTGTAGCTGTGCAGCTCAAGAATTGGTGAGAAGAGATTCAATTCAGACTCCACAGAGAGCTCAATATGTGACCCTTGGAGTCAGAACCATAGCTAATCAGGACTCTGATAGGGATAAAAGATGGAAGGATATGAAGCTATTGGCTAGCCATATGTTCCATGATAGAGAAAACTGGAAAATGGAATAACACCATTGATGTTATGTTCTGGTTGCAAAGCCAGGAGAGTTACCCTGTCACTTGGCTTGGGTATAGCATATGTTGGAACAAAACATGTATGAGTATTTTCCATGTGAGAAAGATCTAGTGACATGTGATGTACTTGAAGGGGTAGGAAATCAGACAGCAAAATGCCCAAGATGGCTATATGTTCCTAGAAGGCATCAACAAAGACTCGTGACACTGTCAGGATGGAAAAACAGTCTTCTGCATAGAAGAAACAGTAACTGAATTTTCTCATTTCAGATCAACTGTAATGAACCACAAGAGAAAGAGTGGATTCTAACCATGCCAAGCTCAGTGACTGGGGCATAAAACCATCCATCCAGGAAACTTATGTCTCCTCAACTCTCTTCTCTCCACATATCTCTTCACAAGTCAGATAAAGAACATCCACTAGGAGGAAGAGTAGGGAAGACTAGAGATAATCGACTGTACCTCAGACCTCAGCGGAAATGTGAGAATTCATGCCCTTCAACCAAAAATCTGAAGTGTAATTACCTTCAACCACATGCTTTATTTCGAATTATGACTGTGTTTTGTCCCACAAATCAATGGCAAAACTGTCTAGTATCAGTAATTCCATTAAGTAAAGTTAAGAACATCTCCCCCACCATGTAAATTTGAAAGAAATTGATAGACAAATCATTTATCACATCCCACGAGTCATGCTTGCAGTTTATCAGTAATACATACTTATTATGTGTATGTAATGTTCATTATAAATGTTGTGGTTTTCACATTTTAAGACATCTGCAAGTGATTGTGTATGCTTAATTTAAATACTGTAGTAAATAGAAGTGTACTCATCCGTTTAGTATGTAATGAGTTCTTAATAAGGAAGGGATGGCTTGAAGTTTATGTAGAAATTATAGCTGATGCTCTACCTCATCACCACTGAGCTCACCTCTGAATTCACCTTTGGGTAATGTGAATTTCCCAGCAGACAGACAGTTTTCCTTCACACACACACAAACACACACACACACACACACACACACACAATGCTGCTCTCTCTGGCAATTCAGAGACCATTAGAGTGAAAGTCAAGCAGGAATTGTATAAAAACATTTAAATGGTTCTCTTCACAGAACAAGACAGGAATAAAAGAGAAAGAACTAGTGGTTTTGGCTTTCGTTGTGGATTCCTATCTCTGTCTCTCCATCTTACCTGCTCCCTCTTTGGTCTTTAAGGTTAACTGAAATGGGCCTCTAGAGAGAGTGGGCTCTAACTAGCCAAACTCAGGGGGCACAAAGCCATCCATCCAAGAAAATATCTCTTCTCTCTCCATAGGGTAAGGAATGTCCACTTAAAGAATTTAGAGAGTACATAACAAACTATACACTAAATGTCACAAAAGAAAGGTGTTCAAGACATGTTAATTTGTTAATGTGGAAAAATATGTGCACATGCAGTTTCAGTGGAACCAAACACATGAGAACACACACACCACACACACACATACACAAACATACACACATATATGCACGCTATACACACATACATACACACCCATAAATATACATAACACATACACACATACATATATATGGACACTTACACATGCATACATACACACACAAACTCATACACATGCATACACACAAAGCAAATACATGCACACACACACACACACACACACACACACACACACACACCATCTTTGGAACTTTTCTGAAAATATACCAAGTTCTTTTTTTCCAACTTGATCATTATTGTGATCCAGAGAAGTGTCAGGACAGATGTCATCCTGGGAAACAGATTTAATGGTGAGAATGCTTAAGACCTCTTCCCTATGTGAAGCCCAAATCTTAGGAAGTATATTTACTGGGTTGGAGGCCTTGGAGGATTGCTAAAGCAGGCTTCTGAATATACCTGTGAGGGTGTTTCCAGAGACAATTCACTTAGTAGAAAAGATAACATGAAGGGATAGCACCTTCCAATAATCTAGGGGCCTTGGTGGAACAAAAAAAGATGCCATTAAGATAGGCATCTTTTGGGCTGGAGAGATGGCTTAACGGTTAAGTGCTTGCCTGTGAAGCCTAAGGACCCCAGTTCGAGGCTTGGTTCTCCAGGTCCCACATTAGCCAGATGCACAAGGGGGCGCACGCGTCTGGAGTTTGTTTGCAGAGGCTGGAGGCCCTGGTGCGCCCATTCTCTCTCTCCCCCTCTATCTGTCTTTCTCTCTGTGTCTGTCACTCTCAAATAAATAAATAGACAAAAAAATTTAAAGAAAAAGATAGGCATCTTTTCTCTTCTCTTTGCTCCTCTCCTGTCTTCTTTCTTTCATTCACTGCATGTTCCTGTTAGCAAGATATTAAGACTCACCACAGGCCTACAGCAATGAAGCAAATAGACCAAGGACTGAAGCCATGAGCCAAAATCAAGATTTATTCCTTTTAACTAATTTTATCTGGTATTTTATCACAGCAATATAAACCTGACTAACAGTCAAGAGAAGAGGAGAGTGCAGGGGAGAAAAAGGAAGTGATGAACACAGGAAATAAGAAGGAAAAGCAGCTGAACAAAGCCTCATCACACAAACTTTTATATAACTGGACTTTCAAAATATTCTTCAGTCACAGGATTCAACAAGGTTAGTAGTGATCACCGGGACTAGAGTCACCAACCTGCAGAACTCAACAACGCTAAGAATCTCAGCCAGACATGAAGCCTTCTCTCCTATCACGAACCCTCTGCTTAATACACACACATTCCCATCTGTGGAAGACGTCCCTGTCTTTACCTTCATGGAACCGTGTTGTCCCCGTTCTGGGTCAGTATTACATCATATGTGATAATCAGTGTGAAACTAATTAATCAAAAGCACATAAGGTTTACATTGGGCAAATTAACTTCAAAACTAACATAAATCTTGAGAGAATGTCCTGGACAGCACAGGCAGTGGCGGTAGGGTGGGGCATGTTTCACTGTTCTCCCAGCATCAGCTCTGTAATATCTCAAACAGCCTTGCTCTCTAATAGGATATGACCGGGTTTTACTTTAAAGCTGTTATTTTTTTTACTTAATGCAAAACAATGACCTGAAAACTAAAACATGCAACATGCCAGTGAACTACTTCCACGATGTTGTTTTATTTTTATGTCCACATTTTCTGCTGTGTTTCTCACATCATTCAGTCCACTAAAGATTGCTCCAATGCCGTAGATTCCGCCTGAATTGAGTTAGGATGATCAGCTCTGTTCCTGTTCTCCTTGGGGTGCCACTAGAGGGATATTCAGGTCTTAATGAGCTATGAGTGATTTTCCAGCAGTTTTGAAAATTGGACCCAGAGGCAGCTTGGCTTGCAAGAGAAGCTATCTCTACAAATATCATGTTCCAAAGACCATGAGTTTTACAGACAAATGCATCTTAATTGAACTCTTATTTTGTTCCCTCCTTGGTGGCAGAATATTAATAATATTACATGACTTAAGTTTCAAGATGCAAACAACAGACACTAACTTTGGATTATTTTAGCCAAAAAGGCTTTGTTTAAAGTGTCTTACAGGAAAGCAAAGCAGACTAGCAAATGAGGCTCACAGACGACTGAATCTGCAGTGTCCACCACAAGCAGATGTCCTCTGTGTCTCTTGAATGTCATGGCCACTTCTGGAGGATGGGCATCTCTTACCGCTCATACTGCTCCCACATTTTCCAGCTTGAATTGTTTTCCATGCCTCTGCTTGATGAGGAGTCATCATCCCATTCAAAACCGAGGGTCAAGTGACTACATCTTAGCTCTGAGGTGAAGTGAAGTTGGAGAGCCTTTACAATAAGCAATCCCAAATACTTCTGAAAAGTTGCAGGAAGACTGAAATTGCATAGGTGTCAACTTTATCCAGGAAGAGAACTTGATGCTTCATCTAAGGCTGGCACATAATAATAGCTGTTCAGTAAAAGTTGTAACAATGACGGCTGGAGGGATGGCTTAGCAGTTAAAGCATTTGCCTGCAAAGCCAAAGGACTCAGGTTTGACTCCCCAGGACCCATGTTATCTCTCAAATAAATATTGTTTTTAAAGTTATAACAATTAATTCTTTAAAAACAAATAATGTCCTCTTGGAGCTTACATTCTGACTAGGAAGAAAGAAAACCCATGCATTTGTAAGAGTCTATTATTGCTAAGGACTAGGAAGAAAAAGGAGTTGGAAAGAGTGTTGTACAAGCATGGATCTGAGGTAAGAGTTATGGCTTCAGCCCTCCCTGTGTTATTTCACCGACTTGCCTGGTGGGGTTTGAAGATGATCCAGACGGCCAAAAGGGCTACGCTAAGTACATAGCTTTGTGCATGGTCTGCTCAATTCTGATTCACCATGGTTCAACACATCTTGAGTTACTTTTGCATTTATTTTGTTGTTTTATAAACTCCCAGATTTCAGAGGTAGGTAAGAATTTTCAGTTCCTATAGTAAATTACCTTCCTCTACTTGGCAATACTTTGCCTAGAAAGTTGTAAGATCTTCATAATAAGACAATGGATTTTTGGCAATTGGGTAAGAATGTAGTCTATCGTAAACTTTACCTCATTAACTAGAATTTATTTATATTTAGAGGATAGGAACATCTCATAGCACCAATGAAAGATAATAAGTGAGTCAATTAAGAATCACTTTGTGGGCTGGTGAGATGGCTTAGAGGTAAATTATTAAGTATTTATGCTTTTCAAAGTGTTAATACTAATTTCTTAATCACAGTCACTGAAAATGAATATATTTAAAGCTTAGACTTGAGGCAATCTAAAAGTTAAAAGAAATATAGCATATTTTAATATCTGAATGTTAATTGAAATGGATTAGGAAAGTATCTTATTAAGTAGCATGGAGTTTTAGTATGATACTAACTAAATATATGAAAGATAAGGTCAAATTGGTAATGTTGTAGAACTATATAGAAAAAAATTCATCAAATTCAAAATTCTTTGGCAATAACTGCATGTATTTCATTCTACTTTTAAATTGATATTTATATATGAAGTATTATTCCCATTTAAACATATTAAACCATAATTCAGAAAATTTGTTTTCTCGTTGCCAAGAAGAAAGAATCTATAAAATATGGTTTCTAGCAAACATGACTGAGGGAACATAAAACATTCATTTCTTGTCTAGTACATTTAAAAATTTTTACTATAGTGTACATCCATTATTTGCTCTCTTTTTTTGTTTTGTTTTTTGTTTTTTCAAGGTAAGGTCTCACTCTAGTCCAAGCTGACCTGGAATTCACTATGTAGTCTCAGGGTAGCCTTGAATTCACAGTGATCCTCCTACCTCTGCCTCCTAAATGCTGGGATTAAAGGCGTGCACCACACCACACACAGCTGGATCATGACATTTTCCTAGTCATTAGCAATAATAGGCTCTTGCATATGCATGGATTTTCTTCCTTCCTAGTTAGAATGTAAGCTCTAAGAGGACAGAGATGTTTATCTTTGCTTTCTTTTAGTACCTAGCTAAAACCCCAATGACTGCAGCACCCAATGGGAACAGAGTAGATAGTCATTAGAGAGTTATTGAATAGGGCTGGAGACATGGCTTAGCAGTTAAGGCATTTGCCTGTGAAGCCTAAGGACCCAGTTCTGATTCCCCAGTACCCACATAAGACAAAAGCACAAGGTGGGGCATGTGTCTTGAGTTTGTTTCCAGTGGCTAGAGGTCCTGGTGTGCCCATTCTCTCCCTCCGTGAGCCAATGAATCAAATGAAGTGCACACTGTAGAACGGCAGCTTAACACAGGCAGACAATCTACATAGCTCAGATTAGTACAAACTTGATTTAACAACAAGAAGGGCAGTGTAGCATTTTGGCATGAGGGTTGAATAGAAAGAGAAATACTAATCTCAACCCTGTGGTTGAGCCCATGTACACAAAACAAAGGGAAATTTTATAAAATCAACCAAAACATTCAAAGGTGCTTGTCAAAGTATGGGTAGCTAAAGCTATTTGTTTCCTTCAAAAACATAAATCTTTGCACAAATTATATAACTACTCTCTTAGTTTTGTTTAGTCTAAGCAAATGTAGGTGAAAGAACAAAATGGAAATTATTTTAGACAAAATGTCTTGAACTTTTTCTACCAACAGCCTCTTTGTATCTGAGAAATTTTTGCATGACTGTGTATAAGTAGATACATAAAATATGTATATGAATCAAACATGTATTGATGTAAATCACAAAAAAATTTATTTTAAAACAATTATTTGGCATACATAAAACTTTACCATTTGCTAAAGATGTAATCAAATTTGCATATTCATGAGATGGATGTGCGCATTTGTTTCTACACAATTAGAGCTTGCTTGAATATTTGAGACTGAAGGATGTAGACCATCTTCTACTTTGTCAGAGTTGGTTAATATTTCAATTTTTTAATTGTCAGTGCTGAAAATGTTGCTTTGAATAAATGCATAATACAAAATGGCTGGCATATACTTAAAGCTATTTCAGAAATTGCTGGAAATTCTCTAATTCCAAATCAAACTTCATTAAACATTTGTTTAATTCTTTTTCATTATTTACTTATTTGATTTGAGAGAAAGAGAGAGGCAGATAGGAAGTGAGAGAGAATGGGTGCACCAGGGCCTCTAGCCACTGCAAACAAACTCCAGATTCATGTGCCACCTTGTGTATCTGGTCTACTTGGATACTAGGGAATCAACCTGGGTCCTTAGATAAGTAGATAAGAACTTTTATGGCTAGGCCATCTCTCTAGCCACATCAACTAGTTTTTAAAATATTTTATGTTATCTATTCATTTATTATAGAAAGAGAGAGAATTAGGGAACGAATGTGTGTACCAGGGCCTCCAGCCCTTGCAAACAAACTCCAAATGTATGTGTCACCTTGCGCATCTGGCTTATGTGGGTCCTGAGGAATCAAACCTGGGTCCTTTGGCATTATAGGCAAGTCCCTCAACCACTTAGCCATCTCTTCAGCCACAGATTGAGTAAATTCTTATGAAACTTTTCTTAGAAACTCAACAGCCATTTTAAAATCATGCATTCTGAAACAATACAATTCTAATTTGATATTTATGGTTCAGAGGGATGATAATAGGAAAACAGAAAATGTCTTTGTTTTCTATAGTAAACCCATCATAGAAGCAGAAAACTTTTCATGTATATTATAAACACTAATTCATAAAATCCAGTAGATTCAAACTTAAGCTGAGGCAGTTAGATAGCATTCATTCACTTTGCATGGTGCAATGGCACACACAGTCATAAGAAGAACATGGTGTGTGTTTAGAACCAAGGCTGCAATGGAAGTCACATTATGTAACACTGACAAGCACTGCTTGAAATGCCATGGATTTTATTACACCTTTGATTTTGAATTGATTTATTTTGGGACCACTACATGTTCAAAGCTTCTAATTTATTAGCCTATGGCTGAATTTTTCATGACTTTCCCATATTTAGTTACATGTCCCCACATGGGTTAATGGTCCAATGGTTCACATAGCTTTATCTAGTAGATAAACTCCTCCTATGATGTAAAGGAAGGTTTTGGCTCAACTGTGTGACACAGAGAGCAGCTTAAGTACCAGCCCTGAGTTAAGCAGCACCCACTATGTGTTACTGTAAAGAAGCAGCCCGTGGCTGAGGACAAACACCCTGTCTTTAGGTGCAAAAACTTTGAGTTGAAGGGGAAGCTTTGGAGTTAATATAAGAATTTGGGTGCTGGAGAGATGGCTTAGAAGTTAAAGTGCATGCCTGTGAAGCCTAAGGACCCCGGTTCAATTCTCCAGGTTCCATGTAAGCTAGATGCACGGATGTCCTCCCATTCTCTCTCTCTCTCTCTGTAATAAACAAATAAATAAATAAAAATAAAAATCTTTAAAAAATAATTTGGGGGTTGCTCTGCATATGTATCAACATATGCCAACACACTGACAATTTGAGTGTTCTGGATCCTTGTTTTGTGAGTGAAAAGAACAAAATCCACAGACTGGAGGATAAGGTTCAGAAAGATTTTATTATAGCTGAGAGCTTTAAGGAGGGAGAGCTTTAAGAGAAGGGGAGCCTATGAAGCACTTTCCCAATAAGGCAAAACAGGGCTTGGGAAGCTCTGAGCATAAGAAGAGGAAGCAAGGCAGGCCTCTTACCCCGGAAGCAAGAGGGGATTTGAGCCAGGTGTGTTGGCACGAACCTTTAATCCCAGCACTTGGGCGTCAAAGGTAGGAGGACTGCTGAGAGTTCAAGGCTCCCTGAGAATTCCAGGTCAGCCTGCGCTAGAGTGAGACCCTACCTCAAAAATTAAAACAACACCACCAAAAAAATAGAAAGATGGGATTTGAGAAGCCCACCTTTATTCTCAGGTAGGTGCTTTTGATGAGCCCTATAGATGGGCTGCTAGTTCAGCAAGTCTAGTCCTGATGACAGATGTCTGGAGTCAGGATTTCTGGAAAAGAGTTTCCTAGGAATCTTAATTCTCTAGGAAGGGCCTTCTTAGAAGGGAGTGGAAGGACTCGCTGATGGGGGCAGATAATGAAAGGTCAGAGCTTTCTGACATGTTGGCTCTGTAGTAAAGTGTCATGACTTAGAATTCCCCCTACAGGCCCAAGAACAATTCCAGTATTTAGCCAAGAGAAAGCTATCCACTTTGGCGGTCCTGCCACCCTAAACTGCCTAGCCAGTTTCTATCTCCTACAGAGTCAGACAGACGAGTTTGAATCTCGGTCCTGCCATAGAACAGCTGCTGGTGTTGTGGGTTGTGGGTAGTCTTCCTATCCTGATTGTAAAGCCCAGAGCCTGTGCCTGCTAGCCAAGTTCTCTTCCACTGAGCCACACACCCAGCTGTGGAGATATTTGGGTTTTACCTTGTTTGACTCATATGCAAGCACAATGTTACTATCATTGAAGAACCTCTGTGAAACATTTATATCCAAAAAATAGTTAACACATAATAATCACTCGTGCACTTACAGCTATAACTTAGGATGACAAAGTCTGTACACATTTGTTTATTTATAATCAGTTTTGCTCCACAAGTTGCTTTCATAACTCCATGTTAAGTGGTGCTGTAAATTTACAACCCCCTCCCCCCAAAAATGTGAGAAGGTAGAATAAATGTAAATTATGACAGGAAAATAGAAAGTATTATTTGAGACACTAGTTTTCAAGTTAAAATGTTTTGAGCAAAACTAGTTAAAATGTTTTGAGAAAAAAAAATAGGCTTAAATATTCTTGCAGGTACAATGAAAAGGAATCTGATTATCTTTATAAAGATTCATAGAGGCCAAATATAATAACATGTTGTTCAAGCATTCCTGATTTAGCATGGAAAACAAAATAATTCACAGAACAATGAGTTTCAGGGAGGTCTGTTTCTGAAAATGCTTTTCAAAAGATTTTAGTACTCAACTTATAATTGGATAATGAAAATGTGGTATGCAAACACAATGGAGTTTCACTCAGCTGTAAAGAAAAATCCAGTTAACAGGAAAATGGATACATCTGAATCCCAACTTTTTTTTTAAATTTTTTTGTTTTATGTTTATTTATTTGAAAGTGACAGACAGAGAAAGAGGGAGAGAGAAAAAGAGAGAGAGAGAGAATGGGCATGCCAGGGCCTCCAGCCACTGCAAACGAATTCCAGACACATGTGCCCCCTTGTGCATCTGGCTAACGTGGGTCCTGGGGAATTGAGCCTTGAACCAGGTTCTTTAGGCTTCACAGGCAAATGCTTAACTGCTAAGCCATCTCTCCAGCCCTGAATCCTAACTTTTAATGTTTATATGGATGTTTGTCAATAAGATGTGAGACTGAGTATGGGCTATGGTTTGAGATACGAGGTCACAAGAGGTAACAAGAGGGAAGGACAGAAGAAAACAGGAAGTATGAAAACAAAATGGAAGCAACATTGAAGATGGAGATCACAAGGTGGGAGATGGAAAAGGGGAGGGTAGGGAAACCAAAAACCATGTTTGAAAACACTATAATGAAACATAATTCTTTATATGCTAATGATAATTTTTTATAAACAAATTTCAGTATCAATCTCTTTATATTATAGACACAGAAAGTTCTCTCCTTAAAATGGTTCAACTAACAGTATCTCAACTTTATGGTAGTGTGAAAGCAATTAAAATTCTGAAGAGAGCAGAGTGTGACATAGTTAAGGTGTGGTCAGTTAGATCTGTTTAGTAATCCACAGAAATCCCTTTCCGGTGGGTCTCTGAGGTTGCTTCCAGTAAGGATTAACTGAAGGAGGAAGCCCTTCCCCCAGAGTGAGCCCTTCCCCACAGCAGGCAGCCCCTCTCAGAGGGCGCTTCATATAAGGAAACAAAGAGCCCCTTCCTTCCTTCCATTTGGCTGCTGGATTAGTTTGCTGCCTTCCAGCTTGGATTGAAGAACAATGCAGACAGACGACAAGCGTCAACTGAAGACCTGAGTGGATCGAAAATGGCTCCTCAGGAAGCCTCCAGGCCTTCAGTGCTGGATTGGGACTGCTGAGATATCTGGCCATGTGGACTGAGCAGCAATCAGGTCCCTTGATTTTCAGGCCTGCAACTCCAATTGGACTACCCTAAGATATTCCAATAAATTCCTTTTTTAATATAATTCATTCTAGCAGTTCTGTTCCTCTAGAGAACCCTGACTAATACAGGTTTTGATACCAGGTGTGTGTGGGGGGCACTTTGTTAATCCGGGGTGGGGGGATAAAGCAGACTTTGAAGAGCAGGACACTCCTTGAGCACTCAGGCCCTTTCAAAAGAGACTACATCTGTCCTGTTGCCTCAATGCAGGTCAGCTGGCCCAATCTCAAAGTCTATAATCTCTCAATTGCAGCTGAAGGAGCAGCAGTTCACACAAAGATTTTTTTTTTTTCTGTGCCAAATCCCTCTGCTCACACCAGTTCATTTCTATGCAAAGCAACCCTGCAAAACTTCTCAGGACATGGGCATAAGAGCAAGCTTGTCACACAAACTGCTAGCCCAGTCCAAGCAAAGCTCTTTCTCACCCTTATAAACCAAACCTCACAGTCCTTATTTCTTACTGCATTCAGGTCTGAGTTTGACCAGAATAATCCGTCAAGATGTACTTATAGCACTGTAAGCTGTCTCTTAGGCCAAGGTTTCAAATTCTTCCGTATTCCTCTTGAAAATCAGCTCCAAAAGGCCAAATCTATACAGTCAGGTGTCTTAACAGCAATGCCCTCTCAGTACCAACATTACCATTGCGGTCAGGTTCACGTTGCTGGTAGAAATCACCCAACCAAGAGCAGTTTGTGGTGGGGGGGGGAAGGTTTATTTTGGCTTATAGGCTTGAGGGGAAGCTTCACAATGGCAGGGGAAAATGATGGCATGAGCAGAGGGTGGGCATCACCCCCTGGCCTACATAAGGTAGACAACAGGAACAGGATAGTGTGCCAAACATTGCCAAAGGGAAGCTGACTATAACACCCATAAGCCCGCCCCCAACAATACACTGCCTCCTGGAGGTATTAATTCCCAAATTGCTATCAGCTGGGAAGCTAGTGTTCAAAACACCTAAGTTTATGGGGGACACCTAAATCAAACCACCACATTCTGCCCCTGGTCCCCATAAGCTGATAACCATACATGATATAAAATGCAATGCATTCATCCAACTTTAAAAGACTACATAGTTTGTATCAATTTCAAGGATGTTCATATATCCCCATAGTCCAAGATCTTTTAAGTGAGCCATACTACCAAAGAATCCCCCCAAGACCCATAATGGCACAGAATAAACACACTGCAAAAGATGGCATTGGGCATAGCAAAGAAATATTCAACTAATACAATATTTAAACAGGGCAAACATCAAACTTTCTAGTGCTAAGTGCAACAACTCTAGCCAGTGACAAGTCTCCAAGTCCAATAATTCTGACCAGCAATAAGCCTCTGGAGTTCTAATTCCAGCCCTCCAGCTAGGCTACGGAGAGTCCTGCACAACTTCATCTGGGGCTGGCAGTTCTCCCTGGCAGCCATCCTGTGATCTCAGTATGTCCACTGGGTCTCCACTGCAAACCACAGTCCATCCTCATGGCCCCATGTGGTCTCCATTCAGATATGCAGCAAACCTGCTTCACACTGCTCATGGCCATTTCCAAAGCACAAGACGGTGTTGCAAACTTAATGACCTCTCTTTCCTGCATTTCTTATACTCCACAATACCACCTCTTTATATAATAGACACAGAAAGTTTTCTCTTTAAAATGATTCAACATACAACATCTCAACTTTATGAGTGTGAAAGCAATACAAATTCTGAAGAGACCAGAGTAATGTTGATCTTTTCCCGGCCTAACATTATGCCTTCCCATCCTTTCTTAGGAAGCTGGACAGCAGTTTCTGTCTGGCTGTGTCACAGCAATAAACCATTGACATTCCACAGGTCCTGTGCCACTAAGTTAAGGCAGCCTGCTCAGAGTGTTAGGTATATGAAATGCACTAAAATTAGTTTTCTTTTATAAAGAATAAAATTGAGGTTTAATAAAAAAAATGTACATACATTAATTCTCTTGTTCTCTGATTTCCTTCTCCTTGAGCACAAGCTGGGGGTGATGATATATTTCTAAAGAACACAATAAGTAGACTGGAGATTTTGCTTAGCATTTAAAGGCACTTGGTTGTCTATAAAATCTAATGACCAGCATTCAATTCCCCAGTACCCATAAAAAGCGGGAAGCACAAAGTGACATATGCATATGAGGTTTATTTACAGTGGCAAGAGGCTCTGGTGTACCCATTCTCCCTCCCTCCCCCGCCTCTCTCTCTCTAAGAATATTTTTAAAAATATGAATTGAAGCCAATACTACAAGATTTCAGAGGCTAGGCTACAAAAGGTAAGCATCCATCAAGTTTTGCCTCTTTCTTGACTCTGGACTGAACCCACTTCCATGTCCATGCTGTATGGAGGGGACCATGCCTCTAGGAACTGAGATTCTGAACTTGTCACCAGTGATGGACTTTGTGTCCCTTCAGCATGAGTGAGCTCAGTGGTAAAGCCTCCATGCCCAGGTGACTCATGACTTCAGCCTGATGCTGGCATCTGAAAGCAATGTCATGTAAGACCTGAAGCTACAATCACCCCAATAAGCTGAACTTTAATTCAGATAGACCCTACCTACACAAGAGTAAAAGCTCATTGTTTTAAGTTGCTGAGTTTTACCATAACTAGTTATAAAGCAGTATATAACCACTGACATTGTGAAACTTTTGCTTTTTTAAAAGTTTTTATTAGCATTTTTTAAAAATATTTTTTGTTCATTATTTATTTATTTATTTCAGAGTGACAGACACAGAGAGAAAGAGAGATAGAGGGAGAGAGAATGGGCGCGCCAGGGCTTCCAGCCTCTGCAAACGAACTCCAGACGTGTGCGCCCCCTTGTGCATCTGGCTAACGTGGGACCTGGGGAACCGAGCCTTGAACCGGGGTCCTTAGGCTTCACAGGCAAGCGCTTAACCGATAAGCCATCTCTCCAGCCCTTTATTAGCATTTTTATTAAAAAGATCCCATGGTAATTCCCTCCCTCCCCACCCCCACACTTTCCCCTTTGAAATTCCATTCTCCATCATATTACGTCCCCATAATAATCATTGTACTTACATATATACAATATCAACCTATTAAGTACCCTCCTCCTTTCTTTCTCTTCCCTTTATATCTCCCTTTTAACTCACTGGCCTCTGCTACTAAATATTTTCATTCCCACGCAGAAGCCCAGTCATCTGTAGCTAGTATCCACATATGAGAGAGAACATGTAGCGCTTGGCTTTCTGGACCTGGGTTACCTCACTTAGCATAATCTCTTCCAGGTCCATCCATTTTTCTGCAAATTTCATAACTTCATTTTTCTTTACTGCTGAGTAGAACTCCATTGTATAAATGTGCCACATCTTCATTATCCACTCATCAGTTGAGGGACATTTAGGCTGGTTCCATTTCCCAGCTATTATAAATTGAGCAGCAATAAACATGGTTGAGCACGTATTTCTAAGGAGATGAGATGAGTCCTTTGGATATATGCCTAGGAGTGCTATAGCTGGGTCATATGGTAGATCCATCTTTAGCTGTTTTAGGACCTCCACACTGATTTCCACAATGGCTGGACCAGATTGCATTCCCACCAGCAGTGTAGAAGGGTACCTGTTTTTCCACAAACCCGCCAACATTTATGATCATTTGTTTTCATGATGGTGGCCAATCTGACAGGAGTGAGATGGAATCTCAATGTAGTTTTAATCTGCATTTCCCTGATGGCTAGTGACGTGGAACATTTTTTTAGATGCTTATATGCCATTCATATTTCTTCCTTTGAGAATGCTCTATTTAGCTCCATAGTCCATTTTTTGATTGGATTGTTTGATTCCTTATTATTTAACTTTTTGAGTTCTTTGTATATCCTAGATATTAATCCTCTATCAGATATATAGCTGGCGAAGATTTTTTCCCATTCTGTACGTTGCCTCTTTGCTTTTTTCACTGTGTCCTTTGCAGAGCAAAATCTTTGTAATTTCATGAGGTCCCAGTGATTGATCTGTGGTTTTATTACCTGAGCAATTGGGGTTGTATTCAGAAAGTCTTTGCCAAGACCAATATGTTGAAGGGTTTCCCCTACTTTTTCCTCTAGGAGTTTCAGAGTTTCAGGTCTGATGTTAAGGTCTTTAATCCATTTGGACTTAATTCTTGTGCATGGCGAGAGAGAAGAATCTATTTTCATCCTTCTGCAGATATATATCCAGTTTTCCAAACACCATTTGCCTCTTCAAGGCTGTCTTTTCTCCAATGAGTATTTTTGGCATTTTTATCGAATATCAGGTGGCTATAGCTACTTGGGCTTACATCTGGGTCCTCTATTCTGTTCCACTGATCTACATGTCTGTTTTTGTGCCAGTACCATGCTGTTTTTGTTACTATGGCTCTGTAGTATAGGTTAAAATCAGGTATGGTGATACCACCAGCCTTATTTTTGTTGCTCAGTAATATTTTAGATATTCGAGGTTTTTTGTGATTCCAAATGAATTTTTGGATTGTTTTTTCTATTTTCATGAAGAATGCTTTTGGAATTTTGTTAGGGATTGCATTAAATGTGTAGATTGCTTTTGGTAAGATTGCCATTTTCACAATATTGATTATTCCTATCCAGGAACAGGGGATATTTTTCCACTTTCTAGTGTCTTCTGCAATTTCTTGCTTGAGTGTTTTAAAGTTCTCATTGTAGAGATTCTTTACTTCCTTGGTTAGGTTTATTCCAAGGTACTTTATTTTTTTTGATGCAATTGTGAATGGGAGTAATTCTCTGATTTCATCCTCTGTGTGTTTGTTGTTAGCATATATGAAGGCTACTGATTTCTGTGTATTTATTTTGTATCCTGCTACATGCCTGTACATTTTGATCAGCTCTAACAGTTTGCTAGTAGAGTGTTTAGGGTCCTTTATGTATAGAATCATGTCATCTGCAAATAATGATAACTTGATCTCTTCCTTTCCAATTTGTATCCCTTTTATGTGTGTCTCTTGCCTTATTGCTATGGCTAAGACTTCCAGAACTATATTAAATAAAAGTGGGGACACTGGACACCCTTGTCTTGTTCCGGATTTTAGTGGAAAAGCTTCCAGTTTTTCCCCATTTAGTAATATGTTGGCTGTAGGCTTGTCATAATATCTTTTATTATATTGAGATATGTTCCTTCTATTCCCAGTCTCTGTAGGACTTTTATCATGAAGGGATGTTGGATTTTGTCAAATGCTTTCTCTGCGTCCAATGAGATGATCAAGTGATTTTTGTCCTTCAACCCATTTATATAATGTATTACATTTATAGATTTGCGTATATTGAACCATCCCTGCATCTCTGGGATAAAGCCTACTTGGTCAGGGTGAATGATCTTTTTGATATACTCTTGTATTCTGTTTGCCAATATTTTATTGAGAATTTTTGCATCTATGTTCATGAGGGAGATTGGTCTGTAATTTTCTTTTTTTGTTCTATCTTTGCCTGCTTTTGGTATCAGGGTGATGCTGGCCTCATAGAAGGAGTTTGGTAGAATTCCTTCTTTTTCTATTTCCTGCAAAAGCTTAAGAGGCAATGGTGTTAACTCTTCCTTAAAGGTCTGGTAAAATTCAGCAGTGATTCCATCTGGGCCTGGGCTTTTTTTAGTTGGGAGATTATTGATAACTGTTCGTATCTCCATGTTTGTTATAGGTCTATTTAGGTGATTAATCTCATTTTGATTTAATTTAGGTAGGTCATATAAATCAAGGAAATCATCCATTTCTTTCAGATTTTCATACTTTGTGGAGTATATGCTTTTATAGTATGTCCCTATAATTTTTTGAATTTCTCTGGAATCTGTTGTGATGTTAGCTTGTTCATCTCTGATTTTATTAATTTGTGTCTCTTCTCTCTTTTGGTCAGAGTTGCTAACGGTTTATCAATCTTGTTTATCCTTTCAAAGAACCAACTCTTTGTTTCATTAATTCTTTGGATTGTTCTTTTTGTTTCTATTTCATTAATTTCTGCCCTAATCTTTATTATTTCTTCCCGTCTACCGATTTTTGGTTTGCCTTGTTCTTCTTTTTCCAAGGCTTTAAGGTGAAGCATTAGGTCATTTACCTGTGTCCTTTCTAATTTCTTAATATAGGCACTTAAGGCTATAAATTTATCTCTTAGAACTGCCTTCATTGTGTCCCAGAGATTTTGATATGTTGTGTTCTCATTATCATTTGACTCTATGAATTTTTTGATTTCCTTCTTGATTTCTTCATTGACCCACTCATCATTTAGTAGTGTATTGTTTATTTTCCATGATTTTGTGCATGCTCTATAGCCTTTCTTGCTATTGATTTGTATTTTAATTCCATGTGGTCAGATAGAATGCAAGGAATTATTTCAATTTTCCTGAATTTGTTAAGATTTGCTTTGTGTCCTAATATATGGTCTATTTTAGAGAATGTTCCATGTGCTGCTGAAAAGAATATATTCTGCAGCCTTTGGATGAAATGTCCTGTATATATCTGTTTAGGTCCATTCCTTCTATGACCTCATTTAGTCCAGATGCCTCTCTGTTTATTTTTTCCCGGGATGATCTGTCAATTGATGAGAGTGGGGTGTTAAAGTCACCCACTACCACTGTGTTTGGTGTTATCTGTGACCTTAGTTCTAATAGTGTTTGTTTGATGAATTTGGGAGCCCCCATGTTAGGTGCATATATGTTTAGGATTGTAATGTCCTCCTGTTGGAGTGTGCCCTTAATCAATATAAAGTGACCTTCCTTATCTTTCTTGACTAACGTTGGACTGAAGTCCACCTTGTCAGATATTAGGATAGCAACCCCTGCTTTTTTTCTAGGCCCATTTGCTTAAAACACCATCTTCCAACCTTTCACCCTAAGATAATGTCTATCCTTTGTAGAAAGGTGAGTTTCTTGGAGACAACAAATTGTAGGATCCTGCTTTTTAACCCAGTCTGCAAACCTATGTCTTTTTGTTGGGGCATTGAGGCTGTTGATATTAAGAGATATTATTGAAAGGTGTGTATTTATGTTTGCCTTTTTTTTTTTTTTTTTTTTGTGGTTCTGGTTCTACCTGTGCTCTCTTCTGTTAACTAGTATTTGAGTATTGCTTGTTTTTTCTAGGTTCCTTCTATGTGTGCTTTTCCTTTTCTTCAGCATGGAGGATTCTATCAAGTATTTTCTGTAGAGCTGGTTTTGTCTTCAAATACTCCTTTAACCTGCTTTTGTCATGGAATGTCCTTATTTCCCCGTCTATTTGAATGCATAACTTTGCAGGATAAAGTAACCTTGGTTGACAGGTGTTATCTTTCAGAACTTGGAATATATCACTCCAAGCCCTTCTGGCTTTAAAAGTTTGTGTTGAATAATCTGTAATCCTGATGGGCTTACCTTTGTAGGTAACTTGATTTGTCTCTCTAGCTGCTTTCAATATTTTTTCTTTGGTGTGTGTATTTGGAAGTTTGATTATAATATGGCGAGGAGAGGTTCTTTCTGGGTTTTGTCTGGCTGGGGTTCTAAAGGCTTCCTGTATCTGTGTTGGCACCTCTTTCCCAATTTGGGGAAAATTTTCTTCTATGATTTTGTTGAAGACACCTACTATGCCTTGGAGTGGAATGCTATTTTTAATTAGTACAGAATCATAAATATTAATTTCCTAAAAGACAAAAACTTAATTTGATTTTCTTTCATTATAAAAAATAACATGTTCCTTAAGATATTGTAAGCTTCTCCTAGTATAAATATAGAGATAGACACAATTTATGAGTGAAATTCAAATCACATTTGGTTTTAAAAGTCAGAGTCTATTTTGTTTTTTTAAGTTTCCCAATGTGACTTGAGTGTACATTTTAATTACCACAGACAGTAGAATGTTGTTAGATGCAAAGCCATTATAAATACATAACTTATACCAAAAAAAAAAGATTTTTTTGCATAACCACAGAAAGGTGCAAAACCTAGATGACTCCACTGATCAACATTAATCACTCATTCTCTCATTTTTTTTTAAGCTTTTGTTAACCTGTCTATGCCTTGGGCTCCAACCTGTGGGTTCCACGAATAAAGCCTATAACTTGAACTAGCTAACTTGAAACAAAATACTAAGAAACACAACCTGTATTGACACCCCAGAGTATAGTTAATCCCCAGTATGAAGACTTTCCTCTCTATTAGATTAGGTAGCATTTTATTTGTCAAACTGAGAGGCATGAGCTACCTGTGGTCTTCATTACAGTATTATGACACTTGTCTTATACCTTTAGCTGGACTATCACTTCCTTGAACCCATGGAATATAACTTTACTAAATGTTTAGGAACTCAGTGTGTGGTAGAAAATTGATGTGACATTGTGAAGGTTCTGTATTATAAATTAGAAGATAAGTATTACTATTCATTATTATTTAAATACAAATTACGCCTTTAATCCCAGCACTCGGGAGGCAGAGGTAGGAGGATCACCGTGAATTGAAGGCCAACCTGAGACTACAGAGTTAATTCCAGGTCAGTCTGGACCAGAGTGAGACCCTACCTCAAAAAACAAACAAACAAAAAAAAAAAAAATCACAGAAAGAAAGAAATTCGTTTCTAGGTAGAGAAGATGATAGAAATAGTAGCAAAGACATATATGGTACCAAGGCAGAGATAGATTGCATGTACTTTTTCCTGCTTTTCATTTTCCTTCTGAATTGGTCAACATTATAAAGGAAATGAAGGGCTGGAGAGATGATTTAGTGGTTAAGGCACTTGCCTGAAAAGCCTAAAGTCTCATGTTTGAATCTCCAGGTCCCATGTAATCCAGATGAAGTGATACCAGCATGCAATGTCACACATGTGCACAAAGAGGAGTACCTGGAGTTTGTTTGCAGCAGCTTAAGGCCCTGCTGCACCAGTTCCCTCTCTCTATCTCCCCCATATATAATAAAAAAGTAAAATATAAATTAAATGAAAACTACTTTAGGAAAGATCTTTGTGATTTAGTACAGACCAACAAATAATGTCTAACTTTGTAGATAAAAAAATAGTTAACATAACCAGGTATGGTGGAACATGCCTTTAATGCCAGCAATCAAGAGGCAGCGGTAGGAGGAACACTGTGAGTTTGAGGCTAACCCAAGATTATAGAGTGAATTTTAGGTCACCCAGACCTACAGCAAGACCCTATCTCAAAAAGCACCCCCCCCAAAATATAGTTAACATATCTGATTTTGAACTATATATCTTGTAAGTACAGCTATGTGGCTTAGGTGCATTACCTTCCTTAAAACTTAGTTTTAAATCAATAAAGATCTTACTGACCCCAGACTAGTTCGCCCTCTCTTTCAAATGCCATCTTTCTAGGAGCTCTCTCATTACTACATCAATCACAGGGTTATGGAATCAGACAGAGAAGTGGATGGGTAGCAAGGAGTAATCTATGGTCCTAAAAGGCTGTATCAGCACTGGGATCTTAGTTGCATGGAGTATGGAATAAAGTTATCTGAGTCAGATATTTATATATCAGATTCAGTGGGGGCAGAGAATGTCCCAGTCCCAGAAGTTTGATTCTTGATCCAGACCCTTCACAACTATCTATAGAACTTGCTAAAATATAGATATCTTTGCCCTAACCCCAGGTATTCCAGTTCTACAATTTATAAGACATGTGGCAAGTGATTATAGTGTTCTGACTTGAAGCAAGTTAGTCTACTGCTAGTCCTGATTACCATGTTCATTACAGGCCAGCAGCTATGCAAAATGTTTCCTCAGTATTTATTCCTTATTGAAACCATTAAACAGATGAGAAAAATTATAGCTTCCCAAAAATCATGCAAAACTAAAGATCAAAGATGGAATTCAAATCATGGGTCTACAAAATTTAAAGTCATTCTCAATCCTTACCATACTTCTTAGTGTTCCTAGATCTTGCTGCTGTTGTCATATACAATATCCTTGCCTTGTCATGAGGCAGGATTATTACAAGATCCCTCATGGAAGGACCCAAAGAGGAACTGAGCTCTCTACATACTATTTTGTTTCCTATACACACATAAAAAAATATCAGTGCCTTTATCTTCTTGACTAATTATATAACATGTCCTGTAAGTATAACTTTTGTAGACTCAGGTCTGATATAAAAGCTAGCACAAATTTCCTCTTGCTTCTTCATAATTTCATGGGAAAATATTTACTCTTACCATACATCTTTTTCTTTCTATTTATTTATTTGAGGGAGAGACAGTGTGTGAGAGGTAGGCATATATAGAAAGAGAATGGTGCACCAAGTCCTTCAGCCACGGCAAACAAACTCCAGACATATGCGCCACCTTGTGAATCTGGCTAATGTGAGTCCTGGGGAATCAAACTTGGGTCCTTTCCTTTGCAGGCAAGCACCTTGACCACTAAACCATCTCTTCAGCCTCTTATCATACACCTTAACAAACTTTAGTATATTATTTTTTTTCTTATAGCATCTTGAACTTTGGCCTTTCCACAAAAAAAAAATTCCACTATTTAATGACTTTTCTTAATAATATCCAAATTGCCAACATCATACCTCTTATGTGTATCCAGACTATTGACATGTTCAGCTTGACCATGAAATGAAGTATCTAAAGCTTTTCAAATGCCCATGACCTATCCTGTCACTATGTATTGATCACCATTCTCCCATCTGAGAAATCATAAAACTATCTTTACTCTCTGTGAAGATGGGACAATGGTTAACTATATCATTCTACTACTAACGTATCAATTTATCTGTTACAAACAGTAGTATATAGAAATGCCCCTTTCTGCTATTTTCTTTCTTAGCCAATTGGCAACTATAAATGGCTTCAGAAAATATTATCCGAATATTTCAGAGTTCCAAAGATCATTAATGGTGGCACAAAACATTCGATCCTGGTCTTTGCTATGAAAATAAATTTGTATCCTCTTGCTAGCCTAGGAAGTCTCTATGCATGGTCTGTACTCCACCTTTACTTTTTATTTACTTATTTTTTGAGGTAGTGTCTTATTCTAGCCCAGACTGACCTGGCACTCATTTTGTAGTCCCAGGCTGATCTCAAACACAGTGATCCTCCTACCTCTGCGTCGAGAGTGCTGGGATTAAAGGCATGTGCCACCATGCCTGTCTCTCACACCTTTAGAAGCAGATCTCCCTAAGTCTTCAAGTCACACCCAACTACATAAGTTGTGGTTTTAGAACTGAAAAAAACAATAAGAAAAATGTAGTAGTTTTAGTTAAATTTGTTATCAGAGATTAAAGGTGTTAATTCTATGCCCAAGTCTGCTGATTTTGATTTCCATGAGTATGGGGATACTCATGGAAGAAAGAGTTGAAGACAGAGATAATGTTCCATGACTATTTAATGACTACCTGTCATTTATATTTCTGTTATTTTTCTCTGTTAAATTTATAATGTGGAAGAGCCACAGAATTTAGATAAAGGTTGTGTGAAAACAACCTACATATTACCAAAGCTAGGTAGATTCATACAGTGTGTGATCCTTATAGGTTGGTTTTATTCACTCAAATCTGCATTTCATATTTCTCCAATTCTCTTCATGGTCTTACAGTTCATTCCTTTTAATGCTAAAATATGTCCCATTGACTGGAAGTACCTTAGTTTATTTGCCTGTTCACGTACAGAAGAACCTTTTCCTTATTTGCAGTTTCAGCAATCATAAATAAAGCTGCTGTAAAAATCTGTGTGCAGAGCTTTATGTAGACATACGTTTTCAACTCATTTAGAAAAGTAACAAGGAGTCAAGTGATGAATTGTGTGATCAGACATTGTCAAGAAACTGTCCTCCTGTCTTCCAAAACAGCCTTCATTCTTTTCTTTAAAAAAAAAAAAAAAAACCCACAGGGAAATTCCTTGGAGTTCCAAATGTCTCCTGCTCTTTACTTCATCATCCTCAAGGGATGTATCTGAGTGGAGCCAGGCCTCTGGCTAAGACACCTTCTTTTCTGTCCTTACTGTTCCTATGTGTGTAGGCAGGACCTCTGAAGAAGACTCCAGCATTGAACAGTGCAACTCAAATCAGGTGGTCAAAAATCATATCCAGAAACTTCCAACATCTGCTTCATGTCAGAAAACGGCTCCATGCCAATCACAACTCAGTCAGCATGTTGTATTGGCAACAATGTCTCCATCACACAGGCCAAACTTGAGGATTAAGATTTGCAAGAACACTGCAGGGATTTCCATATATTGAGCTGCCAGGTTATCTCCCATCAAACTCTTTAGGGTTTTCTCAGTTTGAGAAACATCTTGCTGTCATCAGTCAAACTGAGGATCTGATGCAAGAGAAAATCTCTAATTCATTATCCCTGGACACAAAGGTTCACATGTGTATGTATCCTTCACTGAATAAATGAATGAGCGTCCATTGCCACCTCCTACAAAGAGGCTTGGAGATCCCTCTCCTTTAGAAATACAGATATGCCTATGTCCTCTTATGCAACCCAAGAGGCACCATTTTTAGCCTTTCATCTCATAAAGACAGATTGATAAGCTATTGTCACATGGGCCTACTCACTATTTTCCTATATCATTGTCAAAAACTGTCAAGATGCTCACTCAGCCCATAATCTAAAGTGCTAAAGTAACAAACCTGGTACTATGTAATGAAATGCACAGATCATAGCATACACATCATAAATGGGAGGTCCGTGATTATTAAGTTATCAAACAGGATATTCTTTTGGACATTATAATTACTCAACTTACTTTTTTTTGAGTGGATAGACCTCTGGCCTTGATTTTGAAAACGTAGGGTACGATTGCATTTGATGAGAATCGTTTTAAGAACTGTCCTGCTGACATCAGTAAAAAGCAAGTCCTGTGTTAACATTGAACTTCTCAATACTCTGCACATGGTATCAGTCAGGATCTTAACAACAAACATGTGGCAGCATCAAGCTGGTTAGTGCGCAGAGTTTGGTAGTGGGTGGCCCTGCTCACAGCAGAATAGTCTGGGGAGGAGAGTGGGGCCAGTGCTTGTAGTGGGAGCCTCACCGCTTCCATACTAGAAGGGCATAAGGGTGCTGGTGTCTATACAGAGAGAGTTGTCTGTAAAGGTATTGCTGGCCAGAAGCCCTGGATTTTCAGGGACAAAATTCAGCCAACCCAAAGCAACAGAGAGAGGCAGGGGAATCAGACCCTCTTTCCTCCCTCCTACCATATCTTGGTCTGCTTTGGCCTGTCTTAGAAAGGGAGAACTGGAGACCCCATGACACTGACATCGCAGAAGAGCGCTTGTCTTATTGAAGTTGAAATTGCAGGCTCTGCTTCTCGTTAACATGATCAAAGCTTTTCTCTTTAATATTCAACTCTTAACAAACCTTTTGGTTTAATTGTAAAAGAATGTACTCCTTAACCATGAAGCTTTTGATAACCACAAACCTTGTAACACATTTGTTGCAGGAAGTTGCACTCATTCACTTAGGTGGGGGGGGGGGGGTGTGATTAGAAGCTAAATTTCCACACTCAAGTTATAAAGATGGTAACCTACATTAACCAGTCCAGCCCTCCATCAGTGAACTATCCTTTGGATGGTTCTCTTTTAAGTAGAAAGCATTTTGGCATGAATCAAAATTTAAGATATATAAATCTTGACAGCAATGATCATATTGTCAATTTAAAAACACTGCAAACAAGCATGCATGCAAATGGTTATAATAGTGTTATGAGTATATATGGTAAACATAATTTTGAAAGATTCAAAAATGACTTATTAACTCATGTAATTGTATAGATAAATAGGTTTTAATAAGACACTTCTATACATATGTATAAACTACTTCAATTATATCTATCTTATTCTCCTCTTATCCTCCCCCCTTTCTCCTCTCATAGTACCTCATGTTGCCTGCTGTACTTCATTGTGGACACCACTATTAGAGGATTAAGGAAGAAGATAGAGGAGGGAAGTAGGGATAGGCTTTGTATGTTTGTCTGTTCAAAACTGATCTGTTAATAGGGAAGGAATGTCATTGAAAAGATGAGTACATAGACAAAGTGCTAAGGGTGTGTTGTTGCTTCTTTATGTCTGACACTGGGACATGCATCAGCCCTATATTTTCAGGATTAAAAAACTGAGAACACAATATGTGTTCATCTAGAACATTTTGGAAACTCTCTTTGTCACAGCAGACAACCAAACAAATGTTACTGGAATCAAGTAACTGCTCTTATGCCTCACTTTTTTAAAATGATCGTTCTGCATCTTTCTGTATATACTCATAAGTAACATAAAAGAAAAGAACATATGCTCTTCTTAAATAGTATGGCTAAGCAAGTTGTCATAGGCCAGTTCTAGAACATTCTCTACAGGACTCCTCTATACTCTCAAAATCTCCTTCTGAACACAGAGTCTGGACTCCTAAGTTGTGAGGAGGAATCCAGGACTGCTGGTAGAGGAAGGAGAAAGCTGACTGCCTTTGCTCTTATATAACTGAATCCATATTTTCTTCTCCACTTTCATTTTCACTGGGTCTTATATGAGCTGCCCCAACCCTTTCCAAGAAGATAACACTAAACCTGAGTGTGCATCCCTCCTCACCTGCCTTCACCTTGGAGAACTTCACTCACCTGAATGTAGGGAACTGATTTACAAAAAGGATTCCAGAGCTAGGCGTGGTGGTGATTCCAGGCCAGCCTGGGCTAGAGTGACACCCCACCTTGAAAAACCAAACAAACAAACAAACAAAAAAAAAAAACAACTTTCATATTGTCTGCCTCTATTCTCTACACACACATGGAAATCTATCTCAAGAAAGCTCACTTCAATCTGAATCATTCTTTGGTCTCTTCTTCGCATGCATCTAAAGTCTACACATTTAACAATGTCACACTCATCTAAGGTTTCTCATCCATTGTTAAATTTTATCACTTTTAGCATTTTTTTAGTGTCTTAAAAAACTTTTTATGGACTGCATGCATAAATATACCATGCTTCTAATTCCCTCCCATCATCCTCCTTTTCTCCCTGACCAATTCCCCCTCACCAAATCCCTTTTTTAAAAATTATTATGATCCTTACAGTATAAACCTATTGCATATGGATTACATCCTCTTTCCCTTGCCCCCATTGCTCGGAGGACCATCTCAGTGGGTTGTAGGGATTCACTAGGGATCACGCATGCAGAAGTCAGTCTCCGTGGGAGGACAATGTGTTCACATGCACCTTCTTATTAAGCTAAGTGTATTTCAGTACTTTTTCAACCCAGTCATTCAGTTCCAATCCCTAAATAAGGCAATTTTGCCAAGCTATATTTAATGTAACAATTCAGATACTTTATTTCTTTACATGCAAGTGTTACTTTTTTGTTATGCTTATTCTTTAACCTTACTTTTTATTTTATTATTTATTCCCTATTTCTCACAAACTAATTTGAGGATCTGTACTTTTTCCTACCTGTCTTTGCTTTATTGTTTCTTATACTATTAGATCAGAGACCCACCACTTCATATGAAATGAATTCATTTCATATTACTACATGAATTTTTCTCTACTATGAATGGCCATATCTTCACTATGGTATTTTTCCCCAACATGTCCACTTTTCTTTCTCTATTCTCTTTAGTGATGAGGATGTTTGAATGTGTCATTGTACTCAAATCTAAGTTCTAGTTTATTTGTTTTTTTTAATTTCTTAATTTTTATTAACATTTTCCATGATTATAAAAAAAATCCCATGATAATTCCCTCCCCCCCGACACTTTCCCCTTTGAGATTTCATTCTCCATCATATTACCTCCCCATCTCAATCATTGTATTTACATATATACAGTATCAACCTATTAAGTACTCTCCAAAGTTCTAGTTTTTAGAGAGCATTTAGTACAGTAATTTCCTTTGTTGTATATCCTTTCTCTTTAATAACTTTTATTTGCATGTAAATTATTCATCCCTTGTTATATCATTGTGATATATATATATATATATATATATATATATTTATTATATATATATATTTACATTATATTTCTTTATTTATAAATAGTCTTTAGCAATTAGTTGACTGTCTCCTTGCTTACAGAATGCCAACCTCACTTTTTCCTTCCTTTGTAACTAGTCTATGTTTATTTTTATCTAAAATCTTACAAGATTTTTGTGATGGTTTGAATAGAATAGGTGGCCCCCAATATATTCAGTTGTTTGTAGTTTGCATCTGTAGCCACCTGCTGGAGGCAATGTCACTGGGTGATCTTAAGGTATGGTAGTGAGTTTCAGATTTCAATCTAAAGATATGCAAAGTGTGCCTAGCTGGAGTTCCTGAAGTGTGTTGTGGCTTTTGACATTTAGGCTGGTACTTTCCTCTGCCTGCTTGGGCCTGTGAAGGCAGGCCAGGTTCTTCTGCCAATATGGAACTTCCCCTGGATCTGTAAGCTTCAATAAATCCCTTTCTCCATAACTGTGCCTGGTCTGAAAGTTCATCTCAGTGAACCCGAATCTATCTGCTACAATTTTCATATTCTCAAAAATTTGGGATGAATCTTCATATTTCTCAACTTTATTTCTTTTTTTCACATTTTCCACAATTTGTTCTTACTCTGAAACATGCTAATTGTTTTTAACATTTAAAATCATGATTATTACTCAACTCTATCATTTTTCTCCATTTCTGTACTATGTTCTTTTGCTTGTTTTATTTTGTTGTGAAACAGTATGTGAGACAGTAGCCCAAACTGGCCTCAAACTCACTTTGTAGCTCAGACTGGCTTCAAATTCACAGAATCCTCCTGTCTCAACCTTCTATTGCAGAGTTGACAGGAGTGAGCTGCCTCACTCAGCTCCAGACACTTCTTAGAGAAGGAACAAAACACCTTACGTTGCATATTCATTTACTTTCAAATGTGTGAGTACAGCTTGTATCATGCATTGTCTTATAGGATCTAGAGAGTCAATGCTGAATTTTTAATAAATTATATGTATTTTTACTTTTATCTCACTGTCTTCATTTTCTTATATGCCCCATTCATTTTTTTTTTTTTTCCCACTGAAACCTGCTACTATTCTTCCAGTCACTCAGGGCTGCTCTACCAAAGAGCACAAATGAACCATAATCGCTGAACCCATGCCAACCTCAGTTCTCTGTGCCTATTTGTGTTTATTAATAAAACATGTGCCTTCATTACATACAATAACAACATACAGAGTAAATCAATTACTATAGTCAGGCAAATTAACTCATTTGTCAATTTCCATACACACTTTTTTTTGTGGTAAGACATTGCACTTAAAATTTGCAGAATTAGCAAATTTTCAATATAGAATAAAATAATATTAACCTTATTGTCCATGCTACATATTTTGCATATGTAGCAGTTACCCTGTGCTGTGTTTCCAACAAAGAAAAACTCAGCTAAACTTGGCCTACATACAAGGTAAAAGTTAATATAACTGAAATCTTCAGTGATGGTCAGCTTCGGAGCTGATTTGATTAGGCAGCTTATCAAGAGCCTGGTTCCTTTTCTTCTGTCTCCCCAGGGTCAGTTTCAGAATTACACCCTGCACCATTCAGAATATGAAGATTACCTTTCAGAAGATTTTGTTCCAGAAACCTTCATCAAACTTCCCATCATGTCTAATTTTATTTAATTAGGTCTTTGCCCTTTAATAAACAATCCCTGTCATCCTAAGAATGCCATATTCTGATTACTTTCGACCTTAAACCAATCCTTACTTTAATGGCATAAGATTACTGTTCATAGTTATGCTAGATGCCTCACCCCTGCAGCCTGGACCTGAATTAGGAAGCACCTGAGGGACATGATGGAAAGACGAACAGATTTCAAGACAACAGTCTAGGTGCTTTTAGGAAAGGAGACAGGGAATTATTGTTTTGTTGACAGAAAATTATTATTCATCTCAGTCTTTTCCTTGACAGTGAAGTAGAGTCTGTGGCTTTTTAAGTTTTGTGTACATTAGTTTTGGTTATTCCAATCCCCTATCCCAAAGTTTTCACTTCAAACTATCTGATGAGCATCCCCAAATATTTACCAGCAGTCTCAATTTCTTTTCTGGAATTTAAATTTGTGTTTCCAACTATGAGATAATGACCTTGGCTCACCCGGGCTCTTACTTACCATATCCAGTACCTGAATAGATATCATCTGTTATTCCTACTGTGCTTATAAAATTATTTTTTTTTAAATGATAAGCTTCTTGGAACTCATACTAAATATTTGTGTCTTCTTTATTAATGTACACTTAATATTTTAGTTATAAAGGCAGCTGGGAATTTTGCCAAGGAGAAATCTAATGGTGAACATTTGCTCTTACCTTTTGTCTCCAAATTCTATCCACATAAACAAGATCAGTTCAGTATGGTGAAACAGTGTGCTACTCTTTCCTTGGAGACTTGATCAGTACACATCAACTAAAAATGCCATACCTTTTTGTGTTTCCTATCACTGTTCATTCCAAATGCCTAGAAATTTCTTTTCACCTTGTACACTGTGTGACATCTTTCCTAACTTACTCCTAGCCCTAAAAAGTTAGCCTTTTCCCAACCATTTTGCATAGACTTCATCCTCCATTATAGAAACCACCTGTTATTGTCCAGATTCACAACATCTCACATACTCAGTTTTGTCAAGTAAACAGCAATGTCTTTGTCAAGTATATAAAACACTAAAGATTTCCATGAATGGAGGAAGAATGAAAGAAGAAAAGTGCTGCATATAAAACCATAATGTTCCAAATAGCATTTGCCCTTAGTTTGCAGTGGATAGAGTCTACACTGAAGAAATGAGAATAACTTAAGCATGAAAACAAGGACTTGAAACTAAATTCTTCTATTAATCACAGTATGAACTAAAGCCTCCAGTCCGGTGAACTCCCTTTCCATTCCAGATTCAGTATTAATGCAGATAATTCTAATCAGTCAGAATTTGTAGGTTGGCTCGGCAGCACTATGGGTATGCAGTTCAGTGAAAATGTTATGACTGAAATGAAGCATGCAACAGCAGTAATATGTATCCGGCTTCATGTACCACACACAGTTCTTCAGAGGCACTAAATTAGATGCACAATTCACGAGAGGACAGCAGATATCTTTCTGCCTCGTTTAACAAACACAACCTTTTCCTGTTTCTTGGAGATTGCGCTCTTGTTTCAGCTTCCTATTGCCTATCAATCAGCTTGAGGAGACACGTGCAATTGTATTTCCTTCATGAAGATATAAACCCTGGCAGTGGCAGACCACACTCACCCACAAGATCCAGCCTCAATTACCTTTGCCAGACAATAGAGAACATTACGGGCCCACTGCAGTCTTACTTGATTAAATCAGAAGACATACCAGTCAGGCAAAATACTTTTCATTTATATGTTCAATTAACTGCACTTCACTGGAAAATAAATCTCAGTGCATTCTTTACCCCTGCTCCTCTAATTGCGACTTGCACATTCTTTCTCCTCAGTCTTGCTCTCTCACATGAATCAGGAAGCAGAGGCATTTGTGGCCAAGATGCTGCCTTTCATTTACCATGATGTGCTGGGATGCCACTATTGTGCCAAAGTCCAATGACATACCAGGTAGCCATGGAAACCAGGGCATGAAAAGGTGAAAGCCCACCTTACACAAAATAGATGGGACTTCTAGAGAGCCCTGTTCCCCATTAATGTCAAGCACATGCCAATTTGGCTGAATTCCTCAGATTCAGTACCATGCCCAGTTCAGAGAACTAATTGTCTATTCTATATTTTCTGAATTTAACATGTATTTGTTTCTGCACACACCACAAAAGTTATGCTTTAGTCATTCTCATCACAGACTCTTCATTCCAGTCTCCTGATTGGGAAGCATGGCATGACATAAGAGTAAAAGAACAATTTACTTAATGGATCAACTGAGAGCAACCCTCACCACTGAGCTAGTGTATTCCGTTCTACAAAAGCACTCACTCACCTTAAGGTGCCTACTTCCCACTTCCTGGACACCCATGGAAGATGAATGAATTCAAAATGGGGCTGGAGAGATGGCTCAGCACTTAAGGTGCTTTCTGCAAAACCTAACAACCAGGGTTGAGTTCACCAGTATCTATGTAAAGCCAGATGCACAAAGTGGTGCTTGCACCTGGAGTTCACTTGCAGCAGCTGGAGGCCCTGGTGCACCCACTTCTCTCTGTCTGTCTGTCTTCTCCTTCCTGGAAATAAATAAAAATATTTAAAATGGAATATGTGGGGCTGGAGAGATGGCTTAGTGGTTAAGGTGTTTGCCTGCAAAGCCTAATGACTCATGTTTGAATCTCCAGGTCCCATACAAGCCAGATGCATAGTGACACGAACACACAATGTCACACATGAGCACAAAGCAGCGTACCTATCTGCAGTTTGTTAGCAGTGGCTGAAGGCCATGGCATGCCTCTCTCCCCCTCTCTCTCACTCTAAAATAATTTTTTTAAAAAATATTAAAAATGGAACATGTGGTAATTTTTAAAACTTTAAATAAAAATCAAATGACTCTTCAATTTTAAATCAAAGGAAAGAATTGTCCTGTTTTCAGAACATTAAATCACACAGTGCATCAGTGGCCAACCTTGTTTCAGTGGTATAAGTATATTGCAGCACTCCATTCCCTGCACACAACAAAAGAGCTTCAATGTACTTCTCTGCTTCACAAATACTGAATTTTTAGGCTTTTCTACTTATGTATAAATTCTTTAACTTTCCCATTATGCAAACAAAAACTTCCAATTGTAAGAAAAGAAACAATTTTATTTCTATCCTAAGGGAAATATTTCTTTAAAAGAGAAGAAGAAGAGAAAAAGAGCTACTGAGGAGATAAGTACAACAGACCTTGGAAAAAAGTCAACTCAGTTGTGTGTATGGTAGTGAATGATATCATTCATTTTCATGCAAAAGTTTCTTCATGATTTCAAGAACTGAAACCAAACACTCTTTGGGTATAATTCTACAAATGAAAGTCAAAACCAAAGCACAGGTGCATTGCTGTTGGCCAGAAAATGGCAAACCTTTGTCATGCATGTTAACTTCATTGTGATTTAATCTATCTATTGCTAACAAGCTTGGATTCATTAAATGCAAGACAAATTTTGTGTGTGCAATTTTAGCCCTTGAAAAATATTTAAAGCCATGCAATGCATCAAACCAAAAATAGCATCTGAAAAGTTTTATTTTGTTAAAAATCAATAAAATTTAGGTGCACATTTTGATGCTGAAATAAGCCTACAGTATGTCGCTGAATGAAATGATTCCATAAAGAAGCTGGAGTTAGAACTGGTGCCAAATCAAAGGAATGCAAGCTGCTATCTGTACATACTAATAAGCAACCATGAAGCTTTGGGCACTGGAGTCTACTGAGGGGTGAACATTTGCTACCAAGAGTCTTCCAATAATCTAGAACATCTTTCTTGCCTTTCACTAAACTAAATGTATAATGCCTTACACATATATCCTTTGTAGCCTTATGTCTATATGCACAGCATAATAATAATAAAAAATGAATTCATCAAATGGTCACTTTTCAAATATTTAGTAAAAAAAAAAATGTTTACATAGTTGTTTGCCTATCAGGTGAGCTTTTAGATAATAAGTTTGAAATAATTTTAATAAAATACTAAAGACCAGCCAGAATTCATTTCACTTAATCTTTCATCTCTGCCTCAGAGTGGTTTGCATGGCCTCGGTCACTCCCAAACCTTACACCTCTGAGCAGAAGCGCTCAGAAGGAGCATATGAGCCAGGTACTTCCATCAGTCTTCTTCATCAGCTGAGACCCCAGAACTGAGGCAACATCTTGCTGCTCTCCAGCTAGCACATGGCCATCATGTGCATGTGAAGGAGAAGTAAACCTTTACAGTTTAAACTTTAGCAGGGTTTTTTTTTTTTTACATTAACTTATTTTCCACATTAATTTTGTCTACCTTGCCAGATAGAAACAGCACAAAATAGTATTTAAATGAGTATGCCCTTAAAATGGCCTCCAAACAAAATTCTACCACTGTTGTTAACATTGTTAAAATTTAGTCCCCAAACCCTGGCCCTTAAATTAGTTAAAATGAATGTTTAACAAATTTAATTTTGCCCCATTAAGATTTTTCTTGACCAGAATCTGGGTGAGCGTTCACCAATGCCTGAGTCCCCTAGTCCCATGCCTTGCTGCTGACTTGGTGCGGACAGCTGGTGGGGGCGCCGGCCACATGTGGATGGGGCCTCGGTGATCCCATCAACTGGTCACTGACGCCATGACACCCACAGCTCGTGGCCCTCATGGTGGACACCAGGCCAGCCCACCAAAACCTGAGGCAGAAAGGGGATCATTTTCTGTGGATGCATCTGGACAAACAGGAATGCCAATCTGCAATGAACGAGAACCAGTGAGGAAATGGTCTCGGGCAGAGTGTGGATGCAGGGAGGGTGCTGGACTGGATTCTCTCTAGGCGGATGTTCTAACACTGAGGCACATTTTCCAGCCTCCAGTAATTCATGAGTGCCTGGTGGCCAAGAAGGAAAAGGTGCCAGTATCCCATTCAGCATCCAAGGGCCAGGACCCTTCCTCTCCATCCCAGAATGGTGCCTGAGAATATGCTTGACCCCGCTGGAAAATTGGCTAGTGAAGAAATGGATTCCTGTTTTATACCAGTACCAATTTGGTCAGGGTCACCACTGATGTCAAGACTTCAGCCTTGGCCCTGGGGCAGTGTCCAGACTGAACGGGGAGCAAGTGTGACAGAAGACCCTTGCCTGTGTCTGCTTCTGTATTTGCCCAACCTGTGCAAGGGTGTGTCACCCAGTAGACACTAAAGGTCTCCACACTGCTGCCACCTGGGCTGTCCTGAAACAAGCTTTTCTACTTGAACTTGGACACGCGTGTGGATGTCAGTGTGGATGCTCTGCGATATGCAAAAGGTAAGAGTAACAGGAAGTACGAACTTGCAAGAACAAGGATTGTAAAGGACGGTGGGCGGGGCTACTTGACAGTGCTTTTGATATTGTCGCAAGCAGTAAGCACCAGAGAGGCTTAATGTGGCTGCGACCTTCTTTCTTGCACCTGGGGCTTCCAGGCAGTTTCCATGACCTTATCAGAGGCGGCAGAGCATGAACGAGCAAGCTCCAACATGAGATGTTAGGAAACCCCATGCCCTCTCTGTCCAGGGCCTCCTCCTGTCTGAAAAGACGAGTGAGCTGGATTATGTTGTTAGACTCATGTTTGTGTTTATTTTTTTAATCATAGAAAAAGCTTTTAACTACATTAGTTAGAATTTATGTGAAACTGCATGTCACATATCAGCAGTATACCAATAATGTGACCTCATCTAAAACCAACATTTTCAAAATATGAAATTTATACCTATAATATACATGGTAAATATTTTGTCCCACCTTAAATTTCTAAAGCATGCTCATTTACACATTGACTGAAATGTATGTAAACATTCTTTTATAGTAAGCCAAAACATCTATCCCAACTACACAAAAAGAAAATAGTTAAATTACAAAACTGTGTACATGTATTAAACACTATCTCCTAATATTCTCCTCTGATAGGAAAGGCATAATGATTCTGTCACCCAAGCTACCATCTTTACCAGTCTCCCTCCTCTAGATATCAAGTGTTAACTGGGCATCTTGCTGAATTTCTTTGGAAATGATCTTTATTAGAGCTCCCTTCTTTAATTCCCTTTCTTCATAGGTATGGCACATGAGATGTTAACTGTTCCGCCACAGCTTTCCCATCTTCTGCCAGCAGTGGATGCTGGCTGCTGAGTCAGTATGGTTAGTCTGCGTTTCAAACTCCAGCCTGTATTGAAATGTAATCCATATCAAAGCCAGCTTTCTGAAACATCAATTCCACCTCCATGTTGAATAGTTGACCTCATGTTTGTGTTTTCTAGATGAGTGAATGAGGGCTGGAGAGATGGTTTAGCAGTTAAGGTGTTTGCCCATGAAGCTGAAGTACCAAGGTTTGATTCCCCAGGACCCGCGTAAGCCAGATGCAAAAGGTGGCGCATGCATCTGGAGTTCATTTACAGTGGCTGAAAGCCCTAGTGTGTCTATTCTCTATCTCTTTATCTCTCTAACTCTCTCAAATACATAAAGTAAGATTAAAAATCAATAAATTTTCAAAAAGAAAAGTGAATGATCAATATGATAAGTAAATGTTTTATAAAAATTCTTCTTTTTTAAAACCTTTTAATTTTTTTTAAAAATTGTTTTGCAAGGGAAGAAGAGAGAAAGAAAGAGAGAAAAGGAGAATGGATACTTAAAGGTTGTTGCCTTGCAAACAAACTCCAGAATCATGCATCTTCTGGGTATCTGGCTTTATATGAGTACTTGGGAATCAAACCCACATGATCAGGCTCTGCAAATCAGTGTGTTTAACTGGTATGCCATCTCTCCAGTATCAAGACTTATATTTCCGAAATTTGTCATCCATATTCGCAAAATAATTATATGTGATTTTTCTAGTATGTCATTTTATCATAGTCAATAATCATTTCTTATCATTATTTACCAAGCTTTGATAGGAAAAACATACAATTTTTTCAGGTAATTAGACCTTACATGCTTTCAAAACAATTTGAAGTTGCTTGCAAAATATGAATAATATATTAAATAGAGGCCAAAAGCAAATCAAAGAATGACTACAAAGAAGAATAAAGTCAGGCTTATCAGATGAATTCCATGCATAACTCTAAATCCAACAGAAGATGATATGGCCATTGACATTTTAAAATTCAGCTCTGAAATCCATGGTGTCCAAAGAAAGGGAAGAAATAATTACTTACCAGATAAATAATATCAAAAAATGATAAAGTCATTCATTCTTAAGAAAAACAACTTTTTGTGTGGTAGGAACCTGTCAGTTTTTTCTTCTGTGGGTCACATTGAAAGGGGAAATAGAAGACAGCATCCATAGATAGCAACACCCTTGTCCATTGTCCTACAAACACAGCAGCAAAATCGAGGAAGTATCCAGTCAAAAATGATACAGTCTTCCCAGTTATTTCTTTACATTGAGCTTATGTAAGCAATGTTAGCTTTGTATATACATGTTGGTTCATGCAATAGTACTCCATGTTATATTTCTGATCCAAATACAAGGAAAAGATTAGAAACATTGCAACATTGCTCACTGTTACAGATACCTCAGGGCTTGTGCACTAGAATTTATGCCTAGATATTAGGAAAAAATTATGGTTTATCTGCAAAAGAATTTTGAGTCACTATAATCATATTCTTTTACTTAGTGTGACATCAGTACCTCTCTTGCCATCAACATTTTTCCCTATTGTCATTTCCAATTTCTTAATTATTTTTGATTTAGATCTTCTAAAGCCAGTCTTTTTATTTTTCACCTCAATCATTGCCTGGACACCTAATTCAAGGTGACTGTTCTGTGAAACTAACATAGGATGCCATGTTCCTAAATAATAGTGGAACTTATGATGAATATGTTTCACCGCTACTCATAGAGATTATGTAGTAATATTGTCATTGGCCCTTCTCAACATTTATATATTATAATATTATATACACACACACATATATATATATATATATTTGGCTATATGTCTCTGGGTTCACTTGTCTTCCTACATAAATGTCAATGATTTTTATAGTAAAATTTTACCTTTTTGACAAATATCAACAAATGCAGTCTAGGAAAAGGAAATTAAAGAATACAAAAATAGTGCATTGATTTGATTACCTACTTGAGATCTAAGAGGAAATTTATGAGAGTTATTTTCATAAACTTTACAATGGAGTGACAATTTAAAACGTCCTTATTTAGTCTAGGGAAGCTATCTTCATTCTGCTATTCATTTCTAAGAAGATTACAATTTGTACAGAACCTCATTTTAGAAACTATCATATAGATAGATACCCATCATATTTTTAATTGTTTGGCAAGAAAAAGTTGCTTGATCTTGTTATTCTCATTCTTTACAATTAAGACAGAGATCATAAGAGCACCTACCTCACAGGGTTGCTGCAAAAGTTTACATGCACTAAAATTTTTATACCACTTAGGACCATGCTCTGCACCATGTGAACACAATAAAATAGCCAGTATAATCATTACTCTTGAAAAGCATATCATTTTTCCTACACGTTTCTTCATCAGCTATTCAGTAGTATAAAATAATAGAAATTGGCACCTGAAAATCATATTTACAATGTTTAGATGAATTGAAATTCTATTGTATTCATTATGTTTTCCTTTCCTTACACTATTTTAATGAATAGAGACTATGACATTTCTACTAAAGACAAATCAAGAAAGACTTTTTATAACTAATATCTCCTCAAAATTTAATGTTCTGTGTTAAAGGTCTAACCACAAATACAATTTTTGATTTTTTTTTTAATTCTAAAAAACCCTTATGCTCCATTAAGCTTTTTCCTAAAGACCCTATTTATCCACCCCTGGGATGCCCATGGAGTAAAATAAGCAAACACTGATTACGAAATCAGAAATGTGTCCTGGCCCTAGCTTACCTGTGCTTTCAGGAGCAGAGACTCCCAAGCTGATCACAGTATCCCATCACAGGCACTGAGTAGGGAGCCCAGGATCTAGGTAAGAACTCCCCTCCACCTCCACAAGTATAATCCCATTGACCTAGCCACTGACCTCACTCATGGACCTGCCTGCCTGGTCCACCCAGAATAGGGACTCAAGAGCTGATAACATTCAGCAACTCAGGCACTAAATAGACCAGGCCACACAGGGTCCAGCCCAGACCCCAGTGGAGATTGCACACACAAGGAAGAGCCTGCTCTGTGGCATACCACCATCCTACCCTCACCTGGCTCAAGGCTGACCTGGCCACTCAACACCAGCTCCATAAGAGCTGCTGTGGCTACATTCTCAGCAAGACCAAAGGGCTATCTGGAGATGGATAAACCCCAACACAAAACAAATGACACACAAAAAAAGCAAAGCAATATAACCCCAAGCAAGAATGACTAATCCCACAATAGAAGCCTCTAATAAAAACTAATTAAAGAGCCGGGTAGGGTGGTGCACGCCTTTAATCCGGGAGGCACAGGCAGGAGGATCACTGCAAGTTCAAGGCCAATTTGAGACTACATAGTAAATTCCAATTCAGCCTGGCCTAGAGTGAGACCCTGCCTCAAAAAAAAAAAAAAAAATGAACTCCAAAATGCAGTAAAGATAAGCATATATTCAAAAAACTTAATGAGGCCATGAAAAAACAGCTGAATGAAATGGAAGAGAAACAATATCCAGAGCTTAATAGGTAATAGAATGAACTGGATGAGATTCTCCAAAAGCAAAATAGAAATCATTGAATAGTGAAATAAACTAAAGGCAGACTTGATCAAATGTAGGAATGAATTCCAAGAGACAATAATAAAGTCAAATCAAGAATTTAAAATGGAATTCAATTTCAATTCAATTCAATTTTTCTTAAGGACAAAAGAGAAGAAATAGATCAGGACCTAAAAATCAATAATAAGGTCAAAAAAAATTTTTAACAGAAAATAAGGGAAATGCAGGACATCTCAAAAAGACCATAAATTCAAATCATGGGCATAAAGAATATCTTCAATAAAACTGTACAAGAAAGCTTTCTGAATCTTACAGAAGAGAGAACAATCCAGTCCAGGAACACACAGAACACCAAACAGGACTAGAGAAGAAATTCCCCCATGCCACATTACAGCTAAAACGTTAAACACCAAAAGTAAACAACTAAAATCTGCATCTAAAAAGGAATGATCAATGACTTTATTTACAACTAGAATCACATACTGTACATCTTTGGAGATATGAGTGATGTCACAAAACACCAGAGCCGTTTCTAGGAGTCACAACCCCATCCCCTAAAAATAAAGCAGTAAAACCGTAACCCTTGTGCTTCTAGGAGACAGGACTGAATCGGGCAGGACACTAGCAGGGATGCCTGTAGGTTCCAGTGGAATTGTGCAGGAGCCTCCCACACAAATGAGATGTCTTCTGATTCTTAACCTTACTCGGGTGTAACTGAGCTATTCAAGTGCATTTACCACATTTTCCCATCAGGCCTGTTGTCCAATCATTGCTTCTGTGAATACTGCCCCATTTCTGAAAACTACACCACAGGAACTCATATAAAGTAAAACAAACAAGAGAAGGAAAAGAAAAAATAAATAAACCTAGAAGAGATATCCATTCCAACAGATGTGCAACTCACAGCAAACACACAAAAATTAAATAAATAATAAATAGAAAAATAAATAAATAAAAGCTAGCTTCTGTGACACCTCTCCCAAACCATAAGACTACAATACCTGGGGCAAAATAGGAATTTTAGGTTGTCTTTGAGATTGCTGGAGAGAGACTATCTTGGCTCTTGTGGGGAACATAACTCAGAAGCCACCGTGCTGAATGTTCAATGGTCATACAAAGCTTCCACTGAGTCAGAGGTCTTGCAGGTTCTTGTATGATGTATTTTTATAAATGAAATCCACAAACCACAAGATAAAGTTTAAAAGTTCTTTTTACAGAATTTATATGAATAGGAATAATTGTGCTTGAGAGAAAGTTTTAAGAGATGAAAGGAATAAAGAGTTCCTGCTCAACTGAGCAGGAATAAGGTTTCTGGAAAATGGGAAAGACCATCTAGAGACAAAGAGGTCTTTTAAAGGAGCTTACTGGATGTGGGACTGAACTGGTCAGTTTATTCCTGATGCCAGGTGACTGGCTGGTGCTAAGTTCCCAGGAAAGGAGAAATGCATTACATTATATTAATAAGTAATCCATTGGTTCTGAGGTATTACAGTATTGTGGTTTGGGGGAGGTGTTATAGAAGTTTGCATTAATTAATTAACTAATTCATTTATTTTTGTGTGTTTCTTTGCTGTGAGTTGCACATCTATTGGAATGGATATGTCTTCTACATTTTTTTTTGTCCTTTTCCTTCTCTTGTTTGTGTTACTTCATATGAGTTCCTGTAGTGTAGTTTTTACTTGGGCTCATAATTTCCACTATTTAGAGGGAGGAATAAATCCATTATATTAATACATAAGACCAGAAACACTTATTTATCTCCTCTGGGAGATTAGAGGAGAAAGGAGAAGAGGGGGAAAGAAACACATTCTCTCTTATAAGCCTAAGGACATTTCTTTTTTTTTTCAATTTTTTTGGTTTATTTTTATTTATTTATTTGAGAGCAACAGACAGAGAAAAGCAGAGAGAGAGAGAGGGGGAGGGGGGGAGAGAGAATGGGCACGCCAGGGCTTCCAGCCACTGCAGATGAATTCCAGATGCATGCGCCCCCTTTTGCATCTGGCTAACGTGGGTCCTGGGGAATCAAGCCTCGAACCGGGGTCCTTAGGCTTCACAGGCAAGTGCTTAACTGCTAAGCCATCTCTGCAGCCCCTAAGGACATTTCTTGCCTTCGGCCACTTGTAGTTTACTTTCGGAGGCCTTTTTGTTAACCCCAAACTGACTAAAAGGTGAAAATAGCTGAAATACCAGAAAAAGTATTCAAAATCCTACTTTCAAAAATGTTAAATTATCCCATAATGGACTCAAGCAAACAAATGAATGAAGAAAATAATTTCAAGATGTAGATTAAAAAAATTAGCAATGTGAATGAAATCATCAATGAGGATGAAATATTCAAGAAAATAGAGGGGAAAATTAAGTAAGGAAATTGTGTTCTGGAAAGACAAAAATGCAATAAATGAAAGAGACAATTAAAGATAAAACAACTGTAAGTATCATCAATAACAAGAAAAAGAAAAATTTTGGACTAGAAAAAAAGGTTAAGGTATTATGACCTGCAACCATCAGTAAGGAAAAAAATGGTCATGAATACAAATCTACAAAACCTTGTGATATGATCAAGTTATCTAAGAATCCATGAGGCAGAAAAAAAAATAGCTGAAATTAAAAGGAAAGGCCTATAAGATCAGTTCAATAAAATTAGAACAAAAAACTTTCCATAGTTTTAGGAAAAGATATCCATGCACAAGAGGCATTTAGTAACTCAAAATAGGTATCAACAGGAAAGAACTCCACAAGCAACAAAAGCACAGGAATTAGAAAGCAACTATGCCTTAAACATGAATGGCTTAAGCTCTCCGATTAAAATACAGAGACTAGCTAAGTTCATTTTTAAAAATGCAGGCTGGAGAGATGGCTTAGCAGTTAAGCCCTTGCCTGTGAAGCCTAAGGACCCTGGTTACAGGTTTGATCCCCCAGGATCCACTTTAGCTAGATGCACTTGGGGGCTCATGCATCTGGAGTTTGTTTGCAGTGGCTGGAGGCCCTGGTGTGCCCATTTTCTCTCTCTCTCTCTCTGTCTCAAATAAATAAATAAATAAATAAATAAATAAAAATGCAAACCTGGGCATCATGGCACATCCCTTTAATCCCAGCAGAGGTAGGAGGATCAATGTGAGTTCCAGGCCAGCCTGAGACTTCACAGTCAATTCCAGGTCAGTCTGGGCTACAGCAAGAACCTACCTAGAAAAAACAAAATGAAAAAAGAAGCAATTATCTGTTGTCTCCAAGAAAAACATGTTAGTGGAAAAACTCTGACAGACTGAGAGCCAAAGGATATGATTCATAGAGAAAATGAAGGCTAAAAATAAGCAGACACAGTTAATCTGATATTTCATAAGGTAGACTTTAAATCAAATCCAAAGAGATAAAGAAGGTTCTTATATGTTATTAAAAGGAACAATTTAAGAAGATATAATAGTTGTAAATATATATACAACAAACAATGATGATGATCCCTAACTTCATAAAGCCAACACTAATGGACATCAAAGGTCAGGGGGTCCTAATATAATAACAGGAGTTATCCATTCAAATCAACAGAGAAACTTCAGAATTCAATTACACCATAAATCAAATGGACTTCACATATACCTATAGACAATTTCATCCACAAATCTGCAATACACATTCTCCTCAGCCACTCATGAAATATTCTCTAAGATAGAACACATTAAAATCCAAACAGCAAGTTTTAAACAATATTAATGAACCAAAATAATTTCTTGTATCTTATCATAGTGGAATAAAACTAGAAATCAATACTAAGAGCAAGCACTGAAACTATGCAAATATTTGGAAAGTGAACAATATACTTTAGAATGACCAATGGGTCATGGAAGAAATCATGGAGGAAATTAAAAAATTCTTAGAATAAAGTAAAAATGAAAACAAAACTTATCAAAACCTTTGGGATATAGCAAAGGCAGTTCTAAGAGGAAAGTTTATATAGCTACAAGTGCTTATGTTAAAAAAAGTCAGAGGAGTCAAAGAACTTAATGATACACCACAAGGTCTTAGAAAAACAAGAGTGAGCCAAACCCCCAAGTAGATGGTAAAAAGTAATAAAGACCAGGGCAGACGTTTATGAAATGGAGACTAAAAGACAATACAAAGAATTAACAAAGCAAAGAGTTGGCTCTTTGAAAACAAAGAGGACTGACAAACTCCTAGCCAAGTTAATCAAAAGAAAGAATGAGAAGACCACAATTTATAAAAGTAGAGATAAAGAGGAGGCAACAGAATTCAATAAAGTCCAGAGGATCATTAAGGATCATTAGAAGCTTTTGAAATTTTATATTCCAAAAAGCTGGAAAATTTTCAAGAAATGGATAAATTCCTAAACACATGTGAGCTATCAACACTAACTCATGAAGATAAAAACAACTTGTACAGATCTATAATAAGCAATGACATTTAAACAGTAATAAAAAGTTTCCCAGCAAAATAAACCCCAGAGACAGACAGATTCACTGAAGAAAGTTCTAAACCTTTAAATAAGAGTTGATACCAATATTGCTCAAAATTCTTTTTTTAAAATAAACAGTAAAAAATATTACCAAAGTAATTGAGACTAGATAAGAACATAATGGAAAAAGAAAATTATATATCAAATTCCCTGGTGAATATACATGCAAAAATTCTTACTAACATACTTGTAACTGAGTTCAAGAACACACTAAGAAGACTATATACCATGATCAAGTTGGTTCCATTCTAGGAATGCAAGGATGCATAATCATATGCAAATCAATAAATGTAATACAACACATAAAGACCAAAGGACAGAAGCCACAAATAATCTCAATAGATGTACAAAAAATATTTGACAAAATTCAACATCCCATCCTGATGAAAGTCCTGAAGAAACTTAGACTAGAAGGAACATACTTCAAAAAATAAAAGAAAAAAAAAACCCACTATCTATGATCATGCCACAGCCAAACTTGTACCAAGTAGAAGAAAAGAGAGCATTTTCTATAAAATCTGAAATGAGACAAGAGTACCCACTCTCTGTACTCTTATTCAATGTAGTGCTATTAAAGCAATAAGGCAAGAAGAAGTGAAAAGGATACACATAGGAAAGGAAAAAGACAAATTATCTATTTACAAACATTACTTTATGTTTCACACACCCTAAAGACACCACCAGAAAAAGAAAAAAAAAAAACTCTTAGATCAAATAACTCTTTTCAGGTAGATACAAAAATCAGCATATAAAAATAGGTAGTAAGGCTCGCTGTCATAGTGCTAGAAAGAGCCACAAGTGCTGCTGGGGAAGAAAAGTCAATAGTCTTAACTAGCAGTGGACTCTGGGAACTATAAAACCAACCAGCCAAACAAATTGTGCTCACTGTTATGATAGTGGCATGTCTGTTATGGGGGAAACCAGCTGCTTTCTAACTGGATATGAGGTTTACTCCATGGATGGGAATTCAAGCCTGGTATTGAAAACCTAGTCAAAGGTCCATGGCTAAGAAGGTTAAAAGCCATAGGAGGGAAGCTACTATTGTTCTTTGGCTACATGAATCTGTTGTTACCAAAACATTGCTCTCTAAATATTTATCTTCGTGTCCATAGATTAGAGATGCTTTCACTGTTGGTCAGACAAGTTTCTTTGGCACTTGGTAGTGAGCAACTACCGGGGAGACTCAAAACTCATAAAAGTCCTGAGAGGAAGTGATGGTTGGATGCTCAGCACTAAATGAGACATGGATGTCACCCCTTTATGGTTCAGACAACACTGCCGAAGAGAGGTGGAAAGAATGCAAGAGGCAGAGAATGTACAAGGGGGAGTGCTATGAGATGCTGTATTCAAGACATGGTGTGGCCCTTGCATTCATGTTCTCAAAGCAGCTGTCATCACCTGTACAAAACTTGCACATTCATTGGTCCCATCACCATTCATCACAGGTGATAGAGAAAGGGGAAAAAAAGACATCAGAGTAGAAGAGGGGCTGGTTGGGAAGAAGAAAGGGTTCAGTGGAAGGGGCTTGGGGAGGGGGACCACAGAAAGTAATGGGAGGAGATTGTGATCAAAATACATGATATATGTGGATTAGATAAATGGAAAGGCAAAATAGGTAACAGGAAAAACAAGCAGGTAGCTTTTCTATAAACCAAAAGCTAACTTGTAAGGAAATAAATCAGGAAAAACAATTTCATTCACAATCGCTTCAAATAAAATAAAATAAGCCTAGGAATGAACCTGGACAAAGAGGTAAAAGATTTCTGCAATGAAAGCTTTTAGACAATGAGGGAGAAAACTGAATACAGTTGTGAAAATGGCTATAGTACCACACATGTTCTACAGATTCAATGTAATCCCCATCAAAATTCCAATGAGATTGTTCACAGAAATGGAAAGCCGTCCTATGATTCATATGAAAGCACAAAAGACACTGGATAACCAAAACAATCCTAAGCAGAAAGTGTAATGCTGATGGTATTATAATGCCTGATCTCAGATTATACTGTAATGCTATAGTACCAGAAACACCATTGATACTGGCACAAAACCAGATATATACACCAGTGGAATAGAATAGAGGACCCAGGAAAGATACCACACAAATATTACCACCTAATTTTAAATAAAAGTGTCAAAAACCTTCATTGGAGGAGAGAAACCTTCTTTAACAAATGATGCTGGGAAAAAATGTATATCTACATTAGAAGAAATATTGTATCTAGGTTGTTTGATGCCAGTACTGGGGAATCGAAACCAGGCCAACAGGCTTTGCAAGCAAGGGCCTTCAACTACTGAGCCATCTCACCAGAAGAAACTAATGTGTTTTAAAACATTTGTATTTTTTTTTTATTTACAAACAGAGAGAGAGTAAAGAGAGAGAATATGGGCATGCCAAGGCCTCTTGCCACTGCAAATGAACTCCAGATGAATGCACTATTTTATGGAACTGGCTTTACATCGGTACCAGGGAATTGAATCCAGATCATTAGGTTTTGCAGACAAGTGCCTGGACACTGAGCCATTTATCCAGATCCCTGGATTCATTTTCTATGCATGTACTAAATACATTATAGGACAGGAAATGGCATAAAACAGAACAAACTGATGTACTAATATGGCTCCCGTTTATCCAGCATAGTGGGTACCAGCTAGTGTATACTAAATTCCATCTAGCTGATTCTACATGTTCATTTTTAAAGCATATTTTTGTTTCTTTGAGAGAGAGTATGAACACACCAGGGCCTCTTGCTGCTGCAATGAAACTCCATATACATGCACTGCTTTGTGAAGCTGGCTCTGAAAGTACTTGGAATCAAACCCAGGCCTGCAGGCTTTACAAACAAGTGTCTCCAATTTCTGAGCTATCTCACCAGACCCTACGTGTTCATTCTTTCTAATGGCTAGTAATTCTAACCCCTACCATGTGGTCTTCATACTTTTAACCTGCCCAAGTAGGTCTTAACATAGACATAATATATTCCACAAAGTTCTCTCTCTCTCTTTCTCTTTTGATTATGGACATACTTAGTGTGGATATATCATGTGTTGGTACAATCCTTCTCCTCATCCCTGCCCCCACTCTACTAGAGGCCTTCCCAGTGGGGTTGTTCCCCCTGGGGTTGTGGGTTATGCATTGTGGGAGCAGTGCCTTTGGGCATGATGTCCTAACCTGTGGCTCTTACAATCTTTCTGCCCCCTCTTCCACGAAAGTCCCTGAGCCATTTTGGTGGGCGTGTTTTAAGTCTACTTCAGTGATGAGCTCTTGGAAGCCTCTGGGTTTCTGCTTTGGTAAATGTTGAGTGTCTTCAGGGTCTGTCTCCTACACCCTGGCACTGATTGTCAGACTCACCGTGGAAGCAGCACTCTTGCTCGTCTCCCCAATTCTCTGTGGTTGCAGCTGGGGCTTGGCTGAAGTGTGAAGAGTGGTTTATCTTCTTGGGTCTCACATCTTATGTGAAAGAGAAACAGATTCTCCAAAGTGGAGAGTGAAATCAGCATAGGTTAAATGGGATAAGCATTATTAATTTAGGGAGAAATTGATGGATGTAGGCCCTCTTATAGCCAAAGACTAGTGGGAGCTTGGCATTGGAGAGCCTAACTTTTGTTTCCATAGGATTCTGACATGGCTCCTAGTTCCAGATACGGGTACTTTCCTCTGAGTGGATCTCTTAACCAGTCATAAAGCTATTGGTTACCCACAAGGCTGTTTGCTATCATTGCATTTATGTGTACGTTTTTTTCAGGGTGTTTGCTTTTGAGTAGCTTTGATGCCTGGTTGGCCAGACTGGTGTTGGCCACTTTGATTCAGTAGCTCACTTAGCACTTTCCAGCACTAGATGAACTAACTGGGGACTGGCTCTCTTCCAGATTCCAGCCAGTCTGTTCTGTGTCAGCTGCATGTGGTGTCTTTAACAATAGAGTCTTACCTTTTACCCCAGGCAGGTAATCAAGTGTTTTCATGGAAGCTGCCCTTGCTTTGAGGACATTGTAGATCTCTCGCATCAACAGTTCATTGTGGGTAGCAACTAGTTTCTGGTACTGTAAGACACAGGCCAGAGTCAGAAATTTCATACCACCTCTCCAGGGCTCTTCTTTTCAGGTGCTCCCCCCATACCCCTGTTGTGCCCACCCTCCTTCCCGACCCCCTCATCTTCCCCTCCCCACAATCCCTTCTGTCCCTATTGTTTTGGCCTCAAGATGCCTATCATGTATGTCAGCAACTCAGGCTGATCCAGGTTAGGAACAACAGATGAATGAGAACAAGGCATTTGTCTTTCTGTCAGAGTTCTCTTTTAATTTCCAATTTGGGTGCTGTACCCATCTGCCATGCTCTATGAGCACCTGCATGACCCAACCACACCCCTCTGAAACTGTGTAGCCCCAGGATGATGCAGTCTCATGAGGGCACTAACCCTCCTCAAAGCTGTATCCTCCTCAATTCTGTGTCTTCAGTACTGAGGATAGCGTTTAACACGTTACAAACACTTATGAAACTTGAATTCACTGTGAATCAACTACCCTGGGGACTTTCCCTAGTCCCAAACAATTCACTATAAGGTACCTCACATTCCAGTGGAGGCATCTGAAATTATTTGGTGGTGTTAGACTGGACATAAGATTGATAAAACTCAATATTAATATGCCCAAAGTCCTCTGTTGAAATTCCATAAAAAGACAATTACCGACAGAATCAATAGGACAGTGAAATAGGAATTCTCTTTAAAACTTATTCAGATGATTCTATTTATACCCAGAATGGAGAATGAGGGATTTATACCTATATTTCACCAAAAAAAAATATCCAACTTTGTCCCTCAAAATTTCAACATGTGAGTTAATAAAGAAATGATATAATGATTCTCATCTAACTGGCTATTGACTGCAAAAACGGCAGTATTATCGTAAACCTGTATTCCCCAAAATGAAAAAAAAAATGCTTCTGCCTTGTGAATGGTTCTAACTATATAATGAAACCTTCTTCAGAATATATTAGAAGTGACAGTGATTAAATAAAAGAATAACACAGTTAAAAAAATATGTATGCTACTCAGATTCCACCAGCAATTTGAATGGCATGAAACAAATGATCCCCTCACTAGGTGACATCAATCTGACATAAGTAATAGCTCCAGGAGAGAAACATACCTAAATATACCCCTGTCACAAGGACTTAGACTGGGTAGAAGCAGGGAGGACGCCCAGTGTGTGGGTTCCTATTAACTCGTTGACACGATGTTTCATCCTATTGCTGATCTTGGCCCTTAGGAACATTCCACCTTTTCTTAGGATTTCTAGCAATAGTGTATTTCAAATCTACAAAGGCTTTCTGCATTCAACCTAGTAGAAACCGTACCTTGTAATATAGTTGTAATATGCCTGGGACATAGCATACATTTTGAAGTCATTTTGTATGTACATCACTTTTGTTTTTAGTTGACAATATACACACAAAAAAATGGTCATTGTATGCAAGTAACGATCCGGCAGTTGCTAGTGTGAATTAAATCTAATGCATATATTTCTGAAAATATGCCTCCTTGCCTGCCATTAGAAACACTTTGGGCTGGTTTGCAGTAGAGGAACATACTGTAAAAAGCTAGTCTTTTCTGGGTGGTTCAGTATTGGAACATGGACATATTTATAACTTCCCACAAATTAAGATGCTGATTATTCATCTTCCCAGAAGAGATGTTTTTAAAAAATCAGAAAAGCAACAAATAACCTAAGCATTATGTTAATATAGTTAATACCCTAAATGAAACTGATAATTTCCTGAAAATATATACTTAGGACATGTCCCTCAAGAAAAGACAGAAAAGATAAATATTCCTAAACCACAAAGGAAATTATACTGTTAACTGAAAGTCCACCCGAATAACCCAAAGCATATGAGACTATGTGCCAGATGAACTGTACTAAATAAACAGAGAAGTTGTTAAAAACTTCACAGGCTTTTATAGACAGAGGAGAAAGAGAACATGTGGGGTTTTTTGAGGATAGTATAATATGAAGAGCAATACCGTAATGTGAAAAGTCAACTCTAGACTAAACTAATGACTAAGGTTGAAAAAAAATAGGTAATATACATTGGCTTGTCCCATGATAACAAAATAATATATGATCTCACTCAAATGAGCCATCTCCAAACTTTAATCACATATAATTTGTGAGCAGAGTTCTGTTTACCAGAGACTGGGGAGGGGCTGGTAAGGAAGAAAGCATAAGGCAAGATTAACAGTGGGTACTAAGCACCATTGCAACTGGGGTAAAAAGTTCTGGTACGTTGGTGAACAGTAGGAGGATTCTACATAACAATTATGTACAGTCAAATCTAAAAAGTGAAAAGAAAAGATTTTGAATGTTGTCATAAAGAAATGATGAACGTTTGAAATAATTATGCTGAACCTGATGTAAGTGTCATGCAATATGCATGCACATGTGCAGAAGCATCACATGGTACCACATTAAAAAGAGGCCCCCAACACCTCATCACTGAAGCAGACCAAAAATGAAACCAACATGGCTCAGGGAAATTTTGTGGAAGAGGGGGAGGAAAGAATGTCAGAGCCACATGTTGGGTCATGATACGCAGAGACATTTATCGTACCAATAACTGTGGGCCTACTCCACAATGCACGACCTGTATACCTCAAAAAGGAGGGGCCAATGGGAAGGAGTAGATCACAGATGAGCCTAATAATGGTACCAAACTGCCTGTATTTGCTGAATACAAAACTAATAAAAAATATACAAAAAAAAGTACATTTTTTGATTTAGCAAATAAATCACTAAAGCCTTATTCTCAGGAGCGAAGAACAAAATAAAATTCCAGAAACAGCATTTTAAAAAACTACCAAAAAAAATTTTAAGCTAAGTATTTCATGTGGAGAAAGCTATATCCCCTCACTGGAAGGCATATTGAAATACCTGGATTAATGCAGAGACACAGAAACCCCATGTTTCTCAAGTGCGGGAGCTGCTCATTGGAACCATATGAGGACTTTCCGATTCCTGAGTCTGCTCACAGATATGACTCTCTCAGTTCGGAGTGAACCTGGCTTGGGGAGCTTTAGAACCTTTGCCCCCCAGGTAATTCTACTATGCAGGTAAGTTAGAGAACCAATGCTTAATCAGGTGGTATAGTTCATACAGATCCCTCCTGTAAGACAGAAACATCCCATTCTGTAAGTTTCAGGGAACAAGGCGGCATCTGGACGCCCTCAGGTGACTCCTTCCCAGTACTGGATGCCATCCAAGGTTGCTCTGTAACTATCACTGGGCACAGAGCTGTTCACTCTGCTCCACAGTTAATCACTTCCCTGGATAAGATGTTTCTAATTTCCATGCATTTATATCCTTTCTGTACTTATAGATGTACTCTTAAGTGGTAGATAATACTGAGTTATCACATACTTATCTTGCTTATTTCTTTTGTTTAATTAGTCATATACACAGTGTACAGTCATGTTAGCCTCTCCCTGACCTCCCCCCTCTGTAGGGACCTTCCTCATTGGGGAATATGGGGCATGCATCAGGGAAATACAATTTAAAACAACTATGAGATCCCACCTTACCCAGTAAGGATAGCAAACATTAAAAAATCATGTGAAAATAAATGCTGATGAGGATGTGGAGAAATAGGAACCCTCATCCACTGTTGGTGGGAATGTAAAACCATCTTGCTTATTTCTAAACTAATGTTTATAAGTTATTCACATTAACACTATTACATTTATTTTTACAGCTGTAAAGATCTCCACTGCATATATGTGAGATAGGTTCTCCCCATTGTTTTCTTTTCCTTGTATTGTGGTGGGTTCCACTTTCCTTAAGGAGGAGGTTACAGGACTCAGAGTTCCTAAAACTTTAATTTCTTGAACTGTACAAAGCATGAAATACAGAGTAAGGCATATGGCATTATAAAAAAAGAAGAAGAAGAAGAAAGAGAAAGGAATAGAAAGAGCAATGAAAGGTGTAAAACAGGACTGGGATAAAGGTTAACTGGGATGGAGGTCTTTGGGGGGCAACTCAGAGGACATTATTTTAAATGAAAACCTATGGCAAAGTTTTTCCTTCATTTTGTTTCTCTTTATTGTAGCCACCTGAAGACAGTTTTCAAAAAGCCCTGACTTCTTTTCTCTCAGCCACAGAAAACATTTCTTCCCTATTCTGTTTCAATGTTTTCTCTTGCTACTACATAAGGCTACAGTTTGCAATAATAATAGAAGTATATAGTATATAGGTTAAGAGCCCAAATTTTATCACCAGGTACCCCAGATGGCATTATGGTATGCACTAGTGTCATGCAGGCTTTTAAATTTTGCTCATTTGGGAAAAAAAAATAGAAATCTAAAAAAAAATATATAAACTTCCAAATGTATATATAAGACAACTGATACTGTGTGTGTGTGTGTGTGTGTGTGTGTGTGTGTGTGTGTGTGTGCAGTCAAATAGGCTCATACTTAGAACATAGTAAATATGCAGGCTTTTTTCTCAATTGATTTATTTTCTTCATATATCTATTAACTACTACCAAATACTGAAGGCTGCCATAAACGAATGCCTGTGTGGCAGTCATCTTAGAATCAAGACATTGCTGATTTTGACTGGATGAGAACTCATATAGTTCCTCCAGCTGACATAATAAGAAACCAATAATGAATATTCATAAAAGTTAATGTCAGATGACCACTGATTAATTCACATTCAGTTTTTGTTGGCATGTGTGTGTGAATGGTGTGCATGTGTGTGAGAGCCTGGGGTGGACACTGGGTAGTCTTCCTCAGTTGGTCTCCACCTTATTTACTGAGGGAGGTTCTCTCCCTTGAACGCAGAGCTGCCTGATTCAACTAACGTAGCTAGTCACCTTGCTCTAAGAAGCCCCTGCTTCCTGGTCCTCCTGAGCAGTGGGGTAACAGGTGGACTGCCATGTCTACTTGGTATTTACATGAGTGCTGGAGATCAGAACTCAGGCCCTCATACTGCATGGCATGTGTTATACCCACCTCCACGTGCATTTTTATATTGTCTAATACCAAATGGTTTAGACCATGTCTAATTCAGCAAATTCTACAGGTTTTCTTCTCCTAAAATAACATTTTAATAACATATTTTATGTAACATTGATTACATATTATACATTAAGTATATAAATATATATATATAGCATATATAATAATAGGATATGTGAGAATAAATATAATTTAATATAAATAATAAAAAAATAAGGAAGTATTTTAATGAAAATCTATTGTGTATTTTATGGAAGAACTTACTTGTTTAGGGTCCATATTTTTATAGGGGAGTCCTGACAATTGAGAATCCTCTGAAAAGAGATCAAAATTTGATATTTACATGCATTCTTCTGGAAACTGTATTTCTCACTTTTCATAAGATTTCAGAAAAGATTTATGACATACAATATTGAACAAATGCCAATTTTCTTAAACCAAGCTTTTCTGAGTGATCATTTATAATCAAGAGCTTCCCTCTTGGGTTCATCTTGGTAGCTTGTGGTTTACAAGACCCATGAGGAGATGGCTCAGCAGTTAAAGGCTCTTGCTTGCAAATTCTGCTGGCCTGTGTTTAATTCCCCCAGTATCCACTTAAGGAGCCAGATGCAAAAAGGGCATCTGTAGTTTGTTTGCAGTGGCAAGAGACCCTGGCGCACTTACGCATTCTCTTATTCTTGTGCTCTCTCTATCTCACAAATAAAAAATAACTTTGAGAAAACAAGGTCCTTATATGTATACAGTATTGTCCCATCACCTAATTCACCTATAACATAGCACACCACTTCTGTCAAACACTCTCACTAGAGGTATTATTAAAAACAAAAAAAACACACTTATGTGCCAGGATAGCTAAGATCACGTGTCATCCTAGTCAACTAGGACAACCCTACTCTATATCTGCCTCCTAGTGTAATTATTTATTAATAAGACTCCTTTCACACATAAAAGTCTTCCATTGTAATACATCTTATGATTGCTACAAATAAAACTCAACAATGGCTGAAAACAAGATAGACTTCATAAAGTAACCTCATTAAAAAATAAAAGAACATCCAAATGTGCACAGCCATTCTTTCTAGCAGTTGAGAGATGAGCAGCCATCAATCAGCATTGACAAGGTCCTTGCCATGAATGGGCTACTGGCTCCTAGGAGACAGAAGAGACCAGGTGGTTGCAAGCCAGCCCTTCTCCACACTGTTCTGGGAGGCAATGTTGTTATGACAACATGATGAATGATCACTTGTCTTGTCTCATTGTTGCCCGTCCACTGACTAAAACCCAACCTCTGAACTGAGATAACTGCTTTTAAAATCCAGCTTCCCAGAATTCTTAGATACTCAAACTAGAAAGTAAGAAAACTATGAAAACTTCTGAACTACCACCAGTAGCTAGTCTTATAAGCACATTTTAAACAACAAAAAAGAAGTTTGCTATATTTTCTATGCTTATCTTCAATGTAGTAAGAATGTATAATATTAAGATGAAGACAAATTTATATTTTAGTGGTGGCCAGTCTATATTATCAAATTAAAACTGATTATGACATTAAATATTAGGTCATAAAAATGATTTAAGTTTTATTTTAATGGCATTGAGCACTTAGTAATTTGCAAGTTCCACCAAAAAAGACCACCCACAATTTAATATCAACTTGTCCTCTCCGCACACACAATTTATGAATAGAATAAAGTAGTAATAAATATGACTAAGGAGAAAATTGACATATAAAATTTTATATGTAAATTTGGAATTTGGGGTAGGGCTATATGCTAAGTGGATTCTTTATCATGTGAAAATCTCAAAGAAATTCTTTTTTAGGTAAGTAGCTAGAGCTTTAAGTAAATTAAATTAATATGAATATCTGATGCCAGTGAGGGTTATGTAAATACGGCTAGAATCCACCTGGCTTAAGGAATGAAAATCCTCCTGTGGAAAGGATTCCATTAAGGAAAGAAAGCTATTCAACTATACAGTCTTTAGTCTTCCAGGGGGAACAAAAGGAAAATACCCACTGTACAAAATTTCAAATGGGACCTGCATTCTGGTGAATGTGTTGGTGGGGTCACTAACTTTTCTGAGATTTCTCATACAGCTTGAAATGAATGAAGGTCCAGCTATGACTGGCCCACAGGGACATGCTCTTCATTTAAAAATTCAACTTCACCAAATGAAGTAAAGCTCCATTGTACATCAACCTTGAAGGCATGAGTGTTTTTCATTTGACTAAAGAATGTGATATGTAAAACATGAGCTGGGAACACACTTTAGCCCAGTTCCCACCCCAAAGTCTAATCCAAACGAATCCCTCTCAGATTTTATCTCCCTGATACAACAGAGGCTCTGTCAAGTTCTGAGAAAGCTGTGACAGACTAAGTTGACTCCTCTTCCCTGACACTAAAGCCAGTGCTGAGAAACTGGAATTTTTATTGGATGAAGGCATTTCCTGCTTGAACATTTATACCCGACCATTCCTTGTTTGGCCTTTGGAAGCTACTGGAAAAAGTGCACTATTCTGTCCACAAGAGTGTAAACAAGGCAATTCACAAGGCCACACTAGCTCTTGAACTTTCCATATACACCCATCAGGTAGTCCAGCTTTCTATCTTGTTGACAAAGACCATGTATCTGGCAAGTATGGTGGGTTTCAAGAAAGTTGTGAACCTGTGCATCCTCCATCACTGAATTCATCCTGGAGTGATCATTGTAAGACATTGAAGTATCAAAGAAAATAGGACTTCTGCTACAACTACAGCATAACACCAACCAGCACCATCTACTACTGATGAAGGCAAGAATTTAAATATGTGTGTGTGTGTGTGTGTGTGTGTGTGTGTGTATGTATGTATTTTATAATCAACTGGAGCTATTTTAATAAAAATAATATTTTATAGCTCAACATGATACTTCATACAATCAGAAACCATCTGAGCTTCTACTTTCTCTAAATGTTTGCTTCCTCAATTTTGTAAAACATAGGGGATGTTAGGAGTCCAGTGAGGACAATAATAATGTATTTTCCTTGGGACTGAGGGATGCCTCAGAAGTTAAGAGCATTTACCACATTAGCATGAGGTCCTTTCAGGCTGGGAAAAACTGAGTGTGACTCCCCATAATTCACATAAAAAAGCTGGGTGTACCAGGTGTGGTACTATGTTGGATCTCCAGAACTTGGGACTTATAAGTTTCCATTATTAAATCATATGCATTACTTATAATCAAAAAGATGTTCTTTATTCTATTTCCATGGATAACTGGCAAATATATGAAAAGAAAACTCCCAAGTAGCTATAAAACTCAGACTTTGGAACTCAGTTTTAATCAAACGAATGAAGATATTATTAAACATCTAATGAGTAGAGAAGCCAGGAGGATGAAGCACCAAGTATAACATATAATCTACTGAAGGAAGGAAAAAAGAAACGGAACATATTGGCTGGAAAAGAAAAGGAAAATTATAACTGAAAGACAAGGAAAGTTACAAGAAAAATATAATCAAGTGTGAAATAATGAAGAACAGAGAGAATTACTTCAGTGAAGGACTTAGCTTTGGGTTGACCAAAAAAGTATCATAAACAAGTGAGGAGGAAGGAAGATGAGAATGAAGGAGGGCAAAGGAAGAGAGGAGGGGAAGGAGGAAAGAGACAGGAGGGGTCATGAGACAATACATATGTAAACAGAGGACTAGAATACTAGAGGATATGAAGGTCTAATGGAAGGTAGAAAAAAGGAAGAGGGCTAGTGTTAACCAAAACTAGAGACAATATGAATAAGTCATAGGGAAACCGCTTCTTTATTAGCTAGTTAAACATATAGCTTAGGGCTAGAGGGATTGTTTAGTGATTAAGGTGTTTGCCTACAAAGCCAAAGGACCTAGGTTCAATTCCCCAAGGCCCACATAAACCAGATGCAAAAGGAGGCACATGCTTGTGGAGTTAATTTGCAGTAGCTGAAGGCCCTGGTGTGCCCATTCTCTCTTTCTTTATCTCTCTCTTTCTTTCACTCTCAAATAAATAAAAAGAATAAATATTTTTTTAAAGCAGATGGCAATATAAGAGAAAAACTGCTGGGCATGATGGTGCATGCCTTTAATCCCAGCACTCAGGAGGCATAGGTAGGAGGATCTCTGTGAGTTCAAGACCACCCTGAAATGAGAGAGTGAATTCCAGGTCAGCCTTCACTAGAATGAGACCCTACCTCAAAAACAAACAAACAAACAAAAAATGGAAAGAAGGAGTGTGTTTGAACAGAAGTACATTGAAACTGTGAAGAATGAAGCAACCAGAAGCTACAAATTGTAGAAAAAAAATCCAGTAAAAAGGGTAGGATACCTCCCAATAAGTTGGTCAGAGAAGCCCATGAGGCTACCAAAACAATATAGCTTTTGCCAATGCTCTTGCTGAAGATATGGCATGCTTTGTTTGAAGGACATGAAGGAATTAAGCTGGACCTGCACTGGAAACCTCTTTCCTACCAACAAGCTGTCAAAGTGGGAGGGAGAAATGTCATCAACAATCTTATGTAATGGTGGGCACTGCAAGTCGAACAACTGGACATTTAGGCAACATGCCCCCACAGAGCAGTAGTGGCATGGCTATTAGGTTATGGAGGAAACTGACTACTTTCTTATTGAATTTGAGGACTGATTCACAGGAGGAAATTCTTACTTGGTATAGAAACCTAGTCAAACCTTTATGGCTGGTAAAGTCATAAGCTCTAGTAGTGAAGCTATTACTATTGTTTGGTTAGATTTACTGTCTAAATATTTATGTTTATGCCAAAGGTTAGTGCTGCTCTTGCTTTTGGTCAGTGGAGCTTCTCTATGTAAATGGTGCAAAGTACTGTGGATACGCGACTCGTCAAATTGCTAAGAAGTGATAAGTGCTCTGCACTAAATAACATACTTATGTTACCCCTGCCAATGCTCAGAGAATACTGTAGAAGAGGTGGTAGAAAGAACGTAAGAATCAGAGGATGAGAGGCTCCTGAGACCATATCACTGAAGTTGACTTAAAACACACCCACCACAACTCAGGGAATTGGGCAGAAGAAGGGTTAGAAAGATTGCAGCAGCCACCGGTTGGGATGGCATACCCAGAGGCATTGCATCCCTATTACTAAAGGCTAGACTCAGAACTTATAAATCCACAACCCCATGGGGAATACCAGCAACTTCACTGAGGAGGGCCCTGAATGGAATGGGAGTCAGGAAGAGGGAAAAGATGGTAGCAACACATGATGTAGCTATACAAAGTATATTCATTTAAAAAAAATTCATTTATTTATTTAAGAGAGAGAAAGAGGCAGAGAGAGTGGAAGAGAGAATGGGCACACCAGGGCCTTGAGCCACTGCAAATGAATTCCAAATGCACACACCACCTTGTGCATCTGACTTATGTGGGTCCTGAGTAATTGAACCTAGGTTCTTAGGCTTTACAGGCAAGTACCTTGATGGCTAAGGCATCTCTCCAGGCCTTAAGAAATTAAGGCCTTAAGAAAGAAACTGTATAAATATTTTTATGAGAGAGAGGAAGAGAGAGAGTGCAAGAGAAAATGGGTACACAAGGGCCTCTAGCCACGGCAATCAAACTCCAGTCACATGCACTGTCTTGTGCAGATGTGCATCCGTGCATGCTTGTATCATCTTGTATTCCTGGCTTATGTGCGATCTGGGGAGTCAAACATTGGTCCTTAGGCTTCATAGGCAAATGCCTTAACTGTTCATCCATCTCTCCAGCACAGAAATTATATAAATATTTTAAATAAATTATATGTGTATAAAAGGAAAGTTTTAGGACTCTGGCTTCTAGACAATAGCCATAGCATTCATTCATGACTTCACAGTGGCTGCTGTTACACAATATTAGGCCCATCAACATGCCATCATGGATGATGGAAGAAGCCAAGAGGAAAGGAGAAAAAAGGAAACATGGAAGGAAGGAAGGAAGGAAGGAAGGGGAAGGGAAGGGAGGAAAGAAAGAAGGAAAGAGAAAGAAAGAAACAAACAAACAAACAAAAAATTACTCCAAAGGAACCCAAAATAAAGTCATTATTACCCCAAAATACTTACAGGAGAGCCTCCCTCTGCTGCGCTGAGTCTTTATTCACATGTCATCTTCTGCAGGAGGATTTCTAACCACTATATTTAAAATATCAGCCCTGATCTCCATTCTTGACTCCCTAATACTGTACTATTTCTGATAATCAATAACATGAGATGATATATTATTTACTTGTGCTGCATATTTCTCACTTATCAATATCTAATGAAATCTCCATAGAGCCACAGAATTATTGTTTCTATATTTTGTTCAGTAATACATCCCAAATTGTCACATTCCTTATATACATGACAACAAAACTTCATTGACTAAGTGAATGAAATCTCAAAAGCAGATCTCAGAGTAATCTGATTGCAACTATTCACTAGATAAAAGATATTTAAAATCCTGTAAAAGTATTCTACTTGTCTATATTGTTGCATCTGACTGTGCTTTTCACATGTATTGTCAATGTTACTGCTTGAACTCTAAAGTCTGCTTAAACCATTGTTTTTCTATGGGGGGGCTCAGAACTATGTATGTATGTATGTATGTATGTGAGAAAACACTAGAATTCATAATATGCAATAGTCTTGAATCTTAGCATAGTGTTTCAGGTAGTGTTTGTTGGCTGAACATGATCTGACAGCATGCATATTATGTGATTCAAGATGGGTCAGCCTGGACAGAAATGCCTTGGACTCATTATGCATTTGAATTAATTTTTGCTTGTTTGCAATTAAAAAAAACTTTACTATTGACACATTTTTATGAACCTCCACATTCAACTACATATTATGTTGTAACCCACAATTTAAGAAACTGTGCTCTGGGCAACAACTGACACTTATACAATCTGGGCATTACCATACAGAAGGGCTGAGAGTAGCATATTAAAAAAAAAGTGGGGGGGCTGGAGAGATGGCTTAGCAGTTTAGCGCTTGCCTGTGAAGCCTAAGGACCTCGGTTCGAGGCTCGGTTCCCCAGGTCCCACGTTAGCCAGATGCACAAGGGGGCGCACGCGTCTGGAGTTCGTTTGCAGAGGCTGGAAGCCCTGGCTCGCCCATTCTCTCTCTCTCTCTATCTGTTTTTCTCTCTGTGTCTCTTGCTCTCAAATAAATAAATAAAAAATTTAAAAGAAAAAAAAAAGACATAATGACCATGGTGTCTCACTTAGCGACAAAACAAAGGAAATGGCATTATACATCCTGGTCAAATGTGAATTTAACTACATCTGCTCAGGAATGCTTTACAAGTTCACTCACTCTCAGGCCTATCCAAGTAGGTGTACTTGGTGAAGTATCTGTCATCAAGGTATCTCATCTATACATAAGAAAGTCTTCAGACTAAGAGTCACTGAGATCTGAAGACACTTGTTAGAGTTTGGAAGGGTGTATGGGAACCTGTGTTTTGCTTTCGTGTGTGTATGTATGTTGTATGCAAGCACATGTACATCGCATATGTCTACATGTGTGGGTACATGTGCATATTTGCATGCATGCATGTGGCAGCTTGAGGTCTATGCCCTGTGCATTCTTCTATCATCCTGCACCTTATTTTCTTGAGACAGGTTTTCTTGCTGAGCCTAGAATTCACTGACTCGGCTACACCAGCCATCCTGCAAGCCCTGGGTATTGTTGTGCACCCACCTCCCCAGTGCCGCAGCTACAGGTGCATGTCAGCACACTAGTGCTTTACCTGGGTGCTGTGGGATCAGCCTCAGGTCCTCATACCTATACAGCAAGTATTTTGCCCATGGAGCAACCTCTCTTGTCTCTCAAGGGTGTTTTGATTTGGGATTATTTATCATAGCATTTCTCTCACAATAACCCTCTTTTTACAACCTATATCAACCAGGATCATCCACTCTTGCTTTCCAGGAAGTCAAAACTAATGAAGAAATTGGTCCCTGGAAGTGAGGTGTCACAAGTGCCAAATGGGAAAATAATTACATGGCAGCAAGATGACACACCCTAGCAGTTTCTGACATTTTAGTTGGAAAAATTTTAATTCATTCTAAATAAAAAAATGTATGAAGTAAGTGATTATTGGTTATATCATGAGACATAAATAATATAAATAAAGACAATTCCAGGCTTCTGGATAAGATATGTCAGCATGTTGGATGTATCAGCTATTACTTTCAGATTTGGCCAAAATGTTACAGAAGAGGGAAACACATGGCTCAGGGAATTATAGCTGAAGAGAATACAGAGGAGAGCTTTCCAGTAATTCAAGATCATCAGTGGCCAGACAGTATAATTTAATTTAATTTAATTTGTTTCCTTTGTGTTTTGGCTAGAAATACACAAAAATGAGGAACAGAGGAACCAAGGAGGCTGTTGATAAAATAATAGAACTTCACACAATAAAAGCCTAAGAAAAAGACAAAAAGAACTCAGAATTCCATCAGGCAATAAAGAGGTACATTTAATTTAGTAAATTAGGAAATATATTACTTAAAGTCTATTCATGCATTCTGAACAGAATAAAGCCCAGAAATAAATGTGTTTTCATATTCAACTGATTTTTGACAAAGGTGCCAGAAACAAACAATGGGGGGAAGTCAGTCTCTTTACTAAATGGCATTTGGGAAACTGGATATCTACATGCAGAAAAAAGTGAAATTAGGTGCTTATCGTATGCCATATAGAAAAGTAAACTCAAAATAAATTAGTCTTAACTATAAAATCTGAAACCTTAAAATTACTAAAGGAAAACATTAGGGAAATGTCCAATAGCACAAATCTCAGAAATGGCTTTTTATATTATCCCAAAAGCATAGCTACCAAAAAAAAAAAAAGAAAGAAAGAAAAGCAAGATTACAGAAAAACTTAGAAGCTTCTGCACAACTAAGGAAATAATCAAGAGGAGAAAGAGATGATCAGTGAAGGGAGAAAATAGAAATCATGCATCTAACCAGAGGATAGATTCAAAAATGCACACAAAGGACATGAACATGGGGCAAGACACAAACATGGCCAATAGTACATGAAAATGCTTAAAATTATTAATCACTTAACTATGTTAATTATAGCCATAATGAGATGTCACTGAAACCTGGTTACTAAATAAAATATGAATGAGAACAAGCATTAGAGATATGAAACAGAAGAGGAACCCTTGAAAAGTCTTGGTGGTAGTGTAATAAAATGGAAAAATATACAAAAATTTCTCAAAAAAAATTAAAAATAGAACTACAACATCACCCAGCAAACCTAATGTGTGTCTAGTTCAAGGAAGTGAAGTCAGTCCACTGAAGAGATGTCTGAGCTTCAGGTCTTCTGTGATGTTACTCATAAGGCAAGATACCAAATCAAACAAAGTACCTATCAGTGAATGGAAGAATAAAGAAAATATGAGATCTCTCCAAAATGGAATATTATTTGGCCTCCACTAACAACATGGGTGAACTTGAAATACATTAAGTGAAGTTATACAGATACAAAAACAGAAATATCATCTGATCTCCCCTGCATGGGGAATCTAGAAAAGTGAACCCATTAAAGCATAAGGTATAATGGTAGGTTTCAGGGTATCAGGGGCAAGCAGTTCAGAAGGATACTGGGAAGGTATTATTCCAAAGATTCAAAATTTCAGCTAGATGGAAGGAATAAAGTTTAGAGAGATATTGTGTAACATGACTAATTAATGTTGTATTCTGAAAAATTGCTGAGTAGACTGTAACTGTTCTCAAGACAAAAAGAGCTAAGTGTTTGCGGTAATGCATGTGTTAAGTATCTGATTGTGTGTGTGTGTGTGTGTGTGTGTGTGTGTGTGTGTGTGTGTGTATATATATATATATATATTTTTTTTTTTTTTTGAGGTAGGGTATTATACTATGTCAGGCTGACCTGGAATTCACTATGTAGTCTCAGGGTGGCCTTGAGCTCACGGCAATCCTCCTACCTCTCATGAGTGCTGGGGTTAAAGACATGTGCCAACACCCAGCCATATATATATATATATGTTCTTATATACATAATTATTTCAGAACATGATATTAGACAAAATACATATATAATTTTCTCAGTTAAAATAACTTAAAAATAATATCTATATAGAAAGTACAAAACGATCTTATCATTTCCATTCATCTGTAATTGCAGTGTCTCAACTTTCCACAGACAATGAAAGCAGAGACCCACCATGCTGAACAAGCTCAGCTCACTGGTTTAGGGAAAAACATTACTTGGAAGATTTAAGCCCAGAACCAACCCAGCTTACCTATCCTTTAATTGACCAATAATTCAACCCTATGGTTGCATCATAGTCACCAATAATCAAAAATTAATTGCATTTGCTTCTAATAACACATTGTTTTCACCTAGATATGTAAATGATGAAGTCTAAGCCCAGAAAAGCTAAGTAATTTACTCATGTTTCTACAGGCAGTAGGTGGCCAAGGCAGGATTTCAGTCAAAAATGGACAAGTTCTAGAGTTCATGTTATTCTCTGTGCTATGAAGACCTTCTACAGATTTATTAGACATGTATTTTGACCTTATAATTTTAAAATCAATATTAAAGTTGAGATTTTACTTGGAGAGGTTATAACATACATAGATTGATTAGTTTGTTAATAAAGTTTTAACATTAAATAAAATCTTATTTATAAGTTTCTAAAATGTGAGCAAAAGTCATTTAGAAATGTTGGATCTTTGCAGTGTTGAAAAAACTAAAAATATTAGATTTCAGAATATTAGGAATACTTTGTGTTAATAGCAATTTCTAAATAAAGAAATATAATTGATTAAACGTATGAGCTAATGAAGAGAAATCAAACAACTAATGACTGATTTGTTCTGTCTCACAGAGCTATAAATAGAAAAAAATATATTATTTGTATAAAACAACTAAGGGAAACTAGGTTCCAAATTTATACTTTCATTTCCAAGACTCTAAGAAAATCAAAGAGCCTTTGTGTACAGAGGCTTCTGTGTTAAGAACTCCCATTGACACAACACTCTACCACAGACTTCACAGGAACTTCTGTTAGTTTCTATAATTTTTAATGTATTTTCTAAACATTTTCTGTAATTATCTAAACATGTGTTAATGAAAAACTGTACTGTTAGGTTATAATAATTTATTTTAAAATTATTTTATTTATTTATTTATTTCAAAGAGAGAGAGGAGAGAAAGAGGCAGACAGAGACAGATAAACAGAGAGAGAATGGGTGCCAGGGTCTCTAGTCATTGCAAATGAATTCCAGAAGCATGTGCCACTTTGTGCATCTGGCTTTATGTGAGAACTGGGGAATTGAACGTGGGTCTTTTGGCTTTGCAGACAAATACCTTAACCACTAAGCCATCTCTCTAGCCCGGTTATAATAATTTGTACTGCAAGTTCCACATTCATATTATTTTTATATAACCTCCTACAACCATATATGGTTGCTATTCCCAGCCCAGTAGATGATACCACTATTTTCCCTATTTTACACAAGGAAGAGGCAGACAGCACTATAACATTCCCTGACTGCACAGTCAGTAAGTAAAGGAGCCAGGCAGCCTGCTTCTGGGATGGATTTTCACACTGTCCCAAAGCAGCATCATAATTCAATAGCATGTTAGCACTGATTATCAGGCAGCAATGTATTTTGAAAAGAATGTCAAAGGGACTTGTATTGTAGGATACCCACTAATTTCGAAAGCAGTAGCACTACTTTCTTCTTTACCTCATAGCAATCTCTTAAAACTAAGTGAATAAATGATTTGTTCACCTTCCAAACATATATTCCCTAGCCACAATCTTACAAAGCCTACTTTTCTGACCAAACTATAAGTTTTTCAATATTTTCTCTGCTATCTACTTATGATTCTCATTGTACATCTGGCTAAAAGACACCTAAAATAATCACACCACCACTTGGATACTGCCCTGCCTTAAAATTTTCTTTGCCAGATGAGTCTAACACCTTTTCCTTGCCTCACACAAAATCTTGGGGCACAAAGAGAATGTAAATGAACTCTTCACCAGAATGCCTAGCTCCCAACAGAGCACTTGTTCGCTTGTGCAAGATCATTAACATAGTCTTTACTATATTCATTTCTAGTAGCATTCTGGTCCCCTGGGTTCCTGCCAGAATTACCCACTGTGATGGTTAATCTTAGTTGTACAACTGAAAAAGAAAAATTAGAATCACTGTGGAAACAAGACTTTAGGCATGACTGGGAGAGATTTTCTTGCTTAGTTTGACTGGCATGGGAAGACCCACCCTGAATGTGGGACACACCATTCTATGGGATAGGGGTCCTGAACTGTATGAAAAGGAGCTAGCTTAACAGCAGCATTCCTCACTTCCTGTTTCTTGGCTGTGAATGCAATGTGAACAGCTAGATTCTTGCTCCTGCCACAATGGTCTCCTCACCATGATGGGTTGATTACCCTCAAAACTATAAGCCCGAATAAATCTTCATTACATTACTTCTGGTTACAGATATTCGATCACAACAAAGAGAAAGTCACTAATATATCCATACACCCACAGAGCTCTGTTCACAACACCCTAAGGTTTTTTGTTTTAACCTAATCCTGCTTTTCCACACTTTCCAAATCCCTCCAACACACCAGTTCCAAGTATTATTGAACAGCATCATCAGGAGTAGTCACAGGAATGTCTTGGTACCAATTTTCTAGGTCAACTTATCATCATTTGATAAAATACCTGAATTAAACAACTTAAGCTGGGTGTGGTGGGAAAAAAAAAAAAAAAAAAAACTTTAATCCCAGCAGCTGGGAGGCAGAGGTAGGAGGATGGCTGTGAGTTTGAGGCCACTCTGAGACTACATAGTGAATTACAAATCCACCTGGGCTAGAGTGAGAGCCTACCTCAAAAAACAAAACACACAAAAAAAAAAAAAAAAAAAAAAAAACTTAATTGAGCAAAGGCTTTTTTCTGAAGTTTCAGTCTGTGTACCCCTGGTTCTGTTACTTCTGAGCTCATGGTAAGGCAGAATATCTTGATAGGGTGCATGAGATGGGGAGTCACCTCATAGTCGACAGGAAGCCAAGAGAGCTTGGTAGGCATTGTGAGTGTAAAAGTTCAGAGGTCAGACAGGATAGAGTCTTATTGTGACAAGTGAAATGCATTTAGTTGACTTAAATGTAAGCTGAGAGAGTTTCTTTAAAGGAAAAGTAGAAGTTGGCAGGTATTGAAGGAAAACACCTGTTGGTATGGCAAAAACCTCTAGAGGCTTTGTCATCCTGTGATCTACCATGGAAGACCATATTTTTCTACAAGAGTTTATAAGCCCATTTTTGTCAGATATCCTTCATGATAGGACAATGTTAATGGAAGAACTATATTTAGGTTATAAATTCAATTATAAGTCATTTAGGAGCTGGAGAGATGCTTAGCAGTAAAGGCACTTGCCTGTGAAACCTAAGAATCCAGGTTCAATTCCCCATTGCCTACATTAGCCAGATGCACAGGTGGTACACACATCTGGTGCTTTTTTGCAGTGGCTACAGGCCCTGGCATGCCCATTCTCTATCTGCCTCTCTCTCTCTAATAAATAAATAAAAGAAGTCATTTAGAAGAACCCTTTTGCCTCCTCTCTCCCTCAGTTTTTTGGCAGGACACAAAAATGAAAACTTCATCCAACTGTCTTGTAGAGGAATAATGATCAAATGTGGCAGAGATGCTTACAGATAACCAACCTGACAGCCATTGTAACAATATGCACCATTAAAATGTAACAGCTGTTTCACTCAAATCATGCAAAATGATGATTTAAGCTGCTCTTAAGCACCCCCCCCAAAAAAAAACAATACTGGAAAGCTCACTTCCAATATTTTGAAAATGCCTTCATTTGGGCAAGGACTGAGCCATTTCCTAAACTCATTGTAAAGATATAAACTTGAAGCTCAATATCCCTCTAAATGAGTTGGGACAATAGGCTCCTTGATTTGGGGCTGGTCTCCACCTATTTTCCTATATTACAATTGTTGTAGTAATCTTTTTATTGCTGGGACAAACACCTGATCTGAAGCAGCTTATGGGAGGAAAGAATTTATTTCAGACTTACAGATTCCAGGGGAAGCTTCAACATGGTGGAAAGAGCTGGGTCACTTTATCAGACATTCATAGCAGAGAGACAAAGAACAGCCAGCACTCAAGGTGGCTCTGAACACACCACAGGCTGGACTCAAGATACACCCCCTCCTCCCCCCCCCCCCCCCCCGCAGGGACACACCTCCTCCAGCAGGGTCTGCTGGAGACCAAGTAGGAATCTTAATCAAAAGCACCTGAGGCTATGGGGCCATTTACATGCAAACCACCACAGCAATCTATATAAGTTTGAGCAAAGAATTCTAACCATAATGTACTTAACCCAGGAATAATCATTGCGATTTTGTTATAATTGCTATTTTTATTTTAAAGGGATGATGAGAAATCACAAATGTTTTGGCTAAAATAACTGACATAACAAGGCAGTACAACTTTGCATCCTGAGAGAATACACACAAGGAAACATGCTGAAAGTAGTGCTCACCAGATATTAACTTTCAGCGTAGTAAATGGATCTAATATAAGTTCTAACAAGTTTTTAACTGAATGTCCTACAATGTTTTTCTTTATTTTGCATTGCTTAAAAGTTTTAGTTTAGAGTTCCAGTTAAGATGGCGGCGTAGGTACCACGCCAAAGCAGCCTGGGGGGAAAAAAGACCAAAAAACCTCAGCAAAATACACACTTTTACTAAAAAGTGAGGTGTATAGTAAACTGAAGCGGCAGCGGAGAAGTAGGAGAGATCCAGAGCATCCAGAGCCTGCACAGGCGGGAAAAGTGGCCCCGGCAGCTCGGCCAACTGCGGTGGCGGTGGGGCGCACCAGAAAGCTGCCAGACTCAGCTTCAGCCGCAGGAAAAGCCAGGTGCAGACGCTTCCCCTCACACCGCGCTCTCCGCGGCTCCCTCCCCACCCCCACCACCTGAGCCCAGCTCCAGTGAACAGAGCAGCATCTCGGGACCCAGCCACGCCAACTTGAGCCGACAGTGGGACCCAAGCAGGAGCAGAGTTCGGCAGCAACATCAGCAGCTCCAGAACCGGTACCAGCGGCCCCAGCAGCAGCAGACCTAGGAGTGGCAGCAACAACGCAGACCCAGGAGCAGCAACAACAGCAGACCCAGAAGCAGCAGCAGTTCCAGCAGTGGGGATGCTGATCTGCAGGGTCACAGTTGCCAGACTTGGTTTGCCCTCAGGAAAAGCCAGTGCCCAGCTCCAGAAATCAGAACAGCAGCCCGACGACCCAGGCAGCAACTTGACTGAGACCAAAATCACCCAAGGTAACTGGGATTGCACCAGGGAAGGGTCTCACTTGGTCACAAGCTGACTTGGATCCCTCAACAGACCAGAAATCTAAACCTCTTTGTTGATAGAAGATCTGGCTGTTATAATAACTACTCTGGCATACATACTTGGGGCTGTTTTTGACTGAATGGGTACAGTGTTTAGTTAACTTTTAGAATCTACCAGTGTTTTATTCCACTCAGCCTACTTGAATACTCCCATAGCAGGGAAACTCAACCCCTAGGAGCACCTTTGTAGATACTCTCAGAGTCTTAAAAGCCACATCTAACACCTTAAGCTCCTACCCTTAAAATATATAACATCAAATCAATTGATACAGCTAAGAATACTCAGCTAGCTAGAAAATCCAAGCATTAACTTAATCCAAGATGCAAAAATATATGCATTATAACACAAGAAACACTAAAAAGCAGGATGAAATAAATTCACCTAAAAGTATTAATGCATCAGAAATGACCTCCAGTGAGAACGAGTTAGAGGAAATGCCTGAAAAAGATTTCAAAAGAATGATTATAAGTATGTTCAAAGAAGTCAGAGAACAAATCAAAGGAGTCAAAGAGGAACTTAAAGAGGAAATCAAAGGAATCAAAGAAGATGCATGACACCAATTTCATGAAATAAAGAAGGCAATACAAGACATAAATAAGGAAATAGAAATATTAAAGAAAAACCAGTCAGAATTACTAGCAATGAAGAACACAGTTAATGAACTAAAAAACTGTGTAGAAAATCTCACCAGTAGAATGGATGAAGGAGAGGACAGAATATCTAAGCTAGAAGACCAGGTGGCAGATCTAATACAGTCCAACAAAGAGAAAGACAAACTTATAGAAAAGTATGAGTGGGAATTTCAAGATATTCGGGACACTATGAAAAGATCAAATATTAGAATTCAGGGCATAGTAGAAGGAGAAGAATTTCACTCAAAAGGCATAGTAGGTGTCTTCAACAAAATCATAGAAGAAAATTTCCCCCAAATTGGGAAAGAGGTGCCAATACAGATATAGGAAGCCTTTAGAACCCCAGCCAGACAAAACCTGGAAAGAACCTCTCCTCACCATATTATAATCAAACTTCCAACCACACACACCAAAGAAAAAATATTGAAAGCAGTTAGAGAGAAAAATCAAGTTACCTACAAAAGTAAGCCCATCAGGATTACAGCAGATTATTCAACACAAACTTATTACTAATAAGGTCATGTACCTTCAAGTTAACAAATTCACTAAGAAAATGAGTTTCTGTACTGGTTTCCAATATAAAAACTAAAATCACCCAAGAATTACTTTTGTAACGCACATGATTTCATCCTCCTCAGTTTGATGTATTTGATCTGGCTAGGGAAGTGCTTAAATCCAGATACTTCTAAATCAGCTGTTCTCAGTTCCCATTTCTTTTAATTACTGTGTTTATAGTTAAAGAAAATTGTTTTAATAGTCTTCATTTAAATATATTTTTATTTATTTATTTGAGAGACAGAGACAGAAGCAGAGAAAGAGAATGGGTGCCCCAGGTTGTCCAGCTACTTGCAAACAAACTCCAGATGAATGTGCCACCTTGTGCATCTGGCTTATGTGGGTCCTAGAGAGTTGAACCAGGATCCTTTGGCTTTGCAGACAAAAATGTCTTAACCACTAAGCTGCCTCTCAGTTCCCATTTAAAAGCAGAATCCCACAGTGGACTTTTAAACTATGAAATGCCAGTCAAAAGCCAAAACAGAATGTAGGGGTGACATCTCATCATAATCACATTTACAAGGTTACATATTTCTAACAACTTAGGTTAAAATTTTCTAATATAATGTCTACTACAGAACTAATGAGTGATTTCTAAGTTGTCTTTAGCAGAAGATCCTATGACAAGATCATTTCCTGACCATGCATTGGCAGAACATACGACATTCTGCATGTCTGTCAACATGAGCTGTACTATGGTCAGACAGAACACAGTGGAACTGTCATATCTGAGTAGCAGGACAAATTAATATCCCAGCCGGGTGTGGTGGTGCACGCCTTTAATCCCAGCACCCGGGAGGCAGAGATAGGAGGATCACCCTGAGTTCAAGGCCACCCTGAGACTACATAGTGAATTCCAGGTCAGCCTGAGCTAGAGTGAAACCCTACCTCAAAAAAAAAAAAAAATAGGGTTGGAGAGATGGCTTAGTGGTTAAGCACTTGCCTGTGAAGCCTACAGACCCTGGTTCAAGGCTCGATTCACCAGGATCCACATTAGCCAGATGCACAAGAGGGCCCATGCGTCTGGAGTTTGTTTGCAGTGGCTAGAAGCCCTGGTGCGCCCATTCTCTGTCTCTATCTGCCTCTTTCTCTCTCTGTTGCTCTCAAATAAATAAATAAACAAAATATGTTTTTTAAATTAATATCCCAAAACTCAGTGCTGGCACACAGAATTCTATAAAGGAATACCAGTTTGGAGGAGGACTGAAAAACTTGACATTCTTAAGAGAAGGCAGGAACTGCTACTGCATCAAAACCAAGTACATAACTATAGTAACTCAAGTTTTCAATAAGGATGTGGGTGTTTGTAAGAGGACAATTGTGAAAATATTGTGAAAAAAAGGTTTCCAGAGGTGTTAAGCCTATATGGTGGTTATCAATGGTTAGTTTCTGTTTCTTCTTCTGTATAGAAAGCCAATACCCACTCGGTGCAGCTATTGGAGGACATGTAACTATGCAGAGTTCTGAGTCCTTGGTACTATGTGGTGCTAGGATAAACAGCATCAGCATCACATGGGGCTTAAAATGCCAGGCCACACACAAAGCATAAGGAATCAGAATCGATATGTGTCAAGATTCTTCCGAGTGATACCTGTGACATTCAAGTTTTAGGAAGTCTCTTGCATACATCAGTGAATTTTATTAAGATCATTATGGAGTGCCTGTACCATAAAGCCCTCTGACACAAAGCCCCCCCAAAAAACCCATTTACACAAAATGTCTTTTTCATTGATTTTTTTTTTTGGTGGGGGGGAATGGTCTGGTGCTGTGAGTATCTATGAAAGGGAGAGTTCACAAACGAGGACCAAAGATGATCTTGAAACAGTGTAGGCTTAGATGCGGGTATAGTCAATTCACTGGGAAGAATTTCTGTTCTGATCAAGCTTTGAGATTCCTATGTATGTGACAATGACATCTCAGTGGATAGGGCAAGTGAGATTCGGTTTTTGGAAGCAAAGCCTTTCCCCTGTATCCTGGACAAATACACAAGATTCAGGAATGTTTTCTTAGCTTCTTTGGAGAATCAGATCAGGAAATGGAGCTGAACTGTATCAAATTAAAAATCAAGAGCCTCCTCAGAAAAACTTGCAACTCTGCAGAAAAGAACGAAATTAGAATTCTTAACTCTTAACTATATCCCATTTCTTCCCTTCCCAGCAGTGAACTATAGTGGCCAACTAATGTTTTGATGACAAAATCACTTTGGAAGAAAAAGTTACCATGATATGACAGAAGCTTTTTTCTTTGAGATCAGAAATGAAAAAAAGAAAGAAAGAAAGAAAGAAATTTACCATATAGGTATGAGACATTCTATTCTTTGGAAAAGAGGATAAAGGGATATATTGTCCATTTTCATGAACCAGATGGCAAAGCCATGTGTATTGTGGATCTTGTTTATTTGTCCAAATTGCAGAGGATAGGCATTACCTCAGAAAACTGCATCTAATCTACTCTATCCACTGAGGTGACATTGTCACATGAGCAGAAACATCAACAAGGTACTGTTCCTTATTACAATATCTATATATATGGTCAAAGGATAACCCTCACAAGACTTGAATAGAAGAAGGTGTGGCAGAAAAAATCTGTATGAGATGGATGGATGATAGATAGGTAGGTAGGTAAATAGCTAGATAGTTAGAGAGAGAGAGAGAGAGAGAGAGAGAGAGAGATAAATTTAGAAGCATATCAGAGGAGATGAAATATTCTGCAAACACTTTCAAACTGTGCTTTCTGTAGAAAAATTTATCCAGCTCTCACATACCAGAAATAATCATAAATATTCTTGTTAATGGCTATTTAGTTAAAACTCTGGATGGGAATTTTCAACTGACTTTCCTCATAGACGAGCTGTAGTCTAGTGACCAGACCAGACCATGGAAAGTGGAAATCCAATTACAAACAGATTGAAGAACAGACTCACTCAGCAGGTTTTCAATTGAAATGGAGCCAACTTCATCATGTATAAAGATTTGAAGTTTAGAAGTGAAATAGAAAAACCACAAAGGTAAAAACTGGGAGTAGACTTTTGTTAGAATGCAAGATGTTTTACATGTTAACTTTTTCTCCTGAGTAACTAACAGAACATCTGTATAGGCTAACATTTAAATGTTTTGCTCCTAAGATTACACTAATTGTGCTTTCCAATTGCTCCATACAATATTGTTTTCTCCTACTGTGGAAAATACACTATGCACATATTTTAATTGCTTCCTTTATTACTATGTGCTGAAAATAGTATGCTCTACCCTAATCTGGTAATGGACTTTTCATTCTCTCTTTGTTCTCAGCCTGCTTATAAGTATGTTGAGGCTGTGTTTTCTATCTAAACATTTTCTAACTTTCCAAGTAAATCTAAAATTTTAGTCATTATGGAATGCCATCATGAAATTAGAAATTAGCCTTGCTCATAGAGAACTATTTTCATTGAATTGTTTTTTGTTTGTTTGTTTGTTTGTTTGTTTTTTTGTTTGTTTGTTTTGCCTAATACTAATTCAGCTGCATTCATTCTCTTTTGGTTAACATATAGTCTTATTTTCCAGCATTTTTTCTTTCAAACTTTAGTGTGTTTATATTTTCACCAAATCTCTTAGTCCACAAAGCAGGACTTTAAACTACAACAATTGCAAGATTTTAAATAGAGGTTATATTTCATTTATATTTATCTCGTTTGTTGATAATTTTAGATCATTTTTATCTTATTTGTGCTTTTCATGGTCTCAATTATTCTGTTTCTTTTTTCTTGTGTCTGGCGTTCTTTTGATTACTGCAGATATCTTGCTTGGTTTTTTTCCGAATTCATTTATCCTGTCAAAGTCTATAAATCATGATTCTTTATTAATGACTCCCATGCATTAAATCTAGACCAATTCTAATTTTTAACATCCTAAATTTCCTCTCATAGAATAGAAGCATTTTAGAACATTTTGATTCTAATAGCCTTACTAACTTAGATTAGAACTTTTCCAGAATCTTATTTTTACCTTTTTAGATTAATATTGGTATAGATTCTGATCCTTATTAGGGTGTACTTCACTATTCCCTTTTCCTTTTAGTCTCTTTGAATTGCACATCTTCTATGTCTTTGTGCCATTTAAAAAAATAAATAAGGCCAGGTGTGCTGGTGCACACCTTTAATCCCAGTACTTGGGGATAGAGGTAGGATGACTATGAGTTCAAGGCCAACCTAAGACTACATAATGAATTCCAGGTTAGCCTGTCCTAGAGCAAGATCTCACCTTGAAACAACAACAACAACAAAGTGTTGACTTCTAATCCTCAGGAGCTGGAGAGTTAGCTCAGCAATTAACGTGCTTGCCTGCAAAGCCTAAAGACCCAAGTTTGATTCCCCAGATGCACAAAGTGGCACATGCCTTTGGAGTTCATTGGCAGATTGGAGGCTCTGGTGCCCCTATTCTCTCTATTTGCCTCTCTACTTGCAAATTAATTAATTAAAATATCTTTTTACAAAACCTCAGATACACTTAGATATTTTACATACTGAATGTTTGTTTAAATCCTTATCACACTATCACTAATACCATGCCTCCTCACTGGGTGAATATGTTTTGTTCACAGGAGCACAAGAAGGACACCTCCACCATTTTTTGAAGCCATAATTGTCTGGAAGAAGCAACACTTGCCTGCATGAAGATCACATGGTATAGAACAGCTTCAGTTTTCAGAGAGCTCTGGATGGCTGAGGCAGAGTAAAGCAGGACATATTAAGGGACAGAGGGGTGAAGCAAAGCGATCATGTAAACCTTATGAATGGTAATCAGAGTTTGGCACTCTCCATAAGGACAGCAGTGCTAGTGACCGGAGAGCCCAGAAGTATATTATTTCCCTTCCATTCACATTTCTCTGGTAGAAACCTGTCCTGGCCTCACACAGTAACATGTGCAGAGGAGCGAAGCCACCTGTGAGTTGAGGAAAGAAAGGGAATGAATAAGGAAGCAATGTGTACCACTGGGTGACGCCACTCATTACATAGACTGTATATTTAATGACTGGTGACTAAATCAGCTGTCCCTCAATAGCAAAAATACAGGGACAAGAGTAAAGAAGGCTCTGTTAAGATTCCAAGATAAGTGGATATTTGTCTGTTGGTTGGTATATCGAAAAAACGTGCATACTGTGACCAATCTGAGCCTTGTACCAAATGCCTAAACTCTCAACTTTTGGAACAGGAAAAGCTAGGATGCCTGTCAATCAGCAGAGATTGGTCAAGCATGTTTAAGTACCATGACTTGGGAATGAAGAAATTGGCTTTAGGACTGATCTCCAAACAGAAACCACAAGTGGTGACACCTCGGTTACTGTCATAGGCTATCTGTGTGTTTGGGGGCGGGGGGTGCACACACATGCTCGAGGTGAACAAAGTGATGACTGATTTATTGCAATGCTTACAATTTGAATCTCCCAAATAGCTGTAAAATCCAGCCAGCTTTTGCTATGACTGAGAAAGTTGTCTGTGAAATCCAGTCTGGCATGAACCTCTGTCCCCACAACCTAACACTGCATGAACATTACCTGTGCCTCTGCTCAGGGGTGGGAACATGGCATGTGATTTTCTGGCCAATAAATTATAACTACTTAAGCCTCAACTTTCTCAACTAGGGTACAGTCATAGTAATATGTATTTTATTGTATTTTCATAAGGATTATGATTTCAAGACCTGTAAATTACATAACATCATGGGGTTTGTGCTAAAGGGTCAATGAATGGGAAATCTCCAGCTTTGTTTTCTATTTCTCTGTGGTTAGGTATAGTTTGGTGGAGGAAGGGGAAAAAAAAAAAAGGTTTAGGATAACTTCCAAAAAGCATTATTTTAATGAAGATGCACAGTAATTTTAATAAAGTTCGTTTGAACAAGACAATTTTGTTATTTAACGAAAACTATGAATCCTATTAAGGTCAGATCTCTTATTTTTCATAAAATGCTGACAAATGAAATAAAATATTTGCTGCATACTTTCCAATTTGCTTGGGATTACAGATGTCCTGGCACATGGTACAGCTCTAATCACAGCCATGCCCACAGGTTGAAGGATGTAAAACAAAACAAAACAAAACAAAAAAAACCTAATGTGTGGAATCAGAGTTAACTGTGCTTGAGAATTAAAAAAATGTACCTGAACCTATAGTCTATGGGCTGGACTCAGTCATCTGATGAAAACCACAGGTACTCTTAAACTCTGCCCTGGGAATGCTGGAGGCATTAAATGCAGATACTATGTGCTCTGTGGGCCACCCAGGTGTTCTGATCTGTTCCAGTGTTCATACAGTAGAACAGGCATAAGGAAGAAAGTACAGAATTAAGTAGAACCAAAACATCTGTGTTTAAATATCATTCCTATAAATCATATAAGGCTTACATATAAAACATTCATAAAGTTGAAAATCACCATATCAGCATCTATATAAATTCACCAGTTTCTAATATTATGAAAGAAGGAACAGAAATACAACACAGAAGGAACTCCCATTGTGAAACCTAATTAAAGCTGGTGAATGAAGTAGATGTCGTTACCATCTCTAAAGCAATCAGCCTTTGCTACAATGAACAGCTCACTCATGAGGATCTACCTAAGCTTTTTCATTCTTTCCTATTGCTTCCATATTTCTGTAGTAAGAAGAGTATATAAAAGATGATATTCTAAATCCAGGCTGGAGAGTAAGCATTAACTCATTCTCAAAGTGCTGTTGCTAGGAATTACACAGTGCACATCTAATTTATCATGTGAAATAAGCACAGAAACATGCATCAGTGAAAATGTCGTAAGGAAGAGCAAGTATATAGAAGAAACAAAGTCACATCACTTCACCTAGAGCCACATTTTAGAAATACTCTTGTCCCCAGTGTCAGTCATGTTGTCACTAAATTATACTATGGACCTATGGCTATATTTCTCAATGGGCAACTTGAACGGTTGTGTAGCAGACCACTTTTTAAGCTACCCTACATTCCCAAACAATGCTAAAGTAATTACATCACTTCCCACTCTCAAGTATATCTTTATCTGTACAGCATACCCTTGACTTTTAAGATCTAAAATTTTATGAATTCAACAAACCTGTTCTAGAGAGTATTCATATACAGTAATGGTTTTTACCAGAAAAGTAACAGCTCGTGCATATTCACCTGCCTTGGTAAACAAGTTACAGTAACGGTTTCTGTATGTTAGGTCTTGTGGCTGAGAAGGCTAACCATCTATTTCTATAGATAGATAGATAGATAGATAGATAGATAGATAGATAGATAGATAGATAGATAGATAGATAGATAGATAGATCCAGGATATAATTTGTCTAATGGGTTCACTTTCTGGAAAACAAGGCAATTAGACATTTGAATAATAGACAAATATTACCCATTTGCCTTCATGACTATGAAATATATTGTCACAGGACTGGAGAGACTTACTATAGCTCAGTTGATAAGGTATTTGCCTTGCAAGCGTGAGGGCCTGAGTATGAGTCTCAAAACCCAAATTGGTTATGGCCTGGGCTTATAGTTCCAGCACTGAGAAGGCAGAGACAGGAGAAAGGTCTTGGTTTGCAGGCCAGCTAATACAGCCTTCTTGGTGACTTCCAGGCCAATGAGAGATTCTGTCTCCAGAAAAGGTATATGACTTCTGAGAAGCAACACCCAAGGCTATCCTCTGGAACCCCCCACCCCCCACACACACATGCACACATGTGCACTCCCATCTCACACACACAATTCTTATTTCCTGAGCAGTGGCACACTTCCTGTTAGTAAACTTCAAATGAGCTCAGGATTTTACACCCCAAAAGTCATTGAAAGTTTTAAATATATTAAATATATAATCATGTATATTAAATATAATAATCTTAGCTAAGATTTTTTTTGAGGCAAGCCCAACAGACTGGCCCTTTTTAATGCAAGAAAGTGAGAGTGAAAGAGCAAATTCACTGTCTTGTGCACAAGTGTGACCATGTGCACTTGCATTACAGTGCGTCTGACTTACATGGCACCTGGATGAATCAAACTTGAGTCCATAAGCTTGGCAGGCAAGTGCCTTGACCACTAAGCCATCTCTCCAGCCCTTAGGTAAGATTGTTAAGCTTGATTGCATCAAGCTCAAGAAAACTTTGCATATATAAATATATCTAAGTAATTTAATATATTCTTTCCCAAGTTAAGGCATATAATGATTATTTAGACATATTCTAATATTTGAATGTGCCATCAAAATTTAAATATAATTTAAATCTATCTGGGAAACCATAATCTCAAACTTGCCAATTAAATAGGGACTTAAGCACAGACTAAGCCAAACAAATTTCTTGGCCCTCGCTTATAGTTGATGCACCTCTTGCAAATTTAGATTTCCTCCCTTCCTTCTCTATTGTTTTTTTGGCAGTCGGGATTGTTTTCTGGGTCACCCCAGCCTCTGTCCAGAACTCCTCCATTCTCTCCTGACAGGCCATGCCTGGCTTGCCTTTATCTGGTCAGCACACTTTAGCTAGTGCTGCTGGTAATTTATACATGTGATTGCTGCTTTCAACAAAGTCGAGCTGTACGCATTAACACGGCATGCACTTGGGGAGTTCTACAGGCTGTCTTCCACCATCAAGAGAGAACTGAGATGGATGTTTTGACTCATCAAGGTTTTCTTGCTGTCATACTTTGCATTCCCATCTTTCCTCCGCCAATTAATCTTCACTTTTGTCACCATTCCAAAAGATTCAGACCCATTTATCATCTACCAAAATCTATCACCTCCACTCTATGACATCTTGGTTTTCTACCAAAATAATTTCCTATAATAATTGTAAACTCCACCACATGATTATTTCTAAAGTCATTTTGGCAACTGATCTTTGTCCTTCAAACTATGGACCAGAATCAGAATTATGTATGTCGTATTTCATATTTAAACATCAAAGCCATTGAAAAACCTAATCATTACATAAAAGAATTAGGTGTGGTAGTACAAGCTTATAATCTCAACACAAGTAGGAGGATTGCCAGTTTAAGGCCAGGCTGAGCTACATATTTAGACCCTGTCTCAGAGATAAAAACAAACCTCAGGAAAAAAAAATGAAATAGATACTTTGAGATTAAATTTAATTGTAAATATTATAATTATACTTAATATTACCATGCTCCTCTATGTACCAGACCTTTGTCAGCATACTTTCTACTATTTAACCTTATCATGCTAGGGACTAATTATTTCATAGATGATAAAACCAAATCAAAGAGAGTGAGAATGATTGCCCAAAGTTCTCCCCGCAAACAAAGATGGACATGGGATTCTACCCCAGGACCAACTCCATAGTCCTTCCTCTCCAGTTATTATACTCTTCACTATAGTCCAGTATTTTTTATTCCCAAAAGCCAAATACCCACCTTTAAAGCTTTTATATAGCTCCCATTATACTAAATACATAGAAATATAATATAACCTGTCTGTAAACATGTTTTTAAAGATATAGAATTACTATTTATTATATAAGGGAGACATTCAAAAGAAAATAATTGCAAACAAATAATACAAGATTTAATATATAAATACACTAAAAGAAACAATTATTCTAAGTAGCACAAAATGAACTCCAGATGCATGTGCCAATGTGTGCATCTTATGTGGGTACTAGGGAATCGAACCTGGGTCTTTAGGCTTCGCAGTGAAGTGCCTTACACATTAAGCCATCTCTCCAGCCCACAATGTACTTTTAATTAAAACACCTCAAGCAATATTGTCATCAGCCATGCAATTTACCATAATGATGAACAACCTTTGCTAATGTTCCAAATAAACTGAAGGAAAATCTTTCTCTGTGAACAATTGCATGCATTGTAAAAAAAAAAAATCAGTTAATATTAAAATGAAAAAAAGACCATGTCTTTATATTTTGTGGAATTAGGTTTCTCTTTCATCTAACTATGAAGTTTTTTTTTTCTATACATATTTATTTATTTTTGCAATGCACGGCCCAAACCTCAGATGCTCACACATGCTAAGCATGTACTTTACCACTGAACCACCCTACCTGCCTTTTTTGCACATATCTGGTAGGATTTAAAAGTCAGTAGCACGTAGGGTATCTTGTCCCTGAGTTTCCCACTCCCTAAATGTCAGCAGAGCCTTTAAGGCATTGGGACAACCTTGTATTTAATCCTGGACACAGATTTCCAAAGCACCACTTAGCGGGAAGCTGCCACCTACTGGGGATACAATTGTAACAGAAAATCCAGTCCTTAAGGCTAAAAGCAGAGAGGAGCCACCCTTCATGAGCAGACATCAAATCATAGCACCAAAGATGGAAATATTTGGTTCAGAGTGGTTATTCTAAGAAAAACTGGCCTTGACCCTTAGGTCTTCTAGCATTTTGTTTCAACTTTTTTTTTTTTTTTTTTTTTTTTTTTTTGGTCATTTCTGCAAGAAAGATTTCTCGCTGTCACATCGGAGATGCTTCTGCAGCTGGCTCTTTTGCCAAAAGGAGAATTTTGGCATGGACATAGTCTACTATGAGTGGGAGAGTTCACTTGTTCTTGTTTTTCTCTCTCAAGCTTGATCACCTCCTTTTCTCTGATCTCTTTCCTTAGTATTCTTCCAGCATCACTAGTTAACGGTCCTAGGAAGCTCACACGGAAACGAGTGCCAAGAGCAAATGGGCGTGGGGGGAGATTAGAGGTCTACTTGCTCTGAAAGGGGATGACCCTTCTAAAACATGTCCCATTCATTCAACAAACATTTACAGGCATCGTCTCGGAGCCAAAGGTGGAGTTTAGAATTCTCCATGTAAACGATCATTCGGTGGCACAGCCCTGCCCGCTTGCTGACATGGGGAGAGAGACCCCAGCGGACACCTTGCTGGACACAGTCGTGAAGAGGAAGCTGATGGGAGCAGCAGCCAGCGAGGAGCTGTGCAGTGTGACTCTCAGACTCACCTCTGAGGACAAGGGTCTCAGAAGCAGCTGCAAGCCCCCCAGGGCACTGCTTGTCCACACGGGTGAAATCGCCCAAGCACCTTCTCCCGGCAGGAAGGCAGGGATGGGCCGTGCTGGGTCACCATCAGAGAGATCTCCAGAAGATCCCGGATCTGGGTTCCTGAGACAGTCTGTTGGTCAACATGGGGCTGAAGCCTCTTTTAAGGGAGCCCAGAATCTCCACCCCGTGGTGAAAGTGGACACAGGATATAGAGAAGAGGCCCAAGGCAATTTCCTCTCCGAGCCTGATTCACCGAGTTTGATTCCAGATGTCCTTATCAGGTACAACTTTCCCCACATGGCTCCAGTATGTTCTGTGGTTGGAGGGGTCTTGGCACAGGAAATTGGAGCAGGCTCTGCCTCAACAAGACCTCCCTCGTAACAACTTTCCTTTCAGTGGCGTAAATGAGAATGGAAATGTGGCGTGCCTGGGCCATAAGACAGCCCAACTCTGGAAGCCAGAAACGGCTTGCAGCATGACCGAGTGTACCCCCTGTTGCCCGCCCCCTTGCAAAAGTATCTTCCAGTTGAGAGGAATTGTTGATTTCATGACAAAAATTTCCCGTGAGAAGGAGGCCAAGCAGATGTCTTGCCGGGATGGACCAGCTGGGTTCCCTGATTGCCTTTTTGCTGAGGCTGTTTAGGATGCTGCATCCCCAGGCCTGACAGTTCCCTGAGTGTTAAAGTTCCCTTGCTGTCAGGGTATCACCAGCCCTGTGGAGGACTATGGAGATGCCTGGCAAAAACAGCTCTCTGTGGTTTACGGGCCTCTTGCTACCTTATTGGACTTATTTTCCACCTAATGTAGTGGAATCGTGTGTCTTTAGAAGGCCAAATAGGGCTGGAGAGATGACTCAGCCATTAATGTTCCTCCTGCCCCTTGTTCTCCCCCTCCCTCCCTCCCTCCCCCTGCTTACAAATAAATAATAATAATAATAATAATAATAATAATAATAATAATGTTGAAAGGAGCGGGCATGGTGATGCATGCCTTTGATCCCAGCACAAAGGAGACACAGTTAGGAGGATCACTGTGAGCTTGAGGCCAGCCTGAGACTACATAGTGAGTTCCAGGTTAGCCTGGGCTAGAAAGACACCTTACCTCAAAACAAAAAACAAAAAACAAAACAAAAAAAAAAATTAAAAGGCTAACTAAAAATTACGCTGAGTTGTGTCACTGTTGGGCACATACGCAAAGGACTCTACATTGTATGGCAGGGATACACATTTACAGATACTCTTTCACAACAGCAAGGAAATGGGGCCAGTCTAGATGTTCTTCAACAGCCGAATGGATAATTAAAAATGTGGTACACAGACACAATGGGGTTCTATTCAGCCATAAAAATAAAATGAAATTATGAATTTTGTAAGAAAAATAGATGGAGCTGGAAAATATCTTATTAGATGAGGTATTGTTAGGCTCAGCAAAACAAATACCATATGTTCCTTCTCCCATGTAGATTTTAGTGCTGCTGTGGGCATTGAGCAAGGAAGCCCCTCTGGGCTCCCGCTAGGCTGACAACCCACCAAGCCAGTGGCTCTCAGTTCTTCTCTTACTAGCAAATAATAGACAAACACAGACACATAAAAAGGTAGCTTCTGTGAGATTTGTTTTGAGAGAGACTAAATACAAGAGAGAGTAGAAGAAAAGCAGAGAAGCTTCAGAGCTCAGGGGGCCCCACCCACAGCAGTGAGGGTCCTGAGAGGGAAAATAGGCCAAAATCCAACTTGGATAAGGTCTTCTTCTTCTATTCTAATTGTTTTTTTCTTCTTTTTTCTTTTCTTCTCTATTTTTATTTTTTTTATTTTTTATTTTTGGAGCAAAAGGAAGATGCAAATAGTGAGAGAGAATGGGCAAACCACAGCCTCCAGCCACGGTAAACAAACTCCAGATGCATGTGCTACATTGTACACCTGGCTTACGTTTGTCCTGGGGAATCAAACCTGAGTTTTAGCCACTAAGCCATCTCTCTGGCCCAGCTCTTTTAATTAAGTATCTAAGTGGGATGAACTTTATTGCTATGTTCAAATCCATATGAAAGACTTGGATTGGTTGGTGCACCGGGGAGGAAAACACAGACTCAGAAAGGGCCCACCAAGGGTGAGGGGAGACCTCAAAAAGTTAAGAAGGAAAATCACAAAGCTGCTTGTTCCTAAACCCCTCATCTTGAATCGGACTAAAGTTCTTTCCTAGTCACACCAAATTAGGGTAGCATCTCCCTAAAATGGCTACCTGAAAAACCAGGTACCTTCCTCAAATTTGTAGCACAAGATTCAAAATATTAAATATGTGTCTTCAAATGTGAGTGTAGGTAGAACCAGGAAAGGAGAAAGGAGTTCATGAGATGGGAAAATAGAGGCTTTAAGGAAGGGGGCTGTGGAGGGCGTGGGGTCACATGAAAAATGAAAGGGGAAATGGGAATTACTGGGTGTAGAAGGCAAGAGGGGAAGGCAAGGTGGGGAACTAGAGGGAGAAGGGGCAATTGTGTATGAAGTGATAGCTTCTATTTTCCTTGATATTTCCTCAATACTGTGTTTAATTATATTAGATATTATAAACAAAAATAAAAGACCAATTCATGGCTGGCTGGGGGCAAAGGCCTGTCTACGTCCAGGATGTCATAGGTAGAAAATGACTGCCACAGATTTTAAGTCAATCTGGTCTACTTAGTGAGTTCTAGGCCAGCCAGGCCAATGTAGGCAAATCCGGTCTCAAATATAGAAAAACAAATATTAATAATAATAATAATTTTAAAATGTCTTATTCCAGAGGAATGCCAAGAAGCTCACCATTGGGGTTGGAGAGATTGCTGAGTGGTTAAGGTACTTACCAGCAAAGCCAAAAGACTCAGGTACAATTTCCCCACAAACGATGTAAGCCAGATGCACAGAGTGGCACATGCATCTGGGGTACATATTCTCTCCCCCTTTCTCTCAAATAAGTGAAAACAAAACTAAAAGAAGCAGAAGAAGAGGAGGAGGAAGAAAAGGTGGTGGTGATGGTGGTAGAGGAGGGGGAAGAGGAGGAGGTGGTGATGGTGGTAGAGGAGGAGGAAGAGCTGGTGGTGATGGTGGTAGTGGAGGAGGAAGAGGAGGAGGTGGTGGTGATGGTGGTAGTGGAGGAGGAAGAGGAGATGGTGGTGATGGTGGTAGTGGAGGAGGAAGAGGAGGTGGTGACGGAGGTAGTGGAGGAGGAAGACGAGGAGGTGGTGATGGTGGTAGTGGAGGAGGAAGAGGAGGAGGTGGTGATGGTGCTAGAGGAGGAGGAAGAGGAGGTGGTGGTGATGGTGGTAGTGGAGGAGGAAGAGGAGGTGGTGGTGAGGGTGGTAGTGGAGGAGGAAGAGGAGGTGGTGGTGATGATGGTAGTGGAGGAGGAAGAGCTGGTGGTGATGGTGGTAGTGGAGGAGGAGGAGGTGGTGGTGATGGTGGTAGTGGAGGAATAGGAGGAGGAGATCGTGGTGATAGTGGTAGTGGAGGAGGAAGAGGAGGAGGTGGTGATGTTGGTAGTGGAGGAGGAAGAAGTGGTGTGATGGTGGTAGTGGAGGAGGAAGAGGAGGTGGTGGTGATGTTGGTAGTGGAGCAAGAAGTGGTGGTGATGGTGGTAGTAGAGGAGGAAGAGGAGGAGGTGGTGATGGTGGTAGTGGAGGAGGAAGAGGAGGTGGTGGTGATGGTGGTAGTGGAGGAGGAGGAGGAGGAGGTGGTGATGGTGGTAGTGGAGGAGGAAGAAGAGGTGGCGGTGATGGTGGTAGTGGAGGAGGAGGAGGTGGTGACGGTAGTAGTGGAGGAGGAAGTGGAGGTGTTGGTGATGGTGGTAGAGGAGGAGGAAGTGGTGGTGATGGTGGTAGTGGAGGAGGAAGTGGTGGTGATGGTGGTAGTGGAGGAGAAAGAGGAGGTGGTGGAGATGGTGGTAGTGGAGGAGGAGGAGGAGGAGGAGGTAATGGTGGAGGCGGAGGTGGAGGAGGAAGAGGAGATGGTGGTGATGGTGGTAGAGGAGGAGGAGGAGGAGGAGGTGATGGTGGTATTGGAGGAGGAAGAGGAGGTGGTGGTGATGGTGGTAGAGGAGGAGGAGGAGGTGGTGGTGATGGTGCTAGTGGAGGATGAAGAGGAGGTGGTGATGATGGTGGTCGTGGAGGAGGAAGAGAAGGTGGTGGTGATGGTGGTAGTGGAGGAGGAGGAGGTGGTGGTGATGGTGGTAGTGGAGGACGAGGTGGTGGTGATGGTGGTAGTGGAGGAGGAAGTGGAGGTGGTGGTGATGGTGGTAGTAGAGGGGGAAGAGGAGGTGATGGTGGTAGTGGAGGAGGAGGATGTGGTGATGGTGGTAGTGGAGGAGGAAGAAGAGATGGTGGTGATGATGGTAGTGGAGGAGGAAGAGGAGGAGGTGGTGATGGTGGTAGTGGAGGAGGAGGAGGAGGTGGTGATGGTGGTAGTGGAGGAGGAGGAGGAGGAGGAGGTGGTGATGGTGGTAGTGGAGGAGGAGGAGGTGGTGGTGATGGTGGTAGTGGAGGAGGAAGAGGAGGAGGTGGTGATGGTGGTAGTGGAGGAGGAGGAGGTGGTGGTGATGGTGGTAGGGGAGGAAGAAGAGGAGGAGGTGGTGATAGTGGTAGTGGAGGAGGAGGAGGTGGTGGTGATGGTGGTAGTGGAGGAGGAGGAAGAGGAGGTGGTGATGGTGGTAGTGGAGGAGGAGGAGGTGGTGGTGATGGTGGTAGTGGAGGAGGAAGAGGAGGAGGTGGCGATGGTGGTAGTGGAGGAGGAGGAGGTGGTGGTGATGGTGGTAGTGGAGGAGGAGGAAGAGGAGGTGGTGATGGTGGTAGTGGAGGAGGAGGAGGAGGTGGTGATGGTGTAGTGGAGGAGGAAGATGAGGAGGTGGTGATGGTGGTAGTGGAGGAGGAGGAGGTGGTGGTGATGGTGGTATTGGAGGAGGAGGAAGAGGAGGTGGTGATGGTGGTAGTGGAGGAGGAGGAGGAGGTGGTGATGGTGGTAGTGGAGGAGGAGGAGGAGGTGGTTATGGTGGTAGTGGAGGAGGAACAGGAGGAGGTGGTGATGGTGGTAGAGGAGGAGGAAGAGAAGAGGAGGAGGAGGTGGTGGTGATGGTGGTAGTGGAGGAGGAGGTGGTGATGGTGGTAGTGGAGGAGGAGGAGGAGGTGGTGATGGTGGTAGTGGAGGAGGAGGAGGAGGTGGTGATGGTGGTAGTGGAGGAGGAAGAGGAGGAGGTGGTGATGGTGGTAGTGGAGGAGGAGGAGGTGGTGGTGATGGTGGTAGTGGAGGAGGAGGAGGAGGTGGTGATTTTGGTAGTGGAGGAGGAGGAGGTGGTGGTGATGGTGGTAGTGGAGGAGGAGGAGGTGGTGGTGATGGTGGTAGTGGAGGAGGAGGAAGAGGAGGTGGTGATGGTGGTAGTGGAGGAGGAGGAGGAGGTGGTGATGGTGGTAGTGGAGGAGGAAGATGAGGAGGTGGTGATGGTGGTAGTGGAGGAGGAGGAGGAGGTGGTGATGGTGGTAGTGGAGGAGAAGGAAGAGGAGGTGGTGATGGTGGTAGTGGAGGAGGAGGAGGAGGTGGTGATGGTGGTAGTGGAGGAGGAGGAGGAGGTAGTGATGGTGGTAGTGGAGGAGGAAGAGGAGGAGGTGGTGATGGTGGTAGAGGAGGAGGAGGTGGTGGTGATGGTGGTAGTGGAGGAGGAGGAGGTGGTGGTGATGGTGTTAGTGGAGGAGGCGGTGGTGGTGATGGTGGTAGTGGAGGAGGAGGAGGTGGTGGTGATGGTGGTAGAGGAGGAGGAGGTGGTGGTGATGGTGGTAGTGGAGGAGGAGGAGGTGGTGGTGATGGTGGTAGTGGAGGAGGAAGTGGAGGAGGTGGTGATGGTGGTATTGGAGGAGGAAGAGGAGGATGTGGTGATGGTGGTAGTGGAGGAGGAGGAGGAGTAGGTGGTGATGGTGGTAGTGGAGGAGGAGGAGGAGGTGGTGATGGTGGTAGTGGAGGAGGAGGAGGTGGTGGTGATGGTGGTAGTGGAGGAGGAGGAAGAGGAGGTGGTGATGGTGGTAGTGGAGGAGGAGGAGGTGGTTGTGATGGTGGAAGTGGAGGAGGAGGAGGTGGTTTTGATGGTGGTAGTGGAGGAGGAAGAGGAGGAGGTGGTGATGGTGGTAGTGGAGGAGAAGAGGAGGTGGTGATGGAGGTAGTGGAGGAGGAGGAGGAGGTGGTGATGGTGGTAGTGGAGGAGGAACAGGAGGAGGTGGTGATGGTGGTAGTGGAGGAGGAGGAGGTGGTGGTGATGGTGGTAGTGGAGGAGGAAGAGGAGGTGGTGATGATGGTAGTGGAGGAGGAGGAGGAGGTGGTGATGGTGGTAGTGGAGGAGGAAGAGGAGGAGGTGGTGATGGTGGTAGAGGAGGAGGAAGAGGAGGAGCTGGTGATGGTGGTAGATGAGGAGGAGGAGGAGGCAGTGGTGATGGTGGTAGTGGAGGAGGAAGAGGAGGAGGTGGTGATGGTCGTAGTGGAGGAGGAGGAGGTGGTGGGGATGGTAGTAGTGGAGGAGGAGGAGGAGGTGGTGGTGATGGTGGTAGAGGAGGAGGAAGAGGAGGAGGTGGTGATGGTGGTAGTGGAGGAGGAGGAGGAGGTGGTGATGGTGGTAGTGGAGGAGGAAGAGGAGGAGGTGGTGATGGTGGTAGAGGGGAAGGAAGAGAAGGAGGTGGTGATGGTGGTAGAGGAGGAGGAGGTGGTGGTAATGGTGGTAGTGGAGGAGGAGGAGGTGGTGGTGATGATGGTGGTAGTGGAGGAGGAGGAGGTGGTGTTGATGGTGGTAGAGGAGGAGGAGGTGGTGGTGATGGTGGTAGTGGAGGAGGAGGAGGAGGTGGTGATGGTGGTAGTGGAGGAGGAGGAGGTGGTGGTGATGATGGTGGTAGTGGAGGAGGAGGAGGTGGTGTTGATGGTGGTAGAGGAGGAGGAGGTGGTGGTGATGGTGGTAGTGGAGGAGGAGGAGGAGGTGGTGATGGTGGTAGTGGAGGAGGAGGAGGTGGTGGTGATGGTGGTAGTGGAGGAGGAGGAAGAGGAGGTGGTGATGGTGGTAGTGGAGGAGGAGGAGGTGGTGGTGATGGTGGTAGTGGAGGAGGAGGAAGAGGAGATGGTGATGGTGGTAGTGGAGGAGGAGGAGGAGGTGTTGATGGTGGTAGTAGAGGAGGAGGAGGAGGTGGTGATGGTGGTAGTGGAGGAGGAGGAAGAGGAGGTGGTGATGGTGGTAGTGGAGGAGGAGGAGGTGGTGGTGATGGTGGTAGAGGAGGAGGAGGTGGTGGTGATGGTGGTAGTGGAGGAGGAGGAGGAGGTGGTGATGGTGGTAGTGGAGGAGGAGGAGGTGGTGGTGATGGTGGTAGTGGAGGAGGAGGAAGAGGAGGTGGTGATGGTGGTAGTGGAGGAGGAGGAGGTGGTGGTGATGGTCGTAGTGGAGGAGGAGGAAGAGGAGGTTGTGATGGTGGTAGTGGAGGAGGTGGAGGAGGTGGTGATGGTGGTAGTGGAGGAGGAAGAGGAGGAGGTGGTGATGGTGGTAGAGGAGGTGGAAGAGGAGGAGGTGGTGATGTTGGTAGTGGAGGAGGAGGAGGTGTTGGTGATGGTGGTAGTGGAGGAGGAGGAGGTGGTGGTGATGGTGGTAGTGGAGGAGGAGGAAGAGGAGGTGGTGATGGTGGTAGTGGAGGAGGGGAGGAGGTGGTGATGGTGGTAGTGGAGGAGGGGAGGAGGTGGTGATGGTGGTAGTGGTGGAGGAATGAGGAGGTGGTGATGGTGGTAGTGGAGGAGGAAGAGGAGGAGGTGGTGATGGTGGTAGAGGAGGAGGAAGAGGAGGAGGTGGTGATTGTGGTAGAGGAGGAGGAGGAGGAGGTGGTGATGGTGGTAGTGGAGGAGGAAGAGGAGGAGGTGGTGATGGTGGTAGTGGAGGAGGAGGAGGTGGTGGTGATGGTGGTAGTGGAGGAGGAGGAAGAGGAGGTGGTGATGGTGGTAGTGGAGGAGGGGAGGAGGTGGTGATGGTGGTAGTGGAGGAGGAGGAGGCGGTGGTGATGGTGGTGGTGGAGGAGGAAGAGGAGGAGGTGGTGATGGTGGTAGTGGAGGAGGAAGAGGAGGAGGTGGTGATGGTGGTAGTGGAAGAGGAGGAGGAGGTGGTGATGGTGGTAGTGGAGGAAAAGGAGGTGGTGGTGATGGTGGTAGAGGAGGAGGAAGAGGAGATGGTGGTGATGGTGGTAGTGGAGGATGAAGAGGTTGAGGATGTGGTGATGGTGGTATTGCAGGAGGAAGAGGAGGAGGTGGTGGTGATGGTGGTAGTGGAGAAGGAAGAGGAGGAGGTGGTGATGTTGGTAGTGGAGGAGGAAGAGGGGGTGGTGATGGTGGTAGTGGAGGAGGAAGAGGAGGAGGTGGTGGTGATGGTGGTAGTGGAGAAGGATGGGGAGGAGGTGGTGATGGTGGTAGTGGAGGAGGAAGAGGAGATGGTGGTGATGGTGGTAGTGGAGGATGAAGAGGAGGAGGAGGTCGTGATGGTGGTAGTGGAGGAGGAAGAGGAGGAGGTGGTGGTGATGGTGGTAGTGGAGGAGGAAGAGGAGGAGGTGGTGATGGTGGTAGTGGAGGAGGAGGAGGTGGTGGTGATGGTGGTAGTGGAGAAGGAAGAGGAGGAGGTGGTGATGGTGGTAGTTGAGGTGGAGGACGAGGTGGTGATGGTGGTATTGGAGGAGGAAGAGGAGGAGGTGGTGATGGTGGTAGTGGAGAAGGAGGAAGAGGTGTTGATGGTGGTAGAGGAGGAGGAAGAGGAGGTGATGGTGGTAGTGGAGGAGGAGGAAGGAAGGAGAAGCAGCAGTTTGCCTATCATAGAACCTTAATGACTGCTGGGGGATAAGTACCTTCCAGAGGCCTTGGCTCAGTCCTTCCAATACTCCTGAGTTAAAATGATGCTTATATATTTCTGGATATTAAGATTACAAAGTTAAAAAAAAAGATAAATTTTCCTCTCTGTGGCTTTCTACACCCAGTAATTCCCACTTCCCCTGTTATTTCTCAGGTGACCCTGTGCCCTCCCCAGCCCCGTATCTTAAATCTCTATTTTCCCATCTCATGAACCCCTTTCTCCTTTCCAGGTTCTACCTATACTCACACCTGAAGACTTATATTGAATATTTTGAAGCTCGAGATACAAATTTGAGGAAGGTGACTGGTTTTTCAGATAGTCAGTTTAGGGAGATGATACCCTACCCTGGCGTGACTAGGAAAAATTTTAGTCTGATTCAAGATGGGGGTGGGGGTTAGGAGCAAGCAGCTTCCTGATTTTCCTTCTTAACTTTTTGAGGTCTCCCCTCAACCCTTGGTTGGCACATTCTGAGTCTTTGCTTTCCTCTCCCGTGCGCCAACCATAAGTCTTTCATATGGATTTGAACATGGCAATAGGGCTCATTCCACCTGGATGCTTAATTAAGATATTGGCCAGGGAATGATGTCCACCCCCACTCATGCCATCCTTTACCCCTGCCTTCATGGAGCTTCCCCTAGAGTCTGGGAGCCAAACTAAACCCTTTCCTCCCACTACAAAAAGAATTATCTAGCTGGGCATGGTGGCACATTCCTTTTATCCCAGCACTCAGGAGCCAGAGGTAGGAGGATCACTACAAGTTTGAGTCCATTCTGAGACCACATAGTGAAATCCAAGTCAACCTGAGGTAGAGTGAAACCCTACCTCTAAAAACCAAAAAATAAAAATAAAAATAAATGGACATTCAGACCCAGTGGGAAGTCCATATTATAAACTGGCAATTTGAACATTCTATAACGAATATCATAGGTTAGTTCAAGATGGTATTGATAATATAGAAGCTCACAGAAATAAAAACCTGACCACATTTTGTCAAGAAACCCAAAACCTTGCAAAACAAAGTGGGAAATAGGAAAACAAAATGCTTTCACCAAGGATAATTATATTTAAAGATTAAAGTCAAGAGTACTTGCTTTAGTCAAGAAATAGGAACTAACTCAACTCCACTGGGCACACCACTGAGGTATTCATGATGAAAACCAGACATCTTGGGCTGGAAAGATGGCTAAGTGGTTAAAGTGTTTGACCGCAAAGCCGAAGTACCTCCGTTTGATTCCCCAGGACCCACATAAGCCAGATGCACAAGGTGGTGTATGAGTCTGGAGTTTGCAGTGGCTGGAGGCCCTCGTGTGCCCATTCTCCCTCTCTCTCTATCTGTCTCTTTCTCTCTCACTAAAGTAAAATATTTTTTAAAAACCAGACATTTTAGAAGATGAATGACCATTCTGGGCCATATGTGCCATACTAAAAGGCTGGGCTTTACTCTGAGCCATGGTATTGGAACATAACAGAAGTCAGTTTCCTTGACTAGGCAGACAGATTGGGTGTGTGAGAGGCCATTGGTAGCTAGCTTTATTTGATTCTAACCTAAGATGGCAAGGAGAGTGACTCAACTTTGTGTTTCTTCCTGGCTTGGGTGATTTTTCGCACCAGTGGGGACTGGCTTGGTGGGTTTCTTGGGACCTGTGCAGAACTGGATGCATCAATGACCAACCATAATATTCATGCAAGCTGACCAATCATGAGCTGTGGGTGGGCTAGCTTCCCTCCCTGGACAAAAGTCCAGCTCCCACTGGGACAGCATGTGCTCCAGCTCTGGAATCCCCTCCTCAACAAGGAGTCTGTGTTCTCTCTGCTTTCTTTACTTCATGCTTTGAGATAAACTTTGTTCTTTCAGACCCTTTCCTGCTTTTTAATTCTTTAATTGGCAGAGAAAACTCACCCCAGCACACCCCTAGATGGTTGTCAGTATCCCATTACATTGTTTTCATTAGATTTGCATTAGAACCATTTTGGTCCTTTATGGAGAATGGAGAATAACAATGGTGGAGGCAGGGAGACCACCACACGGACCTTGTGCTCTTTGAGGGAAGAGATGAGGGGTCACTGGGGAAGAAGTGACTAGTGTGCAAAGGTAGGATTGTAGGGTTGAGAGTAATCGAGCTTCTCTCTGCTCTATTTGGGCTTAGTTTAGGGGTTAGAGTAATGGACACACATCAGTTTCAAAAACTTCCCGAGCCACTGGCTCTCATCCTCTTGTCTGACAATTAGCAAAGAACGGATAAACATAGATGCAAAGAATTGGAAGTTATAAAAGATTACTTTTGCGAGAAAGAAGTAAAGCAGAAACTCTTCCCAAGCTGAGAGGGGTGGCCAAGGGGCAGCTTCCAATAACCTTGGAGATATAAATTAGACATCTAGGTGAGATGAGATCCATTGTCCAGTTCAAATATGTATGAGGGACCCTGATTGAGTGGGTGCAGTGGGGTTAGGGAGGACAGCAGAGACTTGGAAAAAATAAATACAACCAGGATGTAAAACCAAGAGGCTGTTCCTGATCACAATATTGAATAAGACTGAATCCTCTTCTAGTCTTGCCATGGCAGGAATCATGTACGTTCTTCTGTGGCCGTAACTAAGTACCTGCAAAAGAAGTTGACCTTGCTTCTAATATCCATCATTAGGACAGTCCAAAGACAAGAAATGGTGAAGCGATTATCTGAAACTTGTTACTACTAAGTTCAGAACAGACGCGTATCTGGGCTCAGTCATGTCAGTGGACAATGTTGTCACTGACTGCTTGGGAGCCCCTAGACGGAGCAGCTCAGGGGCAATAAGAACATAAAGGATGGATTTTGAGGAGAAACATCCACTCAGGTTTTGTTACTAATGCTCCTAGTTATCTCAGCAGACAACTTTTCAACTCAGTGCTCCTGACCTATGATGATATGGGAGGAAAAACAAGGAGAAGGCAGCTTTTATGCAGACAGTCAGCCAGAGACAAGGCCCGAGAGAACAAGGAGATGCTTCCTTGTCACTCCTGGAAGGACCAGAACCTGTGTCTGATCTGCTCTCATCAAAGATGGCCACATGCAACTCCTCAGCAATGGCATTTCCTGCTTCTTCCTCAGCTCAGCAACAGGACAGTGCGCTGGCCCCCAGTGACTCAGCCCTTCCATGTACCAACCAATCAGATCTTACCCTCACAGACTGAGTCTGATGGCAAGGCTCACCCCAGTTAGATGCCTGACCCATATAAATGGTTGTGGTGGTTGGATTCAGGTGTCCCCCATAAACGTAAGTGTTCTGAATGCTAAGTTCCCAGCTGATGGAGATTTGGGAACTAACGCCTCCTGGAGGCAGTGTATTGTTGGGGGCAGGCTTATGGGTGTTATAGCCAGCTTCCTCTTGCTAGTGTTTGCCACACTCTCCTGTTGCTGTTGTCCATCTGATGTTGGCCAGAAGGTGATGTCCACCCTCTGCTCATGCCATAGTTTTCCCCTGCTATTATGGAGCTTCTTCTCGAGTCTATAAGCCAAACTAAACCCTTTTAATTTGCCCCCCCAAGCTGCTCTTGGTGGGGTGATTTGTGCCAGCAACTCAGAGCTGACTGCAACAATGGGCGTGCCCTGTGTGTAATTCTCTTGGCTACTCACTCTCCTGGCACCTGAGTGTCCAGGTCCCTGCTATGGTAATCGCTTCCTTCTTCTTGGCTTGAGTGGAAAGGGAAGAGGAGGAAAATTTCTTATTTTTTCTAGATATTTTCCTGTTAGTTTTCAACGAGTCCTTTGTCTCAGATGCTGCAGTACTTTGTTACACATATGATTCTTCCCTGGGCTCTGAGCTCTTCACTACCTACTCCCATAGCTTTCCCAAGGTGAAGGGCTTTACTGCCCACATTACGGTGCAGTGCTTCTTCTAAATATCTTGGCCTGGCTCTCATGTTTTTCCTCCCCACATGTGTGTGCTTATTTGCCCTTTCTCTAAGCAGAGGTTGCTTGGTGGTGGAGGTTTACTCCATCTTCCTTCCCCCTTTCCAGTCAGGCAAGGACGAGAATTTTTATCGGACTTCAGTCTTTCAGCTGACCTCCTCCCTGGATCCTAACTCCCCCTACAGTGCACCACATAATTCAGAATTTATCCTCCTGAGAATCTGTTTTATCAATTCTTTGCTAAAATTGGATAAGGACACCCATGTGATCTGAGTGCCCACGTGGTGGGCCTGAAAGAAATGTAATAATAATAATAATAATAATAATAATAATAATAAGAAGAAGAAGAAGAAGAAGAAGAAGAAGAAGAAGAAGAAGAAGAGTTAGAGAGGAAAGAAAAGAAGGTACACAGAGCTCCGGCCATGTGGAGGTAAAGTGCCCATGTGGGAGTAGGGGTCAGGAAATTCTAACCCTAGCCAAGTTGAGATAAGAGGGAGACTCACCAGAACCTGGAGTTTCACAAGTGATAAACAGGCCACCAAAAGAGAGTGTCTTCCCCTGGTAAACATAATCCTGGTATTCATAATCTTGTGGTAGTGGGCCCTACCTTTCTGTTCAGGTGAACCAGAGTGACAGCTGGTTGGTCTGGGCTACTGGCTGTCTCAGGAGGAGGCTAGCCATGATGCTAAGTTCTGGGGGCTGAACTTGACCAAACACAATGTCAGGATTAGATTTAAATCCTAAGAAAGACCTCCCTCCGGGATGGGACCCAGGTTGTTTATGGAAAAACATATCTAGGGAAGGGATAAAAAATCAGATGGTACTTTGATCTCTGGCAAGGTGGAGACTTCAAGGATACTTTCAGGAGCCCAGTCACCCTTACTGCCTAACAAAGCTACCTGACTCCCTCTTGTTCCCCCCACCCTCTTAAGAAAGCAATCTAACTGCTCCTACAGGAAAGGGAATGGTAAGGGTCAGTCATTACTTCTTTCAGATGAATAGTCACAGAGTAATTATAGTTAGAGTATCTCCCAGGGGATGGGGGTGAGGGGCTAAGTGGCCCTGAACATGTATTGATGGAGTGTAAGAGTACAGTCCTAGAAGAACATGTTGGGGAGAAAAAATAAAAGCAAGCAGTTAAGGGGGAGTGGGCAAACAGGCTGCCTTTAGTGATTCCATTCTTGTAGACTTCTAGGTCTGGGGGAGCATTCCTTGGGATCCCTGGTCAACGGAGTTAGTCTCAGGATATCTGAGTGTGAGCTGACGGAGATCTGCTCCCAGAACTGGTCCCCAGATGGCACAGCACTGTCTGACATGGTCTGAATCTGTTCCTGTATGGCTTTGTAAAACAGATGGGATATTAGCAGAGTTATCAGTAATAAATGCCCAATATTTAATCTTAATAATAGCAAATACACCAGATTTTATATAATAGCCTTCCTTATCATTTGAACCTATGTATTTAGAAGGAAGATTTCTTTAGCTGCGTTATTTAAAGCCTTTAAAGGGGGATATATATGGTTATATAACACCTTTTAATCCACTAGATGGAGTAAAAACAAAGACTAAATAATCATACCATTGAAAAATATTTTTAGTCTATTGGTGTTTTAAAACCAGTAAATTGGCCGGGTGCTCTAAGATTTTGTTGTTGTTGTTGTTATTTATCACACTTGTACCCAAGGTAATCACAGAGTATACTTTTTAAAATCTATCCTGGGGGTAGCCAGGGGCAAAGGTTGACTGGGTATCACTAGAGGTGCCTGGTGTACTTTTGGCCTCAGGACTTATTTAGTAGCAAACCATTCCTATGGTTGGAGAATAATGATATTTTGGCACAAGTTAGAAGGGATTCATCATTGTTCCCCTTATAAGGAAGTTTTTTGACTTAAGTGACCTTTGGTCAGATATGTATATGTGTGTGTGTGTGTGTGTGTGTGTGTGTGTGTGTACACATATACATATATATATGATTTGAAAATAACCATTCTGACATATATGTTTATTTTCCCCTTATTATAGAATTATAACTATGAGACAGTGGCCCAATATGTCTTTTTGGAAAGCTCTTGTGATCCTTTTTGTTTTTGGTAGACTTAATATGCCATTCATATAATATGTGAGGCATCGCTGCATCTTTGGTTATACATTTCTGAGTGTTTAAGACCAAGCAAGTAGCCAAAATTTAATTGAGAAGGTACTTTTGGAGGTCACTAATAGCTCTCCAAAGGAGATGTTAGGGACCCAGGAGGAGCACTATGGTTCCTCCACTGCTGCTGTTATCTTTTAGGAAGAATACGGGCCATGCTGACCTCCTTTCAGAAGCTTGGAGGACAGATGTCTCCTCAGTTGTGATCCTCCTGTTTCAGAATGCACACCAGTGTCTTTGTTTCTGGGTCTCTGTGTCCTCCCTGATCAGAAAGACATTAGACTCAGCAGAGGGCCAGTGTAAGACATAGTAGAAGTGTCCCAACATCTCCAGTGGTCTTGCAACATGGGAGCAGGGACCAAAATATTGGCCTTTTTAGCTCCACTGATTCCAATTGGCTTTGGCCTGTACATAGGTTATTAACACATCTTAGAAAGGAAATTACAACCAACTTTAATTCTGTACATATATAGTACATCGGATTAGTGAAAGAGATCTAGTTAAAGAATGGCACAAAAGCTCAAGTCACTTCGTCTGATCTTTAGGTTGACTTGTCCTGTGGCAGCATAGGTCTTATCTGCAACATAGAAAGTAGGCTCATCTATCAACACATCTAAACCAATTAACTTGGAAACTGTCAGGAAAAGACAAGTTAGACAGCATAAAGCTTTGGAACCTTTGTTTTTGTTTTTGTTTTTCGAGGTAAGATTTCACTCTAGCCCAGGCTGACCTGGAATTCACTATGGAGTCTCAGGGTGGCCTCGAACTCACAGCGATACTCCTACCTCTGCCTCCCAAGTGCTGGGATTAAAGGTGTGCACCACCACGCCCGGCTTACGCTTTGGAACCTTTGTTTGAAAATATCTTTGATCAGTCTACATACCTGTGTGGGTACCAACTACACAGGGAAAGTTGGAAACAGAACAGCAGAGTTGAAAATCATTTTTCTTTCCGATGAAGCCCATTGTTTGAGCATGAGGTTGTACCCTGCAGTAGGAAATATGTCATAAGGGTTAATTTACTAATGTTTAATGAAATAGAGACACCAGAAATGAGACAGTTACTTAAACAAAATCTTGATTAAAAATATTTGATTATACATAATAGAGTACTTTCTGGTCAATGCTGAACTAAAACAGCTGAGTTCTAAGTTAACCTTTGGCAAACACTGTATGACAACCAATGCTTTTAGCTTAGTCTTGGCTAGCAACTAATCTGATGTATATTTGAAATTTTATTAGCACAACACCATTTTATGTTTTACCCATGACTTAAGATTGATAAAGCCTGGGGCAAGCTATCCCAACATATTTTACCTAATAGGATAAACGTTACAATGACAGAAATCAAATCACTTAAACTTAAATAAGTAAACCTACTGATTACTATTTGATAGAATTGGCATAAATAAAACAGGAGCTATCTTTAAAATCACAACATTCTTAGATATGAAAAGCTTATATTTGGAAATTAAACACTAATGAGTGGACCTTTACCTTAAGACTCAGTTTCTCCAATAGTTAATGCCTGGGCAAGTAGAGAAAAATAGTTAACTTGGCTGAGTACCTTAAAGCCAGTGCTTATGCCCCCTACACCATGAATACACTAGTATCAGTGAGCTGTTGATGAGGCAGCCTTTAACATAAGATTCAGTTTCTCCAAAAGCTAAAGGCTTGACAAGTAGAGGAAGCTAATTTACTTTACTGAGAGCCTGAAAGTGAGTTTTTATAAGCATTAAACCATGAGCACAGTGAACTGTTAGACTCGGTTTCTCTACCAGTTAAAAACTTGGCATTGGGAAGACATATTTTAGATTTTTATGCATTTAAAGGTTTGAGTGGAGGGCCTCTTCCCTGAGCAGACTTGGTCACCACTATGAACTCCTGGTGATTCTGATCCTTATGTTGTTTTTTCTGCCTCTGTTTTTGTTTTTTCTGCATCCTTTTTTTTTTTTTTTTCTGTTTTTGCTTCTCTTCTTTATGTTTTTGCTTGCTGATCTTGGAATCTGATTGTCCCATTTGAAATGAAATGGAGGAAAGCAAATAAGAGAATCAAGAGTCATATTATGCCACTTCCAGTCTCACGTCTTCTACTTGGAAGGGGGCATCCCTCCAGACCATATTTGGGAGAAGAAATTAAGGTTTTTTTTAAATTTATTTTTATTTTTAATTATTTATTTGAGAGCGACAGAGAGAGAGAGAGAGAAAGAGAGAGAGAATGGGCACTCCAGGGCCTCCAGCCACTGCAAACGAACTCCAGACGCGTGCGCCCCCTTGTGCATCTGGCCAACGTGGGTCCTGGGGAATCGAGCCTCAAACTGGGGTCCTTAGGCTTCACAGGCAAGCACTTAACTGCTAAGCCATCTCTCCAGCCCAAAATTAGGGTTTTTTGTTTTTTTTTTTTAAAAAAATCTCCTTCCTACAGGAGTCCTAACCCAAATATCCTGATTCTCTCTCCAGTCAAAAGAGGACAGACACATAGTGCAGTCTATGTACCTCCTGGAGCAAAGATGGTCCAAGATGGGATATTTGTGCTCATCATATGAAGACAACTGCTACGCTCAAGTTCCTCCCAACCTTTCCCCCAGCTCCTGCACGTGCCTCACATCGCAACAGACAAGGAGTGTCAATGGGAGTGTAAGCTCAAGTGTAAAGACTTCTGTTCTTACTCCAGTCTTGACAGCCTAAATGCTCTTGGGGTTGGGGACGTTCCTGTGACCACTTTCCCTTCTCCCTTACTTAGGAGCCTACGATATGGGCACCCCTGGTCTATGAATGTTTGGGACTCAAGGGTTGTTGTTTTAAAGTAATCTCTGGTTTTATTACCTTGGGTACAGGTATTAGAGGTGTGACCAATCACACACAGCAGAATCCTTCCTTTTGCTGATATTTGAGAGAGAGGCAGATGAGAGAAATCATTTATCCAATGCCTTTCAACTGTACTATCTGCTTTTACCCTGAGATACACTTTAGGCAAACTTTGGTTGTCTTACTTAAGGAGTTTGTAACCTGATCAAATACCTTGACTCAGTTTACCCATTTGACCTTGTCTGTCTAGTGAGAAATTCCATGTAACAGAGGTGACTATATTTTCAGAAGAGAGGAACTATAAAGAGAACCAAAGTTATATGCTGTTTTTACTTTCTTTTCCATGTCAGAGACAATTGTATCTTTTATTTTTATTTGCTTTACTTATCTATTATTTCATTATCTCTTTGGACAAAGTTTGAAGGATACATGGCTTAAGTATGCTCGGGGTCTGAGATTAAGTGGGTACTAACCCTTTTCCCAGAGCTCAGCTTGCCATGACTTTAAGTCGCACATAACCGTAAGCAAGAGCAAGAAATGACAGAACAGAAAGCTAAGCGTCCTGACTTTTTTTTTTTTTTTAAATTTTTATTAACATTTTCCATGATTATAAAATATATCCCATGGTAATTCCCTCCCTCCCCACCCCCACACTTTCCCGTTTGAAATTCCATTCTCAATCATATTACCTCCCCATTACAATCATTGTAATTACATATATACAATATCAACCTATTAAGTATCCTCCTCCCTTCCTTTCTCCACCCTTTATGTCTCCTTTTCAACTTACTGGCCTCTGCTACTAAGTATTTTCATTCTCACACAGAAGCCCAGTCATCTGTAGCTAGGATCCCCATATGAGGGAGAACATGTGGCGCTTGGCTTTCTGGGCCTGGGTTACCTGACTTAGTATAATACTTTCCAGGTCCATCCATTTTTCTGCAAATTTCATAACTTCATTTTTCTTTACCGCTGAGTAGAACTCCATTGTATAAATGTACCACATCTTCATTATCCACTTATCTGTTGAGGGACATCTAGGCTGGTTCCATTTCCCAGCTATTATAAATTGAGCAGCAATAAACATGGTTGAGCATGTACTTCTAAGGAAATGAGATGAATCCTTTGGATATATGCCTAGGAGTGCTATAGCTGGGTCATATGGTAGATCAATCTCTAGCTGCTTTAGGAACCTCCACACTGTGTTCCACAATGGCTGGACCAGATTGCATTCCCACCAGCAGTGCAGAAGGGTTCCTTTTTTTCCACATCCCCGCCAACATTTATGATCATTTGTTTTCATGATGGTGGCCAATCTGACAGGAGTGAGATGGAATCTCAATGTAGTTTTAATCTGCATTTCCCTGATGACTAGTGACGTAGAACATTTTTTTAGGTGCTTATATGCCATTCATATTTCTTCCTTTGAGAACTCTCTATTTAGCTCCTTAGCCCATTTTTTGATTGGCCTGTTTGATTCCTTATTATTTAACTTTTTGAGTTCTTTGTATATCCTAGATATTAATCCTTTATCAGATATATAGCTGGCGAAGATTTTTTCCCATTCTGTAGGTTGCCTCTTTGCTTTTTTCACTGTGTCCTTTGCGGTGCAAAATCTTTGTAATTTCATTAGGTCCCAGTGGTTAATCTGTGGTTTTATTGCCTGAGCAATTGGGGTTGTATTTAGAAAGTCTTTGCCAAGACCAATATGTTGGAGGGTTTCCCCTACTTTTTCCTCTAGCAGTTTCAAAGTTTCCGGTCTGATGTTAAGGTCTTTAATCCATTTGGACTTAATTCTTGTGCATGGCGAGAGAGAAGAATCTATTTTCATCCTTCTGCAGATATTTATCCAGTTTTCAAAACACCATTTGCTGAAGAGGCTGTCTCTTCTCCAATGAGTATTTTTGGCATTTTTATCGAATATCAGGTGGCTATAGCTACTTGGGCTTACATCTGGGTCCTCTATTCTGTTCCACTGATCTACATGTCTGTTTTTGTGCCAGTACCATGCTGTTTTTGTTACTATGGCTCTGTAGTATAGGTTAAAATCAGGTATGGTGATACCACCAGCCTCTTTTTTGTTGCTCAGTATTATTTTAGATATTCGAGGTTTTTTATGATTCCAAATGAATTTTTGGATTGTTTTTTCTATTTCCATGAAGAAAGCCTTTGGAATTTTGATAGGGATTGCATTAAATGTGTAGATTGCTTTAGGTAAGATTGCCATTTTCACGATATTGATTCTTCCAAGCCAGGAACAAGGGATGTTTCTCCACTTTCTAGTGTCTTCTGCAATTTCTCGCTTGAGTGTCTTAAAGTTCTCATTGTATAGATTCTTTACTTCCTTAGTTAGGTTTATTCCAAGGTATTTTATTTTTTTTGATGCAATTGTGAATGGGAGTGATTCTCTGATTTCATCCTCTGTGTGTTTGTTGTTAGCATATATGAAGGCTACTGATTTCTGTGTATTTATTTTGTATCCTGCTACATTGCTGTAGGTTTTGATTAGCTCTAACAGCTTGCTAGTAGAGTCTTTAGGGTCCTTTATGTATAGAATCATGTCATCTGCAAATAATGATAGCTTGATTTCTTCCTTTCCAATTTGTATCCCTTTTATGTGTGTCTCTTGCCTTATTGCTATGGCTAAGACTTCCAAAACTATATTAAATAGAAGTGGAGACAGTGGACACCCTTGTCTTGTTCCTGATTTTAGTGGAAAAGCTTCCAGTTTTTCCCCATTTAGTAATATGTTGGCTGTAGGCTTGTCATAAATAGCCTTTATTATATTGAGATATGTTCCTTCTATTCCCAGTCTCTGTAGGACTTTTATCATGAAGGGATGTTGGATTTTGTCAAATGCTTTCTCTGCATCTAATGAGATGATCATGTGATTTTTGTCCTTCAACCCATTTATGTAATGTATTACATTTATAGATTTGCGTATGTTGAACCATCCCTGCATCTCTGGGATAAAGCCTACTTGGTCAGGGTGAATGATCTTTTTGATATACTCTTGTATTCTGTTTGCCAATATTTTGTTGAGAATTTTTGCATCTATGTTCATGAGGGAGATTGGTCTGTAATTTTCTTTTTTTGTTCTATCTTTGCCTGGTTTTGGTATCAGGGTGATGCTGGCCTCATAGAAGGAGTTTGGTAGGATTCCTTCTTTTTCTATTTCCTGGAAAAGCTTAAGAAGCAATGGTGTTAGCTCTTCCTTAAAAGTCTGGTAAAATTCAGCAGTGAATCCATCCGGGCCTGGGCTTTTTTTAGTTGGGAGATTATTGATAACTGCTCGGATCTCCATGTTTGTTATAGGTCTATTTAAGTGATTAATCTCATTTTGATTTAATTTAGGTAGGTCATATAGATCAAGGAAATCATCCATTTCTTTCAGATTTTCATACTTTGTGGAGTATATGCTTTTATAGTATGTCCCTATAATTTTTTGAATTTCTCTGGAATCTGTTGTGATGTTACCTTGTTCATCTCTGATTTTATTAATTTGTGTCTCTTCTCTCTTTCTTTTGGTCAGATTTGCTAAGGGTTTATCAATCTTGTTTATCCTTTCAAAGAACCAACTCTTTGTTTCATTAATTCTTTGGATTGTTCTTTTTGTTTCTATTTCATTAATTTCTGCCCTAATCTTTATTATTTCTTCCCGTCTACTACTTTTTGGTTTGCCTTGTTCTTCTTTTTCCAAGGCTTTAAGGCGAAGCATTAGGTCGTTTACTTGCGACCTTTCTAATTTCTTAATATAGGCACTTAAGGCTATAAATTTACCTCTTAGAACTGCCTTCATTGTGTCCCAGAGATTTTGGTATGTTGTGTTCTCATTATCATTTGACTCTATAAATTTTTTGATTTCCTTTTTGATTTCTTCATTGACCCACTCATCATTTAGTAGTGTATTGTTTAGCTTCCATGATTTTGTGTATGCTCTATAGCCTTTCTTGCTACTGATTTGTAGTTTAATTCCATTGTGGTCAGATAGAATGCAAGGAATTATTTCAATTTTCCTGAATTTGTTAAGATTTGCTTTGTGTCCTAATATATGGTCTATTTTAGAGAATGTTCCATGTGCTGCTGAAAAGAATGTATATTCTGCAGCCTTTGGATGAAATGTCCTGTATATATCTGTTAGGTCCATATCTTCTATGACCTCATTTAGTCCAGATGCCTCTCTGTTTATTCTTTCCCTGGATGACCTGTCAATTGATGAGAGTGGGGTGTTAAAGTCACCCACCACCACCGTGTTTGGTGTTATCTGTGACCTTAGTTCTAATAGTGTTTGTTTGACGAATTTGGGAGCCCCCATGTTAGGTGCATATATGTTTAGGATTGTAATGTCCTCCTGTTGGAGTGTGCCCTTAATCAATATAAAGTGACCTTCCTTATCTTTTTTGACTAACTTCGGACTAAAGTCCACCCTGTCTGATATTAGGATAGCAACCCCTGCTTGTTTTCTAGGCCCATTTGCTTGAAACACCGTCTTCCAACCTTTCACCCTAAGATAATGTCTATCCTTTGTAGAAAGGTGAGTTTCTTGAAGACAACAAATTGTAGGATCCTGCTTTTTAACCCAGTCTGCAAATCTATGTCTTTTCGTTGGGGCATTGAGACCGTTGATATTAAGAGATATTATTGAAAGGTGTGTATTTATGTTTGCCATTTTTGTGTGTGTGTGTGTGTGTTACTGGTTCTACCTGTGCTCTCTTCTGTTAACTGGTATTTGAGTATGGCTGGTTTTTTCTAGGTTCCTTATATGTGTGCTTTTCCTTTTGTTCAGCATGGAGGATTCTATCAAGTATTTTCTGTAGAGCTGGTTTTGTCTTCAGATATTCCTTTAACCTGCTTTTGTCATGGAATGTCTTTATTTCTCCATCTATTTGGATGGATAACTTTGCAGGATAAAGTAACCTTGGTTGACAGTTGTTATCTTTCAGAACTTGGAATATATCACTCCAGGCCCTTCTGGCTTTAAAAGTTTGTGTTGAATAATCTGCTGTAATCCTGATGGGCTTGCTTTTGTAGGTAACTTGATTTTTCTCTCTAACTGCTTTCAATATTTTTTCTTTGGTTTGTGTGTTTGGAAGTTTGAGTATAATGTGGCGAGGAGAGTTTCTTTCTGGGTTTTGTCTGGCTGGGGTTCTAAAGGCTTCCTGTATCTGTATTGGCACCTCTTTCCCAATTTGGGGAAAATTTTCCTCTATGATTTTGTTGAAGATGCCTACTATGCCTCTGGAGTGGAATTCTTCTCCTTCTACTATGCCCTGAATTCTTATATTGGATCTTTTCATAGTGTCCCGAATATCTTGAAATTCCCACTCATACTTTTCTATAAGTTTGTCTTTCTCTTTGTTGGACTGCATTAGGTCTGCCACCTGATCTTCTAGCTTAGATATTCTGTCCTCTCCCTCATCCATCCTACTGGTGAGATTTTCTACAGAGTTTTTTATTTCATTAACTGTGTTCTTCATTGCTAGTAATTCTGACTGGTTTTTCTTTATTATTTCTATTTCTCTATTTATGTCTTGTATTGCCTTCTTTATTTCATTAAATTGGTGTCCTGCCTCTTCTTTGATTCCTTTGATTTCCTCTTTGATTTCCTCTTTGATTTCTTCTTTGATTGTTTTCATGTGTTCTTTGACCTCTTTGAACATATTTATAATTATTCTTTTGAACTCTTTCTCAGGCATTTCCTCTAACTCTTTCTCACTGGAGGACATTTCTGATGCATTAATACTTTTAGGTGGATTTATATCGTCTTGCTTTTTAGTGTTTCTTGTGTTATAATGTATATATTTTTGCATCTTGGATTAAGTTAATGCTTGGATTTTCTAGCTAGCTGTGTATTCTTAGCTGTATCAATTGATTTGGTGTAAAATATTTTCAGGGTAGGACCTTAAGGTATTAGGTGTGGCTCTTAAGACTCTCAGAGTATCTACAAAGATGTTCTTAGGGGTTGAGTTTCCCTGCTATAGGAGTATTCAAGCAGGCTGAGTGGAATAATATACTGGTAGATTCTAAAATTTAGCTAAACACTGTACCCATTCCATCAAAAACAGCCCCGAGTATGTATGCAAGAGTAGTTATTATAATGACCAGATCCTCTATCAACAAAGAGGTTTAGATTTCTGGTCTGTTGAGGTATCCAAGTCAGCTTGTGACCAGGTAAGACCCTTCCCTGGTGCAATCCCAGTTACCTTGGGTGATTGTGGTCTCAGTCAAGTTGCTGCCTGGGTCGTCGGGCTGCTGTTCTGATTTCTGGAGCTGGGCACTTGCTTTTCCTACGGGGCAAACTGAGCCGCTGCCGCCGCCTCTGCAGCTGTTGTAGATGCCACCGCCGGAGCCCCCACCACTGCTGAAGCTGCCGTTGTCGTGTCCACCGCTGCTGCTCACCCCGAAGCCGCTGCTCTCCTGGGTCCGCTGCTGCTGGGGCCACTGGTACCGGTGCTGGAGCCGCTGAAGTTGCTGCCAAATTCTGCTCCTGCTTGGGTCCCGCCGTCAGCCCAAGTTGGCGTGGCCGGGTCCCGGGCTGCTGCTGTGTTCGCTGGAGCTGGGTTCAGGCGGCAGGGGAGGGGAGGGAGCCGCGGCTGTTCTGGTTGTATCGTGTGCTTTTACCTCGCGGTCTGCTCCTCCCTCCGTTGCTCGCTGCCGCTCTCCCCTCACGTTTCCCGAGTTGCGGAGAGCGCGGTGTGAGGGGAAAATCCCGCACCTGGCTTGTCCTGCGGCTCAAGCCGAGAGTCCGGCGGTTTTCTGCCGCTCCGCGGTTGCGGCGGGTAGCTGAGCCGCCCCGGAGCCGCTGTTCCCGCCTGTGCAGGCTCTGGATGCTCTATAACTCTTCCACTTCTCCGCTGCCGCCTCAACTTCCTATACACCTCACTTTTTAGTAAAAGTGTGTATTTTGCTGAGTTTTTTTTTGGTCTTCCCCCCCCAGGCTGTTTTGGCGTGGTACCTACGCCGCCATCTTAACCGGAAGTCCCTGACTTTTTTTTAAAATCCATCTTTGGATTGACCTCAGGCAAAGGGGAGCTGGAGCCTGAGAGCCCACTCAGGAAGTTTCAATGTGGTTGCTATACATAGCCAGTATTTGAACTTTGGTTATGAATAATTATTGTATAAGTTACATAACATTATTGCATACAAATTTTATTGTAACATATAAATACATTAATTTACCTACAAAAATTATTAAACCTGAGGGCAGTACATAAAAAAAAAATCTATTTTGAAATTGTCTTTGTTTCCAAGGAAAGACCTTAGAAACTGAGTTTGCAATGTACAATGTACATGAGCCAGTGGGGGCTAGGGACAGAATGAGGTGGTTTGGATGTGAATATATGTATGTCCTCTATAGCCTCAGGTATTTAAGCTTCAGGCTTAAGTCTCCAGCAGCCTGCCAGAGGGGAGGAGAGGCGGAGAGGGCTATGTCACTAGAAGCAGATCCCATTTCAGCCCAAAGGTATGAAGAGCAGGTTGAGCTGGGCTGGTTCCTCTTCAAGTTTGTGAGGCTGGCAGAGAGCTGTTTGGATCCATCTGTGAAAGGGAAGCAGTTTCTTCTGCCATCCATAGAATTTACCCTGGATACGTAAGCTGAAATTAATCCTTTCCTCCCATAAAGTGTCTGTTTGGAAGTCTGTCCTAGCAAAGGAGCAGACTGCAACAACCTTGGCCTGGGGCTGTATGAAGAGCAAAACAGCAGCTTGGAGACAAAAGGGAGACTTTGTGATGGAGCTACCTGCAGGTGTGCTGTGGGCCGCAGGGAGGCAACCTCTGTGAGTTGTCCCCTCTGCTGGGGTGCTGCCTTTGAGTCAAAGCAGCTATCGAGAGGTCGTCATCCAGGACGGGATGAGACATCTGACGGTGCCGTTGCTCTTGTAAGCAACCCCTCACCTGCTCTGTGAACAACTCCATTAGACCCACGGCTCACCAAAACTGGTTTTGTTCTCATCATACCTTTGACCTGTCGTCTGCCCTATCTAGGGTGAACCTATGTGTTTGCATCACCTCAGGGAAAAGGTTCCCTTGCAATAGCATTTTTAGCAAAATTTTAGGTGCATATTTGGTGCCCATAGTTTCAGAATTTGACAAATATTTTGACCCATAATCTATCAATTTTTAATCTACTAATTTTTCATAATCCAGTGTCTACTGAGTATAATTTTAAGGGTAAATAGGTACTATATTTTGAGTCTTTGATACATAAAGCCATATATGATTTTGTCATATATTCTCATGTTTCACATAGGCACTGTATAGGAGAGAAAAACTGGGTCACAAACTTTTCCCAGTTGTGGATGTAGTGGTTGTGACTGAGCCAAGCACTAATGTTGTAAAGTGTGAAAATAGTTTCATTTCAGTTTACTTCTAAGTATCCCAATTTACTTCACTTTCTTCTGCCTAGACACTCAGTGGTCTCATCTCTCAGACTCAACAATTCATCAGGGTGTTTTTAGGGATTATTGTCATAATTTTTGTCTTGATATTTGGTCAACATATTTTATCTACAACTAATTTGCTTATACCTTTAAACCTCATGTTCTCACTTATTTTATTATTTATGTTTTCTGACTAAAAATATATTTTCTGATTTTGATAGAATTTTCTGAATATCTCTCGTGACTTTAATTCCTTCTTTTAAAACTATAAACAAATGCCATATCCATTTTAGGTTGACTTAATTTTTTTTTTCATTTTTACCTACATAAAAGCCATTTCTTGGGCTGGAGAGATGGCTTAGCGGTTAAGCGCTTGCCTGTAAAGCCTAAGGACCCCGGTTCGAGGCTCGGTTCCCCAGGTCCCACGTTAGCCAGATGCACAAGGGGGCGCACGCGTCTGGAGTTCGTTTGCAGAGGCTGGAAGCCCTGGCGCGCCCATTCTCTCTCTCTCCCTCTATCTGTCTTTCTCTCTGTGTCTGTCGCTCTCAAATAAATAAATAAATAAAAATTAAAAAAAAAAATAAAAGCCATTTCTTTTTTAAAAAAAATATTTATTTTATTTGAGAGACAGATAGGCAGATAGAGAGAATGGGTGCACCAGGGCCTTTAGCCCCTGAAAATAAACTCCAGATGCATGTGCCATCTTGTGCATCTGGCTTATGTGGGTCCTGGGGAATTGAACCCTGGGTTCTTAGGCTTTGCAGGTAAGTGCCTTTACTGCTAAGCCATCTCTCCAGACCAAAAGCCATTTCTTTCACATCTCTTATCATTCATGTTTTGTGTGTGTATGTACATGTATATATGTTTGATGGGTAATCTCTCATTGATAGCTCAACAGGGTTTAGGAGGATCATGGAAACAAATTTCTTAATCAAATTTGTGAAGGGTTTTCTAGATTAGATCAGTTGAGGAGGGGGGTCCCGCCTGCACGTGGGTGGCTCCGCCCCTGGGCTGCATTCCTGGACAGTTTAGAGGAGAGAGCCAGCTGAGCTTTTTGCAGCCATTGCTCTTCACATTGCCCTACTGTGTTTTCCCAACCTCAGTGGACTCCACCCTTTGGAGCTGAAAACTGGATTAAGTCTTTTCCTTACATAAATTGTTTTTAGTCAGGTATTTTGTCCCAGCAATGAGGAAGTCACCAATACAATTTACTAGTCATCTTTTATAGAATAATTTTCCTGTATTTTGCTGAACTTCAAAAACAATTTATAAAATTTGCTGTGTGTGTTGTTAAAGTTTTAAAGTCTATTTATTCAGTATAGTTTCATAAATAGAACGCTTCCGCCCTTTAGGTCATGAATCTTTTCACAAATTTAATATTCCTTTAATCTGATTTCTTACCTTTAAATAGAGTACTCTCTATTAGAGTTAGGTAGTTTTCCACAAAAACAGTATAAGAACATTTTCCATTGGGACCTGTAGCCTCTGCATGTTCATTCATATGCATAGCCCCTAATCAAATTCTTTATGTCTGACACACATTCTTTCAGAGTAAATATGGCAGAGCCTCGTGGGTGCTGAAGGAGACGGGCTCATTCGTAAAGCCTGTGAAGGGCCTTTCTTCCTCCCCTCAGGACACACTCCCAGAGCAGGCACATTGATTAACACAGCCACAGGTTCCCTGTGCAAGTTCTGGAGCCCAGCTGCTCTGGCCCAATCGCAGCGCTGTCACCTAAAGGTTTTCTTACCTCCATGCCTGCCTTGAAGATGACTTTCTGGGACTATAGTATTTTATAAGCTTCAATATTCTCATCTCTAAAACAGGAACAATGATGATTTTTTCCCCCTTACCAGGTTGTGAAGATAATTGTGGGATGTTAAGTACTTGGGAGAATGTCTGATACACAGTATTATGTAGCATATTTCCTACTGTTGGTAAAATTAAGCTCACAAAGGCATTGTGTAGGGATTTGCTGGCTCAGTAGTTGTTCAGGTCAGTACACTATCACCCAGGAACCAAACCCAGCCAGAGAAATGGAAATATAACTAAAAAGACACAGCAAGCAGAAAATCTCAAATTGTTTAGTGTCCATAACATCCTGAGGAAACAATGCTATGCACAACCTATTCCTCTGGATATGCAACTCATGACATCATAGTCTAACAATTCTGTCAGTCCCAGGATGTATGATTCATGCTTATTAAAATTCTCACATGAAAAATGTGGCCATGAGGATATAAGCACTTGTACTTGCTGGCTGGCAGAACAATGATAAAAGGAAGAGACAGCTGTGCCTTTGGAATTTGAGATATCTGGAAGGATAAAAAGGTGCACTCAAGTGGTAAATGAACTAGGCCATGGGCAGATGAGGGGTTGTGAACTGTGAAGTGAATTGATTAGTACAGGGAAAAACACCCATGATGAGTCAAAGTGGCACAGGAGAGAAAACAGATTAGAAAAAGAAAAAAAAAAAAAAAACACCTAGAGGCTTCCCACAAAGGACATTAAAGGACAGAGTGTGGACTGTAAGTCTATTCTACCTCATTCTAGTCATGGTTTGCATGGCTGTATAACCTAAGAACCAGACAATGCACCTGCTGACCAGCCCTTCTTTTTGATTTTTTTGTTGTTGTTGTTGTTCATTTATTTATTTGAGAGAGACAGAGAGAGAGAGAGAAAGAGAATGGGCGCTCCAGGACCTCCAGCCACTGCAAATGAACTCCAGATGAGTGCGCCCTCTTGTGCATCTGGCTAACATGGGTCCTGGGGAATCAAGCCTCGAACCGGGGTCCTTAGGCTTCACAGGCAAGGGCTTAACCACTAAGCCATCTCTCCAGCCCCCAGTCATTCTTTTACTTGTTAAATTCTTTTCACTATTCCTTTATGATCGAGTTGCCTTTTTGATCAAACCCTGGAGCCACAGGCCTTAAGAGAGCCAAACAAACTATATGAATGAAGAGACTGACACTTGGTACTGAAGGTCTTAAGAAAAACATCATCACAGGTTTTTCATTGTTCTTTCTCTCATGACAGCAAGTGTTAAGAATCTCCTGGACATTTGTTTCAAATTGCTTCAATAACTGCAGTATATATCAGGAGAAAACTTCTTCCTCATTTTAACCATCTGGAAAATCGTCTCAATACCTGTACATTCAAACAATTTCCCTGTATTCTTGATTCAACCTTTGGCCCTTAGAATGTTCAATTGTGATTTACTGCGTTTGGTGCAATTCCCACTGTGGCCACAAGGAGACGGGCTTGGACTTAGACTGAGAGTCAGGAGGCTGCAGGCCTTTGACAGCTGTTTCCTGAATCTCCTCTCTGAATATTGAATTGATCAACAAATCTTTGGCACATTTTCTGTGCGAAAGATTATACTAGATTTTATTAGACAATACAATTTAGTGCTTATACTTTAATTTATCATGCATTTTAGGGGAAAACTGGCTGTTTATGCATATTTCTTAATTTGTAAGAGGAAAAGGCGATACACTTTCAAACATTTTAAACATGTATTTAATGTCACTTCACAGAGCCCAGTAATCTGCTAGTAAAGAATCTGAACACATCAAGCAATAATCAAAATATAAAAATTGGACATACTGCCAACTTTTAAAACTTCTACTACAAGTACCAAAAATTCTGAAGACTGTGTCCAAAATATCAGTCCTTTGGCTTCCAAAAGTATCATTTTAGAAAAGGGATTCACAGCGGAATGGGGAACAAGATAAGGTAATCAGAGGGGATTATAATCAAAATACATTATGAACATGTACAAAAAGTGTCAATAAAATGTTTAAGAAAGATCTTTGGAATTTAATTTGTTTGCAGTACTAAAATCATACAACAAATATTTTTGGAAACCAAGTTCAAACTTACCGAGTGCACTTTGAATTATGAATGTTACACAATAAACCTGTACTATATATTCAAAATTAAATAGAGCTCTATTTCAAAGTACAAGAAATGTGAAAGGTTGAGTGATGCCATTCCTTTCTAAGAATGTTAAATTTTTAATCTAGTAATTTTCTTTTCTACCATTCTGACGCTAGGCAAACTAGATTGAAACGAAATTGGAATCACTAAAAATAATATATAATATAGTCTTTTACCCAGTAGACCATTTGTTTCATTGGCTTCCATACGATATAAGAATAAATTAACTATTATAATCCAATCCAGGTTTGGTGGCACACGCCTTTAATCCTAGCACTTGGGAGGCGGAGGTAGGATGATTGCTGTGAGCTTGAGGCCAGCCAGGGGCTATAGTTTGAGATCCACATCAGCCTGGGCTAGAGTGAGACCCTACCTCAAAAAGAAAACAGAAGTTAAAATCCTAAAAGATATTTTAAAATTAATTTGAGACTAAGAAGCCTGAGTAATAAAACCAAGATACTTTGGATTAAATCCCAGGACAAATGGACAAATATATAGATAGAGAGGGGAGGTGGGGGAGGGAGGAAAACTTGGGAAAATATGAATGAAATGAATAGTTAAGTTAATAGCATATTATGAATATTAACTTACCAGTGTTGGACATGGTTATGAGACATATTAGTATTAAAGTAAGGAAAAACAAATGAATGTTATTTGGGAACTTCCTACATTCACAACAAAAAAAATGTGAGAAGGAAGAAAATAGAAGATGTGAAGAAGGAAAATTATCTTGCTTCACCTGAAGACTCAAAGACACGATTTAAGACGGTGACACGTGGGCTGATTGTTCGGGTTCCAGCACCACCCTTAGCCACCAACAGACAGCCCAGGCAGTGATGCCCTTACACCGAGTAATGGTTCTCTGAGAAGTCAGGCCAGCAAGTGCTCAGAAAATTTCAATTCAAAAATAATATGATCACCTGCTGTTTCCAAAAACTGAACAAAGATAACTTTTCTAAACATACTAGTCTCTATAATGATATATATACATATACATATATATATATATTTTTTTAATTTGAGAGTTACAGACACAGAGAGAAGGACAGATAGAGGGAGAGAGAGAGAATGGGCGCGCCAGGGCTTCCAGCCTCTGCAAACGAACTCCAGACGCGTGCGCCCCCTTGTGCATCTGGCTAACATGGGACCTGGGGAACCGAGCCTCGAACTGGGGTCCTTAGGCTTCACAGGCAAGCGTTTAACCGCTAAGCCATCTCTCCAGCCCATATAATGAAATATATTTTAATACCAGGAGCCACGGCATATGGTCCATGGCTTAAAACTGAGTTGATTGGCCATCTAGAATTTCATAATAAATAACACAAGTATTTTTCTAGAAATCTGTTCTCATAGCAAACACTCAAATTGTAAGGAAGTATTTGTTCTTTGAGGGCTGGGAAGAAGGCTCAGTGGCTAGAGATGCTTGCTTGCAAAGCCAGCTGTCCCAGGTTCAAATTCCTAAACCACACACAAAGTGGCACAGGCATCTGGTGTTTGTTTGCAGTGGCAATAGGTCCTGGTTTGCCTACACACACACACACACACACACACACACACACACACACACACACACACAAATAGTTTTCTTTGGTTTTTTCAAGGTAGGGATTCCCTCTAGTCCAGGCTGACCTGGGATTCACTATATAGCCTCATGGTAGCCCTTGAACTCAAGAGCAATCCTCCAACCTCTGCCTCCTAAATGCTGAGATTGATGGCATGAGCCATCACACCCAGCAAAATAAGAATTTTTTTTTTTTAAGTATTGGCTCTTTCAGTTGAATAATTCAGGAGGTAATGAGTAGGAATTCACAGAAGTTAATTCAAAACTGCTTTTGGAAAGCTATTTGACTAAAATATTGGAAGTGATCACATGGGGTTTGTAGTGGGAACTGATGTCTACCTGCATGGGTATTTGTAACAAGAGCAGTCAGCTTACCTATCCTCTGTCTAGGAGTTTCGTTCCTTTGAGGATTCTGGACCTGAGTGAGGAGATTGGGACAGACTTCCCTGGGGTTCCTGGGCTGTGAAACTAAACCTGAAACTGTTCTGGTCAAGTTCTGTCACAGAAGAAGAGAAGAAAAGGAAGCTGTCATATAATAAAGTTAAATATTAACCTGGACTGGAGAAAAAGATCTTGCCAAGACTTCAAACCCATGAATCTCTGTAAGAAATGTCCTGAGGCCCAGAAACATCTAGTTCTTTCCTTCCATGATAAACCTAGCATCCTTTTGGTGGTTTGATTCAGGTGTGCTCCCTAAACATAGGTGTTCTGAATGCTAGGTCTCCAGCTGATGGAGATTTGGGAATTAACACCTCTTGGAGGCAGTGTATTATTGGGGACGGGCATATGGGTGTTACAGCCAGTGTCCTCTTGCCAGTGTCTGGCACACTCTTCTGTTGTTATTTTCCACTTTATGTTGTCCAGGGGGTGATGTCCACCCTCTGCTCATGCCATCGTGGAGCTTCCTCTCAAGTCTGTAAACCAAAATAAACCCCTTTTTTTCCCACAAGCTACTCTTTGCTGGGTGTTTTCCACCAGCAATGTGAACCTGACTGCAACTGTTCTTAAAATGAATTCTCTGCCCAAGTTCCTCTGACTTGGCTACTGTCCTGTTAAGCTAAAAAAGTGCCAGCTACAATAAAAGATATCTTCTCCTCCCTCCTTTCCTCACCCCCTTCCTTTATCACTGGCTATAAACTGAATGTTTATGTTCTCCCCAAATTCCTATCTTAACACCTAATTCCCAATAGAACATGGAGTTCTTCTGACTCAGATTATAGGACTCATAAGAGAGACCAATTCTGTCATGACAGGCCCCAAGGAGAGAAGGAACAGGTGTCCATTCCAGACACTGAATCTGGATATTCCTCCATGGACTTCTCATCCCATAGAACTCTGGAGAAGTAAATGCTTTCTGCTCAAGAGTTCCCTAGCGTGTAGTATTTTGTTATAGCAATCTTAACGCAGCTCCTTTTACGCCTCCACTGTGTGTGTGCTAAGGTTGCGGTATGAAGTGTCCTCCAGAAGGACTACCGTATTGAAGGCATTGTCTGCCTCCAAGGGTGCCATTGAAGTGATTGGATCATGGGGTTAAGGAAGAACTCTCAATAGTTCATAGATTAATAGGCCAGTAAGAGTTGGGGCTTAGTTGGAGGAAGTAGAACTGAGGATGGGCATGCATTATCCCCACAGCCCTCCTCTCTGATTCTTGCCTGCCACGGAGGTGCTTCCTATGCCCTTCACTGATGTTCCTGGGTGGTGGTTTGATTCAGGTGTCCCCCATAAACTTGGGTGTTCTGGATGCTAGGTTCACAGCTGATAATAATTGGAAATTAAAGCCTTCTGGAGGTAGTGCGTTGTTGGGGGCGGGCTTATGGGTTTTATAGCCAGTTTCCCCATGCCAATGTTTGGCACACTCTCTTGTTGCTATGGCCCACCTTATGTTGGCCAGGGGGTGATGTCCACCCTCTGCTCGTGTCGTTGTTTTCCCTGCCATGGTGGAGTGTCCCCTTGACTCTGTATGCCAAAATAAACCCTTTGTTCCCAGAAGCTGTTCTTGGTCAGGTGATTTCTGCCAGCCACGTGAACCTGACCACAGTATTCTGTCTTGCACAAGCCTAAGGATAACTAAACCTCTAGCCGTGAGCTGAAGCCAACTTTTACGTCTCTAATCTCTTTCTCGAATATTTTTTTTCATAGCAGGGGCAGGGCAGGGAAGCTGGGTAGCACAGCACGTAATCACTATGTATAAGAAGGAATGAACAAGTGGTCAGCTTGTTGGTCCATGTTGCAGTCAGGTTTGCATTGCTGGCATTATTTGCATTGACGTTTGATGATGGCAGAGAAATTGATGGCAGGAGCAGAGAGCGGACATCATCTCCTGGCCAACATCAGGTAGATTAAGAATAACAGGAGAGGGCTGGAGAGATGGCTTAGTGGTTAAGCGCTTGCCTGTGAAGCCTAAGGACTCCGGTTCGAGGCTCGGTTCCCCAGGTCCCACGTTAGCCAGATGCACAAGGGGGCGCATGCGTCTGGAATTTGTTTGCAGAGGCTGGAAGCCCTGGCGCTCCCATTCTCTCTCTCTCCCTCTATCTGTCTTTCTCTCTGTCTGTCGCTCTCAAATAAATAAATAAAAAATTTAAAAAAAAAGAATAACAGGAGAGTGTGCTAAACACTGGCATGGGGAAAGTAGCTATAACACCCATAAGCCCACCCCCAACAATACACTGCCTCCAGGAAACATTAATTCCCAAATTGCCATCACCTGGGGACCTAGCATTCAGAACACCTAAGTTTATAGGGGACACCTGAATCAAACCACCACATTCTGCCCCAGTCCCAATAAGCTGATAACCATGCATGATATAAAATGCAGTCCATTCATCCAACTTTAAAAGTTCCCATAGTTTTGATCAATCCCAATAATCTTCAAACATCCCACAGTACAAAATCTTTAACTGAGCTCTAATACCAAACATTTTATATATAAAATGTTCTCCCCAAATTCCTATCTTAACACCTAATTCCCAATAGAACATGGAGTGTGTGTGTGTGTGTGTGTGTATACACACACACACACACACACACACATACATACACACACAGAATAAACATTCACCCTGCAGAAGATGGCACTGGGCATGGCAAAGAAATATTCAGCCAATATAAGAATTAAACAAACAGGGCAAACATCAAACTCTGCAGTTCTAACTTCAACAACTCTAACCCATGACAAGTCTCCAAGTAAGTTCTAACCAGTGATGAGTCTCTGGAGTTCCAATTCTAGCCCTGCAGCCAGGCCACTCGCAGCCCTAGAAGACTTCATCCAGTGCCAGCAGATCTCCTTGGCAGCCATCCCATAGTCCTGACATCTCCTTTGGGTCTTCACTGAAACCCATGGTTCATCCTCATGGCTCCATTGAGTTTCCACACAGGTAACCAATCCAACAAGCCTGCATCACACTGCACATAGCCATTTACAAAAAACAAAACTGTGTTGCAACTCTTCCCTGCATTTGTTATACTCCATAATACCAGATGGACTGTCAATTTTTTTTTAATTTTTTTTGTTATTTTTATTTACTTATTTGAGAGCGACAAAGAGGGAGAGAGAGAGAGAGAGAGAGAGAGAGAGAGAGAGAATGGGCACACCAGGGCCTCCAGCCACTGCAAACGAACTCCAGATGCGTGCGCCCCCTTGTGCATCTGGCTAATGTGGATCCTGGGGAGTCGAGCCTTGAACCGGGGTCCTTAGGCTTCACAGGCAAGTGCTTAACTGCTAAGCCATCTCTCCAGCCAGGACTGTCAATTTTTTAATCCAGAGGGAATAAAGCAGACTTTGAAGAATAGGGCACTGCTTCAAGCATTAGGCCCCCTCAAAAGAGTCTGTATTTTTCCTGTTTCCCAATTCAGGTCAGCTGGCCCAATATCAGTGTTTGTAATCTTTCACACAATTGCATCTAAGTGGGTAGAAGTTTTGGCCCAAAGAGTTCATTTTTTTTTTTTTTTTCTGTGCTATATCCCTCTGCTCACACCAGTCCATTTCTAGGCAATGCAACCTGTGGTGGTTTGATTCAGGTGTCCCTCATAAACTTAGGTGTTCTGAATGTTAGGTTTTAGCTGATGGAGATTTGGGGATTAATGCCTCATGGAAGCAGTGTATTTGGGGGGTGGGCTTTTGGCTGTTGTAGCCAGTTTCCCCTTGCCAGTGTTTGGCACACTCTCCTGTTCCTGCTGTTCACCTTATATTGGGCAGGGAGTGACATACACCCTCTGCCCATGCCATCATTTCCCCCTGCCATCATGGAGCTTTCCTTAAGTCTGTACGCCAAAATAAACCATTTTTCCCCAAAAGCTGCTCTTGGTGGGGTGATTTCTGTCAGCATTGCGAACCTGACTGCAACACAGCCCTTGACAAGTTCTCAGGACACAGGCGCAGCAGCAGGCCCCTCACACAAACTTGTTTTCAATTCCAGCCCAGCAAAGCTCTCTCTCACCCTCATAAGCCAAACCTCACAGCACATAGTTCTTACTGCATTCAGGTCTTTCAACTGTGACCAGAATAGTCCATCAAGCTGTGCTTACAGCACTGCAAGGCATCTCTTAGGCCAAGGTTTCAAATTTATCCACATTCCTCCTGCAAAGCAGTTCCAAAAGGCCAAAGCCGCAGAATCAGGTTTCTCGCAGCAATGATCCTGCTTCTCAATAGCAAGTTTACTGTTGCAGTCAGGTTCACATTGCTGGCAAAAAATTCTGGACCAAGAGTAGCTTGTGGGAAAAGGGTTTATTTTGGCTTACAGATTTGAGGGGAAGCTCCATGATGGCAGGAAAAATGATGGCATGAGCAGAGGGTGGACATCACCTCCTGGCCAATGTAAGGTGGACAATAGCAACAGGAGAGTTTGCCAAATGCTGGCAAGAGGAGGCTGGCTATAATACCCATAAGTCTGCCCCCAACAATACACTGCCTCCAGGAGGCTTTAATCCCAAGTCACCATTAGCCGAGAATCTAGCATTCAGAACACCTAAGTTTACGGGGGACACCTGTATCAAACTGCCACATTCAGTAAGTGGAATTTTCAACAACTTTTGCTACTTGGGGGTCAGGTTGGGGCAGTGGGATAATGATGTCTGTTGACACATACAGAAAAATAAAGAATAAGAGGGGTGACTGGTAAGTGCCAGACTAAAAGGGTTTCTCTTCTGTAATGCCAACGACAGCAAAGGTCTTTACAACACCACCCAGTGACACCATGCTCCCCAGAGAGATGGTGCTGCAGTGTGCTCGCTGGAAGAGAACCAGGGGCTAGGGAGACGTCTCAGTGATTAAATGCACTCACTCTACAAGGTTGCTAAATGGGCTCAGTTCCCCAGTACCCATGGGAAAGATCAACACTAAGTAGCCACATGTCAGTAATCCTATCACAAGTACAGGAGAATCTCAAAGTACATGAGCCAGCTAGTCTGGATTTCTCAGTTTCTCTCTCTGACTCTCTGTCTCTGTCTCTGTCTCTGTCTCTCTCTCTCTCTCTCTCTCTCTCTCTCTCTCTCTCTCTCTCACACACACACACACACACACACACACACACACACACACACACGCCAACAAGATAGACCATGCCTCAAACAAGATGGAAGGAGAGGACCAACACCCTGAAGTTGTCCTCTGTCCTTTCCATATGCACCATGGCCTGCACACACCCAGGCAAGCACACATCAAACACACACATGCAGATAGGTAATAAACTAAAACCTCAAAAGAGAATCAAAGATCAGGATTTAATAGTTGCCTGTGTTTTATCTGAACAAGTAGAGTAAGAATAATGCATTTTAAATTTTTTTGTTTATTTTTATTTTTTTATTTATTTAAGAGCAACAGACAGAGAAAGAAAGAGGCAGAGAGAGAGAATGGGTACGCCAGGGCCTCCAGCCACTGCAAATGAACTCCAGATGCATGCACCACTTTGTGCATCTGGCTTACGTGGGTCCTGGGGAATGGAACCTTGAACTAGGGTCCTTAGGCTTTACAGGCAAGCACTTGACCACTAAGCCATCTCTCCAGCCCAGAATAATGCATTCTTATAATAGAGTCCTAAATACCCTTAACAGAAATAAGGGCAATTAATATGTTACCTCCAGGTTCTGAAAGAAAAGGGTGAAGGAGTAGACTCAGTCATGGACCACTCAAGGATCACTGATGGTGCAGAGTGGCCTTCGTGAGACCTCATCTACTCAGGAAGTACCAGTGAGCAGCTTTTGGGTGACAATCAGCACCAGAATGCTTTAAAGTTCGGGCACAAGTCTTTCACCAATTCCCAGTGTCGTGACAAGTGACATTGTCTTGCACTGACCCTTCCATTTCTAGGAAGAAGACCTCCTGAATGTGGCTGTTGGGGCTTGGTATTTCAATTGTTCCTCAGGGCTGAGCATGCTTCGTTGTGTTTCATATTCCTAAATGTGAAAGCACTTTGGGGTAGACCACGTTAAAAGTCCACTAGCAATGACAGTGGAGGAAGTGGTGACAAGAGAGAGGAAGTAAGTGAGCATAAAATGCCTCATATTTTATCAAAAATGATTTTTCTTGTTGAGATGTTTGATATGGAATATGTAAAAGTCAAAATATTTCTGTGCAAGGAATATCATGATACATAAAGCTAGACCAACTGACTCTCTTTATTCTCACTATACTCTCACGTGCATTAAGAAGTCAATCAAAAGCATGTGCTTCCACATAACATGTCAATGTGTAGGTATACATTTTCATACATTCTATTGTGATGCAATACAAACCTCCAGTCTTCCCTTTCAAGAAAACCTCTCCCTTACATAAGATCAGAATTGATTGAAGTTTTATGAAAATTAAAATAAAATAATATAAAATAGAATAAGCTTTCTTAAGAAGCAACTATCAAACAGGAAAGTCAAGTCTCCCCCCTCCCTTTTGAGATAAAGTCTCAAACTAGATCCTTCTGCCTCTGACCTCCTCCCCAGCCCACACCCCAAGCACTGTGATCGCTGCTGGGTACCACTACACTAGCCTTAACAGACACTTCCTAAGTGCTTCATCTGTATGTGATCCTCACTGGATCCTTGTGGGTCAAGCACCATTCTGAACCCATTGCAGCAGCCTTTGACAGAAGAGAAAACTGAATGGAAAACTTGCCCAAGGACGCGCGCATCTAGGAGATGAAGTGGTGGGATTTGAACGCAGAGGGTCTCCATTCAGAGATGTGCTTACAGCCTCGAGGTAGCATAGCTTTCATGAAGCCATTAGGATTTGATGGGATACAATTTCATACTTAGAGGCTTAAGCTTGGTTCTGACAGCCAAGCTGAAACGCAGCCGTGAGGTGTGATGTGCCAGGATAAACCTGGAACAGACTATTTTGAGAGGACACAGTGGGTTTTTGTCTACTTTGCATGTGACAAATGACCAAACACATGTTGAATACTACTTCCGGCCTACTTACTTTATGGCAGGAACAACAAAAGGAAAGATCAGATTATTATTTTGTCCACATAATCAAGGAAAAGAAACATTACATGTTAGCACTGTCTTTTTCCATTCATAAAATTAAGTTTGTATATTTCAACAACAATTGATTTTTAATTTATTTTTATTTGGGAGAGAGAGAGAGAGGAAAGAAAATGGGCATGCCAGGACCTTTAGCCACTGCAAACAAACGCCAGACACATGCGCCACCTTGTGCGTACATGATCCTGGGGAATTGAACCTGGGTCCTTTGACTTTGCAGGCAAGCATCTTAACCACTAAGCTATCTCTCTACCCCTCAACCACAATTTTTAATACAATATAATTTTAAATGCACAACATACAGTAAGAGTTAATATTGAAGTTTTTGTTTTAAACAAAAAATGTGTAATCCATATAGACAACATATTTATGTATATATATGATTATATATACATTTATTATGTGTATATAGGTGTGTGTTCTATAAAACACATATTCTTACTGTTGAGTTGTATTCAGTATAATTTTGAAAGTCTCTGGATTGGATGGATTTCTGTTAATGGTGCTTGGAGAGGTGTCCTCATAATAATAGAAAATATGAAGTGGACCACATTAGGAGACCCAATGTTCTTAAAATTCTTCATATCTTCTATCTCTATCACTCAAAATCTCAAATTCTGCTTAAAGAAGCATTTCTCCCAGTACTTAAATATAAGTTTTCATGGCATCATGAATAATCCTGAAAGCTAGGAAAGGATCAACTAAAAGAATGATGATGCTTTCAACAAATTTTATGGCAGGCATACAAATAAAAGAAGCTAGATGCTACTTACCAGTAAGATATATACAATAATGTTATATAATACAGATGGCATCACCTACGTTGTGTTTTTTTTTTTTTAATTATATCCAAAGAAACTTTTTTGGTAGGAACATTGTTTGGTCCTCAGTTAGATACTAGTAGGCTTGTGGGTCACTGAGGATGGGCCCTCCCTCAGAATTCACATCTTATAAAAACCAGGAAATAAGATATCAGAACTCTGATTACTAGTTAAGAAAATGAGATCTGACTATATTTCTAACTCTGAATGGTGACATGACATTCTCAGCTGCCAGGAAGTTTATAAGATTGTTATCTGGAAGGAGGCTTTTTGGCAAAAACAAAGGCATACTATTGTCCCCTCCTTGAGGTGTTAATAAAAATGGGTTCCTCATTCACTTAGGCAAATACCTCTCAAATAAAAGCCATTTGAAGCCAGGTATGGTGGCACATGCCTTTAATCCCAGCACTCGAGAGGCAGAGGTAGGAGGATCACCATGAGTTCAAAGCCACCCCGAGACTCCATAGTGCCTGGGCTAGAGTGAGACCCTACCTTGAAAAAACAAAAAACAAAACAAAACAACAAAAAAAAGCCATCTGATTTTAAACTTTGAAAAATAGTATTATAGGGCTAGGGAGATTGCTTAGTGGTGAAAGGCACCTGCTCACAAAACCAGGTGGCCCAGGTTTGATTCCCCAGTGCCCTTGTAAAGTCAGACCTACAAAGTGGCATATGTGTTTGGGTTTTGTTTGCAGTAACAGGAGGTCCTAGCATGCTCACTCTCATATTCTTGCATTCTCTCTCTCTTGTAAATTGAAAAATCAAATAAAAAACAATATTAAGTCTAATGAAATATACAGGTATTCACACCACGAAAGTGTTTTCTTCTACAATGTTCAGTTTGTTCATTGTCCACTCTCACCCTTTGAGAGTGAGACCTATGCAATAGCTATTGCTCACTATCATGCCCACTTACTCTGCAATCATCTTCTACACTACCCTTTGTGTGTCTGCTATAGATTCTTTTGGTAAAGATCACAAGGACCAGAGAACTATGGAATTTAAGGGAGGCTAGAGTGAGATCCTAGTAACACCAGGACTAATTTAGCCAACAGGTCATAATTTTCCCACTCATAACAGACAATTAAACTTAAATCCACACTCAGAAACTTATTTATCAAAACCACTAAATGAGCAGAAAATATTTTAAAATATTCTAATATATAATTTTATTAAAATAAGACATTAAATAGTGTTAGTAGTTATTTTTCCTAGCAAGTTTTCATATTTTATAAAATCTAGTAATTTAATTTTTTTTTTATTTGAGAGCAACAGACACAGAGAGAAAGACAGATAGAGGGAGAGAGAGAGAATGGGTGCGCCAGGGCTTCCAGCCTCTGCAAACGAACTCCAGATGCGTGCACCCCCTTGTGCATCTGGCTAACGTGGGACCTGGGGAACCAAGCCTCGAACCGGGGTCCTTAGGCTTCACAGGCACGCGCTTAACCACTAAGCCATCTCTCCAGCCCAAAATCTAGTAATTTAGAGATACAGACCAAGTCTCTTAATTTTGTATGTGTAATTTTTTTTGGGGGGGAGGGGTTCAAGGTAGAGTCTCACCAAAGCCCAGGCTGGCCTGGAATTCATGATATAGTCTCAGGGTGACCTCAAATTCAGTGCAATCCTCCTACCTCTGTCTCCTTACTGCTGGGATTAAAGGTGTTGTTGCAGTAAGGTTTGCATTGCTGGTAGAAATTATACAACCAAGAGCAGCTTGTGGGGGTGGGGGAGAGGTTTATTTTGGCTTACAGAATCAAGGGGGAGCTCTATGATGGCAAGGGAAAACAATGGCATGAGCAGAGGGTAAATATCACCCCCTGGCCAACAACAGGTAGACAATAGCAACAGGAGAGTGTGCCAAACACTGTCAAGGGGAAACTGGCTATCACACCCATTAGCCTGCCCCCAACAATACACTGCCTCCAGGAGTCTTTACTTTCCAATTGCCATCAGCTGGGGAGACTAGCATTCTGAACTCCTAAGTTTATGGGGAACACCTGAATCAAACCACCACAGGGCTACACCACCATGCCTGGCTTTGTACCTCTAAATTTATGCCTAATAAATTTGGGGATTATAACTATTGAAATCTGTGTACCTTTTATGTTCATACTGGGGTGCTCAAATACACAGATTCCGCCTCGTTGATGGGACTAGTTGGCTTCATAGTCCCTTTTCTGCAGGTTACAGAAAAATGTTTAGTTCTTAGTGAGAGTCTTAGGCAACAATTGTGGGACATGACACCAGCAGACACATAATATTTATCAATGTCACTTTGGCGAAAGTATAAATTTTATGAGAAAGGATACTATGGATATAGTGAAAAGTCAACCACAGAATGATAGAAAATAGCTGCAAATCATATCTGAAAAGGGTCTAATGTGTGTGTGTGTGGAGGGGGGGATGGAGAGATGGCTAAGCAGATAAAGTACTAGGCATGTAGGCATGTAAATATGAATACCAGAGTATGGATCTCCAGCACCCACATAAATGCCAGGTGGACATGGCATCCCACCTATCATAGCTAGGAGTATGGAGAAGGAGGATCCCGAGAGCAAGCTGCCTAGCTAGACTAACAGAGTCAGAAATCTCTCAGTTCAAGTGAGTGAGCCTGCCTCAGTAAATCTGGTGGGGAATGATTGGGGAAGACATCTTATACCAATCTCTGGCCTCCATGTGCACTTGCATGCATGTGGATATGTAATGGGGTGCTTAGGGTCAGGAAAATCCTTGAACCTTAAACCCGAGGTTTGTGCCTAATTTTAATCAAAGGATTGAATAAATTAAGGCTGAGAAGTATAATTATTAAATTATTGTATTTATTGAGGGAAGTACAGGAAGTACAAGGAAAGACACCCACGCGGCTAGAGATCCCACGTGGAGGACCCGGAATAAACGTGGGGAAAAAGAAAAAGAGAAGAGAAAGTTCTGAGAGCTCCTACTATGTGGGGAACTGGAGGGGATAAAGAGCCCATGTGGAGCTAGGCCCAGCCAAGGGGAATCTCACCAACAGCTGGAAGTTCCCAAGTGGTCTGGCAGCTCAAAGAGCATGCCCTTCCCTCGCAAATGTCTTTATAACCTTATAACCTATGGCAGTGGTCCTTGCCTTCCGGCTCGAAAGAACCAGAGGGGCAGCTGGTTGGTTAGGACTAGGGGCTGTCTCAGAAAGAACCTCCTGACACCAAGATCCAGGGGCTGAACTTGACCAACCACAGTGTTTAAATCCTAGGAAAGACCTCCCTCTCCAAGGAGGAACCCAGTTTGTTTGTGGAGAAACAGGTCTAGGTAAGAGATAAGTATTCTAGCAAATGCAGAGCGTCCTGCCTGCCTTGTTCAAGAAACTAACTGCCGACTGTGGATGCCCCCACAGACATATCTTTCTCCCACACACGCATGTACCGCATACACACAAGCACACACACACCTCATAAAAATCAACAAGAAAAAGAGAACCATATATATGCATATATATACATAGATATATGTGTGTGTATATATGTGTATATATACATATATATGTGTATATATATAAAGTGTTGTTAATGTAAGGTTCCTTATATTATAAATATATCCATAAATATATATATATATATATATATATATATATATAATATATATGAATATACACAAATGTTAGCAGCAGTTTTATTCACAAGAACCTAGATATCATTTTCTCAAATACCCATAGTTAATGAACAGCACAGTTTATACACATAATGGAATATTATTCAAAAATACAAAGTAAGGCTGGAAAGATGGCTTAGAAGTTAAGGTACTTGCCTGCGAGGCCTAAAGACCCAAGTTCGATTCTTCAAGTCCCACACTAGTTGCACAAGGTGGCCCAGGTGTCTGGAGTTCATCTGAAGTAGCTAGAGGCTCTGCAACACCCTTTGTCTTTCTCACTCTCAATCTCTCTCGCCATCCCTCTCTCTGCCTCAGATAAAAAACTAAAATAAGGGCTGGAGAGATGGCTTAGCAGTTAAGCATATGCCTATGAAGCCTAAGGACCCCAGTTCGAGGCTCGTTTCCCCAGGACCCACATTAGCCAGATGCACAAGGGGGCGCACGCATCTGGAGTTCGATTGCAGTGGCTGGAAGCCCTGGTGCACCCATTCTCTTTCTCTCTATCTGCCTCTTTCTCTCTGCCTGTCACTTTCAAATAAATAAAAATAAATAAAAAATAAAACTAAAATATAAACTTTAAAAAGGCACAAAGGACTGAAATACTGATAGATATTAGAGCATGAGTGAATCTCAAAACCATTACACTAAGTGAAAGAAGTCAGATACATAAGCCACGTGTTATAGGCTTCCAGGTCTTTCTTTTCTATTTTTGCAAATTTTGCTTATTTGTGACTGTGTGTGTGTTGGTGTGCATACCACAGTGCACACGTGGAGGTCGAGATGTCTGAGGATCACCTTCTTTGAGACAGGGTCTCTTGCTGTTGCTCAGTGACAAACTGTCAGCCTAATTGGGCTCTGAGTTTCATTTCCCCTGGTGCCACCTCCCATTGCTGGAGGGACATTGGCACGATGCTCTTTCCATCTGGCTTTATGTGGGTGCCTCAGATTAGAACCTGGGCTGGCAGACTTTGTAAGAAAGCACCTTAAACTGCTGAACCATCTCCCCAGTCCCAAGAATTCCATTTATATGGAATTTCTAAACTATCCAAATCCATGGAACAGCAAGCATTTGAGTGAAGCTGATATCAGAAGGCGAATGATGGTTAATGACTATGGGTGTCCAGTAGAGATGCTGAAAAGGTTCTGGAGTTAGATCGTGTGATGATGGCATAATTTTATGAATGTACTTACTGTGCTGAATGTTACACCATAAAAGAGGCAGAACAGCATATTTTAAATTGTATGTAAGTTATCACTTTTTAAAAATTGGGTTGTTTTCAGAGGTAGAATCCGAAGCTATGTGTCAGGTGTCCAGAGGACTGAGTATGCATTGATGGAAGGAGTTACAAAAGCCATCAAACAGGGACTTGCAAAACCTTGCAACGCCTTGATCATTCTGTACAGGAGCTTGTCATTGTCCTAAAGAAATTTTTAAAAAAAATGCAGGAGGTGTAAGCTCAACTGATATGACAGGTCTAATCTTACTGTAGCATTCTTTCAAGTGAAAGTTTGCTGTGATATCTAAACAACTGTCACAATTTTTTTATTGAAATTTCACCAATAAACTGAAAGTATTCCTTACTTTGTTTTTTTTTTTTTTTCAGGAAACTAGCATTCAAACCTCCATTCTAGTGTACAATTTTTGCAAACCCCTCTAACTCTAAGCCAAAAGAAGCAGCCAGTAGACCATCTCTAAAAATAGGTTTTAAGTCTCTCTCCTAAAATTGGAGCAGGATAACAATAAAATATGGTGAATAATGCTTTCATAAACAATTAGTGGATTAGAGGTCTAGGCCATTCTAAAAGGGGGGGAAAAAAACTAACAAAAATGCTTTTTTCTACTCCCAGGCAGCCCCGAAGCCTCCTGCCCGCCGTGGGCTGAGCCCCTGTGCATAAGCACAAAAGCCCGGGCTGCTAACATTTCATGGCCAAAAGTCAAGTCTGCCGCCTACAAGTCTGGCACGTAGGCATATAGAGCTATCTTTAATAAAGCCCACAGACAGTTGGCACCTTGGACATGCCAAGAATGCAGGCAGGAATTCTCTGTAATCCAGGATTGGCCGGCAGCGCACATGGACACCTGATGTTGAGAGGTCTATTGTCAATCTCCCCACTGTTCCATTCCAAGTCCCGCAGGCCTCACCTCCTAGCTCTCCATTTGCATACCTTTACTGGCTTTTAAGCTATCATTGAAGCTTCAGACTCAAATATCCACCGAAGTAATATTGCTTTTGCATTTTAAAATGAACCGTGTATCAACTGGTAATCATTCAGGGCCTTGCATGGGCTTCCCAACATCATTCTCTCCTCCTAGAATATCTCCCCTGTGCCTCATGCAGTTTCCCCCGCTGCTTGTCTATCTTGTGTGCCGGCTGATGAGTACAGTGTTAAGAACAGAACAAAGAGTGGCTCCGGTCCTCAAAGGTGGCATGGCAGTTCTATCAGAAGACTTCATACTACTCCTACACAGGTCTCTGCCAAACATCATTAGCACTATGTCGGAGTCTGCCAAAATTCTCTGTCCAAAACCTTAAGAGCTTTAAAAACTTGAGATACTTACCCATTCTAAACTCGATCTTACTTTTTGTTTGTTTCTTTCTTTCTTTTCTTTTTTTCTTTTTTGCTATTCACAAGGAGCTGGAAATTTAGGAAAAAAATAAGCCCGGGCAAAAGGGTGTTCTCATTCTGCTAAAATGCAGTGGCAAGAAGTCCCCAGTTAATTACCAGTTCTGCCTCTTCTCTGGATGTGTAAGCATGTGTTTTCACACCAGAGCCATGCAGACCTCAAAAAGCTTGCATGTCATCCACAAATAAACTTCATGGCCATGAGCAAAACGAAATTTCATCTTTTAGCAATTACACCCTGAAATGTGAGTTTCTATGGAAAACTGCTAGACATTTTTCTTTAGATCATTCAGATTCTCATTGAATTCCTTTTCTTTCCAATCTTAATTTTATTTTTAAGATACATTGACATGTAAATGTTAAAATGGAGTCATTTCTGGTTTGTTAGTACCATTTCACTTGCCATTAATTTTATCACTGTATAATTAAAAACTCTTGCATTTCTAAATGGAACTTGCTATTGCAACATCTACTACAAGAATCCTATTTATATGTAGGAATTCTATGCAATTACTTACTAAGTTTGTGTCCTTGTCACTTTGCAAACTAAAGTGAATCTGATACTTTACATTTGAAGTATCATTACGTCTTCATGCCTCCTCAACATGCCTCCTCTGTGTGTCAAACCCTTCATGTTGAAGAAACAGAACCAGGCACAGGATGGCTTAGCTACATACGCAGTCCCTGTATTAAGACAAAAAGGCTGTTGGGGACCTAGCTGTGGATCCCTGGTTCCTCAGAGGGCCATTGCAGACTGGCTCCCCAGAGGTACCCAGGCAACTGCGCAGCAGGGTCCAGAGTGGCTGTGCATGTGATGTGAAGAAACACCCAGGAGACAGCTTCAGAGAACAACTCATTTATTTGTCAGGAGACTGAGTTTTCTAAGCAGTTGAGAGAGAGAGAGAGCAGTGAGAAGAGGGTCCTAAGGGGATTGGTGGGTTCAAAGGTTGCTTATTGATGCCTAGTTGACATATAGGGACGTTCATTCCAGCACAGAGGGAGAGAGTCAGGTGATCTCCGTAAGTGGCAGGAAAAGGTATGGGGTACGGGTAACAGGGAAGGGCTGTGTGAAGGCTGCTGGTTGATACCATATAAGGAGTTTCCTAGGCAACTGGCTAAGAGTCCCAGGGCTATGAACAAAGCCTAAGTCTTATCAGGACGTCCAGGCCCCTGGGCTGGGCGGGAGGGAGTGGTCCTGGACATTCTGCCAGTCTCGACCCAAGATTACCTGAGGTCCAGGCTCACTGCTACCTCTGACAGGGGGCAGGAGCCTCACTCCTGTCAGTAGGGGATCCAAGATGTGGCCGGAGTTCAAGCTTCTGCCACCTCTCTGTATCCTGGGGCCCTAGTTTTGTCTGATAGCTTAGGCCTGCTTTAACCCAGGGCCCTGCCTGTGTCTGACACCTAGTACCCATGAATAAGTTTTCACTGTGACTTACATCAGCTAATAGACATCATTATACAAAAGCTAATATATAAATAAGTATGTGTGTGAGTGTAGCAGACACATAATGCCAGTAGTTTCCTCTCCTACTTTACCACCTGGCCTTGAGGAAGCCAGTCAGGTCAGTGTACATTCAAAAACCTCAACTTTCTCAAGGCCAGCCCATGGTCTAGATGGGTGGTGGCAACTAATTTTGCCTTAATGACCAATGAGGGACCCCTGGACTTGGGGCCAAAAGAGCTAACAAATTTTGTGTGTCCCAGACCTGCATTGACCCTGAGAGTGCTCAGAGCACAAAATGGATGACTACTTTGTACCCAAGAATGCCATCATGTTTAGAAGGTGATTTCTACACAGGCTCAGTTACAGAAAGACACTTTCTTCATGGCTCTGTGGGCAAAGCCAGAGTCAACAACATCTTCCTTCTTCTCCAGATCTCCCCACTGTGAACATGCACATGGGTCATCTATATGTGCAATGCTAAGTCAGAGTCCAGAACACCAGGAAAATCTTATGGGTCACCAGGTCTCTAGTTCCCAAATAGCAAGAGCAAAATCCTACTAAAAGGAAAGCCAGAAGTATTACAGGAAGGGAAATAAATCAATAAACATTTAAGATAGCAAACAAATTCAACCTCAGCAAAAACATGTATCTAGGTAATGGATATCCTTAGCAAAGAAATAAAACACATCATCAGAAATGTGATTCATAGCTTTGTGGCCAAGCACAAGAGCTCAAGAAAGCATATGCAATTCAAGAGAGCAATTTGAAAGTTCTCTGAGAACCAAATACGTAATTCCACACTCAGGATAAATCAAGCCAAAGCACACTGAGAATGCTCTTTCCACACAGCACGGGAAGCCACCAGGTGTCAGTGGCAGCTACAAAATAAAAACGCAGCGTTAGGCACTGGGCATACAGCTCACACGATAATTCTGTGCACATGGTTACAACTTAACGAGTATCTTAAAAGTGGAAATTCGCAACTACCAAAATGCCGGTTAGTGAACAGTATGATACATGAATTCCCATGTTGCTCATGACACAGGAGAACCCCTATTTTACACCATGAATGCCACACTCGGGAGTATGAAGCAAAGGTTCCTTTGGTTAGATTCATGGAAGTCGGCGTCACTGTGACAAACTTGCCTGTCAGGTGCAACGCTACCCGTCAGTGCAGACATCTTGGCAATGGGCTGCTGCAGCTGTCTGAAGATTCCAGTCAGCTTTCCTCCACTCCCCATGCTAGTAGCCTGGCTCCAGATTCTTCATGAAAAGTGTAGAGGAAGCTTAGTTTAATTGAAGAATCACCTCTACTACAGAGAATCATGTGCAAACCATCCTTTTTCCCTTCCCACCTGGAACCTGAATTCACCATGTGTGGAATAGACAGGCACCTCCCAGGAGCCAACTTCATCTCTTTCGATTTTAGAAATCAGTGGGGTCTTGTGGCAACCTAAACTGTGCTTTCAAAGTGGCCAAATTGCTAATAACGAGCTTCCCTTCTTTACCAAAAATAAAAATCTTCATTTTATAAAATTTCATATTTATGCAACCCATATATTCAGGCACTTATATATTAACAGCAATCTCATTTGTTAAGATAATACCATACATGTTTTATAAATCCCAAAAATAAAGCTCATGCTACATAGGGTTAGCTTATTAACCTCAGTTTTCCATCTAAATATTTTTTTTTCCTGACTCAGCTTCAAGAGCAAACGCAAACAAAGATATATGCTACTAAATGATTCAGTTTCCAGAAACATCCATTACACAAAGAAAGAAGTAATAAAGACATAAATGTGAATGAAGATGGCTACCAAAAAAGCAAATGTTTTAAAATTCAAAACTGTCAACAAAGGCAAGTTTTCATCACATTTTCTCTAAGATTAAATCTGTCATGACATTACAGCACTGTAAACATTACATAAAATTGTTATTTTGTCTTTGTCAGGAATTGAGTGGGTTTTAAACCAGTCACCGAATGTTTCATGTTTTTTTTTTAATTTATTTATTTACTTATTTTTCTTTTCACAATTTTTATTAACATTTTCCATGATTATAAAAAATATCCCATGGTAACACCCTCCCCCCCCCGCACTTTCCTCTTTGAAATTCCACTCTCCATTATATTACCTCCCCATTTCAATCATTCTACTTACATATATACAATACCAACCTATAATGTACCCTCCTCCCTTCCTTTCTCTTCCCTTTATGTCTCCTTTTTAACTTACTGGCCTCTGCTACTAAGAATTTTCCCTCTCACGCAGAAGCCCAATCATCTGTAGCGAGGATCCACATATGAGGGAGAACATGTGGCGCTTGGCTTTCTGGACCTGGGTTACCTCACTTAGTTTAATCCTTTCCAGATCCATCCATTTTTCTGCAAATTTTATAAATTCATTTTTTTTAACTGCTGAGTAGAACTCCATTGTATAAATGTGCCACATCTTCATTATCCACTCATCAGTTGAGGGACATCTAGGTGGTTCCATTTCCCAGCTATTATAAATTGAGCAGCAATAAACATGGTTGAGCACGTACTTCTAAGGAAATGAGATGAGTCCTTAGGATATATGCCTTGGAGTGATATAGCTGGGTCATATGGTAGATCAATCTTTAGCTGTTTTAGGAACCTCCACACTGACTTCCATAATGGCTGGACCAGATTGCATTCCCACCAGCAGTGTAGAAGGGTTCCTCTTTTGCCACATCCCCACCAACATTTATGATCATTTGTTTTCATGATGGTAGCCAATCTGACAGGAGTGAGATGGAATCTCAATGTAGTTTTAATCTGCATTTCCCTGATGACTAGTGATGTAGAACATTTTTTTAGATGCTTATATGCCATTCATATTTCTTCCTTTGAGAATGCTTTATTTAGCCCCATAGCCCATTTTTGAATTGGGTTGATTCCTTATTATTTAACTTTTTGAGTTCTTTGTATATCCTAGATATTAATCCTCTATCAGATATATAGCTGGCAAAGATTTTTTTTTCCCATTCTTTAGGTTGCCTCTTTGCTTTATTCACCGTGTCCTTTGCAGTGCAAAATCTTTGTGATTTCATGAGGTCCCAGTGATTAATCTGTGGTTTTATTGCCTGAGCAATTGGGGTTGTATTCAGAAAGTCTTTGCCAAGACCAATATGTTGGAGGGTTTCCCCTACTTTTTCCTCTAGCAGTTTCAGGGTTTCAGGTCTGATGTTAAGGTCTTTAATCCATTTGGACTTAATTCTTGTGCATGGAGAGAGAATCTATTTTCATCCTTCTACAGATATATATCCAGTTTTCCCAACACCATTAGCTGAAGAGGCTGTCTTTTCTCCAATGAGTATTTTTGGCATTTTTATCAAATATCAGGTGGCTATAGCTACCTGGACTTACATCTGGGTCCTCTTTCCTGTTCCATTGATGTACATGTCTGTTTTTGTGCCAGTGCCATGCTGTTTTTGTTACTATGGCTCTGTAGTATAGATTAAAATCAGGTATGGTGATGCCACCAGCCTTATTTTTGTTGCTCAGTATTATTTTAGATATTCGAGGTTTTTTTTTGTTATTCCAAATGAATTTTTGTTTCATGGGTTTTTTTTTGTTTTGTTTTAATTTTACTAGAAGGAAAGAATTGGAGGTAGGAAGTAAAATCTACAGAGATTCCTGAAGGAACCCCAATAAAACAAATCATTGTCTCATCTGAGTTCCGAAATGCAGTAGAGACTGGGTCATACGATGTTATGATTCAAGCGCTGATGGAGACTATGGCAGGCAGAGTGCAGAAAGAAGGAGCCTTCTCCATTCACCCAGACACAGAACTCGAGACAAGGACCGCGCTGCAAGAAGATCAGCTGGGAGCCCATCCAAGCATGCAAGTTATGGGGTGAGAAAGGGTAGGACGGTGAGATCACAAGTGCTCATTAGCTAGCGGAGTCTAGAAGACATGGAAGACCCCTGCGAGAGACGACCCTACCTAGTTTTCAGCAAGCCGGAGTGTTTATTTACCAACTCCTAGGCCACTTTTGTTTGCGGGCTGCTTAAAGACATCAACTTTCCACACATCAACTTCTGGCTTCTCTTATGCTTGGGCCAAGGATGCAGCCACAACCAGGAAAAAAAAATCACTGGGAGAGAAGGTGCAGGTGTCTGTAGTAAACCATCTCGTGGATGGAGAGGTGAACTCTGGGAGATGCTAGATGAGACAGATGCCCATCAATTAACAAGCGGCACCTGTCAATCTCAATCTCTGGCGCAGAGGGGCACTGTCCCTGGCGAGCTTGGCTCTAAGTGGGGATCAGACTTTAGGCATGCCTGAGTTATAGATGTAGTGCCTGGGTCATGGATGCTCAGTTTCCCGCTTGAATTCAGATGAGGAAAGGCAAGGGGGGGCCGAAGGGATGGGGCTTCACTCTGATGGAAGGAGGAAGGGGAACTCACCAGCAAACGTAGCTCTTAGAGGGAATCCCAACAGGTGAGGCATGTCTTAAAAAAGCAGCTCCTAGATCCCCTCTGTACCTCTTGTCATCTACCCACCCCCAGGCAAGCCACCGTTTCTGATTTAACCTAACAGATATCCAAAATACATCTAACAGAGTTGATTGGCCTGAAAATTACTTCTTGTTGTTGGTATATATCCTCTAAGTAGCATGCAAAATCATAGTTCAGCTCTTGGGCAGTAAAGTCAGCCTATTTGAAAAATATTTCATAACTCCAGGCTATCAAGTAAATTGACTAAAAGTAGGTGAGAAGTGAACTGGCAAAAGTAAATAGTATGAACAGGAAAAAAAAAAAAAAAGCCTACTTTACAGCCCATCTAGGAAAAGCAGTTTTACACAACCATGCATACTTGTACTAGAATAAGAAGAATCTGTACATGGCAAGCAGCAAAACATCTGAATATTTTACCACTGTATCAGGGGATGGAAGCCTTTTTTATAGGGCACATATTTGGCAGCTAGTGTGCACATGGAAATGCACACACACAACTGTAATTAATGCACTTTATATGTATGCCATTTGCATTGAGTTGAGATTATATGATGGCCTTTGGCAATCTTTAACTCTGTGAAAAGGTGAGGCAATTAGTAAAAATGGACAAAATTCCTATACAATAGCAACTATGTGAGAGTCAGTGGGCCACCTTGTGGACCAAAAGGGAACTCACTGGCTCAGCATTAAGTGAGTTGGGAGATGGAATATTGGAAGAAAGGCAGATAAAGATTGTATTGGAATGCTATTGGTGCATCATACGTTAATCTAGAATGTTGTAGCTTAAAATAACAGTATGGTCTCACAGAGCTTCTGAATGTCAGGGATCTGTCTGGAAGGTCAGATATATAGTGAGGTCACCCTGGGGACATGGGCTGCAGCAGTCGCTGCTCAAAGTCTTGACTACACAGGTGTGTTGACTTCCAAGATCACTCCCAGTCCTGCCGGCTCTCATGCTCTGTGACCCAACACGAGGACCTCTTCACCATATTTACTGTGTGGAAACATGTCCCTAGAAGTATATGAAATAAGAAAGAGACAGAAACCAAGAAAGAAGCTACAGTGTCATTTGTGATCTCAGAGGTGACATACCATCACGACTTCTGCCACATGATAGTAGTGACACAGACCAATCCAGGAACAATGTCACAGAGGACGCTATAGACACTGATATCTTTGCTCCAGGCAGGATCACCTGGGAAACTGTTGAGGGCTGGGTAAGCATGTAGGATTGAGCATTGCCTGAGAAACTTCCATCATAACCAAAGAAGTGACACCCTCAGTGAAATCTTGCTAAAGGTTCTGAGGCTTGTGCAAATGCCAAAGATGGTAATAAATAAATAAACACATAAATAAAACCCAGAACAATTGGAGAAATTAGTGCTTTCCAGAAGTTTCCTGGATGAGAAAGGCAGCCTGAAAAATTGTGAACTGAGTGTTCAAGGAGAGGATAACCTTTGAAGAGAACATTGCTTCACATTTGAAACAGTTTCTATCAAATCCCATATAAGGAAAGAAAAAGAAAAAAAAAAAAAACAACTACAGATCCTTTTTCTCTTAGTAGTATCCTTCCATTTCTAGAGGACAAGATCTTTCCAGCTACAAACCCCACTGACAGCCTCTGAGCAAACAGAGCCAGAAAGGGGGAAACCTATCAACTCCAGACCTTCTAATGGGTTACAAACATACAGAATTCACTCTAGAGGTCGTTACAAACAATATCCATGATATATGTAATGCATGGGATGGCAATTCACAGAATGTCACTCTGGAGAATTGTAGGCTGCAAACAAAACCACATGCATGACATGGTCCTAAAGGCAAATTTTGTTTGCTATAGCCACTAACCTAAATTAAAGGTTTGACCATAACCAGAGTATTTGGGGTTTTGTCTATACTGAGATCAAGGGTTTTAAAAATAAAGTATAACTTTGTGATGTTTTTCAAAAGCCTGCAAATTCTTTGGCATTTATCCCATCAGGGGTGGAATGAAATTCCTCTTCATTTAACTATGAGCCAGGCTGCCTGTGACTGTAATGGCCTGCTCCTTTGAAAGGACATGTCTGCCATCTGGCTCTTTGAGACACAGTTATTTAGAGCCCTCAACCACCATTTATAATGCCCAGCTACCTGAAGCCAGCAAGCTAGAGAGACCACCAAGAGAGGTCACCATAATCACCATGTGGCACAGTTATATCTCCAAACTGCCTGGGCAGTTTGAGTAAATCAAATATGTATTGAAAACTGACAAACTATTTGGATAGTAAAATAAGCTTAAAGATGCCTATTCCTCACAAATGTACAGAATCTAATGCCATCTCCACAATCTTCAAGAGCACCCAGTCCCTTATAAGCTTAACCTCGTGGGGGTTTTCCATTCCTCTCCTGTTCACAACTATTACTTCTGTCTACATATAGCTTTCTAACTGCTTAGGTTTATATCAGCTACCCATATCTTTTATTTTGCTTGCGTAGATGCCATAGTTTCCATACTCCCCAGGTTTATTAAAGTTTGACAGACAAAAGAAAATGTACATACATACTATGACCAGGAACTTTATCTGAATGCTTATGTGTATAAACGTAGTCATTTCACAATTTGATGACTAAATAAAACTAATTTAATTTATTAAATGCTTATCATTTTGTACTAATAATACTTAAAATTCACATTTTTAAGCAATTAGCAAACACCTTACTATATCATTGCGAGCTATAATCACTACACTACACAATAGATCTCTAGAATGCACTCATTCTAATGGAAATGTGCTTTTTGACCAACATCTCCAAGTTATTAAGTGATGGTAATAGAAATTACTTGTTTATTTTATACTAATAAAGCACCCTCCCAGAGAAGCCAGTCCCACCCCCAGTGCTGCTTTGGAAGTGTTTCTGGTGTAGCTGACCAACCTCCACACCCCTAGCAGGGGTGAGCATCTATAGCCCACCATGCTCCCCTTCAGATTAAGATACCAACCCCAAGTGCATAGAAGTCCATGGTTGTCAAAAATGACAAGAAATAGAACTTGTGGATAGACAGAAAGCACACCTGGTTATGATATTATCCCTCAAGTGCATTAATCTCAAACCTACTAAGCTTTTGGTAGAATCAAAATGACTCTATGTTACATATGTACAAGATACAGAGTACTCTAGTGAAGTTTGAGTTAAATTTTTAATCACTGAGATGGGAAGTTGTGTATTAAATAGAAAATAGTACCTGGAGAGAAGGTATCACTAATAAGAATCCATATAAAGTGGAATTGGGCCATCTGCCATAATAAGATAGTGGAAGAATACCTTTATCTTTGTAGCCTAATAAGTTGGTCATGTTTTCTATAAGGTGTTGACCTCTTTCCTAGTATGTCTAGAGATATATATGCAAGACATGCATATCTGCATACATATATAGTGCACAACAAGGTTGCAATGCCAAGAAATATTGAAGGAACGCTCTAGAATGTTGACATATATCAGTTACTCCTTATGGCCTTCATTGAGGTCCAAGAAGTAAAGACTATTACTTACAAAGCACACAGAAAAAAAGACCATGCAGGGTTTTTTGTTTGTTTGTTTGTTTGTTTTAATTTAATTTAATTTATTAGTTTTCTTTTCAGCAAATATAGGCAGTTTGGTACCATTTTTTAGGCTCATCCATGATCTACCCCCTCCCAATGGACCCTCCTTGTTGATGTAAATAACTGTGGGCTAACTCCACAATGCAAGACCATGCAGTTTTGCTAAGAACTTTTTCAAGTATTACCTACAAGAAATTGAAGATGTTTTAGAGTGTAACTATTTTGTTTATTTTAGAGTTAGAGATAACACATTCTCTGTTCCACTAAAGTTAGACACGAGGCTAAAAGTGGAGCAGAAGATAAGATAGGGACCAGAGGCAGGCATCAACCAGGGAAACTCTGTCTTCTTCTAAACACCCTGACCTGTGAACCATCCCGTGTCTACCAAGGAGATAATGAACTCCAAGAAAAGAGCTGATCATTGGACTATAGTTTGGGGACAAGGAATAAAGAAGAGAGACTTTCAAACTATATTGGGATACAGTCAAGATAGAGAGTATTAAGTGAATAAGGTCATTGTTTGTCAAGTGTGCAGAGTTCTGTCAGGGACCCTTGAACATAATCTGAATCTTGGGGCACTGACTAGACAAGATAATGAGCTTGACCAATACTAAAACCACAGGCCTACTAACCTTTGAAGGTAATTGTGTTTTCAGAGAATTCTGGGTACAGCTTTTTTTTTTCTTTAGTTAGCAGTATGTATTGGGCTGAGGGACATACCAGTGGCCAGTGGCTTAACTCTCTGCCTTTAACTTCTGCAAGTACTATGTCATTATTTAAATATTCCTTATTTGTCAAGTCCACTATTATTGGCCATCTAATTTAGATATATTATTAATAACAGTTCAATGAATATCATTAAGTATGCATTTAAAAAGTTGTTTATTGTATTCTATTTTATTTTTTATTTATGGAGAGAGAGAGAGAGAGGGAGGGAGGGAGAGAGACTGACAGAATGGGCATGACAGGGCCTCCAGCCACTACAAACAAACTCCAGATGTATGTGCTACCTTGTGCATCTGGCTTACATGGGTCCTGAGGAATCAAATCTGAGTCCTTAGGCTTCATAGGCAGGCAAACTCCTTAACTGCTCAGCCATCTCTCCAGCCTTCCTAATTTTATAATTGCTTAAAACTCATACTTGCTACTATAAAGTAGGCAACATACCTAGCTGACAGCTAGGAAATCAAGCAAATATTTCCTCCCCAAAGGACACAGTGGCTCTTCTATCACCATGAGTGTGGAGCTGCATCTCCAAATCTAAGGGCCTCACAAACAGCTTCCATAATGGAAGCAAAAAGAGGCAAGACGAGAAAGTGAATGTGGGTCCTGGGCAGTGAATGCAGGTTTTGGACAGTGAAGGGGGGTTCTGGACAGTAAATGTGGAGTGAGTGTGGGCCTTGGACAGTGAATGCAGGTTCTGGCTTTTCATGATACCAAAGCAGACAGTGTGGTCGCCACACCCAGCTGCTTTCTTCCCTCTTGCTGACTGTGTCAAAGAGGTCTATGGTCTCCTCACACACCAGCAGCATGTTTGCTTTTCATTTGCTTGTGGCTTATTAAAGCCATAGATGTGGGTGGGTGGCAGGAACTCAGCAATTCTCTTCCTCAGCGATAAGTATTGCCCTCCCCTTGACTGTGCACATATGGCTCCCATTAGAGCAAATGGAAGGCACGTGTCTCATTTGGAGGACAAAATTGGCAAAACCAAACCAGCTGAAGTTAGCAGCACTCTGTTTTTGGATGGGCTTTTTGTGTTGTGAGTAGTTTAGTTTCTTTTCCAACCTGTTTATATGACTTCTTTGATGCATAATTGTCACCTCTTTCTGACTCTGTTCATATAGCTTAGGGCTCTCTGTGGGCTTTTCTTGATTTAGTACTCATTTCTTCCTCACTGTGAAAGAAAGAATCTGGGAAAGCCATTTTACATCAAGTGTACAAACATCAGTGACAAACAATGACACCCCGGCACCATCAGATATTTTAGAGTACTCAAATATCCAATTGAGTAGACTGAAGGCAGTAGACTGAAGATATTATTTCTTTTCATCTCAATTATCTATGGTGCATGGTTCAATCCTTTGAACATTGTTAAATATCTCAATATGACAGATATGACAATTTCCCAAGGATTTCACATTTTAAGGAAACAATTAAGAAAATCATTTATACAAAACCATGAAGGCAGAGATACTGTTCTACTTATTGACATGTCAGCATTCCAAAAAAGAATTGTTGAAAATTATTATACATATGAAAATGCCAAGGAAAGACAGTAAAAGCATGCTGTAAGAATTCAAACAATAGCTCAAACTTAGATGGAAAATTACAGCCATAGAAATTATATTGGAAATGTCAGTGCGGATGAGTGTGACTAGGAAGCATTAGTAAGGTGTGTCCAGCTTTGGAGAAGAGGGAGAAACACACATAGCAATCAAACTGCAGTCCAAGCTGTAAGGGGATAATCTGAAAATTAATGTCTTAGAAGGATGTCACAAGAAGAAAATAATGACAAGATAATGTTAAAACTGAAAAAAATGCCTGTTTAATAAAAAGGAATTGAAGACAAATAAATAAAACCAGGGCAAAATTATAGAACACTAGGCAAAAACAGAAAGAATGAAAAGAAGGAAGGAAAGAGAAAGAAATAAAGGAATTAAGAAATAAGACCTCCCCCTGCCGGCCCATGCTTATGGACAGAAGATTCCCTTGCATGCATCCATAAGATCCAAAGAAGTAGTACTCATGCCGTTCAGACATGCTTCCTGCTGGACCAAAGAGATTGTGTCACTCAAATAAGATACTAGTAGTTATCACTATTTTTAAAGAAAATGAAAGCATTTAAAGACAATATCTTCTCAATTTTGTTTATCATATCTTTACTGCACAATTTTAGTCTCATTATCAAGGGCTACAAATTGAGAAAACAGAGAATAAACTTAATAAATATTTTAAAATCTAGGGACAAGTTAATTGTGTTGGCTTTATGACTATTTCATGCTCAAAAATGTGATTTTATATTATAAACTTGAAGTAAGTTATAAGGTTATACATCATGCTAGCTTTTGGGGTTTTAAAGGAATCTTAATAAAATGTGGGCATTATCTCCTCTTACATATTCAAGAGCCATTGGCATGAATTGCATGCATGAAATGCATGAATTGGCACAGAGCAAGCAAACTTGTAAATTATTATTTATTTGCATTTGTACAGTAGCAAACAGAGACACAATGGTAGATGGTTCCTGAAACACAACTTGTACTCTGTCTTGTCAGAGTTCTAATAATGAATGCAGTGTGGAAGGAATCCTTCTGGTAAGAATTCAGGTTTTTCCATGGACCTAAAATAAAATGATTATTACCATAGACACAGAATAACCAATAGTGGGAAATGTTATGGTAGGAGATAACCAGTTAAAAAGAAGACTAGAACTGTAATAAATACTACTCTATACTATTTTGATTCCAAAAATTTTCAAAGTATTGTAAATATAACACTTGAGATCTTTTAGATTCCTTTTGGAAGTCTGGACTATGGTTTCAGATTGTTAAACTACGATTTAAGTGAGGCTCCACTGGTCTCTGGTTTCACTACGATTCAAGGTGACTCTTACTACCTTCCTTAGCAGAGGACCTTCTTTCATGATGCATACACACACACACACACACACACACACACACACACACACACACACACATCCATAAAGCCATCACTTGTGTCACCAAAGTTTAAAAATGAAGATTTACTGTGTATCAGCAACAGCTGTGGCCTGTTTCCTACTAGTACCTAAAGGAGGACAGACACTGTGGGAATGAAGGAAATGTTCTCCGAGTTCTTCAAGGAGGTAGAACATGTTGATGATTTTTGAACCTTCTTTTATTTTATTTTATTTTATTTTATTTTATTTTATTTTTTTAATTTTTATTAGCATTTTCCATGATTATAAAAAAATATCCCATGGTAGTTCCCTCCCCCCCCCCCACACTTTCCCCTTTGAAATTCCATTCTCCATCATATTACCTCCCTATCACAATTGACCCTTCTTTCATGGTTAATTGACATGAAAGAGTTGTTCTCCAAGTATGCAATTGCCATTATCAAACACGATGGTGGAAGGAACCACGCTCAAATCTATATCTGGAAACAAATGGACTGCTGGTTTTAGACATACCTGTGAGGATGTAAAACCAATCCTAATACCCCCTGGTGAAGAATTACTCCTGCATCATTGGTATGTTATCATTTACCCACCTATCAAGCTAGGCAACTTTCCCACCCTTGAGAGAGAGAAAAAAAAATTATTTACAATTCTAGACAGCCTTTCCCACCTACGTGAGCAAGTATTTCTCACGGAGCTTTTCTCAGCTGTTGCCTTTTCCTGACATGGTGTCAAACATTCTGGCAGGTGAATTCTGCACCCTTGTGGTGGCCTTGGGTGTTTGGCATTTGTAAACCAGTGTATTTCTGTCATCACCAACGCACTGAAATACAGAAGAAAACTCCAAGTGCGCTGAAGGGAAGGCAGCTGTTCAGTTGCTGGAAGAAAATGTGATTTAAAAACCTTTCATCACACAGCCACAGCATTTCCTTTGAGAGAACAAAGGGGGAGAGTTGGAAAGTGATGGAAGTTCAATCCAGGGAAAGAGATTCTCCTGGGTCAGATATAAAACTCTGCCCAAGAAGCTTAAGGAGACAACGAAAAGGAAAACATAAAAGATGAGGGCCAGAACCCTCTCCTCGCTTTGTCCAAACCTCCGAGGTAGTGCCTGGAAATTATGTGAGAAGATACCAGACGGAAATGAATTCTAATGCATTCTGTATTTTATAGGCAGCCCAGATGGACTACAACAGGAGACAAGTGTACAAGGCATCCAATGCTAAGCTCCAGTACCTGCCAATTGAAACATCTCTTACATTCATAGGAAGATAAATGTCTTTCAACTTTGCAGACAGGAAGGGAGGGAGAAGGAAGAAAGAGGAAGATATGGGAGAGAAGAGAAAGACACAGAGAAGGAGGGACAGAGAGAAATAAGGAAGAAGGCCCAGAGACAGGGAGGTGGCAATACACATAGGAACACAAAGGGAGGGAGAAAGACAGAGGCCGTTACAGAAGCAACACTTTAAACATGGCAACAAATATGAAATTTTCAAGCCAGTAGTTACCTTAGAGTTACAATCCCAAACATTTCCTTCTGAGTGAAGAAACAGAGGCTTGATTAAAGTAAATTTGTCAAGTGTGCCAGCTGAGTTATGAGAGCAGTCACATTGGTGTGGTAGTTTAGCAAAAAGTCATCTTGTGAATCTTCTAGTCATGGTGCTGGGAACTGTGGGTACTGAAGGCGGGGCTGAGGGAGTGGGATGGCATCCTGAATTCCTAGGCCTCAGGGGCTCTTTTTCCAAATGGAAGGACAAAACTGAAGCATCACACTACGAATCACTTGTTAGATGGATCCCAGGAATAGGTGAGCTCCTTCAGGTGTGGTTTGTTGAGGGAAAACAAGGAAACACAAAACCTGGTGTCACAAGCAGTCCAAGGTTTTGCCCACAAGGCCCCCCCAAGTCAATTTCTCAAAAGCAAAAACCTGACCATCTCTCTGTATCATAATACTGGAAAAAAAAAAAATCATGTGATTTACAAGACTTTTCCCTGAACCAACAATGTCATACTTACAACAAAGTTCTCTGAAAACCCCTGTCTGGGATGATAAACGTGCAGAGATACAGTGGTGTTGGCTCGGCAATGAAGGAAGGGGGTCCAAGCCGGGTGTGCAGGTGGCCTGAAGAAGTGGGAAAAGCCAAGGAAACAGATATTCTCTGGGAGGCTTCAGTAAGAAAACTTTGCCAACACCTTGCTTTCAGCCCAAGAAGATTTGAGTCAGGCTTCTAATCTACAGAACTGTGAGATATATGTATCTCACTAAATTTATGGGAATTTGTTATAGCAGTAATTAGAAACTAATTCTGATCCCCTTTCAGTCTCTCCTCATGAGGGTGAACTCTCAACCAGGAAACCTTAAGACACTGCCATGTGGGGCCATTGTCAGGGGGCATTGAGGATTTTATTAGTAGTGGTTCTTTTCTAGCCTCAGTCAATGTCAGACTCTCAAGAAATTATCTAATGTGGAAGTCGTTGCTACTTGTAGCCACATTAACTATTTATTGAAGGTGGGAAGCTGTCCTGTGCACTATAGGATGTTTTGTAGTATCCCTGGCCTCCTCCTAAGAGATGACAATAGCAGCTCTTTAGCTGTGACAATGAAAACATTTCCTGATATTACCCATGTGAGGCTTTTGACCTACAGAACTGTTAGATCCAAAACCTTAGCAGCCTGTGGAATGCCCTTGCCATGCAGATGTGGTCTACAGTGTGGTAGCAACATCTGGAAGGAGGCTGTATTTGGAGGCACCTGGGTCATGGGTGCTAAGAAGCTGTTTTCAATGGATAAGTTTGATATTTCAGGATGTATTATTTTCATTTGAGAAAGTATACAAGGATCAGATGTATTACTATCCTTTAGGCATTTATATTTTTAGTAAACAAAGACAACCAATCACACAATTATCCATTTCCAATTATTTAGGTATCTGAACTTTGAGATAAGTTCTCTTTGCTCTCCTCTTGAATACAGCTCCCTTCTCATGAGTCAATAATCTTCCTGGCAAAGTTAAATAGAGCTAAGCACTGTGACTTTTGACTTTACTTATAAGGGCATGGCATGACTTCTTAGAATATCATGCACCAACACAACCATCTGTAGGTAGCTTCAAATTACATGGCACAGACCAGTGAGATGTCATCATAGAGTTATTCACTGAGGGAGTGGAAGCCTCAGGCTCTGCTCTGTTAATCTGAAGTTATTGAATGGATTCACCTATTGATTCAGACATCATCAACGCAACCAGTCATATCCTTTTATTTTATGAGTGAAATTTACCATATCCCTATGTTCTCACACCTCTGGCTGCCACCTGCATAATAAAGCAAAGGTTACCTATTCTTTTCATGTACAGCAATGATCTAAGAATAGGGAAGTGACTTAGGAGCTAAACAAAGCAGCTGAGGTAGCTGTTTATAACCTGTGATGAAGTCAGTACATGATTTCAACTGACAACGATTTAGAAAGAATTCAGCCTAGGAAAGAAAGTAACCTACCATCATGATTATGCCAATACAAATCAATAAATTAATGAGGTAAGTGACCCAGTGCTAAAATGTACAGCAAAATGGCTAGAATTTGGGTAGCATTTATTTCAGATCATTAAAAAAAATCAATTGAGTTTCTTGGGGAATTGAGTCTTTTTCTCTGAAACTTTCTTTAAAGTACATTCCAAGGTTGGTACACAAGTCCTTATGTGTTTTCCCTGAACCAAGCCACATAGATGGAATTTTTAAGAAATCGGGTTTCAGAACTGAATGATAATAAAATTACAAAAATAGAATAAAAACCTGTTTTCTGAATGAGAATTGCTTAGCAACAGAATGAGCTTGAAGGAGTTATATCATTTTTTATTAAAAAATGGAGTATGTAGGAGCTATGATTTAAGCAGGAGACTAGACTAATGGCCCTTGGAAATGCAGCTTCACCCAGTCTCCACTGTGGTAACAACATCTGTAATAGCTCCCAGGTCCTGGGATCTAAGATGTGAGATGTCTATCACTACCAATATCAGAGAAACCACACTCTGCTCCTTAGCCCCACCCATGAATCACAGACAGAAGTTTCTTTCAGAGTCTCTCTTCGGAACTGCACACCTGGCCTGTCACACGTGGACTAGAGTTCAAGGAATGGGGTAATGCCCTCCCTTTCTCTACCTTTACTTGCCTCTCCTCAGTGATATATTTTTGTGTAATGCAATTGATATCCTTCCCATCGTTACTTATATCTTAAGTCAGGTCAAAATATTAGTTGACATCTACAAGTCTAGGTTATTATCAACAGAAATCACTCATTCGCTGATTACATATGTACTAAGTACTGAGCCTAGCACTCTAGCAAAGGAGAAATGAGAAAACAATGGTGACTAAGGAAGTGGGTATACCTGTCCTTTGAGGTATTAACTGTCAGAGGATCAGTTATGCAAACAACAGAGCATGGTGCCTAAAGATCTCCAGATCTCCTCATCTCTGGATAAGTGAGAGATAATATGAAACCTCCCAGAAGTCTACACAAAAATAAAAACAATAGACATAAAGTTTATTATCCAAGGAACTAGAGATACTCAGGCTTAAATGAATGGTTTAGAGATGTAGGAGATATAGCAAGTGGATCCCAACCCTATACATTGGGCTTGATCTCAGATATACAATAACAAAAGAGAACAAAGTGAATTTAGAATTATTTTAAATATCTTATTTAGTTATATTTCTTTATTTATTTATTTGAGAGAAATAGGCAGGGGCAGAGAGAGAAAGAGAGAATGGGTATGCTAGAGCCTGTTAAGCCAAAGTTACTTATTTGAGAGAGGAAAAAAGAAGCAGTAAAAGAGAGAGAGAGAGGACATGAGTGCTCCCGGACCTCCGGCCATTGCAAATGAACTCCAGATGCAAGCACGACTTTCTGCATCTGGCTTTATGTGGGTACTGAGGAACCTGGGCCATCAGGCTTTGCAAGCAAGTGCCTTTAACCCATGAGCTATCTCTCCAGCCTCTCAATCCCAGTTCTTACTACTGTGTTCAACAATATTTGTGCCAAGGTTGTCCAGGTCATATTTCAATTGCCACTGAGGAACTGCGTAAGAAGACAGGCAGTTATAACCCATTGGCACAAGTGCCCTGGCCAGTTTCAGGTAGGATCAAAGTCTGACAGCTGTTGAGTACTGTGCACATCTTCTCAACGAAACCTGAAACTGTTTAATGTCCTTGTTCTTTCTGCTTTACAAAGAAGCACGGAGAGGTTTGAGATTTGCCTGAAGCCATAGAACTAGCAAGTGGTTGACCATGGCTTTAAAAATTAGATCATGGAGCTAGAGAAGGCTCAGCAGTTAAGTTGCTTGCCTGTAAAGCCTATGGACCTGGGTTCAATTCCCAGTACCCACATAAAGTAGGTGCACAAGGTGATAGATGTGTCTGGAGTTGGTTTGCAGTGGCTAGAGGTCCTGGCATACCCATTTTCTTCCTTTCTCAATCTCTCTGTATACCTGCCTCTCTCTGTCAATTAGATAAATAGATAGGTAAAATATTTAATAAAAATCCAATCTTCCTGACTACAGAATCCATGTGCTTGGCCATCATGCTAGCCTATTTGATTAAACACAGAACATACTAATGGAATATATTAAAGGTCATACTCTCCCTGGCTGACACTGACTAAATAAACACATGCCTTTTTGTTTATTCATCAGGCAAATCACCCAGCTCTGTCCCTTATCCCTTGCTGCCCCTTAACCTCCAGTGCTGTGAGATGTCTTTTCCTTGCAGAAGCTCATAGAGATCTAGTCTAGAACATGGGACATGGCAAAGAGCCACTGAAAACAGCCAGTTCTCTATTTATCAACCCCCCCATGCCCCCCTCACAGGTTTGGGTTAGTTGAAAGTTAGAAAATAAGACAAAATGATTCCTGATAGCACAAATACCAACTTCTCATTAGTATTTAAATAAGGACAGCCACTTTACAGAGAAACTGCCCACTTCTAGTTGAGAGAGGGTGTGAGTTTTCTAAAAATAATTTTATTTATTGAGAGAGAGAATGGGTGTGTCAGGGCCTCTAGTCACTGAAAATGAACTCCAGATGCATGTGCCACTATGTGCATCTGTCTTATGTGGATATTGGGGACTCGAACCTAGGTTCTTAGGCTTCACAAAAAGAGCATCAATTGCTAAGCCATCTCTCCAACTCAGAATGTGAAATTTGACCCCTAGGTTTGTGCACAAGGTGGCTTCCAATGAGAGAGATGGGAAAAGAGGAACTGCTTTCAGATAGGGTCTCTCTCCTTCCAGAATAAGAAGAAAGGCTGATCTTTCCCCCTGAAAGTTCAAGCTCAATAGCTCTGCTTACTTCAATGCAAAGGAATGAAAGACAGACAAGAGAAAAATGTAAGCATGTGTATTGAAGGTTAGGTATGGGGCACTGGCACAGGTGTGGAGGTGGACATTCTCCCAAAACGTGTGTGTTGAAGTCAAAATGGCCACAGTGATGGTATCATGAAACTGGACTTCAGGGAGGTGATAATAGCAACCCAAGAGAAATGAGTGCCCACCATAAAGAGATACCCCTTGCCTTTCTTGTATCATCTGGGGTTATGATGACAGGATGGTTTTCCAAGAGAAGGTGGACCCTCACCAGATAAGTCCATGGACATATCTGCCTTGGACTTCCTGACCCTTGCCACTATGAGAAATACAAGGCTGTTGTATAGAATATTGTTTATAATATTTGTTGGTACCAGATTGAAGAGACTAAGTCAGCAGGTCACAAAGTGTGATATACAATCAGCAATGTATATCTTTAAATCTTTGGTGGACTGAAGCACTAGCAAACTGGAAAGCAATAGGCATTGAATTGATATACTATTTTCTAGGGTAATTCTGAGAACAAAGAAAAAGTTAATTAATAAGTAAGTTACATTTGGGAAGGAAAACAGACCCTTAAATGCAATAAAAAGAATCTAAATCAACCCCAATGTTTTGGTCCTTTAGACCCTTAAATGACAGTAGAATATCAGACGTGCATGTTTTATCATTTAAAAAATATTCATATTTGTTTTATTTGCACAGTTTAATTTCTCTAATAAGTCCATGCCTAGTTGCTTTAAAGTAAAAGGCTACATCTGTGGAAGACATGCAAAAATGGTAATTCAATCAAAGGAGCTTGCCCTGCACACAGAATTTGGCTACTATTTTGTAACACTCAGTGCACTACTGTTTCCTTTCCATATTTCATGGATGCCCCAAGTATAATCTGAGAACCCCAAAGGTATTTGGAAAACTTAGTGAGTATAAATCCTGCCCTACTGAGGTTTCTAATCAAAGTTCTTGACATGCTTAAGACATATTAGTTGTGCAGAAAATGTCTGATGGAGGCTCACTGTAGTTGTCAGTGAAGCCCTAGAGGATACTTTGGTTAAACAAGTGTTAGGTTTGTTGGAAAGCTGACTTTTCCAAACACAGCAGTGCTGCCTGCTGAGCCAAGCAGCTGGTGGCTGGTCAAGTGAGTGAGAGCATGTTCTGCCTGCTGCTATGCAACGTGAAAGTAGGTAGCTGATAGCCCAGTTTGCTCCCAGAGACTGTGAAGCACAGAAAGGTCAAACAATTCAGTTGTATTTTTAGACTAAAAATGCAGCTGATCTGTTCTTCAAAGTCAAGTCCAGAGGGAGTAACAAGAGGGGAAATGTGATCATTTTATGTAAACACTACCCAAACAATCATAATGTGATTTCAGAGTTTGCAAATGTATTTTAAAAAATCACCAATATGCTCAGTCGTGGGACATGAAAAGATGAGCATTACTAGTCAGAAGAAAGTTTTACTTAAAGAAATGGGGCTTAAGGATACAAGAAAAAAAGTTATATGCTCTCTCCAGATGGGAAATTATTTGAATGAATCCATAGAGAATACAGGTCGAGAATAACGTGTTTAAGGCCAGGTGCTGCAGTCTGGAGTGATAGACTGGACCCATATCTTGGCTCATCCCACCTCCTCCTGGGTCTGAGTTCCTTGTGCAGTCAGTGCATGGGTGGGCACAATGGTCGGGAGTCTGTAGGCTGGACCTATTTCTGGTACCCTCCCACCTCTTGGGTCTGAGTTCCTTGTGCTATCAGTATGTGAGTAGCCACAACCCTCTGCAGTGAGTAGACCAGCCCCCTATATCTGGGCTCCTGTAACCTCCCCAGTCTAGGTATCTACACTGGTCTACGTCTTAGAGGTCTCAGCATGAAGTAGGCCAGATCCCTGTTCCCTTACTCCTTGTAGTCCCCTGGTCCTGGTAGGTCCCATGATGTCTTGCTTGGGGAGGCCTGGCCCCTGTATGAGCTGTGGCCTTTTGCACTGGTATCATGACTGGCCACTAAGTACCAACATCCCTGTCTATCTGAGTCCAAGGGTAAATGGGCCAAAGGACACAAATTTGCTTCCTCCTCAATAAAATAAACAGTCTTCCTAAAATGGGTGGACAACAATGCAAAAAAGCCAATGAAAGTCAGAAAACTAAGAGATCTCCACCAAGGATACTTATTCCTACTACAGAAGCCTCCAGTGAAATCATAGAGAAATCAACATAAACTCAGTCCCAAAATGAAAACACAACAACCACCCTGATTAAAAAAAATAAAAAAATCACTGACCTTGAAACAAACTATAAAAGAACCAACAATCATATCAATGAAATTGAACAGAATCATCTCCTAGAACATTTAGCTTTTGACAGTAGGCTTTTGATGGAAGAAAATGTTAGAACCATCCAAAGAGATATGAATAAATTGAAAGTAAGACAAGTCATGGAAGACCTCAAGAAATGGTTGATTAAGCTTAACAAATACTTGATCAAATGCAAGAATAAGCTACAAGAAGAATCAAGAAAATTGGAATTTGAATTTAAATCATACCTCAAAAAAGAGATGCACATTATACAAAATAACACAACAGAAAACAAAAATAAATCAGAATTTATGTAAACCTCTCTAGAACCACTCACCAACAGAGTTACTCAAGTGAAAGACAGAACCTCTGACCTGGAAGATAAGACAGAAGAAATTGATCTGGAGGCCAAAAACTTTGCTAAGTTAAAAAAATTAAAAAAAAAAAATCAAGTGAACAGAATATGAGGGAACTGTGGGACACTCTAAAACAACCAAACATCCAGATCATGGGTATACCAGTAGGAGAGGAAATCCAGACCAGAGGCATAGAAAACATACTCAACAAAATTATTGAAGAAAATTTTCTGTATCTTTCAAAAGAGAGGCCCACCCAGATACAAGAAGCCCACAGGACACCAAACAGGCAGGAACAAAGAATAAACGCTCCAAGATACATTATAGTTAAAATCCTTAACAATGAAAACAAAGACAGAGTGTTAAGAGAAGCAAGAGAGAAGCAATTCACACCATACAAAGGCAATCCCATTAGAATAAAATCAGATTTCACAATGAATCTTAAAGCCAGAAGGCCCTGGAATGGAACACTTCAAAGTCTGCAAAACTATGGCTTCCAAACCAAGCTACTTTACCCAGCAAAAGTATCTCTCATAATAGATGGTACAAGAAAAATTTTCTATGATAAAAGTCAACTCTATAATTATATGAACACAAAGCCAAACCTACAGAGAAAGAATACTTGAGGAAATACTCCACATAGAACAATCAAAGAACCAATCTCAGGAGCCAACCAAAAGAAGATCACAATAACCAAAATAGACCAGGATCAATGCAGTACATAACATAAGCAAACATCCAACCCTATAAAACACCTCATCATGACAGGGATTAATTCAAATGTCACAGGAATAACCTTAAATGTTAATGGTCTTAACTCACCAATCACAGGCTATCCGGGCAGATCAAAAAACTGGACCATTCTATCTTCTGTCTTCAAGAAACCCACCTCACCACTAAAGATAGACACCCCCTCACTGTGAAAGGTTGGAAAATGATATTCCAAGGAAATCAAAATAAAAAATAAGCAGGTATTGCTATATTAATGTCTGATAAAATAGACATCAAACAAAAAGTAATCAAAAAGGACAAAGAAGGCCATTTCTTACTCTTCAAGGGAATGATTCCAAATGAGAATATCACATTCATAAATATATATACCCTAACCACAGGGGCACCACAGTTTATAAAACAAAACCTACTCAACAATTAAATAGAAATAAACACCAACACCATCACAGTTGGAAACTTCTATACTTCACTATCATCAATAGACTGATCATGCAAGCAGAAATTCAACAGGGAACTAATAGAGCTCAACAACATCATAGATCAACTAGACCTAAGGGATATCTATAGATCTTTCCACCCCAACTCTACAGAATACATATTCTTCTCAGCAGCCCATGAAAACTTCTCCAAAATTGACCATATATTAGGCCACAAGCATGTCTTCATAAAGTAAGGAAAATTGAAGTAACTTCCTGCATTATGTCAGATCATAATGCTTTAAAGCTAGAAATTAACAATAAGAGATGCATCAAGAACTCCACCAACTCCTGGAGACTAAACAACACACTTTTAAACAATGAATAGGTCATGGAAGAAATCAAAAAAGAAAATTTAAAATTCCTAGATTTGAATGATAATGAAACCACAGACTACCAATACTTATGGGAATCAATGAAGGTATTCATAAGGGGAAAATTCATAGCCCCAAATGCCTTCATTACAAAGACAGAGAGGTCACAAATCAATAACCTGACTTTTCACCTCAAGGGGCTGGAAAAACAAGAAGTATCCAACCCAAAGAGCTTCAGACACAAAGAAATGATCAACATTAGTGCAGAAATTAGTGAACTGGAAACTAGAAAAACAATTTGAAAAATTGATGAAATGAAGAGCTAGTTCTTCAAACAAAAAAAATAAATAAATAAACAAGATTGACAAACCCCTAGACAAAGTGATCAAGCACAAAGAAGAGAAGTCTCAAATTAACAAAATCGTCAATGAAAAAGGTAAGATCACTGCAGACATCAATGAAATTGGAAAAAAAAATCATCAAGACATACTTATAAAACCTCTACTCCACAAAATTAAATAATCTGGAAGAAATGGATGAATTCCTAGACACATATCACCTACCAAAACTAAATGCAGAGCACATAAAACTCCTAAACAAACCTATCACATCCATGGAGATTGAAAAAGTAATCAAAAACCTCCCCAAAAGAAAAGCCAAGGACCAGATGGCTTCTCATATGAATTCTACCAAGCCTTCATAGAATAACTGAAACCAATTGTTCTCAAGGTATTCCACAAAATCAGAGACCAGGGAATCCCCCCGACTCCTTTTATGAAGTGAGTATCACCCTAACACCAAAACCAGACAGAGATGCAAAAAGGAAAGAAAATTATAGGCCGATATCCTTAATGAACTTAGTTGCAAAGATCCTGAACAAAATCCTTGCAAATAAAATTCAACAACCCTTTAAGCATTATTCACCTTCATCAAGAAGGCTTCACCCCAGGGATGTAGGGATGGTTTAGCATATGGAAATCAGTTAACATAATATACCACATAAATAAACTGAACCATAAGAACCACATAATCATCTCAATGGATACAGAGGAAGCCTTTAACAAAATCTAACACCACTTCATGATCAAAACTCTGGACTGCATAGGCATGGAGGGTTTAATCTCTCAACACAATAAAGGCTATATAGAAAGCCCCTAAAGCCCAGATAATTCATAATAGGGAAAAACTCAAGGAGTTCCCATTGAGATAAGGAACAAGACAGGGGTGCCCTCTCTCACCACTGCTCTTCAACATAATACTAAAAGTACTAGCCTAAGCAATAAGACAGAAGAAAGAAATAAAAGGAATTCAAATTGGACAGGAAGAAGTCAAGTTAGCCCTATTTGCAGATGACATGACCTTATATATAAGTGACCTGAAAGTCTCCATCCCAAAACTTCCAGAGGCGATAAATTCCTCTAGCAAAGTGACAGGACACAAAATCAATGCACAAATATTGGTAGCTTTTCTATATGCAAAGGACAAATATACAGAGAAAGAAATCATTGAGACTGTCCAATTTTCAATAGCAACAAAAAATTAAATACCTTGGAATAACACTAACAAAGGATGTGAAGTAACTATATAATGAAAACATAAAAACACTCAAGGAGGAATTAGAGAAGAACTTAAGATGAAAGGACCTCCCATGTTACTGGACAGGTAGAATTAATATTGTGAAAATGATAATTCTACCAAAAGCAATATACAGATTTAACACAATACCAATAAAATACTGGCATCATTCTTCACTGACACTGAAAAATTGATCCCAAAGTTCATATGGAGTGGCCAAAGGCCTCAGATATCCAAACATATCCTCAGCAAAAGAAACACCTCTGCTGGTATCACCATACCTGATCTAAAGATATATTAAAAAGACATTGTGACAAAAACAGCATGGAACTGGAATAAAAACAGAAATATAGACCAGTGGAACAGAATAAGACTCAGACTTTAGGGCAATCAACTGCAGCTGCTTGATCTTTTACAAAGGTTCGAATAATATAGACTGGAGAAAAGACAGTATCTTCAACAAATTGTGTTGGACAAATTGGATGACCATATACAGAATAATGAAGTTAGACCCAATCAAGTCCAAATGGATTAAAGGCCTCAATATAAGACCTGAAACTTTTTAACTACTGGAAGAAAAAATATGAAGCACTCTACATGATACAAGACTGGGAAACAATGTCCTGAACAAAACCCCAGTAGCCAAGGAAATTAAACAAGAAACCAACCCATTGGATCTCGTGAAGCTAAAAAGCTTTTGCATAGACAAACATACCATAAGCAGAGCCAATATATTACCCACTGAATGGGAGAAAAATCTTTGCCAGCCATACCACTGACAGAAACCTGCAAATCTACAAAACACTCAAAAAACTAAATAATAAAAAGAAAATCAAACAACATACTCCAAAAGTGGGGCAGAGAACTAAATAAAGAGTTCTCAGAGGAAGAAGGAAAAATGGCTAACACATACCAAATGCTGTTGGTGAACCATGGAGAGACCTGGTTGGAATCCGGAGAGCCAGTCCTCAGATAATTAACCCATCTAGTGCTGGAAGACATGAGCTACAAGGGAAAAGAGGCCAATATCTGTCCAAGCAACTCAATGTCTAAGTGACTTAGAAACAAACCTGACATGATGCTCACACAAGTGCAATAGTGGCACACAGCCATGGTGGGTAACCAACTGCTCTTGGATTGGCTAACAGATCTGCTCAGTGGAAAGGAAACGATATCTGGAACTGGGAAACAAATCAGAGTCATATCCAGATAATGATTCTGCATCCCATTGTTAAGCTCCCATTAACCTTAGACTATAAAAGTGTATAAACCCTTTTAATTCTCTCTAAATTAATAATGGTTATCCCATTTAACTGGTGCTGACTTCACTCTCTGTTGGAGAATCTGCTTCTGTTTTTCAGATGGGAACTAGACTTGAGATAAATGACCCAGTGAATTCCACCCCGGCCCCAGCTGAAAGGGCAGAGGAATTGGGGAAATGAGAAAGAATGTTGCTCTCTTAGTTAAGCCGATATCAGCACAAGGGTGATGGAGAAAGAAACTGAGGACACCCAATACCTACCAAACCAGATATCTAGATGCTCCTATGTGCCCATCACTCAAGTAGGCTGAAAATACGCCCAGCATGAGTCAGGGAATTTTGCAGAAGAGGGGATGGAAAGATTGTTAGAGGCACAAATTGGAGCATTTTGCACAGAGACATTGCCTCTCTCACATAACCGACTGCTGCCCCATAATGCATGACCCATAATCTCCGTGGGGTTGACCTGTATCTCCAATGAGGAAGGCCTCTTCAGAAAAGGGATAGGGAAGAGGGAAAGAATGGTACCAACATGTGATGTTTACAAAATATATCCATATGTAATAATAATAAAAAAAGAATAATCTGTTTAATGAGAGAATTTCTAAACAATGTGAGCATGGACACTATCATCTAAACATTTGGTCTTTAATCTCCTTCCCTAGGAATAAGTCCTGACATTGGAGCCATTCAGATATGTTGGTAAATTAAGGTGCAGCATACTAGGGAAATGTTGCTTTCATCTTGTCCTATTATCATTATGGCAGAAAGACACGCATAATTTATAGAAATTTCAAGTATCAATTATTGTTTTCTATCTTAAAGGAAAACACGTCAAGAGGTTTACCTGTCTAAATGAAAAAAAAAAAAAAAAAACTGTTATCTTCCAGAGAAGATTAAACCCTTTTCTTTATGTTTATGTGTTTGAAGCTGGATTCTAACAGCCAGAAAGATTTGTAGTCATGTGGTCAAATGCTGGAATTCTCTAAGTTGTTCCAATAATATTTCTAGTCTCTTCTGATTAGTGATTTAAAGCATACATAGATGACTTTTCCAGATCTGTTTCCTGTCTCAGTAAAAGTTTTTTTAATAATTTTTGTTTTATTTTTCACTTTTAGCAGATCTACTGAGTTATTCAGAGTCCCAAATATCAGAGTCCATGATATTCCAGGGTGGAAATTAACAGAACAAAGTAGATTAATTGATATTTTTGGAGATTGAGATGAAAATTTAATGAATTATTTTAATGCACACACACACACACACACACACACACACACACACACACACACAAAGAAAACAAATCATAGCCCGCTGAATCCACAGAGGAAAGGGGAGATGAGCAAGAGTGCTGTTTCCATGCTGTTCCTGATAATCATGCTCCTTCCTGTGAAGGAGACAGACGCTAGGATACTCAACACCTACCAAAGTAGAGATCCAGAGGCTCCTAAGAGCTCATCACTGAAGTAGGCTTAAAAGCCACCTGCCACAGCTCAGGGAATTCTGTGGAAGAGGGAGTGGAAAGATTGTAAAATCCACAGGTTGAGACATCATGCCCAGAGACATTCCCTCTCCGCCCCCAAAAAAATAACTGACTACTGCTCCCGTAATGCATAAACTACAACCCCATAGGGAATATCTGCAAACCCACTGAGGGGTGTCCCCACTGGAATGGGGTCAGGGACGAAGGAAAAGAGGGTACTGACACATGATGCATCAACATGAAACATATTGTTAATAATAATAAATCACAGCCTGTATTAGTCAGGGTTCTCTAGAGGAACCAACAGAATGAATTGTAATAAAAGGGAATTTATTGGCTTAGCTTACAGCAGCCCTCCAATAGCAGCCTGCAGGCTTGAGAGTCAAGGAACCTGGTATGTGCTCAGTCCATGAAGCTGGATGGCTCAACAGTCCCAATCCAGCAATGAAGGCCTGGAGGCTTCCTGGAGAGTTGCTGGTCTTCAGTCTGTGCTGAAAGGCTGAGGAAACTTGGTTCCAGTGTCAAAGGATAGCTGAACAGGATAGAAGCATAGACAAGTAAAGGCACTCACCAGCAAGCAGCACAGGAAGCCAGGTGAGACGAAGGTTTTTTTTTTGTTTTTTTTTTTTGTTTTTCCTCCCAGAGCTTCCTTACCTAAAGCACCCCCTCATGGATGGCCGCCCACTGTGGGTAGGGATCACTGTGGTGGAAGGACTTCCCAATGCAAGGTTCCTTTGAGGAATGCTTAGTCTCTAATATCCAACAAGCTAAAAATAAATCAACCAAGAAAACTAGTAATCAAATCTCAGTCAACATAAATTGCTTAAAAGATAGAGGAAAGAAAAACAAAAGCATCTTAACATTGGTATATATTTGCATAAACACTCAACCAAATAGGGCAGAAACACTCATGGGAATTACAGTCCTCATTTTTGTAAATGGTCATGTGGCCTTAGCTGGTATGTGTAACTACCTTCTTTACTACCCATTCTGTATTTCCTCCATCTTCAACAAGCACCTAATTAGGTCTCTACTCTTTAGCTGAAAGGGTGACCATACCTTCCATCTGGGCCATGTATCATATTTGCAGTTTCTCACTAACTTTGATAACAGGGCATGGTAACTCCGAGGGGAGCCCTAAAGAATCTCCTGCACAACAAACCTACTCTTCCTTACCTCCATCATGGAGTATCAGACCAATTTTCCCCTGGTAGTCTTGATCAATCACTTTTGCTAACACTGTAACTCCTTTCTCAGCCTGTTCATTCAAGGGCATCAGGAGCCCAAAGCGACCACGGGGAAGTCTTAGCTTCCAGTTCCCTGGAATGTTCTTTGTGCCTCCTGGAAAAAGCACATCCTTCTGGAACCAAGGTATCTAGGCCAGCAGAGCATAAGGTTGTGCGAACAGGAAGCAAAATTTTACCTAATGGGTCACTTTGGTTAATGGCAAGGGGTACCTTTCCCATTTCCACCCCTTGATTCCTGGATTCATGAATACTGGCTATAGGAAAAACTACCATTTATAGGGTGCTGATTCAGAGCATAGACAGCCTTCTGGATATCCCTGCCCCAGCCCTTCAGGCTACTGCCACTGAGTTGGCACTGTAACTGTTTCTGTCAAAGGCCATTCCACCATTCTGTCAAGCCAGCTGATTCATGGTGGTGGGGCACATTGTAAGACCACTGAATCCATGGTCATGAGCTTACTGCCACTCTTTCTGGGCTGTGAAGTGAGTTTCTTGGTCAGAAGCAATGTAGTGTGGATGGAGCATTCTGTAAGTCCATAGAGGTTAGTTCTCACAGAACCACTATGTGCAGGAAAGGCAAATCCATACCCAGAATAAATATTTGTTCCAGTATGGACAAAACACTGCCCTTTTCATAAGAGCCTGATCATGTATATACCACTTTCACGTGATGATGGCCTGTTACTATGCACATCCATCTTCATAGCCTGGTGGGTCAGATAACACCCAGTTCATAATGGCAGATCAGGTCACATGGTAATTTTATGGCCTATTGTGAAGTGTTCAGTTTCTACGAAAGTTCAATATCAGGCCAAGAGCTGTCTCTCAAAGGGAGAGTCATTGTCTGCAGGTGACAACTGGGCTTTGCTCCTAAATCCCAGGGGCATTTTCTGTAATTCACCTGTGGGAACCTACCAAAAGCTCCAAATGGAATCTCTGTTTTCCCCTGACACTTCAAGTACCATCAGATCTGCTGGATCATATGGCCAAGTGGCAGATTTCCGCACCACAACCTGGGCCTGTTGAAAAGCATTCTTTTGTTCTGGGCCAAACAGAAAATTAGCAGCTTTCCCTGTCACTTGGTATGTGGGATGAACTAACACACCCCAGTGAGGAATGCACTGTCTCCAAAATCCAAATAGTCCCACTAGGCACTGTGCTTCTTTATTGTGGTAGGAGGGGCCAGTGCAACAACTTATTCTTCACCCTAGAAGGACTAGCCCTGCATGTCCCACACCACTGAACTCCTAGAAATTTCACTGAGGTGGAAGATACTTATCCTTGAATTTTATATGGATTTATTTCCCATCCCCTGGGGTATATATGTTGTACCGGAAACTCCAGAGTGGTTACCACCTACTGCTCATTTGATCCAATCAGCATACTGTCATTGATATAATGGACCATTGTGACACCTTATGGAAGGGACAGGTGAACAAAATCCCTGCAAACTAAGCTATGACATAGGGCTGGAAAGCTATTATAACCTTGATGTAAAACAGTAAAAGTGTACTGTTGGCGTTGCCAGCTGAAGGTGAATTGTTTCTGGTGGGCCTTATGGACCAGTATGGAGAATAAAACATACACAAGATCAATAGCTGCATACTGGTGCAAGGAGATGTGCTAATCTGTTCAAGTAAAGAAATCTCATCTGGTACAGCAGCTGCAACTGAAGTAATCACTTGACTAAGTTTCCAATAATTGTCATTCTCCAGGAGTTGTCTATCTTCTGAACAAGCCAAATAGGAGAATTAAAGAGAGGAGATGTGGTGGGAAGTACAACCCCTGCAACCTTTAAGTCCTTTACAATAGCATTAATTTTTGCAGTTCCTCCAGGGTTGCAATATTGGTTTTGGTTCACTAGTTTCACTGGTAGTAGCAGCTTTCATGGCTTCCATTTGTTTGTTCTAGTCATGCTTTCTATCTCACCATTAGGAACCTGCTTCTCCTTACATCTAATTATAGATTTAAAGGTGAAGGTGAGCACTGACAGGTATCAATGTAGTGCTGTTTGGCATTTCCTTCAGTGAAGCTGGTTCCTCAGAAAATGAAGGACTAATTCCCTCAAACTAGTGTGTAGAGGGCAATACTTCATAGCAAGGGAATGGGGATGCAACTTGTGCTAAAGGCAGGGAAGTCCCATTCTCATGCAAAATAACTTCATCAGAATCTTATACTTCAATGTCCCCAGATTCTTCAGGGTCCTCCCACACATCCCCATCCCAAGTTACACAAGCAGTGCCTTCTCTTTAACTTCTGGTAGCTATTGAGGCTGGGACTTGAGTTTCTGTTGCAAGTGAGCCAATCATACAATGGGTGCTTGGGTTTAGTTTTCCAAAATATGAGCCCTGTGGGGGATCAAGAGAAGGCTGTCCTCTAGGGCACACTTCGGACCCTTCAGATCATGTATTGGGTCTTGAGCTGGGAATTTTTCTTTCTAAGCTTCTACTATTCATTTAATAGTTTATCTAGAGATGTTAGAAGCAACCAACCAACATTATCAATTGTCTTACTTTGCCACAAATATTGAAAGTTTTAGATACAGTTACTAATTCATTTGCTCTTCATAGGATACATCTATCTCATAGAGCTCTTTGAAGAGTTAGCACCATGGATTATCAGTGCTCTCCTTATTTCCAGTAAAAGCACTATTCTTATTATCAGTAATGCATTCTTATTACCAGTAAAGTAGCACTGGAGCTGGAGAGAGAGTCAACTCCAGATAGCACCAAGTCCACTAAAGAAATCCATCCTTACAATCCTGTTTTGAGGCAGTTAGGGTGACTGGACCCCAAAAGTAAAAACAGAAATGTCTTTGAGCCTACCCTTGTAGTGTCCACTTTGCTGAAGATCGAGGAATGATCAGACTTCTTATCTCTTGCCTAACAGAGTTTCCTAGACGTGTTTTTCCATGGACAACCTGAGCCTCTCCCTGGGAGGAAGTTCCTCTTCCTTAGAACTTCAATCTGATCCTAACATTGTGGTTGGCTAAACTTGGCACCAAAACTTGGTTTCATGGAAGGCCTCTTCCTGAGCCAGCCCTTAGCCCAGACTAATCAGCTGGCTCTCTATCAGGCTTGCTTGAGTCTGAAGCTGAAACCCACCAAAATAAGCTTATACATAGACACGTGCTAAGAGAACAAGCTTTCTTTGTTTCCTGTTAATTTCTCCTGAGCTTCTGCATCCTGGTAAGTCTTCCCTCCTTTGATCTGAAAGGAGACAAGGGAAGAACCCCCTGACCCCTGCTCCCCCATGTGCTCTCTGCCTGCTGCCCCCCCCCCCTCAACCCACATGGCAGGAGCTCTCTGCATTTTCTTCTCTTTTCTCTTTCAGTCTTTGTGTACATTTCTTTCAGGCCCATTACTTGGGCTTTTGAACCATGTGGGTGTATCCCTTTCCCTCTCCTTGGTTTTACACTTCCCTCAACAAATGTAATAATTTACTAATTATCCTTTGAGTCTGGTTTGTCTAATTTATTGTTTGCACAGACACAAACTCAAGGGTCTAGGGTTCAAAGACCTTCTTTAACTTTCAATACCCCCTCACAGTTTCTCTAGAACCAATCCTGTTACCACAATCTGTATTGACCGGGATTCTCTAGAAGAATAGAATGGATACAATGAATGGTATTAAAAGGGGAGTTTGTTGGATTAGCTTATGTCAGTCCAGCAATAGCAATCTGCTGGTTTGAGAGTCAAGGAATCCAGTAGCTGCTCAGTACATGTGACGGGGATGCCTCAGCAGTTCCAATTCAGCACTGGAGGCCTGGAGGCTTTCTGGAGAGTGGCTGGTCATCAGTCCATGCTGGAAGGCTGAGGAAACTTGGGTAGCTGAACAGGATAGATGCACTTACAAGTGAAGGTACTCACCAGCAAGCAGCACAGGCAGCCAGGCATGAGGAAGGAGACTGTTTTCTCCAAAAGCTTCCTTACATAAAGCCTCTCTCCAGGAGGGTCACCCACTCTGGAGGAAGGGCTCACTGTGGAGAAATTACTTCCTCCTTTAGTCAGTCCTTCCTGGAAGCAACCTCAGAGAAATGACCAAGAGGAATGTCTGTGGATTCCAAAACAGATCAAGTTGAAAATAAAACCTAACCATAATATACCCTTTTGTTAAGACATTCTCAGGTCACTTGAGTATGAACCCTTGCCAGTGTCACAATGACTTGCTGAACAACTTCACAGTGACATTCAAAGTTCTGAAGCACGGGGACAGTTTGAGCAGAGTTCACACTGGGTCCTGAAAGTATCACCATGCACCAGATGCCAATATTTTGCTGCTTGATGTTGGGCATCCAGGTGTCCCTGGAAAAGGTAGGGTGTTTGGCATGAGTGTGGTTTTAACAAATATGCTGACACTGTAGTTGTCCTTATGATGCCCACATCACACTATTCTAGATTATAGCTCATAGGGTTCTAAAAAATGCTATTACAATTGATAGGAGGTGACAAATTGAAATGGTTTGGATGCAGGTAGCCCCACATACTCAGGTATTCTTCACTGAGCTTCCTATTTGGCCTTCTGCAGGTGGATCCCTGCTGGAGCAGGTGTGTCACTGGGGGCAGATCTTGAATTTAGCCCTCAGATATGCATAGAGAGTCAGCTTGAATTCTGGCTGTTCATGTTGTCTCTCTGCATAATATATCCATGGTTAGTGCTACATCTAGTTGTTTTTTTTTTTTCTTCTTTAGACAAAGAGAGAAAGAGAGAGAGAGAGAGAATTGGTGTGCCAAGGCTTAGAGCCACTGAAATAGATCTCCAGATGCATGTGTCATCTCGTGTGCATGTGCAACCTTGCACACTTGCATCATCTTGTGCATCTGGCCGGAGAGTTAAACCTGAGTCCTTAGGCTTCACAGGCGAGCACCTTAGCCACTAAGCTATCTCTCCAGCCCCAATTTCTTCTTCTATTTTTTTGTTAATCTGGGGAAGCCTAAGTCAGAGAGAGAGAGATAAACTGTCCTAGATGTAATGGTTTTCTGTTGTGGCAAGCCTACTATCTTTAACCATCCTCAGACAACACACATGAATTTATAGTATCTGTGGATTGGGAGTGCGGCAGTGTCTGTGCTCGTCTTCCACGCGGGTCTCACAAGGGTGGTTTCAGGTGAGCGGCCTTCGCATTTGGCAGCCCGACTGATGAAGAGTCTGCTTTCTTCCCAGCCCCACTCAAGTCCTCTGCAGAACTAAGATCTTTGCATTTGTAGGGTTCTAGGTGCTGCTTTCTGCTGGATGCTATGTGTAGGTCACCCTAGGGTCTTCACTAGTCATTTATTTTGTGAGACCCAAGAGAGGAGTCTTATCCTGGAAGATGAAGCCTTTTCAAGAGCTATTCATTCACCAGATAGTCAGGCTCACCCTTGGCATTAGCCTTTGACCTGGAAACCACCTAACTTAAGACGTTTATCTCTGCAGAACTTCTTCACCTTTCCCGTGTTCTGTTGACTAGCTAGACACAAGGCATGAGTGAGTCCTACCTACACCCAAGGGGAGGAGATAACCCCTCCTCCACTTAAAGGGAGTCACCCTGTCTGTCTTCTAACTACACCAGTGCCTTTCTAATTTCAGTGTATGTCAGCATCGTCTGGGGATCTTGACAACTGCCCACTCTGCATTAGAAGGCCTAAGGTGGGGGCTGGGAAGGTACCATTTCCCTGGCTCTGAGTGATGCCAGTGCAGTGGGTTGACTTGGAGGACACGGAACCTCATAAAGATAGGATTGGAACAAACTGTCACTTTGAGTCTCTGGCTATGGGCTTTCAACCACTACTCCACACTTGTCAAATCTCCCAGGACCCAACCTAGGGTGGTTGTCAACAATAATAGTTTGATTTTTGTGCTATAGTTACTTTTTGTGCCAAAAGGAATCACTATAGCTGACATATGATTTCCCTTTTTCACATTTGTGGTGTTCCCAGGATAAGGATCACCACAGGTAACTGGACTTTCCAGCCAAAGATTTAGGTACTCTCCATCCCAACCAAGTGCTGTGGTAGATTTTGACTTAATGAAGAAATGCTTTGGAGCTTGTGTGACGGTTAGTCTCTGGTTGCCAAGTTGACAGGATTTAGGATCACCACAAAAGCAAACCTCTTAGCATGCATATCAGGACTTGTTGAGATTATATTAATTGGAATGGGAAGACACACAATAACTGTGGTCCTGGCTGTAAAACGAAAGAAAAGAAATGGAGCAAGCAAGCTGGCTGAGCAACAGCAGTCATTCCCTGTCCTCTCCTTCCTTGCTGTTGAACTGGCTGTGGCCTGACCCTGCTGACATGGGAATCTGGGGTATCTTTGAGGGTGATGAAGCCATTCCTAACTCCTGAATGTCTTTTAACTCAGCAGTTAGGGTGTTGGATGCCTACAGTCATACAATGCTGAGTTGCCTCCAGATTCTTGTCTCATGAATTTGATCAGTGAAGTCCATGGACAACAGAGAAGTGAGGTTTAGAAAGATATCAAGACACAGCTTAAGAACAGGAAAGAAGGCAGGGTTCTTGTGTAGGAGGAAGGGTCCCCAGAAATGGGTTGCTAATTAAGCAAGACTCACTTTAGGAAGACAAGGGATGGTAGAGAGCTCCTGAGTTGGGAGGGGTCCTAAGCAGGCAATTTGCCTGATGACTAGGATCAGCGTTTCTTACAGGAATAAAGCTTTACTGGCCAGTCGAGTTTCCTTGCCAAGTGTCCAGGTGCATTCAAGTCTTAGTCACATCCTCACCCTCCAGTCTGGTTTCTAGGGAAGAGGAATTCCTCCCCAGGAAAAGAGATAAGGGAAATCCAGACTTTTCTGGCATTTCTGGTCTCCAGAAAAACTCCTTTAGGGATTAGAGGTGAGGACAAACTGGATCCACCCTTAAAGGATTAAGAGGAAAAAAACAAAACAAACAACAACAACAACAAAAAAAAAACCTTTCCATTTTCAGGGCTTGTCCCCCTCAACTGCATGGCCAGTTTCTATCTGCTGCTCTTCGTCAGTGCTGCTGTGCCTTCCCCACGATGACAGGCTGTAATGTACATGGACTGAATCCCCTCCCCTACACAGCAGCCCTGCCTTCGGTCCTGTTTTTAAGCTCCATATTGATATCATCCTAAACCTCACTTTTCTGTTTTCCATGGATTTCATTCATCAATTTCAAGGGCTGTATGCTGAAATAAACTTGTCCTCACTTCAGCTGAGTTTTATCAGATATTTCATTCAAGCAATGAGACTGATAACAGATCGATAAAACTCATTTCTAGGAATGCCTGTCATGTATATTTCTAGATACAATTATATCATGTGAGCTTTGGCATAATGAATGGATGAATCTTTCATAGACTCATAATAGTATAATGTCACTATTGGAAAGTGGGGAAAGGAAAAGGAAGGTATGTCCTGGAGTCTAGCCCTGGCCTCTTTTCCAGCCATGTCCCACATTCCCTTTCCACTGTTTTCTGTCTTCCATGATGTGAACCATTCTGTTCTGCTGTTCTGTTCTGCATCTCCCAGATGATGTTTTGGCACTCCGAAACCAAAAGCAAAATAAACCTTTCCAACCTTTTTTCTCTCAAACATTTTGGCAATAACACATCAAGTATCCTCAATCCCTTTTCTTGGCAGGTGACACCCAGGCTAGGCTGAAAGATTGATGCTCCCAGGGAAGAGGATTTTACCTATTCTTTCAGTTCATGTTTTGCCTGCCCAGGACGACTGAACGAGTGTTGTCCTAGAGTCTAAGCCTTATCCTCCCCTCCCTAAATAGAAGTGTCTCTTCTTTTTCATTGTTTTTTAATTTAAAACGTTTGTATAGCATGATGCATTGCGATTAACACACATAGTGAATCAATGGTGAAGTGACTTCTGTAATCACACAAATGTGCCTATGTATCATGAGCAGACTCTCACTGACTTCCACAAATCTAGCCTCCATGGAAGTTTTCATCCAATGAAAGTATTACTGAGAAGCATTTTAAATTTAAAGAAAAGAAAAAGAAACAAAGGTTAAATGTTTTCTTGATTTTTGAAGAGAGTCTTTGAAGACTTAAAAAGATTTAAAGCATCTTAGCAAACTACAAGTGACCCCACCCTGGGCTTTATGTGGTCCTGGGCAATCTTTCTCCACAAAAGAATCAAGAAATGTTGAATGCAAGTTTCCTCCAGTAATCTCTCCCAGACAGGAAACTGTTATCTATTTCTTTAAAAGCATTGCTTAGACCCTTTACAGCTTAAAGTTAGCTCTGGGACAACCTCTCCCTCTCGGTCTCCCTGTGGGGTAGGAGTGGTATTACATGACAGATGTTAAACGATGATATCTTGCCACACAACATCCTTTCACTCTTTTAGTTCCAATTTCTATTAAAAGAAAAAAAAATCAGGAGATAACGTTATCAAAGGGCTCTGGAATTAACAGAACTCAGACCTTTTCTCACTGTCCTAAAATAGTGAATTTCCAGTTGTCTATCAGCTGGCTGCAAGGCGGAGACTGGAGAGTGCATCCAGAGCTTTCTGAGCCTGGGAAGAGGAAGGGAGAAGAACCAGGACAGGCCACGCCCCCTTGTGCAGCCCCCTGCTGAGCAGCAGGATCCTTCCTGTGTCCTCTGTTACAGCAGCTAATGGCAACGAGATAATTTCTTTGCATATTTACTGAGCTGTCCCAATAGCTTTACATTCCATGCCTCATTTAACCTTTACCACAGTGCTGTCCAGTGTGTGTTTATGGCTCCCATTTGGACAGAGAACTCAAGCAGAGAAGCTAAGACATACACCCAAGGTTACAAAGGTAGCTGGTGGCTAGGCCTAATTTGATACAATTCCAGCCTAAGTAATGCAGAAAGTGCATTACAAACAACATGAAACTAAAAGAAAGTAAGAAAATACCCTGCAAGTAGTGGGATGAATGTTATTCTAAATGTATATGAAAATAGAGAACTATTTAGACTCAGGCTGGCCTCAAACTCGCAGCAATCCTCCTACCTCTGCCTCCCAAGTGCTGGGACTATAGGTGTGCACCACCACACCTGGTTTTCTCTTTCCATTCTTTCCAATGCAAAAGGCATTATACCGCATGCATCATGCTTCTGCTCAGGTAACTCTGCCAAAAAAGTTGTTTTTGTGTTTCTTAGTACTACTATATAGAACGTCTATTTGGGTGGCTAAGTGGTGATTATGATAGAAGTAGGATGTTTGCAATCTTTCACTATCTGAAAAATCATTATAATACATAACTGTGTAGAAATAGCATTTGAATCCCTTGGATGACTTCCCAGAAGAGGAATTTCTAAGATATATGGATAAGCATGTTTGACAAATATAGCCACATTGCCTTTCTTCAGGGTTTTACTGATGTTACCTCTGTGATGGTGGAGCCCTGGTTTTCCCACAGTTACTATACAGAAGAGGGTCACACAACAATATGAGTGGGTTTGGCCACTACAGCTGGAAGAAAAATGATAAGATCCTATAATTTTCAATGTTCCTTTGTCTTATGAACAATGGTGAATGTTTTTTTCATTTGTTTGAGTCATTTGTATTTTGTCCCAATGAATTCATTATTCATATTTTTTGCTCAATTTTCCACTGGGAAATTGGCCTTTTTCGCATTAATTTCTTTGAGTTTTTATATTTTATAAAGGAGCTTATTCTATTTTTATGATTTGAAAATATTTTTTCTTATGTTGCATTTTGACTTTGATTATAAATATTCTCACTTTCCCCCACATATATTTCATATATAAATAATTATGATTTTTTGCATTCTGAGTTATATTTTAAAAGGTTATCCTATCCCACCTTTATAAAGGATTTTTCTCTTCTATTTTTAATTTTTTCTTTTGTTCATCTTTATTTATTTATATATTTATTTATTTGAGAGCAACAGAGAGAGAGAGAAAGGGGAAGATAGAGAGAGAATGGACGTACCAGGGCCTCCAGCCACTGCAAATGAACTCCAGATGCGTGTGCCCCCTTGTGCATCTGGCTAACATGGGACCTGGGGAATCAAGTCTCAAACTGGGGTCTTTAGGCTTCACAGGCAACCACTTAACTGCTAAGCCATCTCTCCAGCCCGATTTTTCTTTTCTAACATGATTATGGTTTTCATATTTGTGGTATTTTGAATGTATATCTTCCAATAGAACCAAATGTTTTATTAAAACTTGAATTTACAGCCACTTGGCTGGGAGAGGTTTCACTGGGGGCAGATCCTGGATGGAGTCCAGCCTGAAAGGTTTCACTGGGGGGCAGATCTGATGTCTAATCCACAGGTATGCAAACAAAATTTTGAGCTCTGCCTGGGCCCTTGCCATTTGCTGTTTATTTGTGCTTGCTTGTGGTGCTGGCTGTTTGGTGGTGTGTCTCTGTACTTGTATATATGAATAGGAGCCAGTTTTGTTCCACCATTGATGGGACTTCCCCTTGGATCTGTAAGCTTAAAGAAACCCTTCCTCCTATAAACTATGCCTGGTTTGGATCTTCCCAGCAAATAACTATAATAATACTTTATATTTAAAACTTTCCTTGCTCTCTCTCTCTCTTGCTAAATAAATAAATAAATAAATAAATAAATAAATAAATAAATAAATATTTTAAACAGGCTGGAGTGATGCCTTAGTGGCTAAGGTGCTTGCCTATGAATCCCAAGGACCCAGGTTGATTCTCCAGTGCCCACATGAGTCAGATGCAGCAAGATGGTGCTTGCATCTGGAGTTCATTTGCAGTGGCTTGAGGTCCTGGTGCATCCATGCTTGCTCTATCTGCCTGCCTGCCTGTCTCTCTCTCTCAAATAAATAAATTAATTAAATATTTTAAAACTTTGAAATACTTATGTCATTAATATAGTATAATATAGTTGGCATAAAGTATAAAAATGAATCTTACTGCTTACATTTATTCTTTTGATTTTATGCCACAATTTTTTAAAATTGCATTTTTAGCAATATATAAAGTCATAAAAATTGCACAGTCTAGTAGGGTACCACTTACCCTCCTACACAGGTCTACAGCATATTGTTAAAATTGAAGTGAACATATTTATCTCCTCAAATAGTTATCATTTCTTTATGGTGGAGATTCCTTCTAGCTTCTTTGGAGTTATCACCTGGTAGTCATGCCAGACCACATTGCTTATATGTTACGGTTACTTCATACCTATTGATCAACATTTCCCCTCCCTGACCTCTGCTGACCAGAATCCTATATTCAACCTCTATGGGCCCATGACCATTTTCTTGATTAATCTATCTTCCTTTACTGATTTGGGATTAAACCTCTATAGCATATTAATTTATTTTTAGTGTCAGTCTAAATTTAAGCAGATGTTAATCTATTTGGTCAATTTGTGTCAGTATAATTATATTTAAGAAAAAAGAATATATTTAAGTATAATACTTAATGTTTCCCTGGCTTTTTGTTTGTTTGGTTGTTATTTTTTGTTTGTTTGTTTGTTTTATTTTTTTGAGGTGGGGTCTCACTCTAGCCCAGGCTGACTTGGAATTCACTATGTACTCTCACGGTAGACTCAAACTCACAGCAGTCCTCTTACCTCTGCCTCCCTAGTGCCGAGATTAAAGGCGTGTGCCACCACGCCTGCTTGGTAGTGTTCTGAGACAGGGCCTTGATATGTGGGCCAGGCTGGCTTTGACCTATGACCTTTCTGCTTCCACCTCTACAGTGCTGGGATTTCAAGAGTGCACCACTGACCCTGGTTCAATGATCATTTTTCATTAATTTTCTTTTTTCTTCTTTTTTTTTCTCAAGGCAGCATCTCACTCTAGCCCAGGCTGACCTGGAATTCATTATGTAGTCTCAGGGTGGCCTCGAATTCATGGTGATCCACCTACTTCTGCGTCCTGAGTGCTGGGGTTAAAGGCATGTTCCGCTATACCCGGATCATTAATTTTCTTTACAATCTTTAGAATCATTTTGACTAAAGTAAGAAAATAATTGACTTTTGGTTAGAATAATGTTAAATTTACTATAGAGTGAATTAATGCAATGATGTGAAATCCTCTTCTGCTGAATCAGCTTTTTTAAAAAAATTTTCCTTTGTTCCATCCAGCATACCTCATGTCACTGAGTATTTGAAGTAGTCAACATTCAGCTTATGCATCAACAAGTTGTTTTCATGGGTACTTCATCTGAACTGCTGCTATTATAAGTGGCTATTTATGCAAAGTATTTTCTAACTGATTTTCTTTTCCAAATATGGGCATTAAATTTTCTGAAAACTGATTTTCTATTTCACCATCCAACTGCATCCAGTATTTGGCAATCTTCTTGATAAATAGTAGTACACTTACTGCTTCCATTTCTATTTTTCTGCCCAAGTTTATTTTCCCTAGCCTTTTTTTTTTTCCCTGTTGGTAGGGATGTGTCCATCTCCTTGGTATTCTGTCAGAGGTGATGCTTGCCTTGGAGTTTATGGGATAATGCTTAATTTTTTCTTAAGTTTTGTGGCAGTATTCTGTGTGTGAGTATTCTTCATGAGTAATTTTTTAAAAATAATTTGTAACTTTTTTTGCTAATTATGGATATACTTACAAGGATACTTCATGTGTTGGTACTATCTTTTCCCTCGTCCCTGCCCCCTTTCTGCTGGAGGCCCTTCTCAGTGGGATTTCAGGTTCTCCCCATTGGGGTTGTGGGTTCTATGTTGTGGGAGCAGCAGTCAGTTATCGAGGAGAGGCAGTGCCTCTGGATATGATGTCCCAACTTGGGGCTCTAATAGCCTTTCCATCCTCTCTTCTGCAAAATTCCCTGAGCAGTGTTGGGTGAGTTTTAGGTCTACTTCAGTGATGAGCTCTAGGGAGCCTCTGGGTCTGTGCTTTGGTAGTTGCTCAGTGTCCTCAGTAGCTGTCTCCTTCACCCTGACACTGATTGTTAGGCTCACCATGGAAGCTGCATTCTTTTTAAAAAAATATATTTTCATTTTATTTATTTATTTGACAAAGTAAGAGGGATAGAAAGAAGGAGAGAGAGAGAGAGAATGAATGGGTGTGACAGGGCCTCCAGCCACTGCAAGTGAACTCCAGATACATCTGGCTAATGTAGGTCCTGGGGAATCGAACCTGGGTCCTTTGGCTTTTCAGGCGAGCACCTTAACCACTAAGCTATCCCTCCACCCTGGAAGCTGCATTATTACTCATCTCCCCAATTGCTCTGTGGTTTCATCTGGTAGTTTTAATGCACTTCCTGAGATTTTTCTTAGAGTCTTTGGACTGATAATCTACAAAAGCAATTATCTATTATTGAATGAGTTGAGTTTGTCTGAATGAGTAGATCCAGGTTTCCCCCAATACCTTCTGTCCTTCCACACAGGTTACTTTTCATGGAAGTGGCACATCTATCTGTGAAACTCCAAACCTGCCCAGTTCTGCCACTAGATTTCTGCATTCAATGTAGCATAAGGCATACAGCTTTTCACTAGTGGATGAACGTCATCCTTTGAATAAAGAGTGTTTTTGCAACCTACCACTTCCATGTGAAATAATCCTCAGCACTCATTTTAAATTCCTTCTAGATAAATTCTCACCAATGTCAGGTAGCTTTAATGGTCCTTGTACATATGTTAAGAGTCTGCAAATTATCTATATTCTATACTAGTGAAAGAAAAGTTTAAGGGTTCATTTTAAAAATTATACTGATTGCTTTTCAAAACTTTTAAGAAAGGGGGAGATGTGGTACATAAAGCCACATTCAAAGGGCTGTCACTTTATTTTTTTTTTTCAAAATGCAGCCCTGCCCACATGGAAGGAACATGAAGTCCCAGAAGCAGGAACAGCTTGTAAACCCTGCGTAAAGACACTGTGTTCTTTAAGGGAAGCGAGGCTTCTTAGTCATTGAATTTATCACTAAAGCTTCCATTTTTTAATACATTAACTCTGTGTGAAAATGCATGCTGTTGCAGGAGCTATACAAGTGTTACATAACTATGAATGGCCTCTTACATGACTTTCTTTGCCTCAACACACTTCATGCATGCCCACATATTCACATGGGCATGCAGTTGTGCGTACATGTGAGTGTGGACAGGAATATAAAATACTACAGAAAGCTAAAGTAAGTGAGAGCTAAAATCATCCTTCGGATTTTGTGGCAAGGTGATCAGCTGTGGCTGTGACTAACTTGAACTTTGGGTAGAAATGACAGTTTTGAATTAGCAGCTTTGAGACATGAGCAGGTGACAAAGTGAGGAATGCAGACCATTTTCAAAGTATACTTGGCTAGTAAGTAAAGGAAAGTTTTACAGGATCATCTGGAAAGTCAAAGCTAAGAAAGCCTATATTTAGATCTTCGTAAGACACTTGTTTAGAGACACTGGTGTCATAAGCTTGTGAAGTCCTGTCCTTCAGGGTGGGGGTGGAAGGCAAGGGTGAAGGAAGGAACTTGTGTGAGGACACAGACGTCAGCCACCTCCCTGGTTTCAGGAGGCAGAGTGCCTGGGCTTGGTTCTGTGCAGCCCTCCTTGGCACTGGCTTGCCACAATAGACTTTCTAGCTCTAAATGATGACTTAGTCTATGTGACAGCCCAGACATGTTTCCTGAGCCACCTTCCCCTGCTTGCTGGGTATCTTCCCCTGGATGTCCTGCAGGTATTTCAAAGTCAATATATCCAAACCATGCTTTAATATTTTGTTCAGTTTCAAGGCTTGTCCCAGACTCCCCTACATTTCTATTCTGAGTGAATATAAGCTTCATCCGCCTAGAACCCCTAGCCAGGATGATCACGTACATCTCAAATGCTTTTACTTCTCTGATATCTGACATGTAATTATGACCAGTTCATATACATCACATGAATTCATTTCACCTTAAATGTTCATGCCTTTCTACCTTTACTTCCACTTTCTTGGAGTTGGTTAGAATCAAATCTTAACTAAATGAGTACTACATTTTCCTAATCATCTCAGCTTCTGCTCTTACATAATATCTGTGAAGTGAAAAGTGAATTTTTTTAACATGCCATTCCACAGGTTAAAACTTTACAGTGTAGGGTAAAAAGCTACATTTCTTACCAAAGCAATATTTCTCGCCCCCCTCCCCCCGCATAAAATCTGTTTGTGTCTATATACTTTCAGCTTCAAACTGCGCTGCACCTCTACCCCAGTCTCAACTGTTCACACCCAAAATGGTTTTGCCCAGCCTATTCTAGGGAGAAGAATCCATTCCTCCTGAAGAGAATGTCCTCTGCTTAGAAACACATTCTGTAGAGTCTTGAATATGCAGATGCAATAGCCCAAAGCTTGATGGGGATTATGAAAGCCAAGACAATGAGAAGTAATGCAGAAGTCCTCAGGCAGGGACCAAGTTTAGGCTGGTATGGCACAGGCACTGGCAAGGAGAAAAGCAAGGAAGCCAGGAAATGAGCAAGGAGATGGAGGATTTTGCAGACCACAGTGAGAAACTTGTCCTTTATTCTAAGTGAGATGAAACCATTGAAAGGTTTTGAAAAAGGTCATGTCATCTGTTTATTGGAGCTGTTTAATGTTCAGAGAAGCAGAGGGATCAGTTAGGTAAATTATGCATGAATCCATGGAAAAATTGATGTTGATTTGTGCCATAGGGATGATGGATGAGGGATGTGCTTCATGAAGGTAAAATCAGATTGTGTGATCCTGTTATATTTGATGTTCAAAGATTGGATATGAGATATGAGGAGAGGAGTCAAATATTACTTCAATTTTCTTCAGCCTCGGTTATTGATAGATACCAACTTCCTGAGGGATTCTAATATATTTAAGATTCTAACGTGATCTAAGCACTATAGTCAAGGAGGTTCCAGGAAAGTGTTTCTACACCACTCTTCAGTTAGCAATACCAAGTAACTGAACTCATCTGACCTCATCCACCAGGAGAGAAACCTTTCAGACACAGCCCTAAATGCCATAGTATAAATTATCTTAAAATAAAATACTATAAATAAGCTTTCCTTTGCAGCCTCTACTCCATCCAGGTGCCCCTACTTGACCCTCCTACCAAAAGGCTAACCCATGTCCTGAGGTGGCATTAAACTGGTTCTGGCATTTCTCAAATCTGTCTTCTTTCAGACCCTCACCTAGTTCTTCTCAAGATCATGTCAGCAATCCTGGTACATAGTCTTTTCAGTCAGGTATTTTTTCATATCTAAACTCCACTTTGCTGGTTGTTCATTGATTATCCACTCACCCAACTTTGTTATCTCATCTATACTAGGAACAGTTAGTGATTCCCACATGATCAAGCACTGCATAGTACACTGTGACTACAATCAACTTTTCTTCTTCAAGACTCTCTCTCTCTCTTTCTGCTCCCTAATCCCTTGTCCCTAGCACTCCACAAACACGTTTTCTCCAAACATCACGAATGGAGGGAGTACAATCAGAAAGAAAGCTGAAGACATGCTATAATACTGTGGTGGCTCTCTCTCTCTCTCTCTCTCTCTCTCTCTCTCTCTCTGTGTGTGTGTGTGTGTGTGTGTGTGTGTGTGTGTGTGTGTGTGTATGACCACTGCCATCTAAAATATTGCAAGAGTTCTTCTGCTACTCTTGGTGCTGCTTGTGTGTTCCTTCAGTGTGGATTTAGCACCTCTTTTGTGATGCAGAAGCTGAGGAGACTGGCGCTAGCCATGGCCTGAGAAAAACCCAATGAAGGAGTCAAGAGTGAGAACAATGATCATATTGATTTGAAGGTTGTGGGACAGGATGTTTCTGTGGTGCAGTTGAAGGTTACGAGGCACACCACACTTAATAAACTAATGGAAACTATTGTGAATGACAGGGTTTGTCAATGAGGCAGGTCAGATTCAGATTTGACAGGCAACCAATCAATGAAATAGGCACCCCTGCACAGTTGGAAATGGAAGATACAACTGATGATTTCCAGCAACAGATAGGAGGTGTCTGCTAAAAAGGAACCTGCTACTTTACTCCAGGGTTTTGCTATAGACCTAGAATGCACTCTCAATTAGAAAGCCGCAATTTGGTTCCACCACAGCCTGACTACATCGATAGAGTTTTCTCTATTCTTTCATTATCCCTATTCCTCTATTGGACATAAAGTAACTGTATGTGTACAAGCACATTGCACTTTTTTTGTTTTTCTTTTTTAAACTAAATGGCCAATACTTTGGTTGACATTAAATGGAGATGGTATGGATAAAAGTACTGGTTCTATGAAACATTCCCTTTTTCCATCAGTGGCATGCTTATTCAGCTCTTATCTTTATATTATGGTAAGTTATCTTGTTGTATTGTTTCACGAACAACAACCACATAACATGAAAATATTTATACACCTTGTTTGATTGGAGAATTGTGATGTTTTTCATTTATCATTGTAAAACCAAGGGCAGCTTTATAACTTCATATCTCCAGCCCAAGTTTATAACTTTTGTTGCACATAAATGTTACATCTAGAGTAATCTGTCTTTAGGAAAGGATTAATTACTCTAAAAAATGAATCCTAAAGAATTTCCCCTTCAAGTTTCTTGTTGTTTAAGTAAACTTCTTGTTTAAAATGAGAAAAAAAGTATTTTGGGAAAGATCATATGAAAATACAGGGCAGGGGCTGGTGAGATGGCTTAGTAGTTAGGCACTTGCCTGTGATGCCTAAGGACCCCAGTTCGAAGCCCAATTCCCCAGGACCCATGTAAGCCAGATGCACAAGGTGGCACATGCATCTGGAGTTTGTTTGCAATGGCTGGAGGCCCTAGTGTGCGCATTCTCTCTCTATCTACCTGCCTCTTTCTGTCTCTATCTGTCACTCTCAAATAAATAAATAAAAATAAACAACATTTTAAAAATACAGGGCAGGAGAGATGCTTAGTGGTTCAGGTGCTTGCCTGTGAAGCCTAAGAACGTACGTTCGAATCTCCAGGTCCTACATAAGCCAGAGGCACAGTGACACAAATGTGCAATGTTGCATATGCACACAAGGGGGCATATGCCCCTGGAGTTCATTTGCAGTGGCTGATGACGGTGGTGTGCCCATTCTCTTCTCTTCTATCTCTCTCTCTCTGTGCCTCTTTCATTCTTTCTCCTTGTCTTTCAAATAATTTAAAAAAAATACATTGCTCTAACTTCTTTAAAAGATTAGTCCACAAGTTGCCCACAATCCTCACATCTTAACTGTGGCACTGATATAACTCAACTTCCCATTTATGGTGACATAATAATAAATACTTAGGAATAATTTTCACAAAAAATAATTTTTTTCACAATAAAACCATGAAACAACAATGACACTATTGAAAGAATGAGAAAAAAAGAAAAAGAATAAAAGAAAAAAAAGAAAAAAGAAGGAAAAGAAAAAAAAAGAACAAGATCCTGCCTTTTGCCATGTAGATATGTACTAATGATTTTGCTAAATAACCTTAGCTACATCAAAAACATACCTATGTAAGGTGAGAAGTGTTATTTTGCTTTATTATAGTAATCACTACCAATATATATCCCATAGTAGAATGTTGTAAATCTAAAATGAACATAATACATTTTACTTTTTAAACTGAAGTGGTTATTTTATATGTGCTTTGAGCAAGTAAAGTTTTGTTAAATATCTTTGGTAGCCATAGACTAAAGGTTGGCTCTACCTGATTTCCAAGTTTCATGCAGATGTGTGTGTGTGTGTGTGTGTGTGTGTGTGTGTGCAGAAACATCACTCTCCTTTATACTAGCATTCATATGATCAAATCATAACTAATATTAATAAAAGCTGCACATTTATGACAAATTTCCTAGGTGATAATTACTTCCTTAACCAGCTCTATATCTCTACCAACAGTTTCAAATCCTGTGATTTCATAGGAACACCCCATTGTAACTCAGTACTTACTTGATTCCCTGTCATTGAGATTTTATTTTCATTATTTCTTTCATACCACATATTTAAGTGGAAGAATATGAAATTCCTAAGAATGTGGGCCTAGATAGAGGACGCATGGTGGGTACCATACAGACCTTGTTTAGCAGTAGGGAATCCAAAGGAGACATGAAGAGGAAGAGAGTCACCCTCTCCCACCTAAGTCAGTGCAAAGGACTGAAGTTGCCTTGGAGGCAAAATCTCTGAGGGAATGACCACATCTTTTTAGGAGTTATTTTCTTCCAATGCCAAGATCATCCACTGATAGCTCCAAACTTTACTGCAATGCCTACTAATACATGAAGCATTATTAATGTCTTGCCCACAGCACTTCTTCCCTATCAGGACTGAACCTGGCGTAGGTATGTGCAGGGAAGCAAAGCCTCCTTTTGCAAACCGTAATTAGCCTGATCCTGGGCTCAGCTACAGAGCCTCTCAGAGGCACCCTATTCTTTTCCAAGACCTTCCTGTGGGGCAAAGGGAAGCTGAGGAGAAATAAGCAGTTTGCAGTACATCCACATTCAAGGACAGAATGCCAGAAATTTAGACTCAGACTGAAATCTTTGTAACAGTTTTCTTTCCTTGTGATCCAAATTCCTCTTAATTAATCAAGAGGAATTTTTGTCTCTGCCTTGATATTATCACATGCTTCTCACACTTGAGAACATATCTGACAGATTTCTTGGTAGAGTTTTAAACCATTTCCCAAAGTGTTTGAACCCTAGGACATAAATAACCGACATGATGAAAAATTGACATCAACATTTTTTTCTCAAAACAATGTGCCTATCAAAAGATGTTAACTTTCATGCTTTTGATAATGCTCATAGACAGCAGTTTTCAATCAGTAGGTGAACTACATGTCAACATTGCAGGCAAGGGCATAGTTTTGAGACCTCAAGAACTATTGAATGAGAAAACAGAAACATTTCTTAGGAAATTATTCAGTACTAGCCCTGCACATTTTAATCTGGTTTAATGCACTAAATAGATTGTTCTTTTTATGTTCATATGACGTATTTTTCAAGTCCTTTAACAATATTAATTTTAAATTTTGTTTTGAAGGCTGAAAGAATCGCCTGCTAAGGAAGTTGATATTAGTATAAACAAAGGGATGAGGTGATTTAAGTGCAAGGGTGGCACTTATTTTGTTTATGATTTAAATAAGATACTTGAAAAGACTTAATTTTAGTAAAAAATTATAAAAGTCAACATATGCTCATGTGTATTTTAATTTTTAGGTAGTTGGAATAAAATTTTGACTGCCCTTATATTAATATGTATATATTAATATTAGTGCATATATTAATATGTTTAGTAATACTACTTTTCAAGACAGGGGGTGGAACAAAGGCCTTTATGTGGACCTTGGTTTCCCTTTGGGCTTCACTTTAATTTTTTTTTTTTTTAATTTGCAAAATGTTATCAGATGAGATGACTTCTTAAGGCTTATTTCTAATGAATTTGAAGGCAAAAGTAAAAGGTAATAGAATGAAACGAGGCTCAGTCTTTAAATTAGACAAGTCTGGTTTTGAATCTTAGGTACTGTTTGTAGGAAGTTAGATTTCATTTTGCTCAGCTGTGAAACGGGACTAAGTCACAGCTATGTCGAGGTCTGTAGATGTTTAAAAGGGGTCAGGCCTCTAATGTTCCCAGCACAACCTGTGCACAGACTGTGTGCTCCCATAAATGACAGGATCGTATTTTAAGGTCAAGGAAGACATAAAGCCGAGCACATGATTCAGTCTAGTCATTTCCACTCTGGCACTTGAGAGAGGAAAGGGTGAGCACGTCGCTGTCCTTAGCCAGCAGAAGTCTTCTACAGCGATGAAACGGGACCTGTCAGGGTTTAAAAAAAGAACACCAACAGGGCGAGGCCAATGCATCGTGGCAAGAAATGCTTTGCATAGTTTCCACCGTCACTGGGCTCTCCTTCCCACCCGCATTCAGCTTCTATTTAAGTCTCAGGCACTTGCAGGACCACACTTACTTCACCCAGTGCCCAGGCTCTCAGCAGCAGAGAGACAGGTAGCATGGCTCCGGAAAAAAAGGAAAGGGAGGTGGGGCCGGTGAAGAGTGCCCTCCGGAAGGTTCGCACAGCCACCCTGGTCATTAACTTGGCCCGAGGTTGGCAGCAGTGGGCTAATGAGAACAGCACCAAGCAGGCTCAGGAACCTGCGGGCTGGCTGCCTGGAGGGACCCAGGACCCACCCCACGGTCCTAAGCCAGTGCTATACCCAACTTCTGACCAGAAAGCTCAGGTGGCCCCCAAACCTCCATCCCTAAAGCCAGAGGGACACGGAGGTGGACAGGTCTCCGAGGAAGCCACTGGGGTCTCCCATATCAAAAGGAAAGAGGTGACCCGAACAGTTGTCAGCAAGGCTTATGAAAGAGGAGGAGATGTGAGCCACCTGAGCCACAGGTACGAGGAGGGTGGCATGTGTGAACCTGCTCAGCCAGAGAGTGACATCGATAGAATCCTCCTCAGCCATGATTCCCCCACGAGGAGGAGAAAATGCACCAACCTGGTGTCTGAGCTGACCAAAGGCTGGAAAGTCATGGAACAGGAGGAGCCCAAGTGGAAGAGCGACAGCATAGACACAGAGGACAGCGGCTACGGAGGGGAGGCCGAGGAGAGGCCCGAGCAGGACGCAGTGCAGGTGGCCGCGGCCAGAATCAAACGCCCTTTGCCCTCCCAGTAAGTGAATGTGCCCTTCCATCCCTGCACCAGTATCCCCACTGAGCCCGATCCCTCCGTACCAATCCGGAGGGAAGGGAATGCGTTACCACAGGTAGAGAATCTGAAAGATCGGGCGGGCACTGCGTTCTAGAAGGATGCCCTGTGCTGAAAGTACAGTGCCAACCTCAGAAGTCGGCCTGTGGGCTCATGCCACTGCTTTAAACAGTCTCATCAGAAAGTGGGACCTCCTAGCACAGCCCTTCTTAGAGTTCTTGAAAGCAGACATGTTTCATGGATACTTTCTTGGTGTGATGAAGTATGTAAGCTGACACAAAGTGACAACTAGCATTGCAGTTTGCTTAGCTTTTCATGCACTTATTTTGATATTAATATGCCAAAAGCAGTGGGCTGAGGACAGTCCTATTAACAGTGCAGAAGGCCAGGCCTGGTGCTCTGGAGGACGGTCAAGCCCCTTCTATCTTGTGCTTTCTCTCCTGTCTTGGAGCGCTCAGGGCTCTAGAAAGTTGTAAGGAGCCTCAGTGACTCATTGTCAGCTGTAATCTTGTCTGTCTGTCTGTTGTAGGAGATTGAGAAGTCTAATGGAACTTTTTTTTTTAACCTGGGGAGACAAGTGGCATTACTAAGTCAGCATGAAAGAGAATTTTGTTCATTTATTATCAGTCATAGGAATAATAATAATATAATAAGCAAGATACTATGTGTCAGAATGGTCGGTGGTAAAGCTGTTTTACACAGTTTGCCAAGAAGTGGAGAAATTCTTACTAGTAGTGTTTTTTCTCAATGGGAATTTTCTGAGGTTTGTTGTGTTTTATGCCTCATTTTAAAGAATCTTTTGGCTGTATATGGTTTCCTGTAAATAAAGGAAGTTGGACCCTTTCTCATAGAGTAATGGCACAAGATTAAGCTAGCAATCTCCCACTCTCTCCTTCAAGATCTGCCTAGCAAAAAGAGTAGTTGAATACAAGGGTAAGGAAATAGACACTCAGAAATATGAAAACATCCAAGTGACAGTCCCAGTAAGCGATGGAGTTTGAAAGACACAGACTCAGACTCTCAGCAGAGATCCAAGAGTCAACTTAATGGAATTTCAGCCATTCCTTAGGTGCAGGGTTTTGGTTTAAGCGTACTGAAGAACTTCAACATAAACAGGAAAAGAACAGCTATTTGTTGTTACCCAACCCATTTTAGAACAGGAAAAGTCTTTAGACTTGGGGAGTTGGTAACTTGCAATGAGAATCATGTGGCTGGTGATCAGACACGACTATACTGCTTTGTAGCTGGTCATCCTGCTTCTGAGGTGACCCAATACATGCCATGCTCCACTGATCAAACCATGCCCTGGACAGTGTACATGGAGGAGCAAACTCTCCCCCAGCATTTCTCTGCAAGGTTAGGAAGGATGCTGCATGTTCTCTGCTCACAGGGGTGCCTGGGCACTGAGGATCACCTTCATAGAGACCAAGACTTAGACTTGGCAATGTGACTCCAGGCCCCTCCCACATGTCCAAGCTGGCATCCAAGAAAAGGAATGCTTCCAGTGCCTATCCACTTGATCAGGTTAGAAACCTGTCTCCTAGAGACTTTCTTTCCTGAGTTTTACTAGATATTCAAGAATTCATAGTTATTACTCCCCAAATGACAGGACTATAATAAAATGGGGCTCCCATATTCTCACAACAATGTTAACAAACTTCATTCATGGAAGAAAGCAACACGTAGCTGATGTCATTTTTAAAGGTGACAGGTTAAGGATAACTTTTGCAATACATTTTAGTAAAAGAAGCCAAACTTTCCAAGATATAACACCAGACATAAATAATATCACATATATATATACATACATTTATACACACACACACACATATATGGAGATACATACATCATGTGTGTGTGTGTGTATGTGTATGTATGTATGTGTGTGTGTATGTATGTATGTGTGTGTGTGTATATATATATATATATATATATATATATATATATATATATATATATATATATAAAATTTGGGATCCCAGAAACAGGGAAGGGGCTTTGGAATCATCATTGCTCTCCTAAAGCAGGGGTAACACATAGACTTCGGCCACTGCCTGGCTTTCTGTCAATGTATACCTAGCATTTTCACCTGAAATTTTTACAAATACAATAACCTGGAATTGTTATATTAACCAAAGTATGTAAGATTTTCTAATTTAAATCCAATACTCTCAAACAATTTAACGAATAGAAATACAAAAACCGTATAGAATATTTATTGATGTAGAAAATTATCCATTCTGACCTATTTCTTCCTTGTTTTAAAAAGTGCCTTATTACAAATAATATCGAATTTCAGCACTCAGGGCATCTAAACTCTTAATTAAAAGTAGAAGAATAGAAGAAAAAATTATATTGAAAATTCCATATTCTCATATCATAGAACATAGAATTTAAACATATCACACTTGGGTACTCTTTTGAGTAACTTATTTCCTTAAATTACAAAATAAGTAAAATGCTTATATGAGAATTTTTCAAAGAAAAAAGTCAATGGTCATCTGGATACCAGCATTATTTTCATTTGTGTATATGAAACTGAATTTTTCAGTCTGGTGAACTGACACTTCCCATAGTTACAATTCTCTGTTAAATTATCATCACTTTTATTATTTTCATGGGTATCTTTTAGGTCTTTTTTATTATGAAATGTCCAATAGGCATCTAAAACAGTGCATGGTAGGTAGTATCAGGCTAGAGGATGGAAGGAATGTGGAAGTGCCTTTCTGAAGGGCTGGGGTATTATGCTTTGTAGTATAACACTGAGCTGAGGCTTGTGCTCAGGAGACAAAGCTTGAGTTGACTGCACTTTGAACTTTCTCTGAGATATTTCAAGTCTCTGCCAAGGCAGGATGTCCCAGTTTCCAGTATGTAGTAGCTTCGGTTTCTGCTAAGATAGCTGTGAGCCCCCTTTGGCAGTGACAGTCCTGACCACATTGGCTTCAAGTGAACCAGGGAGATTTTTAAGCTCATAGTGTGGGTGTCTGATGGGGACAGGAGGTGAGGAGGGCCCACCTCAGTGTGTAGTAGCTTTCAGCACATTTTCCACTAGAGAAACTTATAAAGTTATATATTTAGATTTTGTAGGGTTTTTTTTTTTTGCAAATTAAATTTGCTGCTGATTTTTCACCATATGATTACAAAGAATAGTGGTGTATGTAGCCTTACCCTAACATAACAGAAAGACCAGGCAGGAGGCAAGAAGTTAGGACTTATGAAATTAATGGAAGTTCGCCATCTAGTGGATGTCTTTTCTCTCTTGAATGTTACTACAAGAGGGCACTCCTCTCTGGTCTTGGCATTCGGACATACCGATCTCACCTTCAAAAGATGACCAACACTTTTCCCTTTGCCACCATGATGATCAGTGACCAGCACGGTCTTTATAACAAGCTCAGGGCCATTTTGGCAGAACACATCGTGACATACTTGAGACTGAGGGATCCTGTCAAGTCCTCCGAGGAATGTTCATGATGTGACACATTAACCTGTCTTCTGTGGGATTTACTCTTCATCTCTCCACCCAATGCTTCTAGGCACTAGTGTGGGGGAGGGGACAGTGGGATCCTGGTGAAGACAAAGAGTACAAATCTTTTTCTTTTGTTGTTTTTGTTTTGTTTTGTTTTACCCACAAAGCAAAGAGACCCAGACAGAGAATAGCCTATAAGCAGTCTTGTTTGTATCCTCATGACACACTGGTTTACTTTCCAAATCTGGGTTTTGTTGTGTTGTTTTGTTTTTAAATAAGGAAATGTGTCCCACATTCACAGGATACACACACATACATTGGAAACTCAAGTCAGTTATTAGCTACTGTACCTGGATGCTGGATAGCATCACAGCATGTAGAAAGAGCATCGTTGCCTTTCCCTTTGACAGCTAAGCCTGAATCCTGCCTTTGCCAGGCACTCAGGGGCAGCATTTCCTAATACAGATTCTTTTTTTAAACATTTTTTTGTTCATTTTTATTTGAGAGTGACAGAGATGGAAAGAGGCCCCCTTGTGCATCTGGCTAACGTGGGTCCTGGAGCATCGAGCCTCAAACCAGGGTCCTTTGGCTTCACAGGCAAGCACTTAACTGCTAAGCCATCTCTCCAGGCCCTAATGCAGATTCTTGAAACTGCTTAACTTAGTACCAAATTAGTCCACTTGATAGTTTTGTGAGTTTAAGAAGTTACTTGACCTCCCTGGGCTCAGTTTCCTCATCTATAAAGCTGTATAGTGGCTGTTATAGTAGGGAAAGTTAATGAAGTGTTTGGAAGACTGCCTACTATATTGCTGGGAAATAGCATTTTCTATTTGTACAACTTGATAAACTGTGTGCATATCACTGACATTGGTGTAAATGTGCTCTCATTAAAAATATAAGCATGAAAATCAATGACTGAATAGTCCAGTGTATGTATGATAAAGACAATATGTATCTTTGATTAATAAAGTTTCAAAGGCCCTTCATGATGTGGTAATACAGTTGTATGCATTCAGTTTTGGAATTGTTAGCAACCTATACCACTTCGATACATATTTGCATAATTATGTATAAGGAAGGCTTATTTTCTTCTTGAGTTGAATATCAGTGTGTAAAATACTATTGTTACTTGAGGGAAACTGATCTACATCATAGTGAAAAATAAGAATGCCATTGGCAGCAAGTTTTTCTACTTTCACACCCAACTTTTTGTGGTCAATATGCATATGAGCATCGTAAGGAATTATAAAGACCTATATCGACGCACACGTCTGGGAAGTACAGAGTGCCAGTGACAAGGATGGTGACACATCAGTAGGTGATTCTTTGTCCTCTCTTTCCTCTAGGGCTAACAGATACACAGAGACACTGAACTGCAAGGCCCATCGGAAATACAGCCAGGTGGACAGCTTGAAAGGGAGATGGCAACAGTGGGCTGATCAACATATACAGTCACAGAAGCTCAATCCTTTCAGTGAGGAGTTTGACTATGAGTTGGCCATGTCCACTCGCCTCCACAAAGGAGATGAGGGCTATGGCCGTCCTAAGGAGGGAAGCTTGACAGCTGAAAGAGCCAAGCGTGCCGAGGAGCACATCCACCGGGAGATCATGGAGCTGTGCTTTGTTATCCGCACCATGGCTCGCCACAGACGAGATGGCAAGATCCAGGTTACTTTTGGAGAACTCTTTGACCGATACGTTCGTATTTCAGATAAGGTGGTGGGCATTCTCATGCGTGCTAGGAAACATGGACTGGTGCACTTTGAAGGTGAGATGCTATGGCAAGGCCGTGACGACCATGTGGTGATTACCCTACTGGAGTAACCCTCTAGCAAGACAAGCCTGACCCACTATTTTCCTGGTGTTAAATGCTAATGTATTACAAATGAAGATGCAAGCTGTTCTTTAATAATAAATATTATTTTTATATAAATGGCTTTGGGGCATTATTCTATTACAAAACTTGAATTACTTTCATAAAGCACACACAAAACATTTTCGAGCTACCTATACTGTCTGTCATTAACATGTATCAGCATATTGGTATTTGAAATTCTACTCACCTGTTTAGATGAAAATAGTTGGCTTTTCACTGTGCACACTATTATAGATTTTTAATTATATATTACATCTAGGAAGAAAGCCAACTTTAGATGAAGATCAGAACACTTTTTGGTGGTAGCAAACAAATTCTCCATTAAATTTGATGTAACTAAACTTTAAGTTTGACCCTAACTACAATTTGCTTTTATTTCTTGGCATAGTCTTTGGGAACAAAAAATTGCATTTTATCATGTGGAAGTTGTTGAAGTTCCTCTGTGGGCTTGGATTCTAATGTTTCCAAAAGAGTTGGCCATCCACCATAGGATTTCAGTTAATCACACAGAAACAGACCAGTGGCCCTGTGACCCACACAAAGAGGGAGGCAATATTTATCAGGAAAGCAGAGTGGAGGTGAGAGATTCAGACCTTGGAACTTCGTAGAGAAGTTCATCTCAAAGCCTTACTGCATCATACTTATTTATATTAATGCCCAAACACAACCTAGAACCTACAACAGTCTATGAAGTCAATGTTCAATATAGAAGAATCTCAAAGAATTACTGAATTAAAAACACAAGGCATATTCTCTTCTAACTCTAAAGAAAAAGCAATGTTATAAAGTGTGCACAAGCCATAAAACAGTAATATTAGTCCTGCCACAGTAAAAAAGAAAAAGTAGAATTAACATGATGGTAAGGAGGCTGACACAAACCTACTAGCTGTCAATTTTCCTTAGATTTAATATGTATCATATAAAATAAACTGGATTTTATGTGAGAGTATAATTCTTACAAATTCAATGAAAGTTGATATAAGAAAACAGTACTTTGGTGTTAAATACAAAAGTCAAAATAGATACCAAAATAATATGAGTTCTTAATTGTTACGTCATTAAAGTAAGATACACGGCTGGAGATCGTTCAGTGGTTACAGGTGTTTGCTTGCAAAGGCTGATGACCTGGGTCGACTCCTGAGTACCCATGTGAAATCAGCTGCTAAAGTGGCACATGTGTCTGGGGTCTGTTTGCAGTGGCGGGAGGCCCTGGAGAGCTGCTGCAGTTAAGTTTGCATTGCTGGCAGAGATCACCTAACCAACAGCAGCTTGTGGGAGAAAAGGCTTATTTTGGTTTACAGACTTTAGGGGAAGCTCCACACTAGCAGGGTAAAATGATGGCATGAGCAGAGAGTGGACATCAACCCCCGGCCAACATAAGGTGGATAATAGCAACAGGAGAATAGCAACAGAGGAGACACTGGCAAGGGGAAACTGGCTATACCACCCATAAACCAGACCCCAACAATACACGGCCTTCAAGAGGTTTTAATTTCCATCAGCTAGGAAGACTAGCATTCAGAATACCTAAGTTTATGGGGACACCTGAATCAAACCACCACAAGAACCTATTCTCTCTACAGCAAATAAACAAAAACATTAAAAAAAAAGATGCAGACAAAATACTTTAGGAATCACTTCTATTTTCATGCATAGTTCTCTTTCAAACTTTAAGTTACTACATATTCCAAAAAGAAGAAACTGTGTGCTTTTGTTTTCACTCCTGATTTCTAAGGGAGTTATTAAATCTGGGAGGTCATTAATAAGTGAATCATTAATCATAAATGGTTAACATTTTTAAAGTAAAACCTCATATCACAGTGCATGTACATTTCTTACAACAATGAAAACCATGCCAAAATTATAAAAAAGAGGTATAGGTGTTTGCCTTTAATTTCTGCTTTTGTTCTAGTACTATTTTGATATTAGATTCCACAGTACACTGTTTGACCTACAAACAATTATAACGCAAAATTTAAGATAATCCTTGTAAGCATATTTCGATGAAGGCTCCAAGAGTTTTCTCCTACACAATAAAGATTTTGCAGGGGCTGGAGAGATGGCTCAGCAGTTAAAGGCAATTACTTGCAAAGTCTGACATCCTGGGTTCTATTCCCCAATACCCATGTAAACCAAGATGCACAAAGTGGCATTCATTTGCTGTGCCAAGAGGCCCTGGTGTGCCCATTCTCTATGTGCTTGCAAATAAATAAGTTAAAACACACACACACACACACACACACCCCATAAAGAAATCGGCAGACCCTGCCAGGGACATTCAACTTGTTTTAAGGATGGACTGACTGGCAATCCTCGTCTCATGAAGGCGAAAGTCATAAACAGGAAGGCATGGCAGTAAAGTAAAAAGCCAGGGTCCTTACAGGGAAATGCTTCTTAGGCAAGAGGCACACCTAGCAAGCACCAAGACATCCTTATAGCTGTGTGAAAGGCAAGGCTTGTTGGCTGGAGATGGCTTAATGATTAAGGGACTTGCCTGCAAAGCCTAAGGACCCAGGTTCAATTCCTCAGAACCAATGTAAGCTAGATGCACATGGTGGCACATGCATCTGAATTCATTTTCAGTGGCTAGAGGGCCTGGTGCATCCATTCTCTCCCCCCCCCCCTCATAAATACATAAAAATAAAATAACAGAAGGGCTCAATCTGTAGAGTCCCTCTTACTTCATTGTATACTATTGTATGAATATTTAATTATAAGATAATTTGTTCACTTATTATTTCCTTTCCTCAATCAAATGATTGTCCTCCTAAAACATTTGTGACTGGGAAACTATATTGTATCATAGATAATTCTAAATTCCTATAAATAGTATATAATTGACTTGCACAACACTAGGATTTTCTATTTTGGATCAAATGTGTAGTTTTTGCTTTGGTAGGTACTTTTTTATGCTCATCATCTGAATATGTGAATCGATTTGCATAACTTGGAAGTTTTAAAACCTCCTGATTCCCAAGTTCACCTTCCCCTTCACTCTGATCATGCACATTCTTGGAAGCGAAGTTCTGAGCTTGCATTTCTTTTTCTACTCCTTTTACAACTTCTGTTTTCCCCCATAATTATCATCAACAGGTATAATGAAAGAATGCTAGTGCTATTTGTCATGATAAGGGACAATTTTGTATAATTTTATATGAATGGGATCACTCTGGGATTTCTGTACCTTTTGTATTAAGTCTGTAATTCTGTATTTTTGTATTAAGTCACTCCGTTCATAATTTTTTTTTAAATAGAAAACAATTATGTGGCCCATGCTGCAGAAGTCCCGTAATATAGAGAGGCCTCTGGAGGATTCCTAGAATATCCATACTTGATTCTCAGCACCCAGGACACTTCTTAGTATAACCATAGTCAATTCTGTTTTCTAAATTGAGTCCTATTCTTGCACTGTCAAGGTTATACACACAGAGATGTTCATAATAACCTCTCACTTACTGAGGCCTCTTTTAGTAGCACCTTTTCTATCCTTTGTAAGGTTTTTGTTTTTCGGGTTTTTTTTTTTTTTTTTGTCAATTTTGTTAACATGAAAGATTGGAATACTATCCTCAGAGATTTTGTTTTGATTTCTGCTCTATCTTCATGTTGTCCCCCATTTTTGGGGTTCAATGTACTGTTCTTTGAACCTGAGAAGGAAGTTTTCTCTTACCTGCCAATATAAAAAGAAGTTTCTCAAGAACCCTATTTTAATCATGACTGAAGTCTTCACCCATAGGTGTAGCATCACATGTTGGTGATTTTAAAATCGTGTATATTAGGACAGAATATACAATTTGGAGCTCTTGCTCCAAATTGAGTGTACACTTTTCCCCATCATACATTCGCATCCTAGATGAACTCCATGTCACCGTCTGAGGATCACTCCTCTTCTTGCTACACTGGCCTTCTCCATGACTGATACACACAAGTTCCCAAGCCAAAGCCCTAATACGATCCTTCACTCTTTCTGACACCCAATCAGAAACCAGCTCTTGTTAATTCTAATTCTAAATCTCTTTGAATCCATGCTTCCTTCCCTGTCACTACTATTCTTACTGAGTCTCATAAATTTTCTCTGGATTTTCCCCCTCAGTTTTGCACTATGAATCTACTTTTTCACAGATATTTTTTTCCTAAAGTACAAAACTGGCCAAAATATTCCTCCACTTAAATGTTCCTAATTGTCCCTATGGACTGAAAAACAGAAACCTCTTGGTATTTCACCTAACAAGCTCTTCAAGGCATGGGCTTCGTTCTATGACCTCTTCACCAAAAGTTAGATGGTCAAATAATTTGAATTTCCCTGTTCTAAGTACCCTCTCTTATCTCCATTTTAAAAATTATAGTGCTGCCTCTAATTGAATATAACCTTCTGTCACCATTATTCTGCCACCAAAACACAATGTATGTTAAGAGAACCATTTAACATAAGTAATATGATCAATGAAAGGCCTTATATATGAAAACAACATAATTACTAAATAAATATATGCACAAGTTTGCATTTATGCATTTAATTTTATTTGGTATATATTTCTATGACCATACGGTAGCTGAAATCCATTAAGGATTCTTATTTTATGTTTAGTCAACTCCACAAAGACAATAATACTGCTGTGGAAGACCAAAGGGGGTGATTTATTTATTTACAATTCCCCACCTTATAAACATTTAGCCTATATACTGTTACTTATAACAAGAGCTTTACACAGACAAGGAAATGATGCCCTGTACTTCTATTCATATTCAGCTATAGCATATTATGGTAGAACATCAGATTTTTTAAATTAGCATTATGCCTTCTTTAGATAGTTAAACTTTTTTCAAAAGAGCTAGATATATTTAAGTGTTATACAACTAAAACTAATTAAGCCAACATATTTGGCTTATAATTTCATTTTCAGTAATTTCAAGTGCTATAAGCAACCTGGCAATCAACATTTTCTATAAGAACAAAACTACCTTTAAACATTAATTTACAAGATATACATTGCTATCTGGAATAGCTGAACTTTCAGCACAAAGTCACTGTCACATGAAGAACAGCAGGAGGATTTTTTTTTTTTTTTTGCATGACACGAAGCTCTGAAATTTAACTGATGAATTATTGCCACGATGGCTTATTGTTAGTTTCCTACAAAAGAGAATAAGAACTACTAGTGTATTCTATCTTTTCATTTTTTGAGGTCACTTGACAGTAAGTTTGCATATTCACCAAGTCTACTGAGTTACAATATTGTCTACTATAATCACTGCCCTTTAATAAGAGCAAATGCTAATGGTACTTAGTAACATATACCACTAAAATGTTATTTTTTTCCTTTTGAACAGAAAAAAAAAATTGGAGCTGGTGTGCAACAAGGCTACAACAGAACTATAAAACAGTGGAACTGACACAATGTTGGAAGAAATATGTACCTGTTTCATAGATTTTTCTACTTATGACAATGCCCTAGTAAGCTACAAATATGTAAATAGTATTACTTGCTTAATATATTAAATCCAATAGAATCATTAAGTTCTCATTCTCCTTTGTCAATAGTTTACTCTTTGTCTGATAATTCAGTGATATAATCATGTGCCCAAACCTGTAGCTCATGTACACTGTGGTCTGTTCCAACTAGAACTCCCTCAAATTTCATTTGTCTGTAGTAAAATTGAGAAGTTGCAAAATCAATAAAGAGAATGCAATAGTGTGACTCAGAACTGGAAGTGGTCTATGAAGCATGTATTACTTTGGCATGTGGTTTCTCCTTCATAAGAAAAAGATGAACACGTGCAAAGGTCATTAGTGCTAACCTCACCAGATACAAAAGCATCTAGACTGAATTTCCTCAGTGTTCCAATTAGACTGCTGTAGTAAAAGAAACAATAAGATTTTTTTTTAAAGGTTCAACAAAAGAGCACCATCCTATTGGGAGACTAACAGAACATGAGTTGAAAATGAAGTGATCATTATGATGAAAATGCTGCTGAAATTCTGACAAAACTCCATCCAGCTGTTACACTACATAGACCCAGGCCACAGTAACCAAAAGAACTCTGGGACAGAAACATGATTTGAAAAATAAAATGCAAACTTATAGTTGTAGAAAAGGGAAAAACAGACTAAATCACGAGTGACATGTTACATTGTATTGCTTCTTGAACATTCCAAACAACGCTTGTCCATGTCAGATTTGGGCCATTATCCTGCTAATACAGAGTATTGTATTTATTCAAAAGCCCAGATTTCAATGTCTTGGATAAAGAAATCTTCCTTCTTAGAAAGCGTATGATTCCCAAATGTTTTACAAGAATGGCTTCTTCCATGGTAGAGATCTCCATCAAGCCAAAGGGCAAATTCTCCTCTGTAATACATAAAATAACAATCTGTTAAAATTCATGCCACAAATTACAAAACAATTTAATTGAGGCATTTCAGTATACAATAGCCCTAGGATCATGAAATTTTCTAAACCCTTCTGTATTCTTTATGACACTGACATAGGAATTTGTTTACATTCCATTTTTAAATCATTTATTACACAAATTATGTGCAGTAAATTTAATTCATATAGAATTAGCTATCACCTCATCTTACAGAGATGTATTTCTGCATACACAGAGAAGAACAGCTACATGGTACGGTGCCTGAAAAAGTTCAACATAATAGTAAACACAAGGAAAAAATAATTAGTACCCTCATATCCAGATAGAGATCTTCTTGCATCCTTTGAGAGAATTGGCAGAACACAATCCCAGCACTCAGGAGGCAGAGGTAGAAGGATTGCTGTGAGTTTGAGACCAGTCTGAGACTACATAATGAGTTCCAGGTCAGCCTTGGCTAGAGTGAGATCCTACCTTGGAAAACCAATAATAATAATAATAATAATAATAATAATAATAATAATAATAGACTAAACTATAGCGTGATAATGTGATAACCAGTAGTAAGGCCTATTAATTATCTTAAAATGTCAACACTACTATACTCTGAAACAAGATGAGCCTGAAATTATGTTAGTCTGGAGTCCATGATTGGAAAGTACCATATAAACATATGGTCTCCAAACTGGAGGCTCCATCAGGAAGCCAAGATTTCTTAAGATTCAAATTCAAAGGTCTGTTCCACTGTAACTGTGCATCTGTGAGGCCTCTGATACTGGCACTGGAAACACAAAGATAATTAGAAACTGTATATGATGCAGAGTTCACTGCCTAATGGGAAAGGCTTCTAGATTCTCCAATGACATCAAAATAGCTTTAAGAGATACATGGGTCCATGTGTGTTTTTTATTTTGATTTATTTATTGGAGAAAGAGGGTGGGGGAGAGAGAGAGAGAGAGAGAGAGAAAGCAAGATACAGAGAGAGTGAAAGAGAGGATGGGTACTTCAGGGCCTTTGGCCATTGCAAACAAACTCTAGATGTCCATGCCACCTTGTAATATGGCTTACATGGGTCCTGGGAAATTGAACATTAACTGCTGAACCATCTTTCCAACTTCCATGAGTAGGGATAGACCATGATAGTCAATCTGTTAGAAGAATATACAAGAGGCAATTTCCTTCAAACAATTTTTTCTAAGAAAGGGTCTTGAAAAAAAAAAACCACAAACTATTTGGCATTTAGTTCTAATTTCAGACAAATGGATCTAAGAACTATCTCAAAACTATCTTTTTAAATTTTTTTTAATGTGATAGAACAAGAGAGAAAAATGGGGGGGAATGTTGTGACAGGGTCTCCAGTCAGTACAGTCCAACCTCAGACATGTGTGCCACTTTGTGCGCATGTTCCACACTGTGCGCTTGCATCACCTTGTGTGTCTGGCTTTTCTGGGACTTGGAGAGTTGAACATGGATCCTTATGTGTCACAAGCAAGTGCCTTAATTGCTAAGCCATCTCTCAAGTCTTCAAAACTTTCAAGTCCTCAAAACTGACTTTTAAGCCTCTCATAAATTGCATGAATTTTGCAAGAAGCCTTATCACCTAGTATGAATTTAATTATTTTTTTTCTAATGTACCTGGATTTTCTATAATTCTACCTAAAAGTCTCCCCCCCCCCCTGTCCTAAAGTAAGGTGTCATTCTAGCCCAGGCTGACCTGGAATTCGTTATGTAGTCTCAGGTTGGCCTCAAACTCAGAAATCCTTCTCCTTTTGCATCCTGAGTGCTGATACTAAAGGTATGTATCAGCATGCCCAGCCTACTTGGAAGTTTTTGAGATTTAAAATCAGGTATAAAACTCAGCTATTTTGCTAGGATTATGGGTCTTATGGGTCCCATCAGCATTTCAAAGAGCTTTGTAAATCCTATGTTGTTAGGCAAATGGTTTGGAGACTTATCCCAGGTAAATCACACAGAAAGAATATTGTTATATGATCAAAACTTTCAAAAACAAGTTACCTAACTAAGAACACATTGTCTAAGGAGGTGCAAAAAGTATAACTAATCTTCTAAATCATGAACTCAAGAGCCCAGTGATATTCCCTGCAAAACCCAGGCCAGATTCTTGTACCACATGGAAAAATGTGATGCTAGGCAGAAGGAAATGAATAAACATGGCTATATTTATTTAATACCTAGATAGAATTTCATAGACTATGTGTGGTAGTTTAAATGTAGTGGTTTATTACAATTGAGCTTGCAACTTGAGCCCCAAGCCCTAAGGTTTGTGAAGAGCAGTTTGGCACTGTGGCTGCTCCTGCTTGGTGGTGTTTGCTGGTTGCTTGATGGTATGTCTCTTTGCTGTGAATCTCTAGAAGGGCAGCAGATTCTGCCACGGAAGCTGTTCCCCTGCAGTCTGTGAGCCTGAAATACATTTTTCCTCCCATAAGCTGCTTCTGGTCGGGTGTTTGTCCAGCAACGTGAAGCCAATTGCAATGATGCAACAATCCCTCTTTGATATTTCCACACAGCCTTCTTCTACAGAGGAGCTAATCTTTATTTTCATTCAAGGGAAGTGCAGACTGTTAAGGAGTTTGCTCAAAGTTTCACATACAGCATATGCTGAAGTTAACATCTGCTGCCAAAGCCTACCATAAGTCTGCCATATCATGATCTTGATTTTTGAGTGTTCTAAGTGATAGTTTAAACTGAGTGTACCACCCCCTCCCCAGAGGTTTATTCTTTGACAGCTTGGTTGTCAGTGTGGCTATGCTGAAAGGAGTTTGGAGTTTAAGGCCTGAGGGCAGAGTATAAGGTTTATTAAGTGACTAGCAGCACAAAACTAGGCAGGGGTTAATGCAGTTCTTGCATGACCACTTGCCAGATAGTTATTAGAATCAATCTGGTTTTCTTTCATGTCACATAATCTCTTGTGCATACAGCCATTTGCCTTCCTACTCTTCTACTATGGACTGATGAAGCTTTTGCCAAAGGCAGACACACCACACCATGCCCAGCCAGATATTTTTTAAAAACAGAAGATGCACTAAACACAGGGGTTTCTGTATAGAATCTGAAATATCAGGCCTTAAAGTTTCTGTTTTCCAAACATGCACTCTTGAAAGATGGAAAACTTGTCTTAGCAACAGAGTCATGGCTAGTGTATTTTGATAAAATCATGTTACCGTAAGTCTAGTTATCAAATGTAACCGTGTGCACATTATTTTCAAAAGCATCTAACATAGACTGAAATTCCAACACCCGAGAGTGAGTTCTGAGAGAGCTAACAGAATCCTACACATGTAGGAAAGGGCTGAAAGATACTCTCCCCATACAAACAAAGGTATAACTGGACTATGTAAATATCATAGGCTCAGTATAACAAGTAAAAATAAGTGATAAGATTTCAATAAGCATGGTTAGTATTTAACCAGTATTCAGTATAATCATGTCTTCTAAACACAAATTTATACAAAAGAAAAAGAAATGATAGCATAACCTAGGATGATAAATAATTCTTCATGGCTAGCAAGATTTTGGGGCCTAAATGAACTAATATAATATATAATAATATAATAAATAATGTAGCACTTTTACAAATCTGGGACTTAGTTAGTATAGCACGTATCTGATACTAAAGGGAATAAATTCCTAACAAAGGTGATGTAAACACTGCATAAGAGGCACTGGCCATGAGGTAGCAGAAGTAGGCTCCCTCCACACATCACGAACACGTAATAAAACTGGGCTATTAGAATACGAAAACAAAATTCTTCAGTGTTTGTCATGCCAAAACAATCAAACAGAAGGCTTCATAGGATTAAATCAAAACAAAACAAAAAAAACCCTCTAAACATGGTGTCATTAAAATTTTTCTCAGGAAAATAAATTTTCATTACTGTCTCAAATATTGAGCCAAATGTTCTCAGAGTAAATCACAAAACTATTCGGTCTGTGCTAAACAATGAAACACAACATACTGTCATCATGTTTATTGGAAACTTTGAGATGTTTAAAGTTATTAGGATAGTTCCTTTTCAAATATCAAAAGCCAGTGCACTCAACAGATGATTTTATAAAGAATCACCTAGCTCATAGCATATTAAAATGAAGACACAAGTACCTGACACTAATTTCATGTAGTAGACTTAAGTACTGTCTTGTAAATAAACTTTACTTGCTAAATTATAAGGTTGGAATTCTTATGTCAACACTCCCCAAAGACATGGACTTTACAAATAATCTAAACATATTTTAAAAGTTGCTTAAAGTATCTCTGTGAAATGTTCATGAAACTTACCCTCCACCACCAAAAGCTAATGAATCCATGTCTCCTTTGATAAAAAACATATTGTCTCCTGTCCACTTAAAGACCTATAAAAATGGTGAAAAAAAGCATTACATATGTAGATGAAAAGAGTCACTAAACAGTTACCCAAACTAAAGAGCATTAATGAAGTTTAAACAGATGGTAATAGGGATGACAATGTAAGCTTAGCACAGAAAGGGCTCGTGATTGGGGTTTCAGTGTTTTATGATTAAATTTGAAAATAAACACATCGCTTATTTCTCAAATGTTAAATTTTCACTCATCTCTCCTCTTGTTTAACTTTTCTTTCTAATATTGAACATGAATGGGTACAAATTGATCTAGGATCAAGGGGTTTTTTTTAGTATGTATTTCTAGTTCATGTATGTTAATAATATTTAGCATGTGCATTTAAGATATCCAGTTTAAATTCCTATAAAGAAAGTGAATACTTCAAACCTGAGGGCAAACTAGACATTACTATTTTTACATATTTATGTGTTAATCTTGCTTGCCAACTTTATGGGGTTTTGAGTAACCATGAAAACATATCCTAGGTATGCCTGTGTGATTAAGTATTCCAGATTAGGTTAAGTGAGGCAGGAAGACCGTCTCTCATGTGGCTGATGCCAGTGTAGCTAGGGATGAGTGTCAGCATTCATTTCTCTCTGCTTTTAGATGACCTGCTGTTTCATCTCCTGCTGCCATTCCCTTCCTAGCTATATCCTCAAACTGTGAGTCAGAATAAATCCCTTCTCCCTGAAGTTGCTTTAGTCCCATATGCTACCATAGCAATAAAAATAGTATCTAAAAATTTATTTTTAATACTTCATAGTTGTATTACTAAAACCTAACATAATAGCTCCTAGCATCTTAATTTTAAGTTTTTCAGAAGTATTCCTAACAGTTTTCAATGAAATGTTCTAACATGAATATCTTCAATTATATATTACTCATTAATTGCATTGTTAGAGTTGTTAGGTAGTAATCTAGAACATAAAAAGGCTTAGACTGAGTACAGTTGAACCTTAAAAAAATCTGTAGCAACACAGATGGGAGTTAAACCCAAGTGTGTATGACTCAAAGTGCATGCATGATGTCACATCTTTATATAAGTAGAATGCTGAAATAGTTATTCTTACCTCAAATTCTGGACAGAACGTAAAAACAAAGGTTTCTCCAGTACCATAAAAGCCATCGCTTACTTTAAATGGTTCAGATGCTAAAGCACCGAAAACCTAAGGATAAAAAAGGCATGTTTAAAACACAACTGCTAGCTTGTTCATTAAGCATTACCCTTCATCTTATAGGTTAAGATAAAATACCAAAAACTTCAACGAGTACTAGTCTCACCTACTTGTATTTAACAATTATAACTTACTGTTAAATTCACAATCTGGTCACATATAAGCTATATCAAAGCTTTCCAATGAGTGTCAAAAAAATTGTAGTTTTGAAATCTGACAAGATATTATTGAAATTAAACAGATAATTGTTTTTTAAAGATGTGAACACATTTCAGGAGGAACTGCATTCACCATCTGTGTACAATAAAGATAATATGTTGATTCATGATCATGGTGCTTAAAAAGCCAAAGTCCTTCAGTATTTACAGGTAAGCATTTTACTACTAAAATATTATAGAATGTTCTTTTACTTCACTATTATACAGAAAAGTCTCTAAGGATAGGCTTGAGACTGAAATGTCTGGCCCTTTAACTCCATGGGTTTGCATGGAATAAGAATTCAATTAATGACCTAACAAAAAAGTAAAAGTCATTTCAACATTCCAAGACTAAGTGTACACATCATAAAGAACATCATAGCACTTGAACAGATGATCTCTAACATACACTCTTAATAATAATACTTTAAGAACTCGTAGAAATGCACAGAACTAAAAAGGTAGAGTTGAAATGAAATATTACCATTAAGTTGCATGCAACACAGACCCAGACCAAGGCAGGCCCGGGACTACTCTGGAAACTCTTCTTGTATTTCTCCTCATTACCCACCTCCCTGAAGAACCCACTACCCAATACCACCACAGCTTTACTTTATCCACTTAGAAACTTTTTACATGTGGACTTATGAGGAAGTTAATATTTACTGTATGATTTTTAGTTTAGTGCTATGATGGTACCACTTATCTATGTTCTGACACATAGCAGTGGTTTGCTTATTTTTATTGGTATAGTATCTTTCCTTGGGAATAGAAACCTGTGAAAGTTAACTCCATTCTAAAATAGGGATAACTAAAGGCTTTTGGAAATTAACCAGATAATGTGTACAATACCCAGCATATAACAATTATAGGAACGAGTGTAGTGGAATGTGTTTGATTTTTACTGATTTTGCTCCTCCATCCCATCATCACTATCCAATTCTGGGCAGGTTTCTCCTGCCCACTGATGGTTTGCTCTTATTATCCTCACATGGCATTCAATCAAAACTACCCATTCTTTAAGGAGCTGTCAATTTCTAGCCTTCTCTTACTAACTCTTTTCACTGCTTCTGGGCTCATGCTGTTCCTCACATACTATGCTTGCTTTTAGAGATATGGATATAATTAAATGTTCTTCCCTACCACATTATAACCTCTTTCAACATAGAAACTCTTAATTATACATGTTCATTTATCTTTAACCATATCCAGTGTTACCCTGTATTTAAGAAACACCCAATAATTACCACTTACATACCACTAACAAAGTAAGTTTTATAAAAGAACTGTGTTAAAAGCTTAATGTTTAACTCTTAATGTTATCTCTTAAAGGATGAATCATCTACACAATTTCCCATACCTGTCCATCACTATCTTTAATCACCATCAGCACTGGGGTGTCTAAACCTGTCATTGTTCGGTAAAGGGTCTTCAAACTGGTGCCATGCTTCCCAGTACCATAGACAAGAGTCCATGGATAGCCAATTGTTCTTGGTGGAAGATGCTTGGTAAGCTTAAAGAAACAAATATTAGCATTACTTGATAACCTACTGCCAATATGTAAAACCCAGTAACAGCTGGAACTTATTCATACATGTAAAATGTAGGCTAAAAAGAAAACACAAATTGTCATTCTCTCTTCTGAGGTACTTAAAACATTTCTCAACATGCAGTATGATCTGTCAAGGAAGAGAAAGAATCATGTCAAACCAGACACAAATGAAACAGAAACAAGTACGTGCTATTTTTTGCTTGTCGGTCTGTATCAAATTAACAACGATATTGGAGCAACTGCTAGGATGTTATTCAGATACCTCTCTAATGGACTTGAGCCAGATTATTAGGAACATTTTATAGCTGTGTGATATGGAACAAGTTATTTAATCCCTCTGTGAAAAATGTCTGTACTTACCAAAAACATGTACACAATACAGCATCCATTCTATGCCAGTTACAAAAACTTCATGAGATAATAAGCAAGTAACTAGAACACAATAAACTAAACACTAGGAGATAGGAGACAGCATTCCTACTATCACAGTGCTCAGGCTAAGGTAGCGGGGAGTTTGAGGTCAGTTTGGTCTACACAGTAAGAGCCTGTTTCAAAAACTAAGAAATCAAAAAAAAAAAAAAAAAAAAAAACAAGTATTAGCTACCAAGCACAGTGTCTCACCTAAATTGTTATTTTAGCATTTCCTACACTACTTGCTATATATTTTTTGCTCATTTATCCTTTATCATGAGAAAAGGACGATAGCTATTAAACTGCTGCAGGACAACAGAAAAGAGATTGTGCTGCTCTCATGGCATATTCAGAAAGGAAGTGTGTGGACTCATCATACCTTTTCAATTTGATCCGGCAGTAAGAGTTCACTGGGATCGCTGAGGTTGGGTCGAAAAGATTCAGACTCCAGCTCTGCTTTTGCTGGAACAACCTGTTTTGAATTTATGTCTTCCTTTGTTGTGATCTAAAAAAGTAAATAGCAGCAGTATATTAATATAATATTGTGATATCCTTTCCAAAGTTTCACCTTTTTGAGTATAACAAAATATTATACTGTAGTACACATGACTAAAATTTGGACTTGGAATTTTATAAGACAAAGAAGATCTGTTTAATATGAATCGTATATCCAATACAAAAAAGTTTAGAACAGAAAGTAAATAGGTTTCTTATCCACTACCTGAGGAAGAACCTTCAATACTTATGTGTAATAGGAGACTGTGGCATGCATGCCTAAGCCCTGAAGTATAAAAGTGAGCAAATGACACAGCTTGCTTTTTAATTGAGTGCTCTTTAAAATATGTATGATTTCTTTTATAGTAGGTACAAAAAGTCAAAAATAGTTTAGAAAATTTCCCAGGTCTAAAAATTTTAAGGTAAAGAATAGAAGAGTAAAATTTTGGACTTTCTTTTCACTGGAGTATAGATTATTTCCTACATTGGAAGTTACCATTTTATAAAAATTTCTTCACTTTTTATGTTTGTTAAAAAATGAATTTTTATCTGAATCAAATAAGAAATTTTAAAGTTGATTTGCGTATAGTGTTTTTATTTTAAAATTAGAGCAACTGTATGTGTTTGTTTGATGAAAACTATCTTGCTGGTATTCTTAAAATTCTTAAAATCAAAAAAAAATTGAAGTAAAAATTGCTATATAGTCTACTTGTTATTGTATACTTTATATTAATTTTTATATATGAACATAATGACTTGGAAATGTTAAGATATGAAACTTTTAAGTTGAAAAATACATAGATCTCTACCAGAGCAGATAACTAAAATGCAGTAAAGCTCAGAAGCTGATTCACCCAGATGAAATCTTGGTCAGTTTTTGTTTTTTTCTTTTTTGTATGTGTGTCTGTGTGACATATCCCTTACCACATATGGACAGTATATATTTTCAACCAATACATGTTCTAGAACTGTATTGTTATTGATAAGAAGCTAAATGTTAACCCTTCCACATCATCATATTTTACTCCTATTTCAATGATGTAAAAGGTCAAAATAGAACAAAACAAAATCCAAGGCAGCACTGGAAGCATTGAAGGAAAACAGTCTAGCAAAGTGAAGAAAGCATGTCTCTATAAAAAGGAAAAAACACAAACAATAATACACAAAATTGAAAATGAGTTTTCAATTTTATCACTTTCTTGTATTTTTTAAGTCAAAGATTATCCCACAAAATTTTAAATAATTTATCCAGCTCTGATGCCTACCATGTACTAATTTTAAAGTCTTTATAAAACCAAGCAGGAATTCCTCAAGAACAAAAACAATTTGTCCCATTAAGATATTTCATGTGTAGTTTCTACAACTGAAAGTCTTAAAGAAGAAATATCTATTTAAATCTTATCATACATTGAGTTCTTATATTTTTTCCATAGTTCTATGTCTTTTAGATTCAATTCAGTAAAGATGAGGTCACAAAACCAAGTATTCCCCAATGTCAAAATTAAATGAAAACTCATCGCTCAATGAGACTCATAGTTCTGAAGTGATTAAAATTTATTCTGAATATTTTTCAAGTGAAAGGAAGACAGAAAGATAATCCTACAGCTCTCCAAGGCAAAACTGTACTCTTCAATACAAAAGGGAATTTCTGATGGATTATTTTAGTGCTTCCATCAAAACAAATCCTTCTGTTAGGAGATTTGCCTTGAGAAATGGCACTAAAAATGGGGCATTCACTCTCCAGAGGGGTTTAAACTACTGAAGGGCACCTGGAGACGTCTGCAGAGGGTGCGCAGTTCTTCAGTATTTAGAGCATCGATCCTGCGGTGGTACTCAGCCACTGACACTACCTGAATGTGGAGACAGGAAGACAATAATTCCACTGACAGTTGAGAAAAATATCCAATAAAAAGAAAGAACAGAAAGAAAAGGAAAAAGGAGAAACTTAAACTGGCAAAGAAAATAGCAACCAAGATTTCTTTTCCCAGTCCATGCTGAAAATCCAAGAGGCTTTTCTATAAGCTAGAGTAAAACACAGGAATGAATTTTGCCACCATTCTCAACTTCTTGAAATCACTGGTTTTATTTTATGGACTATTTAATATAGACTGAATCTAATTTAAATATTAGTTTGTAAAAGGGAAGATTATATATATATATACATATATATATACATATATGTATGTATACATATATATATATATATGTAATATGTTTTGTTGACATCATAGTTAACATCTAAAATATAAAGGGCTTTGCAATTGACAAAGAAAGTGGTAGTTAACTATTTCCTCAATTCAGCTGAGCTCAAACACTGTATACTAATGGCCATGATGGAAAAATTTCTTCTAGGCATAAGGGACATACAGAAATTTATTAGAGGAAAAAAGGGGGAAAGAAAAATAATAAAAATAATAAACTTTGTTTAAGGCAATAACATGAATGTGCCATAAAATGCAAAAAAAAATTAAAAGCATGTCTAATCTACAGGTTAAGTCTGCCAAGTGTTTGGCAACGTTACATGTTTGAAAGTACAACCAATGATGGGAAATTAACTCAAAGTTAAATATGCAAACAATACACAGTATGTCTGGCAGTACTCCCCCATCCTACACATGAGATTTCACTATAGCCCTGGTTCTGCACTGACATGTGCAGTTTGCAAGGCACATGCCATCCGTGTGCCATGCACACCAACACATGCTATCTGAAACACTTCTGCTCAGACTTGACACTGCTGCATGTTATGAACTGCAGTGTTTTACTGTACAAAGTTTTCTGGTCTGATATTATTTATATTAAAAACAAATAAGCATGTCCACTTCATTATGATGCAAATTTCTTCTGTCTTTGATAAATGGTAAACTTATAATTAGTTTTATAATAAATATCTTTAATATTTATTACCTGTAAATTTATACCTATTAGTTTGTATATCTATTAAAGTTTTTTTGTGTTTATTTGCATTTATGTGGATACAGGGATGTTAGGATTTCTTGCTGCTGCAAATGAATGCCCATTCAGTGTTGCATGGATTTCTGGGGAATTGAACTGAGCCTACAGGCTTTACAAGCAAGCACCTTTAACCGCTGAGCCATTTTCCCAGCCTCCTTATACCTATTTTATATACCTACACTATGGGTTGAGTAACAATTTCTTTTGTTTAAAGTGGTCATGTAAGTTAAAAGTTTAAGCCCTGTTCTAATCAACCGTATCATTTGAAGCATGTCTACTTGAGTTTTTATAAAGGACTTTCCCTACTAGTTTTTGCTTCTTCTATTTTATTTGCTATGGCTTATCCTGTAACAGGCATTTGCGATTGAATTTTAAGTTTCACACATTCTAAATTCCTATAGGCAATCTTTTAAAACTGCCTAGATCACTCTCTGGCCTGGTGCTGAATTTAAACTCTATATATTACAGAAAAACAGTATTACAGAACACACACACACACACAATACGTTTCCTCAGGTTGGTACACAATTACAGCTTTATGAGACTGTGACATAATTACAGAAAGTAGAGAATGCAACAAAATACACAGTGATTCTCATGAGCTAAGACACATCTTGTGATCAATCTGAACTGATTATGTCTATAGGCTGTAGTAACAAAATACAGTTAAATCAACAAACCCATACAGGACACAGATTTCTCACTGAAGTTTTAAATGGTTCTCTTTAACTAAAATGAATTGGCTACCAGTTTATTTCGGAGTCCTTTATGAAAAGCTATGCAGAGGCTGATGAACTCTATGAAAACATTAAGAAAGACACGAAAATAGAAAACAAGGGAAAAAAACTGGACAGATCCCCACTGAGCCATTGTTATTATACCAATGTTTACTAAGCAACAATGCATACAATATGATAGCTGACTTTCTTGTACTTTTGGAAAATCATGATCTATACACAGAATTTGTATGCAAATGACTATAACAAAAAATGAGTACAGTTTTATACTATACTCCATTATCACATTCCTAACAGTTAAGAGCACACAAGTGAAGAACTTAAGACTTTCACTTAGAATCATGTGCACTGTCTGCTAATGTTTCTTGAGTACTAGAGTAGTTTTGATTAATATATATTACATTATATTGTATCATATATAATATATATGATATAACATATATAATGTGAGTCTCATTGGAAGAAGAGTATTATGACCTATCTACACTGCAGGACCAAATGCCACTCTCCAGTTTTTGATAAAAAACCCTCACATGCAGAATATATTTTCCTAAGCCTTTTATTTCCATTAAGGGGACAATGTAAAGGTAGGATTAAATTTTTTCATGTCCATTGTAAATGGACAAAAACAACAGTAGTAAATCAGAGTAAAAAAAAAATATATATATATGTATATATATATATATAGGCTGCTTTCAATAGTAACCTCATAAATAAGAACATGTTCACATATTGTCCTCCTTCCAGAGTGTTTCTGTCTGAAATTGATTAATTAAAAAACAACAAAAACCCATTCCTCTACTGCGTTACAAACTAACAAGATCAACACTGCTGACTGTGCCAATTTTTGTTGTTGTTGAGGTAGGGTCTTGCTGTAGCCCAGGCTGATCTGGAATTCACTATGTAGTTTCAGGCTGACCTCAAGCTCAGAGATCTTCCTACCTCTGCCTTCTGAGTGCTGGGTCTAAAGGCGTGCATCACCACACCTGGATTTTACTACATTCTTAAAAAACAGAAAAACATAGTAAAATGATTATTATCTAAAAATGTCACTTGCACTTCTTTTGGTAACCAAAAAATGTTAAGAGAAGAAATGGAGTCAGGGCCAGTCTAGCTAAGATAAAAGGCATAACACAGCACTCAAAGTCATACAACCCTGTGTTCTACTATCATATAAAACTGACTCCCGGGCTGGAGAGATGGCTTAGCGGTTAAGCGCTTGCCTGTGAAGCCTAAGGACCCCGGTTCGAGGCTCGGTTCCCCAGGTCCCACGTTAGCCAGATGCACAAGGGGGCGCACGCGTCTGGAGTTCGTTTGCAGAGGCTGGAAGCCCTGGCGCGCCCAATTCTCTCTCTCTCCCTCTACCTGTCTTTCTCTCTGTGTCTGTCGCTCTCAAATAAATAAATAAATAATTTTAAAAAAAACTGACTCCCATCACAAAATTAGACCAGGATGTTAAAATTTGACTCTACATTTGTCTAAAATAATTGTTTTCAAAATACAACTCCATGGAATGACATTAACAGCAATAAAAGTAGTAAATGGGCAGTTACAAATTAACTAGAAAATGATTAATAAGAAGAATAAAAATAATCTAGAATAAATAAAAAAAACAGAAAACATGAGTAAAGTATGGCGAGAGCAGGAGAGGGGTTAGAGAACCAGGAGAGGAACAGGTTCTCAGCCAGCTGAAAACTCTCCATAAGCTCCTTTCACACTGCGCCTCACCAGTCATTCCAAACTGAGCAGAAGAACCAGTGTGGGGTTCTGACCTAATGACTGCAAACACAATTACCTGGGACCTTCCTGGCTCAGAGCTGGCAAATGCTAAAAGTTAAATTCAATATTATAAACTTAGTTATCTACCTTCTATCTCCAATACCCACCATTAGTTTTGGGTAACACATAACAGCATTTAGCTGCAGAGTTAAACCACAGAGAATAGGATATGGCTAGTTATTGCTTCCTCTGGTGGCCTCTAATTGTCATGTCCCAGGTTCATATTTTCCTTAACAGAAGTTTTCACACTCACTTCCATTAAAAGCCTAAACAAAGACTCAATTTGACTGTTTCCTTGTTTTTGTCCCAAGTTTGTCTGGACTGTCCCTGTAGAAAGGCATACAGTCTCTTCCCTAAGCTTTTGTTCCATTGACCTCTCAAGCATTTTCCTGCTTTCTGGCTGTTTGTGGAGACACACTAGGGAAACATAAGTCCATTATTTAAGGACCAACATAATTTCCCAGCTTTCACTTTTGGTTTTTCATTTCCTTCCCGCTTTCTCATTTTGTGAGACAAGATATTGCTGTGTAGCTCAGGCTGGCCACTTGCAATCCTCTTCCTTCCTTCCTAATGCAGGTATATGCCACCATATCCATTCAAGCTGACTTGAATAAAGTTGCATTTAAAATTTCCTAATTATATTTTTAGATGACTCAGATTCTTACAAGAAAGTAGAAACCACTCAAAACCATTTAACTAGGGAATGCATATGTTATAATAGCTATCAAGAATGATATATATAGAAAGTGTTATAAGAAAGGAATAATCTTATTTATATCGTATCAGGATAAAACACTCATTTACTTAACTTTTTATTTCTTATGTTTCTGAATGATATACCAAGCAAGAATATAGTTCTGAAATAAAAGTAACAACGCACAATTCTTTTGGATTTATTTGTCCTTTAAAAAATGAATGTAAATATATAGTGAGTTGGTGGGGATTTGCAAAACTTATTGTTTTAGTTAGCAAAAGTAATATAAAGGATAGCATACAGTTGCTTAAATAAAAACTTAACATGATTTTAACTATTGATAAAATTCATTCAAAAACTATTAATATCATGCTTGATTTCAACAAACGTTTTCAAAGCAAGGACTTGTGCCCACTAAAAAAACAAATAGGGGACTAAAAAGATGGCTTAGAGTTTATGGTGCTTGCCTGTGAAACCTAAGGACCCAGGCTTGATTCCTCAGTACCCATGTACACAAGGTGTCATATGCATATGCATTTGTAGTGGCTGAAGACCCTGGGTTGCCCATTCTCTCTGTCTGCCTCTCTCAAATAAGTAAATAAATAACATATTAAAAATAAATGGAAGCAGATATAGCAGCAGCAAATGCTAAAGGTGGTTTACCCAGGATGATGTCAAAATACCAGTGTTGTGATACTGACAATGAGCCTTTAGAAAATAAAGATAATACATCTGAATCTTGAAGTCAAGTACACTTTAAATAAGAACATATAGTCTCTCAAGTAAATTATATACATATTTGTATATATAGACACACACACATACATACATACATATATGCATGCATACATACATACATATTTACAGACACACGTGTGTGTATGGCAACATCTGTCATCTGCAAACAACTCTGAGAAAGATAAAATGCTCAATTTAGACTCAAGATTCTTACAGTAAGATAAAGCAAATATGAGTATATGATGAATGACTTAACACACAGCCAAACATAGTATACTAAAACACTGAATCAAGTTTAGATAATGAAATCATCAGATATAAACTATGTGTAAGTTAGTATATAAATCCTAAAAGTAGGGCTGGAGAAATGGCTCAGCTGTTAAAGACACTTGCTTACAAAGCCCAATAGTCTGGGTTCAATTCCTCAGTATCCACGAAAAGCCAGGTGCACAAAGTGATGCATGTGCCTGGAGTTCATCTGCAGTGGCTACCGGCCTTGGTGCACCCATTCCCTCCTTTTTCGGCTATCTCCTCTGTTTATAAATAAATAGATTGAATAATTTTGTTTTTTAAAAGTCCTAAAAGTAAATAAGCAGGAACATATAATTAAAACTACTTATATAGTTTTAATTATGTATAAATTTAATTATGTATACATATAGTTTTAATTATATATATTATATATATCTGAAAAATAACAAAATAGAACTTTTATAGAATAAATGTAACAATTTTCAAAAAAAATCAGATAAATTAAAAAGCAGAGAAACACCAGTAAACTGAGAAGCATAAATGAAATAATCCGTGATACATTACAAAGAACAAGAAGATGAAAAACATAAAACAGCTTATGAAAGTAATCTTATTAATAACATACAATTGGTTTCAACTGGGTCTGAGAAAAAAAAGAAAAAAATTTAGATACAACAGCTGATTAAGGAATGTAATTTTAGAAGGATTCTGTTCTCTAAGTGAGAAATACCTGCACACGACACCTAGTAAAATTTCATAATACTTATAAGTCTTTTGAAAATAAATTACTGACAGACTTCAAGAAACTCAAAATGGAAGCACAAGGTCAATAGCAAATGCAAGTCTTCTCTGAAACACGGACATTAAGAAAATCTATCTTATTTTTTATATTATTTATTTATGGACATACTTAGTATGGATACATCGTGTGTTGGTATCATGTTTTCCCTTGTTCCCTCCCCCATTCTACTACCTCGGATTAACTTAAGAAAAAGATCACAAAACACAAATACCCATGGCAGAAAATAAGGGTCAATCTAAAATTGTTTATCCAAGCAAAACTGTTTTCAAAAATGAGAACAATAAAGCTAGTGTCCCTCAGTACCCATGAGGAACTGGGTTTAAGAACCTATGCAGATTACTAAATCTATAAATATTCAAGTTTTTCATAAAAATAGTATACTATTTGCATATAATACATGCACATATTCCCACGTACTTAACTAATCCATAATTTACTTTAAATATCCAATGCAGTATAAGTGCTAGAGTAAACTTGTTATACTGTATTGTTTGAGGATAATGACAAGAAAAAAAAATCTAAATATGCTTGTTACAGATGCAGTTTTTCTAATTTTAATCTACAGTTGTATTTTCAAAGAAAAACAATCTAAGAATGTTATACATAAATAAATCTTCAAAGATGAAATTTCTAAAAATAAAAGTCCAAGGTGACATAAAATAATACCCAACGAATGGTCTGGGATACAAGGAGTAGAAAACAAAATAGTAAATGCATGTAAAGCTAAACAAACCTTGACTCAATGAAATAATAACATCTAATTTGTGACCAAAGAATAGAAGGAGTACAGACTTCAATAGGAAAGCATTGGGAAGAGGGGACGATGGTCTTTAAGATTTTTTTATTGCTGTTCAGAAAGATGAGATCAACATTAACATTAAACCTTATAAAGAACAAAATTTTATAGAAGTCTACACACATCATAGAAATTAATGGGAATAAAAGAAGCTCAAAACCAACAGTTGATACCCTCCTACAAGGGTATGATAGGAGATAAACTTGGTGCATGAGATCTTGTCATATGTCCTTAGGACAGCAAGCATATAAAATGAGAAGAGTTAAAGTAAATAGAATACCTTAAATTATATTTTAAGAAGTCTGTGTTCCATATACTAAGGAACCACTAGAAAAAGTTAAAAAAGTGTAACTGATATGCTAATAGGAGAAAAACATGAAATCATGTAAGGTATTTAATTAAAACCAGGGAGGCAGCAAAGAGTGGGAGATCAATTCCCTGAAAGACACAAACTACCAAAAGTCACACAAGAAGAAATAGATCTTGCGATTAGGCCTATCTTTTAAGTATACTGAATCAAATAATAATGATGGATTCACTGGTAAATAACTACCAAATATTGAAGGAAGAAATGACTAATTCTCCACAATCTCTTGAAAAATAGAAGCAGAGAAAATACTTACTAACTCATTCTGTGAGGCCAGCATTACCCTAATAAAAAAACAAATAAAGACATTACAAGAAAGGAAAACTACAGACTATCATCTCTCATGAAAATACATGCACAAATATTTAACAAAATATTAGCTTTTTGAATAAAATCATGTATAAAAAGAATTAGACATATTGACCAAGTGAAAATTGTTACATGTATGCAAGGCTAGTCCTATATTTGAAAATCAATTTATGTAAGTCATTACACCAGGGGCTGAAGAAATGCAAAGTAATAACATCAACAGATGCAAAAAGTGCTAACGAACACTTATTTATGACAAAACACTCAGAAATCTAGAAATAGGAGGTATCTTAATTTGATGAAGAAGATGTATAAGAAAAAAGTGATAGATATTATCAAAAATAACATTTCCACTAAGACTGATAACAAGGAAAGGACGTAACCCTTCACTACTCCTACTCAACATCATACAAGAAGCCCTTGGTAATATGGTAAGGCACAGAGGAAATACACGATACACAGATAAGAAAGAAATCAATGAAGTCCATCTTTGTTAGAAAACGTCATGGATTGTGGATAGAGAAATGCTAAATAGTCGCTAAAACACTAATAGTTTAAAGTGCATAAGGTTAAAAAAATACAAAAATCAATTATTTTCTCATAACACTATTTTAGTACCAACTTAGTTAAATATATAGATGTCCACCTAACAAAATATGCAGAAGAACTACATGAAGAAGTGTGATATTCTGATGCAGTATTCAGATTCAAACAGAACAAGATATTCAATGTGCATCATAAGGAAAACTCCATATTGTCAAGTAACAGTTTTTCCAAACTTCATCTATAGAGACAACAGAATTCCAGTTAAAATTCCACCAAATTCTTTTACAGCTATATGAAAAATGATTTTACAGTGTATACAAAAAGATCCAGAATAACCATGGGAACCATGAAGAAAACAAACTTGGAGCACCAACACTCTTCAACTTCCAGAATTACTATGAAGCTACTACCACAAGACAGCGTTGTTGCGGTATAAGAAAACAGATGCCTGAAACAAAACAGAACACCTAGACATAGATCCACACAAATATAGCTACGTGATTTCAGTAGCAAAGCAATGACAATTCAGTAGGGAAAGGATGGTCTTTTTTTTTTTTTTAAGACCAGGTTGCTGGAACATAAAATAAAGAAATGAAGAGAGAAACAAAGGGTCTATATAAGACAGAAGCCTTTTGATTTCCACCCACACATAAAAAAATGACTCAAAATAGATTATAGACCCAAATGGCAAATGCATAACTCAAGATAGTATGTGGAAAGATAATAGATGATCCTGCATTTGAAGAATCATTTTAGAGGAAATTCCAAAAATATAATTATGAAGGAGAATAATAAGAAGCTGAATGCGATTAAAAATAGTTCTGAAAAGGATAGTCAAGCTGCAAATGAGAAGAAAAACTCATACACATACAACATACACAATGGTATAAGGACTGTTATCCAAAATATATCAAGAGCTCTTAAAAGGCAACAAGAAGAAATCAACCAACCCAATTAAAATATGGGCAAAAGACCTAAAGAAATCACTTGCCAAAGAAGAATGGAAATGGCAATTATCATTTGCTACCTGGGAAGTTTAATTTTAAAAGTGATATACCATTACACACTTGATAGAATCACTAAAATTCAAAGAAAGTGACATGAATTCTCATTAACTGCTGGAACAATAAGAAATGGTATGGTTATCTTGGAATATAGTTTGGCAATTTCTTATAAAAATAAACATAGCCTTACCATATGGTCCACCCATTGGGCTACTTGGTATTTACCAAAATGAGCTGAACACTTATGAATCTGCATGTGACAGTTTATAACAGTTTTTCTGGTAAGTGCCAAAACACAGAAGCACAAGGATATGCCTTAGTAGGGAAGAACATTATCCAGTGAGAAAAAGAAATGAGCTAAAGTGCAAAGAAGACACAGAGGATCTTAAGTGCATATTGCTAGGAATCCAATATGAAAATGAAGCATTCCAGCTGCATGATTCTGAAAAATACATGATAGGAACAGTAAGATCAGTAGGTGCAGGAGTTAGGGAAAGGAATAAAGAAAGAGCAAGTATAGACCTGAGAATTTTTAGTACAGTGAAAATAAGCTATGTGACACTGTAATTTGTAGATATGTAACACTACACATTCACTAAAATCTGTACAATAAAAAAAATAAAATAAAATAAAATAAAATCAGCATTCATAAGGAAATGGATAATACTGAATTGCCATAGAAAAATACATTTTATGACAAATAAGGCATACATATTTTTAATGAAAAAGTAATTTAAATTATTTTTTTAAAAATTAAAAATATTTATGTATTTTCAGACAGAAAGAGAAAGAGAGAGGGGTTGAATGAAAGAGAATGGGCGCACCAGCCAGGGCCTCTAGCACTGCCAAGGAACTTGAGACACATGCACGACCTTGTGCATCAGGCTTACATGGGTACTGGGTAACTGAGCCTGGATTCTTCAGCTTTGCAGAAAAGCGCCATAACTGCTAGGCTATTTCTCCAGCCCTAAAATTCTTAGTATCATTGACTGAAATTAACTCAAACATTTTTAATGCTTGGTATGAGGGTGCATCGCTCAATAACTTTTTTGGGTAGTTGTGAAAAAGTGATTCTTCAAAAGACAGAAAAGCACTACTTCAGAATCATTAAATGAGATGTCATAACAGAATCTAGTTTAGGACCCAACAATAAAAATTAGAGTGAATTTGTTCTGTTCTCTACTTTTTAGCAAGAAAAAAACATTCTGAATACTTTTCTACACAGTTAAGCTTAAGTAAAAATAAAAATAAAAATTAAGGCAGCAATGAAGACCTGTTATCTTTATCTTGATAAGAATAAGAAAATCTAAACACTGTTACAAAATAAAATTACACTGTCAATTTCCTCCTTGGAAGATATTTATAATTCATACAAATAAAAGAATTTTCAGCAATCATACATTTTGTACTCTAAAAATATTCTCTATGTTTACACTTTCAAAACCTATATAATTGGCATGTCACTAAAAAGACTAGCATAAACAAAAATAGCAATAATTAAGTAAGATTTACCAGAGTGTATTTATGATTAATTGATTGATGTCTTCTCCCTTTTTTTCCATACCAGAGACGAGACATTTCCTTTCCAAAACAAATTAAGTTACACCAAATCACGGAAGAACTGCTTTCAAAAGCATTCTTCCTCTGTCAAAGATAAATTTCCAGCACCACAGCCCTGCTACCGTGACAAAACAGTTTGCTAGAGACAAAAATTTGATTGACATGACAGTGAGCTAATCACTAAGTAGTATTCTCTGCACAGACAGTCCTGAGTGGAGACTGTAGAGCTGGGGAGGGAAGAGAGGGTTTCCCATGCTTTAAGTTAGGTTGCACTGTACCCAAATGTGCAAAGAAAGAGCTCAGAAGTTTAAAGACGCAGAACATGTATTTCCAAACCCCAGTACATTAACAGATACACTACAAGTATTTTGTCCCTCCAAAAGCACTAAGCACAATTTCCAGACACTCGCCCAAATACACACATGCTTTCAATTAACATCTGATTGTCTGCTCATGCAGTCACAAAATCTTGTTACTTTTAGTGAAGAATCTTCTAAGGGTTTGCTTTAAATAATGTGAACATTTAAAAATAGTAAGGTGTCCATTTTTAAACTTTATTTTCTAGCATCTTATCTATTGGATAAGTAGTAATACCCATTATACCTATATATGTCATAATTCACTACCTAGTGTTATGCTGAATAATCAAATAAGTGAAATTTTAAAATACTAAATATAACTAAATGTATTTAAGCTACATGTAAACTAGAAATATCTGAAGCTCAATTGTAATGGGAATATCAGCACTGTGAAAGGTAAGTCTGCTTCTCCATCTTTAGCCTGTGTATGCTCAAAGTCCTCTGTTCCCTTGCATGTCACGGTTCAAAGACATACAGTGCTACATCCCACCTCATGCACAGGCCACAATATATTTTGCAGTTAACAATCTCCTGCCCATTACAGGAGCCATGCCCCACCCCAAATTCCTTTCAATCAGACCCACTATACATAGTCTAAGACTCTCCCAGTCCATCAAGTGGCATGACCATCATCTCTACAGAGGCCTTAGAATCCCTTAAACTTTCACCAGCTTGTCCTAACAATCATACACAACATTATAAAAATGTTTGTCGGGGAGGGGTTAAACCTTTTGAGTTTCTGACAAACTTTCTGAAATACAAAATATTTTCTGAAATGCAATATGATATCAAATCCAAAACAGAAGAACAGCAAGCATAGCACGGCCTATTTTGTTGATTGTCCAGTAACACTTATCTGAGAAACGTGATCTCTGTAACGCTTGTCTGAGAAATGTGAACTCTTTATGCAGTGACTTTGCATATAAAGACTTCCTTCCTTTTTGGACATTATCAATTCTATGTAGCATTTTCCTGAATAGGCTGAGAAATTAGGTTAAGATTTCTGTTTGTACTATGGCATACTGACTCAATTTTAATTTTGGTATTACATATACTTTAATGACAATAAAAATGCATTTCTTGAAATGAGCACAGGAATACTGCCTACCCATCAGTTTAGGAAGTAAGGTACTAACCAAACAACCAAAGCTTCTATGTGCTTCTTAGAAAATCAGCATTATTACCGCAGTGATCTTCTCTGGGAATCTTCTTGAATGACTATGGCAAAAACTCTGCTTAATGACAGGTTTATAAACAGAACTTAGTTCACATGACAACTACCACACAGCAATAAAAAAAAAAGAAAAGAAAAAAAAGGGAAAAACTTTCCAGATCTGGAGAGATAGCTCAGCAGTTAAGGTCTCTTTCCTGTAAAGCCTGATGGCTCGGGATTCAGATTCCCCAGTACCCATGTGGTGCCATATGTACAAGATGGTACATGCATCTGGAGCTCCGTTTGCAGTGGCAGGAGGCCCTGCTGTGCCCCTATCATCTATCCATCCATCATCTATCTCCTGCCTGCCTATCTATCTATCTATCTATCTATCTATCTATCTATCTATCTATCTATCAATCATCTATCTGCCTACCTGCCTACTTACTTGCAAATAAATACATTTAAAAATATCCAATAATGGCACAATAGATATTATGGTGTAAAATATTAAACAGATTAAATATTGACATTTCTCTAGTAAACAATGGAGAACACTAGTTCATATAATTTGCAAAACTAAGTCAGAAGGAAAAATATAAAATTTTTGGGACACCTATTAAAGGTTTATGAAACAGTCAATATACTTATATTTATACTTAAAATAGATACTGAGCCTAGATTAAGTGAGAAAGTTTGATTAATGCCAAGTATTTAAAAGACATTAAGAAATCACACAATTACATTTTAGTCAGCCATAAAGAAAAACTTGAAATTATGAAATTGTTAAGAAAATATATTAAGTAAGAAAATTAAGGCTCAAGGAGACAAATATGCAAAAGCACAATCTCTCATATGTAGATTCTAGCTTCTAAATTTTACACGTGTTTATATGAGAGTGAATGCATAGAAGCCAGGAAAGGAGACAGGGTCCCGAGGGAGGGGGAAATAGGCTTAAGAGAGAGCTGGGAGAGCTGTGATGGGGAAAGTAAGAGAACATATGACATATGAAGGTGGATAGAGAATGCTAGAGGAATGTGTACGGGGACGGGAGACAGAGATAAGGAAAGGTAGGGATAGGATTAGGGTCAGCCAAAACCAAGTAAATATGAAAATATCATTAAAAATACATGTGAGGGCTGGAGAGATGGCTTAGCGGTTAAGCGCTTGCCTGTGAAGCCTAAGGACCCCGGTTTGAGGCTCAGTTCCCCAGGTCCCACGTTAGCCAGATGCACAAGGGGGCGCACACGTCTGGAGTTCGTTTGCAGAGGCTGGAAGCCCTGGCGCACCCATTCCCTCTCTCTCCCTCTATCTGTCTTTCTCTCTGTGTCTGTCGCTCTCAAATAGATAAATAAATAATTAAAAAAAAAATACATGTGAGCTTCAAAGCTAAGTAAAAATTTAAATACTGAATAGAATATATTTTTAAGAACACTTTTGCACAGGTGACAGTGGGGAATAAACTGAAGCACCTCTCTTCTAATAACAATTATTTTTTAAAAAGAAAAACACTAGTAGAGTTGTCACTCAACTGATCTTAATAAACACTTAAATTCAACCCAAAAATATAAGCTTGCTACAGTGTAAATTTCTAAACAAATTAAAGCTGATCCAATAAAGATATTTTATTAGCTGTTTTTGTTTTTTATTCATCACTTTAGGAGCATCTGATGTTTTAGTAAGAACAAGAGTATGGAAAATACTGAACTAAAGTTAATTTTACATATAACAACTTGGATAACTATTTTTCTTCCAGATCTTATTCCTAAGGGTCAATTTTAGCTTAAAAAGAACTACTTTTGACATTAGTAGGGTTAAGCAAAAAAACTGACAAATCCAAACATATAAGATATTCTGCAATTTGGGCTGGAGAGATGGCTTAGCGGTTAAGTGCTTGCCTGTGAAGCCTAAGGACCCCCGTTCAAGTCTTGATTCCCCAGGACCCACATTAGCCAGATGCACAAGGGGCACACGTGTCTGGAGTTCGTTTGCAGTGGCTGGAGGCCCTGGCATGCCCATTCTCTCTCTCTGCCTCTTTCTCTCTGACTATCACTCTCAAATAAATAAATAAACAAAAAAACCCATTTAATAAAAAAAAGATATTCTGCAATTTATAACTCCAGAGGATTCTAGTATAGAGGGTCTTAATGTTGGAACTTAACATATGGTGATATACAACCTAGGAGTACTGTAAATAATATGTTACTGTGACTGATGACAGGATAAAACTAATTCTGTTTATGCTAACCATTTTTTAGAAAAAAAATTTTTAAATACTTAAAAAAATTTCACTATGTAGTCTCAGCTTGGCCTTGAATTCACAGAAATCTTACCTCTGCCTCCCAAGTGCTAGGATTAGAGGTGTGTACCACTATGCCCGGTAAGAAAAATAATTTCATCATACACACATATAATGAAACTGAATGAAAATACACAGGTATTTTTAAATACACAGGTATGATGAGTATTTTATTTTTTTAGACATATGAAGAAAAGTGAACTGGAGAAAAACAATACAAATAAAACAAGTAGATAAAGCCAAGTGACTGACACTTGTGATCTCAATATAAATCTCTTATTTTTGTTTTTTAGCCAACAAAATCACTGTCATCTGGAAGCAGTAATTGTCTTAAGTATCCTTTTCTGTTGGAACTGACTGACACTGTTGAAATGCCATCATAACATTTCTCTTTCCAGTGGACAGGGTTATGAAAACAAAGTGGAGCTAGGGGCATAACTCAGTATTGGAACCATTGCCTAAAATACACAAGGCCCTGGGTTCAATTCCAAATATTACCACAAACAAACAATGACATTTTTCACAGATGTTAAAGTCCATACAGAACAGAATCCTTGCCAAACATGATCTCTTATTGACTTCCTGTAGTTGGGAAAAGGCAAATCAATGTTTAAGTAACCACCGGTAAAATACCACCCAGATGAAGACGCAGAACACACATAACCAGTGATCTCTCTGTAGAATTTCATTGTGTCCTCACCACCCCTACGTCCTCAAGAACAGTCTGTCTCATGGATTTTCAGCTCGTTTTTCTTTTTTTAAAACGCAATGTAAATGGAATTCAAGAGTACCTCCCCCATGCAGATTGTACATGTACTTGCCTTGTTATTCCATGGTCTTGCCTATACCATTAAACCATTAACTGTTTTAGACTATATTACTCAGACTTTTATGACTATTTCAAATTTACCCATATAATCTGTTAAAAGGCATTCAGGCCGTTTGCAGTTTTGGGCTGTTATAAATTAACCTATTTGAAAATTAATAACATTGGCTCAATATTTTTTTCCTTCATTCTATTGGTATTAATAGAAATAAATGCCCTACATAATGAAAGAAGGTAGACACATTCAAAATTAAGATTGCATTAAAAAATGGCATTCCATGTATACCTGCTATCATTATACATGGTCAATGCATGCACAAAAGTCATACATACCACATAAATAATTACAAACTTTAACCAAATGGATAAAATTTGATTTCATTTATTATCACATTTTAGCATCTGCTCTACATTGTCTAATATATCAAGAACAGAGTAACTCAGGAAACAAAAACAAAACAACAAAGACTGTTACCCTGCTGACTATTTAAGACATCATATATAAGAAGGTAGTGTAGCCTCAAAGGAATTACCTAAAGAGGCACAAAAAAGATTATCACTATTTCAGTATTAATTTGGCCATTTAAACCAGTTCATTAAATTTTTCTTACTTAATAAAATTAGCAAGTTTATTTTCCTAATTTTGCTAAATTTGAGTCAAGATAAATGCTTGTTAGGTGTAGGACTCAGAGGTGATTGTTAATTTGCCTGAACATGCTAAAAAAGCACACTATCTCTTTGGTGCTAGAGATAAATGGAAGTGAATCCAATATAAAGTAAGTGGTTAGTAAAACTATAAGAGCAATTCATATTATATACTTCTTTGTCACAAGGATTTTTTTCTTAAGGAAATATTTCAAACACACACTCTGTCATACCCTTTTATTGCTGATGATCCAGGATTTTAATGTACAAGCAGAGCAAAAAACAGTGTTAATAGTCACTGCGCAGATTTCTCCAGTAAACATGCATATGTACAGTGTTAACAGTCACTACTCCATTCCTCCAGTAAGCATGTGTGTGAACAGTGAAAGTGGACTGTCAAAATTTTACTTCTGTGCAAAGATCACTTGTAGTTTATAGTAACACAAAGTTATACATTCATACAAAGTGGAAAAATAAATGAAATCTTCACTGTCTTTCTTACCTCCCATTCTCTGGCCGCTGCTTGACCAGCAGAATTGTCATTTGTTTCAGACTCTTCAATCTTTTTCACTACTATAAACCCAGGTTCTCTGGTGTACTCGCCAGTATCTTCTGCATATATTTCTGGACTCCACTGAATGAAGAAGGCATACAAGTGGTCCGTCCTGTTAGAACAAGTGGCTATTAATAGGCCTAGTATTATGAGCAAAATTTATAAACTTTGAAGGCTTTGAGAATATATGCAAAATATACTATGATTCATAAAAAGATAAAGCTTGCTATCAGGGAGACATCTGAAAAATATATCTAGCTGCTTTGCTAAGTTCTGAAGAACATACTATATATGATAATATTATGATTGTCTTCCTTAAAGATTCTGGTGATAGGAAAGGAAATTTAAGGTATAACTTTATCTCATTCACACAGTGATCCGGAAGTAAAGTACAAGTAATTCGGGACAACACTGTGCAGATCCTTGAGTGGTAGCAGGAACTCATAGTGAATTCTTGATTAAGTGATATAGGATATAACCTTTTACACCTCTGGTTTCCTTTTCTAATGTTTGGTAATCATCATACTATTCTATAAATATACTAAAAGATCAAACACATATTTACAATATCTATTTTATCTATTTTATTACCATTAATTAGCAGAAGTATTTGAAACCTGATTATAAAACTCTCAGTTAACATGCACCAATCACAGTGGTTCTTGGGATGAATCCATATTCATGCTTTAGAAATTTTTCATTCCTAACACCTAACATTATATTTTAGACAATTTGCCACTATCAGTAGTTTTCACAGTTTATATGTCTATGATCAAGTTCAGAATCTTAGCAATGTTAATTTTTAATATCTTGGACAACTAGTAAGGTGGTGGAACAGCAGTATTTTCAACCAAGGACAATTGGGGGCTTTTTCCCAATTAGTGCTGGAGAACTCAAGTCTGGAAATAAGGACACTATGAAAAAATTTCTAGGTATAAATTAAAATATATAGGCTTCCCAAGAGATATGGACAATATAGTCCTAAGGAAATGAATTTTTGCATATTTAGCTTGTATATTACTTTTCATTCATATTAATATGGTAGGAAGGGAAAGTCGAGATGTTCTGGAGTTTATCTTTTTTGCTTTTACTAAAGTGCTTTACTAATGTGTACAAGAAGCAACTATCCTCAACCTCTTGGATTTTAAGGGAGCATTCCTTAAAACATAAACAGTCCCAAGGTGTTTAAGACAGGAGTCCAAGGTTGGAATAAATATAAAACCAAGTAAAAAGCCCTCTGATATCTCAGAGTGTCCCTAATTATAGAACTGAAGGAGTTTTCAATGTAGTTCAATTGTCCAAAAAGGATGATAAGGAGTAATGTGGGTAATGTCTGCCTAGCAAACACAAAGCTGAGCGAGTTCCATCCCCAGTGTTGCATAAACTGGGTAAGTTGGCACAGGCCTGAAATTCTAAAACTCAGGAAATTGGTGGCAGGAGGAGTACAAGTTCAAGGTTATTCTTGGGTACCCAGAGGTCAAGGCCAGCCTGGGCTACCTGAGACCATGTTGCAAACAACAAAAAAAAGAAAAGATAACTAAATAACTTTTGGAAAATATATAGAGACATTAAATAATTTAGTAATATCATAATAAAACTGAGTATTGTTAATAAAGCTTTCCAATACTTAAAGAAAAGTGAAAAAATTAAAAAGGGAAGGACAGAAACAATGCTGAATTCTATCTCATCAATGTTATCTGGACCACTGCTTTTGATGTGGCTGGTTTCTGCTGAAAACTAAAGTTGGCTAATTTGTTAGCTTTCAAGTAGGTTAAAACCACAGATGCTTTACAATTTTGTTACCAGTGATAGCATGTTAGAAAATAAATGTAATTTCAGTATACATACACAAAACTGTATAAATGAATAAGCATATATAGCTTGTTTCAAGAAATGGTAATAAAGGATAAAAACACATTAAAATAAGATACATTAAGGAAGTGTTATGGAATATATGTTTAAAGCTAAGAAGTAATGATATAACTTTTTTACTGACACAGAGGAGAAGAAGGAAGCTAGAGCAGTTTTAAGTGGGTAAAGAAAGAGGAAAAACTGTTAAAACCTTTATGTTCTTATGGATACCCAGTATTTAAAATATCATTTTTTAACTCAAATGTTAATATTTACAATACAGTGACAACAGACATACTTTACAATTGCTCAAACTTATAATTAACATTTTACTGTGCATAGGTTAGTTAATACAAAATCAGTTTGAAGACTACCAAATGTGTTCAGAAGCTAATTTAATGTCATGAATGTAGCAGTCAGTATATTCAATAGGATTAAAAAAAACATTATACTCATTACTTGTCTTCAGAAGGGCCTTATCAATTAATGTTTATATAAGTCTTTAGGGTTAATAGAACTTAATGTACTTTTTCTTACTAATGAAACTTCATACATCCTTTCCAATCCCATTTTGTTTCTACAATAAAACTGATACAACTTAAAAGGTAATAAACTAAACAGTGTAACATAGGAGCTTAACTCCAATAGACTCAAGGCTAACTTTCTTTTCTTTCTTTTCTCTTTCCTTCTTCCTTCCCTCTCTACTATTGAGTGGAGAACTTACTACATGGCATGAATGTCCTTGCTATCATGACTCTCAGAACTTCCTAGAGCTGGAATTATGAGTGTGCTACCTCATCTATGTCATATTAGCTTTTAATTAGAAGTTGTATGTTCTAAAGTATTTTACAAGTGGTATTATAATGTAGAAGATAATCCCAACTTAAAGAGTATTAATACTTTATAACATATGTTGCATTTTACCTTTCCTGTGGCACTGCAAACCAGTACTCGTGTTTCTTATCTCTTTGGGCATACTGTTGCATGGTAGCACTTGCTGGAGATACAAATGTCTTCCTCATTGGTTTTCCAACTCTAAGACATAAGAACTTATGTAATCGATGCCTCCTCCTTTCCTTTAAAAGTACAGAGCCTAGGAGTAAGATTAAAACAGTTTTATTCAGTTCCCACATATCATACTTAAATAATTTAAACACTTTTTACCTTCTTACTTCCAATTATACAACAAAAAGCTTATTTTATTGGCACTCAGGTAAATTTATTTAAGTAACTTGCTTTTTCCCCATAAAAAGTAAAGTCACTTAAAACAGCAAGACTAAAATAAAGAACCAAGTAAATCATGTGAAATTATGTTTATAAACTAATCAAAATAATCCTTTGATCGTCATAGTATCTCAGTTGGATGATGCATGCAAAGAAAATGCAGTATTTCAAGTTTATAATCCCAGCATGTGGGAGGTGGAAGCAAAAGGATCACAGCCAGTCTGGGCCACAAGATACTCTGTGTCAAAAATATACAAACCAGGGCTGGAGAGATGGCATAGCGGTTAAGCGCTTGCCTGTGAAGCCTAAGGACCCCGGTTCGAGGCTCGTCTCCCCAGGTCCCACGTTAGCCAGATGCACAAGGGGGCGCACGCGTCTGGAGTTTGTTTGCAGAGGCTGGAAGCCCTGGCGCGCCCATTCTCTCTCTCTCCCCCTCTACCTGTCTTTCTCTCTCTGTCTGTCGCTCTCAAATAAATAAATAAATAAATAAATAAAATATATATATATACAAACCAAACTACACACACACACACACACACACACACACACAAATAAAAATAAAACCAAATCTTTCTTTGTTTTTTGAGACAGGTCTTGGTATGTGTTCCTGGCTTGGAACTTATTATGTAGACCAGGTTAGCCTCAAACTTCTCTTGACTCTGCCTCCCAAATGCTGGGATTACAGGAAAGCATCACTATGGACCAAATATTTATGGGTTGCTAGAAGGAATATAAAATTTCCACTATTTCCACAAATGGTTCCTCAAGGAAATTAAACAAGGAATTGTGACATAATCTATCAATTTCTCTTTTCGGCCTAAGCCTCCAAAACTGAAAGGAGTGTTTCAAACAGGTATCTATACACATATGTTCACAGTAACATTACTTACAAGTCAAAAAGGCATTAAAATGAACACAGTGGAAAATCAAATGGGTAAACAAAATGCAGCACATATATACAATGGAATATTAACTTAAATGAATGAAATTCTAGTACATGCTATAACACAGATGAATCATGAAGGCATCATGAGAAGTGAACAGAGAAGCAGTACATGATTCCATTACATAAAGCACTCCAGTCAAGTCAGAGACAAAGTAGAACGGTAGTGGCCAAAGGATGTAGGAAGGGGAGAATACTTACTTATTGCTATGAAAGTATACATTTCCAGATTGGGAATAATGTAAAAGTTATAAAGAAGGATGTTGGTGATGGCTCCACAGCAATTTGAATGTGCCATATATTTAGAAATGGTTAAAATGGTACATTCTATGTCATTTTGTGACTGAACTTCCACACAATAAATTTTGTGTGTATTTTAGCACAATACAAACTTTTAAATTAAAAGAATGAACAATTCATATGTAAACTGGACTATCAGCAATCAATTTTGCAACAGAAATGATATGTTTACTAAGATACTTGAGCTGTAGTCTACTTAACCTGGAAGCAGAACAGGATATAAAAATACAGTTACTATAATTCTCATAAAGAAATAGTGTTTAAAAAAAACTCTGATGAAGGATGCGAGATTTTGTTTTTCATCCCGAGTGCTTGTTTTTAAAAGAAAGCATCTAATTAGATAATGGTGGAACTTCTAGAGACCTAGAAGAATTTTAGAAATAGATTTTTATGCCCAACTATACTTACTTAATTTATTGGATTACAACTTTGACATTTACAAATTGCAATTAAGATATTATATATGCAATGATAAAATATATACATCAAAAGTATGACATAACTTGGGTAAGCTTTCAAAAGATAAAGTGGACAATGCATTGAGTCAAGAATGTTTATGTATGGTGGAAAAGTTCATTATAAAATATGTCATCAATATATATTATATATGTACATTCATCTATCAGGGAGAAAGATAGCAGACATCATAATCATACTGTAATACATGTCCTATGGTACCATCAGTTCAGGACTGCTTGATGCTCCTTCACACTGATGCACCTTTTCAATTACTGGGAAAGAGAAAGAACATGTAATAAAGATGATGAATGACTTCACATGCTACTTAAGACTTACCATCGATGTGTCCATCGGCAGATGCAATTTTATGTTTAATTTCTTTTTGTGACACCTGCTGAATATTTTCCCTTTGCTGTTTGGCTTGTTGCATAGAATGACTTTTCCAGAGTTTGCGTAGCTCTTCTACCTCTGTCTCAGAGTCCCGTTTTTGCTCCTGCCCATGTCTGTCCATGTTGGCAGTTTGCTTTTGTTGAAATTCTGATGTTTCTCCAGAAGGTTTATTTTCTATTTCACCTTCCTCCTGGTGTGACAAATTTTTATGGTGAGGAACATCCTGGTCATCATGACCTTTTGTGCTTGTGTTTTGTTCTGTAGTGTCTGAGACTCCTTGAAAGCTGTTTGTAACTGTATCTTCCTGCTTTGTGGCCAGGTCAGGATTACTTACATCAGTTTCATGAGGTAACGCCCCAACTTCATTTGTAGGATGTCCAGTATCGGACTGTAAGTGGCCAGGAGCATTAGTAGCCTCTGACTTGGCTGTCAAACATTCTACTTCAATCTGATGGACAGTTTGCACGGATTCTGATGACGCACCAGATGATTTATCCTGTCGCAGTTCATCTGAAGAGATAAGCTCCTCTCGAATAGGAGAGAGTTCTGATTCCGTGAACACATCTTCAGAGAAAGACTCCTCGGTGCTCCGTGGAGCTGTGCTGGCACTATCGTTACCTGGATCGCGGACCCTCGAGTCTATGTCCTCAGTACTCATTCCTGTCATTTTTTTCGAATGGCAGAGGTCCCTTCCTGACAACTGATCTATTTCTCTGTTAAAAATTAAAAATTACTAGTCATTAAAAGTTATAGTGTTTTATTTTTACACAACTGCATACTAAAATTATATTACTGAAGATTTTCTACAAAGTGAAAGTATGTATCTCAACAGACTATAAAACTGTGACTTTTACTAATAAAGACAGAATCACCACATCAGGCTTTGTCATCAAGTCCTTAATAGTTGGAAAACAGCAATGTAAGCAATGTAAGCACAAGCATCTGGAGTTTGTCTGCAGTGGCTAGAGGGCATGGCATGCCCATTCTGTCTCTATCTGCCTCTTCCTCTCTCAATAAACAAAATATTACAAAAATATTTAAAATATTAAAAAGATAGTAAATATCTCATAGATAGTTATTACATTTCCATCTTAAGTGCCATTTGTTTAGTTAAGCACTCATGTTCATAAGTTATAATATAAATTCCAGAAATAAGGAGTATAAATATATAGATCATTAAATAAGTTAGTAATACAGAATGAAAGTTACAGTCATTTGTGATGGACATAAATTACTTGTGGTCTTAGTGGAAAGTATTAATATCTTTGCCTATATGGTTGGAGAACAATATAAAAATGTACTGAAAGCAAAATACTGGAAAGCAAGAACATAAAAAAATAAGTGGCTGTCTGTGGACAGTAAAGCTGAATGAGTTTAAAAACTTAAAAGTCAAATTACTTTTCCTTTTGCATTGCATTCGTTTTATGTGCACATGATTTGATACACAACAGTGTCACCTACTGGTGCCTCACTTCAATTTCATCTACAACATCTTCAAACCAGACAACTCTTTTAATATTGAATGGTAAAAGCTGAATAGGATGGATGGATGGATGGATAGATACATATATAGATAGATGACGGATGGACGGTAAATAGGTGAGTACTCTAAGCTTTTAAAGGCTAAACAATTATGTAAATTCTGCAGCAATGCTCAATACAATTCCAAAATGTCTTCTAAGTCAATTTCAAAAGCACAAGAACCTTTGTTCTTTCCTTTGCTGAAAGCTGTAGTCTGCAAAACTACTTACTACATGTACCTTACGCCAAATAGTGATTTCAAATTAACAAGTACAGCAAAATGTAAGAGTAATTGTTTCTGGAGGAACTATTTTAATTTTCTAGGTAACTTACTAATGATAAGAGGGTCATCCAGATGGGGAAGGCACACTAGACTTTCCTTGTAACAGTCACATAGTGCACAGAATTAAGACAAACACAGGAATCATAACACAACTAGAAAATTATGGTAACAGGGTATCACTAAAATATTATGTTCCTCTTTCTGAATCTCTTCCTTTACTTCAATTTCTACGTACATTAATTCTTCTTTTTTGAAATTGTCTTGGGATGATGATCTATAAATATAAATAAAATTTTAGGATAATTTCTCCTAAGTAATTTTTTTGTTTATTTTTATTTATTTACTTGAGAGTGACAGATAGAGAAAGAGAGAGAGAGAGAAGATGGGCATGCCAGGGCCTCCAGCCACTGCAAACGAACTCCAGATGTGTGTGCCCTCTTGTGCATCTGGCTAACATGGGTCCTGGAGAATCGAGACTTGAACCGGGGTCCTTAGGCTTCACAGACAAGCACTTAACCACTAAACCGTCTCTCCAGCAATCTCCTAAGTATTATTTGTATTGTTAAAGATTAGTTTATGAAGCCAAACTAACATATGCTATTTGGAAGTTAGATACTTTTCCATGAAGAAATTTTATATTCTGTCAAAGCATTGTAACAACACAAGCAGGTCCTCAGATACAGAAAAAACAAGTGTGTTCCTTTTTGCCTTTCTGCTCTGTAAATTGCCCTGCTCTTTGCAGCTGCTACCATCATCCTTAGAGAATGTACTGGGATGCAAATATCTTTAACAGTTAAAATAAAAACAGTTACTAAACTGTTGTAAATGGTAGGAAGGATTTTCTCCATTACACATCAAAATGCTTCTGTTTCTTTACTCTGTTCTGCTTTATTTCTTATTCTTCTTTTTAATTTCTGGTCACTAATGTCATCAGCACATTGTTTTCAGCCTGTAGTCATACCACACAAAATCCAAATCCACATCACTACCTTACCAGGACTATTCTTCATATTAGTGCACCAAGTTATGCCTTGTTACCTCCTATCTTACATTTTCTGGGAAAGAAGACATCAAATGCAACCAACAGATGAAAACATAATGCAAGGGCACACTGGTCTTTGTGTCATTCATTCCAAAAGCTGAGCATCCATTCTATAGGCATTTGTATTAAAAATCCAAAAACTGCTTTTGACAATGGTTACTCATAAAGTCAGAATTTTGGATATTTCATCTAAAAACATCAACAAAGATACCTAGCAAACTCTGAATGAGTATTAAGTATTTCTTAACAAATATTTCATTGTTTGGTCAAATATACAAACATAAATCTAAACTAATGCCTAACTATTCTTTTATTTTTTTATTACTGATAAAATGAAAAGGAGTTATAATAAAACTCATAAGTATTACACCAGGAATTACTAGATGAAAAAATTTCAAAATTATAAATACCACTCTTACATGGGTAAGGATTCCTTTATTTTGCTATCCAAAATTTCTTTGTACATTGCAGCTGACATCACCTCTTCCATTGGACACATGATGCCATATTCCTCACAGCCATTCTCTTGAACCAGAGGGTCAGTTTTATGTGGATCAAACATTATGTTATTTGGTGTGACTAGCAGCACACCACTGACTGTGCCCTAAGGTACAAAAAATAACATTCAATATCCAAAGCTCTCAATTTCAAAAACAATTTTCATGGTCTTAGGCCATCAACTTTATGCGTAGTATAGTCAACAACTATGGTATTATCATGAAAACATTTTTAATAAGAACATACTTTTCCAGTGACTTTTTCTTTAGCACAGAGAGAGAGTGCAAAGGCTATGGGATTCCATCTACAACTAACAAGTAAGGAATCCAACTTCAGAAAATAAAATATATATATATATGTGCCAGAGCAGGAACACAGTGACAATAAGGTAAGCTGGGGGTGTTAAAGCCTGTACTACATAAGCCATTTCTCACACTTACATGCAGTGTTTCCTGTAGTCTTCCTTCACTATATGTACTGACTATGGTTTTATGTTTATGGAGAAAGTTGCATTAATAATCTAATCCATTTATAATAGAAGATGCTTAATTTGATTAAAGGATCTTTCAAAACTCCCTATTTTGCCTGACTTTGCTGCTATCTGGCTATGTGACCTTGGACACACATAGCTTTGGAGCCTATCTCTTCATCTATAAACCTGGGAAAAATAGATAACCTTTAAAGAACATAATCATTACGTCTAGTTTTGCCATAAAAAGCCCTGGAATTTTAAGCACACTTATCTAAGTGTTGATCCAAATCTCAAGAGCCTACTCTCTTTTTACAAATCAAGGTTCATAGGCAGTTGATTATAGCACTGAGTATGTACTGCTTCATGCATAACACAATTCATATACACACTGTTCATTTGGTTTTCACACAGTCATAACACTGCAATGAGTGTGATCATTTCTATCTCATAGAGTGGAAACCTAAGGCTAACAAAAGGCAATTTGTCCTGAACATTCAGGATTCAAAGCTAAGAAAACTGGTGCTTTTTCAATATCCGAGTTACAAACTAAATGAACTTCAAATCATTTTTATTTTTTTTTAATTATCTTTATGGTTTTTATAAACAGAAAGGGTGGGGGAGAGTAAATTAATGAATGACTATGGACGCTTCAGGACCTCCTGCCACTGCAAATGAACTCCAGGCACACGTGCCACTTTATGCATCTGGCTCCACATGCGTACTGGGAAATTGAACCTGGGTTGCCAGCTTTGCAAGGAAGTGCCTTTAACCATCTCCAGCCTTGGTTTTTATCTTTATTTCCATTTCAAATCAAATGTAAAACAGTTCTCCCATTTTCTAAATTTTATTCTACTATCTTTGCTAAGTATAAAAATGAACAGCCAGAATTGTGAGAATAAGTGTTACTTTAAAGTTGTCTTCTTCTTTCTCTGAAGTTACTAGGGAAAGGAAAATCCCCAATTCTGCTAGATTTGGTTCCTAAGTGTATGGCACCACTTACTCAGGGAGCCTGGACCACAGAACAGGTCTTACTGTATTAAGCCTTCAAATAGTACATGTTCTCTGACCACACTGTATCAAACTAGAAATTGGCTAACAGAAAGCCCCAAGTATTTAGAAACTAATTAAAATACTTAAAGTATCTTAAGGATCAAAGGAGAATCGAGATAAAATATTTTAAACCAAATAACTCAAGATTTGGGCAAGCAGCTAATCATGATGCAGGGGAACTATGTTAATAAATGCTTAGATTTAAATCCAATTGTCAATTATGACCACAAAACAATGGTTTTTATATGAGACTTCTAAAATTAATGTCATGGTATAGCTACTTTGTAAGCAAACCAGAAATTTACTTTTCAATTCTGTGTTATTTTATAATTATTTCCAATGTAACATTATTTTTTCATTAGAAAAAGTGATGAGGTATGGTGCATTAAAAATATAAACTAGAATTGAATTCTAATCTCCATTTTTTTTTCTCTTTTATAGGGTTAGTGTTAATTGGTAAATTAATATACCTCAAGTAGTTTCTGGCATGTAGTATATTCTCCTTAAATACTACTTATCTTCTGACTTCTGTGTTACAGTAAATTTTCATAGTTCAGCATCCCAACAGCTAACCAATATGGAGCTTTTTAAAATCAGTCTTCTGAATTTTCTAGCAACAATAAGGTAGATGTTGCATGACTGTAATGAATTTGTTCATATTTCACTACCATTAATAATTTTAATATATCATTGGATTTTAAGCTCTGAGCAAGGTCCATACGAACTCATTACTCATGCATTCTTAAATTTCTAGGATTTGCTACTGTTGCTGACTTAAAATATAAACACCTAATGGTCATAGTTGCGTAGTAAACAAGATACAATGAGCTGTCTTCTCTAAAATGTCACTTCTTACCTTGCCATTGGTGATATATTTGCAATTAATTTTAAGAAACTTCTCAGTAAATGCTTCTTCTTCCTCTGAAGTAGATGATACAACTCTTGCGGGTCGAGGGCCAGTGACAGTAGATGTGGGGATTGCTTCTTTTGGATGGACTGCCTCAGGATTCTTTAAAAGAAATGCACATTAAGACACTAGATACAAAGTATTATTAAAGCAAAATCAACAGCCATCCCAAATAAAATCTATTTTCTTCTCACCAAATTCTGAATGAAGATTAGCCCTCCAAATTCTTATGGAACAAATTATAACAATGATGGTAGTTTTAAAGAAAAAGATATCAAAAACATTACAAACTTCCATTCTGAATGATTTTTAAAAAATGGGTATACATATAGACATAAGTGTGTGGATATTATGTGTGTGTGTGTGTGCACGCATGCATGTGTGTATACACACATACACATATATAATAAATCTGGAAAGTAGTCATTAAAACCTATATAACTTATATCCCTATTATCCACACTCATGTTCAGGTGCTTATGAATGAATCCATGGATTAGATGAGTCCAGATAATATATATCAGATGTCAGTTGAACAGATTGCCTGTGGTATCTAGCTATACAGCAATACAATTCTGGAAGTACAGTGATATATATCTTTCTCTAATATAATAAATAACAAAATGTAGCCACAACTGACAATTATAATATCCAATATAACCTCTGTTCATTGACTATCGCCAGCATTCTGGGACAGCTACAGACTAAAGCACTAAGAGAATATCTGTCTGTGAGTTACAGAGGTAAAAAATAACAAGTAAGCCTAGCATCACTTTATAGTTTACAGCTTATATTTTAATTTTTAAAACTTTCAGACTGCATATAACATTTCTAAATATCATCATTTCATTTAGAATATCCAAATTCAGGGTTGGGGAGAGGGTTCAGCAGTTAAAGGCACTTCCTGTAAGGCCTGCTAGTACAGGTTTGATTCCCCAGTACCCATGTAAAGCCAAATATCCAAAGTGACACATGTGCCTGGAATCCAAATAAATAAATATAGCTCACTGGTGCCTGTTTGGCATGAGTGATGACCTGGGTTCAATCCCCAGAATAGAAGGAAAACAAAACAAAGTCACCAAAAACCCCTTATAAAGCTACTGTCAGCCTATGTTTCTAAGGTCTATACAATACACCTGATACCTCTATCTCACTCTCCATGCTAATATGTATGTAAATATATCAAAATCTGAAAAACTTTAATATCTGAAACATTTCTGGTCCAAAGTATTTCTGTGAAAGGATACCTTCCTCCCTTCCCTCCCTCTCACTATGTCTCCTCCTCCTCTCCGTCTATCCCTCAATCGCTTTCTTTTACTTTCATGTGACTATGTACCAACCTACACTGTTTCCGTATTTATTTAAATAAGATATTCAATACATAAACATTTGAAAAACACTCGTTCTTTCATTTTTTAAAAAAATGTTTATTTTTATTTATTTATTTGAGAGAGACAGAGAGAGAAAGAAAGAGAAAGACAGAGAGAGAGCGCATGAGCGAGCACACGGGCGAGCAAGATAGAGAATGGGCACATCAGGGCCTCTAGCCACTGTAAACGAACTCCAGGTGCATTTGCCACCTTGTACATCTGGCTTACATGGAGACTGGGGAATCGAGCCTCAAACTGAGGTTCTTAGGCTTCACAGCCAAGTGCTTACATGCTATGCCATCTCTCCAACCCGAAACAGACTCACTCTTGCTCACATGAATACAGTAAAAAGTCCATGAGTAAGAAGAAAAATAATTAACAATTTACTTCACAAAACAGAATACAGAAGCTTAGAAACTAAAAGTTGAACACTAGAGCTTAGAACCAAGTAATTGTGAAGCAAACCAATAAATTATGCTTGGTTATCAGTCTGCCATTTGATACCATAAACTTTGAAAATTGAGGCAGAAAAGAAAAAGGAGTTTTCTAAGATCAACAGTGCAACATGAGAATCTGATCCATTGATGGAGGATAAGTTTTGAACATGAATCACATAATTATTTAAAAATATGATGATCAGCATTAGTTTATATAGGAAAGGCATGGGCAGATAAATTTGTTTTAGAAAGAATTTAACTAGAATTATTGAATAGAGTTTAGTTTCTTGATTAATTTGCAAAATGTAGCTTATAAAGAATATGCTTTTGTCAGAAATGTTGGATAAATTATTACTACTGGAAAGAACAAGGGAAATGATAAATTCTTATGTTTCACATGTAGTGTATCAAAAACAAACTCAATTTCAAGAGTTCCAACTATGTGAGTATGTACTCACACACAAACATACACAGATACAAGTTATTTTAGAAAAGAAATAATTCAAATTGCATATGACCTTCCTCGTGTGATTATCCTATGTTTGTTAAGTAAAATTCCCTTCAAAGGTTAAGTTATATCTGGTATTTACAAGATAAAACTGTAGAGTCTCTTTTTGAACAACTATCAGTTTAAGCCACCCAGCTTAATAATGTTTCACTGTAAGATCTGAATAATACAACTTCATAATAACCAAAGTCAAGGTACAATAAATAAACCATGATAAGCAATATATATAGTGTGAGATTTCTTCACGGTCATCTCTGAAGAGCAGGATACTTACAGTGGTCTTATCAAATTCAGCCTCAGATGATGTTGGAGACAGAGGACTGACAGGACTTAGAGATGGAGAGCTCTCAACACTGGAGACATATTCAGGATCAGGAACATATAAAACCTACATGAAAATAGTCACACATGGTTTTAGAAAAACTGAAATGTTAGTGATCCAATAATGTTTTATAAGCAAGCATGATTTGACAAAGATCTTCAATAGAAAAAAATCAGATTATAAGAATAATATATATCATAACAAGCCTAACAAAGTAAAAATGAATGTGTGGGAAAAGTAAATTAGACATGGTCAATAAGATAAGCCCTTGAGAAATAATAATTCTTAATTACTACCTGGATTCAACTTAAAGGCAACTTAGTAATAGCTGACAAAATTAAAACTACATGTGTCTTTGACCTAACAACTTTACATCTATAATTTATTCTATAGAAATGTATAAGATATGTAAAAACAGGTATGCATAAGCATTCATTATAACAGCGTTGACATTAGCAAGAGATTAGTAACAGACCGAAGTAAGATGCATCACCACACATCTAACACTCTGAGATGGTGGTTATGCTTGAACTGAATGTTTTCCAAGATTTTCAGGGGAAATTTAAAATAAAGAAACATACAAAGCAGCATAAAATAAGCTATAATATTCCTGGAAGATGCAATTTGGCAAATAGATATTTCCAGAAAAGAAACTGGAGATAAAAGGATAGACTATACTTAAAAATATTAGAATTTTATTAATTTATATAAACTGTTTTGAGTGTTCTTATACTATTATTTGAAAAGACAATGTACAATTATTTTAGTACATATTAAAAAATAAACTAGTATAGGTACTAATAATACTTTTATATGGCCAGCAAGATTCAGTCAAGAAACACAAATATTATTTTCTACATCATTGTAACTATATGAAACAAATACTTTCCACCTAATAATTATAAACACCAACACACTGAAATAATGACAATACCTGCCCAGTAACAACTGCTCTGGAGAACAACTTATTTAACTGAACAAGTTCGTTGGGTGTTGTATCAAATTTCAAGGCTATGCTATTCAAAGAATCCCTTGATTCAACCTGTTGCAAAGAAAATTGAAATTACTTTAATCTGTTAACACAGAGCAATTAAATTACAAGATTGAATAATTATTAATATTTCTTGAAAGCAAGCTTGTATTTGATTAATAAATAGTAATTTCTGCATTGGAGAAAGCTGCCAATACTGTATTTTGCTACAATTTCAACCTATTACAATGCAGAGGTCATGCTTTGTCATCACATACCAGTCTATCATGCAAGCAATTTCAAAATATAAATTATAATTTAGAAAACATAATTCATGTTCACTTCACAAGGATGGAACCAACAAGAGAAAACACGAGGAACAGTTTTAAATGAATTAATAGATACAACAGACCAGAAGTGAGTAGATAGTGAACAATATGCTCACTTTGTCAAAGACAATAAAGAATTACACAAAACATTTAATGTTCAGTTCTGAAAAAGGGAATTAAGAAACAGATAAATATTCAAACTGGATAATAACTGTGTGTGTGTGTGTGTGTGTGTGTGTGTGTGTGTGTGTGTGCGCGCGCGCGTGCGCGCGCGCGTTTCCAAGGTAGGGTCTCACTCTAGCTCAGGCTGACCTGGAATGCACTATGTAGTCACAGGGTGGCCTCAAACTAACTGCAATCCTCCTAATCCTCCTGCCTCTGCCTCCCAAGTGCTGGGATTAAAGGCATGTGCCACCATGCCCAGTTTAGTATTTATTTATTTGTTTATTTATTTATTTAATAGCATCTGGCATGCTGCGTGGGCTGGCCCAGGACTCCTGGGATTAAACAATCTTCCCGACTTGCTTAAGCTTCTGGAGTAGCTGGGACTAGAGATGAGTACTGCCACACGTAGTTTAGATTTTAAATAATTTAAAAGAACCAAACTTGGACATACAGTGTGATACAAAAAATTATGGTAAGAGAAATATACAGAAATAGTATAATAAAAACCAATGTCATTTTGTATGAAGATTTTATATATTTTTATTACTTTTTTTATAGGTGATAGTAAGAACAGATTATTAGAGAATAAAGCCATACTATATAGCATAGCTTTAGACATGTATTTTCTTTTATAATTTGGCATGTAGAATAAAATGATTAAAAAATGAATAAGTCTAAACAAAGACACATTACAATATGCTCAATATGGGGCCATAAAGATGTCTCAGTGGATAAAGGACCTTTCTGAAACAGTCTGTAAGCCTGGGTTTGTCTCCAGTACCCACTGAGACATCACTTGAACTCTGCAGTACAAATTTTAAGACTCCAATAGGATTGAAGAAGAGATTCTTTGGGTAGAACTAAATTTAATTCTACTTTAATATTTGGTTCCTAATGTTTTAAAAATACTTAATATTTCAAATGTCAGTTACATAATACATAAAACAGTACAACTCAAATTTTGATAATATGGTAAATAAGATTCATATTGAAAGGTTTCATGATGAAAGAAATACTACATTTATGTTGGACTGCTGTTTTCTCATTAATATATTGTTATTAAAACACAAATTAACAAAGTTAAGCTGAGTTAAAATGACTGTTTTCCACAGGGAACATTACTGAAGCAAATAATATTCACAACCACATAAACAGCACAGGCATATCACAGAGCAAGTCAATGTGTCACCTCAGTTACCCATGGTAACAAGAATGAGAAAAACTGAGAGCAGGGTTTTTTTGAGGGTCTTTTTAAGAGCATCAGGAAAAAGCTCCATTTTCACAGCTAAAGAAACAGTTTTCAGCTCATATTTTCAGTATTCTACCTGCCATTAGCATTGGCACTGCTGAAAGTATAATGATGACCACATTTTCTAAAAAGGCAAGTACTTTCATAAAAATCTAACCTGATAAAATTACTGCAGTATAAAATCTTGGACTATTAATAAAAGATTATCAATATTAAATTAAATATGCTGGGATAGTTGTCTTTGTAAGAAAACAATAATTTTTTATTAAGGAAAACAATCCTAAAATAAAGAACTAGAGCAATGTTTTGAAAAATTACACAACAGTATGGATTTTTAAAAATAAGGCAATTAACAAAAAAATCTTTAGCATATTTGTAATGTAAACAGAAAATGTCCTAAGATAATTATAAAAATCACTTTTTTCCAACTTACAGTATACTCAAGAGTTCCTTTAGGTTTCTGAAAAGACATCCGTCTCCCATCCTTCTTGTCTAAGCTCTTCTTTTGACCAGTGTCTGAAAAAAGATATAGTAGGGAAAACTATGAAATTCATTTTCCTTTCACAGTGATGTCAAGGACTTCTGACAGAGCTCACTACACAGATACCTGGTTCACTAATACAGACTTTCATTGTAAGGTCAGGACTACTGGATGGAGTTCACTAGATAGGCATCTAACTCACTAATACAGACTGTCCCTAGGATTCTCTGCTGTAGAAAGAATCAACTGTCAAAAAAGCATGACCTGCACTTCCTTCCTGTGTGCTTTAGCTGCTGCCACAGTAAGAAGCAATTGTATAACTGTTCACCGACGTTATAAAAATTCATTTAGAAGCATTTTCTAATATGCAAGCTGACTGAAAAATAAACTATACTTAAACATGTATTTGATATTACGCATTATTATTATTATTGACCAAATAATGTCTGGAAAAGGTACCATTAAATCTCACAGGAAAAATTTCCTACTTACATAGATTATAAAGACAGAGCCTTCTCTATGGTATGACATTAAGTTGTTACTTTATATTCTACATACTTTGAAGTACATTAAGGTAGGTTTTTATAAAGTAACTTACTTTTATACACTTAAGATTATGTACTAGGTATATTCATTTGTTTATCAAGACATTCCACCTCAACATTTCATATCAGCAATAGTAAACTGCTAGTTTCAGTTTAAATGTCTGGGCTGAGAATTAATCTTCTCAGCTATGTAGCAAAACAATATATTTACCCTAACTTAAAACTATAGTTTTCAAAGAAAAAGTAGTTCATACATTGAAATCTAGAAAAATCTGTTTCATTCCTTCACTATCCAAACTTCCAAACTTAACTGCCACTTTGATGACGGTAGTGTTTATTGAAATGGACCTAATTAGATCAGTTGCTAGATGAATAGTCCTTATAATAAATAATTCTCGAATTTCCCCCTAAAGCTAGTTGGTTATGCAATGGTTAAACACAGCTACCCCAGAACATTCTTTGAAACCAAAGTCTGGGCTGGAGAGATGGCTGAGCAGTTAAGGTGCCTACCTGCACAAAGCCAAAGGACCTAGGTTGGATTCCCCAGCACCTGTGTAAGCCAGATGCAGAAGGTAGCACATGCATCTGGAGTTCATTTGAAGTGGCTGGAGGCCCTGCTGTGCCCATTCTCTCTCTCTCTCTTCCAAATTAAAAAAAAATGCCATCTTAAGTTTAATATTTAATATTATACAACATTATATCCCCTTTACTGCATCAGATACAACTTTCAGAAAAATAATGTCTGCCAGGCATGGTGATGCATGCATTTAATCCTAGCACTTGGAAGGCAGAGGTAGGAGGATCATTGTAAGTTTGAGGCCACCCTGAAATTTCATAGTGAATTCCAGGTCAGCCTGGGCTACAGATTCTACCTGGAAGAACAAAACAAAAAATAGTATCTGCATTTCTAATACCTCCCAATAGTCTGGAACCACCAAAATATGGTCTTGCATTGTATCAATCCTCCCAACATGTGCCAAAGGACCAGACATGAGGCAAGCAACTAATCTGAATGAACTAATGTTCTGAACAAACAGCTGAACCTGTATCCAGAACTACCACAATGTTTATAAACTATCATTACCTCTCCATAAATAAAAGTTACACAAATTATGGTTCATAGACTACAACTCTAGGAATGAAAACAGGTGTGCACACACCAATACAGACACTTGCAGCAAAAACTTAAAACTTTAATGACATGGCATTTCTCACACATTGGATTGGCGAAACACCCTGTCTGTATGAAACAGGTATTGTTCCATTCAGATGGAAGGAAAAATACTACAATTCTTTAAAAATAATGTTATTTTTGCCTATAAGAGTATTTTTATCCCTCTGTTACACAGCTGAAATATAAAGGTTTTTCTGAATGAGAATAAAAACCATTAAACTATTTTAGAATAATATAAAACTTTAAATAGCAATTTATTTCTGCTATTTTTAGAAATAACCAAGAGAGGGAGCCAAAAACACTTTCCTCATTTTGCAACTTGTCAAGCAGTGCTAACTCTATCTCTAACCCTACTAGTCATCATTGACTCATGATCTCTCTCACTTCATCTTGGCTGTTCCTGTTAGTCTACATTATTTCACATTGAGTGTCCCTTATCCAAAATGCCAAGGATCAGAAATGTTTCAGATTTTGGATTTTTTCAATTTAGGAATATTAATGTACAAAGTCTCAAATTTTGCAATGTTTTGATTTCTGGACGAGGGATTCTCAACCTGTAGTAGTTTTCCAATCTACATTTCATAATATCTTGAGTTAATTAAACATTTTATCCTTGGCATTACTTTCCCTTTTTGGGGGGGGGGCTCACCAGGGAATGTAGTTCAGGGCAAGAAAACTAACATAGCAAGTCTCACATAAAGAGTGAAATCAAACGGATATTCATCCTAATGATTGATTTAAAATTATAAAATATCTTATAAAATTTTAAATATTATAAAAATGCTAATTTAGGATTATTAGCATTAATATATCATTCATTAATTAATTTAATATACATTATTCAAAAACACATGGCTGAACACAATGGAATAAGCTGTTCATTTTTCTGTTAATATAAAATGCATAATGTAATCACAATGTCTGAGAATTAAACATGATAACTACTCATGTTGTCTAGTTCAGACTCTTCCTGCAGTTTTATAATGCTCCTTTATGACAGTTGCCAACAAGTGTGAATTGAGATGAATAGCATGGAGCAGAAAAACATTTTTATTTAGAACTATAAACTCACTTGTGATTTCTTTAATGATAAAAAAATAAGTTAACATTTATCAAGTGAATGCCAAGCATCTATTACACAATATAATGATATTATTATTATCACCCCCATTTACTGTGGAGGGACCTGAAAAAGAGACATTAATAGCTATATACTATAGAGTGAAGAATCCAGTAATGATGGCATTCAGACTCAGCCAGCCCAACCTGTGTTCATTAACCACTCTGGTGGGTACACTTCCTCTAGAATGTTAGTTAGCTTCATGAGACCAGCAGACACCTTTGTTGGTACACTCACCACCATCAAATCCATTCTCAACCAGAGACCATATTTGCCACTGTCCAGAGGCAAATGCCAATGACTATATCTGGAGACATTTCTATGTAATTTTGAGTTGGGTTTCTAGAATCAAGTGTATAGAAGTCATGGCTACTCCAAAACAGACTACAAAGCATGTCACAGTCAATACTGCTTACATTGATAAATGGTTATGCACCTATCACATATTAGTCCTAACATACTAGAGGTATTCAATAAATATTTTATAAACAAACATGCAACTTTCAATGTGTCCTGTCCCCCCACCCCACTGCTGTGGATCAATCCCATAGGCTTACGGTAGACACACTATCACTGAGCTATACAGTCTCAGCTGTTACTTTCCCTAAAAGGCACACTATGTTTAGATCTAAAGTGAGAGACATTCTCCAGGGCTAACTCTCTTCCAGAGTAGGCCTGTGCTCTATCCTGGTCTCTTTATGACCAGAGGTTGTCAAAAGCACTTTAGACTCTCATTTGCTGTTTTTGGAATCCATGATTCTCTCAGGAAAAACAATAAAAAAGAGTATCAAAGTAGGGCCCTTTCTTCATGGACTTCTGTCCTCGCTCACACTTTATTCTAGTTTTCTGATAGCCTGTATAAAAAGTAGTCTGAAATATCTAGTTTGCTGTTGAAAGAATTCAAAGAATCATTTTGGTACCAAAACAGAAACGGCAAAATGAAGCTAGCCTGGCAATCAACCATGATGATAGATCGAGTTTAAAGTACAGGAAGACTCTTATTATAACTGAATATAACCACTTTATTAGTAGTTGAAGATAAAAAGCTTCACGGTTTAAAATAATGAGCTGGAAGCATTTTAAAGTGGCATGACAGATTTAAAAACACTTTAAAAGTATTTTGCCAACTAAAAAGTATGCTAATAATAGGTTTTATGATTAACTGATTTTCACTGAAGTGAGGTCCTGAAAGAAAATGCCTGTTTTCAACTTTTCACTCACTGTTGAATCCTTATCCATAACTCACACAAAACAGTCCTTTAATTTTCTTAACCTGCATCCTTCTTCCTGCTCTTTTTAACAACTGAACTTTTAAAACATCTGGTTTCAATGTCTTTACTCCATCACTTCCTACTGATTATACAGAGCACTGAAATCCCTTTTCTATAGGCCAGTTCACTGTACCCTGGGAGAAATAAACTAGGTAGTGGATTTGATTATTTTTTTAAAATTATTGTACTTAACATCTATGGACATCCAATTAATTCCTTCTATATGTTTCTCTTTCCATTTATTTGGAAAAACCTTACACTCTTGCTCTCTTACCCATCAGTTTCCTTTCAGTGATCTTTTTCTCCATGCTGATCTGAAATATTAATATGCACCTAAAGTTTGCTTTCTTTGTAAAACAAATCTAAGTGAAAGAATCCACAGTATTAAAATCATAGAGTTTGCTATTTAAAGAGTACTCCATATCCAACAACTTTCCATTGATAAGAGCTGGCTGAGTACAAGGCCTCTGGCTTTTATTCATGCCCAGTGATTTCCAACTAACCTACACATGCAATAAATTTGAGGAATATTAATAGGGTAGTTGAAAATAATTGAAGAAAAAAAAATGGGCTTCTCTAAATAACTTCCAACTCATCACCATTTAACACTAGCAGTTTTCAAATCCCTAACAGTAATAACTGCTTTTTAAATTAGCTGTTGTGATAAACTATCCTATTAAGTAGGTTATATCCCTCCCACTATTTGTGATGAAATGCAAAAAAAGCTGACCATCCTATTGCTGAAAAAGCCACAACTTCCTTTACCTGATGGACAAGGACAAAATGTCTTTCAAGTGTAATTATTTAAAGTTGATACTGTATTTGTTAGCTTTATTTCCCTTTATCTCAAGGTCAGTGATGTCTCATATACAAGTTGTTACACTAACATGAATTCTAGAGGAAAGATGTAATTCATAAAAGATTATTCTACGTACACATACATGCATGTACATGAATCCATTCGTGTTTTTGCTTATTGTTAAATTTTAGTGCATAGAATTATTCAGTAATTCACACATGGAAAAAAAATCACTTGTTAGAGAAAAAAAGTAAACAATGTGGACTGCATAAGAGACGTCCACTAAAACATCTCTCAATGCACAAGACTTAAAATGTAACAATCATTCAAAATAAAGGCTGTAGAAATGAAGAACAGATGACAAAATGATGACTGAACAATAGCAAATTTTAAGAATGTGGCTGATAAGCTATTTGTGATTGCTGTAAAAATGCAACTTGTAAAACTAACATTAACTAAATAACAAAATGAAAAAATGGAAGATGAAACTACTCATGTCATATCAAAGCATGTTTATCTCACCTAATAGTCGAACAAGATTGTAGCAATGCCAGTCTGTTCTGTTCATGTTTTTAAAACTCTGTCTAATGTTTGATGTACTTTTTAGGAATTGATTTCTTATGCCACAAGTGTTCTTTCATTTTGACACCACTTTTCTAATCATCCATCCTATATTTATTTATACATAGAAGAGATGCCAATAATAAGTCTAGTCTTCATAAGATATAATTTCTTTATAAATAGTTCCATAAAGAAAACTTTGAACTTTTGTCTTAGATATTTCCTTGCTAATTTGAGTTTTACCAAGTACCTTCCTAAATTGGTTTAACAATAATGCTGCCACCACCACATCATGCTGTGTATGACTATCTAATCAATCTTCCACAGCTCATTAATATTTTGCTCTCTCTCAGTTTCTTCATGAATTCTGATTGCTATGGTCTGACAAGTTGGTGTACCCAGAATACCCCTTACTCTTCAGTTTGTTGGGGTTTTTTTTCAGTAATTTTTCTACCCTCCTACATATGCTACTCCTTGGCTAAACCCACTTGCCCTTAACTCCATTTGGAATTGGACTAATCTCTCTCATCTATTGCAAAATGCACTCCCATAGTCATTAAGCTATGCAATAGTCCGTGATGTTTATGCTTATGTTTTAACAAATATCCTTGAATAAGTTTTTTTAATACTAGTTGCCACCATAAAATTTAGTATTTGTGACTGGATATGCTTTCAGTTACCCTTCCAATTATAACCTGAAAATATTAATGAAAAATTCCAATGCAGATATAGAATCCAGAATCCAAATCCTTAATGAAGAATTTTTTTGTAAATTAACAAACCACATTTCAAGTACCTATATTTATATATATAGAAAATATACTACCTATATTTTCTACTGGCTACCACATTAGATATCACATCTACAAGAGAACATTCCACTGTCACAGAAAATTCTATTGAGTAGTACTGGTTCTTAAAATCTAAAAATATATATCTTATAATCTGTTACCTATTCCTCCATTCAGACAGACTATGAAATAATTTTGTACTTGCTTTGTTTTGTTCCTACAGAACTGCTCTTACTAATATCGCCATCAATACTGACAACACTACAGAAAGATATTTTTAAAAATAGCTTTTCAGGGCTGGAGGGATGGCTTAGCAGTTAAGGCATTTGCTTGTAAAGCAAAAGGACCCAGGTTCAATTTCCCAGGACCCACGTTAGCCAGATGCACAAGGGGGCGCAGGTTGTCTGGAGTCTGTTTAAAGTAACTGGAAGCCCTGGCACACCCATTCTCTTTCTTTCTTTCTCGGATAAATAAATAAATATAAAAATGTTTTTAAAAAATAGCTTTTCTAATCAGAATTGGTACATATAAAGATGGTGTGGATTATTTTTGGTGGTTGTTTCTTTTTTCTTCCTTTCTTCTCAATATGGAATGCCTGTGTTTATCCTGCCTGCCTAGTAGCAGGTTTGTTTATCTTAGGGACACTGTTATTTACATTTAATTGCCTTTTCCTTTTTTGGCTGTTAGAAAATAAACCAAATTTTGGTCTTTCTTTAACACTTGTATTTGACCTTAAAACATTCCACTATTTTTATATTAGTACCATGCTATGCTCTCATACTAAATTCAAGAAATTTATTAATTATTATTAATATATTAATAAATTTAGAGACAAGCTAAGTTGCTTGAATTAAAAAAAACACCTAGTTAAAATTTAAACTTGCAAAACAGAAGCACTGGGATGATTCCAATTTAAGAAATATTAAACAGTGCTTCCATGACATGAAATAATTAATGATAAAAATTTAATGCTCCCATGGCTGGAGAGATAACTTAGTAGTTAAGACGCTTGCCTACAAAGCCAAAAGACCTAGGTTCGATTCCCCAGAACCCATGTAAGCCAGATGCACAAGGTGGTACATGTGTCTGGAGTTTGTTTGCACAGCTGGAGGCCCTGGCATGGCCATTCTATCTGCTTCTCTCTCTGTGTGTGTCTTTCTTCTCTCTCAAACATATAAACAGAAATAACATTTTTTTTAAAGTTTAATGGTCCCATTTTACTTCATTTTTATATAATTGACATGTATGCATAACACTAATATATCTATATCTATGATATATATATATATTATGCATATACCATGTTATGAAGCAAAAATGGCTTAATGTTTACTTAACAATTTGCAACTCAATGGTGTTTTAAAAGATGTCATAGGCCCATATTCAAAGTGGAAAGAATTTCTAGCTTCCAAGGTTGGTGCTTGTACATACAGGAGTAGGCATTTAGGCAAAAGTGGTTCCAACACTGCTTCTACTACTGCTATCTATCACTATCTTCTTCCCAGGTAGGAGCTGAGGAAGAGGACTAAGATAAAACTGTGAACTGCTTCTGTACCTTCTAGCTAGCAACTTCAGGGGAGTTATTCATCATAGCTATGCCGGTGGAAGCACTGGGACACGCCTCTCTTCTATTCCAAATCCAACCTGGCATGAGACACTAGAGTAGGAAGACAGGAGGAGCTTTAAAGTAAATATGAGATTGAACTGTTTTGTTTGTTTTCCATTGCTGGTGACTGAACTCAGGGCACTGAGTGTACTAGGCCAAGAGCTTTACCACTGAGCTACACACACCCAGGCCTCTGAGACTAAAACTTTAAAATAAAGGGACTAAGGGTTAACTTACTGAAAAAATGTTTTAGGTGCTAAAAGTATAAGAAAAGAAAAAGAACTTTAAGGATTCATTTACCAACTGGAGAACAGGGATGATTAAAAAGTTCTTATTAAAAATTATTTCATGCTATATCACTGAATTAATTTAAGATTCTAAAGTAGTCAAATGTGTTGATCCATATTATTTACCACTATATGATCTAGCAAATACTTCTGAAGGCTACATAGAACAGGCTATATTCCTATCCCAAACAAGAGCAATCCAATTAAAAACAAATCTAATCATAACTAAAGCAGGAAGAAGTATTGTATCATGTTTCTTTTGTAACTGTTCTTAGCCAGAGCAATGGTTTGACTTACAACATCTGCTCCAGAGTGGCTATAATTCTGGAGATGGCAAACGCTAAAGGTGACAAGAGCTAAAGCAACCACTCTGAGAGAAGTAACACTAACGGTACAGCAAATGGCTGGTTTTCACAAAGGTAAAATCAGAAACACACGACCAGCATGTTCTCTGGCCTATCCTTAATCTGCCAATGCTAAAACTACTTCATCAAGATTACTGCTAATGAAGAAATGGCGAGGAACAAGGTCTCTAATAACAAATGTGGAAGTGTGTCATAAACAAGAAATACTGCCATAGCTCGTAGGGCTTTTTCAATAATTTGAGAAGGAGACAGACAGCAGGAAACTTAAGCAGCTAAAAAAAAAAAAAAAAAAAAAAAAGTGAACAGGAGGCAGAAATCCATCAGAGTAAAAGATACTCACTCTAAAGGACACAACTTCAAGGAAACAACCCTCCGGCCCACACCAGCTGCAAGGACTAAAATCCCCATTTTAGGAACAAGCTGGTTAGATACCTTTTTTTTTTTTTTAAAGATTTTTATTTATTTATTTGAGAGTGACAGAGAGAGAAAGAGGCAGATAGAGTGAGAGAGAGAATGGGCGCGCCAGGGCTTCCAGCCACTGCAAATGAACTCCAGACGCGTGCGCCCCCTTGTGCATCTGGCTAACGTGGGTCCTGGGGAATTGAGCCTCGAACTGGGGTCCTTAGGCTTCACAGGCAAGCGATTAACCGCTATGCCATCTCTCCAGCCCAGATACTTCTTATAACTTGAAACATATACACATACATACACACACACACATACATACTTACATATACACACATACACACATTTATAAACAGCTGTCTCTTACAATCAGAAAATGTTGGGTGGGAAAAGTACTTATTCTACCTACTGCAGAGGGTGATCACATGTTTGCTTAGGTGCTTATTACTTGTAACTGCCTTCAGAACTCCATCATAACTTCATAGACATAATGTGTTTTCACACCTAAATGCTATTTTCTAACAATCACCCATCATTTTCACTAGTCTTCCTCCAAATAATAAAGTTCTAGAACTGAGAAGCACTGAGATTATTCATTACAACCTCATTGGTAAGTAAGGAAACACAGGCCCAAAAAGATTAAGTAGTTTTTGTCTAAAATTTTTTCAGGAAGTTACTGCTAGGATGTACCCACCCAGTTGGCTGTAGTCATAGCTCTGTGACATAGCCTCACAGGTCAGATTTGGAGAAACATGCATATTAGAAAAATGTATAGTGAGTTCATAAGGTAGCCTCCTCTTCAGAGGAATTTGTATAGGTTTTGAAGCTATAACTGAAGGAAAATGTCAGACATTATATTAATATTATATTAATTATATTCCTTTCTAGTTAAGTTGCTCTACATATTTTAGGAGTCTCCATCCAGCTAGAGGCCTGTTACATACCAATTGTTTTCAATTAGGCAAAATAAATAAGTAAATATATAAATACATTAAAACGCTTTATTCATACATTTTAAAGTTCTTTGGCTCATTTCTAGTCCCAACTTAAGAGGATGTTGTATGCAGTTAATGACCTTAAAAGTAATTTGCTTTCTTGTTTTTTATTGCAAAAACAGAAACTTTAAGTAAGAAAGAAAGTTTTGGTAAAGAGGGGGAAATACTTTAAAGGGTCATGCTGATGTAAGATTTTAGTTTCTTTAAAGCTTAATTTACTTACCTACACATACACATCAACGGATGTACTAACTGTTTGATGCTTCAAAATAAAAAGGTAAAGTGCAGGGTTCACTAGATCAATGTGAAGTATCTTATGCTTTCTCCTCTTATTTTCTTTCTTTGTGAAACTCAAAGGCTCCCAAATACAATGCGCATTAAATACAAGTTACCAACATGAAATACAAGCGATCGGGAAGTCTGATGCCAATAAAAGTGACCATATGCGCTACACTGAAATGTCTTCAGGGTGTTCCAAGTACGGGGGTATATCAAGCCATCCTGGGTAACTCTAAAGGGTACCCCCCCACACACGAGGTCACCGAGAGGGCAGAGACAGGCGGGGCGCGACGCCCAGCAGCACCCCTAACTGAGCAAAGTTTCCGAGTGGAGCGGGGCGCGCGCCGCCCGGGCCGAGCCCAGGACGCCCGCGGCGCGCAGGTTCGCGGCTGGGCCACGCGCGACCCGCCGCTCCGAGCGACGGCCGGGCACGTCAGGAAGGGAGCGCCACCGGGGCCGGCCGGCGGACACACTGACAGACCCACCCCGAACTCCAGGCAGACGGGGCATCGCCGACGTGAAGAGCGGAGGGCGGGAGGGAGGAACGGGGGCACGCCGCGCATCCCGCCGCCTCCCCGGCCCCGGCCCCGGCCCGCGCGGGAGGCTCACCAGGTCCCTCCGGGCTGACGGACGCCGGGGCCCGGAGGGGCGGCGCTCCGCCCCCGGGGTCCCCCTGGGCCGGCTCCCTCAGGTAATCCTCGAAGCGCACCTGCCGGGCTTCGCCGCCGCCCCCGAGCCCCCACAGGCGGCTGGCCGTGCCCCGCAGCAGGCGCCCGCTCTTGCCGGTGAACGTGGTCAGGTAGTCCATGGTGCCGCGGCCCGGGCGGCGGGCCGGCCGCCCACCAGATCGACGGTTCCCGAGGCGGCGGCGGCGGCCGTCGCTGTAACGTGCCCGCCCGCCCGCCCGAGCGACCCGACCCGAGCGGACCGGACGGGACCCGGGGGCGGGGACTCCGCGCGCCTCCCTCGGGCCGGGGCGGGCGGGCGGGCGGGGGCGACCCTCGGAGACCCGGGGCGGACCATCTGCGAAAGCGCGGAGGGGGGGGAGCGGGACGCGCAAAACTTTCTGGAAACTTTTTCATGCTGTTCCAGACGGCGTGCCACGCATAGGATTCACTTCAGGAATTTTGTTCACACCATCCCAGAACGGATTCACGGTCAGAAGCCTGGCCTGGTGACTTTTAGGTGGTCCTGGTGACCGGCTCGTCCGCCCTCCCCGCGCCTCCCGCCGCAATGGATCAGGCCCGCCCCGCCCTGGCCCGCCCCAGACCCGACCGGACTTTCTGGACCGCTGGGGACCGGGCAGGAAGGACGCCCAGCCCCCTGCTGGATGGCCCGGTGGGGCCTGGAGGTGGCCTGGGGCGGCTTTGCTGGGGTTCCTTGAAATTCATGGGCCTGAGAGAGTTTTGAGAATGTTGTTTTTAAAAAAACAAAAGTTTGTGGTGTGGTGAGAGGAAGAGCCTTACAAAACTTGCAGCTTGCGCTTTTGGTGGAGGGGGGGCGGGGGTGAGGAGCAGTGGGGCAGTTGTAATGTAAAACTAATCGTAATTAAAGCCACAGCCTCCCTGAAAGTTCATTGTGATGTTGCGAGCTGATACCAGATTTGGCTTTTCACGCACCCCATCCAGTAGGACGAGGCAGTTAAGGGCTTGAGCAAGCATATCTGTTTTTGGGGACAAAGACACCTTGGCAGAGGAAGCGCAACGACTAAAGAAAGAACAGTGATATTTGACACATACTACCAGGTTTTGTTTCTGGTGAGATTGGGTTAGGCTTATCCACTTATAGCCCTTTTAGTTTTGTCACCCATTAAACAACCCCCTTTCTTGGAATCACTAATATATTAAAGAAAAGGCTAGAGTTATAATAAGGAAGTTCAAAAGCTAACTAAACAATGGAGTCTAAACAATGGGGAAGTTGATTATTGTACCCAGTTCCTGAACTACTGAAGATGATCACTACTGTGCTGTCTGCCTTCTGTTTTTTTTTTTTCCAATCAATTGATTTTTTTTCCATGCTCTCCCCAGCTTCTCTTTAAGTTCTTGCATGAACTTCATGATCCAAGATCAGTATCAAATGTTTCCCTTATTAAAAGTACAGAATGTGTGGGCAGCTTCCCTAGAATGTCTCATTTACAGTGTTTATGATGAAGACGTGAAGGAAATTACAATTTTCAGCATGCATCCATGTGTTCAAAAGTGTGACATAGGGCTGGAGAGATGGCTTAGCGGTTAAGCGCTTGCCTGTGAAGCCTAAGGACCCCGGTTCGAGGCTCGCTTCCCCAGGTCCCACGTTAGCCAGATGCACAAGGGGGCGCACGCGTCTGGAGTTCGTTTGCAGAGGCTGGAAACCCTGGCGCGCCCATTCTCTCTCTCTCCCTCTAACTGTCTTTCTGTGTCTGTCGCTCTCAAATAAATAAATAAAAATTTAAAAAAAAAAGTGTGACATAGTTTCACAAACTTGTTCCTATGTCTTTCTTTATCTCCTTATTGGTTAGCTGGGATAATGGACAGAACGTCTGTGAGCCCCAGAATCCATATGTTGAAATCCTAACCTCCAGTGTAGTGGTCTTTGGAGGTGGGATGTTAAGGATGCCATTAGGTCATGAGGATGAACTACCTCAGTGGATTTGTCCCCTTGTAAACATGATCCCAAAGAGTGCGCTCACTTCTCTGCAAGAGGAGAATGCACAGAAAAGGTGGTTTCCAACCATCAAGAGGGTACTCAACAGAATCTGGCCTTGCTGGCACCCTGATTTTAGACAGAGACTCTAGAACTGGAGGAACGAAATTTCTCTTCTTTATAAGCCACGTAGTAATGGCGCCTTTTGTTAGCATCCTAAGAATGGTAGCAAGTTTCTCTTGGTTTTTTTCTGAGCTTTACATTTAAACAGAAAGTATGCCCATACTTAGTACCACCTCAAAGTTCATTGAGAGTCTCAGTGTGCAAGCTACCTGGTAGCACAGGCCTGCAAGCCTAGCTACTCTGGAGGCTGAGGTGGGAAGATTCCAAGTTCTAGGTCAACCTCAGCAATTTATGAAGGCTGTATCTGAAAATGTGAGATGAGAGAACGAAAAACTTAGTAAGTTTTAATGAAAACAAAATATACATATATTGATTATATATATATATATATATATATATATGTTTTTTGAGGTAGGGTCTCACTCTAGCCCAGGCTGACCTGAAATTCACTATGGAGTCTCAGGGTGGCTTCAAACTCACGGCAATCCTCCTACCTCTACCTCCCGAGTGCTGGGATTAAAGGCATGAGCCACCATGCCCGGCTTTTTATGAAATTTTTAAAGAACTTTGATGACCTGGTGTAATCCTGATCGGCAAAAACGACATTATGCTTCTAAACTGTGTTTCACACCATTTTACCATATTTACTCTTTGCTTGGTGCTAAGCATATACAAATAATATTTGAATGTCTTATGCCTCATTAAATGTGTTTTTGTACCCAAATGATAGGATTATGCAGTCTATGTGTTCAGACAGTTTTATAGGTGGCTACCCTGCCAGTTTCTTTCTGCATCTAGAAGGCAGGAAGTGTTGGACAAAAATATACAACCTTTATGATTGAGTGCCTTACAGATTTTGATTTAAATTCTGTGGAACCCTAATGTCTTCTTCCATATCATCAGCTTCCTTTTTGATTGTTTGCATTTGTTGTCTAAGCGTCTTTATTCTGCTGAATTACAAAATTCATAACTCTGACATGTCACTTTGCCTTCTACATGACCCAGAAAATCCTAAGCCCTCAAATAGGATACTCATTTTTCATCCTTTTGATTCTTCATTTCATATATGAGCCTTTCCATTATTATTATTATGATTTTACTCCAAAGATGGGCCCTACTGCTTGCCATACCTCAATATCTACCTTTGATCTCAGTGTGGTTGAAACTGTGACTGCCAACATTGCCAGTCCTCCTACTACACTGTGCTTTCTCCTTCCACTACAGTTCTTGTCTTTCTACCATCAGCTACACAATTCCTATTGTCTCTTACAAAAAAAATGTTCTCTTGTATACACCATGCCTGTTTTCCTAATTATTTTTATTTATTTATTTGACAGAGAGAAAGAGGGAGAGAGAGAGAGAGAAAGAGAGAATGAATGGGAGCACCATGGCCTCTAGACACTGCAAACAAACTCCAGAGGCATGCGCTGCCATGTGCATCTGGCTAATGTGGGTCCTGGGGAATCAAACCTGGGTCCTTTGGCTTTGTAGGCAAATGCCTTAACTGCTAAGCCATCCTTCCAGTCACATGCCTGTTTTTGTAGGTTACTTTGTGTCTCATTTTTAAGATAGCTTTGTGGCCATGTAATTTACATTCCATAAATTTCACCTGTTAATTGTACAAATTGTACATTCATCACCCAAAACATCTGTGAACCTTTCTGTCACAGTAAAAAGAAAACATCCTATTAGTCACTCTGCATTTTCACTTACAGCCTTAGTCTACTTTATGTCTATGGATTGGCCTTCACAGGTATTTCATATGAATGGAATCATGCTCTTTAAAGTCTAGCTTTCATTTAGTATAATACTTCTGAGTCTTGTAACATCGCTCCTGTTGACTCCTGAATAATGTTCCACTGCACAGCTAGATCACATTTATTTGTTCATGTTAGGCATTGGGATTATTCCTATTTTATGGATATTATGATACATGTACTGAACATTATATATATATATATATATATATATATATATATATATACACACACACACACACACACACACACACACACACACATATATAATATATAATATGTAATATACAGTACACACACACACACACACACACACACATAGTTCTAAGTTTCTTTGTTGACATGTTTTTTCCACTTGGGCCTGTAAAAAAAATGACATTTCTCTAATCTACAGATTGTATATGTTCCTAGGAAAATGTCACCTGCTTTCCTTACAGAGATATAAAAAAAAAAAAACTCTCCTAATCAAATTCATATGGAATTTTAAGCAGACCCAATATATAATTTTTAAAAAAGGAGAATAAATTTGGAGGAGCTACACTTCCTAATTTTAACACAGTATATATATCCAGTAATAAACACTATTTTGGCACGATAGTGGGCATACAGATCAATGTAGATAAACATTCAGAAATAAACATTCTATGAAAAAATGACTTGGGACACAAAGACCATTAAATGGGGGGAAACTACTGTCTGCAGCAAAAAGCTTAGGAACAACTAGATATCTATCCATATTCCATAGAATGGACTTACCTCACACCACTAACATGAATTGAGTCAAAATGGATCAAAGACAAAGTATAAGAACTAAAACTATTAACCTATTAGAGAAAAACATGGGCAAATCTTCATGAGCTTTGATTTCACAAGGAACTTTTAGGGATAACACCAAAACTTAAAGAACAAAAGAAAAGCACTTTATTCTCAGTCAAAGAAATGCAAACAACTGTAAATAAATGTTTTTCTTCTATCTCAACACTGAGGGTGAAAAGTTAGTAATATTTCTGTGACAGCAAGGTAAACTGCTTTTGTACATAAGTGGCATGTGTGGTTAAGGAGACATACTTCCTGTAGAGGGCTGCTTGATAGAATCTATCCACATTTTAATGTTTTATTTTTTTATTTACTTATTTATGAGAAAGAGCAAATGGGCACTATAGAGCCTCTAGCCACTGCAAATGAACTCCAGACATATGCACCTTCTTGTAAATCTGGCAATCGAACCTGCATCCTTAGGCTTCACAGGCAAGTGCCTTAATGGCTAAACCAATTCTCCAGCCCTCTATACAAATTTTAAAATATACACCTCTTGATTTAACAATTTCACTTCTTGTAAAAAGTCTTGTATATGTATGAAATTATGCAATTTTATATTCACAATGACAGAATAGTGAAAATGTTTTAGGTGATAATAAACAAATAAAACATTACATGTCCATATAGTATTCAGCAACTAAAAATTAGTAGTTCTTGCTGAAAATAATAACATATAGTTATAACATCAGCACTTGGAAGACTGAGGCAGGAAAATGGCTAATGCCAGCCTGGCCTGTGTATTAAAACTCTAACTGTAAGGGGGGGGGAGAAAGATTCTTGATAGGATTAGGAAAAAAATCTTGAAAAAATATTTTTGAGGAGGAAAGCAAGATGCAGGATTCTTCACATAATATATTTCCATCTTACAGAACAGAATCAAAGCTGTATGCTTAGATGTGTGAAAACAATTTTGTTAGTGTATATAAGAAGCTAGTGCTCAACCCTGGTGGTACAGGCTTGTGATTTCAGCTATTTGTAGAGGATGGAGGATAGAAAATGAAAGGCCTCCCCACAATACAAAGTTAGTTCAAGGCCTGGCTAGACAACATACTGAGATCCTATTATATACATTATAATGAGATCCTATTATATACATGCATGTGTATATGAATGGGAATATGACACAGTGATGAGTACCTAACATGTATGAGGCCCAAGGTTCAATCCGCAGCACCACAAACAACAATAATAAATGACCAGCATCAACAACAAAATGGCTAACAGCTGAGGGTGAGAGGGAACATGCACAATGACGGCCTATTCAAAATGTTTTTCGAAGTTAAAAACAATCTTATTTCTATGAGCCTACTCTGATTGATAGGAAGTTGCTAGATTGTCCAATGCCAGACTACTGTTGTTCAGCCCTGGTGAAAGAATTCTTGAGATGAGGTCATGTTTCTTCATCATTAGTAAGAATATAATCCATGTTTTCTCTCTAAGAGCAATCCTTATATCAAGTTAGGTCACCTAAACCTAGGATACATGGCTCAGAGTGCAGTACTGCCTCACCTCTAAGAGCACAGGCCCTTAGTCTGCACTAGATTCTGGCTTCCCCACTTAGTAGCAGTGTGATAGGAAACCACTGACTTAGCCTCTCTGTCCTTCCTTCAGGCTCCTTACCTGGAAAGAAAGGAAGTGTAGCCAATGTACCCAGACAAGTGCCTGCAACATATTAATATCTTAGCAGAACTACTTTACCTTTGCCTGGTCTTGTGTGTGTTTTCTCTCCAGATTTTAAATTAAAAGAGAAATGTTTAACCAAATGTACACACAGAAAAAAAAATTCAATTAATATAGAAGGCTGTATAGTATTATTTTTTTAAGAATAAAACTCTATAGTTTTATTTTTACCCTTCTGGGAGCGCTCTCTCATATATGTCTCCCTCCCTCTCTCTCTCTCTCTCTCTCTCTCTGTGTGTGTGTGTGTGTGTGTGTGTATACATATATGTATATCCTGAGCTTTATTCCAATTTATCTGAAACTTTTGATATTTACTCATATGTGAGCAATTTCATTGTTTACATAGTTTCAGAAATGAACTTATTATCCATTGAACAAAGCTGTGCTATGACTTGTGAGAATATATGACTGTATCACCTTTATTTCAGAAAAGATATATGAGGTACAAACTTATTGTAAATAATCTTGTTTACTAGCTGTAACTTTGTACACTAATATATTGAGGCTATTAGCTAGCTACAATAGTTTCTCTAGGTGCATCAGAATTTTAAGAAATTATGCCCCAATGATATCATTACTTTAAAGGAAACACTTTAGTTTCATTTTGGAAATAACAATTTCAGTATCTAATTTTAAAATATTATTGATAACTAAGCTTAAAGTATGAAACTTTCAAATACCACAATTATATTGCTTTGTCTTTTTGTTTTAAGTGTTTAAAGCCAGGCTCTCATTCATGTTAAGCAAATACCATACCACTGAGACACATCCAACTGACTAAGCAAAGATAATTACTGCTTAAATGATGAACTCAGTTAAAAAAAAAAGTACCAAAAAAACTAATAAAATGGCTCTGCTTTTAAATTTTTTGTTTAAAAACTTTTAAGTTAATTGGGTGTGTGTGCATATCCATGTGTGCAGGTGCATAAATGTGCCACTAGGCACATGTGGCAGTCAGGGGACAGCCCTGAGGTGCTGGTGCTCTTCTTCCACTTTCTTGTGGCTGTGAGCAAACTTCATTCTAGTCTGTGCAGGCTATGTTGGGAGTATAGACACATGTGCCACTTTGTGTCAGTTTATTTTTTTAATTTTTTTCATTTATTTTTATTTATTTATTTGAGAGCAACAGAGAGAGAAAGACAGAGAGAGAGAGAGACAGAGAGAGAGAGAGAGAGAGAGAGAGAGAGACAGAGAGAGAATGGGCATGCCAGGGTCTCCAGCCACTGAAAACGAACTCCAGACGCGTGCGCCCCCTTGTGCATCTGGCTAACATGGGACCTGGGGAATTGAGCCTTGAACTGGGATCTTAGGCTTCACAGGCAAGCACCTAACTGCTAAGCCTTCTCCCCAGACCTGTTTCAGTTTTATGTGGGTGCTGGAGAATCAAAGTTCTCCCCAGCCACTCTGATTTTATTATGATACAAAATAATATATTTAGTTAAATGAAATTAACCAAAACTAGATAACCAAAAAATTGCTCTGTGATTTTTATACTTTCAATAGGTGAAGTATTTATATTTTATGAATACAATTAACTGATTTGTTGGATTGCACTGGTTAATGGCTGAAGACGTGGTTAATACTCTCTGTTTGTAATATATTTGTTTCTTCCCAGGTCCCATCTCTGAGAGTCATATTCTACCCAAGCTCCCCCAGTGAAAGACCACTTCTTGATTTTTTTTATGAAGATGTCATCAAATGGCTTTTCTATTAATACTCTCTTCCTGGCATACTTCCTGGCTCACTAAAACTGTTATGAGTAACTGCAACATTGTAATCATTGTGTTTTGAAAGTACTTTTCATGCCTAAAATATTGGATCTTAATGTAGATGGGATTTAAGAGAATGCAGAGCTATTACACATTGAGAAAATAGATACTGAGGTATCTGAGCACCATGCATTTGTCTACAAAGCAAACTAATAAATATCAGATCTATGTTCTCATTAAAAGGTTAGCTATATTAATATACTCAGCCAATAACTACATTCTGAAAGAGAAGAATAAAAGATAATTTTTGTCAAGTCAGAGTAATCATGTTGAATCATGTTGACCTGGAAACTGTTTTATGAGATAGAAGTGTCAGTACTCAGATTTCTGATGCAATAAGCAGAAACAGGGATAGAATCAATGAAACGGACACTAAGCAAAGAGGTTTTAAATGTTAAGAACCAGCAAATGCATCTCTTTCACAATAGTACATTGAGGCCTGTCAGTAAACCACAGTCCGTCTTGGTACAGAGCCACATTGGTTACCCTTGATTTTAACCCTTTCTTTTTTCAATGCCTCTGTTTCTCTCTTCACAAACAGGATTTTGTTAAAATTCCTTATCAAATGTAAGACCCTGATTTGTGTTAAATCAAAGAGGAAATGATAGGTTATTTAGATATATCCTTGATTACACTGAATGACATGTGATAAAGATTGAATATAGCCCTTCAATAGAGTAGAAATGAACCTGATATTGACTTTTAAAAATTTTCTCTGGTACATATCCTGGATATATACTCAATACAATCCCTACTAAACACCAAATAACATATTACTTAATTTCAAAAACTACCTGAAAAGTGTTAACACCCACCCCTGTCAGAAAGCTACCTGATGGCAGTGAAGCCAAACAAGGACTGGCAATATCATTATTAAAAATTATAATTAAAATCCGGGCATGGTGGCACACGCCTTTAATCCCAGCACTCGAGAGGCAGAGGTAGGAGGATCATCATGAGTTCGAGGCCACCCTGAGACTACATAGTGAATTCCAGATCAGCCTGGACTAGAGTGAAACCCTACCTTGAAAAACTAAAAAAAAAAAAAAAAAAAATTATATTTAAAACCTAAGCCACAATAATTCACATCAACTTACCATGAAACTATTTCAGTGCTATTTTTATATCCTATTGAAGGTTATAATTACAATTATGTAATTACAGCCTGAAATACTCCATACCTGAAATGAGGCAGCTTCTTGGACTTCCGGATCAATTTCACTCAGCTCATTGAGCAGGTGCCAAGGAGTATTACCTTGTCTACCTAATGCTATGGAAACTCAACAAAGGAGTTTGGGAACAATGGATAATCAGAAACTCCAAAGGAGAATATAATATCATGAAGACAAACATTCTCATTCCTACCCTTGGAAAGGTTTCCTTTTTAGCCTTTTTCCTGTGAGCTATAGCATGGAGTGTATCTGCAGGTAGATTGCATTCTGCATTCACTGCATGGAGTGGTCTCTCTCTCCAGCCTACTTTTTTTTTTTTTTTTTTTTTTTTCGAGGTAGGGTCTCACTCTATCCCAGGCTGACCTGGAATTCACTATGGTGACTCAGGGTGGCCTTGAACTCACAGCGATCCTCCTACCTCTGCCTCCCAAGTGCTGGGATTAAAGGCGTGTGCCACCACGCCTGGTGAGTCTCCAGCCTATTTTTTGAAACCCTTCTTTTCCAACTTTATTCTATTTCTTTTCTTTTCAACCTTGTAATTGGTCTTCACATGTTCCTCCAACTTATTGCATCTACTTAATAGAAAATTTTTACTAACTGTTTTCAGTTTAAAGGGATGATAAGAGAAACACATTTGTATTTTATCAATGCCTTGTTTTTTATGTCAATTTTAGATAATACTAGGCATTTTAACTTATTTGGCTTTTAATTTTTTTTAATTAATTAATTTATTTATTTGAGAGCGACAGACAGAGAGAAAGACAGATAGAGGGAGAGAGAGAGAATGGGCGCGCCAGGGCTTCCAGCCTCTGCAAACGAACTCCAGATGCATGTGCCCCCTTGTGCATCTGGCTAACGTGGGACCTGGGGAGCCGAGCCTCGAACCGGGGTCCTTAGGCTTCACAGGAAAGCGCTTAACCGCTAAGCCATCTCTCTAGCCCTTGACTTTTAATTTTTAGATTACTTAAATTAGAATTATGTAAATAATTTGTCTATAACTTTTGTATTTTAGGAAAGTAATAGAAAATGGAAGGAAAAAATGTAAAAAAAAAAAAAAAGCAAAATACAAATCTGGGTGAACCTAACTGTATTGCCACTTATTAGATGCTTTATGCCAAAATAGAAGTTTCTAGCTTCAGCCTTTGACCAGGAACTAGGCTATTTGTGGGTGTTGTGGGGGATGAACTTGGAGATATCTCAGTAGTAGACAAAGTGAGGGGAAGCCACCAGAAGACTGTTTATCAGTCCATTGCTCTCTGAGTGCACATGCCAGGTAACAATGTCAGTGTTTTGTCAGCAGTCCATCTCTTTTAGCCAGGGTACACAGCAGTAAGCCAACCATGTTGAGCATGCTACCTGAAGAGAATAGAACTTAAATCTTTTTCTCAGGATGTATGGGGGGGGGTTCTTTATTCCCCACATGTCCAACCCATACACCATCTGAAACAGATTTTAATGATGTCAGGTGAATCTGCCAAAAAGTAGTCAGCAGATAGGCAGAGAAACCTCAACCCAGGCAGACAATCCTTAAGTGACCACTCAGCACTAACTGAGACACCTTGGATTTTTGAAAAGAATCACTTATTGGTCACTTTCTCCTCCTTCCCAGAAAACACACACAGAAATAAATCATATTAAAAAGTGGGGTTATTTGCTACCTTTAACAAGCTTAAAGGTGATTTTGGCTATTTCCACCCCATTCTGAGGAGAGAAACAGGGCATGACTATCTATCCACCCACCATCTTTTATCTAGGGATAAACTAGCTGCTGGATAGCCAACACCATCACCAACCTTTATTTAATGAGGTGAACAAGCATTTATTGGCTGTCACTTTGTACTTGCTCTCTTAGTTCCCTCAGAATCAGGAAGGAAGGGGCGGGAGTGAGATTCTTAAAATATAAATAGAAAATAAAATATTGTTAGGACATCAGATTGAACTGCAAGCACAAGGTTTATGTGTCCTTATGAACTTTCTAATTTTTATTTCCTCTCCTTAATCCATCCTTAGAACTGCAAGACCCAGTAATTTTAAACCCAAATATTGAATCACTGCCCCTCCTCTCATTAAAAACACACTGGCTTGAAATAATTCCTGTTGTTAATAGGAATGATCTGTAAGAGAACATTTTAGTGCAAATTCCCCAGTAATACTCAGGGACATCAAATTCAGTTATAGTGTTGATAACTCAGGATTCTTCATGTGTTTAGTTATTAACTAAGTTTTAGATATTGCTAGTTTATATTTCTTCCAAATGATTTTACATATTTACTTCATGTAAATCATCACACACTAACTTAGAAATTAATTCTGACAGTCATTAAGCTGAAGTGACATGTTTAACACACACCTGTACTAAAGAACAGCCTCTGCCTATAACCCTTGTCTCAGCAACCACCATGGGGCGTCCTCTTTGTATAGCCACAAGGTATTGGTGCTCCATGCAGTATCTATCCCTGAGCATCTGTGGCTCAGAGTTCTTGCCTGCACCTCACTGAAACTGGAAAGATAATATGAGTAAGTTTACTGAAAAAATGAACACTTCCTACAGCAAGCTATAGGTTTTGGGATTGTTTTGGCAGTATAACATAAATTGAGCCTACCTTGAATGCTACAAGGATTGAACAAATACTTAGTTCACATTATTTAATCACATATGAAATTAAAACACTAAAGAGCACTAGATTTATAGTCAGTCTAATGAATTCTTTTCTCCAGGCATTTTCTGTAGTTTCTACATGCTGAAAAAATCACAAAATTATTAATTGCTTTTTATATTTTTTGTACATTGATAAGGATCTTCTCTATGTTGTACACAAAGAAAGGTGCTTGCCTGCAAAGCCTAATGACTGAGGTTCAATTCCTCAGTACCCACATAAAGCCAGACACACAAAGTGGTGCATGCATCTGGAGTTCATTTGCAGCTGCTGGATGCCCTGGTGCACCCATTCTGTCTCTCTTCTCTCTCTTTCTCCCTGCTTGTAAATAAATAAGTAAAAATATTAAATATTTTAAAAAGAAACCAACAAATAAAAGTGAATAGAACAGTAACCCACTAAAGCTTAAAAATAATCAATCAATTATGCATACTTTGCAATGTGAATATTTCATTTCAGCCTGGTTCTTTCAATAAGAGTCCGTATGATCAGAAAATATAAACATAAACTTATCAAACACGTTTCCTTATGATATCATTTTTATATTTGACATATTCATCTCATCTAAAACTGTACTAGAATTAGGTTTAAAGGAATTATTTTTTAGAACTATGAAGAAAGTCTTAATTCATATTTGTGGAGGGACCAAAACTCAAAGCATACTAGACAAGCACGTCACCACTGAACTCCATCTCCAACCCTGAGTATCAGTTCTCTTTTAAATGATTCCCTTAAAATATTGGTAACAAGCTGGGCATGGTGATGCATGCCTTTAATCTCAACACTCAGGAGGCAGAGGAGGAGGATTGCCAAGAGTTTGATGCCACCCTGAGAATATATAGTGAATTCCAGGCTAGAGTGAGACCCAACTTTGGGAAAAAAATAAAATAAAAAAAAAAAAAAAAAACTTAACCTCAGGCTTGAGGGGATCCTTGTCTATGTGGTTGAGTTTCTCAGTTAATAGGTTAATTGGTCAAAGCCCAGGGATACCCCAGTGTCCCACACTAGGAAATGAACAGGGCCAGAAGAACCCAGGACTTTCCTATGGAGATTACTACTACATCAAGTTTCTTTCTCTCTTTAACTCAATTATTTTTCACTCTCCCAGTTTATCCAAATATTTGTTGAAGTACAGTGATGACCCAATATTTTCTATTTCTATGATATATTTTTCTGATTCTTATTAAATCTAGATCAGACTATTTTGACTGATCAATTTAAAATGTTTCCCTACAATTTGAACAATAAATGGTGTCTGTATGAGCTTTTCTATGATGAGAAATGTCATAATAAAAATACACTTTACCTCAGTCTTTTCTGGCCTGAGCAAATTTAGATTTGTTTTCCTCAGGTTTCATCCTGTTCTTCTAGAGCAGAAAATGGAACACTGTGGCTCATGGAACTAGACTTGCCTTCTACTGTTTTTGTATTTTTTATTATTTATTTATTTGAGAGCAACAGATAGAGAGAGAAAGAGGCAGACAGAGAGAGAGATAGAAAGAGAGAGAGAGAGGGCATGCCAGGGCCTCCAGCCACTGCAAGGGAACTCCAGACATGTGCGCCCCCTTGTGCATCTGGCTAATGTGGGTCCTGGGGAATCCAGCTTCGATCCACGGTCCTTAGGCTTCACAGGCAAGTGCTTAACCACTAAGCCATCTCTCCAGCCCCCTTCTACTGTTTTTGACAATTAAGTTGTATTGGAACACAATTCTGTGCACTTATCTATGTATTTGTGGCTACCATGAAGGTGTAACAGCTGTGTTGATTAGTTGTGACACAGAACATAAAACCTCAAAGGCATAAAATATATACCTCCTCGTTTGTTTAAGAAAAGTGTTCTGTTAATCTGTTGTAGTTTGCTGAGGTACTTTTGAAGCTACTTGATTCTTTCATCCATAGTCATTTAATATCCCTTTGCTTGAGTCAACCACACACCCGCCTCTATCAAGTTGTTCATGCAAGTGTTTATTGGAATATGGTCAAGAAGAGGCACAAGAAACTACCTTCAGGGTTGACAATAATTTCTCCTCATTGGATACTTCAAAGAAGCATGAAACCATGGGATGGTTAGCATCGCCTAGCTCTCATTTATCAATAGTGTATAAGAATGTACATGGTGGCACACACTTGTTACATGTCTTCAGTGCACATAAGAACATGAGAAATGGACTACAAATAATCACTCTTTTCCTCTTCCCAACTTCTTTCAAGCCTACAATCCTCCTATATCCTTTGATTTTATTTCAATTTCATGTATTTATTTTTTGGTTTTCGAGGTATGGTCTTACCCTAGCACAGGCTGGAATTCACAATGTATTCTCAAGGTGGCTTCAAACTCAATATCAGTCCTCTTACCTCTACCTCCCAAGTGTTGGGATTAAAGGCATGCACCACCACACCCGGTTTCAATTCCATGTTTTGAACTCTGCACCATTCGTGTAAGTAAAACTGGATGAGAGATCTCCCACTATGCAATTGGAGAATAGGTAACTGTCATCAAAGCTGATTTTTCTTCCTTAGGGACATAGTGACACTCAAGTCTATATTTCTCAGTTTTCTTTTTGGTAAGGGGGTTCTCAAGAAAATGTTTGATTTGTTTACTTTTGCCCTCTAAATATTTATGTACATATATTAGTGCTTCTCTCACCTTTGGTCAGAGAAGCTTCTTTTGCAGTTGGTAGTGACTACTGGGTAGACACAAAACATACCAGAGTGCTAAGAAAAAGTGACTCTTGAGTGCTTAGTACTAAAGAAGACATTAATATCATGCCCTGCCAAGATTCAGGAAACACAGAAGGAGACAGGGACATAAGAATGTAAGAACCAAGACTGCTTTAGAATGCAGTCTCCTGGAAATGACCTGGCCATTGAACTCATGACCTCACAGTGACTAACCTATACTTTATTGGACCCATCATCATTCTGACAAGGATGATGGTAGAGACATGAGATTCCCATCCTTCCCTCAGGAGTTATTGACAATGGTTTCTTGGAAAGCAGGAGATTTTTCTATAGTGGTGTAGCCACTGCCAAGTTTGATATACTCTGGCAGTTTCATATAAATGACTAAACTCAATGGATTACATGCACAAAAAAACATCAAAATATAAGAGGGAATAGTTGGGAAGAATGGGATCAGTGGAAGAGGGTCAAGGGGAGGGGACAATAAAAAAGTAATAGAAGGGGACTGTATTCAATTTATATGCAAGAATACTACTTGTAAATAGAAATACTTTAAAAAAATATTCATTCATTGTGTTCTTGAATTTGGTTTTTGGTGTGGTATTTTCTCTCATTAGGCCTTAGTTATAGTCTTTCAAATTAGGTTAAAGGTCTTATGTGTCTCTCTCTCAACTACCATGTGTTGAGGACAGAGACACTCATTGCTCTAGAGAACATGGCCTGGTACACAATAACCACCCAGTACTATGGCTGTTGAGTGAATTAAAGGAATTATACTCATTCTCTAAACTTAAGCCATTCTACTTTTGGACAATCCAATAAGTTGTAGAAAAGGTAGTAAAGTTTCCTCTCTTCATTATTTCCTCTCTTCATCAATTATTAACTGATATTTCTTTTCTTCAATCAACCATTGTTACATATAGTTTGATACCTGTAAAACATTTTTATCCTTTTTTTTTTTTTTTTTTTTTTTTTTTTTTGAGGTAGGGTCTTGCTCTAGCCCAGGCTGTCCTGGAATTCACTATGTAGTCACAGGCTGGTCTTGAACTTATGGCAATCCTCCTACCTCTGCCTCCTGTGTCTGGGATTAACTTCATGCATACCTATGAAATTCAGATCTGTCTGCTGTAGAACACAGATATCCAATAGCATACTTCTCAACTGACTTTGATGTAAGTCAATATTTTAAATTAATACAGGTCTCTGATTATGTGTATTATGGTTTTACGTTTGTGACAGTTTGAATGTATGGCCCCATAGAATCAGGTATTTTATTAAAATTGAGCTTACAACTGGAGTCCCTACTAGACAGATCCTGTCTATGGGGGCAGGGGCATGTCACAGGTGGCAGATCTGAAGTGCAGCCCTTAAGGTGTGTGGACAGCAGTTTGGAGCTCTGGCTGTTTGTGCTTTTTGTGGTGCTGGCTGTTGGTGATGTCACTGTGCTATGAGTATGGAAGTCAGCCAGCTTCTTCTACCCTTGATGGTGTTCTCCCTGGGATTTGAAAGCCTGAAATAAATCCTTTCCTCTTACAAGTTGCTTTTGGTTGGGTGTTAGTCCAGCAATGTGAAGTTGACTACAACAATGTTGTTACTGAAAATTTATTCCAGAAAAGAGAACATTATAGCACCATCTTGTAAGGGATCATTAGATAGCAGCAGTGAAGATATGTCAGCCATTTACTGTGCCAGACACTGTACTGAGGGGTTCTCACATTCATTTTCACTTACTCTTCACATTTGTTCTGGGAAGGAGGTGAAGTGGGACCCCTTTTATGGACAAGGATACAGGGACTATAGAAGTTTAGGAAAGAAGTAGTTTCAATTAAATCAGTCAAGAGTCTCTGGGTGTTCTTTTAACTTACACAGACATCAGATGGGTTTTCAACCAGAGGCAACACTATACCACTCAAACCAGTATCACCTGATAAATAAGGATCACAGTTCTATATGAATTGCAGATAATTTTTTTCACATAAGTCAATATTGAATGTTACATGTGACATAAGTATACATAAAGTTACTTGATGTCTATATGAATTATAAAATCACCAAAGTATCCTCTTAATAGTCCTATCCCTAGGGATGGCATGACAATGGCTGAAGAGACTGTGTTTGCTAAGCTGAGGGTGTGCTGCTGGAACCTAGTAATTCAATAGAAAGGGTACTACTAAAGATGCTACTTTAAGACTTATCAGGCCAAAAGTATCAAGAGTGTCCACATGGACAATGCTGGTCTAGAGGATGTTGGGAAGGAAGAATACTCCTTTTACCACATCATACCTTTGGGGACTTTTATCATCCGTTTTTTAAAAAGCTTATTGTATCCTAAATCTGGTCACAGAAATTAATACTCATTAATACTGACTTTGGTATGTTGTACATGGAGACAGCATCTTCCCTGGCCCTGGTATGTCTCCATCTGACAGATATGTGGGACACACTGATGCTGTTTTGTACCTGGTTTTCTTTGCTCATTCTTTCAGCTCCATGTTTGTACTTCGTAGCTTCTAAAGCTACTTGGTTCCACTTAAGATACCCCACATGTGTACTTCACAACTTCCAAAGCCATGTGGTTCCATTTAAGTCACCCTCCTTCTGAAGACTTCTTTGCACCCATTAACCCAGTTGTAATTAGCACAGAGAGATGCGGGACTGAAAAGAAGTGTGATATGAGTCCATATGTTGCAAGGATAAGACAGCTGTATGCAGAATCTCTTACTGCTAACAGAATGACACTTCTTTAGCTAGTAAAATTGTGTGCTGGAAACACCATTAAAAGGATAGGATGCATTTAATAACTCCTATCATCCATACAGATTCTTGCTTCAAACCTTAGCAAAAATCCTGAAATGAATTTTTACTTTAGTGCCTTCATAATGAGTTTTTATTAGCTTGTTACAAATAAGTCTTAAGTAAATATAATTTATAATAGGAATATTTTAGCTTGATTTTAGGACATGTAAAAGCTTAATGGGTATTATTTCATATATTGTAATGAAGTATATGTATTTTGTTGAAAATGTTCTATTCCTTTAAATATTTGAATTATACATTGACTTACTAACACAATTTGAATTTCAAGATTTAATTTGTCTTTCTCAGATATCATTTAATATGCTAACTTTATGATGATTTTTAAAACTGATTTGCAAAGTAATAATATTTTGTGTCATCAAATGATAAAGTTTGAATTATTTCTCAGAGCAAAGATGTACTATCCAGACATGGCTGTGTAAATTTTAAATCCAAGATTACTGTGCTTAAAAATTGTCCTAATCATTACTCCCCCCCCAAAAAAGATGAGATTATGAGCTTGGATAAAATAAAAAGAGTTTAATTCATGTGACTTGAAAGCAGAGGGGCAATGGCATGTGGGAGGGGGCTGGTAGAGAAGGAAAGGGGAAGTCAACAAAAGAAAGTGCATATGAAAATGCCATACTATAACATACTTTCTATGCTGGTTTAAAGACTAATAATAACTTCTGGTCAAGATGGTTGACTTTTTTTTTTTTTTTTTTTTTTTTGAGGTAGGGTCTCACTCTGGCTCAGGATGACCTGAAATTCACTATGAGTCTCAGGGTGGCCTCGAACTCATGGTGATCCTCCTACCTCTGCCTCCCAAGTGCTGGGATTAAAGGCATGTGCCACCACGCCTGGCAAGATGGTTGACTTTTAACCAAACTTGAAATTCCAGAAGAGAAGGAGACAAGGCCTTGGGGCTCAAGTACAAGAGGGCTCTTTCCAGACATCCCCCTGGATGGGCACAGGGGTGCACAGATTGGAATATGCTAGATTTCTTCATGCTCTGATGTCTGCAGCACAGCTAGGTATCAAGGCCAAGTACTGGCAGGCATTATGGGTGTGTGATCAGCCTTCCTCTTAGATGGGGGACCAGCCCATGGAGCAGGCTAGGAACAGGGTCTTGGGCATGCACTCCTGAGGGCAAGTGCCCAGAGCTCCATGTGGGCATGGATGGTTTGTTCCCCTGATCTCCATGGGTGGATCACAACTGGAGAGAACCAATGTTGAAAGTCTTACAGACCTCTACACAGGTGGCAGGAAGAATGCTACCAGAGAAGTGAGCTGTGGCCAGTACCACATACTTCAGAGCAAGCAATTAGCCCTGGGCTGGGGCCTGTGCTTAGTACAGCTCTACTACCTACTGTGCTTGGACAACAGGTGGAGAGTTTGGGCACTCACATGTGCTGGTGGGTAGCACAATATTCATACAACCAGTGGGCTGCACTGAGCTCCATGCATTGGCACAGCTGGGGGTCTCATAGGCTCAAGGTCTCCCTGACCTACACCCCTCCTCCTGCTAATGGAAAACCTCCAAAAAAGGCACAGTTGGGCCACAGGTGCTGAGGCTGCCTGACTACCACACACTGTCTGATTGGAGCATACAAACAGGCAATCTGACTGAATCCCACACTGACTAATAGGAAACAAGAACTTGCACAAGTGAGTGATCTCTGATCCATGCATGCAAAGGGGTCCTCACCAAAGAAAGGGTGCTTTCTGCACAGTCCATGAGCTAAGAGAATGTAGCGTGGGATCACAGAGTCCTACACCACTCCCACACCCACATGAGCCAGACAGACCTACATATCCTCTGATTAAGGCCCATTCCTTAGTGGGATTCACCCTCCTTCCTCCCAGCCTGCCACCAGCAGCTACAGCCATCAATTGGGTAGCATAGGGAGAACAAGACCTTGCACAGACACAGACTAGACCAGGCCTCCCAGAGTCTCTCCCAGAACTTCGGAGGACAGCCCACAGAAGGAAAATCCTCTCTAGATCCAAGGGCACCAAACCAAAACTTGAAGATATAATGCTGATTCACTTCCATCTGGATCTAACCAGATCAGATCACTCATTGTTGATCAATAATAGCTACAATTCACTAAATCCAAAACAAAACATCTATTCCAAGATGGGAAAATTTCAATGCCAAGAGAAATTCTAGACAAGCGAAGATCTCTACACCAAGAATACCTATCCCCACAATGGATGATTTCAATGAAAACACAGTAGATAGACCAGACATAGAATCTCAAAATGAAAACACAATAAACATACTACAAACTTAATGAGAACATGACCAAACAGGAAAACCTAAAACCCAAATCATACTAAATGGGAAAATATTTGAATCATCCCAATTGAGATTGGGATTGGGAACAAGACAGGGGTGCCCACTCTCACCACTGCTCTTCCACATTGTACTAGAAGTTCTAGCCCAAGCAGTAAGACAAGAGAAAGAAATAACAGGAATAGAATTTGGAAAGAAAGAAGTCAAGCTAGTCCTACTCATAGATGACATGCTCTTATACATGAGTGACCTGAAAACCTCTACCAAAACAAACAAACAAACAAACTTCTACAAGTGATAATTCTTTCAGCACTGTGACATACAAAATCAACACATGAAAATCAGTACTTTCTCATATGATAAAGACACACACATGGAGAAAGATATCAGCAAAGTTGTCCCATTTTATCTATCTATCTATCTATCTATCTATCTATCTATCTATCTATCTAATCTATCAAATCTATCTATCTATCTATCTGGCTGTCTGTCTATCTATCTAATCTTATCTATCTATATTTTAGACTATCTCTAACCAAGGAAGTGAAAGACCTATTCAATGAAAATACAAAAACACTGAGAACAAAATTGAGGTGGACACCAGAAGATGGGAAGACCTCCCAAACTCACAGACTGGTAGAATTAATTTGTGAAAAAATGTCTCAAAATTTACATTGATATACAAAAGGCATCAAATATCCTAAACTATCCTCAGCAAACAAAACACTGCTGGAGGTGATACCATAACAGATTTCAAGTTATAATACAAAGCCATAGTACTAAGATAGCATGGTCCTGACAAAAATAGACATATAGATCAGATGAACAAAATAGAAGACCCAGGCCTTAGTTCAAGCAACTGTAACTACCTGATCTAAAGGCAGCATTTTCAGCAAATAGGGCTGGGGAAATTAAATATCCACATGTAGAAAAATGAATCTAGATCCATTTATCTCACCTTGCACAAAAATCAACTCCAGATGGCTTAAGGATATTAATATAAGAACTGAAACTCTATAACAACTGGCGGAAAAAGGAGGGCGAATTCTCTGAGATTATAGCAATGGGGAAAGACTTCCTAAATAAGTTCCCCAGTAGCTCAGGAAATTAAACAAACACCATACCAGTGGTATCTCATGAAAGTAAAAAAAAAAATTAAAAAGTACAGACAGGCATACCATTAACTGAGCCACCAGACAGCCCACAAAATAGGAGAAAATCTTTTCCGCCTATACCTCTGACAGAGGCCTAATATTTAGAACCAACAAATAAATAAATAATAAGCAGTTAAATAAATCAAATTATCCACTTAAAAAAATGACCAGAGACAGAAAGCCAAGCACCACATGTTCTCTCTCATATGTGGATCCAAGCTACAAATGTTTGGACTCATATGTAAGTTTGAATAAAACTTGGTAGCACAGGCCAGTAAGCTGGAAAGAGACTATAAGACAGGCTAGTGAAGGGAGGAATTAAGGAGAAGATATTATATATCTATAAGTAGAAGAACAGATTACTGGGGGTGGAAAGGCCTAAGTGAAGTCAGGGGAGATTGAGTAAAGGAAGGGTGTGGGGAGGGCTAATAAAACTCTAAGTAAGTATGAATAAGTCATATGGAAACTTACTTTTTTGGACAGTAGTGCACCCAGAAGCCATAGATTGTGACTAGAAAATTTTCTGGGCCAATGATGGAATACTTCCAGTGAGTTGTTGGCTATGGAAGCCCCTGATGCCCCCAAACATTACAGGCCATTGCCAAGGCTCTTAGTTTTGCACCAGGAAAAGATGGTAAGACCCTACTGATGAACATGCCACATGATTGATCTACAAGATCACTGAAAAATCTTGCTAGAGCTGAGCTGAAAACCTCCTCCATTTAGACTGGCTGACAGAAAACTGGAAAAAACTACATTGTATGCAGCTCCATGGGAGAGAATGAAGTCATCAGTGGAGATAAAGAACAGTGACACTGCAAGTCTTAGGTTTGGCCAGCCAGGCCAAATGAGCCAACAGGTGCAATAGTGGCATGTCTGTTATGAGGGCAACTCACAACTTTCTAATTGCAATGGAGGCCTGCTCCATGGGAGGGAATACATGTCTGATACTGGACACCCATGATGGGGGAAGTCATGAGCCCTTGGGGTGTAATGTCTGCTGGTATCTGGCTAAATGTATATATTATGCTCACTAAACTTCCAGGTAAGCTCATCTCTTAATGTTTATACCCATATATTAATGTTATTCTCATTTGTGGTTAGCGAAGCTTCTCTTTTCAGATGGCTGTGATGTCTGGGATGACTCAAAAGGCACCATAGTTCTGAGGAAAAAAATGACAGAGGAGTGCTCAGCACTGAAACATCTCTATCACACCTTCCAAGGGTCAGGGTCCATTGCAGAAGAGGTGGTGGTAAGAATGTAAGAGCCAAAGGAAGGGTGGAACTCATTACAATGCACTCTTCCAGACACAAAATGGCCTAGATATCTATGACCTTGCAGTGCCTAGCACTACCTACACAAGACCCTCATAATAAGAGGAAAAGGTAATGACATCAAAATAAAAGAGACTTATTGAGGAGGGGGAGGAGATATGATGGAGAGTGGAGTTGTGAAAGGGAAAGGAAGGGGGAGGGAATTATCATGGTTTATTATCTATAATTATGGAATTTGCCAATAATAAAAAAATGTTAATAAATTTTAGCTGGGCATGGTGGTGCATACCTTTAATCCCAGCACTCTGGAGGCAGAGGTAGGAGAATTGCTGTGAACTTGAGGCTGCCCTGAGACTACATAGTGAATTCCAGGTCAGCCTGAGCTAGAGTGAAATTCCACCTTGAAAAAACCAAACGAAATAAATATATAATTTTTTTTAATTGAACAAAGAACTGAACAGAGAATTCTCACAAGAAAAAATACAAATGGCTACTATTCAAAGAAATATTCAACATTCTTAACCGTAGGAAAAATGGATGAACTTTGAAAATAACATTTTAAGTGAAGTCACACAGTCTAAGAAAGTAATATGCAGCCTGTTTTCTCTCATATGTGGCTCCTAAAATAGACTACATGACAAGGAAGGCCAAAAGCATTAAGCATTAGGACTATGGGAGTATAATTAGAATGCTATCAGGAAAAAGTGAAAACAGGGAAGGAGGAGAGGAAAGGATAACAGACAAACTAATAGAGGGAAAGTATAATGGGAGTGGGAGGGGGCATGGAAGTGAGGGTGGGGAGAGGAACTTCACAAAGCTAAATACTACAGTAGTTAATAAATTAGGAACTACAACCCCCATTTAAGAGAGGTGGGTGGATCAGACCAATATGCCCAGTAGAAAGTGGAGAAAACTTAATCCAAAAACCACAGGCTTTGTCTTGTAAATCCCAGGACTAGAACTGGGTTACTCCCTTCTCCTCCCACACAGTGAGCTGTTGTCCAGGGAGATCTGTGAGGTCCCCAAAACAATGAAGGTCATTGACAAGTACTTGGATACCCAACAGAGCTAAAAGGTAAGACCCTGTTGCTGAGACACCACGGGCTGCCATCCTAGGACACTAAGAGACTACACGGGAACTGAGAGGAAAGCCAGCCCTCTCCTGATAAACCGTCATGGTGCCAGAAAGTGCTGTGGGAGCTACTATGTGACAATGGCCACACACCACATAAATAAGCAAGAGACTCTGCAGATTACACAAGTCCCCAGATGGACAAGAAGCACACACTTGTGTAAGATTGGCACACAGCCCAAGAGGGTAAAGAACTGTCATCTCACTGAACATGAAGCCTCCTCAATGGGGGAGAACTTATAACTGACATAAGGAACCAAGTTAGTGCCCCACAGACAGGAAACTCACAATCCACAGCAAGAAGTCCTCATTGCTCTCTGGACAAGGTGAGTGGGTATCCTCACTAAAATGTCTCTCAAAATTATATGCAGATCCTTGTCAAAGCTTCTATCTCCCTTGGTTGGAGAATCTGCTTTATTTTACAGATGTCAGAGAATTCTGAGGAGATCCAATATCCACTAATTCAGCAAGAAAAGATAGCTGACTGTTCACCGCAATATGTGCGACCTTTACCACATTTATCCGGGTCCAGGAGAAACCTCAGAGGAAGCAGCAACATGAGTATTGCTCCCAAGGGTACCCTGACAGCTGCTTCCAGGTGAATAGTAACAAACACAGAGGTGAACTGAAATATGGAGTAACAGAAATTCTGAGGCTTCAGAGGACTTAATACTTTACAAACTGCTAACACACCAAGGCTCAGGGATTGCTTTGGAAGAGGAAAGAGCAACAGGGTAGGTAGAAATATTGTGTGAAATACAAAACAACCCCCCCAAAACATTAACAGAGGCCCTAACTACCCCACAGTGAATACCAAGGATCCTAAAGAACAAGGTCCTTAGGGAAATGGAGACTTATGGTAAGGGGATACCTATAATCTATGTAAAAAATATTTATATATAAATAAAATATTAAAATTAGCCAGACTAATGAAGTAAAAAAAATAACAATGACAGTTTTACAAAATCTTTAAGAAACAAAATAATAATTATAGGAGCTCTATCCAGATGCTTACTTATCATTATCTTCAAAGTTACAATAAGGATTATTTGCATTAGCAAGAGGTTAACGATAATTATGACTTTTGTTAGCTTCCTGATGTGAATAAAGCACCCAGAAAAACAACTTTAAAGAGGAGAGGTTTATATTGGCTTAGTCCATGTTCAGTGGCCCAATTGTCTCTAGGCTATGAAGGGGCAGACTCACCATAACCAGCCACCTCCTGTTCTTGCTGCCACACCCACAATGAAGAACAGTTCCTTTGAACTGTGAACCCAAGAAAATAAGCCACTTCTTTCTTACGTTTCTTTTTTGATGGTATTTTGTTACAGCAGCGTGAATATAACTAATACACTTCACAATGTTTCTTACTACATTTTTTTGTTTGTGTGTCTCTCAGAGTAGAAACCATCAGTGCAGTTAATGGTGTAAATTAATGATTGTTTTTGGTCTTTTAGCTCATTCTAGAAGCATCTTTACTATTATATCAATTCTCATCAAAAAACATTGATTAAGTTAAAAATCCCTATGCTTTTTTAACTGTCCTAAATTATCATATAATAATCCTTACCCAATCTGAGATAAGTAATCATATTTTAAAACTTGTTTTAGGCTGGAGAGATGGCTTAGTGGTAAAGGCACTTGCCTGCAAAGCCAAAGGACCTTGGTTCAATTCCCCAGGACCCACGTAAGCCAGATGTACAAGGTGGTGCATGCATCTGGAGTTCGTTTGCAGTGGCTGGAAGCCCTGGCATGCCGATTCTCTCTCTCTGCCTCTTTCCCTCTGTCAAATAAATAAATAGGTAAAATAAAATATTTTTAAAAAAAATTGGCTTAAATGACTTTTTAAGAAATCACAAATATCCCAATGATGTCCCATAATGTTCTCTTCTGCTCAGGTACTATAAAAGGCTTAGTGAGGTATGGTTCTCCTTACCTAAAGAACTCAAGTTTTGTGCTCAGGAAAGGCCATTTTCAAAATAGCCTTCTTACTCAGATGGTGACCTCCCAAAAAGCTGATTCTACATCTCTTTCTTCTTACCTAAAGTTTTCATATGGTTCCTCTCTCTAAAATTTATTGAATATCACTGTTTTGGACTATGCTTCTGAACTAGCCCACCAATTAATTGAACAAGCAAGAACAGAGTCCCAAGTAAAAAATTAAGCAAACTGAACTTCAAAATTAGCTAGTTTTAAAAAAAACTGAAAAAGAAATTATAACAACCAATCAGATAAGTCACAGAGAAGCCATGATAAGGGAATCCCTTCTGTCTTAACCCTATAAAAAAATTACTTTTAAATGTGTCAATCCTGGGGCAGAGTGATGCCTACAGACACTGAGGATACTCAAAAAGGCCCTAAAGCAGAAATCTAGAGCTGCTGAGAGCTCAACACTAAAGTAGAATTAGAGGCTCAGGGAAGTCTGCAGAAGAGGGCGCGGAAAGAACATGAGCCACAGGGTGGGATGGACTCTCAAGAGACATAGCCCTCCCCACTAAGACAGACTGCTGCTCTTAAAACTCATGACTTACAACTCCACGGGGAATACCAGAAATACCACTAGGGAAGGCCCTCAGTGGAGTGGGAGCAGGGAATACATAACATATATTGTGTCCATACAAAGTTTCTGCTTAATAAAAAATGAAAAAAAAAAAGAAGAAGAAGAAGAGAAAATGAGGTGGCCACACAAAAAAAAAAAAAAAATGAAGAAGTGTCAGTCCCACAGGCATAGTGACACATACCTATAATTCCAGCACTTATCTAAGGGTGAGACAGCCAAATTGCAACGTTTGAAGTCAGGCTGGTATACCTACTGAGTACAGGTCAAAAAAAAATGCCCACCACCTCTACTGTGCTCATTCGGAGTATTTTACTATTTCACAGATGGGATGCTGCCCAGTTAATGAATCTCAAAAATGAAAAATAAATCTGACTATATTATTAAACTCAGTTTTTTAAATAATTGCTTCTGGACATAGGGATGGATGGGAGTTTCCTAAAGTGAAGCCCTTAGACCAGCAGCACCAACATTATCTGGGAACTTGCAATGCATGTCAGTTTTTAAAGCCCACCCACGTCAGATTCACTGATAGAGAGGGTGTCAAGAGTCCTGAATTTTGGGTTTAACAAGCTCTCCAAGGAATTCAGTTATGCTTCAAGTTTGAGAACTGTGTAATCATAGTAGCAGTTAGTATGGAAGAATGTACTAAGGAGTATTCAGGGAAGAACTGTTATCTAATGAGGATCGTAATTCCTAGAGTAGCATAACATAATGATTATCAGAAACTTCAGAGATTAGTAGATTATGGAAATAAATTAGTTTTGGTTGAATTATGTTGGAAGCAGGAAAATAGAATGTGGTGGTTTGATTCAGAGTTTTCCCATAAACTCAGATGTTCTGAAGGCCAGCTAATGGAGATTTGGGAATTAACGCTTCCTGGAGGCAGTATATTTTGGGGGGTGGGCTTATGGGTATTACAGCCAGTTTCATCTTGCCAATGTTTGGCACACACTCCTGTTGCTGTTATCCATCTGATGTTGCCCAGGAGGTAATGTCCACCCTCTGCTCATGCCATCATTTTCCTCTACCATCATGGAGCTTCCCCTCAAGTCTGTAAGCCAAAATAAAGCTGCTCTTGGTCAGGTGTTTTCTGTCAGCAATGTGAACCCAACTGCAACATAGAACATGTTGGAAAAGGTTGAAAGTAAATGGTAACTATCAGCCTAAGAAATCTGGATTTCTGACTGCTGGCATTAGGCAGTCACTAAGGTTGTATTATACTGAGGGATTCAGTGCACTTGGTTAAAAATCAATCTGTACGTGACTGGAATACTATATACTGTCTGAGTACACTGTCTTGGGTTACATACTTGGATTTATAGGGAATGATTTGTCACTTCGTACATAGTCAACCTGATAGTAAGGCCAAATAATTCTTTTGTATCAAACATCTTATACCAACTTAAATTTTGTCCAAAAGACTGTGGAGTAATTTTTTTTCAGTAACAGTGAAAAATTTTGCTTTGATCTGCAAATCTATTAGAATAATCTTATCTACAAACATGTCTTTTTAAAATTGTCCTTTAAGGGGATCAGTTAGCCAAATCAAGAGCAGCTGGTTCCCCACCATGGCTGTGTGCCACTATTGCACTTGTGTGGGCATCACACAAGCTGGAGGTGGGAAGCAAGTCAGAACCATATCCAAACATAAGACCACTCTCCAATATCAAGCTACCATCAATCATGGGCTACAAGAGGGCCTACACCTATTAAACTCTCTATAAAAATGTAAGGGCTGTCTCATTTTCCTGGTTCTAACTTACTCTCCGTTGGAGAATCTGCTTCTCTTTTTCAGATAAATGCAGATCCTAAGGAGAGAGCCACCCCATCATACCTCAAAAGGGCCCCGGCTAAAACTAAGAACAACTGGCGAAACAAGCAAGGGTGCTGTTTTCCTGATGAACCGGATACCAGCACAAGGGGGAAGGAGACCAACACAGAGATAAATCAATGCCTGCCATATCAGAGAGCCAGAGCCCCAGAGGCCCCCAACACCTCATCACTGAAGCAGGCAGACCAAAAATGAACCCAGCATGGCTCAGGGGTGGAAAGAATGTCAGAGCCACATGTTGGGTCATGATATGCAGAGACATTTATCATACCAATAACTGGGCTAACTCCACAATGCACGACCCATATACATCAACAAGGAGGGGCTGAGGGGAGAGGGTAGGTCACGGATGAGCCTAATAATGGTACCAAACTGCCTATGCTTGCAGAATAGAAAACTAATAAAAAAAAAATTGTCCTTTGAGCTGTCTAGAACATATTACTGGCTCCTTAAGTGATGAGACAAATAAAATATTTAATGTGGTTGTTATCATATACCTTGGCCTTAGTCTTACTTTGTGGGGATGACTCTTAAACTGTACTGCACTATTGTCTTACTTCTCCACAGAACCCATTCCGATGCCTACACACATGCCCACACTTGTACTCATACTGACAGCTTAAAGCTTTTTCTTAAGGCATAATGATATGACTTTCAAAAAGGAAAACAAATAAGATTGTTGATATGTTGTATTTATTATTCTTGGGACTATGAATCTTTGAAAATTTGCATTGTGTTTCCTGTCAAATCTATTCTCAGTAATATAGGCATTTTTAGATCTGTAATGATCATTTTGATAGTAACATCAATATTAGGAAAAATAAGTAATTGAATTACAATTTTCTAGGTAAAACATCATCATACTGCGCTGTGGGCCAAACAAGCAGAGGGAAAGTAGAATATGGGGTATACATTTATAGGGTGCCAAAGAAATGATGACAATTAGTCTTCAGATTTACTGTATTTACTGAGTGAAAAGAGCCAAGAGAATCCTAAGCAGAGGCTATACTTTTCAAGGAATCAACTGAGCTACTGGGGGAATAAGAATGAGGGGCAGAAAAAGAAGGTGAGTGCCTACAAACTTGAAAATTATGCAAATCTAAGAATGTGGCTCCCTGTGGTAGCAACCTTGCAGTGATGGACATTTCTACCTTAAGGAGAACATAAAAGGCAGTGCCTGAATGATAGCAAATTTGCCTCAGAGTCAGAACCAACCTGGTTCTTTTCTCATTTATTTCTCCTAATCTACATTTTTCTAAAGAAAATGCACAGGTCCTCTAGAATAAATTATTCCTTAAAGCAAAAATCACTGAACGAAAACAATACCATATACAGTATCATATAGGGGAAACTATTTGTATTTGAAAAGGTAAGGCTCTTGGAAGCCAATATATCATGGTCGACTTGTTCTGTAAATGCAAAATACCTACTAAACTAGTTAGTCAGACATCCATGGTTTCATACAGTGCATATGGTTCCCACCTCTGAGAATGTTGAACGAATTCATTTTGACTCTTTGAGAATCATTCTCAGGTTTCTATAGAGCCAGAAGATCTAAAGCAAACTACCATAAACACAGCCATGTAATGGTTTGCAGAGGGGTTTGGTATTTAATGGATCATGGAATTATACTTGGTCATCCAGAAACAAAACAATATTATTCTTTACAGTGGATAAGTACATTAAGGGATTAATATAATGTTCATACCTGACACACACTAGCTTAAAAGATTTCCTATTGATCACATAGATCAAAGGCTTTAGTCTGCACTTACAAGCATAGAACCTCAAAGAATGAGATCAGTATAGGACTCTTTATTAAATGCTTATATTAGATGTGCATGTAACTCAATGTTCCATCAGTTAATGATCAAAGTGAACAGCCAGCCAAGAATTCCATGGGAGGAAATGCAGACTCAGACAACTCATGTGTATCATCAACCACATGAGACTCAATCATAACTATGATATTCAATTTGAAACCGATGGTCTAAATAGTCACAAAGTATAACAACTATCATGGAATCAGATTTTAGAAAGGACACTTGACAATTTTTTAATCTTCTGGCTTAGCAAGACTGAATCTACACAGTCCCAGGCCAAGAATATGCCCTATTTTTAAAATCTTTTGAAGAAAGATTTTTCTGGCAACACATTAAATAATTAGCCACCCTTATTATAAGAATTCTTTCTTATAAGCTTTTATAAAATTCATTAGGCATAAACCCACCTCTTTTAGTCTTTAAACAAATTTAAGAAAAACTCTAATGCACTAAAAAATCTCAGAATAGAATTGCCAATGACCCATATTCAACAATTTTTAAAGTTCTACCATGATTGAAATATTTTAAAGAAAACTCCAAGCATATATGCTTAGGTGTGCTCTTGTAAGATTTGAACTTTCATCCATAACCATTAGGTGCCATTTTCACATTTAATGAAATTTGCAGTTAATTTTTGGTAGAATTTATGAAAGAGACCAAGACCAAATTTCTCCACTTGGCCAAAGTGTTTTTTTAATCATAGGTTTGCTGAATTACTATCCCAGCAGGCCTATACTATAACTGGTATTCTCTAGAATTTGAGACTAGTGTTTCTGAACATTTTATACACAAATTAATCACTTAGTGATCCTAAGATTCAGTTAGGTTTGGGAAAGCCCTGTTATTCTGCACTTTTACAATCTCCCAGATTCTGATAAAAGACGCTGCTCTTAAATATTGAGCATCAAGTTCTAGCTCAGGCCCAGTATTTTTGTTTGCTTTTTGCATGTCACTGGCTTGCAATGGGTCAGTTATCCTGTGCTATGCCCCATGGTCTGGATTTGCATACTTGTTTCATGTGGTATTATTTAACACAGTCCTTTTCCATACTTTTTAAAATAATTGTTTCATATTTTACATCATGAACTCCTTAGTATTATCTTTAGTACCTGGTCTCCTCTCCCTAGAATGTGGCATTTAGTCTAGGATCTCAGGCCCTACCATAACGTTTAGTATATGACCTCTACTCTTTTTTTATTTAATTAAATTAATTAATTTATTTATTTTTGGGTTTTTCAAGGTAGGGTCTAGCTCAGGCTGATCTGGAATTCACTATGTTGTCTCAGAGTGGCCTTGAACTCATGGCAATCTTCTTGGTTCTGCCTTCTGAGTGCTGGGATTATACAGCAACACCATCACGCCCAGCTTTCTACTCCTTTTTATAAATAAAAATTATAGTAAAATACTTACATAATCCCCTCTCTCCACTTTCTTTCCCCCTCTCTCATACCCTTCCATTGAACCCTTATTTTCAGTAAATGATTATGCTTGCAAGAACTCAAAAAGAAGGCTGGAGAGATAGCTTAACTGTTAAGATGCTTGCCAGTGAAACCTAAGAACTCATGCTTGAACCTCCAGATCCCACATAAAGTAGATGCACTGACACAAGAGTGCAATGTTGTACATGTACGTAAGGGGGTGCACGACTCTGCAGTTCATTCATAGTGGCTGAAGGCACTGGTATGCCCATTCTCTCTCTCACTCTCTCTCTCTCTCTCTCTCTCTCTCTCTCTCTCTGCCTTTCTCTCTCTCAAACATAAATAAAAATTAAAAAGAATAAAAATTAAAAAAATAAACTCAAAAGGACTCAAGCTCACTTGCTTCTTATGGAGTTGTATGATTCCAAACCCCTGTGTATGAACAACACTTCCTGCTTTCAAAGTGACTGTAATCATAAGGAACAGGCTCGATAATTAGACTTTCATGATTCAATTTGTACCTCCACCATTTCCCACTTAAGGGACATCAGACTAGTCATGGATATTTCCAGAATCCTCAGTTTCCTAATGTGTGAACATATGATAACTGTACCTACTTTGATAGTTACATGAAGGCCAACATATGGCAAGTGTTCAATAAAGGCATTCTGTTTTTATTGCTTTGTCTTTGCAATCATTTTGCTTCAAAAATATCTTAGTTGACAAAACTTTTCTTCTTAAACTGGTGTTTATGCCTTTTGTTTATTTGTAGATTCTCCCATAAATGGATTATGACTTTTCCTTTATTTTTGTGCAGTACATAGTACAAAACTAGACAGAACCCTAAACAAAAATCTAAGTGTTTTAATAATTTACTTTTAATGTATTAGCTTCATTTTTCTCTTTCAGGTTATGAATAAGCCTATAAATAAGACAATTTTTCTTATGTCAATTCACCCAAAGAACTTTTAAAAAAGAGTATTAGCTCTTGGTCATTTATTATTATAGATTTCAGTAATAAAATTATACAATATGAAATGTTTCCAATCCAATCACCTTAAGTAGATAATATGAAAGCAAGGGACTTTGTTGTCTAGTCATAGAAATCCTACATATCTTGTATGAATTATATGGTTTTTGGTGTACCATTAGAAACCAATTTTTATATGAAGAAAGGGGCTCGGCTAGAGAGTTAACTTTAAAGAGGTTACTGAAATAGAACTTATGATTATCTGATATTTCCTGAACTTTCTCTACTAGGCACATGTAATTTGGAGAAAAATTCATAAATTAAACTTGATATTTTGGGAAGCCTAAGAAGCTAGGAAAGGAGGTCTAGGCCAATCCAAAAGGGCACAGTACAATCTGAATATTCTTATGACTGAATTTATGAGCATAGTAGATGATTTATATGGGCATGAGGTCTGCAATTATAAGGTAGAGTCATGACTTGTCAGTTAATCCTTTCCTGATAATTAATTCCATCAGCACAGAGGGACTTACAGTCAGCTCTAATAACAAGCAAGTCATGGTCGAGATGGTGAGGCCAAGCATACATGAGGAAGTGGGCTACCTGGCTTTTTTCTTTCCTTTGAATATGATTTTCTCAGATGCCTTTCTTATGGGACTGTTTGTTCCAGAGATGCATTTTTCTTAGTTTAATGACATATAAAGGAAGGTAGGAAGGTAGAATTAACAATGCATTCTAAGACCAAAGCAAAATAACAGAACATTTTGAAAGTCAATTACCTTTGAAAAATTACTTGTGAGACAGTCATGTGGTAACAAAAAAAGAGCCATCCTATTATCATAGTTCTGCAGTGTTTTGTTGTGTTTGGGAAATAGTATTCACACATGATGTGAGAATAGAATAACTTGAAATTGTATGATACTGTACTATACTGAGCTCAATAAAAGATAGTAAACAGTTAAATGTAAAAAGGAGTACCCCACAAAGTTTCCCCTTTTCTTCCTTACCCTGTACAGCAGTCTGCCTTTTTTTGTCTGTCTGTCATAATCTACATATCACCATCTATTTATCCACCAGCCATCTACACCTGAATAAGAATCAATGTCAATAAAGAATAAGCATTAGCTAACAAAGAAAACTCATCTATCATCAGATATACAGCACTTTATTTGGCAATTTGTTTTATTTCCAGACATTTCAATGCATTTAGCCTGATATATTGATTGAAAGACAAATATAGAAACTAGATATAAGTACTCAGTTACAAACAAAATAGTATATTAAACACGTATTCAGATTTTATGCTTCAGTAAGTTTGCAAAATTTAGCCATATAATGATAAGAGTCACAGAAAATGTTTTAAGAATTAATCAGTCAATATTGTATGGCATTGCAAAGACAAGTATTCTACTTTTATGATACCACTTGAGGTTAATGTCTATTTTTATACTAACCACAAAAGACAGTATTTTGTTTCCTCAAGCAGTTTAATACAATCTGAAGTGAATCTCTAGCTAGAGAAGTCTATTATCTTTTTCCCTCATAAAATTCCTAAAATCCTATTCTCCTAGTCAATGTTTTCTTACTGTAGGGAATCTATCAGTACCAAATTCTCAATGCATATAGATAACATTTTTTACTCATTGTTAGGGCAAAAACAAATATTCCAAGGGTCTCTGCTTTTATTTTTGTTTGCAAATTAAATGTTTACCATATTTTTGCCATTGCATCATAGCGAGGAATACAGTAGTCCAGAGCATGCTATAATAAATATCAGACATAGCATTTCTCCAGAAGACAGAGATAAAGCTTCACTGATGGGCTTTGTTTTCAACTGATAATTAAATGACCATATTAGTTAGCACTATGTTTCCTAAGTAAATTTGTATTGAAAATCACTAAACATTCATAGATTGTTATTAGAAACAAATCTTTCATAGTAGATTAATTATGTCATTTGTAACATGATCCAGCTCATTACAGAAACTTATTGTTATTCAAGAAATATGAATGAAATAATACTCACATTGCAAACATGTTAAATGTTCACTTTCAATGTAGACTCACATCCATAAAGTATTTTAACTTCTATAATTCAACTTATATCTACTTAAAATTAAAACCACAAAGCCATGTTTTCTGTTAATAAAAAAAAATGCACTAATGAAAGCTGGGCGTGGTGTCACACACCTTTAATCCCAGCACTCAGGAGGCAGAGGTAGGAGGATAGCTGTGAGTTCGAGGCCACTCTGAGACTACATAGTTATTGCCAGGTCAGCCTGGGCCCCAGTGAGACCCTACCTGAAAACACCCCCCCCAAAAAATGTACTAATGAGACTGGAGAGATGGCTTAGCTATTAAGATGTTTGCCTGCAAAGCCAAAGGACCCAGGTTTGATTCCCCAGGACCCACGTAAGCTACATGCACAAGGTGGCATATGTGTCTGGAGTTCATTTATAGTGGCTAGAAGCCCTGGCATGCCCATTCTCTCTCTAACTCTCTCTGCCTCTTTCTCTCTCTCTCTCTCTCTCTCTCTCTCAAATAAATAAAAATAAAATATTAAAAATGTACTAATTGGTGCTGGGGAGATTGCTTAGTGGTTAAGGCACCTGTGGTTTGGATAGATGGCCCCCACTATATTCAGTTTTTTATTTGTTTGTAGTTTGCATCAGCAGCCACCTGGCTGGAGGCAATGTCACTGGGTGATCTTAAGGTGTGGTGATGGGTTTCCGATTTCAATCTAAAGATATGCAAAGTGTGCCTAGCTGGAGTTCCTGAAGTGTGCTGTGTGGCTTTTGGCTTTTGGCTTGTGCTTCCTTCTCTCTGCTTGGTCCTGTGAAGGCAAGCCAGCTTCTTCTGCCATTTATGGAACTTCCCCTGGATCTGTAAGCTTCAATAAATCCCTTCCTCCATAACTGTGCCTGGCCTGGAAGTTCATCTCAGTGAACCTGAAGCTGTCTGCTACAGCACTTTTTTTTTTTTTTTTTTTTTGCAAAGCCTAAGAACTCATGTTTGACTCTCCATGTCCCAAATAAACCAGATGCACAAAGACATATTGTCTGGAGTTAGATTGCAATGGTTGGAGGTCTTAGTGCACCAATTCTCTCTCTCTGTTTCTCATAAAAATGGCAGTCTGTTGGGCTGCCTCAAAAATGTACTAATTGAGAAAGTAAAACAAATACATAAACATTACATATTAGCGAAAAGATAAGCCAGATGCACAAGGTGGTGAATGTGTCTGGAGTTTGCAGTGTCTTGAGGCCCTGGTATGCCCATTTTCTCTCTGCTACTCCCTCTCAAATAAATACATTAAAAATTATAATAAGGCAAAAACCCAATCAATAAATAGGTGAATAAAATCACAAAGGATTAATTATATATGGCCAATAAACATTAAAATGTGACTATCAGGGAAATGCAAATCAAAACCATATTGAGATTCCATCTTACTCCAGTCAGAATGTCAACAACAATGGTGATGTTGGTGTGGACAAAAGGGAACCCTTAGGCACTGCTGGCTGGTTTGTACACAATACATTCTCTATGGGGATCAGTGTGGAAGTTCCTTAAAACTATACATAGCCCCATCATATGATCTATCTACACCACTGTATTTACTCCAAGTGAAGAGATTACTTATATATACATAGCCATATACATATCAGCTATAGTCTCGCTGTTTATTAACTATGACTCAGCAATGGAGGATCCTACCAAGCAAGTTTTTGTTTGCTTTAAAGCAGTTTATTAAGTATGTTTTCATGACTAGAGAAATGGCTTAGCAGTTAAGCTGCTTTCCTGCCAAGCCAAAAGACCTAGGTTTGACTCCCTAGGACCCATGTAAGCCAGATGCACAGGGTGGCATATGTGTCTGGAGTTCATTTGCAGTGACTGAAAGCCTTGGCATGCCCATTCTTTCCCTAATAAATAAAAATAAATATGTTTTCAGTCATGGTGATTTGAATGTGAATGTATGTCCCCCATAGCCTGAGATATGTTTGATCAAGCTTGCAACTTAAGTCTTCAGCAGGCTGCCAGAGGGTGTGTCACTGGGGGAGGATCTTAAGTGCAGCTTTAAGTTGTGTTCTGAGCAGTGTGAGCTCTCGCTCTTGCTGTTTGCTGCTTGCTTCAGCTGTTTCTCTCTGCTGTGTATCTGTGGAAGTGACCACGCTTCTTCCACTATTGATACTGTTTCCCCTGGATTCTGTGAGTCTGAAATAAACCCTTTGCTTCCATAAACTGCTTCTGATCAAATGTTTGTCCAGCAACAATGGCAAACTACATCATGATTTTTCTCCAACTGAATAATGAGCAATGAATATTCCTGTGATATATCTGATACTTGATGAAATGCTGCTGATCTACATGAGCTCTTTTACTTACAGGATAATGTAAATTATAGAACTATTTCTGTGTTACTTGAAACAATATAACAGAACAGCTATAAGCACAGATGTGGGGATAAGAAGATAGTTCAGTAGTTTAGGGTGCTTGCTTACTAAATCTAGTGGCCCAAGATTCAATTCTCCAGAGCCCACATAAAGCCAGATGCACAAAATAGTGGTCACATGCATCTTGAGTTCATTTGCTGTCACTGAAAGTCCTTCTATATCTATTCTCTCTCTCTCTCCCTCTTTCTTTTCCTCCATGCATGCATGCAACATGCAAATAAATAATAATAAAAACACAGATGAATTTATGATTTTTAAAAGTTTATGAGTTAATATGTTATTACATGTTATTATATAGATGTTGGGAATGACAATAACCTACTTTGTTGGTTAGGCCGTATTCAATATTTCTCAAGTTTCCAATGGAATAAGACAATAGTTGGATGACTAGGATGCTGGAGTAGCAGTCAGAAGATTAAAACTCTATTCTTGGAACCTTTTCTGACTCACTGGGTAGCCACATGCTTATCAGATGATCTCTCTTGGGTTTCTGATATTAGAATTTAAGAATGTTTCTACATGTGCCAGCCTTTCAGAAATGCTATGAATGTATGTACAACTGTTTGTAAAACATTATAAAAAATTCAGGGGATAAACAAAGCATACTTGAAAATGACCAAATAGTACAAAGTCTAACTATTATTTTTTTAAAAAGGGTTTACATTTTACTTCACTATTTTAAAGTATTACTTTCTTAGCTGGGTGTGGTGGTGCATGTCTTTTATCCCAGCACTTGAGAAGCAGAGTAGGAGGATCACTGTGAGTTCAAGGCTATCCTGAAACTACATATTGAATTCCAGATCAGCTTCTCCAAACTTGTCCTTTTCTCATCATGCAAGAAAATTCTTTATTTTAATGCTAAGAAAATAAGAATGACATAAAAGGGTAATTTTGTCTTCTTTTCATTCTATATGACTCTTGTGTGTGTATGGGGGGTATTCTTTCATAATGATCTAATTGAATGCTCACTTAGACATGACTATAGTCAAACATCAAATAGAAGCAGGAGTTCAGTGTTTGGGGCAAGGGAGAAGCTCATCTGCTTTATAACATACTTTATATCTCTATCATGTCTTCAAGTGTTGTTGAGGAAGCTATGCTCTGAGGATGCAAATATAGTGGATATAAGTGTCTGCTTCATGGGACTGCCAACAGACCAGAGGCAGTAGGTACAGAAACAGGTGATTACTACAGCCTGCAACTGTCAGAAAGCAAATGGACATCAGGGAAGAGAATGGGCATCTAGAAAGTACATAGCAGGGAGGAGAGTGAGGATCTGGAACATAAACAGCAGGGAGGAGACTGGGCATCAAGAAGGCACACAACAGCATGAATCGTGGGCATCTAGAAAGTTCACAGCAGAAAGGATATTCTTTTATCTAGAAAGACTCAAAGCAATGGGGGGGGGGGATAACCTATTCTTTTTGGATGAGGAAATCAAGGCAAAACACATTTCCTAGACATTAGAAGGTTTATAGTAATAGGGTTGGAAACATGAATATTTAATTAAGTAGAATTGTACACTAGGCAATATGCCAAACAGCAGTAGCTATAAAAGCATCAACACTGGAATTGGTTAGATAAAATTACAACTCTGCTTCTATCTATAAATATGACCTTGGGCAAGTTGCCTAACCTTCCCAAATCTATGTTTTTATCATTTTAATCTTTTTATTCATATAATGGAGCTTACATAAGCATTTATTCTTTGTTAGGTTGTATGACTTTATTAAATGAATGACGTTACAGTTACCTTCTCATTTCTGGGACAAAACACCTGACTTAAAGCGGGTGATGGAAGGATAGGATTTATTTTGGCTTACAGTTTTTGGGGAGAAGTTCCATCGTGTCAGGAGAAAGCATGACATGAGCAGAACCTGGATAGCATGCCTGCCACAGCAAATGGAAAAGAGCAGCAGGAGAGCCAAACGTCAATAATGACATGGCTGTAACACCCCTAATCCAGCCCCCAACAATAGAACACCCCCAGCCAGGCTCCACCTCACAAATTGCCATCAGCTGGGGACCAATCATTCAGAACTATAAGTTTATGGGAGACTTCTGGTTTAAATCACCACAAAATGGCCTACCTATACGTATGCACACACATGTATTTCCACCCAGCTCAGATCTTGGCACCCGATAAGCAGTAAGTGTTGAGAATATACTAGTTATTATTAAGTATTCACTAAATGCAATCTAATAGGCCAGCTTCCCTAATGGTATCTGTCTGTGAAGATAACAGAGAGCTAGAAGCTGCTAGGGATAGAGAATAACAACTAAGACAGTGTGTGCCATGATAAGCATCACGGACTATGTGAAGTAGGTAGTGGTAAAAGATGTTTAAATTGAATTATGTTAGAAAGATCATGGAGATGACAATGTGGGTAGTGCATCTGAAGAACTGGGAGAAAGAAGAAAGAGGTTTGACTAGGCATTCTTCAGAGTAAGCCATTCTGTGTAAGAGCAGGTATAGGAAATCTAAGTGGAGTTCCACAACAGAGTTTTTAGAAGGGATGACTAGAGATGACTCAATTATTTAAACATCCACTTCTTTCCATACTCATCGCGCCATGGGAAACATATTAGGACTCATCCAAAATGCTTTCTGCATTTATTTAGGTATGACTCCCACAAGCAAGGCTGTATTTTTACTATCACTGACTGGTTTAGAGTTTTGGTAAATTCTTACAAGATAGAAACTGAGTTCACTGATGGAAATGGACGAGCTAAATGTCAGCATCCTATTTCTTATCTGCAGGAAATTAAGTAGAACACAGAGAGGAAAATTATTTGAGTAGTTTTCTACCTTAATCATTACTGTATCATCACACATTGTATATACACTATAGGCATACTACATATATTATCATTGTGAAACAACCACACCAATTCGAGTGTAAATCATACTTAATATAGAGACAACAAACCAACACAGACCACCTCACTTTACCATGACTCTACCACCATATCCACTCTCCTTACAGAGGCCACAGTTCATTCTCCATTGTGAATCAACAGTCCCTTTGACCTTTTTATTGGGGGAGGGAAGAAGAGCTGGGGTATCAATAGGAAATGTGTAGTTTGATAGATCAAGAATACAAAGGACATTTCAAATATATTATTTTTAAAAATGTCTTCTCATGATACCAGAGGCTAGAAAATGATGAGGAAAGGCTGTTTCCTCCTGCTTGGGTGCCAGCACCTGGATCTCAGGAATCTCCGAGGAACCATATTCTCTTAAAACATCACCATTTTAGTCATGAGAACTTTCCTTTACGCACATGCTTCTGACTCAGCTTTATGATTCCTTTGTACCTTGATTTTAGTTTTTGTGTGTGTGACATGCAATGTACATGTTCTTGCCGATAATGTGATTCCTTAGAAAAAAGTATCAAAACATACATGAGATAAAGAGCTTAAGTGTCTTATATTTTTGAATATTCATAGCTTCTAAATAATATAAGTTTGTGATACCTTTCAAAAGGCTCTTGAGCACATTAAAATCATGTGTTTTCACATTTTTTAAATTTTTTTTGTTTATTTTTATTTATTTATTTGAGAGCAACAGACAGAGAGAGAAAGAGGCAGATAAAGAGAGAAAGGGAGAATGAGCATGCCAGGGCCTTCATCCACTGCAAACAAACTCCAGACGCGTGTGCCCCCTTATGAATCTGGCTAATGTGGGTCCTGGGGAATCTAGCCTCGAACCGGGGTCCTTAGGCTTCACAGGCAAGTGCTTAACCACTAAGCCATTTCTCCAGCCCATGTTTTCAAATATTAATTACAAGTTGGGCATGGTGGCATATGCTTTTAATGTCAGCATTCAGCACTCAGGAGGCAGAGGTAAGAGGATCACCTTGAGGTCAAGGCCACCCTGAGACTACATAATGAATTCCAGGTTCAGCCTGGGCTAGAGCGAGACACGACCCATATACCCCAACAAGGAGGGTCACTGTGGAAGGGGGAGGACAGGGAGGAGGCTAACAATGGTACTAATATGACTGTATACACTGAGTATAAAACTAATAAAAAATATTAATTACAAAACTAAAAATGGGTTTAAAATGTACGACAAAAATTTAAATGTACTAAGTGTAATTTTTGACTCATGAAACATTAAATTGATTTGAGAAAAAAAAATGTGTTACAACACAAATGAATAAACCCACAAGATATATCCTCACTTTTTCTTTTTTTCCCAGGTAGGGTTTCTCTAGTCCAGGTTGGCCTGAAATTCACTATGTAGTCTCAGGGTGGCCTCAAACTCAATGGTGATCCACCTACCACTGCCTCCTGAGTGCTGGGATTAAAGGTGTGTGCCACCACGCCCAGCTTTTTATCCTCCCTTTTAAAACATGGCAGTGATTAAATAAAAATATTTCAAAGGTTTATATTAATGTTAATCTAGGAGACCAACTTTGGAGTATTCGTTAAAAAAAAAAAATCTGTCCCTCAAAAAAAAAAGAAAAAAAAAAAGTTTGAAGGAGCTGGGTCAGCCTGGTCTAGAATCTGAGCAAAAACATACCTCAAAAAACAAGCAAACAAACGAAAATCTCTCCAGGCAGAAAAGTAGAAAAGAAATTGGATGAAATATTCTTACACAGTCATCTCAAATTTTGAAAATGTGTGTGAATGGAAAAAATAAGAAAATAAAATAATTTTAAGGTAACAGCATTTACAATCAAGATTTAAACATCCTGACAGAGGAGATTAAAAAAAGACAACAAAAAATAAGTAAATTAAATAAAAATAATGAAATGACTGAATTAAAACTGAAAATCAAAGTCATATCATATACAAGTATAACTGAACTTATGGAAGCAATAATAAGAATTAGTTAAGCCTAATTTTTGAAAAATAATATCCTAACTATGTTATTTTTCTCTTCTACCACAGGTGAAAGGGGTTTTTAGTTAATAGGTTAAGACACTAGGTAATATAAAACTATTATTTATTTATTTATTTCCAAGGAGAGAGAGAAGGAGAGAGAAAACAAGTGAGAGTGAGCAGAGAATGAATGTGTCAGGGCTTCCAGACACTGAAAACGAACTCCAGATGCATGCACCACTTTGTGCATCTTGCCTTTATGCAGGTACTGGGGAATCAAACCCTAGTCGTTAGTTTGCAGGCAAGCACCTTAACTGCTCAGCTATCTCGCCAGCCCCACAATATCATATTTTTTGAAATTAAAATATAAAGGAAGAACATGTGATATGGCTGTATAATCCTGACCAGCTTCAAAACAGAAAGCTGAGTAGAATAAAGATATATATTAAGTATTTCTAGATTGTTGTTGTCCCATTTTCCACATAATATTGTGCATACATATATAAGAATTATACACACACAGAAACACAAACATACACACAATCCAGGAAAGCATCAATTACTCTAAAAAATATATTTTAGTTCCAGAAATTATAGTTTAGTAGTTTAGTATTTAAAAGGATAACAACTTAAAGGATAAAATTTAAACATGTATAAGTTAAGGTATATATTAATTTTAAATAGAATTCTTAGAAATATTATCAATAGTCTAATAACTTTTGTGATGAACATATAAAACAAAACAATGGCTTTGCTTATTTCCTTGAATTTAATGTGTTATCACACATGACATCATTTCAACAAGATGGGAGATATTATTGATGATACAGTGACGAAAGACCTAAGTGACTGGCGTTTGAGCTGAGACACCTAACACTCAATGTCTTAGTTCAGATAATCACCATCTCACACATGGTCTAATGTGCCCTTCACCTTCTTTATTAAAATCCCTGTGCCAGAGTGAATTAAAGTTTACTTCTTTTTAAAAATATTTTTATTTGTCTACAGAGAAAGAGAGAGAGAGAGAGAGAGAGAAGAGAGAGGGAGAGAGAGAGAGAAAGAAGAGAGGAAGGAATGAGAATGGATACTCTAGGACCTCTTGCCATTGTAAATGACCTCCAGATGTATGTGCTACTTTGCACATCTGGATTTATGTGGGCACTGGGAAATCAAAGTCAGGCTGGCAAGCTTTGCAAGCCAGTTCTTTTAATTGTTGATCCATCTCCCAGCCCTTCAAGCTCCGTTCTTACAGTGAACAGTGTGTGATCTATTAACTAGTCATCTAGCAGAACAAAGATGTGGCCACGCAGAGAGGACAGAGGTTCTTGCGATACACACATGAACTTTCAGGAAATACTGGGATCACTTGGTCTTTTAGTCATTGGAGCAATTCTTCTTTTCCTTTTTTGAAAAATCCTCCCCCCCCCCAAAACCATGAGTTCACATCAAATCTGAGCTAAAGATTTGTTTTGACTTTTTTGGTAATTTTATGCATATGGTATCAGAACTTGCATGTGTATCTGATGAGGGGAGTAGGGATAAGGCAGGCTCATAAAGCCCCTTTAAGTGAGTCTTTAACATTTAGGCACAATAGTCTCTTAATCTAAAAGTAAATGGTGATAGACTATATATTTCTCTGGGATGTTATAAAACTTTAAGTAAAATGAGAACAGATATTGAAAGTTTATGTAAATTATGCAGTACATATCAAATTCAAATGATGTTCTTTTGCAAATAATAGACAGTATACAGTGCGCAGTTGGGGCACTCCTAAAGCAGGTATCGGTGCTCGAACCTATAGGAGAAGGTCGGTTCTGAGAGTACGTCCAGCCCTCTACTCACGGTCACCACTTTCTCTACTTCTTGCAGGTCAATGGCTCATACCATCAGTCTTGCTTTTTCTTGGAAAAAAGTAAATTCATTCCGACCCGTTGGCCCTTTTCTACCTGCCTTGCTCTTCTCTGAGATTCCTGTATGGTGATGTGTTCACAGCATTTGAGTTCCAACTGTAATGATACCCTCTCTGAGATGCCCCCACTCATTATGTGAACTAATTGCACCACCGCCTACCTACTGCCTCAGGAAATCATGTTACTCTACTATTTTCTTCTTAGCATTCTTTATAGAAACATCTTATTTGCTTTCTCTTGATTGTTGATGGAAAGACCACCACTAAACTCTCTTAACAAGGCATCAAGAGCAAGCAGTTTCTCTCTAAGCTACATCCTACTATCAGGCTTTGGGTGACAGTGGGGAAGTTCACAGTAACTTTGTCAGAATGCTAAAGTGATTAGGTGAAAACCTTATTTCCCGGAGGAATGAGGTAGGATTAAGAAATGCATGCAAGACGTAGACATACTAAACAGGTTCTGGTTATGCTGATAAGTGTTGGAAGTTAAAAGTGGCCTAGCATGTTAGCAAAAACAACAATTTGGAAAATAGTATTGTTTATTCTAAATTCTTATAACCTGTATATTGTGAAAAGTAGATTGAACTAGTCTGAGAGAAACAAACTTGACAATGTTTTGTATGGGACATTTGGGTATGCAATGATACCCTTTCACAATCCTTCCAACAGCTGCTTTGCCTGCAATGTCTATTCTATAACATATAATATGATATTTATATGGGCATTTAGGTAAGTAATTATATCCTTTCAACAGTGCTTCCAATAACTGATTTTCCTGTAATATATATTCGACAACATATGAAATGTTATTTAAAAATTCTATCCTGTAATTAGTTCTATCCTCTAAAGCAAAACTGTGGGGAAGTCTCATATCTTCAGAATCCTCCCACTTCTTTCAGTAAGGGCTTTGCCATTCCGGAGTGCTTTAATTCCTGGTGTATGTTTCCACTCACTTATTACCAGTGAGCAGTTGTTCGGACTCCTTATTGCCAAACATAGTAGGCATTAAATATTCATCTCCCCTTTTCCTTAATGTTTCCATTTTTTAAATGTTACTTTGCACTACATAACAAAAATCACATCTTCCTTTTAGTAATAAAATCAAACTATGATGGGTTCAGAAGTTTTGTTGTGTGACTGCACTATTTGTTAAATGGTATGGTATTTTCCATTTAATTTTAATGAAAATCCTAAGAGCTAGGAAGCAGTTTCATGGTACTGCCCCTGCCTTGCATGTTTGAGACCCTGGGCCCCAAACCAGGCACTGAACAGTCCCTTTGAGATGAGTATATACATGCAATCATATTACTCTAGAGGTGAATGCAGAAGTGTGGCTGTCAGTTCAAGGCCAGCCAGCCTAGAATACCTTAATGAGTTAAAGCCAGTCTGTCACATATAGCCTACTAGTATTTCAGAACAAACAAACATAAAATCCTAGAAAACAAATGAATATTTTCTCTTTTCCTCCAATTAATTTGCCCAGTAACTTAAAGAAACAACCCATACCATAGAAGGATTTGAACACCAACTCTGGAATCTTGAATTTGAATCCTGGGTCTGGCCCCTACTTAGCTTGTTAAGCCTTGGATAAATTTCATAATCTTTCTGTTTTTTAACTTCCCCATTTGCAGAATGGGAATAATAATTATACTAAATGAATGCAAATATTTAGGGAGGACATGTTACGTATCAGGCCCTTCTCTCTTGGCACAAGGGATATAATATGAAAAAAAATACTTCTGATCAAGGATTGCTTTCTAAGTAAGCAGGGCAAAACACAGACCACACACACACACACACACACATTAGTGATGATTGCTAGAGTGAAAAAATTAAAGAAGAGAAAAGTATACACAAAGTAGTCGAAGTCTGACAGATCTGAAGCTTCAGATAAGGTGTCTAGAAAAGACTCCACTGAAAATATATCGTTTCAGTAATGGCATGAAGAATGCAATTCAAGGTAGCCATTTCTCTGTCAATAAGAAGAATCTCAAAGTAGAAGAAACAGTAAGTGTGGGGTGCCAGGAAGTGCAAATTTTGCCAGTGTGATTGAAGCAGAGCTGTGAGGGAGAGACTGTAAGACATAAAGTATGTGTGGGAAGAGTGGGCGTGTAGGACACTGTGGACCATAAACTGGGACTTGAGACTGGAATTTGCTCAGAGGGTGCTCAAAGGGAGACCGCAACCCTTGAAGGAGGAGTCTTGCCAAAAGAGTGACATGGTGTGATTTGTGATTTGACCACACTCCTCCAGCTGCCTACGCAAAACTCCGTGGCATGGGAGTATAGAGCAAGGACAGAAGTAAAGACTAGATGGGAAGCTCTTGCCACATGAAGCTGGAAATAAAGTACTGTTAGGACCTAACAGGAAGCAATGGAGATGATAAGGGCTAAGTATTTTCAGGATTTTTTTCTGAAAGCAGAGAAAATAGAACAGGATCTCTATAGCAGTTTAAGAAATTAGAAGTCTAGAACGACACTACTGTTTCTGGCCTTGCCAACTAGAAATAATACAAATTATGTAATTTTTATCTATAAATAATAATTCTGGTGCTATATTGTGTTAACATATTAATGAGCTAATACATGTAGAACCTTTATTATAGCATCAATTATTAAACAAGGCTAACATGTTTGCTGCTATTAATAACACACTGTGATAAGAAAAAAACATTTAAATTCAGTATATTACTAAATATGAAAATCTTATTGGAGTCATAACCTTTGGCTTTGAGAAATAAACTGACTCTAAAAAGCTATTGAGGCCGGCGTGGTGGCTCATGCCTTTAATCCCAGCACTCAGGAGGCAGACGTAGGAGGATTGCCATGAATTTGAGGACATCTTAAGACTACCTAGTGAATTCCAGGTCAGCCTGGGTTAGAGCCAGACCCTACCTCAAACAAACAAACAAACAACCACAACAAAATAAAGGTGGCACATGTCTTTATTCCCAACACTTAGGAGGCAGGGGTAGGAAGATTACTATGAGTTTGAGGCCATCCTGGGATTACAGAGTGAATTCCAGGTCAGTCAAAACAAAACAAAACAAAAACAACAATAATAACAACAACAAAAAAATGAGAGCTGAAGAGATGGCTCAGTGGTTAAAGGCTCTAGCTTGCTTGCCAAGCATGAAAGCCCAATGACCCAGGTTTCATTCCCCAAGCAAAACCCAATGTGGCATGTGTGTCTGGAATCCGTTTGCAGTGGCAGGCTTCACAAGCACATCATACACACTATCTTTCTCTCTGCCTCTCTCTGTCTCTCAAATAAGTACATTTCTTAAAAACGACACTGAGGGCTGGAGAGATGGCTTAGCAGTTAAGCGCTTGCCTGTGAAGCCTAAGGACCCTGGTTCGAGGCTCGGTTCCCCAGGTCCCACGTTAGCCAGATGCACAAGGGGGCGCACACGTCTGGAGTTCGTTTGCAGAGGCTGGAAGCCCTGGCGCGCCCATTCTCTCTCTCTCCCTCTATCTGTCTTTCTCTCTGTGTCTGTCGCTCTCAAATAAATAAATAAATAATTTAAAAAAAAAAAGGCACTGAAAGATTTTCCACTGGCAGACAGTTCAGGAGAGAAGAGAATTTCCAAGTGATGACTAAGAGTTCTTTCTGCTTCAATTCCTCTTTCCACTTGCATGTCACTTGACATAGCAAGTACGCCCCTTGACATAGCAAGAATGCCCTTCTTTTCTTCACTCTTGCCTCTTGAAAGTATTCTGTGCATAAAGGTAACATGTCCATTAAACATTTACCTCTTACAAAATCAGCCATGGTGGTGCACACCTATAACTCCAGAACCTGGGAAGTAGGAACAGGACCAAGAGTTAAAGGGCAGCCTTGGTTATGGAATATTTAAGGCCAATCTGACCTGCAAAAAACCCTGCCACAATAAAGAAATAACAATAAAAAAAAATTGAAACAGAAGAAAGTGTTGTATAATAACTACATCAATGCCATTTGCTTCCAGTTGTACTATTTTAAGGTCTATTGAAGTGCCCTGTGTTTTAAAGATTCAACTATTACATTTGTTTATCTCTTCTTATTTTATGTATTATATGTGTTACAGAATGTTCAGACAAATATCTTGAGAAGGTTATTTAAAAATATTTTATTTATTTTTTATTCATTTATTTATTTAGGAGAAGGAGCCAGGTAGAGAGAGAGAGAAAGAGAGAGAATGGGCATGCCAAGGTCTCTAGTTACTGCAAATGAACTCCAGATGCATGTGCCACCTTGCACATCTGGCTTACATAGGTACTAGGGAATCAAACCTGAGTACTCAGCCTTCATAGGCAAGTGCTTTAACTGCTAATCCATCTCTCCAGTCCTTGCCTATTTTTATTATGGAAGAATTTGCTATCCATGCAGTGGTACCTATGGTCTTTTCTGAGGTTTATTTTTCAAAAGAAAGTTGAAGAAGAAAGCTGAAGACTTGAAACTATTTTGGCAGGGAAAGGTATGAACATTGTTACATAACTGAATCCACTAATCTTGCATTATTTCTCCTCCATGAATGTATGGAATTAGGGCAAAGAACCCTCTCACAATCCCTGTTATGCACTGCGGTATTTTTCCCGGTGGGCATTATCTTATGCTTATGACTCTTCCTTTGGGAGGAAGGGCTCAGTTAAAATGCATGTTGATGTTTTTTCATTTTACATCTTTATGGATCACAGCAGATCCAGCAGAGAAGGAGATAAGGTTTGGTTGTTCTGACTAAGCAACAAACACAAGCATATGAAGAGCACTAATTGTTAGCACCTCCTGTCCTACTCTTTTTCTTTAGGCAGTAGACAAAAGTGCCATGCCATGCCATGATTCCAAAAGTCAGAGCAACCAGGATAAAGCTTTCCTTCATAAACGAGCTTCTTTTAAATGCACTTAAATTGTCTCTTAAATTGAAAGAACAAAGATAGGAGTTGGAGGATCTAAATCTTCTATTTTTAATGCCACGGAGGTGCTGTGGCCTGTGGTCTACTAATTCAATAAAGGATAGAAGCTATCATGCACTGAGAGCCAAGATACAGAATATACAGGAGTCTAATGTGCAGGAAGTTCTCTAGATAAATTTTTACAGTTCTACTTTTCAATTTAAATCCTTGGTTAATGGATTATATCATCAGCAATAACAATTAAAAGCTGAATTGGCCTTATTGGTTTTGACTGAATTACATAATCTCCTCTTGTTAACTTTTACTTCATATAAATCCAGTAATATTTTGTTTAATGTAGGGCCTTAAAATTTATAATTTAATATTACTAAGTCATTTTAAGAATGAGTTCATGGGCTGGAGAGATGGCTTAGCGGCTAAGCGCTTGCCTGTGAAGCCTAAGGACCCCGGTTCGAGGCTCGGTTCCCTATGTCCCACGTTAGCCAGATGCACAAGGGGGCGCACGCGTCTGGAGTTCGTTTGCAGAGGCTGGAAGCCCTGGCGCGCCCATTCTCTCTCTCTCTCCCTCTATCTGCCTTTCTCTCTGTATCTGTCACTCTCAAATAAATAAATAAGTAATTTAAAAAAAAGAATGAGTTCATATATTTCATTCTCAATATTTCACTGGTACAACACTGCAAACAAATTGTTCCAACACTTTTATGATGTGGAAACAATTTATATTATTTAAGTTCTTTAGATATACAATTGGAAGCTATAAGAATAATTAGCACATTACTTCATATACATAATTTTAAGGACCAGAATCATAGCTTGAATCTGGGTTTTTAATGTCAAAATCTTCCTTTTCCATTTCATTACAATTGAATACTTGTAATTAAATTATTACTAGTAGTCTCTGAGTATTTTCCAGTATGTTCCAAATGTCCCTGAAGACATCTGGTGTAAAGACAGACAGAACCACTGTGCACAATACCAGGGTAGAGCAAAGCAGAAAAGAGAGACCAAACTCTGACAGAGATAAGCCACAGAAGCTAAGAAGAATAAGTTTGAATGTGAATTACACAGATTTGCATATTGAACAAGTTGTTGGCCTATAATATTTTTATTGTTATTCTTATCAAATCAAATATACCATTGATTGTGTGATGTAACCTCAAGGAAATTTTTAAAAATATTTTATTTATTTATTTTAGAGAGGGAGAGAGAGTGAGGAAGAGGTGGGGGGAAGAGGAGAATGGGTGCAACAGGGCCTCCAGCCACTGCCAACGAACTCCAGGTGCATGTACTACCTTGTGCATCTAGGTTACATAGGTCCTGTGGAATGGAACTTATGTCCTTAGGATTCACAGGCAAATGCCTTAACAACTAAGCCATCTCTCCAGCCTGAAGGAAAAATTTCTTTTACAAAGAGGAGATGAGGGTAGAACTTGGAGTTCAGTTCAATGGTAGAGTACATGCTATGCTTAATTCCCCAGCACTGCAAATTAAATAATAGTAGTAGTAATAATAATTAATAATACATACATTTTAAGAGTTGACTCTTAATCTCAAGGAAACACAGTACTGTTATTTCAAAAAGTATGAAAATTCTCCAAATTAGTCATTATACAGCCTTAGTAGACAATCAATAAACATTTATTAAGTGCCTATGTGTGGGTACAAAGAACCATGATGCATAATGGAGATGAAGATGCTTAAGTGCTGGGCATATAAAATATTTATTGCTCCCCTTCAGTTTCACAGTGATGACCACTGGTGAGAAAACAGACTCATTTGTGCAAAAAGATGTGTGTGTGTGTGTGTGTGTGTGTGTGTGTTCACGCACATGTGCCATAAGGGTGAGGAGAACTAGGGAGGTGTTGGGGAGGAGAGGAAGCAGCTGGAGGAAGGAAATGTGGTATGGAAGAGAGGTGGGAAGGATGGAAAGAGAGACTTAAATGATGCAGACACTTCACTGGAGTTTACAAGTGGTCTGAATCCTGCTCATAGCAAATCCCTCCATCTTTGAGAATGTCATTACTGGCCTGCATATGAAATGATATTAGCTCTGAAAAGGCCATAGTTTTATGTTTAATACTGAAGATTTCTCCCCTTTTTGGCCTATTTTAAAAAAAAGACAATTTCTATGTAGTTCATTGGAACTAAGTATAATTGATTATATATTGGGTATTGCTTAGGTATTCAGTGCTGTGTGACTGGTTCTCAGCCTCCTCAAAGAGTGAAGAGCTTAGACTTTGTGATTAAAATTAGAATCATTCAGGTTGAAAGCAATCACATAAATATTTCTGGAAGATTTTGCATATATTAAGATAATCATCATAGTATCTGTGGGCTGAACTAGAAAAATAAAAATAGAACATTATTTGTAATTAAAAACATCCAATTTCTTCAGTGGGAATTTCAATGGCTTATAATGTGACATAATTGAAATTCCTCAAATGAGAAGAAAGACCTACTCAACATCTTAGCTTTTCATGGCACTTATAAATTTATTACAAATTTGATAAAGATAATATCCTTTGACATTAAACTTGACTATTAATTGCAGAACTATTTTACACATTCTGATGTTGACTCAGTTGCTTGTGATTGAGGAAAAGCTAACTAGTTAATGGGAATTACTTCTTTTGAAAAGCAAAACTATAAATAAATAATAATGTTGTGCCATTTCATTTTTAAAAGTCGATAATGAATTCCATCTGCTGCATGCCATTAACAATCAGAGGTTACTTATATGCTTCAGTTCTTTTTATATCCTTATTCCATCCATTTAAAAGTACAGGTCGATCCATCAGTGATAATGTTACTTTGGCTTGTTTGACCAAAACCTTAAAAAAGGAAAATTTTAAAAAATAAACAAGAAACAAACAAACAACAACAACAACATAAATAGCCGAAACTGTGGGGGGGTGAGGGGGTATGGTAAATAAAAATCCAAACCTCTTATCTACTTTTCTGAAGGCTACAAAACTTAAACAAGACAAAATCAAACACAAAAGGAAAATGAATTCATTAAAACATAGTTTTAAGCGGTTGGTTAGGAGGTGGTTCATGAAATGTACTACCAGCCTTTGAAAGCCACAGTGCAGTTATAATAAATTATACTAAAGCAAGAGATAATGTCTTGATCACTATCATTACTTGATTCTGTACATTTTTTTTAACTTAAAGTAAGATAAGGCAGCATGGAAATCTTACTGATCAAAGCTTTCCTAAAAGTGAACAACAAACCACAAAAAGCAGTATGATTTGTTACAAATAGCCATTGAACAAGAAAGAGTAGAAAACCATGTTTGACTCTATTTCTGAGTGTTTGCCATTATGGAATCATAATTACCAGCAGCTCCTACAACAAATTATAAGGAAACCATGCATATAAATATAACATAAAGTCCTTTCTAAAAGGCACACTCCATTTAGATTTAGTACCCCTTTTCTCTAGGCAGAGACTATAGAACTTCCAATTACATTGTCACAGATTCATACAGTTTATCTGGATATTAAAAATATAACCCAGTGCACATATTTAAAAGCCTGCCTCATCGAAGTTTCCAAAATGATTCGCTTTGAAGAGAGAGCACTTCCACATACCTTTTCGTAGGGGGAACATTTCAGAGATCCTCCCTTCAGAGCCTGTGTGCCAGCACTGTGCTGCTCTTGAGATGAGCAGATAGGAATTTGGGGTTGTGTACTTCCCTGGGTAACACAATACTTCCTTTCTGGACGAGTAGCTTGTTCTGTGGCCCAGCCCAGTCCCTGAGCCCTGGCAGCAGTGTGTAAGCCTCAGAGGCTCCTGTGTGTGCACACAGGAAGCCAGTGTACCTGCCCTGTGATTGGGGACTTGTTCTTGCTCAGTGAGCACCTTGGCACTGGAGCCAACATGCTCTGCATGATAAATTACTAAGTTGACCCTGTAAAGTCTATCATGGAGTGAGATAAGAGAACTCACTATCTTACTTCTATATGGCTTTTAATCTCAAAGCAAATGGAAGGCATGGCCGCCTTTAACAAGTTTCTATTTTATAGTCCTAATTGCACCAAAAGGCAGTAGATTTGATAAGCTGGATAGGAACCAGGTTAGTGTTCTAAACCTTTACAGATACTTTAGTGCTTGCCATGGGCACAGTATAAGTATAACTTCTCCATTCCCAGACTCTCCCAAGGTCTCATCGTGATATAGTTCCCACCCCTGATATGATAGGTATCTTTCGTTTTCTTCCCAGGGCAAGGTGAATAACCATGCCAGTCAGAGCACTGACCATTTAGTATGTAGGTGAATGGGTAAGAGTAATGACTCTATACTTCCTACTTCACTTTTTCTTAATGACTTCCTGTTAGCCTTGTGGAAGCAAAGACCAGCACACTGGTTCTTTCCTTTCTTCCCCCTTTAGAATCTTTAGAATCCTGGACACTTTGGTAGTTATTTCCCTCTTATTTTCTCCTGTCACCTCATTTTTTTTGTGTGAGATATTTCAAAGGCAGCACCCAGAGGTATTCATGGTACAATACAATTATTAGGACTAGGATGAAATAATAATGAATAGAAAATATTAACTCAGAGATGGAGAAGTGGCTGAGTGGTTAAGGCACTTGGCATGGAAGCCTAAGGACACTGGTTCGATTCCCCAGGACCCACATAAGCCAGATGCACGAGGTGGTGCATGAGTCTGAAGTTCGTTTGCAATGGCTAGAGGCCTTGACATGCCTATTCTCTCTCCTTCTCTGTAATAAATACGTAAATAAATTATAAAAAACAAATCTTTAACTCAACAGGTAAAGACTATTGATTTACTGTTTTGTTTTATTTATTTATTTTTTTTCAAGGTAGAGTCCTTGCTCTAGCCCAGGTTGACCTGGAATTTACTATGTAGTTTCAGGATGGCCTTGAACTCATAGTAATCCTCCTACCTTGGCCACCCGAGTGCTGGGATTAAAGGTATGCACTATTACGCCTGGCAGTAAGGATTCTTATGAGTTCAAATACTATTCTGTGCCTGGTCAGGTAGGCTTCAAGAGTAAGTACAAATGATGACATCAAAATAAAAGAAAGATTAATGGAGAGAAGGAGGGGATATGATGGACAGTGTAGTTGTAAAGGGGAAAAGGGGGTAGGGGAGGGGATTATCATGGTTTATTTCCTGTAAGTATAGAAGAGGTCAATTAAAAAAAATAAAATTACACTGCAAAAAAGTAAAAAGGTATATAATTCCTTGAAAACTATGTGCAGAGTTAGAACATTATGAAGAAATGGCAATGTTTGTACTAAAAATAAAGTTCCCATTTCTAATAGTTCCCAACACTGATGTGTCATGTCATAAAAATAATACCCAGATTCCAACATACCAAGATTATGGTTTTTGTTAAGTAAATGATCAAGTCAACATGCCTTTTAGAGGAAGATTGTATAAATTCTCCGTACACACTGTCCAGCAGTGTTTGGATGAGCACAGAATGAACACACAATAGGCAAACTATGCTTTAATGGAGTGCCAGAGGGATGCACTCTAGTGCTCGCTTAACTGACAATACCTGCAGCTTTTATTTAGTTTATTTTATTTAGTGTGAGCATAAGACAAGTCACGAGTTTGCATTAGATCAGATCATGAGTTGCTTGTTTACGTTTATCAGGAACTCTTTAGAGAAACTGTGAGTTCCTGCCTTCAAGAAGTTCCACCCAAGGTGCACAGCCTTCCACGTCCTCAGGCTTAGCTTGTGCAAAGATTAACCTGTTATGAATTACCTTGATATTCACAATTCGCCATATGATGCATTCCCAAATGAAAAACTGTTATATCTTATCTTTTCTATAGAGCTGACTTTGAGTCCATAAGAAAGTCTTTACCTGACCCTTTTAAATTTATTTATTTATTTATTTATTTATTTATTTATTTATTTGAGAGTGACAGACACAGAGAGAAAGACAGATAGAGGGAGAGAGAAAGAATGGGCATGCCAGGGCTTCCAGCCTCTGCAAATGAACTCCTGATTCGTGCGCCCCCTTGTGCATTTGGCTAACGTGGGACCTGGGGAACCGAGCCTCGAACTGGGGTCCTTAGGCTTCACAAGCAAGCGCTTAACCGCTAAGCCATCTCTCCAGCCCTACCTGATCCTTTTAATGTTGCACTGTATTTCCTGTGAATGCTATTGCATAAATAAGTTAACTCACATAAAACTTCAAGTTAAACTCCTGGCTCTGCTTAAGCAAGTGTTTAATAGATATTGCCTTCCCTTCCTTAATGGCATGCTTGGCCCTTCTAGTACTAGGTAGTATTCTATTACACTGAAGAGCTGCTCATGGGAAGCGTCTTACACATAAGCAATGCTTTATCACTTCCAGTGTACATCCACGAAGATGTTCCCGCTAGTCCCACACTTATCCTTGGAGATGCTGCTTACTCTCAAACTTCTGCTGAGCTGGCTAAACATAGATAATTAATGACAGAATGTTCTCTCGCCGCTTTATATGATGAGCAAAATGCGAAGGCAGAAGTGTTTTGAAGATATCCTGGTATAGAATGTCAAATAATTCATCATAGCTGCAGAGCCTTGAGAAACAATTGTAGCAAGCAGTAATCAAGAATGAATTCACAGGCTGGAGAAATGACTCAGTAGTGAAGGCCCTTGCCTGTGAAACCTAAGGACCTAAGTTTGATTTGATAAGACCCACGTTAAGACAGACGCACAAGGTGGCCCATGCATCTGGAGTTTGTTTGCAGGGATTGGAGGCCCTGGCAGGCCCATTCTCTCTTTCTTTGCTCTTCCTCACCCTCTCTCTTTGTCCCTCTCTAAAAATAAATAAGTAAAAATATTAAAGAAAAAGAAAGAATTCACCCTTTTTGAAAGCAAGACTTCATGTTACATAAAGAAAATATACACAAAAAATGTGAGCATATGTAAGGTGGTTGCATATTTTCATCTCAGATAGTGATACTGTCCAAATTTGTTTCATGCTTGAAGATGAGTAAGAAACCTGTGAAACTACCGACAACCCCCCGCCCCCATATTTCCACATCAAACACACCTGTGAACTGGTCATATGATAGCTAATCATGTAAGTACATACCTGTTGCTTGTTTCAACATACAAGTCAAATGTAAATGAGTTATATATTTACCAATATTTTGTTATTTACTTTTATTTTTTTCATTAAGAGTCTGCAAAATATACTTCAATCATGGTTTTGTTTAGTTCTTTCAAGATTTTATAATGCCACTTCAGTCTTTTAATCTTGCTTAGAGCTATTGCAGTCTGGTTCACATTGCTGGTAGAAACCACCCAACCAAGAGCAGCTTCTGGGAAAAAGAGATTTATTTTGGCTTACAGGCTCGAGGGGAAGCTCCACGATGGCAGGGGAAGACGATGGCATGAGCAGAGGGTGGACATCACCCTCTGGCCAACAGAAGGTGGACTACAGCAACAGGAGGGTGTGCCAAACACTGGCAAGGGGAAACTGGCTATAAAGCCCATAAGCCCGCCCCCAACAATACACTCCCTCCAGGAGGCATTAATCCCCAAATATCCATCAGCTGGGAACCTAGCATTCAGAACACCTAAGTTTATGGGGGACACCTGAATCAAACCACCACAGATGCACATTAGGAATCTAATAAATAGATTCTGTTGAGTATTGATGATCCATCACTTTTGGATAGAATTTGCTAAAAAGCTTTGATTTAAGACACTTTTGATGTTGTGGTCAGTAATGTTGTAGCTTCTACTTCTCCTCTAGCTTCTGATGTGGGTTACTTTTTTAGCTTAGTTCTTTGTTATCTATATTTCTAAGACCATACAGATTGAGTATTTTGTGATATATTGTGTATGCAGCCTAGGTTTGTCTATGTATTTGTAGTGCTGAGAATCAAACCCAGGTCTTGCACATGCTAGGCATGTATTCTACTATGTAACTCCATTCTCAGCCTCTGTATTTCTATATAGGATTGTCACTCATTAGTGACATAGTCCTTGAACTTGAAGTCTTTCTGTCTCTCTGCTTCCTTTGTGTTCAGATTAGGCCTAATTAATTTTTATGAGATTGAGAAATCTGATTAAATACATCTGCTTGAAATTGTTCAAATTACCCCTGCCTTTTTCCTTCTATTTTATTATGATTTGGTTTTTAGGCTGCTGAGGATTGACCTCAAACTAAAGGAAATTTTATGACTAATATCTTCAAGGATTTACTAATTTTGGAATTAAGGAGCATCTCATAATCACAGATGTTATTTACTGTGAGGGGGAATTATAAAGATACCTTTTCTAATAACATATTTCACTGTCCAGGATAGAGCCTTATCCTGAGGTGACTATTTTACTTGGAGTTGTGCACTGATCAAAACGTACTGTGCCTTTCCTTTTAGAAGCAGGGCACATGGAGAGAATAATAGGATGAAGGGGCTTACTGGCAAATGTTATCATTTCTGAAGTGAGATCCTCCTGGGAGTGGCAGCAAGGAAAAGCACCCTTCTGTGTTTCATCAGAAAGCATGTGGCTTTGCTCTATGAGAAAAGTTAATTACTAATATTTAACTTTTTTCTCGGGGAGCAGAGTAGGTATTTAAGAGCTATTCTTAAAATAATAATTTTTTTGAGGTAGGGTCTCACTCTAGCCCAGGCTGATCTGGAATTCATTATGTGGTCTCACGCTGGCCTTGAACTCACTGTGATCCTCCCACCTCTGCTTCCCAAGTGTTGGGATTATAGGTGTGCACCACCACACCAGATTCTTAAAATATATTTTAAATTATCTACGGAAACAATTCTCATTGGCATATTGAGTGTGTTGGCCTTCATGAAAATAAACTCACAAAATTTCTGTATGTTTAGCTTGCATAAAAGACCTTTATTTTGATGATTAAAGCAGATCAAATGGCATATAATAAAATGCCACTTGATGTTAGTGTTGTGTAGTGAGCAACTATGTGTCTGAATCACTGGAGTTACAACGGTGACTCAACCACCAGGTAAAGCAGACTATTCATTTCTCTCTTCCCCATGTGAGCAGACTTTGTGGTTAAATGGAAAAAAAAAAAAGATCCTTCAAATTTTCTGTGGTTTTTCTTTGGAAAATGTAGGAATCATATTTTCCATTCTTTGCTTCTGTTGTGTTTCTCAGAAATCTGCTCCAAGTAGTATTTCCTGCCTTCCCTGGATGATATAGGCCTATGCTTCTCTGAACACATGTCCTGCAGATTCATATACACTAAAATTTAAACCAAACCAAACAACAACAAAACCCACTGACTGTTGGCATCAGCTCAAGGCCTTATGCCTCCCTTCCCTGACACATCTGTCTCAATGCTGTCACCTATGAAACTAGGATTGTAATATTTTCTACAACATAGTATTGTTTCAAGGTTTTAAAAAAGTTAATGTATTACAGAAACCTTTCTCCTTTATAGCAGAGTGAATGATACAACTCTTAACAGAAGCATGCAGGGATTATCTGGTAAGAAGTCTCCTGGAGAGTGTGAGATGAAGTCTAACCATAAAACATTTGGCTCTGGCTTGCACCTCCCAGTACCAGAAATCAGTAACAACCCACATTGTAATGTTGATCAGAGAGACCAACAAGGTGCCCAAAACAAGACAGCCTTCTGTTAAAGCACTGGATTACCAGCCTGAGGTAAAAAGAACCTATTGGCGAAAGCACTACATGCTGGCAACACAGAACATTGAGAGATCCTGCTGGTATCTAGAAAGAAGCCAGTCCCCAGATTGTCTGCCCATATAGTGCTGGAAAGCACTACATGAGCTGCTAGGGTAACATGGCCAACAACCCTCTGTGCTAGCAGGGGACACTCCTATACAAAAGCAACCAGCATGACGTGATAAACAGGCCTGTGCAATAATGCCACCCAGGCTAGATGGGTTACCAATGGTCGTCTGGTTGGCTAAGAGATCCACTCAGTGGAAAAGGACCCAGAGCTGGACTAAAACTGAGTCAGAAAACTGTGGAGGCCAAGATCATGGACTACAGCAAGGTGATCCCACTAGTCTTTAGCCAAAAGAGAGACTACTACACCCATCAAAATCTCTCTCTTTTTTTTAGTCTTTCAAGATAGGGAGTCACTCTAGACTAGGCTGACCCCTGAACTCACTGGGTAGTCTCAGGGTGGCTTTGAACTCATAGCAATCTTCCTACCTCTGCCTCCCAAGTGTGGGATTCAAGGTGTGAGCCACCACGCCTGGCAAAATCTCTCTTAATTAATAAGGCTTATCCCATTGAACCTATGGTGACCTTGTTCTCTGTTGAAGAATCTATTTTCCTTTTTCAGAAGGCAGCAAGAAGCAAGGAGATAAATCACCCTTCACACATTATCCCAGGGCCCAGGAGAAACCACAGAAGAATTGGTGAGATAAGCAAGAGTGCTGCTTCAATAGCATAGATCCAAGCAGAGAGACACCACCAAATAGCCAGCCCCACAATCAACACACATGGAACCAGGCAGCACAGACTGCTCTGCATACATGTGGCCTGGCACTCGAAGCCACTCCAAGTAACATCTTAGGGCTGGACCTCAGGGTTCACCCACAGTGACACCTCTTCTAGCCAGACACACATGCGAACTGACATAGCACTGTACCATCAAATTACATCTCTATCACTTATTTTCTTTTCTTACTGTATGAGGGTGGATAAATTTGAATTATGTTGTATTTGTTCTTTTGCCCTTCTATCTGGGGATTGGATTCATTTGCTATTTTTTCTTTCAACCATACATAACACATCCTGAAAGATTCCATTGCTACAGCCCAGAAGTTTTTGCCACCACTACCTCACAGCTGGACCGGAACCAAGCTGCTTGGCTAGGTTATTTCTGAAATGTCAGAAATGAATGGGGTGTGTGAAAGGGAGGAGAGAAACTGAGCAGCAGTGCCAGTGTGAGGTAGATGTATGCTTTTGTACACCTAGTATTGCTTCCGGTGCTCCAGAATCTGTTCCTAACCCTTCAGGCAGTAACTTGGAGCTGGGAAAGCTATCTTTCTATGGGTTTTGGTTCTCTTTCCTCTCCACAAATTACATGCCAGTTGATGTTTTCCTTTTACATAGAAAATCTTCAGGGCAATTTAAATTAGCACACAGTATAGCAATTACTTTCTTGTTGCTGGGACAAAGAGGGGTTATTTTGCCTCACAATTTGATGGGAAGTCTATCATGGTGGGGAAAGCATGGCAGGGACAGGTAGCTCGTGTCTCATCTTCACAGGAGCATGGAGGAAAACGGAAAGCACCTTGGGGCTGGACAGGTGGCTTAGCAGTTACGCACTTGCCTATGAAGCCTAAGGACCCCAGTTCGAAGATCGATTCCCCAGGACCCACATTAGCCAGATGCACAAGGGGGCACGTGCATCTGGAGTTCCTTTGCAGTGGCTGGATGCCCTGGTGCACCCATTCTCTCTCTCTCTCTCTCTCTCTCTCTCTGCCTGATTCTCTCTCTGTCACTCTCAAATAAATAAATAAAAATTAAAAAAAAAAATTAAGAAAGCACCTCAGCACCAAACTGGGCTGGACTTTATCACCTCAAGGTCCAGCCCCAGTGATCTCTTCCTCCAGCCAAGCTCTATCTCCTAAATTTTCCACAAATTTCCCAAATGGTACCATCAATTTGGGATTAAACATCCAAACACTTCAGTGCATAGGAAGTGCTTAGAATTCAAACTAGCATACTCAGGTTAAAATAGAGACAACAGAATGGATTCACTGCCCACCCTGCAGGAAAGGCTTTGGCCCTCAGAACCCCTTGTCATGGTCCCTAATAGTTCATGTGTTTGGGTCTGGTTGCTGTTTTTGAACACACACACACACACACACACACAAAATATGCAACGAGCTTGCTTTTGCACTTGCAGTTCTTTATTTAAAGAATACTCTTCTCCTGGACTTTAGCTGGACCTTGTTCCATCATTTTATTTAGACCTATGGCTCACATACCTTTTTTTTTTTTTTAATCATAGATGTCTTTCGACTACTGCTATGTGTAGGGCAATTATTATTTCTTCATAAAACCACTAACTGCTATAACCTACTTGCATATTCATGATTAACCCTTGCACAGAAGCCATGCTAATCTTCCTGGTATCATTCCAATTTTAGTACATGTGCTGCCGAAGCGAGCACCATATTCATGATTAGCCAACCTTACTAAAATTTGAATACCCAGAATATTCAACACTATTGCTCTCTGCAACCAAATCAGTACTGTAAGAGATCAAGGAATACCTTGTTCAATGGTCCGTGTAAAAAGATTGGTGCATATTTATGGGGAATTTACTGACAGAATGCATTTAAGCTAGTATAACCAGTATATGCACAACAATGCCATGATTTTTCAAATTTCCTCCCTAAGTATTTGCTTGATAGTACTTGGGAGTACCATAAACACTTCTTAGATAATGCTACCTAAATTGGGATTTAGAGGAAGAATAAATCAGGTGACTGGACATGTATGTTGAAAAAGTAGTTGAGAGCTGAGAATGTGAAAATACTTGAGAGAGATTAATGTGGCATGAAGTCCAGGGTGACCAACTGAGGCATGGTATGAGAGAGGCTAAGGAAAAAGTAGAGAAACAGGAGAGAAATGACAACCAGGGCCTTCACATGTCTTGTAATTTCTTTTAATGATTTGATTTTAGTCATATGGCAATCTTGATACAATTAGGAATTTAAGCAGAAGATTAACAAGATCAGATGTGAGTTTTAGAAATTAGCCACAGTTTAGGCAATGAATTAGAAAAGGATACATCTTGGATGCAGGAGACCAGCTAGAAGTTCATGATTACAACTCATGTGACACATGAAGCTGAAGAATGGCAGTAGAGATTGAAAGAGTCAGATTAACAGAAGAGACTAACAGTGCAGGATATAGGGATTTTGTCGCTGACTCTAACAATGTTTGGTGTAGCTTGAAAGGAAGAGGAAAGAATCTAACTTGGCATTAGAGAATGCTGAAGGAAACTCAAGCTTAAAGAGGAAATGGTACAGAAGCTGATTAGGAATGGTTAACATTGGAATACCTGAGGAATATCATAGTGGGCTGGTCTAGGAAATGGTCATGTGGACCTTGAGTTTATGATAACTTTCAGTGTTGGAACTGAGAATTGAATATCATCCTTCCATGGATATGAATTGATATTGACTAGGTGGGATGTTGTCACATATACTTGTTACTTCCTTCAGCCATATTAATATTGTATCCCATTTCTTTGCGTTCTCTACGCCACATATACATGTGTATATATGTGTGTATACACACACACACACATATACATGTATGTATATTAATAGAAGCATGCAGATACGCATAAATAGACATTTGTTGCCCAATTTGAGGATAAATTAGATGCACCAGAATCCTTTACCTCTAAATAATTACATGTATATTTCTTGTGAATACTGATATTCTTTTATACCACACAGTAAAGCTTAAAACATAATTTTACATAGATAAAATATTTTAAAAATAATCTTGTTTGCATCCAATTTTTTGAACTTCTAATCCAATAATAAATTCAGGTAGCCTTTTAAATCATGTGGGTAAGACCTCTTGTTCAGCATCTACCATTATATAAAATGCATGAAGTGCATTTGTTACTTGTCTTATTCTGCACTTTCCTTCACATAAAAGAAATAATACTCTTTGTGTTTTGTGTGAGATGTGGAGTGGGGTGACATCCCTTTTGCTCACCTTCACTTGGAGGTTTGGGTGCTTGCCTTCATGGCAGAAGCAGAACACTGGATGCCCTGCTCCATTGCTCTTCTGCCTGGTCTTGTTTTGAATGAGAATCTCTTTACTGATTGTGGAGTTTACAGGTCTCTGATGGATCTCTGGTCTCTGCTCCCCTGGCAGACTCAGGTTACAAGCATATGTGGCATGCCCAACTGTTTACATGAGATCTGGAGATTCAAACACAGAAGGTCTCAGGCTGCCTCGGGCTTTAATGCTTGCGCAGAAAGCACACTTAACCACTGATCCACTTCTTTAGCCCAAGAAGTAATATTTTAAGGGCTAAAAGCCATTTCTTTGCAATGTGCCTATTATCTATGTAGAATTTACAAAAGCAACTACTGCACAAATAAGTTTTCAGAACCTCCCTCCTTTGTATGTATCATTTACTTTGATGATTTTCATGAGAAAGAAAATGATGTGCCTGTAAAGTGGTTTCTCATGATTAATACTACCTGATTGAAACTGATTCATGTTATTATCTCCTCAAGGCAAACTAGTCATGAAAGAATGAGCTGGCAGAATAGCAGAGGTAGGCACAAAGTATTCTACAAAGCAGACTTTATAATTTAGGTAAACTTTAAGGAGTATCACAACTAGATTACTTTAAAAAAATTGTGATGCAGGGCTGGAGAGATGGCTAGTGGTTAAGTGCTTGCCTGAAAAACACAAGGATCCAGGTTTGACTTTTCAGTACCCATGTAAGCCAGATAAACAAGGTGGAACATGTGTTTGGAGTTTGTTTGCAATGGCTAGAGGCCCTGGTGTGTCCATTTTCTTGATATCTGCTTCCTCTCTTTCTCTCTCTCTCATTAATAAATAAAATATTTTTGAAAACGTGCTGCATCAGGAATCAGCTAGAACTAAATTCATAATCTTGCAGCTGGGCGTTCAGAGCACAGTACAAACCCCCACAAAACTGCAAACTTCACAAAGCCAGAGGCACAATGCGAAGCTTTATAGGAATAAATCTGCACCACTTGAAAAGTTGCTAAACTGGTTTCTGTTTCCTTTGTGGGTGTTTTGGTCAAAGAAGAAAAGCGTGTTTAGACCTGTTACTGGGTACGTAGGGTTGATCTTTAATGAAAATGAGAAAAGATTTATCAGGATTATTTACCTTCACAAGAACCCTATTTTACTGTGGCTCAAAGCCACCCACACCTGAAAACTTACTTCCATCTCTGACTGCCCTTGCATTTAGAAAATATGAGAAATGAGGCTGATTAAATCTACCAGCTACTTCCAAGGAAGATATTTTGCCAGTATTAAAACTTTGATGAAAACAACACACGTAGCAGCCTTCAGCTGCCCACAAAAATCCAACAAGATGAACAAATCACGATACATCTGTCATTAGTCATTGAAAGATTTGCCTCAAAGTATATGAGCTCAAGCAAACCTTGATGAGATGCACACATACCTTAACACCAATACTAAGCCATGAGCCTCCCAATGGAGAATTAAGACCATCTGAGTTTCAATTCTCTCTTTGCCACTTACCCTGCAGTTTTGCCGGATAGTACAAAGCTTCCTGTATACCAGATACATTTCTAGTGAAAAAAGAGAGATAATATCTAACTGCTAAGGTATTAAATTAGGATGACACATCTAAACACAGTGCCTGGTACATGTTGAGTGCTTAAAAATACTTCCTGGTGGCTTTTAGCATACTGTCAAGGGCTGATTCCATACAGTGCAGAAGGCTGACTTAAGATAGAATAACTGGGAGGGAGAGAACTGAGCCTTCCTGGGGTGATAGCACACATCAGTGAGAGAAGGAAAAGAGAGGCATGAAGCAACATCTATAGTTCAAAGAGGCAACACACTTGTATTGCACAGCACCAGTGAGGTAGATGGCTCCAGAGAGCAGCAGGGAATACCAGGGATGTGGTGGCTTGAGTGTAAAATGTCCCTCATTGCCTGGGTATTTTAATATCTAGTCATCAGGTGATAGCTTTTTTGAGGGAGGCTGTGGAGCCCTGCTGGAGGAGGTGTCATTGTGGGCCAGCCTTGAAGTTTATTAGTGAGCCCCACTGGGCGTTCACATTATCTCTACTTTGTCCCTGCTAATGTGAAGAAGTGACACCAAGCTGTTTGCTCTCACCTCACCGAGCTTCCCAAACCCCTCCTGCCATGTTGAAACTCCCCCTTAAAAATGTAAAGCAGGGACTACTCAGAAAAACCACGGCCTCTGATGTTTAGTCGGCAAGAATACAATTGTGGCTCTTACAGCATAGAATTTAGAGTTCTCAAACCCCACTGCTCAGGATATAGGGACAGTGGCTCTCAAGCTAGTCATAAACATATGCATCCAAAAAGGAAAAGACACCTAGAGGAAAGCAGAGAAAAAAAAAAAGCCAAGAAAGCGCGGCCCAAGCATGAGAGACAAAAGAGTTCTGAGGAAGTGAGTGGATCAAAACAAATGAAAGAGCATCCGAAGAAAGAAAATGAAGGGAGAAACAGAAACTGAACCACTCAGCATGGAAAAAGCTTAAAAATCAAAAGAGAAAGATAAAAAGCTGGGATGAAGTCTCTAAGAGAGAGGCCCATGAGTGCAGGAAAGAGAGGAAGACCACGCTGAAGAAAGAATGGAGGAAGGAAGGCTTTGGGACCAGTCTGTCCTTGGGTTTTGAAGTTCTTTAATTGGTTCTCCTAGGATTAAATTGAAAAATACTTGAGGAGCTTGGTTTCATGATGCTCATGCCACTTATCCTATGTCAAGAGGTACTTTAATTTCTAACAGTGAGTACAAAGTATTTAGCATGCTTGTTTTCCAATATGAAAATTACATTTTCTAAAAGCATCATTAAATCTTTCTTACATATAATTTCCCTTTATGAGAGTGGCTCTGCGTTTTATCAAATTGCTGTGATGGGAATTATTTTACCTTGGGAGACCATTTATTTTAAATTGGAGGATTAACACTATGTTTTGGTTGGGTTTGTTTTAGTTTTGTGTCAGATATTTTTATGCTCACTGCCTTTCTATGAAGCAATTTAGACTTCCTTTGTTAGATCTAACTTGCAGAGTTGGAGAGTGAAATACGTTACAATAAGCTTATCTTACTTATAGTTCCAGAAGTTTCAGAGAGTCTTCACATAAAATCAATTTCTAATCTGGGAATGTTTATGATAAAGCTCTAATTTCTGGGGGAAAAAATAAGCAGAAACTGGTCGAGTGCTTTGTCTGAGCAAAGCAAAAGTACTGCTACAAGACTTTACTTAATTCTGAGCGCTCACATACAACTGACAGGAAATAGTCAGAACTAGCTTGAATCAAAAGAGATCATTTGGATTCTGGAGATGAGTGCAGATACACATAGAATTTTAGGGGAGGTGGCCCACCTCAGAGCTTTAAGAGTTTTAAGTTTGACAGGTAGGTTAGAACCTGTGTTATTTACATTTCTCATTTCTGTACCCAAATATGTGAGTGAGAGAGGAAGGGTTTATTTTGGCTTATAATCTAGGAATGCAGTCCAGCATGGCAATGAAGGCCCAGCAGCAGGGGCAGGAATCAGTTGGTCACATTCAGCATATAGTCATAAAGGAGACACACACACACACACACACAGAGAGAGAGAGAGAGAGAGAGAGAGAGAGAGAGGGAGGGAGAGAGGGAGAGAGAGAGAGAGAAATGCCAGGGCTCAACTTGTTTTCTCCTTTTCATGCAGCCCAGGGCCCCAGCCCATGGAATGGTGCTCTCCCCATTTAGCATGGGTCTTCCCACCTCAACCAAGTCAATCTAGAGAAACCCCTCATGGACACGACCAGAGATTCGGTTTCATGATGATTCCAAATCCATCAACTTGACAATCAGATTGGCACAGCACCCAACTTCCACTCTTGATGTGTCAGCTACACTTAGTTAGTTGGTATCACAGCAGCAAAATATCCTCCGCAAAGGAAGAAGCATATAGAAAGAAGTAAACAGGAAAATTATAAAATATGTCATGAGCTCAAACAACAATCCTGCTCCCTAATTTTCAGCTTTATAGGCAAACTGTCAAAACTACTGTTTGTCACAGGAGTTGAAGTTCAGTGAGCTGGGCTTTAAGCTCCAGTGGCTTCTGGGACATTAGTCAGCAGGCATCTTCAAGCCTAATGCACACAAAAGGAAGAGCCTTCTTTCCCTGAGGGTTAAGAGCAGCAAACACCAGCTTTCTGTGGGTGTATGACTTTGGGGCAGGTATTCTGATATGGTAAATAGAATCCCGAGTTTTAAAACTATCTTAATCTTAACCACTGGAATCAATGAATGAATGTTAATTACCTCACAAATGCAAAGTAAAGTTATTTGAGATGGACTTAAGGTTGTTAACCAACTGGCTTTGACATTTGAGACATCATGTTGGATCACCCTCGTAGGTCTGATATAATCACAAAAGTCTCTTCAAGTAGAAGAGGGAGGCTGCTGAGGATGGCATGTGACCTGACCAAGAGCCAAGTCATACACATGGAATCTAGAAACGAGGAAAAGTCAGAAAGTAGATTCTCCCCTGAAGCCTAGAGAGGGGAAAACACGCCCACTGAAAGCTCAGTTTTAGTCTAGTGAGATGAAGTCTGGACATTGGCTCGCTGAACATTTGAATACATTGGTGCTATTTTAAGCTAGTAGCTTTCTGGAATTTTGTTTTAATTACAACAGGAACTTGATGTAACTCTTAAACCCTTCACATATCATATATGAGGCAGCACCTGTTATTATTACCATTTTTCTGGAAAATAAAATAGAGGCATAGAGAAATCATATCCTGTCTGACATAAAAATCCATGCACTTTAGAAAATCCCTCTTCCTTTCTCTCTCTCACTCACCCTCCCTCCCATATCAAGCTTGGAACCCTTCATATGCTTAGTAAATACCATACCACTAAACATATTTTATTTCACTACAACTTCTTCCAAATATCTAGAGGGGGTAACTTAAGTCATTATCTTTCTTGAAAATTCTACAGCAGAGCTTTCATCTTAAGATAGCAATACCATGGAGTCATGGGACAAGAATGGATTATAGTCACACCTAAGAGAAACAGAATGTGTGCTTTTTAGGAAGACTAACTGTTTTTAGACCAGATTCTCTTAATAGTGAGCATTAAAGCAGCTTTTCAGAGGTAACTAATTGTCTTTTTGTTGAAGCTTAGTGTTTATAATGTTTCAACCTAAATAAAAAGAGATAGCCTATTTGAGGTTTGTAGCAAGGCCTTTATTATCAACACAAAAACCTACTTGTGTCCTAATTCCTTCTTATAGAAAGTGGTTGGCTCAGTAGAATAAAACCAATATGTAAGTCTCAGCTAATTCTTGTTGGATAAGACAGAAGGTGATCTGAAATACTGACTCAGACCCACAGAATTCAAATCATAGTGCAGGCAGCCAAACATGCTCTATTTTAAGTTTGATTCCTAAAATTTATTTTGATTTTGATAAATAAGTCATCATTCTAAAAACTTGGGTATTTGGGGGGTATTTGCCTCTGTGTCAAGGTGTACATGCCCCATGGACATATGTGAGGAGGTCAGGGGATGTTTGTAACATTTTCATCTCATTTCCCTAAATCAAGTTTTATTTTTTTTATTGAGCCTAAAACTTGCCTGCTTTTTATTTATTTATTTTTTTTAGTTTGTTTAGACTGCCTGACAGAGAGCCCCAGTGATCGTCCTGTCTCAGCACTGGGGTGACAATCATATGTCATCATGCCCAGCTTTGTGTGTGTGTGTGTGCTGGGGATACAAACTTAGGTCCTCATTCTTGTGATCAAACTCTTTTACATGTAGAACATTCTACCCAGCCACTTACATTTTCGTTTTCAAGCATAAAGTATGACAGAGGAATTATATGTAAGAATTATACTGTGAAAGTAGGATCTTTTTAGCATACCTATTTGGCACAGAGGAATAATTTTGCCTCAGTGCAAATGAAAAGTTCCAGGATCTGACCTCTTCAATTTGTAAGGCTTAACCAAACGTAAACTGAAGAGCATTTGACCCATGAACTGATTGTAATCTGACTCGACTTTCTTTCCGTGGTGCTCTTTCACTGCCCACACAAGTTCAGTGTGTCTGTGTGACGTGGCCTTTTGCCCAGGATAAATGACTTCTCATACTACCTCAAATCCTTTGTAAAAGGAGATGACAGTGCACACAGGTTCACAGGCCCATAGAAATGCACTCGCATGCTTTCACACATTAACTAGCTTAAATTAGTTTTGAAGTGCTTCCTTCTTGATAGAAGCTTCTGCCATATGACAAACATTTTTACAAGCAACTCTAGTAGAACAAGCATGGAAAGCTTATATAACAATTAGAAAAAGTTAGGCATGTCACCCATGCTATTGCAAACAGCTGCTCCAGCATGTGTTAAGCAAAGTTTTATTCAGTAAGATGTTTCCTCTTTCCTTTTGGTTGCATATTAATGTCATGCAACCTAACACTTTAACAGGCAGCTGAGTCCTGTAAGTGTATGAACTGTCCACAGGAAACAAATGGATGAGTTCAAAAGCAGTGATTTGTAATGTAAGTGTATTTTTTTTTTCTGTTTTCTTTTTTGTTTGTTTAAGATAGGGTCTTATGCTGGCCTTGAACTTGATATGTAACCAAGGCAGGTCTTGAACTACTAAGCTTGCTACCTTTACCACTTAAGGGTTGGGATTACAAGCATATGCCATTATGCTAGACTTAAATGTTTTAAGTCACAATGATACATAGATACAAAATATAACAAAAATAAATCCAATATCCAATATAATATACAGGGCAGGAAGAAATAAAAAAATATATTGACTTCTAAGGGCTATTTTAAGGTTTACATATAATATACAGATTTTCCCAATGAATTAACTAGTTTGTGTTCCCTTCTGAAAGACAACACTGACTTATGTTTATGAGGAACAAGTTTTATGCCATTCTTTTTTCGGAACTTAGTTTGGATTTAATGATTTTTTTTTTCCCTTTTGCAGCTCTTAACAACTCACAGCTTACAATTTTCAAGTTATTTAGCAGTCTATGACAAAACATCAACCTCAAAATTATGCAGTAAATTCAAATATAGTGGCTCCAAAATTGACTACTTCTAAACACTTACAGAGGAATTTTAAAATAACTTTAAAATGATGATTTCCTATTCTCACACCCTGACATTACCAAGTAAATAAGTGAATGACCAATGATAATGTCAACACATGGATTACTAGCTTATATGGGAATCATTTCTAATGCTAGCATGGGGGAGAAGAAAAATTGTTCTGTTAAATTTGTCATTGAAGATCATTAAATCATTCATATATATACTATGTACAGTTTAGTGTATATACCACATGAGGAGAAATTCTTAAGCACATTACAGCTGCTTTAAGAAAGCAAACAAGGGCAAGTAATATATAGACACTTGGGCATTCAAATTATGTCAACTTTAAGATTACTATGACTGGTAATTTTTCTTTTTCTTTTTTTTGGTCAGGGGGAGTTCGAGGTAGGATCTCACTCTAGCCCAGACTGACCTAGACCCAAGCTGGCTTCAAACTCATAGTGATCCTCCTACCTCTGCCTCCAAGTGCTGGGTTTAAAAGTCTGTGCCAACAATCCAGGCTTTAAGGTAACTGTGAAACTCTAGTGGTGAATTGAGCATGGATAGGGGATCTATAGTATTTTTGTTTTATACTGTGTTTTCTAGGTTTGCTTTTTACATAAAGTCCTACAAATTGATTAATTTTATTTATTATGGGGGTTATATGATAATCATGGAAACTCATTCTTTCATTCATATATGGTTTAAAATATAACACATTTCTATATAGGTTCAAGGTTATACTTCCTTACAGCCACATATGGTAGACACACCAAGGCATATTACATGACCTGACATGCTTGCCTTGCTGTAGAAATGGGCCCATGTTGGCATATGGTTCTACATGAATGTTTCATTTGAGTGGACTGGGTGATGAGGTTCTACCTCACATTGTCCGAAATCCTGTTTCTCCATAGGAGGATGGTTTACTTTAGGTAATCAGATACTCTCTTAAACTGGAAATAAGGGCTAGAAACTAGAGCCTAGTGGAAACAAAAATCTAGAGGATAATTAAAATGAGAAATCACTTACAACAAAAGTCATTTGCTAGTGAATTGACAGAACAGAACCTAGTCTATAGACCAGAAAATAGGCACGATTTGAGGTGAAAAGTGGAAGTTAAAGATGTTGGGGAAGCAGGGCTAGGACTTTCTGGGACCAAGTCCTATATCTATGAAGCTTGGCTTTTCAATGCCTAGACAGATGCTCAACAAGTTACTGCCATATCTTTCTTTGAGTTAGTTGGATTAGTTTTAATATCTGGTGACTCCAAAAACCCTGACTTGTAAAACCACTAACAGAAGATGCAACAAACGTCTCATCAGAAAATTTGCATTTTCTTTTTACGTGATCCTTACAAAAGCCCTGAAAAATTAAGGAAAGGAAAAAGGAAATAAGAAGGTTTTATCCTCTGCTAGATAGTTTTCCCCTTCTTTGAAAGAACTGAAATTATCAATTCAGGACTGTCCACCTATATTATGCCACATAGCCATAGTCTCTTCAGACGCTAACACTTCTCATAAGCTGAAAAGCCTCTCTATAAACGTAAGTGCCTCCCTTTTTCCTAATAATTAACACATAGTTGAAAATTCCACTAAGATGGTGGAGTTCTTTTTACCCCTAACACAGTGATGTCAAAACTGATTTTCTCCACCCACGACACTTGTAAATATGATGGTGATAAGGGCGGTGTGGGGTGGGGGGTGGGCATGGACATGATGCAGAAGTGAATCTCTTTGAGAGCGTGGACTATTTTAAAGAAACAGGGGTTTCAACTAATCCCTAAATCAACTGAGGGTGGAAACACAGCTATGTCTTGCCTATCAGAAAAATTCAAATATGTGACTATTAATTTTATTGATCAATCTAATTGATAAACCCAATTACTTAGTCATATACCAGTCCAGATGCTGTGAAAGCATTTTGTATCTGTAATGAACAGTATATATTGAAACCAAACAACCAAATGAACAAACACCATGCCTGAATATTCCCTAGAAGGTAGATAGGCCTTATTTAATTTGCTGAAGGTTTTAAGAGGCAAGACTGAAGTTTTCCAAAAGGAAGTAATTTGATTTTGAGACTACAATGTTAGATGTCCTATCTGACTTTCCAGTTTGCCCTGCTGACCTTATGGAATCCAGATTTAAGATTAAAATATTAACTCTTACTTAAATAATCTAGCAGCCTACCCTATGGATTGTAGACTTGCTAGCTTCCATAATGAAAGAAGCCAATTTATTTTATCTATCTATCTATCTATCTATCTATCTATATATATTTGAGGTAAGGTCTTGTTCTAGCCCAGGATGAACTGAATTCACTATGTAGTCTCAGGTTGGCCTCCACCTCACAGAGATACTGCTACCTCTGCCTCCAGAGTACTGGATTAAAGGTATGAGCCACCATGCCTAGCTAGATGCCAATTTCTTAAAAAAATTATCTCAGCCTGGCCTGGTGGCTCATGTTATGTGTAGATTTTGACGAGGTTGTTATGGGGGAATAATTTGATTCATGCAAAGCTTTAAAAATACAAATTTCCAGTCAGTCTTTGGTAAAAGTAAAGGGGAAGATGGTAAGCAAATGGCACTTTAGCAGAATACTAAATAAATGAAATATGAAAGGGACATAGTCTAGACCTATGTGGGTATGGGGAGCTAAACAGATGAACAACCTACCCAAAGTGAGAGAGTTTTAGAGAACAGGACATGAAAATGGGGTTATTGAAACAATGTGGTCAATCAACATATCCGAAGAACTAATTCCAAGAAAAAACCCAGCTGGGGACTTACCCCTAAATACCTCTGATCTAAACTTGAGTTGTTTCTAGCTTTTTACTGCAGTTACCTCCAGCACCTCCTCCACCCTGCGACCTCCAGTGACACCATGGCATTACCTTTGCTGTGCTTTGAGGGTGTGAAAGGAGAAAGGCAAGGTCAGTAGTGAGGGAGGCTCTGCCCCCACTGGGTGCTCTAGTGAAGAAGGAAGGTTGGATGGAGACCACCATGGCAGAGCAGCCTGTGGTAGCACAGCATGAGTCAGTGACAGGTATTCTGAAGACGTGCTGGAGGTTCAAACTGGTGTCTGCTAGAGAATTCACATTGGAAAGCAGGCTAAGGGTGAGGGATATTTACTGAGAGTAAGAGCAATGAATGGCATAATCTAGGGTCAAATCCTAACCCCCCCCTCCGCTGTTTACCAAGGGGTGATCATAGTAAGCTATAGCATTATCCAGTATAAGTTTCCTCCTATACAAAACTATTAACTTGGAAAAATGCCTTTGGCTTTAAGAAAAGTGCATGAAGAGCATATGCCTGACTACTCAGCTCATAGGCAAATCTAAAACAACAATATTGTCATCATGAATAAAGAGAAGCCTGTGGGTCTTTTCATGTGGTTAGCAAACACCACTTAATAACTAGTGTATGTGCTTGACACCCAAAGGCCAAGTGTTGCCTTCCTCGGTAAGCCAAACTTCCTGACTTCTCCGTCAAGCTTAGCCTCTCACACATAGGAGTCATAGGACATGACAGTTTTTCCCTGACCCGTTTATAAAAGGTATCTGAAAACATATTTAAAAGGTAGTTTATATTTAGCTTTATATGCCCGATTACTTATTTTTACAAAATTTGTCATCTGCCATAGTAACTCATGTTCTGAATCCTCAGCCTGGAGAGAAGAATCTAGATTTATGTGCAGCACCTGGGGGCAAAACAACACATATTTCAGCATTGATGCATGACCACGGAGAAGTAGTATCATTGGACAAAATATCCAACAAAGTAGAACAAATAAATGAGAATGCTTTATTATTAGGGCTGAATTCCAGTGGAAGGTTTTGCTTTGATGGAACAAAGGCACTTAAACTTGACATAACTGAGAACGCGGAAGGTGCACCTCCATTCTGGCCAGAATCTTCTGACCGAATCCTCCTTGACGCTCCCTGCAGTGGTCTGGGACAGAGGCCGAATATGGCTTGGACTTGGACGCTAAAGGAAGTGATGTCATACAGCCACTACTGCGAAAGCTCTTTACTGTGGCAGTTCAGCTGCTAAAGCCAGGTAGGGTGCTGGTTTATAGTGCACTATAACTCTGGCAGAAAATGAAGAACAAGTTGCCTGGACCCTTACAAACTTCCCTTGTCTTCAGCTTCAACCCCAGAAACCACACATCGGAGGAGAAGGAAGGCAAGGCTGGGAGCTGGCCTATCACCGGAGCAGTTGAAACAGCTACAGCGGATTGACCCGTCTGCCGCGCCCTTCCAGGACACCTGCGTTGATTCTCTCAGAGACGCCAGAGAAGACACGGTTTGGTTGGCAAATAAAGATTGCATAGGGCTTTTATTGCAAAATTTCTGAAATGTACAAGCACAGAGGAGGTGGTTTCTTGAAATGAAAACGCCAAAGAAGATGGCCAATAGAAGTATGTGTATGCTGTCCTGAGGAGTTGGGGATATTCTAGGTTTGTAAATGAGCTTCTTTATAACCTGAATAGATGAAAAGGAGCTGTAAATTGGTATCTCGGACATATGTGCACTTGGAACCTGTATTTTAATTTGTACATATTAGGCTTTTTAATGTTAAAACTTGGTGAAACAGAAGAAAAGAATAAAACTATCAACATTTTAAAAAAATGAAAGGTAGTTTATATTTAGCTTTATATACATTTATTACATAAGTATATAATTTATATTTATATATTTAATTTATTATTAATTTAATGTAAATTAAATATATAATATATATAATTATATATTATTTGACATGTAGACAAGTGCTATGCATACAATTAGCATCCAACATATGATGGCCTTTTCAAAATAAAGCTTTTTTGGGGGTTTTTCAAGGGAGGATCTTGCTGTAGCCCAGGCTGACCTGGAATTCACTTTGTAATCCCAGGCTGGCCTCGAGTTTTTAATCACATAATTTCTGCAATGTTTAGTTTGTTTTGGCTTGTTAGTGGATTTCAAAACATTTTCCAAGATCTCCTTTCTGAAACATCTTAAAGTGCTTACACTGAAACACAGGAAGGCCTGGTGACACAGGCTTGTACTCCTATCTACCTGGAAAGCTAAGTAGTATGATAGCAAGTTCAAGAACCATCTGGGCTACAGAGGGAATTCAAGGCCAGTGGCTTAGTAAGATGCTGTCTCCAAATAGTAAAATGAGGGCTAAGGATATAGCTTAGTGGTAGAGTGTTTGCTTAGTATGCATGAAGATCTAAATTCAATCCTTAATACAGAAAAGATGTTAAATATAAAAATAAAATTGGAAACATTATTCAAATGTTTCTTTTCAATATAAAGGGAGAAGTATAGCTCAGTGGTAAGTGTCTATGGGATACATATAATCAATAAAGGTAAAATAACAGTCATCATAAGTGCATCACCAAGAAAAATGAGTATTAAAAAATATCTCCCATACACTAAATACATTTCCATTTCCTGATTCCTGAATATATTCTCAAGGTTTCACTTGACAGGTTTTTTTTTTTTTTTTCCATCTTGGAAGGTCAATAGCATTATTTACTTACAGCTTTTTCAAAAGTACAGAAAAACAGGACAGAGATGTTGAAGACTTTTTGTTTTTTACATAGTAACGAAACACTATTGCAAGTATTGTTATAATTTGCTTTTAAGTTGGGAAACTCATTTGCAGTTGATAATAGCATCAGGGCTTTCTGACTCTAAACACAATTTTAGGAAATGTCAAAAGCAATGCTCCTATCATATTGATAGCTTGGTACACACACACGACCTTAAATTTTTTGCCCTGTGGTGACTGCTCACAAAGGAATCTGACTCTAAGCCTTTGAATGAGGGAGAAAGATCAGATCAGGGCCAGGCAAGAAACAACAAAGACACACAACAGAAATCTGAAGCATACCTTCAGGATACAGGATTATGATAAATTAATGCAGAAGGGCAAAATGTTCACACAAAATGACAAGGATGATTTAAAAATAATACTCAGGAAAGTGATAATCTTATATAGTCTATGGCAGAGAGTACAATTATGTCACCTTTCTAAAATATGATATATTTGAATTTTAAAAATCTAAATAAGAATACTCACTAGGATACCACCATTAAAAAAAATTCTTTAAGGGCTAGAGAGATTGCTTAGCAGTTAAGGTGCTTGCAGGCAAAGCCAAATGACTCAGGTTCAATTCCCCAGTTCCCTCGTAAAGCCAGATGCAAAATGTGGCACATGAATCTGAAGTTCGTTTGCAGTGGCTGGAGGCCCTGGCAGGCATTCTCATTCTCTTTCTCTCTATCTTCCTTTCTCTCTCATGCTCTAAAAAAAATAGATGAAATATTTTTAAAAATCTTTAAAAAATGGATAAGAGCTGCCCAGGAATAGGGAAACAAGGCACTGATCCAATGCATGTTAACATCACACAGCAGAATATGTAAAGGCAAATAAGCTGCTGCATCTCCTCTATGTATGTATGTATTTACATTCAAGTATATTTAGTTCCTAACTTGAATAAATATTTTACAAAACAAAGCACCATCTTCTACACTTAGCCCCATATCTTCAGCATTAATAAATAATGCTCCTCTCCATGCTTTGAGCATTTTCAATACAGCATCACTTTTTGAAGTTCATGTGCCTCTTTCCAGCTCTGTTGCCACATGCTGCTCCAAGCTACCATGTTATCTTTTGCCTAACAGAGTTAATGACATTCTAATTGTTCTCCCCTCCTGTTCCTCTTTATTCTGTGTGGTCAGAAGTAGATCGTGTGTTAGTTTGCTATTGCTGGCAAACAAATCACCTTGAATTTAGTGGCTCACAAACAGCAAGAATTTATTATCTTGGAATTTAGCACTCTGTTTTTCTGGGTCTGGAATCTACAAATGACTTTGCTGGGTTCTCTGCTGATAGTCTATTGAGCCTGAAATCAAGATGTGGATAGGGGTGAAATTTCATCTGAGCCATGACATAGCGATTTGTCATGATTCATTTCCTTTTACTTGTAGGATTGAAGCCTCCAGCAACTAAAAGCCACCTGCTGTTTCCATCACAGAGGCTTCTGCAAACCAGAACTGGTTACTTCAAGTATACAGAAAGAAAGCCTAGGTGCTTTTTAGAATTTTCCCAACTTCTGCATCTGACCTCTAGACCTTTTTTAAGGTCTTTTTTAAGGTCTTCCATTTATGCCAGGTTCACCCAGGATTATCTTCATCTTGAGTAACTTAAAAGTCAACTGGGGGGTATACTAGGGAGATGGCTCAGCATTTAAAAATGTTTGCTTGCAAAGCCTGCAGACCTGGGTTTGATTCCCCAGTACCCACATAACATCAGATTCATAAAGTGACATATGCACCTGTGTTTGTTTGCAGTGGCTTAAGGATCTGATTTGCCCATTTTCTCTTTCTCTGCTTCCAAATATATTTTTAAAAATAAAATAAACTTATAACCTTAGTTGTAGTTCTCAAATCCTTTCCTTTTTGCCATTTTTGTCAGTTACTTTTGTCACAGACATACTCGACAAAAGCAATTTAAGGGAGAGTTTATTTTGGGTCACAGTTTGAGGGGACACAGACCACCACGGTGGGAAAGACAAGGTGGCGTGAGCACAAGGCAGCTAGTCACGTTACAGCTGCAGTTCAAAAGCAGAGATGAATGCCGGTGCTCAGCTTAGCTTGCTTTCTCCTTTTTCCATTTTACTCACATGAGACTGAGAGTGTTCAGAATAGTATGGAAGCAGACCCATTTTTATTCAGTTTGGGGTTCTAGCCATTGGGAAGGTGGTCCTCACGAGTTTAGGATGGGATTTCTTTCTTCAGTTAAACCTCCCTCAAAATACTTTCACAGACATGCCCATAGGCGTGTCTCCTAGGTGATTGTAAATCAGGTTAGGAGTGAACATTAACCACCATACTCTATAACATAATGATGAGTGACATGTCTGATATTCACAATGATATTCCTTATCCCTAGTCTCAACAGCAAGATTATATGGGAAATACTTATCACAGGGTAGGAAGCTGGGGAGCAGTTATGAGTTACAGAAGATAGCAGTACAAAAAATAGGAGTGCTCCTGTGAGATAACTCATACTTACACCATGATATTGGATTTCCACATAGCAAAATGGTGACATGCAGGCATATGCTGTTGTCCACCCACTTAGGTTGTGTATTGGTTACTTTCTCATTGTTTGGACAAAATACCTGACCAGAAATCACTTATGGAAAGAAAGGGGTTTAAAGTGGTGTATATTTCTTTCTTTTTTGGAGGGGTTTTGAAGTTGAGTCTCACATTAGCTCAGGCTGACCTAGATTTCACTATGTAGTCTCAGGGTGGCCTCAAACTCATGGTGATCCTCCTACCTCTGCCTCCCAAGTGGTGGGATTAAAGTTGTGTGTCACCACGCCCGGCTTGATTTATACTTGTATGTGGAATTTTCACCACCATGGGGAAGTGGCAGGAGTGGGAAGCCAGTGAGTGCCACATGGCAGTACATGAAGCAGAGACAGAACTGCATATGGGTCCAGCTAGTACGGCCCAAGGCTCTCCTCCAGGGACCTACAACCTCCAGCACACCTCAAGGCTCTCCTCCAGGGACCTACAACCTCCAGCAATGCTCCACTTCCCAAAGGTTTCGCAGCTTCTCAAACAGCACCACCAGGTGGGGACCAAGTGTTCAAGCATATTTTTTATTCAGACATTCACAGGTAGTATTCTTATAGCAATTCTGAATGGACGAGGGAGCAGACATGCATTAGAATTCTGCCTACACCACCACCCAGAGAATATCATTCTTGTCTCTCTGGGTGATTGTATCTTGCGTTTTATAATCACTTCTTTCCAATCTTCTTCCCTCCCTACTATCCCCTTCTTTGTCCTTCATCCCTTTCTCCCCTTTCAATTGCTTTTTATTTTTATTTTTTGAAACAGGGTATCACTGTGTAGGCTCGGATTGTCCCAATCTTGCCTCCCAAGGGCATTACAAACATGAGCCCCCATAACCAACTACATTTTTCTTAAGTCTTGTCTATATTTGCCAAATCTTCTTCTTTGAGTACCTGTAAGTTTCCTCCTTCTGCAAACAATTCTCTAAAACAAAATCATTCTCCTGCTTAAACTCCTTTGGTGGCATCCCATTGAGATCTTAGGAAACTCCAAACTCATAGTGTCATGACATCCCTCCATGACCTGGTTCCTTCCTCTATGTGTTGCAAACCTTTATTTGCTCCAGATTAGAACTTTTAATTGTTGTGCTTTTGTTCTCTTACTTAATGTTCATTTCTCTGATTAGATAGTAAGCTTAAGGGAAGTAAAGCCCTGTATGTCTTTATGTCAACCTATCATGAGGAAATTTGCTCCGTACATATGTGGTAGCATGAAAAAAATGCTAATGGCAAGTAGACTTTTCTGAGGTCAGCCTACAGGATGTAGGCCCTGCAAGAAATGCAGGAATAATACAAAAAAAGGGTGATGACAGGAAGTGACTGTTTCATCTAGGAAACAAAAATTTATAACCCTCAACAGTGAAGAGTTTCAAGTAACAGTCACCAAACAAAAAGAAGCCTATTGGGCCCTTGTTGATGGTGGTACAATCCAGTGTGAATGTTCACTAATCTGCTGTTATTTTTACCCTGACGCACAAGAGAGTTGATAGTGACTATCTCCACTATCCCAATCTACAGATCTAGAAAGGATTTGGCAGCCCCCAAAGTGGAAGCATTCTGTCACTGGAATTGTTCAAACAGAAGTTGAACAACGACTGGCAGGAATGTTCTAAAAAGGATCTGAGCATGGATGAGAAGTTGGGAAGAAACCAGAGTCTAAGCTGGGCCAAAGCTGTGAGCCAGAGGCCACTTTCAGTTTGCAGATGGGTTTTGTTTGAAGGGAACACTATTTGCAAGTTGATTCGAACATCTTTAGATAGAGCATGTGCTCTCAAATACCCATGGTATCTGCCACTTCTACTTCTTGGAAATGATGGATACACTTATTATAACAGCTGCTGGCACTAAAACAGCACATGGGTTTCTACTATTGGACTCTCTAATCTTTTCGGACATCAGAAGGCAAAGGACGAGCTCATAGGTTGAGTTGCTGTTATAGAGGGATATCAGTTTTACACCAAGAATAATAGCTACCTTATATGCCAGTCCTTTCTTTACTGTTTAACCTTTGACATTCTAGTCAATGCAATCTAATTCCTGTTACCTAAGCTTGTGGCTCACTTTGAAGACTTTTATCTTTTACCTAAATATCAGCTTAATTTGTCTCAGTAAGAAACTTGTTAACAATCATGTAGACAAAAAGAAAACGAAAGATTCCCCTTTTGTTCCTAGTTAAAAATAAAATGAGCCAGTTCAGACATTAGAAGGGAGGTATATAAAGTAAGAAGCCTCTCTGATCACATAAATATTGCATGCAGGCTGACTGTCCTTTTGACTTTAGTCCATTGTTACAAGTGTATCTGATTTAATCCGTGTGGAATTTTAAAGCAATGTGCTGCTTGAGTAACTTTAAGTTCTAAGGCCATTTCTACCATTTGAGAAGCTGAATTAGTATCTAATGAAGCAAGCACTGAAAATTCCTTTCCATTATAAATAGCAACTGGGAAATATCAACATTAGCACCATTCTGTGTGAGAAGGGGTAATTCTACCCCCTAATCTACCATTCAACTGCCTCCTCGTTTACATGTGCCTAAAATAAGCTATTGAACTTGTCCAGAGGGCCTCTAAGATACCAGGCTAGCTTTGAGCTCACAATACTCATAAGCCTCCCAAGTGTTAAAATGACAGGTGTGTGTCACAATACATCACTTTCTGAAAGCAAGGGCACAAGAAAAAAAATCTTTACAAAGTTAGTTTCAAATGAAATGAATTATACTTGCCTAAAATATCAGCCCCCTATGTTAATTTTCTGAGGGCAGTCCACCCTATGATTGTGAAATTATGTTTTGGAAGGCTATATTCAAAATGAGATTTATTCTAAAATTTTATCCTGAATTAGTCCATCTGTACTATGAAAGTATGAATATTAAGTACTTCAAAATTAACACTGGTTCCAATCATCCATTTTATATTTATTGATATTTTTATTCTTTCTAAAAATATTAAAAGGCATCAGTTAGAATTATTCAGCAATAATATATGCACTGGAAAATAGCTATCTTTTGAATTTTATGATTTTTCCCCTAATACAAAATTAAAACTTAAGTCAAAATTAAACAAAACCTCAGATGTTCATGACTAATTTCTTGCTTATCTGTCTGAGTTGTTAGGGATATATCTTCACATATTAATAATCATCACTTTGTGAACCCTTATGTTATGGACTTGGAGAAAAGCAGACAGGTTTGCCTATATAGACTATTAAGTTAGAAAGTGTCCAAAAATTGAGAGATTAAAAAACACATAGAGACATAAAATATACACATTGGTGAGTCATTAACACCATCATTTATGTTCAGCTTTTCTTTGACTTAAATTTTGCTTATGATTGGATTGAATATTTGCATAATATTGGCATTTGTTAAATAAAGCATTGCTTTTTGTTTGTTTCTTTGTTTTGAGGTAGGGTCTCACTCTAGTGCAGGTTGACCTGGAATTCACTATGTAGTCTCAGGGTGGCCTCGAACTCGTGGTGATCCTGCTACCTCTGCTGGGATTAAAGGCATGTGCCACCACGCCTGGCAAGCTCTTCTTTTAATTCTTTCTTTTACTATATGCCAAGTGGTTCAAAGACCCCATAGGAAAACTGAGATGCAAAATAATAATTGGAATTCTTTCTTTATTTTATGAAATTTGTGTATAACTGAATTGCCTGTTTTGCAAGTGTACATGAATGCGGCGGACATGCATGGATGTTTGACTGTGTGTGGAGGCCAAAAGTCAACATCTGGTGTTTACCGCAATCACTCTCCACCTTACTGCTTTTGCGACAGGTGTGCTCAGTGAAGCTGTGGCTCACCAATTTAGTTAAATAAGCTGGCTAAAAAGCGTCTGGGAATGTCCTCTCTGCCTCCCAACTGTTGGTATTATAAGCATGCACCACCACAATCAACTTCTATGTGGGTTGTTGGGGCTTGCACTCAGACCTTCATGCTTGCATGACTGGAACTAGGGTCACAGCACTCGCCTAAGCATGCACAAGGAAGGCTTGAGTGTGGTCTTCACAAATGCAAAAAGAAAAGTCAGTTCTTAAAAGTAAGACACTCTAATTGTTTTTCTAACCAGCAGGTTGCTACTGCTATACCTAGAAGAAGTGAGCAAGAACAAGGATTTCTTGAACTTTTATTCCTATATTGTTTATACACAATTATAGAATATTGCTTTTGGTTTCAGTATAGGAATACATTGTATAATGACCGAATCAAAGTAGTTAGCATATGTACTACTTTACACATTTTTCATTTCTTTGGGTGGAGGCATCCAAAATTCTTCTAGCTATTTTGAAGTATTCTGTATTTCATATGGTTGCCATGGAACATCATTCCATACAGTGGAATACCACCCTTAATTCATCATTTGTCACTCTAACTTTGTAGTCAGTGAGAATTCTCTCTTTATCCCCTCTTCACCATCTTTCTCAGGCTCCAGGGAGCACTTCAGTACTTTCTATGCCTAAAAACATCAGCTTGTCAAAGTCCTATCCCTATTGTGAGTGAGACATAAAAATAACCTAGCAATATTAGTATACCCATTATGAAACAGGTGCGGCAGATGAACTGGACCAGAGGGCTAATGAAATTTAATATCTGCCTGTAAGGTAATGAGGCTTACTGTTACTCATGCTGTCATGTCCACCTCAGCTATCCAGATAGAGACATTTGCAAGGAAGATGAAGCGGCAGGTAATTCTGAAAGAGGGAATCACACCCCAGTGAGCACCCCAGGTTTGCTTCCATGGAATGAAGACTATACTCTCAGCAGGGCCTGGAAATTTCCAGATAGTAATAAGTCATTACCCAAACTGTAGTAGTTCTAGAGAGGCTGGGAGGTACCATCTATTCTACAGTGACAGAGCTGTGGCAAGGCCAGTAAGCATTTGACAGGACGAACCACAGGTCAGCACACATGAGTGTGGAAAAGACACCTTAGAAGTCATTCACCATAAAAATCAGAAGCAGTAAGTACAGTCACTAAGCTGTCTTTGTCACGAGAAGGTGAAGTAAAAAGTTCCAAAAGTGGCATGGGTAATGTTGATTTGGGCAGATTAGGAGGTTCTCCCACCTCAGCAAGTTTAGAATGCTTAGATGAGGGACAAGAAGGACCATCATGTGATATGCTAAAGGGCAACTGGAGACAAACTAAAATGACCAAAGGCACATGAATGCAACAAGAGTTAGGCCCCCGGAATTAGAAAGTATTGCATGGGAGAGTTTAGCACTACAGCTATCTAGGTAGTCTGAAACACTAAACAAGTTTGTTTATTAGCCTGTTGAATTACACCTATGGGTAGTAAATCAGGGTCTAAGCACAAAAGATACAGTGATGAGCAGGGCCAGTCTGTGCCCTCAAGGAGTTCACAGACAAGGAAAGATGCAAGCGACAAATAGTGACTTATGCAGGGTGTTGAGGAAACAGAGGTATGGGGGAGGGGGACAAAGTTGTCACATGTGGTGTAGTCAGGGAAGTCTCATCGGGGGAAGTCATACCCAGGAAACTGTGAGAAACTTTGCAGGGTGGCCAAAGGTGGTATTGGAGCATTTGCAAAGGTACTAAGGTAAGAAAGAGAGCTTAGCTGCAGGGTGGACAGGGAAAGGTGGACAGAAGCCAGGTCACCGAAGGGCAGTGTGAGCTATGGTCAGAAATTTGGGGAGGGCAGAGGAACTACTGAGGCTGAATAATTTAAGCAAATCTCTAAGCTTAATTCTTCCCACAGACTATGAGAACTGAATTGTCTAAATGAGTTATCGTGAACATGAAATAAAAATATATGACAAGAATTCAACAAACTATAAAGCATGATAGGAAATAATGTAATATTCCTTTCCTTCCATGGCCATATGAAATATGTCAAGAGTAGATACTACATAAGGTAGAATTGTTAATTTCAAATTTGTCTCCTTAACTTGGTCTGTTGAGGCTGCAATAGCCAATACCACAAACTGGGTGGATTACACCTACCAAAAATGTATTTCTCATTTTTAGAGGCTGGAGGCTTAATGTCGAGGTGCTCATAGGATTGATGTCTTTTTGTGGCCTACAGAATATAGGGTTAGATTTGAATGCATATATATATTTTCTAAAAATTGAATCAAAATATATAGTATATGCAATGCTTTATATCATTTCTTTGTGATAAGAAGATTCCAAATTCTTCTAGCTATTGAAATATCCCATACAACCTTGTTAACCATGGTCACTATTCTATGCAATAGAACACAAGACTAGGTTCCTCCCATGGTAACTATGATTTTATGTATGTGTGTGTTGGTATACAAGTGCATGTGTGCACATTCACATATGTACATATGCAGGCCAGAGGTCTACCTAGGGTATCATTTCTCTGTTTACTATTGAGTAGTCGCTCTCTATCCTATCTCCCTCCATTGTCTCTTAAGTGGTCTATGGCTACAAGATCTGCTTCCCAAAGTTCTAGTTCTAATGTGAATGAGAAATGAAAATAACTGAGCAAACATGACAGATGAATGGGACCATGTGGACCATGGTGCAACAAACTTTTAACATCTCCCTTTGAGGTAATGGTGCTTCCTGTTATTTACTTTGTCAAGAAAATCTCAGCTATTGATACACATAAGACACTTGTGAACATTTCACATATCTTCTTTGTAGACGGTCATGTTTGAAATCATCTCAAGGAGTACGAAGATTGTACGAGCATTTCTTCAGCCTCTAATTAAAATAGTAGCCCCTTCCAGAAGGATTTGTTCTCAAGACCAATTAACTCCCAAAGGCCCCAACTCTGAACAACATCAGCTTGAAGGAAGACATATCCTCTCAGTATATGAAATATGTACTAATTCTTCACCATTAAACTTACATGTACTTGTTATGCTTTATCAGTGGATTCTTCCTGTGTGCCCTACAGTGATGCATGGTATCAGTAAGTGCTCCATAAACATTAATTTAATGAACAGAAGAAAGGGAAGGCAGGTAGAAAGCTTTTTTAAAAATGTATATATGTTTAAAAATAATATGGACTGGAGAGATGGCTTAGTGGTTAAGGCATTTGCCTGCAAAGCCAAAGAACCCAGGTTCGACTCTCCAGGACCCACATAAGCCAGATGCACAAAGGGGTGCATACATCTGGAGTTGTTTTTTGCAGTGGCTGGAGGCCCTGATGTGCCCATTTTCTATCTTCTTCTCTCTCACTCTCTCAAATAAATAAATGAAAAATAAAATAATATATGCTAAATTGAAATTACAAACTAGGAGTTTTGTAGCCCAGTATTTAATAACATGTGTAAAACCTTAGTTCAATCTCCAGTAAAGGGGAAAAAAATCACACATAAAGAAGAAAAATCATGTAGAATGTCCTTCTCCAAAGTATAAACACTTACTGAACAGTTCCTTTTAAAGGGTTCCTATTAATTAGGCTCCTCCAAACTGGCTGTCTAACAACCTACAGCTAGAACAATCATATTTCCCACTTCCAGAAGGTGTGCATATGTGCTGAATTCTAATTTCTTCAGCTGTTGGGAATCTGCATACTGCTCTAGATGTTTTATTTGTGAACTTTATGGGCTATGCCTCATTTCGGCTCTGCCTCTGAGCTCATTTACAAGCCAAGAGGATAAGTCCATTTCCACTGTTATTGCATGATTTTTAAAAAAAGACCATAAAACAAGGTAAATGCTGCCTTTCCTGATGCTTGTTTCCATGAGTTATAGTTCTGGCGTTATTAGGGAGAGATGAGACCCCTGTTTGAACTGTAAATGTAGCAATGCAAGAGCTGCTAATGAAGGAAAAAGTAGTTTGGTACACGTTCCTTTCTCAGAGCTCTGTCTAAACTTGTTTCTCTCTCTCCTTCTCTCTCTCTGTATGCGTAGTTTTATGTAGGTGCGTGTGTGTGTGTGTGTGTGTGTGTGTATGTGTGTGTGTGTGTGTGTGTGTGTGTGTGTGTGTGTGTGTAGTTTTATGTAGGTGTGCATTTGTTTGCATTCTGTGCTCATCCACTGTTTTGAGACAGGGTCTCTCATTGGTGTGGAGCTCATCAATTAAAAGTGGGCTGGTGGGTTGGTCGTGGTGGAGCACGCCTTTAATCCCAGCACTCAGGAGGCAGAGGTAGGAGGATTGCCATGAGTTCGCGACCACCCTGAGACTACAAAGTGAATTACAGGTCAGCCTGGACCAGAGTGAGACCCTACCTCAAACAACCAAAAAAAAATAATAATAATAAAATAAATAAATAAAAAAGGCTGGTAGTAGAGCTTCGGGGGTTTTTCCCTGCATAGCAATTAGAACAATGTGCCAACATGATTGACTTTCTTGAAATGTTGGCTCTCTAATTTTTTCTTAGAATGCATACATGTGCATATGGGTAAATTGGTACATGTGTGCACATTCACAAATGTACATATAGAGGCCAGAGAACAACCCTGGCTATCATTCCTCAGGACCATCCACCTTTTATAACAGAGGCTCTCTCACTGGCCTAGAGCTCACCAAGTGGGCTCAACTGGCTGACAAGGGAACTACATGTCTCACCTCTACAGTGTGGAGAGTATAAACGTGCATCACCATATCCGGATTTTTTTCTTTTAGAAATGTGAGTTCTGGGATCAAACTTCAGTCCTTATGCTTTCCAGACAAGAATTTTACAGGCTGAGGTATCCCCCTAACACCAAATCCAGTCTAATCTTAAAGTAAGAGTTTCAAGATAAAACAGAGAGTGAATAAGTTTGATTTGAATTACTTTAAAAGATGACAAGAAGGTCCTATTACACAGAAATATTGCTGCTACCATGCCATTCTGTTGGGGACAAAGAAGAAATCACCCTGAAAAAAGTCAGAGCACATGTCATTTAAATTGCCTGTTAGAAAAAAAATAATCTCAACAATCTAATGGATACTTTTATTTAATTTCCCCTTGACATCCTGGGATATTTTATGAAAGTATGTTATCAGAAGTCTCTAACATGGCTTGCTCCAGCTTCATGTAACTTTGAACAGATACTTCACCTGTTTACCTCATCATACAAACCACAAACCGCTATGCGACTGCGATGTGGTGGCTGCTCAGTTGGTCTTTGTAAGTTCCCAGCCCCAGTCATATTTGATTACAGCACTGGCAAGTGATCAGAGATGCCACAAATCTTACCTTTTATAACAGGACATAATGAAATCAGAATTAATTAAGCCAGGTTGATCTATTACCTACTGTCATTCTGGGCCCACTACCTGTGACACCTTCGTTCACGTTAGACAAGAATGACACTCCTCTTGGTGGATGCAAGCTGTATCAGGGAGCTCATTTCAGGGGGCAGAATTCACATTGAGTAACTTCCATAATCTAATTTTGTCAGGTGACTTTATTAAGGGATCAACATACATACTCAGGGGACTCTGATAATCCCAGTTCTCCACCTCAGATTACACTCAAACAAGGATCAGAGCATCATGTTACATGGGCCATCATGGTAGAGGTCAACACAGGAAAACTACATGTGAACTAGCACAGAGTCCAAATGATGTGATCATTATGCATTACAGAGAATTGGAAAAGATTTATAAATAGTTCTTAAAATTGAACCGGAAAGGAGGTAAGGATCCAAGAGGAAATTACTCAAAAGAAAGAGCAGGTCAGGGGAACATAAGGAACATTTACAAAACATTAAAAAACAGTATTGCTGGTGGTCATGTAGCATTGATACAAACAAATATGCAAATATATGGTAAAGCTTTAACTGTAGATTAGGTCAGTAATTTGGAAGGTGCTTCAGGTAAGATGGAGAATTCTGCTTTTAATTCAGTGTTCACTTTCTCAAATAGTCATCAGTAGGTTCTAATGATAACAGCCAACAATTATTAAGTACAGTGTTTTAAGTATTTTTGCTAAGATTTTATTGTTGGTTATTTAATATAAGTCTCATGAGAGCCTTAATATATATGAGGGTTGCAGAGATGGCTTAGTAGTTAAGTGCTTGCCTGTGAAACCTAAGGATCCTGGTTCAAGGCTCTATTTCCCCAGTACCCATGTAAGCCAGATGTATAAGGTAGCACATGCATCTGGAGTTTGTTTGCAATGGCTGGAGGCTCTGATGAACCTATTCTCTCTCTCTCTCTGCTTCCCTCTCTCTCTCTGTCATTCTCAAATAAATAAATAAATAAATAAATAAATAAACAAACAATAGCTATTATTGCTCCATTTTGCAAATTAGGAAACTGATGTTAGAAATGTCACTGTTCTCAGGGCTGAGTAGACTATTGTGGGAGAGGTAGAAAGTCTCTTGGTCACTCCAAAATCCTAGACTCTAAATGTACTTCTTATTTGATAATTCAGCAGAATGCTTTAGCAATAGTAGGCAAAATGAATGGAAGTGGTGAGATAAGAAGAGAAAGGCTATTGTAAGGCCTAGGTGAGAGGTGATAAAGACTGAGTAGTAAGAGAGATGAAAAAGAGAAAGGTAATTTGATTGAGGAAGAGGAAGAATGATTCAGAGTTAGTAACAGATTGGCTGTCAGAAGCAAAGACTTTGTTGTAGTTATATTCTTATTGTGAGCACAAAACACCCGACCTGAAGTAGCTGATGGAAGAAACCTGTTTATTTTGATTTATAGTCCCAAGGGGAAGCATCATGATGGCAGAGAACACATGGCATGAACAGAGCCTGGACATCACTTCTGACACAGTAGACAGAACAGCAGCAAGACAGTGAGCCGTCTCTGGCAAGGGGGAGTTGGTTGTAACACTCCTAAGCCTTCTCCCCAAAACAAACCTCCTCTAACAAGGCTACACCTCCCAAGTTGCCATGAGCTTGTGACCAAGCAATGAAAACACATGAGTTCATGGGGGTCATCTGGTTCAAGCCACCACAGACCTGTGGGACATTGAAGGTTTTAAAGTGGAATGCTCAGCAGAAAGTGTTAAAAATAATTAGGAGTTCCAGGGACAGAAAACAGGATGGGCTGCAAGGATTTTCAGGTGGCAACTGATAAGAAGTATACTGGCTTTAATACTAGAAGCCTCATCGAAGATGAAAGTCATGACATGGCAGAATCAACCAATAAGAGAGAGGATGATAGCTTTATAGAACCCAAGCTATTTACCTCTAATCATATTAAATAAGTATAAATGATTTACCTAAATACTGTATGCATTTGATTCTCGGTAACCAAGAGCTAAGCATATTTCTTTTTTATTTATTTATTTTGAGAGAGAGAGAGAGAGAGAGAGAGAGAGAGAGAAATAGAATGGGCACACCAGGGCCTTCAGCCACTGCGAACAAATTCTAGACGCATGTGCCCTTTTGTGCATCTGGCTTGCATGGATCCTGGGGGATAGAACCAGAGTCCTCAGGCTTTGCAGGCAGATACCTTAACTGCTAACCCTTTTCCCTAGTACTGTATTTCTTTTTTGACATACACACACATTATGTACATTTTCACTTAATGGAACATTTGCTTTTTGTTATACAATTTTCAGATATCTAAAACTCAAAGTAATAATCATAAGGAGTGTCTACCATTTCACCATAGTTCTAATGTTCTATGCATGCAAAGGATATTTTATTCTCAAAATGATAAAGTAGCTGAAAGATTTGAGAGGCATGTCCTCAAAGTTTATAAAGACGACTACTTGTAACTATGGAAAAGAAACTCAAAAGCATTTCAGATTTGAAGTACCCTCTGGTTGGGAAGAAAGCATAGGAAACAAAGAAGAGATTTTCATCTACAAACATGAAAGTTAAGAGGTTTTTTTTTCCCCCTATTTAGAGGTATCAAAAGTAATCTATTGCTATGTGCATGATGTGAACTTCTAGGCCATGTAAGGATAAGATAAATGCCTGATGATTTAACTGAACACAAATTCAATCTTACCTCATATGGGTCACATTAGAAATAAAAGCTGATATCCCCAAATTAACTTAATGGTATGATGTGTAATTAAAAGAGTTGAATGTCCCATCATCAGATGGTTTCTTAGAGTGGATGCCTTATGCTAGGCCCACTCCAACATAAGGGCAGTAAAAAGGCAGAAGGCACTTGAAAGTAGCCAGGGTGTGGTCACTTTTGGGGCTCCGTGTCCTCTTTGGTATGAATGTATACTGCCTTACAGTTTTGTTTGTTTCACAGAGGTAGCATGTGAAGTAGGAAAGCTGTGTTCGGGACAGCAGAGGGCAGCAGTGTTTCAAAAAGGCAGTGGCAGCTCTAAACCCCAGTTGCTCTTCTTACCACTAAATGAGTATTGCTGGATTGACATTTCCTATTAAATCCTTACGTTTTTGTTAAATAAGGAAAGGACGTATGGCTTCAGAGAAATAGAGTGTAAACGATTTGTTCTTTCTGTTACAAGTGGAGCTTTCCACTGATGGATCAAGGAACATTCATTTTTGCCTTCTGACCTTAACCAAATTGGAAGCAGGTAGTCATGGGGTGTTTGAGAACTGGACTGTGTGATCAGCAACAGTTCTAGTGTCAGACTTCTCTATTTACTAACGGTGTGACACTGGGAATGTTGGGAACAAGTAGTAACTAGTAACTTACACATAATTACACATGCAATTCTCATACCAATTCTGAGTTTGATATTAAAACATCAAAATGAGAAATTATCTAACTAATCTACCTGAAATCATGCAGTTAAGATATATCATTCCTGATAGGAAACTATTCACTATTATTCCAAATTTCTAGAAACAGCTTGGCTTAAATATAAATGAGGGATTATATAAACTTCTTACCAACAAATAAAGGCCAAGAAAAATTTTCCTTCTTGCTTAAAAACTTGGATCATTAGATATGAGACAGTGTTCAATTAACCTAGAATCTGGCGGTCCATCAAAGGAAACTCACAATAGTTTAGAGATCCTTTGGGACAGATGGAATTTCTATACCACCATCCTACTTCTTCTTTTCTGCTGTTTTTGGTTTGTATTACGAACATCATTCAGCTAGTTTGGCTTTGTGGATCTATCATTCTGAGTAATTTTGTTATCAAAATCTTTACCTTTCTCTGATTTTAGGCATTTGAACACTTTTATTTTTCTTCTGTACAAAATGACAATTATGGCCAGAAGTATAGTTATTAATGTGCCCATATGGATAATGATAAGAAATGGGAAATATGCAGGGAAAAGATAGAAAGAGGTTCCATGAAGGATAGAAGGTGAAAATCCAGGTGGCAAAAGCTGAGCTGGGCTCAGCAACAGCTACGTGAGCACCCGAAGTTAAACAAATCAAAAGTGATGATTACAATTTTGTCTTCTTGAACTGCTGTTGGAAATGCAGTTTAATACAAGAGGACATTTTCTAGAGTTCATCTTAAAAGAATAAGCTGTATAGGATTTCCTGGTATTTTCAAATGTAACTACTGTTCAATGAGGAAGCTTCTAGAGATAGGCTTCAGTGGGAAGGTCACACATATCTTTAGTGCTAAGTAACGTCTGTCTGCACTGTAGATTTCATTGATCTCTCTCCCCTTTCCTTAATGATTTCACATTACTTCTTCTCTCTTAAAAGCCCCATCAACCTCTTCCTCCACCCTTTTTATTGATGATCTTGCCTTCTAATTTACCGAAAAAAAAAGGTGAGGCCTTCTGAGAACTTCTAGACTCCAAGAATTACATCAAACCCCCCTCCTTCATCTGCCCTCACGTTCTTAATGGTTTCATGTGCAACTTTTAAACTTCTGATCTTCTGGTCACTTCCATCCTCTACTTACTGTTCCTCTTTACAACAAAAATCTTAATATTTTCTGCCATAAGTCTTCATTTTCCATGGTTTCACTTAAATCTATATCAATTGGATCTGAATGTTCACAAGGCCAATGAATTGCTCTTGTTAGCTATCAATGATCACTATGATGATAAAGAGTAGTTAGTACAGTTTTACTTAAACACACAGCCCATTACCTCCTTCTCTGTCTGCTTTCTTCACTGGATGCCAGGACCTTAAAAGCTTCTTCCTCATTTCATTCTCAGCCTCCTTTAACAGGTCTATTTCTCTCCATTACTGGGGATCCCAGGGTTTGAGGTCTGATAATCTAGCCATGCTTTCTTCTCTGAGAAGTTAATCCATTTTTTTGTCATATATATATATATATGTATATTACCAGCACAAATCTTCCTCCAATTTTAGATTCACATTGCCAACATACTTACCCTGTATTTCCATTTGGAGAAGACATATACAACAACAAATATGCTCACAAATAAACTGAATTCTCTGCAAAACTTGCTTCTTACTCATTCTTATTATTTGAGGAGACAACTCAGAGGAAGGCAAAACAAAAATAAAAAATAAAAGATAGATGAATTAGAAAAAGAAGGGGCTCAGTGGAATAGGTTGACAGAAGGGGGTAGAAGGCAATGGGAGAAGATTATGATCAAATTAGACTATGATCCTGGATGAAAATTCTCAATAAAAACGTAAGAAACATCATAGGAAAAACCTTCAAAGAATACTTAACTGTTTTTACCATTTATTCTCACTATCTCTATATTTTTCTACATGTTACATGGTAACCATCAGAAAAATCAATCAACTACGTTAGAAACACACAGAATGTGAAAATTTCTGTTCTCCATCACTACCAAGTTGTTCTGAACCATCATTATTTATCTGCATCATGACTACCTGTCTTTCTGAAATTCATATTCTTCTGGGTCTAACAGTTTATTTTTTCCAGCTAGAACCAGTCTTTAAAAATATGATGACACATTTTGTCAATTCCTTGTTCAAAATCCCTAATCACTATTCATTTTACTTAGAATAAGTGTTGCAGTTACATAATTTGAAATAAAATATTCGAATGCATTATATAATCAGGCCCTATTACCTATCCAAGCTCATTGCCCATTCATTCTCCCTTTTATTACTTCATTCTAATAGTTAGTTACACTTGCCTTGATGCTCCTGAACACGGCAACACAAGCTCCAGTTCTGAGAACCTACTTTGCTTCCTTGTTGCCTTTGATTTCCTCACAAATCTGTTCACTTCCTGTACCTCCTTAAATCGTACTTACCCTTGCCATTTTCTCAATGAGGCTTACTCTCACTGCTTTAACAGAAAAATAGACCATATCCTCTGTCTGACCTTTCTGATCTCCTCTGCCTGGCTTGAGATTCTCATTCTTTTATATCACTTATCACAGAACTTGTTACACAATGAACTTATTTACTATGTTTACCCTATCATTCTAAGTGATCTATTTTAAGACTTTAAAGGCAAGTTCCTCCTTCCCTTCCTTCCTTCTTTCCTCCCTCCTTCTTTTCTTCTCTCCCTCTTTCTCTCTTCTTCCTCTGCTGATGTTTTGCTCTAGGAGGATCTAATTTAAATTACTATACAAGTGAAATAGCGGGTAAGGAAATGATGTAAAATTTACAAAAGATCAGGTGGCAAATATAATTTTGATTTGGCACATAACCTTAAAAGTAAAATTCCCAAATTTTAGAAGCAAAGAAAATTAGCAAAGGAGCATGGGATACACTGGGTAATAACAAGATGGGTGGGTTTAAATAGCCCTAGTAAAATAAGGGATTTGGCTTGCTAATTTGTAATTTGAATAGAAAGTTCTAGAAATGGCACTGAAAAGCCCTTCACTTGCAACCCAAAACTATGCCTACAGTTTCTATAGCTGACATGAAGTACTGTCTCCTTAGCTGAATGAGTTCCTTTTAAAGCAAGAAAATAAACACAAAAAATGTGCAGAGAAGAATATATGAATACTGTTGAAGTCCCATGTATAGAGAGGCACACACGATTTTTTTAAAGCACATATGAATTATAAAATAAGGGGTTTAATTACGACATTTCTGTGAATACTCCTTTTAAAATCAATATAATTATTAAGTCATATTTTGTTTTTGCTACTTAAGTTTAGCTATAAATTTTATTAATATCCCACAGGACCAAAACAAGAAAATTGCTAGTTTGTCTGAGTATTGTATAAATAGAAAATTTCTCCAATCCCTTGATCACATTCCCCAAATAACATTTCCTTGAACTTTTTATATTTTGTCCTGTTCCAAACTGGACTATGGTTGTCTAGGACACCTGTCTTATCAGAGTCTCCATTTGGGTTGATCCCTTTGTTGCTTAATCCAAATATCTCCCTTTCCTTGTATTGCACAACTTTCTGTCTTGTTTTACTTTTTCAGCTGTGTGGAGCACCCAAGAAATTATATATGGGAAACGGTTTTTTTTTAATGTAAGTGTATGAAACTGGTTTTACTGTACTCTGACCTTTGAGTCATAATGTTAGTAGAGAATTCTTGATAAGGGAAAAATTATCCTTCAAACTGGAAATTATGTTCCATTATTTTCCAGTTTCTAGTATCACTATAGGGAAGTCTTTGTCATTGTGATTTGTAAAACATTCAATAAATGTCCTTGTCAGGATTTGAGAAACTGGTCCTTGGCACCGATATTGTGGAGCTTCATGGTAATATGCCTATGTATGAATCTAATTTTATTTCTTCATTGTTGGTAGTATGCTTTTGCAATTTTGAAACCCATGACTTTCCATTTTGGGAAATTTTCTTGTACTATTTCTATTGGGTTTCATTGATGTACTTACTATTTCTTGCTGGTACAAAACACCCAATCAAATGCACCTTATGGGAGGAAAGGGTTTATTTATGGCTTACAGATCACAAGTGAAACTTCACCATGGCAGATGGAGCTGGCACATTTCATCACACATTGACAGCAAAGAGACAACAAAATAGCCCAAACTGAAGCTGGTTCTGAACACACCTTACGGCTGGAATCAACATCTGCTCTAGTGATGCATTTAGTAGAAGGCTCAAGGAAAAATACCTTAGGCTTGGTGCATGCCTTTAATGCCAGTGCTCTGAAGGCAGAGGTAGGAGCATCACTGTGAGTTCAAGGCCAGCCTCAGAGTACATAGTAAATTCCAGCTCAGCCGGGGCTAGAATGAGATCCTACCTAAAAAAAATAAAAAAATAAATAAGAATAAATAAATAAATAAAAATAAAATAAAAGTTCTTAACTAGTCTTATATTCCTGTTCTCTCCTCTCCTGTCCTAGCTCTCCTCCTATTTTTTATTGCTGTGTCCTCTTCAATATTTATGAAGAGTTCCTTCAGGTAGTTTTGTTGAGATTTTCATAATCATATTTTAAAGTTCTTAGGGATTTGTTATTTTCTAAATGTTCCTTTTCCTATCAACTTACTATTGTTTTGTGGTTATGATATTGTATTAAGAATGTAAAGAGGGGCTGGAGAGATGGCTTAGCAGTTAAGCACTTGCCTGTGAAGCCTAAGGACCCCGGTTCGAGGCTCGGTTCCCCAGGTCCCACGTTAGCCAGATGCACAAGGGGGCGCATGCATCTGGAGTTCGTTTGCAGAGGCTGGAAGCTCTGGCGTGCCCATTCTCTCTCTCTCCCTCTATCTGTCTTTCTCTCTGTGTCTGTCACTCTCAAAATAAAATAAATAAATAAATTAAAAAAAAAAAAGAATGTAAAGAGGAGGACTTCCGGTTAAGATGGTGGCGTAGGTACCACGCCAAAGCAGCCTAGGGGGGAAAAAGACCAAAAAAACTCAGCAAAATACACACTTTTACTAAAAAGTGAGGTGTATAGGAAATTAAAACAGCAGTGGAAAAGTAGAAGAGTTACAGAGCATCCAGAGCCTGCACAGGTGGGAAAAGCAGCTCCGGCAGCTCGGCCAACCGCCACGGCCGCGGCGCAGCACAAAGCCGCCAGACTCGGCTCGAGCCGCAGGAAAAGCCAGGTGCGGGATTTTCCCCTCACACTGTGCTCTCCGCAACTCGGGAAACATGAGGGGAGAGCGGCAGCGAGCAGCGGAGGAGGAGACCGCGAGGTAGAAGAACACGTGGAACAGCGAGACAACCAGAGCAGCTGTGGCTCCCTCCCCTCCCCCACCGCCTGAGCCCAGCTCCAATGAACAGAGCAGCGGCCCAGGACCCGGACACGCCAACTTGGGCTGACAATGGGACCCAAGCAGGAGCAGAGTTCGGGAGCAACATCAGCGGCTCCAGCACCGGTACCAGTGACCCCAGCAGCAGCAGACCCAGGAGCGGCAGCAACGGCAGATCCCGCAGCAGCAGCTTCAGGAGGAGCAGCGGCAGTGGACACAGCAGCAGCAGCTTCAGCAGCAGTGGTGGCTCCAGCAGTGGCAGCTACAGCAGCAGCAGAGGCAGCAGCAGCGGCTCAGTTTGCCCCATAGGAAAAGCAAGTGCCCAGCTCCAGAAATCAGAACAGCAGCCCGACGACCCAGGCAGCAACTCGACTGAGACCAAAATCACCCAAGGTAACTGGGATTGCACCAGGGAAGGGTCTCACTTGGTCACAAGCTGACTTGGATCCCTCAACAGACCAGAAATCTAAACCTCTTTGTTGATAGAGGATCTGGTCATTATAATAACTACTCTTGCATACATACTTGGGGCTGTTTTTGATTGAATGTGTACAGTGTTTAGTTAAATTTTAGAATCTACCTGTATTTTATTCCACTCAGCCTGCTTGAATACTCCTATAACAGGGAAACTCAACCCCTAAGAACATCTTTGTAGATACTCTGAGAGTCTTAAGAGCCACACCTAATACCTTAAGGTCCTACCCTGAAAATATATTACATCAAATCAATTGATACAGCTAAGAATACACAGCTAGCTAGAAAATCCAAGCATTAACTTAATCCAAGATGCAAAAATACATACATTATAACACAAGAAACACTAAAAAGCAAGATGATATAAATCCACCTAAAAGTATTAATGCATCAGAAATGTCCTCCAGTGAGAAAGAGCTAGAGGAAATGCCTGAGAAAGAGTTCAAAAGAATAATTATAAATATGTTCAAAGAGGTCAAAGAACACATGAAAACAATCAAAGAAGAAATCAAAGAGGAAATCAAAGGAATCAAAGAAGATGCAGGACACCAATTTAATAAAATAAAGAAGGCAATACAAGACATAAATAAGGAAATAGAAATAATAAAGAAAAACCAGTCAGAATTACTAGCAATGAAGAACAAAGTTAATGAAATAAAAAACTCTGTAGAAAATCTCACCAGTAGGATAGATGAGGGAGAGGACAGAATATCGAAGCTAGAAGACCAGGTGGCAGACCTAATGCAGTCCAACAAAGAGAAAGACAAACTTATAGAAAAGTATGGTGGGAATTTCAAGATATTCGGGACACTATGAAAAGATCCAATATAAGAATTCACGGCATAGTAGAAGAAGAAGAACTCCACTCCAGAGGCATAGCAGGCGTCTTCAACAAAATCATAGAAGAAAATTTCCCCCAAATTGGGAAAGAGGTGCCAATGCAGATACAGGAAGCCTTTAGAACCCCAGCCAGACAAAACCCAGAAAGAACCTCTCCTCGCCATATTATACTCAAACTTCCAAACACACACAACAAAGAAAAAATATTGAAAGCAGTTAGAGAGAAAAATCAAGTTACCTACAAAAGCAAGCCCATCAGGATTACAGCAGATTATTCAACACAAACTTTTAAAGCCAGAAGGGCTTGGAGTGATATATTCCAAGTTCTGAAAGATAACAACTGTCAACCAAGGTTACTTTATCCTGCAAAGTTATCCATTCAAATAGATGGAGAAATAAAGACATTCCATGACAAAAGCAGGTTAAAAGAGTATTGGAAGACAAAACCAGCTCTACAGAAAATACTTGATAGAATCCTCCATGCTAAAGAAAAGGAAAAGCACACATATAAGGAACCTAGAAAAAACAAGCAATACTCAAATACTAGTTAACAGAAGAGAGTACAGGTAGAACCAGAAACACACACACACACACAAAAATAGCAAACATAAATACACACCTTTCAATAATATCTCTTAATATCAACGGCCTCAATGCTCCAATGAAAAGACATAGATTTGCAGACTGGGTTAAAAAGCAGGATCCTACAATTTGTTGTCTCCAAGAAACTCACCTTTCTACAAAGGATAGACATTATCTTAGGGTGAAAGGTTGGAAGACGGTGTTTCAAGCAAATGGGCCTAGAAAACAAGCAGGGGTTGCTATCCTAATATCAGACAGGGTAGACTTTAGTCCAACATTAGTCAAGAAAGATAAGGAAGGTCACTTTATATTGATTAAGGGCACACTACAACAGGAGGACATTACAATCCTAAACATATATGCACCTAACATGGGGGCTCCCAAATTCGTCAAACAAACACTATTAGAACTAAGGTCACAGATAACACCAAACACAGTGGTGGTGGGTGACTTTAACACCCCACTCTCATCAACTGACAGGTCATCCAGGGAAAGAATAAACAGAGAGGCATCTGGACTAAATGAGGTCATAGAAGGAATGGACCTAACAGATATATACAGGACATTTCATCCAAAGGCTGCAGAATATACATTCTTTTCAGCAGCACATGGAACATTCTCTAAAATAGACCATATATTAGGACACAAAACAAATCTTAACAAATTCAGGAAAATTGAAATAATTCCTTACATTCTATCTGACCACAATGGAATTAAACTACAAATCAATAGCAAGAAAGGCTATAGAGCATACACAAAATCATGGAAACTAAACAATACACTACTAAATGATGAGTGGGTCAATGAAGAAATCAAAAAGGAAATCAAAAAATTTATAGAGTCAAATGATAATGAGAACACAACATACCAAAATCTCTGGGACACAATGAAGGCAGTTCTAAGAGGTAAATTTATAGCCTTAAGTGCCTATATTAAGAAATTAGAAAGGTCGCAAGTAAACGACCTAATGCTTCGCCTTAAAGCCTTGGAAAAAGAAGAACAAGGCAAACCAAAAATCAGTAGACAGGAAGAAATGATAATGATTAGGGTAGAAATTAATGAAATAGAAACAAAAAGAACAATCCAAAGAATTAATGAAACAAAGAGTTGGTTCTTTGAAAGGATAAACAAGATTGATAAACCCTTAGCAAATCTGACCAAAAGAAAGAGAGAAGAGACACAAATTAATAAAATCAGAGATGAACAAGGTAACATCACAACAGATTCCAGAGAAATTCAAAAAATCATAGGGACATACTATAAAAGCATATACTCCACAAAGTATGAAAATCTGAAAGAAATGGATGATTTCCTTGATCTATATGACCTACCTAAATTAAATCAAAATGAGATTAATCACTTAAATAGACCTATAACAAACATGGAGATCCAAACAGTTATCAATAATCTCCCAACTAAAAAAAGCCCAGGCCCAGATGGATTCACTGCTGAATTTTACCAGACTTTTAAGGAAGAGCTAACACCATTGCTTCTTAAGCTTTTCCAGGAAATAGAAAAAGAAGGAATTCTACCAAACTCCTTCTATGAGGCCAGCATCACCCTGATACCAAAACCAGGCAAAGACAGAACAAAAAAAGAAAATTACAGACCAATCTCCCTCATGAACATAGATGCAAAAATTCTCAACAAAATATTGGCAAACAGAATACAAGAGTATATCAAAAAGATCATTCACCCTGACCAAGTAGGCTTTATCCCAGAGATGCAGGGATGGTTCAACATACGCAAATCTATAAATGTAATACATTACATAAATGGGTTGGAGGACAAAAATCACATGATCATCTCATTAGATGCAGAGAAAGCATTTGACAAAATCCAACATCCCTTCATGATAAAAGTCCTACAGAGACTGGGAATAGAAGGAACATATCTCAATATAATAAAGGCTATTTATGACAAGCCTACAGCCAACATATTACTAAATGGGGAAAAAATGGAAGCTTTTCCACTAAAATCAGGAACAAGACAAGGGTGTCCACTGTCCCCACATTTATTTAATATAGTTCTGGAAGTCTTAGCCATAGCAATAAGGCAAGAGACACACATAAAAGGGATACAAATTGGAAAGGAAGAAATCAAGTTATCATTATTTGCAGATGACATGATTCTATACATAAAGGACCCTAGAGACTCTACTAGCAAGCTGTTAGAGCTGATCAAAACCTACAGCAATGTAGCAGGATACAAAATAAATACACAGAAATCAGTAGCCTTCATATATGCTAACAACAAACACACAGAGGATGAAATCAGAGAATCACTCCCATTCAAAATTGCATCAAAAAAAATAAAATACCTTGGAATAAACCTAACCTAGGAAGTAAAGAATCTATACAATGAGAACTTTAAAACACTCAAGCGAGAAATTGCAGAAGACACTAGAAAGTGGAGAAACATCCCTTGTTCCTGGATTGGAAGAATCAATATTGTGAAAATGGCAATCTTACCTAAAGCAATCTACACATTTAATGCAATCCCTATCAAAATTCCAAAGGCTTTCTTCATGGAAATAGAAAAAACAATCCAAAAATTCATTTGGAATCACAAAAAACCTCGAATATCTAAAATAATACTGAGCAACAAAAAAGAGGCTGGTGGTATCACCATACCTGATTTTAACCTATACTACAGAGCCATAGTAACAAAAACAGCATGGTACTGGCACAAAAACAGACATGTAGATCAGTGGAACAGAATAGAGGACCCAGATGTAAGCCCAAGTAGCTATAGCCACCTGATATTCGATAAAAATGCCAAAAATACTCATTGGAGAAGAGACAGCCTCTTCAGCAAATGGTGTTTTGAAAACTGGATATATATCTGCAGAAGGATGAAAATAGATTCTTCTCTCTCGCCATGCACAAGAATTAAGTCCAGATGGATTAAAGACCTTAACATCAGACCGGAAACTTTGAAACTGCTAGAGGAAAAAGTAGGGGAAACCCTTCAACATATTGGTCTTGGCAAAGACTTTCTGAATACAACCCCAATTGCTCAGGCAATAAAACCACAGATTAACCACTGGGACCTAATGAAATTACAAAGATTTTGCACTGCCAAGGACACAGTGCAAAAAGCAAAGAGGCAACCTACAGAATGGGAAAAAATCTTTGCCAGCTATATATCTGATAGAGGATTAATATCTAGGATATACAAAGAACTCAAAAAGTTAAATAATAAGGAATCAAACAAGCCAATCAAAAAATGGGCTATGGAGCTAAATAGAGAGTTCTCAAAGGAAGAAATACGAATGGCATATAAGCATCTAATAAAATGTTCTACGTCACTAGTCATCAGGGAAATGCAGATTAAAACTACATTGAGATTCCATCTCACTCCTGTCAGATTGGCCACCATCATGAAAACAAATGATCATAAATGTTGGCGGGGATGTGGAAAAAAAGGAACCCTTCTGCACTGCTGGTGGGAATGCAATCTGGTCCAGCCATTGTGGAAAACAGTGTGGAGGTTCCTAAATCAGCTAGAGATTGATCTACCATATGACGCAGCTATAGCACTCCTAGGCATATATCCGAAGGACTCATCTCATTTCCTTAGAAGTACATGCTCAACCATGTTTATTGCTCTCAATTTATAATAGCTGGGAAATGGAACCAGCCTAGATGTCCCTCAACAGATGAGTGGATAATGAAGATGTGGTACATTTATACAATGGAGTTCTACTCAGCGGTAAAGAAAAATGAAGTTATGAAATTTGCAGAAAAATGGATGGACCTGGAAAGTATTATACTAAGTCAGGTAACCCAGGCCCAGAAAGCCAAGCACCACATGTTCTCTCTCCATATGTGGATACTAGCTACAGATGACTGGGCTTCTGTGTGAGAATGAAAATACTTAGTAGCAGAGGCCAGTAAGTTGAAAAGGAGACATAAAGGGTGGAGAAAGGAAGGGAGGAGGATACTTAATAGGTTGATATTGTATATATGTAATTACAATGATTGTAATGGGGAGGTAATATGATGGAGAATGGAATTTCAAAGGGGAAAGTGTGGGGGTTGGCAGGGAGGGAATTACCATGGGATATATTTTATAATCATGGAAAATGTTAATAACAATTAAAAAAAAAAGAATGTAAAGAAAGTATGTAGAAAGTTTTTTCTTTGATTGTTTATTTTTTGTTCCTTCAAGACTCCTCTCTATATCTTTAGTTTTGCCACTTTTGTTATATCAGAAAATTCCTTTCCTCAGCAGCTTTTCTTAAAGTAGGAAGAAAAAAAAAAAAGGATTGAATGTGACCTTTGTTGGTTATAGTTTGTAAGATACTCTGTAAGCTGATTCTTAAGAGAAATTCTAATGTCAGTAGCTTTAGGTCTTTTTTTTTTACAAGAAGATTTTTATGTCCCAACTTTATTTATTTATTTATTATTTATTAGTTGCATTAAATCTTTCATCTTACCAGAAATCATTCCAATTCTGAATTTAAGATGGTTGAAATATGTAGGAGAACCTAATTTAATACATTTATAGATTGGTTTATTATTGTTAGAAGGGTATTTAAGTGCTTAGCAAAGATTGACTTTTTTCACTCTAAGTTCATCTGGAGCTTTAAAATATTTATTAAAAATTACACAAATAGTTCCTCATGCTTCTGATGCCAGCACTTGAGAGGTGGAGGTAGGAAAGTTGCTATGAGTCTGAGCCCGGCCTGAGACTACATAGTGAATTACAGGTCAGCCTGGGCTACAGTGAGACCCTACTTCAAAAAATCATACAAATTATAAAGTATAGCTCCCAATATTTAAAGGTGTTTATGTAGAGGGCTGGGGATGTGGTTCAATTTGTAATGCTGACCTAGCATGCACAAAGCCTCGAGTTTGATCCTCAGCACTTCACAAGACATGGTGACACACATTTTTGTAAGCTTGTCTATAATCCCAGGACATAAGGAGGAAAAGGCAAGTGAATCAGAAGTTAAAGGTCATCCTTCGACACATATTAAGTTTCAGGATAGTCTTATCTACATGAATCTCTAACTCAAAAGGCTTGCAAGAGAGAGTCAATTTGGAGGGCTCAATCTGTTACACATACAAGTTAAAAGAAACATGTGACTATATTTATTTTATAAAGAAATACCTACAGTTACCAGTTGTGCTTAAAGTATAGGATTAAAAATATATTTCTAATTAATATTGAGTTAATAGTTCTTATACATTGCAACACAAATAACCTGAAATAGTATGCTTGAAAAAACATAAGCCCTTATCCAACTACAGAACTAATCAACAGGAATAAATTAAAAACAACATAGCTACATTATCATATCAGTGTAAGAAGCCAGGAAAATAGATCTTTATTTTAGTTTAGACTTACTATTATGGATTTGATGTCAAATATAACCATAGCTTAAAGTAATACTAAGAGATTTGACATTGGTCTGCCCATCATTAATTAGCCTACCATGACCCTAAAAATTGTAAAACCATTGATGGGGAAAAAGCTGACAGAGAATTTCTTTGCCGAAAGTGTTCAGTACACTTTGCACCCACATTTCACCTCTACTTCCATATGGGTTAAGGAAAAGGAAAGCATTCCCTCATGTTAAAGTGAGCAGGGGTCTCTAAGGCAAATAACCAGAAGACATGGCTACAGCCATCTGGCTAGATTGAGAGACACGGCTGCATGCTGAGATGCTTTTCCACATCAAGTGTGAAGTAATGTTCTGTAAACCACATGCATAATAGGGGGCAAGTGGGAAACTGTGGAAGATGGTCCTTGGGATTGTTTGCAAAGGGGTCTCATGCAAAAGGAACATTAAGTAGTGAATGGGAAACTCAGCAGTTTGGAAGAGCTTGGGAGTATGAATGGAGTCAAAGGAGGAGTATTTTCCTTTCTACAGTTAGATTATCTTTGGCACAACTCCACAGAACTACATCTTTTGTGAGGAACAGTATTACACAGGACAAAGTAAGAATAATAACTTGTTGGACCCAGCATTAGTGACTGTCTTCCCTCACTGTGCCATGAGCACAAGATTCTGCTAGACTAGAAAGGAACAAACTGCTGTTATGACCAACTGGACTTCACTTTTCAGCTCTAACTCTTACCTCAAAGTTCCCTAGATAAACCCAAGCTCTCCTCTCAATGCTTCTTTCTTCACTCCTTACTTTATCAAAAAAAAAAAAAAATCTCCCACATATCTCATGGCTACTTGTATTGTTATCAAGTCTAGAGCCTATTTCAAAATCTCATCATGTTATAAATTAGTGATTGCTTAATAAGTTTAAGCCTGTTGTTAAGTGATAAGATCCATCCTGTTATGTTTTTGTAAATAATGGAAATACAACCCTACTGTATTTAGTATATTTTGCACTATAAACTGTGGTTTTTCTAAGCTTCACTAATAAATTCGTATTTGCCTGTTTAACATGAACAAAGACTAGGTTAAAAAGTTTTAAAATGCCCTATACTTTTCCTTTTAGATTCTCCATTGTTGATGAAGCAACCTAGAGGAAATAAGCCACCCGGACCACTGTCAGGGGCATCTCTGAGTTATTCATCATGCTGTTCACCAGCACACAATGATGTGATGAGTTTCCTATATTTAGTTGCCACACAGAACAAGTGCACTGCTTTTGGCTTATTATTAACTCTTACTCGTCAATTTCTACCAAACCTTATTTAAACAAAAAGATTATTATATCTTTTTCTCTCCAATTGAGCAGTCCTAAATTTGATCAATACTGGTCTCCTTACAATCCATTAAAATATTTATGCATCTTACTATGCTTTTCATCCATTACTCTTCTAAATTATCTTATACTTTCAGAAAAGTTGGTAGGTACTGGTTAGAGAACATTAAATCTTGTGTTTTCTTTTTCATACAAGCAACTCCTTAGAATCTCAATACTTTCAAAATAAACATGGGTGATATTGCATGTATTGTGTGATTTTATTCATCTATTCTCATGGTTAGAATGAGAAAGGTATTTGCTCCTACAAATTTCTGCTGAGGAAATGGGACATGGAAAAAAGAACAAGCAGATAATAATAATAAAAATAAGAAAAGCGTTTTAAGTATTTTTCAGATATTCACTTCACAAAATGATAAAATTAAGTAACATGCCTCCCAGTAGTTTTTTTTCTTAAAGCTAGACAACTTCCCCATAGACCACTATACAAATATCCATATTTGCTATTTGCATAATATTCTATTACATGCTTAATGGTTGTGCTTTAATATTAGGCCTTAACTTTCCCAAACAGGTGACTGATATTTTAGTCAAATGAAAACTACAGAATAAACTGGATGATTTTAGACACTTACTGTGCAGCTTCAGGAATATTGGGCATATTTCCTTGGATTTGAGCCTTCTTTAGCAGAAGCCTGTTGAGTTCTCTCTCAAATATTCTTGCTGTTGCACTGGGTTTATTTCCATCCTGGATTCTAAATCTCTGAGCAAAGAATTTCTTTCAATAGCTCAGTTCTTTTTTTCTCTATCTTTAGCAGACTGTTGAAGTGAGAAGTCTATACCTTCCCACTTATTTCCCTATGACTAACATTAAGACACTTTTGATTCTGAGTAAGACAGCGGTGACTGAAAGACTAAAGAAATAATAAGAGTTTTAGGTTCAAAGAGCAAGTTATTCATTTACTTAAGGACTGTTCAGGGAAATATTTAGCCTATAACCTGAAACATGTTTACAGGGTTGGAGACCATTCAAACACATCAGTCCTGCTTTGTACCTCACAAAACATTAGCATAACTCATATCATATTTTTAAACAATTTTATTTATTTGCATGTGTATATGGAAGTGTGTGGCATACATGTGGTGGTCAGAGGACATACCTGAGATACCTACCCCTTGCATCTGTCTTTATATAGTGCTGTGGAACTGAACCTGAATTGAAGCAGGCTTTGCAAGTGTGTGGTTTAAGTCAGATGTCCCCCAAAATTCATGTGTTTTGAATGTTTGGTCCCCAGGTCATGGCAATTTGGAAGGTACAACCTTGCTGGAGGAGGTGTGTTGCTGGGACTGGACTCAGGGCTTTTAAAGCCAGCTCCCCCTTGCCAGAGTTCAGCGATCTCTCTTGCTGCTGTTTTCCACCTGTGGTACAGGTAGCAGAGGTAATGTCCAGCTATATTTTGTGCTGCTGTCATGAAGCTTCCATTTAAGACTGTAAGGCAGATAAAAGCTTTCTTCCTAGCAGTTGCTTTTTTCCAGGGCTTTTATCCCAGTAGCATGATGGTAGCTACAAGTAAGCACAGCTGCTGAGCCCTTTCCCTGCCCTCATATTACACTGCCTGAAATCAAATTATATTCATCAAAAGGAAATAAAAATATTCAATGCTTTACAAGTGTTGAGGATGTGGAGAAATTAGAACTATTCTGCAACACTGGTGAGAAGATAAAATTATGCAAACATTGAAGTGCAATGGAAAGTAATGGTGTTTCTTCAAAAAAATCAAACCTTGAACTGCTCAAGGACCCACCAGTCACATAATGGGTACATTTTATCTAAAAGACTTGAAATGGTGCCCCAAAGAAATATTTCCCTATCCATATGGATATCAGCAGTCTTCATAACAGCCAAGAGGTAGAACCAGTTGAAACATTCACAAACAGATATAAAAGTATGGCAAATAAAATATACACAAAAATATTATTCAGCCTTGAAAATAAAGAAAATTCTATCACATGCTAAAATATAGATATAACTTAGGGGCATTTTAAGTGAAATAACTGCATCACAGAAGGACAAATACTGTATGATGCCATGTAATGAAACACAGAGAACACTCAAATTTATAGAAATAAAGAGTAAACTTGTGGCTATCAGGGACAGGGAAGAAGGGAAAGGAGAGATGTGATTTAATGGGCTTATAGTCCGTGTTGCAAAAGAAAGTTCTGAACAGCTGGCACTTAAAATGGTTATAATCATGAAAAAGAAAATTAAAATTATTTTAAGGATATTAGCTTTTTTTTCTATGTGTAGTTATTATTCACTTAGAATCAAAGCTATCAGTCAATACATGGAAAAAAGATGCTGGCTAGCAGTTATGTTTTCTATTCTAAATCATGACTAAAGATTTTGTGCAGCTGGCTGGAAGAGCGTGGTCAGTTAGCATACACATGCCTCTACTGTGAGCCTGGGATGACAACAGCATCTTGGGATGCTGCCAAAAACCCAGAGAAACTTTTAAAAGTTTGAACCAATCATTGCAGCTCCAAACTTCACTGAACTGAACAGCTGAACAGATCACTAAGACTCAATTATATAAAATCAACACACCTAGCATCATGATTTAGAAAGTAGAATCAGAGCTCAGTCTAAACCTTGGTTGTCCCACTTAATGACTCTGGGCAAGTCACTCAGCCATCCTAAGCCTTAAGCATTCCTTCTCGTTTCTGTAGAGTGAATAAGTTAATAATTACCTTATGGAGATCTGAGCCACACTGCCTCACAAAAGAAAAATGCCTCCTGCTGTTCACTCATGGATTAAATTGTAAGTCTTGGTTCTTAATAACAACCATTTATTTTTCAGAGTGATATGTGAAGAGTTTTTCTTGTTAATGATATGACTAGGAAAATAAAATCATAATGCTTTATTGACTTTCTGAGGTCAGGTTTCATAATTACTCTGATCTTATAGATTATTTAAATATTTCATTTCTCTCGTGATTATCATCAAACTCTTTGACATCCTGGGAAGTAGCAAAACTTTATGTAATGGTTCATTTCTGGTTGTCAATTTGACAGGATTTAGAATTACCATGGCTACAAATTTCTGATTATGTCTATGACGGATTTTCTAGATTAGATCAGTTGAGGTACAGGGACCCATGGCAGACAGCATACCATGGGCTCGGTGCCTGGAATGTTTACAAAGGAGAAAGTTAGTTGAGCATTTATTTAACTGTTATTGTCTTTGCTTCCTCCCTGGTGAAGTTGTGATGAGGTTTTATTTGGTGGTTCAAATGCAAACCCTATACCAGAGCCCATGCCTGTTTTTAACCTAGGAATTGGATAAAACAGACTGAGAAGGATAATTATCAAATTATTACATTTTGTAAGTCAGAAGTCAGGAGAGGTGAAAGACGGCTCACAAACAAAAAAAGAGGGAATGGCAGGGAGATTAGGCGAGAAAGGGGAAAGTCCAAGAACCAAAGGATGAGGCATGGAAATATTCCATATGGTCTAAAGACCCATGTAAAATCCATGGTCCTAGGGGAACATAAAAATATCCTTCCCTACTCTGGCAGCAGCTTAGCACATTGTATAAGGGCAAAAAGTAAAAGCCATTACATACAGGTTCACTATCATGGAGAAAAATGTCTTTTCTTATTGAATCCACATATACTAAGTACAGAACCAGCAAGTCTGCTAATTGTCTAGCTCAGCAACTTGGTATTATAACAGGCTGCTCTCCTCTGTTCACTGCAATTTCTGGGCTTCTATACTCTATGGATCTTTCAGAGACTGAAAAAGATTCTGAACTCTTTGCTTAAAAGTGAGTTATTTCCATTTTTTTTTTGTTGTTGTCTTTTTGTTTTGGCTTATGGAAGTAGATGCAACATACAAATGGAGCAAATGACAACTGTGTCATAGAAGTCAGATATAATTAACAGTGCTCCATAATTATATAGATGTGCCAGAAAGTGGCCATTCAGACATGATACTCAATTTTGGGTATTAAGTACAATCATCAAATGTCATTATTAGAGGGAATTAAAAACAATGGTAAATATTTAAATAACTTCTTAAATGCTGGACAAGTTTAAGATATTTACATGAAATACATATATATTCATTTGTAGGCAAGCATGTTTTTTATTCACATCACAGGGAACATAAACAGGCACAGAGAGGTAAAGAATCTTGCCTAAGGTCACACAACTAGCAAGTTATCAAATCAACACTTGACTTCAGTTCGAGTCTGGAGCCAAGAAGTCCAGTTGCAGGGCTTTCCAATATTCTTCCCTGAGTCTTCCTCAGTGATCAGGCACCTTTTCCTCCCACTTTGCCTGGAATTTCTTGCTAACTTATTCAGCCAGAGAGGCAAACTCCTTTACTTTGGCCGATCATGACTAAGCCTTTACCTCTAGTAAGGTGAAAGGACACAGGAAAGCCAGGAGTTGGAATAAATCTAGGGTGAGAAGCTTGTTAACAAAGGATTAGAAGATTTTAGGCTTGAGGACGCAAGCTTCATGTAGTCATGTATAACCAAGCACCACCTTAAAGAGGGAGTTCCAATAAAAACCAAGCAGTAGGAAAATAATTCAAACTGGGGCTAGCCAGAATCAGTTAAAAAAAAAAAAAAAAGAAAAGAAAAACTGTAATCAAATCAGACATGGCTACGCACAGAAAAAGTGGAGAGAATACTGAGTTTCAGAATCTATGGGAAAGCAAGCTAAGTTAACAATACAGAGAGGGGCATTTATTTCAGGAAATTTGGTATACTTTTATCCTAGTGGGGAAAAATGAGATCATTTACGTGGTACCAAGGTCAAAGTTATGGTGTTGTAGTGGTTGAATTCAGATAGTGGTAGCAATAGGTGGAAAGTAAACAAGGAGACTGGAGCATTTTTAATGGAAAGAACATCCAAATATCACATGAGCACCATTTATTAATGTATAACCAGGCATTCCAAATATGTGAATAATGAAAGATTTCAATGCTTCAAGTCCACAACTTAGATGTGAGAATAACAAAATGAATTGGTCTTATAAATTAACAACTGATCTATTTCTACAACCATACTAAGTACATATTGTTTAATTTTTTATATGCCTGTCACAGTTTTATAGTTACACACATTAGTGCACAATACATGGCAAATTCTTCTATTTTACATGATATATATAGCTGTTTACTTTCTAATCTGGATGAAAATCTTTGGAAACATTTTATAACTTGCTGAGTCCTTCTTCAATAGTATGTGGGATCAAACTAGATTCTCTTCTTGGTATACGGGCTAACATAAACACAAATTCTACTCTAATTTTACATGTAGGTAATATTAACAGTAACAGTGATCTACTTCATAACTTCTAGAGTACTACTCTCAAACAACTTAAATTTAATAATTTAATACTTCTATGTATTAGACCATTCAGACTATTAAAAACCATAAGAAAAATATTATTATCTCTAAGAAAACCACAGTTGATGATTAATGCACTTACTCCCAAGAATTCATTTCAAGTTTTAGAATAATATTTGTGATCAAGTATTATCTACAAAGTTGTATTTACAAATTTGCCTTATCTTAAGAGGTAATTTTTCTGATATTAAACTCATCATAAAATAATATATGAGAATTGACTATTTTTGAATAAATAAGCCGTAATTGCACTATTATTATAAAGCATTAGTGCTTTCAAAACATAATCTCATACATATTAATGTGCATTTCCACCTCTCCTCTTTGTCAGACACTCTGTTATCACTGACATTATATGTTATATTTTTCTAATTTATCATTTGTACTTTGCCATAAATTTGAAAAATCATATAATCAAATGTGTTAACATTTCATCTAAATTTCAGTGTTAATTTCCTTTGAAATAAGGATTTTAAGTCTAAAAATGCATTGGATTTGGCACATAGATGAGGTGCAGTTCACTGAAGAAAATACTCATTTTAAATATATTTTTCAAGACTCCTGGCCTAATCCAGTTAGTAGATATCATTAAACTTTTTGTCATTAAGTGTAGGTGTCATTATTGAGATGTGTTTATTTGCCTTGCACCTGCTTTAGTGCCTAACATAGTTGGGCATAAGAATTTATGTGTGTTAAAACAAGTAGATACATATTGAAAAATAGCATTTAATGTAGCTATGAAAGCATCACTGATACATGCTCCAAAGTTTGATAAATGTCCTCCTTTCACATAACTCACTGAGTAGCTTGCTTTATTCAGAGGTCCTGTGTAGAGTCTACTAGTTTTGTCCCTGATATCTGTACTTACTTTCTTCTATAAAGGGTTTAACTGAGCATAAACTGTCCACTAAAAGCCCAACCACCCAAACTTACGTAGTTCTAGTTGCTACCATGTGGTTAATCTTTCTTTAAAGCTAGAATGAGCATGAATGAGGTAGGTCATGCTTCTAAGGGAAACATTTTGTGCTTGTCTTTGCTTTTCCTAGTTTTTCACGAGCTGAAAGGCAAATGATGGAATGAATATCAGAGCAATCATTTTAGGCCACTAAATAGGGGCTAAATTCTAAGGAAGGAGAAAAAGAAGATTCATTTAGCCTTTATACTAAAACATCTGCCCAGAGGTTACTTATCCTCACTACTTTGTGGGACAGAAATAAATAATTTTTGGCCTTTATTATAGCAGACAAATTAGTATGCTAATGATTTCTGCTTCTGTCTGACAGAGGCAGCTGGGGTTAGTTGATTACTCTTAGAAGATCACCATTATTATTATCACTATACTAAAGTCACTAAATTTAGTGGCCATTCCCCAACATTTAAACATCTTAAAAGACAATTTCATAGGCCAATTAATATGGCATTTTGAGAGTGAAGAATGCCATACAACTCAAACCAGATGTCACTAAAGCCTTCCAAGTTTATTTAAAGAAAAATTTATTTTCTCCAAATTAAGTCACTCAGTATATCCATCTGACCCAGACTCAGTTGTTGTAGAACATTCCAAGAATTTGTTTATGGGTAGAATATTGGGTATGCTTTCAGATCATATGCGTTCCCATACAAGTGTTGAAATGAGAAGTATTTTTGTTGTTGTTGTTTCTTTCTTTTTTTTTCTGAGGCAGGGTCTTGTTCTTGTCCAAGCTGACCTGGAATTCACTATGTAGTCTTAGGATGGCCTCAAACTCATAGCAATCTTCCTACCTCTGTCTCCCGAGTGCTGGTATTAAAGCTGCGCACCATCATGCTCATCTGAGAAGCAGATTTTCAATTGACTGCCTACAATAGTGCCAGATAATTCCTGTAGACCTTGTAAGCATACCTTGCATTCACTTCCTGTCCTAATATTCCTCGCTACCATCCCTTCTTAGAGAGACAAATCAGGAAGTAACAGCAAAGGGGACTGCTGAAACATTTAAAATGACTTTCTTTGAAAGACTAATGGATATATTATAAGCCATTTTAGATTATTCAAATCATGTATATAAAAGGTCAGAATTTCATACGTACTTCTGAGATTTTAGTAGAACCATTACTGCATATAACAATTCTATTAGGCAGATTTTTTAAACAATATTCAATTCAATAAATTTTTCCTTTTTATTTTCTGAAAGTATAAAACTCAAGCTTACCTTTTTTTCTAAAAATGTACATTAAATACATGACATATATATCTCACAATTTCATTAATTATTCATGTTAACTTGATTAAGCCACAGGGTACCCAGACATCTGTCCAAACATTATCCTTAGTATGTGTGTATAGGGGTGATCTCAGTGAGGTTAACATTTGGCCTTATAGACTGCGTAAAGATTCCCTTCCTAATATAGATGGGCTATAGCCATCAATTCAATAGTGTAAGAGAACAAAGGGGCTGAGTAAATGAGCTCTTGCTTATTGCTCAAGATGAGAAACCATCATCTCTGGCCTTCATATTTGGACTGAATCATATTATTTTGTTAAGTTTTAAGTTTGCAAGTAAGTTTTCTTTTCTTTGTTGTTGTATGTGTGTGGTATTGTGTGTGTGTGTGTGTGTGTGTGTGTGTGTGTGTGTGTGTGTGCGTGCATGCGCGCAGAGGCCAGAGGCTGACATCCCCATCCTCATATACTCTGCACCATAGTTTTTGGGGCAGAGTCTCTCACTGAACCCAGTCAGGTAGACTAGCTAGCCAATAAGTACTAGAGATTCTCTTGTTTCTGCATCCCCACAGCTGATATTATAGGTACAATTGCCACACTCAAATTTCACCCGGGTACTGAGGATCCAAACTCAGGTCCTCATGCTTATGTTGCAAACATCTGTTAGTTCCTCTTGACTAGACCTTCCATCCTTGATTTTCTAGGTTTTCGCACCTTCAGATTCAAATTGGGACTAAATATTGTCTCGCATCAGTATCCAGTTTAAATCTACGTGCGACTTCTCAGCCTGTAGAATTGCGTGAGTCCAATTCTCTCTAGTAGCAAATTTTGTTTACACACACACACACACACACACACACACACACACACACCATGTGTGCATATTATTTATTGTTTCTCTTTCTCTTAAGATTACCGAACTAAGGCAATTTGGGGTACTGTGCCAAGATGGGAATACCGCTGTAAATTATGTGTGTGTGTGTGTGTGTGTGTGTGTGTGTGTGTGTGTGCCAAATTTCACTGTTTCTTGCTCTAACTTATTCCATTTTGTTTAAAGCTCATTTCTCAGGCCATGCTTTGGTCTGGAAGTCTCCATTTTTTTATTAATTAGTCTTGTACTAAGCGAGTACAGTCAATTTGGTACCATTGTTAGGCTCATCCATATCCTACCCCTTCCCCTGGCCCCTCCTTGTTGAGGTATATGGGTCATGCATTCTGGAGTTATCCCACAATTATGGGTAGGAGGAAATGTCTCTGCATATCCTGACCCAACGTGTGACTCTGACATTCTTTCTGCCCCCTCTTCTGCAAAATTTCCCTGAGCCATGTTGGGTTCATTTTTGGTCTGCTTCAGTGATGAGGTGTTGGGGGCCTCTGGGTCTCTGGATATCTAATTTTTATTAGTCGATTTTCCTCTGTGTTGATCTCCCTCACATATTTGACTTCTTTTTAAGTACAAACTCAGGATGGTCTTGCACCCTGCACACATAACCAACACCTGCCCAGTTCCACCAATCAGAAATAGACTAATAAATAATTGACCCATGAAGTAAAAAAATAGCACTCTATAAGCTCATCCAGTCATATGAGCTAGGAGTATTGTAAAAACATATCAGAAAAACCAGGCCCAAGAACTGATCAAACACACCAGTCCAGGAAAGCACACAACACCCTCATCTGGTCCTCATAAGGAACACAACTAACACTGCAATAGTTATAGCCCCTACAAAGCTGTCATCCATCTGACCACTGGTGTGCACAAGAAGGAAATGAAAGATTGCCTCAGGGGCTTCAGCACAGTTAGGTCCTTACTTCTGTCACAGCCTACTAGAATTTCTGTCAGTCTGTCCATCTGCTCATCAGGCTGGAACTGGTCCAATGGTTCTGTACCTTAAGTCTAAAGGCCCTATCTTGTGTCTACTGATTGGCTTAATCCTGGGGCTCAGATAAAATCTGTGACCCTCTAACTTGCCTCTGTGACTGGCAGATGGAGAATCTAGCCAGCTCTCCAGCTAGGTTTGTATCCAACATCACCCCCATTCCTCTCTCTTTACGTCTCTATGAGCCTTCTGCCTCTGCCTCCAGTAGGCCTCCTTTAAACTCCCTGAAAATTGTTGTGGCCTCTTTGAAGTTATTCTGTAACTTCCACTCATATACATAGTCACTGTAAACATTGGGATTAAAAGAACCGATGCTTACTCAAGACCAGATACCAAGGGAAATAGGGATGACTTGACAAACTGCATCAATGACATTTATGAATTTATTCTATTCAGTAAGTTCTGACATGAGAGAAAGACACCTGGTGTTCTGACAGAACACTCATAAGCCACAAGAAAGCAGCTTTGCAAGTGGGTAGTGACTAGAGACGGGGAGAGTTTTGACATATGTTCTACAGATAAGTCTGATTTGGGCAGATAGAGGAATTATTGGAAACTAGAGGTAAAACAGTCTTTGTTGTAGAGTGCCAAAGAGCCTGGTTACATCTCAGTATTTAGTGCAAAGTAGGTCATGAATGAGTTAAAAACTAGCATTTGGCAGAGATTGCAAAGCAAAACATTGAAGGTGTGGTCTGGGTCCTCCTTACTTATATAGTAAGTTGTGTGAAGAGAGAGTGATTAAAGAAGGATTTCTAGACTGCTGAATTTCTCATAATAAAAACTGAAGAAAGTCCACAAACCAGGAAGAGAGACATTGAAACCATGGCTACACAACACTATGGATGGTGGTTTGAATATAAAATGTCTCTCCTACACTCATGTGTTTAAATACTTAAGCCCCAGGTGGTAGTGTTGAGAAGACTGGAACCTTTGTGAGGTAGAGTTGCTAGTGCTACTGGGGCATGCCCTCAGGTGTTACAGACAGGTCCACTCTTTCTTTTTCTACTTCCTCTTGCTGATGTGGCCATGTGACATTAGCGTCCATTCCTGCCACCTTCCCCTGACATAATGAACTCTAACCTCTCAGACTAATAAACCAGAATAAACTCTTTCCTTCCCTAAGCTACTTGTAGTCAGTATTTTTTTTTTCCAGAAATGGAAAGTATTTGATACAATACTATTTAAACATCTCTGAGATGGTGAATACAGAACCTAAGGTTTCCCATTCACTGTAGCTGCTCTAGTGAACCTCTGTCTAATATATGCCTCTCTCATCCTTGGTAAAGCATCCACATTCTTGCCAATATTTCACTTCTTTCCAATGTACCACATATACTTCTCCAATAGCCAGTATGGCTCTATGTTAAAAAAAAAAAAAAAAAAAAAAAAGCATCCATGACTCAGGCCTAAGCCATGTGGTATAACATCATACTCAGCTGCATTATTGGGTAAGGTGGGATAAGAACTCTTAATTCATTGTTTAGGCTAAGCATCAGAATGTTGCTTTAGATGGGAAAATTTGTGCTCTTCTCTGCTGAATATTACAGAGACAGGAAGTATGAGAGTCAGGTTCTCAGCTGTGCCCAGTAGAATGCTGGCTACTTTATATTGGACATCTTAATTGTTAAGAAGCCTGGAAGTGAATAAGATAGTTATCTTGGGGCCAGAAGGTAAGAATATCAAATAAAGTCAGTATACAAAAGCAGAGTCAAGAAACTGAGATGGTAAGAACATGTGTATTCTCATGCTTTTTTTTCCCCCCAAATCAGCTTACTTGTGAGTTTCAGCCAGTTTGCTTTCAAATGCTTACTTGTTCAAATAAATTTGATAGAATTATTTATTTGTTAATTGTAACTAAATAGCATCCTGATACATACAACAAAAAAACTGAGATGAATATAAGGCTTAAGCCAACATTAATTCAATTCAACTTTACTGGTAACATCAGTCACCTCTTTTAAAAGGAGTCTTTTTTTTATTTTGAACCAATGAAATTATTGAAGAATATGTTTAATTTCCTAAAACTCTTAAGGCATTTTTGTATTGCATATGAATGTGGTAGGAGAAAAATTCATAGTAATTTTCTGTTTATTTTGAGTCCAGGCATTTATTGCCTTCCATTTTATTTATGTTCTAAACTGAAAAGTTGGGATCCTCATTAGGGAATACCTGTAACCCTACTGAGGAACATCCCCAAAAGAATGGGGCAGGGATTAAGGAAAAGAGAGTACAAACAGTTGATGTATCCATATGAAATATGTTGTTAATGAAAATAATAATAATAATAAACATTAAAAAAAGGTGTAGGGAATGAGCCTCATGGGCTCCGTCAACACATCACCTGTGATGGGGAAAGGACAGATGCTACTCCCACACCTTCCACAGTAGGTAATTGCAGCTAATGGTTGCTGAAGAGGATTGTAGCAGCTGGTACCTTGACCATTTCATAGTAAATAACCTTCCACCTACAATCATGCAAGCAACCCTAATTTTATTCAATGGGTAAAAAAAATAAAGAATGAAAGCAAAATGGGGACTAAAGGTAGGAGAAGAGCGTTCAAGGGAGAAGGTCAAGAGAGAATAATTGGGGAGAATAAAATAAAAATTCATTTGTACATGTATGAAAATGTCAAAAATTAAAAAATTAAAAAAATAAAAATAAAAAAAAAACCCTAGCGGGCCATGAGAAATACCATATCTGAAAGTTTGGAAAACTGGGCATGCCAGTCTTTTTATATTTGTCTAACACTTTCACAACTACAATTGGATCTTGAAAAGAAATAAGAAATTTCTACACTTTCTGAGATAACTTTAATATCTTCCAAATAAGGTATATTTTGGGCTGGAAACATTGCTTGGTGGTTAAGACATTTGCCAGCAAAGCCAAAGGACCCAGGTTTAATTTCCCAGTACTCACGTAAAGCCAGATGAACAGGGTGGCACATGCACCTGGAGTTCCTTTGCAGAGGCTGGAGGCCCTGGTGTACCCATTCTCTCCCTCACTCTCTGTCACTCTCTCTCTCTCTCTCTCTCTCCCTCTCTCTCTCTGTATCTGCCTCTTTCATGCTCTCAAGTAAATAAACGAAATTTATAAAAGAGAAAGATTTATTTCACTGACTCTTCAAAAGAAAAAAAAAAAGTCTTAATTTTGCTAATTTGGACAGCTGACAAATAGGTATTTTCTCCTTACTCTTCATCCTCATTGACCTCATATTTCCCACGTAGTCCTTTATTAAACAGCTATTTTCAGGTTTCTCCCATCTCTAAGCTAGTGAGAGCACCATAGTTCAAATCTACCTCTATTGGTAAAGTATGGTTCTAGATCACTGTTAAGCTTTCCAGCTGCCATTCCCTTGCTTTTCTGGCTCCTTCTTCTTTCTTCTCCTCCTTCTTCTTTCTTCTTCGTCCTCTTCTTCTTCTTCTCCTTCTTCCACTTCCCCTCTCCCTCCTCCTCCTTCTTCTTCTTTTCTCTCTCTCTCTCTCTCTCTCTCTTTCTCTCTCTCTCTCTTTCTTTTTGTTTTTCAAGGTGGGGTCTCACTGTAGCACAGGCAGGCCTGGAATTCACTATGGAGTCTTAGGGTGGCCTTGAACTCATGGCCATCCTCCTACCTGTGCCTCTTGGAGTACTAGGATTAAAGGCTTGCATCACAATGCCCACTCTGCTCCTTTCTTTTTCACAATAACCTTCCCCTCCTGCTGGTGGAGGCCAGTCTCTTTACATTTTATCATTTCTTTCTAGCATGCATCAAGTTTAAGTTTTCATTTTTTTTTTTTTTTGCTATCAACACCCCATCTAAATCTTCTATTTGAATTATCTTTGCTCTCCCATTTAAATCTCCACAATCCTTAACTTTCTAATTTTTTATGCTGACCACTTTGAAAATAGTAAAATTATGTCTGATAAGCATTAATTGATCATGTCAAATGCAGTTTTATGCTACAGTAAAGGTTCAAAGCTACTGGCTCGGGATGTCCAAATGCCTAGAATTTTTTTTTCAAGAATGGAAAATTCTAAGACTATAGTAGTGGCTACAGCATGTATGACTGCCCCTCATGCCAAAACTTGAGAACACAAGAAAGTACAACTGGTTATTACAGGATTTCATAATGGGTTAAAAATGTTTTCAATGAGCAATGTCAAAATACTCAAATATGAAATTTGATTTACTCAAAATGACCTTAATGAGGAAGGTAGAATGTCAAAATTATTGTATGGATGTGCATGTCCATGGAAAACTGTCATCATCCTTCTATAGTAATGAAATCAGTGAGATAATATAGTACTGTTTTAATGAGGCTACACTTTATGCAGCCATAGGATCTTGGAAAGGCATTTATATTAGCAAGAGAAAATATTCTTATAATTCAGTATATGGCATAAAAACATGTTTTTACTTATTGATCTGACAGAGAAAGAGACAGAGACCCAGAGAGTTAGTATGGGCACACTAGGGTCTCCCACCACTGCAAACAAAACCCTCCAGATGCCTGCACCATTATGTACAACAAGCTTTACGTCATTCCTGGGAAACTGAAACAGAGCCAGCAGACGTTTCAAGCAAGTATCTTTAACTGCTAAGCCATCTACCAAGTACCTAGTCCTCTTTTAAGACTTTTTAAAAATATTTTTCAAAACAAAAGGCTATAGATCAAAATTGTTACAGGCCAGCCTAACAATGGAGGATCAAGCAAGTTGTAATATATTAATATAACAGAAAAGTAAAAACAAATATTAAAAATGATAATGTGAAACTATAATCTCTCTACATATAGTCACAGGGTTTATATTCAAATAAATACTATTAGATTACCTTGTATTATATTATTACTGGCATGTTAAATGCTGGTAAAGAAAGAGCAAGTTAGAATGCAGCAGTTTCTAGCTTCTGAGGAACAGGTTTCAAGGTACTTATTTTGTAGCCATATTGTATGATGCAACTTTGTTAATGTGGTATCTATGTTTACACGTGGTTTGAAAAAATGTGGCATATTATCTCCTACAGTTATCTATAGAGTGTATGTTTCTGGTTAATTTTTGCTACTAGCTTTCCTTATAGTATCTTATATAATCAACTAATAGATACTAATCTTAATTTTAAAATTAGGTATAAACAACAGCCAGAAATAATGGTAATATTGGTGAAAATGAGCAACAAGATAAGGTTTTATATACATAGGAAGCAAACCATTGTTTTCTTGATTTAGATATATTTCATTTACCAAATTAAGGCTGCTGCTAGACCTCAATGACAAAACAAAAGGAACTTCAGGAAGGATAATTATATTCAACAGATGCCAACATTATTTATAAGACAAGTTAAAAGGAAAAGAAAATAAGATTTTCTAGGCCATGGCCTCATATCTATGTGGCAACATCCCTTCAGTGTATTCTTCAACACTGTAATCTTTTCTGTAGGCAGCAGAAGCCAGGGGCCAGAAGAAAAGGAAGATTGGAGATTTCTAAAATGATGCAAAATGAGAAAACAAATGTGATTTACTAAAGGACCTGACCAGTGAAAGATTCTATTCTTGAGGCTTCTGAAACATCCGAATTTATTTATCACAATCCTAGGGAGAAGGTGATCCACATATTTCATGTGTGAATCTCAGAAAAAGATATTTGTTCATGTTAACATAACTAATAAGTGAAGAAATGAGATCTAAAATCCTGTCTGTAGCTGAGTCAGTCTTTATTGTATGGTTGACAGGACAGAGGAAAACAAGATATATAAATAAAGTCAAGGATCTAGAAAGCTAAAGAATTTTAGTTATAAAAACATTGTGCAGATGATGTGCTTCAAATTCTTCAGATTGCAAATGGAAACATGGAGGCTCCAAGAAGCTATGTAATTTGTTCATAGCCACATTACCCCAGCACCAGAGGGAAACAATTATACAATAGAATAATTTGAACAATGAAGCAATAGTTCTACATTCTTTGACTAGTGTTCACTGGATATTAGGAAGTTAGTCAGTGATGGACTATCACCCCCATAACTAGTGCCATACAATGAATTTTACTCACATTATAATTGAAAATATTCTCTATTTACTAGTAAACCTGACTGGGAAGTTAAATAAATTATTTTCATAAATTAATTTATATCATAAATTAATTTATATTACCTTTGTCAGCTTTTCCTACATATTTATGTTCCGAAGGTAAACATCAAAGATTTGGTTTTCAAGTTATGTATTTACCATTTTGATATACCAGTATAAGCTCCCAAGTGGTCTGCATATTCATACCAGTTGTATTTGGTGTTGCTGTGAATTTTGGCAGGCCAACTTCAGAGAAATAACTTCATAATTGAGAAATTACATAGCAGTATAGTCATAAAAAACAATGTAAGCAGGCAAAGGTATAAAATACCCTTGAACTCATTCTTCAGTAAGAAAGCACCAGTCATGATAATAAAATGAGTCACTCTCCTTTGGTGGGGGAGATGTACTTGAATTAAGCTGATACTGCTGATGGAACTTAAAATCTGAGGAACTTATCTGAAGTATTTGGTCCACTTGCTTTTGAGTTTAGATAAATTTGACATCTCATAAATGTCTGTTTTCATAGTGAGCATGTATAAAACACAAAGTTCAATTTCTCTTTTCTTGCACCCAATAAGATACAAAGAATTAGGAAACAATCCAAACAGAGGTGAAATAATTAAGTTCTGATGCTTGGTGGAGAATACTGGATAAAATTAAATTGGCTGAAGTAGTATGGTTTAACCAAACTTGAGCTCTGCTAGTTATGGAGCCTGGAGAGTGCCTAGTGACTTCAATACAGTCTGGAGATTAAATCATGGCCAACTCCTTGATCAGTAAGAGTAAGTGTTACTTCCAGGGCATCAAGGTGCTTCCAGAGTGTGTCCACACATTTTAAGCCAGGGTTCAGAACAAGAGCCATGTCTCACTGCCTACTTCAAGCAGTCTTGCCCAGCCCCAGCTTTACACAAATTCCTCAGGAGTTAACATCAGGTAGAGTGTCAGTGACACCAGAATAGACTGAAGGATGAGCCTATATGAATGAAGAAGATGTCAAGGCATAACCCTAAGCAGCTTATGGGGAAGAACTATATAGATTTACCAATTACATAAGTCCGTGCCCCTAAAACATTTTTTAACACATCAAACAGTATGGAATCAAAAATTAACAACATAAATACCAATAAGTATTATAGTTTTAAGTGTAGAACCCTGAGCTCCATCCTACAGATTCTGCTTTTTCTGTTATTATCTGCAGTTTTATGTTTTTCAGTGTTTTAAACCCTTTTGAAATGGTGTGTAGAACTTTACAAAAGAGACACAAGTGAGTAGGCTGCCCAACCCTTGTTCAATGTGCCATCTATGAAGCAGGCAGCCTTTGCATTAGATAGAAAGTCTCTTGGATTTTTGACTTGTAATCCCCAGACTCCAGAACTGTGAGAAATCTATTTTTTTTTTTTTGGTATTACTTATTAAGTCCCCAAAATTTTGTGATAGCAACCCAAATGTGACATTATTATACCAAAAATACCTTAAAATGTGGGAATTAGCCTTGGGACTTGGAAGGATAGAAGCTAGAAAAGTACTGTGGTACTGACATGAAAAGATAATTAAGGGTAACCATGATGCGGGCTTATACGGAGAGGAGAGCTGAACAGAAAGCTTTCATCTTTTGGAGACCAGCTACCTGGCCATGATGAGAATGTCAGCAGAAATATCAATACTATAGTCTATTATTCTGAATTCTCACATACATATGACGAATACACTGGAAATTGGAAGAAATACCATTGTTGTTGTAAAGTAGCAAAGAAATTAAATGAAAACTAACCATGTCCAAATCTTTTAATGCATGATAGAATATCTGAGCAATAAGCTCAAATATCTCACTGAAAAATGATTCCCCCAAAAAGTCATGATTTCTCTTGACTGCTCAATATTATGAAAGAGGACAAAGTAAAGGGTTTATAATGAAAAGGGAAGCCAACATAAAGATTTGGAAAATCATTTGCCTAAAACACAATCACTGCCACATTTCCTACAATTAGGAATTGTTTTCATGTTCTCCTAAGCATTTATGTAATATATGCTTACTCTTGATGTAGGTTTATTGGCAATTGCAGCACTGGGGTGGAGCTACACATGGATGTAAGCAGAATTCCTGGTGAAAATGCAGAGAATACTCATGCTGATTGAACAGCAAAGTATATTAATGATAAGACTTTAAGATTTTTGGCACAACTTGAATGGGAGGGTGACTGTTATATGGGCAGACCGGGCTGAAATCTCTCCAGCTTGTATTAGAAATATTTCATAATGTATAATAAATAGATGTAGTTCCAATACCCATGTGAGCCTCTCCCTGTTCATTAGACTTCCAGATGAGCCCTCAGAACCCGTTAAAGATATGGAAACTACAGGGTTAATCACTATGGTGGTTTGAATAGAATAGGTTTGAATAGAATATATTCAGTTTTTTTGTAGCTTGCATCTGTAGCCACCTGCTGGAGGTAATGTCACTGGGTGATCTTAAGGTGTGGTGATGGGTTTCTGATTTCAATCTAAAGATATGCAAAGTGTGCCTATCTGGAGTTCCTGAAGTGTGCTGTGGCTTTTGGCCTTGAGGCTTGTACTTGTCTCTATCTGCTTGGTCCTGTGAAGGCAGGCCAACTTCTGCCATTTATGGAACTTCCCCTGGATCTGTAAGCTTCAATAAATCCCTTCCTCCATAACTGTGCCTGGTCTGGAAGTTTATGTCAGCGAACCTGAATCTGTCTGCTACAGTCACTTAGCAGGGAGCATGGAGGCTAGATATCTGAAAATGCAAGACTGGTTCACTAGTCTCTTAATGTCCTGAATGTCACCCTTGAATAGGGGAAAGCCTATGAATATTCATAAAAACTCATTATTTTGATTAGGCTAATTCCAGAGGCATGATAAGAAGGAGATAGCATGGATGAGACCTGCAGAAAAACCCAGAACAAAGCTTAGGCTCCAAGAATTGTGAGTTTGATAAATGATGTTTAGAGCTACTGGATTTTGGATGGGTTTATAATGCAATGACAACTTATTAATATGGAAGGGCTATATTCATTTTTACTTCCCAGAGTAGCCTCATCAAGTTGGATTAAAAATTATGTGTAAAAAGATGGTATATTATTTTACAGCAATTCTGTCACAGTTTATTCCCACAACACATGTGAGGAAAATGAGGTTCAGAATGGTGAATGACCTACTGAAAATGAAAAAAAAATTACTGGGGCTGAAGTCAGAATTGAAAGATATTTATATCTGATTATTTATTTATTTACTTTTTTTTTTTTTTTTTTTTTGCAAGATAGGTATTCACTGTAGCCCAAACCAAACCAGAACTCACTCTGTAGTGCCATGCTGGCCTCACACTCACAATGAGCATACCTCTGCTTCTCAAACACTGGGATTAAGGGTGTGTGTCACCACATTCAGCTATATCTGACTTTAAATCACTGACAGTCATATTAAATGTGGTGATGCACACCACTGAGACCATCATTTGGGAAATGGAAGCAGTAGGGTCATGTGTTAAAGACCTGACTGGGCTCATCCATACATAGGTATAGAGATGGAAAAAACATGCCACACCTCAATATTCTTTTTGGTGTCTAAGTGTCTCATGTGATGAGCTAAATAAAAAGTGCAATCTACTTAAAGACCTGCTTTGTCCTGTTAGGAGCTGCTTTACAACAATGTTCTCCAAAAGAAAGTGGAATTTTCAGAAACAGTCATATTACTGTTCTTTCTATAAATTTTTGGATGTGGAAATCTGTGACTCAGATAAGCATGCCCAGGACTTCCAACTTATCTGAAATGACTTTCAATCGCTATTATCATTAAGGAGAAACTTAAGTGAAATGCAAAGTCTTGATCGATAATGGTCATTAAGTATATTGCTTATATAATTAAAATTTTATTTTAAAATAAGCAGTAACATACCCACACAGGGAATATTTTCCAATGCTTTAGCTATCTTATTAAGGACCACAAGAAATTAAAATGGCCTAATTACTATAAAAGATTAGGTTTCTTTAAATCCTACTGATCAGTTTTGCAGGTAATGGGTCATTTCTCCATTAGAAAAGAGGAAATCTGAATTAATTGGAAAAGCCCAACATATAAAATGTCTCATTGACTACTATTACAGAAAACACTGAGGAGTAGAAAGGAATTTGTGTGCATGGGAGTAAGAAGAAGAGGAACAAAGTAGTTTCACTTAAGAGTTGAGAAATAAAGAAAACTGCAGGTAGGTATTTGTTCAGATTGCTTAACTACCTTCAAGGTTACAAAATTAATGACAGAAGGGGATTGTTCAGTCTTGGGTGAAGAGAACAAGCTATGGCCTGGAGCTATGGAAGAAAAGCTGAGCCTCACTGTTAGGAAACACAGTGAGCTAGAAAGAACATTTAGCAGTGGAGTGCATGCACAGAGAAGTGAACATGAGGCAGCACCAGCAAAGATCTTGCATAATCAGGCAAGAAGATTATGTAAAACGCAGGCTTGGTTTTCCAAGGTCGTCTTGCATAACTAGAGGCTTCTGTTCAGCTTCTCCTGAAGTATGTTTTCAAATTCCTTTTGTGCCTTTTATGTTTTAAGGACATTTGGCTCTATTAGGCTCAGCTTTTTATGCATGCTCTCATTTAATTATAACAACCTAGAAAATAGGTTCTTCTTTTATCTATTTTACAGCTGAAGGAAAGGTGGCCAAGTGATTTTCAAGCATTCTCCCAGCTCACACAGTTATTGAAGCAGGAGGCAGGGTTCAAACACAGATCCTATCCCATGATGTCAACACAGATGTTCATCACGGCACTCTGTGGCTTCAGATAGGTGGGCATCACTATGGACCAAGTAGAAAGCATTTTTAGGTTTCCACACCACCAGCTATCCGTTTATATTACTTTCTGGAATTATCTAAATCTGATCTCATTGAGCAATAGCCTTATGAGTTGCACCAATAGTCAGATAAGAACCATCTGCTTCTTCGGTCTTCAGGACATACAACCCAAGCTAGTGTGGCAGGTCCTATGCAAATGCTGTGCTTCCTCCTTTGTTCTGTACAGTTTTCAGATGCTGGTACTGATGTTACTCAGAGAACAGAATTGCCAGAGAAAACAGGAATACATATATATTTTATGCAATGCTTAGAAAGTTCCTGTCTTTGGAGAGCTACCCCTGCTTCATCAGTTAACATGTCCCAGTACCGTTTTTCTCATTATACTCTCAAGCCAATTCAGGGAAACTCCTACTGCTCTGTTCAATTTTGCTCAGCCTTACCCCATAGTTGGACTGAACTGATTTTCAAATACGCATGGTACATGTTACTTAGAGGTTCGGCTTGCCTTATAATAGAGGAAAGTGTAACCTTTTATATGTCATATTCTACTCTTCTCCAGCTGTATCAATTTTCCCTACTCAATTCATCTTCTGCAATAAAGCTCTTGATATTCTAATTTCATCTTTCTCCCAGAAGACACTGTCCGTCTCTGTCTAGCATGGGAAGGGGATTGAGCTCTAAGATCCAGCATCATAGAAAAATAGTATTTTCAATTCAGAAGGGGTAATATTCCAGTCTTAGAAATAAGATATTTATGCATGTATTCATGAAAGTATATACATATATATTTCCCCCTATGGGAAAACTTTATCATTGAATGAATCAGTCCATTAAGCTAACTTAGGCTTAAATAAATAATAACTGAGAAAAACCTAAACTTGAGGATAAAATCTTACTGCATTAACACCCAATATTTTGTTAAGTGAGTCAATGTAACACTCAAGTATATTGCTAGTCAGTAAACTGACATCCATATTACTTAACATGACATCCATACTACTGATCCTTAACTATATCAGGTTCCCATAGTCCATTGGCGAAGCATTATTTCAAAACGTGAGTATGTAGTTAGGTCATAATTTGTCCTAGGCATATTATTAAGCTGATTATTAGTGGAGGCTAGAAAGTCCTCAATGGATACTCATTGAAAACCATGGAAAAGAGTCAGGTCACTTCACAAACAATGGAGAAAAATAGACAAGGCAAAAACTAAACAAAAGACTCATTAATTACAATCAATATATTCATGATAGGCCCAATCTGAGGAAGAGCATTCTTGCTCCATGTGATCCTGTCAAACACCTGACTGAGTTAAACAGCTTCCTGAAGCAAAGCACTTTTAGTAGGGCAATTGCTTATTAATTTTTATAATATCAATTACCCTGGGGCAAATTTCTAATTCTAAGCATTATAAGATAAGCCACTATGCTGGGAAGAAAAATTTACCCAGGATGCTTGGCCTTCAGAATTAATTTGACTGAAATTTATCCTAATTAGATAAAATAAGGATGGGTATCAGTATATGCTGTCATTACTTCCAATATGTGTGATGAATGGCACATACTGGAAAATTATTTTGGTTTAACAGAGATATATTAATTGGTAAAGTATACACATGAATAAATCTATATACACACATTTAAATTGATAGGCATATTAGGTATAAGCAGAATTTCTTATTACTACACAAATGGCAGGAAAGGTAAGCTTAGACAACTTTCTGACCACAATAAATGTTATTTCACATTTATTAGTATGGTGCTGGTAGTTTCTGAAAGAAAACTGGTTGGTAAATCATTCTTATTAGATATAGAAAACTTGAATGTGCTCAATATAAAATGCAAAGCTTATTCTCAGATTTTTTTCATTTTAAACATTAATAGCATGAATAAATATATTTTTAACAAGCATCATGGAGCCCAATAATCTTTTGTAAAGCTCCTTTCTGGATATGCAGTTGCTATAAAAATGACATCTCAAGGAAGTGTATTTATAGATGTGCTACTTAGTAAATGACTGTAACTTGCAGAAGACTTCTCTGTAAGGGGAGCTGTATGGCACAACTTCCTCAATGAAAAATGAGGTGAGCCAGGGGAGGGGGTGTATATGGCCTTCCCTTATACCCCCAGCAACCAAAGGTAAGCTTTCAGGTTCTTCCTCCTTGAAGCTCAGAGACTGTAAGTTCAAGATCAAGGACGGCAGTTCAAGAAGGGCATCGGCAATGCCTCTGCAGGGTCATCTAATGAGTTCTTAATTGAAGAAGCAGGCGCATACATACCGGAAGCTCTTAGGGTTCATAAGAGGCACAGAAATGACCCCTAGTAGATCTGATCAGGATGATATCTGCAGAAAGGAACTGACCTTTAGCACTATTATTTATTTGTACTCAAACTACATTATCACATTATCTTGCATTATCACAGGAAATGCGGAAGCGTGCAACATTTTGTTTTAACCATTTTCCTTGATTAGTAATCTCTGCATAGCCCCAGGCACATGAGTAAACCAAAGAGCCTAGCCAAAGGAAAAAACAAACACACTAATCAAGGAGACACTTATCTCAAAACAGTGGAACAAAATCAGTCATTAATGACACTAAAACAGGTGCACATCTTCACCATTCAGGACCTCCTAGGATACACTTGACACTGATCATCCAGATAAGATACAATTCTCCATGGCCACCCACAAACTGAAGAGCAGAAGAGATACTCAAGCCCAGCTTTCTTCCTCAAAATTCCCCTACTAAGCCCTAGGAACTCAGGTGCTGGTAGCTTCTTCTCTCATTCATCTTCCATGCATGACATGTCCATATTTATACATCAATAAATCCTTCAAGGAGACCTAGAATCCATTCGATTCTCTTTCTCTGTGCCTTTCTCTTTCACTTCCAAGGTATTATCATTTTGGCCACAGTTAAATAGCTAGACTTTCTACTTCCAATCATTTGTCATATATACTAACTTTACAATATATATGAGACACATATTTACTAAAGAAATACATAGCTAAATAAGTGATAGATAGGTATCAGATGTGGCTCTGTTTACAGCTCCTTCCATAATTGATAAATCCCAGTATGATTAATCATCTACTTTGCCCCTCATTATGCTGGCTTTACTTCCTTTCATACGCTTAGCTCAGTTCAACCTTAGGCTCTTTGCACTTACTATCCTCTGCATTTGAAATTCTTATACTCTTATTTTCATGTTTATATAGCTGGCTTCTTAACATTTGGAACTTTTTTTTTGTTAGTTTCCTATTCAGTAAATACAGGCAGTTTGGTACCATTATTAGGCTCATCCGTGACCTACCACCTCCCCATTGACCCCTCCTTGTTGAGGTATATGGGTCATGCATTGTGGAGTTAGCCCACAGTTATTGGTACGAAAAATGTCTCTGCATTTCAAGACCCAGCATGTGGCTCTGACATTCTTTCTGCCCCCTCTTCTGCAAAATTTCCCTGAGCCATGTTGGGTTCATTTTTTGTCTGCTTTTAAAAATATTTTTATTAATTTATTTGCAAGCAGAGAGAGATAGAAGAGTGGCAGACAGAGAAAATGCCAGGGCCTCCAGCCACTGCAAACAGACTCCAGATGCATGTGCCACTTTGTGCATCTGGCTTTACATAGGAACTGGGGAATGAAACTCAGGTTGTTAGGCTTTGCAGGCAAGTGCCTTAACTGCTAAGCCATCTCTTTAAGCCCTCATTCAGGTCTTAAAAGTACTTCTTTGAGGCTCTGAATAGTACTAATCTATAGGGACAAACACACACACACTTAGAAGATAGTTTGGCATGATATCCCATTACTAAAACCACAATACTGGATCTCCTCCTCAACCCCCAGGACATAGTCACAGTGCTTTAGCTAAATTTAGACTATCACGCATTATTTCTGTGCTGCAGAATGAGCCTCAAATCCAATCAGAGAACAACTGGTTACCTCCATAACTCTCCTGACAATATTTCACTAGTGAACTCATTGTGCTTTGCAGGTTAGTTGTGAAATAATAGGGCTCATAGCTGGCCAAGGCTGATAATGTCTTTTCTTCCCCTGCATTTTGCAATACACTTCTGGCACAAAGACAGTTAGGGAAAGGTAAGGAGAAAACTTCTAGCTCCATTCCAGTTTGGTTTGTTTACTTCCCATAGCTGAAGTGTTAGGTGCCTCCACCAACGGGGACTTGCCGCCTAGTATTTGTGGGCAATCAAGAGCCATGAAAATAGTCAGTATTGTTTTCCGTTCCTCTATGGTACCTCTGGACCAAAACCTCATTGGGACAGAACAAATCCCTGTCACTGGGATTTTCAATTAACATGACTTCTGGAAGCAGCTTTATCTACCCAAGGAGGAGGACTTCATTTAAAAACATTTAAAAATCATTACATTGTAAGTTTGCTTACCAAATAGTAGGTTTCCATATGTGTCTTTAGTTTTAGTTTATATTCTCACCAGCCTCATCCCCCTACCTTATCCCTGTTTAAATGTTTGCCTCTCACTATTACCCTCTCTGCTTTGGTGTACCATGTGTTTTACTATCCTACAGGCTTGCAGCCTCTGTCTAGTTTTTCAGCTTCTACAGATGCTACTTCTGTGTTTTACTCATTGAGCAAGAAATCTGAAGTTACAAACACAGGAGTTTCATTATGTAAAAGGTAGAAATGAATACAGAGATCCACAGATGACAAAGTTACCAAAAATAAGCAACTAATTTGTGCTCAGGCCTAAACAAAACATCAAAACCACACCATCTAAGGGTCAGGAAAACTCATGGGAGAGAGGGAAGAAAGAAAGGGCAGTAGGAGGAGAAGTAGAGCACTGAATGGTATCTTTTGGATAGGATAAATCTGTTGTACTCATGAACTTATAGCAGATGGGGCTTCCTGTACATGATTGAGCCAGTCAATATCTCTTCATAGATGAGGCATCCATTAGTCCCTATAACTTTGAGGATACATACTGGAAACTGATGGTTGCTAGGAGAGTAGAAGTAACAATGTTTAGTGGTGTATCCACTAGAGGATTTCCCACTCTCCAGTAAGTAACTTCCCACTCATGATTATGTAAGCTATCCTAACTAAAATCAATAGGTTAAAAAAAAAAAAGAAAAAGAAACAAGGTATATGGTAATCTGGTAATAGGATTGGGATCCAAGGCCTTTAGTGGGAGGAAAACAGGAAGGGAGCAGGTAAGTGGAGGGATGAAAGGCATTACATACATTTTTTTACATACAAATTTTTATTTTTTTAATTTATAAAGTAATTTTTTATATATGCTTTCCCGATGGGCCAATTTGAAATGTCAATTGACCCCTTAGTATGATGTCAAATTGAAGCTTTGAAATTCATCATCATTTTTATTTAGTTAAAATTTACATAACAATAAATTAGCTATGTAAAATGAGCCATCCATCTATGCATGGTGGTTCATTCATGTAGTCCCAGCACTTATAAAGCTAAGGCAAGAGGTTTGCTAGGAGTGTCAAGTCAGTTTGTGATTCCTAGTCAGCCTGGGCTACAGAGTCAGACCTGTTTGGTTTCAAAGCTCCAAGAAAACAGAAAGAAAGTTGAGGAAAGGAAAGGGAAGAGATCGTGGTGTAGAAGGAGGGAAGAGAAGGGAATGGAGGAGAAAGGAAGGAAAGAGGGAGAGGGAGGAATGGATGGAAAGAAGAAGGGAGAGATGAAAGAGAGGAGGTGGTGGCAGAGGGTATCCAATGACAGTGAAGGCATTGTAATGGTGTACAACCACTGCACATGTTTAGTTCCAAGGCGCAAATCCTGGGATTATAGGTGTGCACCACCCTGCCTGGTAATTTTATGTGGGCATTGGAGACAGAACTCAGATCCTCATGTTTGTGAGGCCGGAACTTTACAAACTATGATTTTTTCAATAGAAAATAGACCAGTTAATGAAGGTAACCTTTTAACTTGTAAAATAAGAGTAACAGAAAATCTTGAAATACGTTTCTCCTTTAAACGTGACCAGATTTGCTAGCAAAAAAGAAAAAGAAAACTGAAAGTTTCCCATACTGTTGGTTGCTAAGGAACTTCCCTAATACCTGTGTGTTACACATTTCTCTTTCCCTTTGGATTTGTTTTGACAAGCATGCCATCTTGTAAATCACACAGAAGCTCGCCCTCGCTGAAAATAACAGGCAGGATAAGAACAAACATGTAAACACTTAGAATGTTAATTTGCTCAACACTGTTCAAGCAGTGTCGTGGGGAAAGTACACAATTGTAGGGATGACATTTGAGTTATCCAACGTGTTCTTCATAGCATAGATATCAGTGTGACTGCATCATTGAGCTAATATAAGTAAACCTTCCATTAAGAAAAGGTTCTCAGGAAGGGTTTGGAAGGGAGACCATAAGAAGTCATTGTTTTCCTCTTGTAGTGACAGAGGCAGAAGCAGGCACACAGGGAAGTCTGTGTGAATTACTGCTGTCAGTGCTGTGGCAGCTGAGAGCCTTGGCAGCAGCTTCTGGACATCCTGGCCCTTCCAGGCTTTTCCAAACCCAACAACCATTCTCCACTGCCAACTCTTTCCATAGTTCAGTGGGCATGTGGAGGGCTGCATGAGTGTTTTATTGTTCAAATTTCTAGAGCCCTTTCTGTTTCCTAAGGAAGCTCTGGCCAAGCCATAGCTCATAGTGAAGAATCTATTGGGAAAAACTCACACATTGGTGCCTGAGTGCAACCACTTTTCATAAAAATATAAACACATCAGTTGTGACCCAAAATTTCACAATTTCTACATATATATATTTTTGCCTCTCCTTGGGTGTAGATATAATGATCAGTATGTTCTTTGATGTGAATCATTAAATTCTTTCCACAATAAGAATGAAATAATGACTCATTAACATGAAACCTGGGAGAGATGAAAGGGTAACCTGACTCCATCCAAGGTGGAAATGTTTAAATAATGTAAAAACGATGGAATAACTGTATTATGTCAAACTTACCAAACTGAATTAATTCCAAAGTAGGATATTTGACCAAAAATTTTTATGAAATTCTGTGTATGATGAGAGTGGTGCTCATTAGGTAGCCTCTTATTTTTCTTTTTTTCTCTTTTCTGTAGATAACTCCAGTGTCTAGCTAGATTCATACACAGGAGATGTCTTGGAGAAATACTGGTATGCAACAGGTAGGTAGGTCTCTCTGCTTCTGAAGAAAGTCACAGATTTCTAAAGTTGCATCATATGAGCATAAAAAGTTATGAAACAGAACTTCAGAATAGGCTAACCCACTTGCCTACATCTTTAATTATAGGCAAAAGGGAATTTGCCATACCCTCTGCCATTTAGATGGGACACTGTCATAAAATATTTATAAAAAACAGAGCAGCTGGGCATGGTGGCACATGCCTTTAATACCAGCACTCAGGAGGCAGAGGTAGGAGGATCATAGTGAGTTTGAGGCCACTCTGAGGCTACATAGTGAATTCCAGGTCAGCCTGAGCTAGAGTGAGACACTATCTTGAAAAACCAAAAAATAAAAAACAAATAAAATTTAAAAAGAAAAAAAAAAAACCCAACAAACCATGGGTGAGTAACGGCTGTCCAAACAACCAAAGAACTAAGACTCTCCTGATACTAAGTTACTAAGAGTTCTATTTTATATGTGTGTATGTATGTTTGTGGGAAGTGGTGGTTTTTCATGACCTAAGCCTAGAGCCAAATAATGAGAAATTTAGCTTCTTGCTGTGGTATTACTTTCTGGTTATTGCTATCAGTATGATATATTTGAAACATTTAAACAGAATCTCTATGCAGTAATGCTATGATGGTTTTATTGAAGGGAAAGAAAATAAAAACGCAAAGAAAGCCTATAATCCACATTGTAGATTTACCAAAACAAATAACTTTTGTGGTTTCATTTCTGCACATATATGCAGATATATAAATTTTTCAAAAATCTTTGGCAGAAATATAGATTGGTAAGAAAAGTATGTCTTTTGAGCTTTCTAAGTTCTTAGTAAGAATTCCTTGTTTGAGTAGCTTAATATCCCTAATTTCCTAGAGGTCTCAGGGCTTTTGTATTTTCTGCAACCACCAATTTAATAAACACTTATTATAGGCCATTTAATGTGTTGTTTCCTTATAAAGTTCTTTCATTTAAGGATTTCAGATTGTATATTATTGTATAATATTATATAATCTCCAAGATTAACTTTAGCTGCTAAGTGGTCTATCTCCAAGGTTCTTGGGAAGATTGGCTGCCTATTAAGCATAGGAATTGATCATGTTCTATTTATAAATGACTGAAGTCAGGAGTCTAGAATCCACTTCATGCACAGAAAAGACAGCCTCCTTTACTCCATCTGTTCACACCAGGATCTACAGGCAGCTATCTCACCATGGTCTTAATCTTGTCTATTCACTAAATTGAGATTAAACCTACATACTGACCAAGGTGAAACAGAACAATGCATGTTGATAACTGCAAATATAAATAACTGGGCTAGATTGAGGACCTATGTCCTATCGCCACTGCCTGTGATGTACTTCTGCTGCTGGAGCACCTTTAAGGACTCTGTTCCCTCCCCGACACTCTTAGATCTCTGTGTTTAAATCAGTCATTTCTTCTCTCCAACATTCACCAACATCAGCTGTTTTCGTAGCTCATCACATCCAGGTCCTACTTCTGGACTTTTAAGTTACACAGCACTCACATTTCATTGTGTACAATAGTAATACAAATAATATATATAATAGTATCATCAAGTAATGATAGATTAGACACAACTGTCGTGCTATTTTTAAAGTTATTTTTCATGTTTAAGGTACAGGGATCATACCCAGGACCTCATGCTTCCACTGAAGCACTCAAACCCATGTGTGGTGGTTTGTTTCAGGTGCTTCCCATAAACTTAGGTATTCTGAATGCTTGACCCCTGACAGATGGCTGTTTAGGAATTGGGACCTTGTTGGAGGTGTATTGTTGGGGGTGAGTTTATGGATGTTATAGCCAGCCTCATCTGGCCACTATTTGGTACATTCTCCTGCTGCTGTTATCACCTAATGTTGGCCAAGAGGTGATGTCCAGCATCTTCTCATGCCATGTTTTCTTCTGACATCATGACGCTTCCCCTAAAGTCTGTAAGCCAAAATAAACCACTTCCTCCCAAAAACTGCTTTTGGGGAGGTGTTCTCTGCTAGCAATGTAAAGTAGACTACAACACCATCATACCATTTTTATACAAAGGTCTTCATCACTACTAGTTCATATGGAATCGTCCCCTTAGAATTCTTGAGGGAAACTATATATGGATCTATCATAATCATTACAACATATAGTAGTTTCTGGTGCAATGTTTTAAATGTACCTCAATTCCTTCACTTTTATTTTTATTTTTACCATTTTACTACTTTGGTTAGAGAATAAAGTAAATAAAAATGAAATGAACTTGGATTTTCTGAATAAATCTACAAAGAACATGCTGAATTACTCTATGCTTCTTGGGAAAGGAACTAGATTGGAAGTAAACAATTTGTTTCAAGTCTATATGATTTTTGAAATGCTGTTCCTATTACATCATTATACTAATTTGCTTCACATTATAACAGTGCTATATACTTTCTTCTATTTGTTACTTATTATGGATCTGACACAAACACTTCTAAGTGTTATTTATTACCTATTTGTGTGCATGTGTGCACCATATGTGTGCATTGGTGTGCACATGTGTGCCTGGCTGCCAAAGGTTGATGTTGTGTGGTTTCCTCAATTGCTTTCCAATTTGATTTTTTGTTGCTGTATTGTGTGTTTGCTTTTTTCTTACTTTTTTATTGACAGTTTTCACATGAACATAATATATTTGATCATATCCCTCCCATTACCCTTTTTTTGTACCCCCTTAGTATCATGACATTTTAAATGGTGTCCTAACTCTAAAAGATTCTCACATTTAATTCTTGGAATGACACAATGATATAGACAATACCTTCTTTTTAATGGGGTAGAAATTGAGGTTTAGAATTCCTAATATCATGTACTAAGAGGCCCATCTTGGATTTACATTGGACAATATTTGACTGTTTGCCCAGGTGTCAAGCTCCTCTGCACTCCTTTATTTACTAATACATCCTCATGACAAAGGGAATGAATGCAGAAGCACTAAAGGGAAAGGGAATCATTTCAGAACCCTATCAGTATGAAATTGAAGGTGATTTTGGTATCCCCTGTGTTTTAAACAATGGAATAATACAGATGGTTTTATTCAAAACTGAAATGTAAATGTAGTACTTGAAAATAGCAAAATAGCCAGGTGTGTTGATGCATACCGTTAATCCCAGCACTTGGGAGGCAGAGGTGGGAGGATCACGGCGAGTTCAAGGTTTGAGGTCACCCTCAGACTACAAAGTAAATTCCAGGTCAGCATGAAGTAGTAGATCAAGACCCTATCTTAAAAAAAAAAAAAAAGAAGAAAAAGTGCTGTGTAGAATCTTTTTTAAATAACTATTATTTTCATATATTCTTTATATTAACTTGAATTCTGTTGATGAATACCTGACCTTTGTTTGTCAAAAGTACAAGTGAAATTTACATGACAGTCCTAAATTCAGGCCTTGTGGCTGTGGCTTAATACTTGGAACCATGGTCTAATCTGATGCTCATTTCCTATTACTTTCCACTGAGACTAGTTTTGTTATTTCCCTCTCTTTGTAACTGACAGTCATAAGAAATTTGTCAAAGGTTTCTGTTCTGTATGACATTTTCCTAATACTAAACTTTCTCTTTGAAAAGGCAAGGTGTTTAGTGTGATTTATTTTAAAGAATTCATCTTTGGCCCCAAAATAGGGCATTTTGATTATTTTACTATTTCCTCAGCAATATGTCCAGGAAGCTTAATTTTGACCTCCCTAAAAATATCAAAATTTTCTAAGTTAATAATTTATGAGAGCATAAAACATACATAAAACAAACATAGAAGTCCTACTCAGTTACTGAGTTGTTATAAAACACACACACACACACACACACACACACACACACACACACACAAACACACACATTTTCAAGCCAAAGAAAATCATATGAAGAGTTTTCAAACACTGAGGATACTCTGCTTTCACTCAGAAAATATGGCATGTTCAGTGCATCAGTGGGAGCAATAGATTAATTACAAAACACTATTTCAAATATACCCATGAGAAGTAAAATTCCACCAGCAAGATTAAGTGCATAACTATGCTTGTCAAATGTTTATTATTGCTCTTAGGCACCTGAAATGACTTCCCACTTCTACCAATGGTAGCAACAGTAAGTAATAGTCACATACAACTTTATAATTCATTCAGAGCTGACACAGCCATGGTTTTGTCTAATTAACTGGTGACAGGGAACAGGACATGCATCACGGAGAAAATGAAATTTAATGAAATGACAGTCTTTGAAGCCTGATGTGAATTCAAATCCTTGATTGAGCCCCTGTAATCCATGTGATGTTGGGAAAACCAGAGGATAGCTCTAAAAACTTATCTGCAAGACGAGGATTTGAATACTCTACTCCCTCCAAGGCCTAATCATAACTAAGTAAGATGTTACTGAGTATTCAGTTCAACCAGCTCCTTCCTCCTCCCCTTACCCACTTTGAAGAAACTTGTTCATATGATTTACTTAAGTATTTTTATTTCTTAATTATTTGCACTAGAGAGATTTCTCAGCAGTTAAGGTGCTTGCCCTGCAAAGCCTAAAGATCAGAGTTCATTTCTCTAGTACTCACTTAAAGCCAGATACACTAATTGGCAAATGCATTTGGAGTTTGTTTGCAGTGGCAGGAAACCCTGGCATGCCTATACTCACTCTGTGTCTGCCTCTTTCTTGCTCTTTCTCCCTCTCTCATAAAATAAATAAGTAAAATTTATTTGCAAGCATGTTGGGAGTTATGAACCAAACCTTGGCCATGTTAACAGAGACTGCCATATAGCAAGTTATGTTTTTACTTCCTCACCTAATACTCAAGTGCCAGAAACAAAGACTGCCATATAGCAAGTTAACTTTCTACTTCTTCACCTAATATTCAACTACCAGAAACAATGGGATCGTACACCTGGCTAAACACTCCCCCATCCTGACAGTAGCTGATGAAGAAACAAAGGCATTGCAGTTTAACCAGTAAGTCTGTGATCTTTGGCCTAACTACATCCCCTTCCCCTTACAACTCCTTGCCCTGACCACATCCCCTTCCCCCTACTCCTTGCCCGGACCAGGTCCCCTTCCCCCTACAACCCTATATAAACCTACATGTAAGAATAAACTTTTGAGGCCTTGACAAACACCTAGCATGGTCTCCTTCTTGTGTCTGTTTGCCTTTTTTCACCCAGGTTAGCTTCTCCTTGAGTCCTTGTTCAACTCCCCGCTGGCCGGGCACAAGCAGAGGGAGAGAGAATTATATATAGAGAGTGATATGAGAGAGAAAAAGAGAAACAGACAGACAGACAGACAGACAGACACACACACACACACACACACACACACACACACAGAGAGAGAGAGAGAGAGAGAGAGAGAGAGAGAGAGAGAGAGAAAGAGAGGCAGAGGCAGAGACAGAGACAGAGACAGAGACAGAGACAGAGACAGAGAATGGGTATACCAGGGCTTCTTGCCATTAGCAGTGAACTCCAGATGTATGTGCCACTTTGTGAATCTGGACTTGCTTGGGTACTGGGAATCAATCCTTCCCCATCAGGCTTCAATGAACAAATACCTCTACTGCTGAGTTATTTCTCCAGCCCATCCACACTTTGTTTCACTGCCCACACAGAAGTGATGGCTAAAAAGTAATTCCCCAAATGATTTCAACTGAACAAAAACTTACACATAAGTTAAAAATAATAAAATAACTTGGAGCTCTCAGCGGTCTTTGTAATGACGAGGCCATTTCATCACTCAATTCAGCAGATGTAGGTGTTTGAAGCCCAGGCATATAAGTACATTACTGCTACGAACTAAAGGTTTGTGAATCAGACCCAGAAACACAAATTTAATTAAGAGGAAATATGGGAACAGTTTCAAAATAATCTGGTTTGGGGATTTTTCTTTTTTTTAAAAAAAAATTATTTATTTATTTACTTGAGAGTGACAGACACAAAGAGAAAGACAGATAGAGGGAGAGAGAGAGAATGGGCGTGCCAGGGCTTCCAGCCTCTGCAAACGAACTCCAGATGCATGCGCCCCCTTGTGCATCTGGCTAACGTGGGACCTGGGGAACCGAGCCTCAAACCGGGGTCCTTAGGCTTCACAGGCAAGCGCTTAACCGCTAAGCCATCTCTCCAGCCCAACTTTTCTTTTTTCTTTCAAGAATTACTTGTGATTCTGGTGCCTGCTGAGACCTCTCCATGCTAAAGTGCCCATGTAGAATATTTCTTCACCATTGATTTCCATAGAAAGGCCCAGCAGTGCTAGAATTTTAGGATTTGTATACCCTGTGCTAAAAATTCAAGAGCCATGGATGACAAATTTGCCATGTCTATTCTACCTCTCCCTTCCCCTATTCTTCCTGTTTTCTTCTTTCTTCTTTATTCTTCCTTTCTGTTCCTCCTTTTCCTCTCTCTTTCTCCTTTCTCTCTTCTATTAGGGTCCTTCTCTGAGCTTCACTCTCCCTTGTGGAATTCAGAATATATTCCCATCACTTGGAACTATTAGCAAATGTAAAACCTTTTTTATCTCTGCAATGTGGACATCTGTGTCCATCTGGTCTTCAACAGTGATCACTACAATGCTTAACTATTACTGCAATCTTTCTCCCAGTTGAAGACCCACCCCAAGCATTCCATATCAAATACTTGTTCTTTAAGCCTCATCTATGGCAATTTGTCATAGCTGTTCAAACTGACAGGAATAATTGTTTTTCTGGTAACAGATATAGTCTTCTTTTTTTTTTCTTTTGGTAGGGATTGGAAATTTCCACTTGTGTTAGGAACCTTTATGACTTGTTTTAAAAACAAACAAATAAAAAAGGAGGGCCTGCAACTGTGAGCAGTAAAATATTGTGGAACTTGTAAGCTCTGTCAGGCACTGGGTTTTGTTGCTGTGTTTCTTTCAATTTCATGTTTTCAAATTCTTTGCTTCTAGTTACCCAACACTCTGGTTTAAAAGGTCTGTCTGGATTGTTCTAGCAACATGGCTGTTACCCTCTGGCTACCAGCTATAGCCATTGAGTGTATCTATGAAAAACAGGGAACCTTTCCTTCCATATTTCTGCAGTCGATTTCAACTTGTCCTTTAGCAATTGTATGGGCATTTTTAGCCTTTAGTCATTTCTGGGTTTGGCTGTGGCCATGTGTTTTCTACAATGCTGTTACTTATGAGGCAGCAAATACACAGCCTTACTACTCAAAGCCAATGCAGACTGTACACGGACGTGAAGTGTGCAGAACAGCTCCCTATCACTGAACTGGGTGTATAAGGGCCAAACATGCAGACTAGAGCACAGCATTTTTCCTTTCAGCAAATGTGCTTTCAAATTTTATAATTATTCATAACACAATGACAGAAAAACTGGCGCACACATCAGGAGTCATTTAGAGGTATGGAATAATACATGTATTAAAATAATGAAACATTTCAGGAAAGCATATAGGAAGCCTGAATTTTATTCCTTTTATGAGAAGAACTGGGTAGATTGGATTCGCTAGGGATGTTTTTACATTATGAAATGTAAGGAAATTAATAATTTTATTCTTTCCTATCAGGGCAACTTTATCATTAGAATCATAACTGTTGGGAAAAAAATAAGTTTTATGTTGCTGAGTGGTCAGAATTACTAAGGAAAGAAAAGTGGCTTCTGAGTAAAGGCCATAGACTATAGACTCCAGGAGAGATACAGAGATGTATCTCTTTAAAGCTGTGTGTTCAGGGCTGGAGAGATGGCTTAGTGGTCAAGCACTTGCCTGTGAAGCCTAAGGACCCTGGTTTAAGGCTCAGTTCCCCAGGTCCCACGTTAGCCAGATGCACAGGGGGCGCACGCGTCTGGAGTTCGTTTCGCGCCCATTCTCTCTCTCTCCCTCTATCTGTCTTCTTCTCTGTGTCTGTCGCTCTCAAATAAATAAATAAATAAATAAAGCTATGTGTTCACATTTCAAAGAAGACCAAACCGTGCATGTGCCTTCCAAAGGTTTGTGAAAACTTAGGGACCTTTCCCAGAGCAGATTCATTTAAGTCCTACAAAGGTTTCTCTTTCAAGAAAGATCCAAATCCAATATCTAAATTTGTAATTTCAGGGCTCCAACATCGCCATTCTCTGTGGATACCGTACATGCTGCCTCCCCAGTACTGTGCCAGTGGTAAGGGTTATGGGGAATGTGCAGTCTGTACGCTGTAACGGACCCAAATTAGTCTGGTTAAGAACCGTGTGCTTGTTCTCAGTACACAATGAATAGGCATGAAGCCTCTTGTTATATTAACGAGGTTACACTGGATTCACAGTCCTCCCCTCCACAGCTTCCCAAGTGCAGGGTTACTAGCAGCTTCCACCAACACAGCTTGAGGAAATTACATAAAGAATGATGAAATAACTCTATGGTTCCAAAGAGCATCCCAGATATCTTGTATCTTAGAATAAATAGATTTAAGAGGCTGTGACGATGTCTTTACTTACTAGAAATAACACTCAAAAAAAAAAAAAAATCCCCAGATCGCAGCCATCTAATTGCAAAGAAAGTTCTTTAAATTGGCTTGTAAGATGCTCAGAAGACAGTCCAAAGGTTCACCTCTATAGAGGCACTTATGGTATTTTATATCTAATAGAGTAATGGAAATAGTTTTTGCCTCTTCTAGCCCAGAGTATCAAAATCAATGGCTTCTCTATCAATATGTATTAACATTTAAGCAACAAAATAAACTTGCAAGATTTCCGAGTGAAAGTTCTAGCAAACAGGAAGTACTTCAATACAGCAGGCAGGCATGAATTTGACATCTTACCTATGTTCTGTGTTGATGGGCTGACTAACCTCTATATACTCAACATTCAGTGTTTCCAATAGTTAAGGAGGAAACTTTATTTAAAATTGCTGCATGCAACTCTCCAAACATATACAAATTTATCTACCAGTTTACTTTAATTTAAATTAAAATAAAACCTGAAGAACTAAAACAAAATCTTTGAATATTTCATTATCCATAGCATTATTTCCTTTTCAATTTGTTCATTAAAGAGTTGGCTGCAAACCATCTTTCCATCTTCTTTACTGATTACTTGTTGTTACCCACTCTGAAGCCACATCCTGCTTATGTTATTATGTTCTCTTTCATTCCAAGTATATTTGCCCAGCACACAAATAAAACAACAGAAACAAAAGAACACAACAAATTATGAAAATGGCTTACCAAATGAATGTCCAAACAGAATCAAGAGAAACAGAATTCTCCAACAGTTTGGCCATGGCTGTGATGACAGTATTGCCTCTCTCATTCAAGAAAGACCAGTGCAGAGACTGAGGAGATGGCTCAGTGGATAAAGCAGTGCGGGACCAAGTGTGAGGAATGAGTGCAGACCCTCAGCACCCACATAAATGCTGAATAAGTTTGGTGGCTTCCTGTAATCCCAGCTTGTGGGAGATGGAGACAGGGCATCTCTGGTGATGACAGGTTAGCTAGAGTAGTGAACCCCTACTCAGTAAAGAAAGCAGAGTAACCAAGGAAGATACCTAACATCAACCTGTAGCACATACACAAGCATATGCACCCAAGCACACAAGTGTGTCCACATGAATACACCTACCACATACATGTGCAAAAGAAGAAAACACTATAAACCTATAGGTATGTATATATATATATATATATATATATATATATATATATATGGTGTTAAATGGGACTATATTTCATTATTTTCAAGCATATATGTTAACAGAGACTAAATTAATAGATGCTACTATTTTTTGTTATTTTTGTTTTTTGAAGTAGGTTTTGCTCCAGCCCAGGCTGACCTGGAATTTACTATATAGTCTCCAGCTGGCCTTGAACTCACAGCAATCCTCCTGCCTCTGCTGCGGGTATGCTGGGGATTAAAGTTGTGTGCCATCATGCCTGGAAATGCTATTACTTTTAAGCCAACAAATTAATTTTTTATAGATATTTAAACTAATTATAAAGCTGATAAGCTAACTTGCTGACCTAATGTTTTCTACATCCTAAAATCACATTACCATTATCAATCCACATTGAGTTACGATACATTATCTTTTTTTTTTTTTTTTTTTTTACATTATCTTTTTACCTCATGGTTTGTTTATGTGGCCACAATGTTGGAATTGGTAAAGTTTTAAATTTGCTTAATAAGGCCCAGGATATAGCTCAGTTGGAGAGTACGTGACTCATATGAAAGTCTCTGAGTTTGATCACTAGTACCAAAATCAATTATTTATTATCAATTACTTATTATGAAGGTTTTAGATTTATTTATTTATTTTTAATTTTTGGTTTTTTTGAGGTTGGGTCTGTAGCCTTGAACTAATGGCAATCCTCCTACCTCTTTCTCCTAAATTCTGGGATTAAAGTTATGTGCCACCATGCCCAGCTCAATATGAAGTTTTTAATTGTAGGACAACTTTTTAAGAAATGTATAGAAGTGGAAATTTTTCTCCTCATATTTGTGCCAGATTTTAAATGCTTTTCCAGTTTTCATATGTAAAGGGATCATAGTTATGAACATAATCTAAATTTCATTAAGAAACTTAAATCCCAAGGTATGTGTAATGAAATACCTTAGGTATCTTTAGATCATATCTTTAGATAACAGAAGAGGAGAAAAAATATATATATATTCCTTCAATTCGCCATTGTTCCGTGAAAGGCAGCATTTCTGCATGTGTTGGTGGGCAGAAAGGGTAAGTACGGGTCCCTGGTGGAGCTAGAGAACTTACGTTAATAGGGATTGAGCAAGTTTCAAACATAATCACGATTATATCTCAATACCGAACAATGTCCATCTTCATTATTCCACAATTTAAACCAACAGTGGCTTAATTGGGTAGTTTTAAAATCATTAAGTAAGTTGACAATTATAATTTGTTTTTAATAAGTTATAAGTCTATTAGGTTCCAACTCAAACACAATGTCACCACAATTTGCTAAAGTAATCTCAAAGTTTTGACATTTCTTAATCCGTTTATCATGGTTCTGATTAAGCTGAGTCCCTTGATCCTGGGTTGATTGTTTCTGTCTGAACAATCACATTATCAGAGCAAAACTAAATCAGGCAAAAAGACAAAGCAAGGTGCTTGCTCTACAACATCAGAGCTGGCCAGATTGTAGTATGTTATGGGATCTGTTAATCTGTAGGAATATCAAATGAATGTGTTTTTTATTCTTTTCAGTGGACTTCCTCCTACTTAGTAAATTTTAATTAAAATTGTATAAATGTTTAGTTTGAAAAACATCTGATTTTCTTTGGAATAAATAGAGCTGTTATATCTATTCTAGAGTTCAAACAGCTTTTATGCTTGTGGGTTTTCTGAGGTCTCAATGTTTAAAGTGAATTTTAAATAAGATAAAATTACATAAAATTAAAAGCCAATTAAGTATGTTCTCAAAGCAAAATAGCACACAGAGACTTACACTCTCCTAAACATATATTGATCCCAAGGTCTGCTTAGTCTACAAATGAACTGAAAACCTGAGCTTGAATTCTTAATATATTCAAATTCTACTATTTTCATCAACATCATAGTTTGGATTTATATATATTTTTTCTTTAAATTTTATGAAAGCCAAGGTTGTCATAGAGAATTGTGGTTTTCATAAATGACAAAGAACATCAGCTAGGAAATAAATTCCCTTAAATATTCCTATGATTCTTAAAATATAAAATGTCATCAAACTGTCAGAGCAAACTTCAACCCAACACAAAGTCATTTATTTTTCACCAACATAATGCAATTGAAGCCCTCAGAACTGTTATCCATTTTACTTCCTATACTTACAGTGAACTGTCTGCCAAAATGTTCTGCTGATTCAATCATAGAGACTTCCTGCTCTTCCATGAAGAATCTTCTAGCCTGGAGAGGTTCCAAGGTCAGTGTTGACCTAGTTTCAAATAGCAGTGTCACCTCTTGTATTATTAGTCTTTTCCATTTTTATGTAAACTTCCAGCTACAGCATTTTCTTTTTACAGTTGATTTTTTTTTCTTCTTCTAATTAAGCAGTCTGGTTTCAAAATGAAAAGCATACCAAGAGGGTGATGATATTCTAAAATATCTGCAGTTAAAAAGCAGATAAATTAGCCGGGCATGGTGGCACACGCCTTTAATCCCAGCACTGGGGAGTCAGAGGTAGGAGGATTGCCATGAGTTTGAGGCCACCCTGAGACTCCATAGTGAATTCCAGGTCAGCCTGGGCTAGAGTGAGACCCTACCTTGAAAAACAGAAACAACAACAACAACAAAAAAACAAAACAACAACAACAAAAAAAAAAAAAACAGATAAATGTGTGCTTTGCTTTGAGAGTTTTCAAGCAAGTTATTACTGTTCTAATTTTGCCAACTACTGAGAAGAATCTCCAGGGAACACCTAATTCTATAGGCTCTCTTTTCAATATGCAAACAGCGGGAAGGTTGAGGTTACTCTGGGCTTTTCTGTACTACATTAGGCTTAGGATGTTGAGAGGATTCTATCCTGAAGGCAGGCAAAAAAGATAAGATCACTGGACTTGAAGGTGTTAAATTTCACAGATCAGTAGAATTCCAAAAGGATACTTCTGGAATCATATCTTGGGTTAATATTTGGCAAGTAAGAGAACTTTAAAGGAATAAGACATACACACACACACACACACACACACACACACACACACACTTGTGCGTGCACACACCCCTGTGTAACTAATACCACGTACTAAGCCACAGTTTCCCAAGTGGCAGTTTATTTTAACACAAAGAAGAGGATAAAAAGGGGAAATAAAAGAATAGATACAAAGAAAGAAAGGATAAAATGGAAGAAAGTATGAGGGACAGAAGGAACAAAATAAGGGAAATTGCAAGAGTAGAAGAAAGGAAGAAAAATAAAAGTACACTTTAATTGCAAAACTATGGTGTCATAGAAAACTAGTATTCTGTTAATGAATCTGTTTCATCAAGGGTTGGGATCATTACTTGGGAAAACATTCAGTGAGACCTCCACCTGTGACTTAATTTTATTTTTGCATTTGATATAAGATCATGACCTGAAAATCTGTGTGTAGAGTGAGTACTTTCCCATCATCAGTATGTCTATATTCTTCCTTCATACATATGTACTCTTTGATCCCAAATGACTCATTCAATGTTTAGGGATTGAAGTCAGTAGAATGATATATGGCGGTCATAATAAATGACCTATTTATTTTGTAGGAATATGACACTCATTTATTGCATTCAAATAACATGTGTTAGTCATTTAAAAGACTTACAGTGTGTATGTTAAAATGCTTCCAGGGATGGGGAAGTGGTTCAGTTGGTAAAGTGCTTGCCTCATAAGCATGAGTACCTGAGTTCTTCTCCCCAGTACCCACATAAAATCTGGATTTGGTGGCATGCAACTGTAATCCCACTACTGGAGAAACAGAGACAGCAGGATCCTCAGGGCTTGCTAGCTGGCTAGCTAAACTGGTGAAGTCCAGGTTCCATGACAGACACTGTCTAAAACGTTAGGTACAGGGCGATTGAGGAAGATCCCTAACGGTGATCTTTGGCCTCCATACTGACATTCTTACATGTGCACTCCACACATATGAACAGGTACACACAGATGCATGCATACCACATAAAATAAAATAAATGTTTTACAGTCATTTAGGTTGGTCAGATGTACAGAAGGTGAGAACGAGCATATGAGAAATTCAGGATGAATCTTGACAAACAGGCAGTTGTTTAGAAAGCTAAAGGAGGAGGCGAACACGCTACCATACTAGAGAAAAGGGAAAGCCAACATAATGCCCTGAACACATCTTAAAAGATGATGCTTTTGGGATTCACTGATAAGTGCTTTAACTGTTTCAGGTTCCATCTGTGATAACATTCAAAGGTAAGCAAGGCCATAGCATGAATGGCTTAAAGAGGAAGAAATGTATCTTGTTAGGAATGAGGAACCACTGCAGGATTTTCAAGAGCAGAGGTGATGCTATCCACAAGGATCAAGATGGGAAGCTGAGTTCACATGCACTCCATGAGGGCAGGCACCACCACACTTGTGTTGTATTCTTTATGTGCAGCACTAAAGTTGCTACCACTTGCTGAGGGTAAGTTCTAGGCACAATTATATGCCAGAGAATACAATACGTCATTTATATATCAAGATAACCCTTTTGTGAGCACCAGTTTTACTAGTTTCATTTCCTTTTACAAGTGAAGGCATGGATCTTTAAGATCTTAACTATTGTTTATGGTTACTTAGTAACAAGAATGAAGAAGCACAGCTTATACATTAGACTTGGGAGGCCAAGTTCTTCGCTGTTGATTTGCCTGCCATTGTGAGCAGGAGAGTGGACTGAATGACCCTCCCTGCCCTTGCATTGACTGATAAAATCACATTGGATATTTGACTGATAGCTGATCTCATTGCCACTCATGCAGGTAGACACCAACAGCACTACAAATGAAAACAGCTATATTTATAAGGAGTACCTTACAGCATATTCAAAAATTGGCTAAATTTTTCCTAGCATTTAATTTCATTATGTGGCATACCAGTTTAACCCACGTGCCTTAGTAATTTCTTGCTTGATATGAAGTACATCTGAATATTGCTTCCTGTAGGGTACATGTGTTTTAATTGCCCCTCAATAATTTTCTTCTTCATAATGAAAATATCAACCTCATGTGTCTTTTCATAAACTAATCCTATTCAAAGGAAAGCAAAAAACAAAATTCTTTTAAAAATCCATTATTAATACATCAAATGACCTGCAATTGAAACAAGCCTAATTGATTTCTCAGTGAGGACAGATAATTCATCTGCTTGAATGTTTAACAAAATGTTTAAGATTTAAACACATTTACATGAATAACCCACCAGTTTTCTCCTTTAGCCTGCTTTATTGTTCTTTCAAGACCACCATCCCTTGACAATGTGGGAACTATCGGATTGTCTATTCATTGTCCATCTTCCTCACCTGAATATAAGCATGTGACAGTGATTTTGGTTTCATTTGCCTGTACATTTGCAGTACTTTGAACCAGGCCTGGCATCAAGCAAGCTTTCAGTACTTACTGAATTGACAAATGAATAGATGCATAAGTGAAGAGACATATTTATATATAGGCAAAAGTTTGAGTTTCCTATGCAATCCCCAAATAAACCCAGAATTTCTTTCTTTAACCATAACTGTAAAAGACTGTGCACAGAAGAAATGAATGACAGATAGTATGTGGTGTCTTATAAGAAGGTGTTAAAGTCAGGTGACCTTGAGATCAAAGGTAGAGACTATTCTATGAGGACAAATAGCAGATCTTAAAGGGAGAACAGCCTGACCATTCTACATGACAAGGTGAGCCCTTGAGAGAGGGAGAACTCAAAGGTGGTGCTAAGGTATTACTTAGACCCTCATCAGTCAAGGAGCCTCCCAACCTGACCTGCTTGCAAACCCTGTGGAGAGAGGAACCTTGTGTAGCAGGCAGCTTCATGTTTACCGAGATGAACTTCCAGACCAAGCACAGTTAAGGAGGAAGGGATTTATTGAAGCTTACAGATCTAGGGGAAGGTCCATAATGGTAGAAGTTGGCCCCCTCTTAGACCAGGCAAAAAAAGAAAAAAACAAACAAACAAAAAACTAAAAGCCAAAAAAGCCAGACAGCACAGCACACTTCAGGAACTCTAGCTAGGCACACTTTGAATAGCTTTAGATTGAAATCTGAAACCTACCACCGCACCTTAGGATCCCATCTGCCCAGTGACACCACCTCCAACCAGGTGGCTGCAGATGGAAACTACAAACTAATAAAACACTGAATATATTGGGGGGTCATCTATTCAAACTGCCACACCTAGCAAGCTCCAGTGTTCTACAAGCAGGGCTCACACACTTGTTGTGGTTTGACTATAAAATGTCCCCTAATAGGCACATGGGACCAAATCCAGTGGCAGTGTTTGGAACCCTGCTGGAGGAGATTGTTCATGGAGAGGGAGGGTAGATCTTGAGGGATATTATAGTTTGGCCCCACTTCATGATAACTGTCTGTTTCTTAGTTGCGGATGCAATGTGACCAGCCATCCCTCTGCTACTGACACCATGCCTTCCCTGACTGATGGAAAGTGCCCCTTTCAACTAAAGTGAAAATAAATCCTTCATTCCTTCAGCTGCTTCCTGTCAGGCATTTAGTCACAGCAGCAAGTAAAGTAATACAGCAGTTCAGGCAGTGGGAAAGACGCCCTAACCTTTTTATGGGGACAAAGACTATATTTTCTTACTTAAGTTTTTCTGCCACAGGAATTCTTGTTCTTCTTAAGACCTTGAGGCTTCCAAAGCTCTTCCTCCTATTCTTCTTTATTGTTGTTCTTTTTCCAAGGTGGAGTCTTGCTCTAGCTCAGGCTGACCTAGAACTCACTCACTAGTCTTAGGCTATCTTTCCACCTCTTTCTCCACTCAGAGAGGCAGTAGGGATACAGCAATAACTTCTAACCTCTCTGGACTCATCCAATCATTTACTTAGCACCTAACTATGTGTTTAAACTAGAAAATTCTGGTTTAATAAGATGGAAGGCATCAAAGCTTCATCACAATTACCGAGACATGGTAGATGAAGAGGCCACCCTAGAAGGCAAGATGGACAGTAATCACAAGTATCAGAGTTGTAAATTGATGGCTCAGGTTTATTATTTAACACAAAAATTAAAGCAAATCGGCATCATATTTTTGTCTATTTACCCATTAGAGCTAGTCTGCTCAGTTAATGTTTTTCTCATAATTCTAGATACAATTAATAGTTATATTTATTTTCAAAGAATGGAGTTCTAGGTATTTGAAAGACTTTATATGTGGTACAGTGATATTTAAACACTGGGACTCAAGTAATTAACCAGGACTATGAAATTAATGTAGTGAGCTGAGAGTCCATTTAGAATATAAATAATGGACAGCAAAGGAAATTGTTAATCAAGTGAAGAAGCAGCTGATAGTAGGGGATAAAACAAATCTTTGCTAGCTCTACATAGGAATACTATGTCAAATATATAAAGAGCTCCCAAAATTCAACAATAAGAAATCAAATAAACCAATAAAAACTGGGCTAAGGGCGAGTGAAATGACTTAGCAGTTAAGGCATTTGCCTGCAAAGCCTAAGGACCCCGGTTTGATTCCCCAGGACCCATGTAAGCCAGATGCACAAGGAAGTATATGTGTCTGGAGTTTGTTTGCAGTGTCTAAAGGCCCCGGTGCACCCATTCTCTCTTTCTTTCTGTCTGCCTCTCTGTCTCTCTCAAATAAATAAATAAAATATTTTTTTAAAAAATGGGATAAGTAAATGAACAGAGAATTTTTGAAAGAGAAACACCAATGGCCAATAAATGTTTTATGTGTTTCTATTATTTATTTAAGAGGGAGAGAGAGAGAGAGACAGAGACAGAATGGGTTTACAAGAGCCTCATGTGCCACTAATGAGCCAGCTTGTGCATATGACTTACATGGGTCCTGGGGAACTGAACCTGAGTCCCTTGGCTTTGCAGAAACCACCTCAACCACAAAGCAATCTCTCCACCCCAGCCAATAAATATGTTAAACATTTTTCAATAGTCTTAGTCATCAGGGAAATACAAATGAAACAATCTTGTGATTCTATCTCACTCCTGTCATAATGGCTATTATCAAGAAAACAAATGACAAAAATGCAGGTGAGGGTGTAGGGAAAGAGAATCAATCCACTGTTAGTGGCAGTGCAAAATGGTGCAGTCTGTATGGAAAGCAGTGTAGAGGTTTCTAAAAATGCCAAAATAGGACTACCATATGATCAGGCCATGCTGCTCCTAGGCATGATTTACAATAATCAGGAAGTGGAATCAGCCTATCAATCAGCTGATTAATAGGTAATGAAGATGTGGTACACATACACAGTGAAGTTTTATTCAGATGTAAAGTAAATTGAAATCAGGGAAATACACTAAGTGAGGAAATCTTGGTTTAGAAAGACAAATGCCATATGTTCTTTGTCATATGTGGATCTTAGCTTTGATTTCTTAGATTTGTCAGTGACTTGGAGTGAAAATCAGTAGATGCAAAAACCAGGAAACTAGAAAAGGTCCACTGGGGGAGGGTTTAAGGGGAGGTTAATAGAAGGCTTATAATATCAAGTAGTGGAGCAGAATGCTGGGGGTAGAAAAGCTTAAATGGGGAAAGGATGAAGGAGAGGATGGGTTGGGAGAAGGGCTAACCAAAACTAAAATGCTATAAGTAAGCCATATGAAATCCTACTTTTTTGCTAGCCTGTTAAAAAGTAATTTGGGGGCTGTAGAGATGGCTTAGTGGTTAAGCACTTGCTTGTGAAACCTAAGGACCTCGGTTCGAGGCTTGATTCCACAGGACCCATGTTAGCCAGATGCACCAGGGGGTGCACACACCTTGAGTTTGTTTGCAGTGGCAGGTAGCCATGGCACACCCATTCCCTCTTTCTATCTGGCTCTTTCTCTCTCTGTCACTCTCAAGTAAATAAATGAAAATGAACAAAAAATAATAATAAAAGCATGTGCCACCATACCTGGCCTGGATAGACTTTAAAAAAGTAATTTTTATACAACAGTTTGAGTGGATACTATATATATTTGTTATTATATGAAAATCCCATTTTCAGGGATGGGATACCTCCCAGTGAGTTGTTGGTCAGGGAGGCTTGTGAAATGCCCAAACAATCAAGGGCATTCCTAATACTCTTGGTTGACCACCACAATGAGATCTTAAGATAATATTACTGAAGATACCACTTGCTTCAGTTACAGGACACTGAAAAATCCAGCAGGAATTGTGCTAGAAGATTCCTCCCTAATTGCTAGCTATTATATAGTGCTGGAAGATGCTATTTAGGCTGCTACTCAGTGTCAGACCCTGTTAGGTACATAGTTTTGCTGGTTCAATGGTGGCATTACTATTAAGGGTTAGCAAACTGCTTTTGAGTGGGTTTGAGGGAAATTATGCCTCGTATTAAAAACCCAGTTAAGGGCTGTAGAGATGGCTTAGTAGTTAAACACTTGCCCGTGAAGCCTAAGAACCCCGTTCAAAGTTCGATTCCCCATGACCCACGTTAGCCAGATGCACAAGGGGGAGCACGCATCTGGAGTTCGTTTGCAGTGGCTGAAAGCCCTGGCGCACCCGTTCTCTCTCTCTCTCTCTCTCTCTCTCTCTCTCTCTCTTCCTCTTTTTCTTTCTCTATGTCTCTCTCTGTCACTCTCAAATAAATAAAAATGAACAAAAAAATTTAAAAGAAAACCCAGTCAAAAGCCTATGGCTAGGAATGACATAGAACCTAATGAGGGTGCTCTTACTCCTGTTTGGCTAAATGGATATGTTACTCATGTCAAGTTGCCCTCTTATTTATGTTTTGACCATCATTATGGCTTTTCCATTCTTTGCTTAGAGAAACTCCTTTTGGCGGTGGCAATGATGACTAGGGACACTCAAATAACTTATCAGAGTGCTGAGAATAACTGACATTGGAGAGTGATAAAAAAAAAGTGTTCAGATAGTCTTTAACAAATTGAGGCTTTTCAATGATGTCCAATTTTCTAGTCTGTTAGAGATTTGCTCAACCATGTTTGTAGCAGCTCAATTTGTAATAGCTAAGAGCTGGAATCAACCCAGATGTCCATCACTACACGGATGGATAACTAAGGTGTGGTATATCTACACAATGGAATTCTATACAGCAGTAAGAAAAAATGACAAAGAAGTTTGAGGAAAAATGATTGAACCTGGAACAGATCATTCTCAGTGAACTTACCCAATCACAGAAAAAAATCGACACATAGTCTCACTCATCTACAATACCTAACCTGAATCTACCCACGATACTTTACATACCCAGCAAGTATCTCATGGACTAGACACTAGGATGGATGGGGAGGGAGGGGAGGGCATTGAAGGGGTGGGAAACACTAATCTGGACCCAAACAGCAATGATACCATAAAATTCCTAAAAGGCAGACCAAATGGCTGAACCTTCACTAGACCCTTACAGGAAACACCTGAACCACAAGACATTGGAGAAGGTAGGATCAAATCTAACCTAAATCTTTTACATCTTCCTTCTCTCCCTTTCCCCCTCCCCCACCTCTCCTCTCTAACTCTTGTATATTAGTTATTTTTTTTCCTCATTTTCTTAGTGGGCACTGACCTGTAACCCTCACTACCAGCATGGGGCTATCATCCACAATGAGCTTTTGATCAGAGAAATCTACAAGGTTTCCTAAAAGAACGACAGACTTCTGTCAGAGTACTTGATGACCCACCAAAGGTCAGTGGTAAGACCCTATTGCTGAAGACTCCATACGCAGCTGACACGTAAAATGCAACAGCATGACTGGAAGCCAGGAGAGAGTCAGTCCCCAGACAGTCAGCATATCTAGTGCCAGAAGGTGCTACATGGGCGACTGTGGGAAATGACCAATATCTGTCCAAGCAACTCATGGTCTAACCTACTTAGCAACAAATAACCTGGTGTGTTGCCCACACAAGTGCAATAGTGGCACACAACCATGGTGGGGAACCAACTGCTCTTGATTTGGCTAACTGATCCCCTCAGTGGTAAGACCCATAGCTGGAGCTGGGAAACAAGTCAGAACCATATCCAAACATAAGCCCACTCTCCAATATCAAGTTATCATCAATCATGGGCTACAAGAGGGCCTACACCTATTAAACTCTCTATTAAAAAAGTGTTACCTCAATTTTCCAGGTGCTATCTTACTCTGCATTGGAGAATCTGCTTCTCTTTTTCAGATAGACGCAGATTCCAAGGAGAGAGCTGCCCCATCATACCTCAAAAGGGGCCCGACTGAAACTAAGGAAAATTGGCAAAACAAACAAGGGTGCTGTTTTCCTGATGAACTGGATGCCAGCACAAAGTGGAAGGAGACCAACACAGAGAAAAATCAACTCCTACCAAACCAGAGAGCCAGAGCTCAGAGGCCCCCAACACCTCAGCACTGAAGCAGACCAAAAATGAACCCAACATGGCTCAGGGAAATTTGTCGGAAGAGGGGGCGGAAAGAATGTCAGAGTCACATGTTGGGTGATGTTTTGCAGAGACATTTATCTACCAAGAACTGTGGGCTAACTCCACAATGCACGAACCATTTGCATCAACAAGGAGGGGCCATTGGGAGGGGGTAGTTCATGGATGAGCCCAAACAATAGTTCCAAGCTGCCGGTATTTGCTGAAAAGAAAACTAATAAATTTAAAAAATGAAAATTATTTAAGCCCTACTTATTGCTTGAATTTAAATACTATGGTTAATAGTACAGACTTTCACTGCTAAATTCAAAATGTAGTACTAAATGTTGCCACCAGGTGGCTCCTAGGGTTTTCCAGTAATGTGAACCCTAAATTGAGATACCAAAAGGTACCTTTCAATGAAAGGGCAGTGTCTGGGCTAGTTGTCACGATTTCATGATTCCCTCCATATGATTCTCTAGGAATTGTGGTAGGAATGTCACTCCATTATGTCATAGAAATTCCTGTGAAGAAGGACAAGGATTATTAGGAGTGACACAGAAGGCTGAGTCACGGGCTAGGGAGATGGCTAAGCAGTTAAGGCACATGCCTGTGAAGGTTAAGGACCCAGGTTCGATTTTCTAGGTCCCACATAAGCCAGATGCACATGGTGGCACAAGCATCTGGAGTTCGTCTGCAGTGGCTAGAGGCCCTGGCATGCCCATTCTTTCTCTCTCTCTCCCCTCTCTGTCTCTAATAAATTAATAAAAATAAAATCTTTTAAAAAATTTATAAAGAAGGCTGAGTCATGTGCAGAAGAGAAAGTGAACTTCTTAAATTTATTTTTATAATAATTTCATAATGCTTATATTTTATCATATCCACACCCATTATCATCTCTTCTGCCCTCACAATCCTTCTTAATCTCTTGTGTGTGTGAGAGAGGGGGAGAGATCTGCTGAGTTTAACTAGCATTGTTTGAATGAGTTGTGGGCTTCTCATTTGAGCAAGAACAATTAATCAGTAGCTCCAACTCTAAAAAAGAAGAAATAACTCCCCTTCATATATCCTGTGGAATCTGGATTCTATGGCCCGTGTCACTTTAACTTCTCTGAGACTTTACTCCTCAACTGGAAAAACACCATGTGCATCAGACTTGTTCTGAGGGTGAACTGAGATATAAGATACAAACTTAACTTGTCCTGGAATATGAGAATACTGACATATGACATGCAAAAAAAAAAAAAATGTTATCACCAGTACTTTTATGAAGAGATACTGAAGTAGATTTGTTTTGTTAAATGAACTTTCAACTACATGCTTACTAATATTTTAGCCTTAAAAATAATAATATGTCCAGGACTGCAGAGATTGCTTAGTGGCTAAGGCGCTTGCCTACAAAGCCAAAGCACCCAGTTTAATTCCCCAGTACCCACATAAGCCACAAACACATGGTGGCACATGTGTCTGGAGTTCATTTTCAGTGGTTAGAGGCCCTGGTGCACCCATCCTCTCTTTCTCTATATATATGCCTCTTTCTCTCTCTCCAACAAATAAATAAATAAAATATTTTTAAAAAGAATAATATTTCAGGCTGGAGAGATGGCTTAGCGGTTGAGCGCTTGGCTGTGAAGCCTAAGGACCCCGGTTCGAGGCTCGGTTCCCCAGGTCCCACGTTAGCCAGATGCACAAGGGGGCACATGCGTCTGGAGTTTGTTTGCAGAGGCTGGAAGCCCTAGTGTGCCCATTCTCTCTCTCTCCCTCTATCTGTCTTTCTCTCTGTGTCTGTCGCTTTCAAATAAATAAATAAAAATTTAAAAAAAAGAATAATATTTCCAGGCTAAAATTAGAAGGGGGGAGGGAACAGCCTCACTCCTGCTGCTTTCAAGGTGAGATGTAGGCCTGCTGTAACCTGCAGTGTTGGGGGGGGAGGGTTGCCAAGTCCCTTAGTCATGTCTGATAGCTCAGGCCTGCTTAAAGCTCCAGGGGCCCGGGGCACACAACCCTGACAGGAAAGTGTAAGATTAGATAAAGGTAAAAAGGGAAAGCATTGTTCTTTTATTTGTTTGAGAGAGAGAGAGAGAGAGAGAGAGAGAGAGAGAGAGAGAGAGAAAGAGAAACAGATATACAGAGAGAATGGGCACACCAGGGCTTCTAGCCACTGCAAAGGAACTCCATGTGCCATCCTGATCCTGTGCATCTGGCTTTATGTTGGACTTGGCTTTACAGGCAAGTATCTTAACCACTAAGCAATCTCTCCAGCCTGAAAGCATTATTCTTTTCTTTGTTTGTTTTTTACCAGTGATTCTGAAACAGTACTAGACTTTCACAAGACATCTCTTAAATCTGAAGGAATTTAACACAAAGACAGCAGAAAATATCCTGACAAAGTCACATGGGACATTTGTACTAGAAATCTGATCTCCTGGTTTAAATGTTTATATATGGATACTAAAGTACCTGATAAAAGTTCAATTATGTTCAATCAAGCATCACATATGGACTAATGGGTATCAGATAGTAAAATATTCATGACTTCCTTGATATAATTAGCTATCCCATCAAGCAGCAATGTCTAATATTAAGACAGTTGAATATGACCAAATTCCTTCAAAATTAAGTAGCATGTAAGGTCAAAGCAGCTGTCTTCTTGTTGTATGTCCTAAACTCATGAACTTCCATAAATGGCAAGTTTAAAAACTTAGGTCTCAGGACTGAGGAGATGACATGAACAGTGACATACTTGCCACCACACAAGAGGATATGAGCTTGCATTCCAAGTACCCATATAAAAGCTTGGCATGATGGTATGTCCAGGAGGGTCCTTGGAGACCTCTGACAAGCTAACCTTGCTGAATCCATGTGTTCTAAGTTCAACGAGAGGACTTGTCTCAACAAACAAGGCACAGAACAATTAAGGAAGGCACACACATGCATGCATTGACATTCCTTCTGTGTCTCAAGTAGACCTAAGGCACTTAATTATTACTTAACAGGGTATTTGTTCAAAGAATTGCTAGAAATATTGATTTAAAAATTTACTAAATTATCTTACTTAGTCATTACTGACAACTCTTTGATAAAGCTCAAAATTATGAAATCCTATTCTATCTGGGAACCAAAGCTCATGGTGCTTTCAAGATACTTTTCAGAGCCTGTTGCTTTCTCAATATGAGCAATTCTGGATTCACTCTCACCAAAGTTTTCAATGTGGGCAGCCTAAACACACCCACCGTGTAATATGTTGTCTCTTAGAATGAATGCAATTACTTTCTACCCTCTTCATGGCTTTGTTAGTTACAGGCTGGTATCGGCCACAGTCTTTACAACATGACAGAACAGGGTCAGGGCTGGGGAGCCCAGAGGGAAAAGTGAAAAGAACAAGATCAAAATGAAGGAGCCATGCTGGCTAAAGAATGGCCAAAATGAAAATAGTAACACAGAAGCTAAAAAGAAAAATTGGCATTATGTATAAACTTTCCCTTGGGGTAGGATGTAGAAGGCCCCTAAGCCTGTTTAATTATTTAACATCGCTGAAGGATTTCAGTGGTTTTCCATCTTCCTGTGTGGATCATGTAAGAAACTATCTGAGTTAGCAATCACCAAGAAAAGTAATTATGTAACTAAGAAGATCCCCAGATCCACAATGCTGCACAGGCAGACTTGGGCAGTGCACATGCATGGAACCTCGCACTCACCAATGGTGTTGAATCTCTTTAGCCCGCTCCTCCGGGAAGGCTGCTTCTCAGTTTTTGCTGTGCTGTCCTGCTCTTCTTCAATGATGGGGGTCTTGGGTGCTGGTGGCTTGCTGGCTTGTGGTGCTGGCTTTCCTGCACCAGCTAAGGGGTTGAACCCTGCAGCAGTAATATCCACCGACTGGGACTTTTTCTTCAACCTACAGATGAACAATAATGACTTGAGATATTTGTTCCAAGTTTATCTCTAGGCAAAGATTTTCAGCAAAATCAACTTGTATTTGTGTTGGAAATAGAACCAGGTCCATTCAGAAGTTACAGAACTTCCTTACAACATTTTAAGATAATTTCTTAACTTTTCTTTAACCAACCAGGACAAAAGGCTTCTGTCTGATAATTCTATTTATTTAATTTTTTTGTTTATTTTTATGTATTTATTTGATAGCGACAGACAGAGAAAGAGGCAGAGAGAGAGAGAGAGAGAGAGAGAGAGAGAGAGAGAGAGAGAGAGAATGGGCACGCCAGGGCCTCCAGCCACTGCAAACGAACTCCAGATGCGTGCGCCCCCTTGTGCATCTGGCTAACGTGGGTCCTGGGGAACCGAGACTCAAACCAGGGTCCTTAGGCTTCACAGGCAAGTGCTTAACTGCTAAGCCATCTCTCCAGCCCATAATAATTCTGAAAGAAAACTCATTAAGATGTGTCAGCATGTAAGTTGATAATGGGAGGACTTCTGTTTTTCTAATATCTAATTAAAATTGGGTGGCCAGACAAAAGTTTGAAATGGCTGCACTGGGACATACCTGTAACATCATCACTTAAGCAAAAAGATTCCAGGATTCAGGGGCAATGTGAACTATTTAGCAACACAGTTTTTCAAAAAGAATTGCATTAGAGAGGCTGGAGAGATAGCTCAGAGGTTAAAGGTACTTTCTTGCAAAACCCAATAGTCTGGGTTCAATTCCCCAGTGACCATGTGAAGCCATATGCACAAAGTAGCACATTCATCTGGAGTTCCTTTGCAGTGGCAGGAACCCTTGGCATCAATTCTCTCTCTCTTTGGTTTTACTTTGCATTTCTCATGAATAATATTGTCACTGTCTGCCTGTTTCTTTCTGTCTCAAATGAATAAATGAATAAAATTTTACAAAATATTTGCATCAGACAATTTTACTGAAGTTAATTTGTAATTATACCTCTGAAAAAGGTACTTCTAACATATGTACCTAAGATGAATAATTTCATCTCAGTGAAAACAGATTCACTTTTTTAATTAATATTTTTATTTTATTGTTTATTCATTAATACATGTACTTAGTTTTGTTTAACCCTTCTAGTCCCCTTCTTCTATCCCATATCCCTGGCCCACTACCCTGATTTCACACTTCCATCCCCGGCATTCTCCCTCTCAATTCCATCTCAGTGAAGTCATTATTTTAAACTATAGGGTCCCAGTATATTTTAGTTTAATTTACAGCAGCCTCTAAACCATAAAAATTACAATTCACATTATTTCTTCACACACTGTAAACAATAAATGAATATACGCCCCCAGTTCTACATTTTATTTATTTATTTTTAAATATTTTATTCATTTATTTACTTGAGAGAGAGACAGAGGAAGAGGAAGACAGAAAGAGACTGAATGGGCACTCCAGGGCCTCCAGCCACTGCAAACAAACTCCAGATACATGTGCCCCCTTATGTGTCTGGCTAACATGGGTTCTGGGGAATCTAACCAGGGTCCTTAGGCTTCACAGGCAAACGCCTTAGATGCTAAGCATCTAAAGGCAACTTCCTGTAAAGAACTTTCCCTCCATCAACCTTGCTGGCCTCAGGCCATCCATCACAGAGTTTTATTCATGCAACATCTCATAAACATCTATTGAACCAACCAAAGCAAAAACCTTGTAAGGTAAATGCACTTTACTAATTAATAAATTCTATTAATGAGAACAGTATAATAAATTTCAGATACTTAATGATTACCACCATGGTCACTGTCTTATTCACATATCATCTACGTTGTCTATTTGAATATTCATGAAAACATACTCACTTTATCAAAATCTTTAACAGGTACAAGTGCAAAATAGTATTATTTGTGAGAAATGAAAAGTAAAACCAAATTTCACTCATAACACACCCACCAGATTAGCTATACTGTAAAATACAAGAAGTTATGTTGTTGAGGAGTAACTGGAATTTTCCTGTCCTAGTGAGAGTATATGTCAACAAGACCACTTTGAAAAAAAACTATTTCTCTTATGGTTCAGGTCATGCATCTTTACATGTTAAGTAGAAGTCATATTCAAGAATTTTCATAAGTGTCGTTCATGATACACAAACTTGAAAGCATCCAAATGTCTATCAATAGTAAAATGGGATTTATATATAGCTGAAGATCTACAATTATAGCCTCTTGGGTCATTTTCAGAAAAATAACGTGGAGCAAAAGAAGTGAGGCTTAACAGAGAACACAGTACATGATTCTCTTTACATATAGTTCAGGAACAAACAGGCCCATGTACGTAATTAAAACTTTGGAGAGATTCATTGTTACAGAGTTACATTAGTGAACATATGAGAATACTGTTGTGATTCTAGTAATGTTTTTCTTTCTGATCTGAATATAGGGTACCAGGATACATTAACTTTGTGGAAATTTAACATTCTATGATTTGTGCATTTTTCTAGGCATATACTATACTTCAACAAATTACCACAAGAAACCATAGAAAACAATGACTTTTCAATTTACTCATTAGTAAAGATTGTATATAGTTACTGAATAGCTAATACCAAAAAAAAAAATGTGAGAATAATAAACAAAGAGAATTAATCTCTTGGCCTTCAAGACTCCCAAAGACTGATATAGAGGCTGACTTTAGTAAGGAGAAATGTTCTCCCACTGGGAATAGGTATTTTCCATGTGCATGCATCCCCATTCCCATATTCCTGCTTTTGATGAGCTAAAATGGACCCCCAATCATTCTTCAAAGGCTTCTCTGAGTCTCTTACTATCAGGGCACCAGGAACATAGTACAAACATAACAGAACAAAAGATTCACCAGTATGGAGTCCCTAACCCTAGGACAGGAGACCAGTAACAAGTAAATAAACCTATCCATAGCAAACTAGGTGGCAGCTTCAATTCCCAAAATGCTTGATAATACAATTGATGAGATTCCACATTACTGACAAGTGTTTACGTAGCCCACAATCCTTAATATAGCCTCTTTGGGAATGAGCAAAAGATGTAGTGTTAGACTCTAAAAGACCAAAGAAGAAGAAAGTGTCACTAGTATTTTACTTTTTTTTTTTTTCTCCTCTGAACTTTCCCTTTTTTACAACCAAGGTGGAGGGCAACATTCTTTGTTACTGCTATTGAGGTCTAGAACATTACTAGGTTTCTTGGCTTACTTACAAGTCTTCCATTTGTACATTCTTAGAAAGCAGAACTGTGTGGGTAATTGAATTGCTCCCTAACAGTTCTAAAATTGACTATTATAGTTGACAAGGAAACCTGCTAAATGCTATCTTCAATTTCCAATTTTCATGGAGGAGAAATCTTTCTACATTTTAAACAATGCACTTAATTTAAAGTGTTAAACAAATGCAAAATAGCATAATGAAATATGTAGGTGTGCATGAGATAAAATACCCTTTAATAATAAATGGAACATTACAAAAGGAGACAAAAAGAATCTAATACACAATGAAAAGAGCTTTGGTTTTATGTGCTTTGCATTTCCAACAAAATGAGTACTAGTGACTTGGATGGAAAACAGGAAATAATAAATGAGCCATTCCCTCTTTGCTTGGCTTCTAAAAGTTTAGTATTTTAGAATGCTGCTTTTTCTTGTTAGTATCCTTAAGAGGAGGAAAACAAAAAGCAAAACAAAACAAACAAAAAACAAACCCCTATACTCTTCCTTCCCATAGGCATGCTGATGCTTATTTCAGCCTGGTAATAATGTCAGACATTTTCTTCCAAAACTTGATTGTTTCCTCATTACTAAGTGGAGATCAACCATATTCAGAAGATCAAATAAACATTCTATGTGTTGGTACCTATTCTAGCACCCACCCAAGAAGCTCTCATTCATGAAGTTCCAATCATTCAGTGAACATGTAAAAGGGTAGTACACTTTATTTAAAAATTCTTCTTTGCTGCTGCATGGTGTTGAGTCAATACTGAAGCTATAGGAGCCACATGATGCTTAGTAGGAGGTGTCTCACATTCTGGAGTGTGGTTTTTGCAGAAAGAGTGGAGAATTCCAGAAGAGATTCAATGAGACTCTTGTGCTTGGTGCACAAGATGACAATTCTGTGATAGTTCCAGGTCATTTAGAAAGCAGGCACATCAGATCCTGTGCGTGCGTGTGTGTGTGTGTGTGTTAATTTTAATCTTCAGTGGAATGACTCAAATCTACAATTTGGAAGCAGAGGTAAAAAAGAAAACAAAAAAAAAAAAACAGGGAAACAAGAAGTAAGGAGAACAGACAAAAAGTGTGAAGATGGCTTTGACATTGTTATTCTATAAAAGGGGGTTCATGTACATTTTACCTAAGGAGCAGGAAAAATTTAGTATTCTAAGGTTGCAAGGTAAAGTCACAGAAGCTAGAGAAAAGAAAAACTGGCACAAAACCTCCAAATACCAAACTATTTAAGTGGAACCATTCTTGCTGGGGTCCAGCCCTGGCTTGAAGGAGGGTCCCAAAGAGAAGTGTGAAAAGGAGCAGTGCAATAACGACTCAAAGTCAAGTTCTGGTGCAAGATGACAGGCTAACGCTGAAGGCAGCTGAGTTTCTCTCTTCTCTCTTCTCTCTCTCTCTCTATCTATCCATCTCTATCTCTCTCCTGCCACAGCTCTTAACCTCAGTCTTTTATTTTCTGATCATGTCATGCAAGAGCAAACTTTAAGAAAGGTACAGTTCAACAGAATTCATAGAAACTTTTTGCTATTTCTTTACATCAAACAATCCCATAATTATTTACCTCAAGCACAGCCAATAGGGCCCCTATAATGATTAACTATTTCCACACTTTCCCCATGTATGTGTGGTCAGGCACATGTAGTTTCATGAGCTCCTACTTTCAATTACTATATTAAAGGTGAGAGACAGAACAATCACAAAATGAGAGTTCCCACCATTGATCCAATAAACCCATTTATCCCTCAACCATTTCTTTTGAATTCCCCTTTTCATATCCCTACAATACTTAGACTTTGGTCCCCCCAACTGAACTCTTTCTGACCTTGGTTACTTTTCCTGTAAGGATTCTTGGTAAAGAGTCATAGTTTGCTGCAATTGCCACCATCCAGAAAAATTAGTCATAGGACAATTTTTACACTGCTCCAGGAGGTTCATTGTTTCCTCCTCAGTGTACTGTACTCCATGCCTGACTTCCTTTAAGGCCTTTAAGGAAAACAATTATTTTTGACCCATTTTCTTGTTTTCCCAATTCTATGCCAGAGCTTCTTTCAGATACAATGACCAACACTTAACTAACATCCATTTTTGCTGGAAAAGTAAACTTAGAGATTGGTGCACTAAGTGAAAGTCAGAAGAAGACAAACATTATACAGAAAACCATAGATATCTGTAGCGTAGAGAGCCAAAGATGTTTCTATAGAGGGGCCACATTGGACTCCAAGGAAGAGACAACTGGACTGGAACTGTGGCACGCAGCTCTTCAGTGCTTGATTCCTCGTGATCCTGAAATGACATGCTTGCCATCTTGGGCACACTCTCATAATCAGCAGTGACATTTTACTCTTAAATTATTAGTTTATACTTTATTAGAGTAATGAGAAATCCTCTACTCATTTCTCTGGTTTACTTTTTGTGTTTAACACATGCATCATTTGGGTTAAAGGGCTTGAGCCAACAATAAAGGAAACTGGCTTTGCATTGCCCATCTCAGAGGAAACAAGACTCTATTTCAATATCTCTGGCTTTGGAGAAACTTTTCTTACATTCAGCCCTGTTACTACCATTACCTATCACTTGTCATATTATTTGGGTCTTATCTTTCCTTTTCCTCTCACATTGTGAGGTTGTCTTATTCTAACAATATTCACACCTTCCTTCAAGTCATAAGCAATCAATGTTTTTCATCTTTCCTTACCTGTAATGCTCTAAATTATGAAATAGTTGTTATATTGCTGAACAAACCCATGATGTCGCTGTACCTGAAGCATAAAAAAAAAAAAAAAAAAAAACAATTTCCAACAAGCTAGAGTTCTTCAGCCTTCACATCAAATTATGTCTACATGACAGCTTTTTGGGTATATCCCTGAATCTTGAATCCCATACCTATCAAGAAAAAAAAAAAAATCAATCTTCTACTGAGTATTTATGATAATCCTAGCTTTTATTTTCTAGTTGCAATAGAAGCAACAGTTGAAAATATCTCTATCTATATGGTATATGATGATATTCCCTAGGCTTCAGGAATTAAACGGGTTGTAACAATAGTATGTGTTGTAATACTAATGTAAAATGTGTTTCAGTATTGGGTGGTAGCACATTTTCTGGAACCAACCTAGCAGAAGTCTGTTGCTAGGGGTAGTTCCAAATGATATCTACTTCTGAAGTGGGTTGCTAAGGGTAGTTCTAGATGGCATCTCCTTCTGGTTCAGGCCCAAGCAATATGCTATATGATCTGCCAAGATGTGAGGAGATGCCACCTCTCATTCCTGCCACCGTGGATACTGTCACCTTAGCTATCATGCCTTTTCTTGCCTTAATGGGCAATGTCCTGTACACATGCTCCAAAATAATGCCCTCCTCCCATTAAGTTCATTTTGTCAGTTATTCGGTCACACTAACAAGAAAAGGAACTAATCCAATAAGTAAAGGTTACATTTCCACATATTAGACAGTTTACCTGGAAATGGTGGCACAGGGTACAAGACTGCAGAGAGGAGGATCTCACTTCCTGGAAGTGAATACTGTTGTGGGAAACATTTTCCCTAGGGAATTGCATACACGACATCCATTCACCCCCAACAGGGCACAGAGAGCAGACTAAAGCACTAGTGCACCAAAACATGATTTGGTGAACCGAAAAATTTACTGGATGATTTACAGGGTAGGGTGAGGAATATGGGCGACTCAAGAACAGCGACAACACCGTAAAGAGCACTGACCACCTAGAGTAGCTAAATCTCTGGAGCTCGCTGCAAGACCTTGCAGGCAGCTTGGCTTGTGGGAGCGTCTCCGCCTCCCCCGTGCAGTTGTTTCCCTTTCTCTAACCTTGGCCAGGGAATCTTTTCAACTTTAACTCTCACACCTTTGACTGCCCGAGTCTTCTCAGGCTCCCTATTTCCCCTAAGAAGGAATGTTTCAATTCAGGGAACATTGCTACACAGTGCGGATCACAGCCTTCCTCTCCACAGGTGTGTACTGGTCCTCTCACTTCGGAGTGCGGTCCTGTGATCTCTGAAGTTCTGGTCTCCCAAACGTGTGACCTCCTGCCTTTCTCCTTCCAGGAAGGAGAACCCCAATTTGGCGGAATTTGCTATACAAAAACCCCAAACCTTACATGTAATAGTTGTGAAGCCTTGGGGAATTTTTTTCACTCTCTTTACTTCACATTCTTCTTTTTGATTTGTAAAGTGGGAGGATATTAATAACATATTAATAACATATGTGAGATTAATAATATCAATGTAAAATTTTGTGGTAAAAGTCATGGAAAAATATTCGACATGTGTTTTAAATAAGCTGTTGCTTTGAACACACAGTGTGCTAACATGAGTAAAGCTATTGCTAATTTATAACATGTAATGATGTCAGTCACCTTTTCCTTTCTGGAACAAAATATTTGACCAAAAGTAGTATATAGGAGGAAGGAGTTAGTTTTGGCTTATAGTCTTGAGAGGAAGTCTTATCATGAAGGGAAATAATGGCAGAGAAGTACGTGGATATGACTTCTTGTCACATCAGCTACTAGGTAGCAACAAGAGTGTGTGAGCTCTGTCAAGGGGGCCATGGGCTATAACACCCCAAGGCCCAGCTCCAAGTAACATACCTCTTCCAGCAAGGTTCCACCTCCCAAACTGCCACCAGCTAAGGACTGAGTAGAAGGCTTAATCAAAAACAAGTGAGAGCTATTGGAGACATTTCACATTCAAACCACCACAAGATTCAAGGCTATTTAATATACATACATAATTTTATTTATTGATCACAACCCCAATAAGAGGTAGGTATCATATTTCTTATTTGCAGAGGGATGAGCTGAGGTATTCACAAAATTTTGGGACTAAAAAAAAAAATAGGAAAGCTAGATCTCAACAACAATCAGGATTCTTAGATATAACTTCCAGACTAGAATTAAAGGAGACAAATTTCAGCTATTTTAAGGCAGGTGACATTGAGCAAGAGTTTGAGCAATCTAGGTCTTTTATATATTACTGATATTCATGCTGTATATTTTAGCCAAGAAAGCCATTTTCAAAACAACATGTGCTAATTCTGTGAAGCCAATTAGTGAACTTCCACAGACTAGTAGAATTTCATAGTACAAGGGAAAGTTACCCAAATTCATACTTGCCCAATCATTTCTTATGTAGCATACAACATGAAACTATATGTACATAGATACAGGGGAACAGCTGTACCTCAAAAGTCCAACACATATTGTCCTTTCAGTCATTTCCAGCAGAAGGCCATCTGTGGTTTGGACATCTCATTTGAGATTAGAGATGCTGTCTCTTATCTTCCTAAAAAAGCTTATGTAAGGAAATTATTTAAAGCAGTGTAGTTGCTGAGAATGCAAGTTTTCCAAGTTGGATATTGTGCCTACTGCAAAAGTCTCAAGTCACTCAAAAAGAGCTTTTGGGAGCAATGCCTAAAAAAAAATTCACTTTGAAAAATTATGGGTTTTTGTTACACCTCCTATATTGTTTAACTGAAAAATCAGCTGCTACAATCAAAGCATAGTCAGCAAGAGGCAGACATGCTCAGAAGTTCAACAGAGGAAATGCTAGCCTGGGAACTTAAGCATTAAAACAAAATCAATCTCTTGAGGGGTATAGAAAAAATGCCAATTCTAGCTTATTCTATGATTGCAGTAGCTACCCTGTTCTTCCTATTGAGTCAGAAATCATGTGCTTTCCCCTTACAACTCCAAAGTATTGAAAATGCTTACAACAGAAGTGTCTTTGGGGAATTCAAATTAGTATTGGAACACTTAATGGGACATCAAAACTATAAAGTGCATTATAATGAGACATGCATCTAACTCAATATTCATTCTAAGAAAGTACTGCTTTTCCGTGTCTCACATGTGAAAATAAGAAGAAATGCAAGAATCAAACCACAGATGAAATGATACATAGGAATGGTCTGCTAGTAGTATTAGCATGAACAAGAAATTTTCTTATAAAATATGACTGAATTTAATTCTGAAAGGCAAAGCCAGTATACATAGTAAGAACTGCATAGGAGGATATGGGATTCATTGTGTTTACACATGCTGCGCTATATATACATACCAGAAATTAAAATTGAAACCAATTTTGCCTTTCTCCAAAGTTCAATAAACCCTAATATAAAATGTTAATACTTCTTACTGATCTTTCATGAGGGTAGCCAAGTACTTTAAGCTTGCCAGCTGGTGTATCAACACCCCAAACCTTACAATAGCTCTGAGAAAAGAAGCAAATGACTTCTGTTACAATTCTTCTCCAGTAGATCAACTTATTGGCCACATATATGGAAAATATACTCTGCTTATCATTTAATTCCTAAGTTCTAGCTTAGTGCTTAGCATATAAGAGACACTTATTAAATAAATAATTGAATGAATAAATACATAAGGTATATTTTGGATAGTCTATGTAGCAGTTACCTTCTCACTGTGGGGATGAAACCCACCAGAAGCAGCTTAGTGAAGGAAACAGTTTGGAGGGGGACGTTTTATAATGGTGGGGAAAACATAACAAATAGCTGGGTTCACACCTCCACATGAGCCAAGAGGAAGTCATCTAAGTACTGAATTATATTTCCCCAAAGCCCATCTTCAGCAATCCACTTCTTCCAACAAGGCTCCATCTCACAAAGGTCCCACAACTCTTCCAAATTATTGACAGCTGGAGACTAAGTTTTCAAAACACATGAACCTATGTGGGACATTTTATTCAAACCACCAGTCTGTAGGTGATATAATGATTCATTTAATGAAACTACAAACCACAGCTTTCTTCCCAACCTTATCAGAATGCACGCAGTAGGTTGGACAGAACAAGCAAACCATGTATACTTCCTCATTACTACTATGATGAATTAAAACATCTCAGCTTTCTATTCACTGAGTCCACTTGTGTGACTTTTAAGTATATACTCTGCAGCTTCCTAAGTTTATATCCATGTGCAGAAGGACTCTAAAATCTGACTTCAAGTTCAGGCTGAACTGCTTTTAATAACTGAACAATAAGGCAATCAGGATGTATTCAACAGAAACATATTTATTCTTGGAATATGAGCCCACCCTCCATTATCAAGTTTCCACCAACGGTGGGACAGAAGAGGACCTACACCTATTAAACTCTCTCTAAAAAATAAGGGTTATCCCATTTAGCTTGTGCTAACTTTACTCTCTGTCAGAGAGTCTGCTTCTCTTTTTCAGATACATGCAGATTCTAAGGAGAGAACCACCCCATCATACCTCAAAAGGGCCCCAGTTGGAACTAAGAATAGTTGGAGAAACAAGCAAGAATGCTATTTGCTTCATGAACCTGGTACCAGCACAAGGGTGAAGGAGAGCAACACAAAACAATCAACTCCTATCAAACCAGACCTCCAGAGACACAGAGGCTCCCAAGACCTCATCATTGAAGCAGACCTAAAATGAACCCAACATGACTCGGGAATTTGTGGAAGATGGGGGTGGAAAGAATGTTAGAGCCACACTTGGGTCATGATACACAAAGGTATTTTTCTCCTACCCATAACTGATGGCTAACTCCACAATGCAGGACCCACAAACTCCAACAAGAAGGGACCCTGTGAAGGGGGGAGAACAGGGAGGAGGCTAATAATGGTACCAACTTGACTGTATTCACTGAGTAAAATACTGATAAAAAAAATCTATGCTTGATCCTTTTTTTGGTATAAAGATTTCATTTTTGTATTTTACTTGTATTTATTTATTTGACACACGGAGAGAAAGGGAGGGAGGGAGGGAGGCACAGAGAGAGAGATGGGGGAGGGAAAGAGAATGGGAACATCAGGGCCTCTAGCTGCTCTAAAAAAAACCTCCAGATGCATGTGCCACTTTGTGCATCTGACTTATGTGGGTCCTGGGGAACCAAACTTGAGTCCTTTGGCTTCACAGGCGAGTGCCTTAACCACTAAGCCATCTCTCCAGCCCACTATACAGTTTTTAAACTAATTTAGTAGTAAAATGTTTATGAAATTCCTTCTCCATTCCCTTTCTGACCAAGTCATTATATTGAAAGCACGCACTTTGAAATTACACAAATATCCAATTTATTTCCGGTTTTGCCTTGGAACATCAGGGGCTTTCAACTGGAAAAACTAGAAAGTAAAAACACATTATGTAAATCCAAAGATTAGGGCTTGGAGGATTTGGAAGTCAAATTCTCGTAAATTTTAAAAAGCCTTCTGCAATAACTCTCAGCCAAAATTTAATTTCATTACCTTTGATGAAATGATTTGTAACATATGATTGCCACATTGACTACATTCTGTTTATTCATTTGAGGAATAAGAAATCAGAATACATGAGAGTAGTTTAAGATATTTAGGCACATATCCAACATTGATGATTACTGACATCTATTTTTAGCAAAGATTATTACAATCTCTCAGAATAAAGCATATGTATCCACAGATTACAGTAAAATGTTGGCTTATGTACAGCATAAGGCAACTCCCATCTTCATCGATTTTGAACGTTAGTAACAATATGAGCCAAACCCAGTGGTTTATGGACAAGATGACAACTTAACACAAAACTCTCATCTATCTTAATATCTCCAAAGACACAAGAAAAAAGAAAAGAATTATAGAAAAAGAGTATATTACTCATATATAACTTAGGACTTTGATATAAAATATCTCTATAATATATTATCTCTCATTATCTCTTTATAGTAGATCATCCTATCAATAGATATAGGATAGTCTTAAGTCATCTCGAGTATTTTTTAATGAAATTAGTATTTTTATTTATTTTTTAAATATCAGATTGCATTATTGGTTACATACTGACTGAAAGAATACTTGTTAGAAACAACACCAAGATACTGATTAGCTACTCTAGATAGGATTTTCTGTGTCCTTTTCCCTAATATGAGATCCTGTCAGTATACCTATCAAGAAGTTTTCTGTTTGAATGACAGGAGCTTGACAGATGATCATTATGTAGTGCCCCAAACAGCAAAGATGAGTATTATACTTTCCTCAGCTAAACATATGATCTCTTTTCAAGGTCACTAATTCACTTTTTTGAAAAAAAAATTGGTCTCCTATACATATATATTTTGACCTAATCTTGTCCTTTATACTCTAATCTCTCTGCCCTATCCCTTCTTCCTCTTCTTCCCAATTCTTCCTAATTTATTTGCATTCTACTTCCATATTTTTATTTCTTTTTTTGATCCACTTAATTAAATTAGGGTTGCTTACGTGAGGATGGGCGGGAGGTTATTTACTAGAACAGGAACAAGTTTCCAGGGGCTACAACACTGACGAACATGACACCTCTTTCTTCAACTATTAGCTGCCATTAGCTACTATAGGAGGCATAGTGTCTTATCATCTTTCATCCATGGTGAAATATTTACAATCTTGTGCAGGAAAACAAACAAACAAACAAACAAACAAACAGGAGTCTCCAGTTCATGAGTGTAACGGCCATAAACATAGAACTTTGGAAATTATATTTAAAAAGTCACTGGCTTTTTCCAAACAGTGACTTTTTAAACTACATTTCTCTGCTACCATGATTTAAAAGCTTTTCCCCTCCTATTACAATATAGAATTGCATCTTCTGTTGGTCAAAATCAGTCAATCCATGTGACCTCTGAATACAGCTGCATCCTCTTTTTGTATTTGGAAGTTTGATGTATAAATATCTCATTCCCTCAAGAATGTCTCTTAACTAACTGTAAACCCACTAAAATAAAACAAGAGTAATATACTTCTAGCACAAAACATCAAAGGGTAAACATTCTCACTACAAAATGGAGCAATGGGGTGAGGGGTACAACAAGGGACTAAACTAATATAAGCTTGAAAATCAGCACAAAAAATATCAAATCCTCCAGCGCCATGTCTGGCAGCCATGACACATGATGAAATTCTATGGGCTCTAAAGGCTTGGATGAAGCTTCACCCTCTGAAAGTGTTACTTTCAGCTGTCTCAGGTATGATCTTACCCAAGCTCACAACTTTCCCCATCACTTCTCTCATTGCACTGGCATCTCCAGTATCCTGACGTCTCAGCTACCACATATGGTTCATCTTCCCAGCTCTACACAATGGCTTCAGAGAGCCTCACTGCAGGGATATCAATCTGTATCCCATGGCCCAGCCTCAGTGGCTCTCTAGAACCATGGTACCTTTTTCTTACCTGAAAAGTCAGCATCACTTGGGCAAAGCCTCTAAACTAGTCTGCCTGGTGGAGATGAAGCTCAACCTTCAGGAGCAGGGAACTCCTTCAGCATTTTTCCTTCAGGCCCTTTTCATTCAAAATAACCACATTCCTACTAAATACAGACTTCATGGACTGGGTCTAAACCTCATGGCTTTTTCCCTATTGTCACAATGCAGGGCAACTGACCTATCCTCATTGGTCATAATAGCTTTTAACATTTATAGCTGAAGCACGTGTGGCCTATAGGCTTAGAACTTGAAACTTGTTCACGTTTCTTTCTGTACCAAACTTCATGTTTTTCCTATCCTTCCTCTTTATATTGCCATACACAAAACACAGTAGGCCATTATTATTGAATTAAACTTTGTTCAAGTGTGTAAGACACAGGCTGAATATAGCCAGTTTCCTTGCTGCAATGTCACATGAACTGCTTCTAGCATAGTTCCTGGTAAGAGTCCTCCCCAACCTTCTGAAACCTCATAAGTGAAACTTTCACAGCCCAAACTTCCCTCAGCATTTTAGTCTTCCAAACTCTCATCAAAAGTCCCATTAGTATTTGTTTATGTCATTGTAAAGCCAATGTAGTCCAAAGCTCCAAAGCTTTCCATATTCATCCTACAAACCAGTTCCAAAAGACTAAAATCCACCTGGTTAAGTTTACCACAGAAATGGCCTCACTTTTGGTACTATTTTTCCTATGCATTCTCATTGCTGCAACCAAACACCTGACCTTCAGAAGCAGCTATGGAAAGAAAGGGCTTATTCCCAGCTTAAAGTTTGAGGGGAGATCCAGTCAAGATGGCGTCCACCTAACCACACTTCACCTGTCAGGGAAGGAAAGGCAAGATGTTTGAGGTTCTGAGGGGTTGTAGATCCTAGTGGACCTCCAGCTGGAGAGCATGGAGGAGCGAGTTAGGGACTCTGCTGATTCCCATGCTCTCAGCTGGCCCACCAGTCCCCCAAGCTCCTCAAGCAGCTGTCCCAGCCACAGTCCCAAGTGCTGCGTCACCAGGTTCCTCCTGCACCACCTGAAGTGCACCACCTGCAGGCTAAGCGGACCCAGGTGGGCAGGCAAGAGTTCCTCCCCCCTTGGTATTCCCCACCAATGGGCACCTCCATGCTTGACCGCCTACCCAACCACTCCCCCCCAAAGTGTGTACCGAGTCCTTCTGCATGACCAGCAGGCTCAGCGGAACCAAGTCAGCAGGCTAGCATTCCCACTCCCTCAGTTTTCCTGCCACTGGGGACATCCTAGCTCCTGACCACCCATCCCATCCATAGCCAATGTCCACCTCCCAGTGCATCACCTGACCAACAGCATTCCGATATCCCTGCCCCACCATGTCACAGGACCTGGCAGTCCCATGTACCCCTTGCTACAGGGTCCCAACAGGATCCTGCTGTCCATCCTCTCACCCCTCAGCATGGCAGAACCAACACATAATTCCATCCTCCCCCCTCCATTGCACAGCCACAACACAGTCTGCTTTGTCCCATTCCTCCCTACCCTCTTTCCCCTCAGACCACTTGAGCATGCACTCCCACGCCCCAAACCACAAACCAACAAACCCCCTCATCAGGTCCTTGTTCCCCCATCAGAGCCTTGTGGGCTCCTTCACTCTAAGAAGACAGAACCCAATGCCATGAGAAGCCTAATCAAGGCAAACATAAAAGGAAAAAATCACTGAAGACACTTCAAGGGTAAACTATAGCTTCTGCCTAAATTAAATAAGATTCCTACACTGTGCTGGGAAGACCACAGCACCAAAGGAATAACATGAAAAATCAAATGCAAGTAAATCCAACAATTTTGCCCAGTTCCACAATGGATGTCTCTAATCAAAACATAGAAGAGACAATAGGATCAGAATCCCAAAATGAAAATACCAGCCATGCAATCCTGCCCAAGCAATTAGCAGAACTTGTAGAACTTCAACAAAGGTCCAATAATTGTTTGAAGGCTGCCATTGCTAGATTAGACCCAATAGAAAAGAACCAAGAAGGGTTCCAAAGACAGTTAAATGATGCAAAAGACAGGGGGGAAAAAAAGAGGACCTCAATAATCAGCTGGTAAAGCTCAGTGAGGACATAAGTAAATGCAAGGATGAATTCCAGGAAGCATTAAGAAAATATTGTGGGGCTGGAGAGATGGCTTAGCATTAAGTGCTTGCCTGTGAAGCCTAAGGACCTGGGTTTGAGGCTCGGTTCCCCAGGTCCCACGTTAGCCAGATGCACAAGGGGGCGCACGCGTCTGGAGTTCGTTGGCAGAGGCTGGAAGCCCTGGCGCGCCCATTCTCTCTCTCCCTCTGTCTGTCTTTCTCTCTGTGTCTGTCGCTCTCAAATAAATAAATAAAAATTTTTTTTACAAAAAGAAAATATTGTGAAATGGGAACTCAACAGAGGGATGGATACTAAACATAAAAAGTAGTAGGAAATACAAACCAAACTGAACAAGTCAAAAACTCTATAGAAAAAAAAAAAACTCTATAGAAGCTCTCAAGAATAGAGTTAGTCATATTGAGAACCGTATTCAGAAATGGAAGACAAAATAGAAGAAAGAGTTTGTGCATCCAAAATTTGAATAATTTCAAAAAGTTTTGTGAACAGAACATGAGGGAACTGTGGGATGCCCTTAAGCATCCCAACATTTAGATCATGGGAATACCAGAATGGGAAGAAATTCAGACCAAAAGCATGGAGAACTTATTTAACAAAATTATCAAAGAAAATATACCCAACTTTTCAAAAGAAAGTCTCATCAAGTTACAAGAAGCTAACAGAACTCCAAGCAGAATAGACCAAAGGAGAAATTCTCCAAGACATATTATCTTTCAGTCTCTAAACATTGAAGCTAGGGAGAAACAACACATTACATATAAAGGTAACCCCATCAGAATTACTTTACCCTTCTCAGTGGAAACCCTGAAAGCCAGAAAGGCCTGGAATGGAACACTGAAAAGTCTAAGAACCTGTGATTTCCAAACCCAACTACTCTACCCAGCAAGAGTATCACTCATAATAGATGGTGAAAGAAAAAACTTTCCACAATAAAAGTCAGGTTTACAACTACATGAACACAAAGCCAAACCTGCAGAGAGTACCTCAGGGAATTCTCCACACAGAAGAGTCAAATAACCATCCTCAAGGGCCTACAAGAAGCAGATCACAATAACCCAATTCAAATAAGGCACAAAAAACTACAAAGTCCTAGAAAACACTAAACCACATAAACCACCACAATATGTCAGTGATTAAATCAAACCCTAAACATTACCCTAAACATTAATTACCTTAAACATTAATGGCCTTAATTCACCCATCAAGAGACATAAGATAACAGGGTAGTTCAGAAGATTAGACCCCTCAATCTGCTCTCTCCAAAAATCCCATCTCACCACTAAAGACAACCACCTCCTCAGGGAGAATTTCCCTCACCAGAGACATGGAAGACTATGTCCACATTATTTTTGAAGGGCTTGCTTCCCCAGGCAGCCCACTTAAAAAACACATGACACTTTCAGTCCAATTGTTTCTTGTAGAGCCAACATGATACAAGCATTATTTCCACCTAACATTTAGGATAATTTCCAAGTCAAATCTCTTTACAAAGTGTGGTCATATCTCCCAGGCAACTGGAGTTTCTATTCCTTTTCACATGCAAAGTCTGACAAAGCCCCACTCCCTCTTTTCCCCTAAACCCTTTGGTATCTCCTAAAGAAGCCCTTTATGTTTGAGGTGAGGGAACAATATCCCTCTCTGAAGGTTGAAATAGGACAAGGTTTCCTCAAAATAGTGGCTGTAAGAACTGTACTGCGTTCTCTCAGCTCTTATAGTGGCTCAAGGTGAATGAATGGTCAGGTAAGGGTAATGGGATCAGTACTTCATGTGTCCAGTTGGTGAATTCCTGCCTTCACTGTGTAATGTGGGAGTAACAAAGTGTTCTCACAGAAGATGCCTAATTTTAACTTCTTGCTCACTAACCATTCCTCAGTGCTTAGAACGGGGTTTAAATGATACCACGACGGTGTTAAACACAGAGGTACTTCATTCTTTATAGACTAAGAAGAAAATATTTTATACCTTCTGCTATTAAAAATGACAATTTCCCTGCAGAGCTTTTAAAAATACACAGGGGACAAAATGACATTTTAGTTACAACACTTCTAAATACTATATATGCTGTGTTTCTTCTTAATGATTGCACATATTTTTCCTCTTTGGCAATTTCTAGGAGATCATTTAAGCAGTCTACATGTGACATTTTGCACTGTAAGGATTTATAAAGCACTAAAGGCAGCAGCTGAACAGCAGTCCCCACTAACGGTTGTTGGTTGTTGTGGTTTGAATGTAAAATGCCCCTCATAAGCTCATGTATTGGAACAGTTGGTCCCTATCTGGTAGTACTATTTTGAAAGATTATGGAAACCTTTGGGGGCTAGAGCCTTGCTAGAGAAAGTGGATCACTGGGAGGATGCCATTGAGGTTTTGTAGCCCCAGTTCGCTTCCTGTTCAACCTCTGCTTTTTGACAGTACTGTGACCAGCTCTCTTCCATAGTTGTGTCGTCCATACCACGACAGAATATTACCAACAAATACAAACTGAAGTAAACCCTTTGCTTTCCTCTCTGACCTTCTTGTCAAGTATTTGTTCACAGCAATGAGAAAGTAACTCATGTATTGGTTCATTGGTTTTTGTCAAAGTAAGCAAATACAAACTCCATGACTATATATTTAGTATTCACTTTCCAAAGTCATGAGCAACAGAAATGCTGCTTTACTCTTCAGACAACGATTTGCAATTGCAAGTCACTGCTGACACGGTGACAAGCAAGTTGGATTTCAAAGAGAGAACAATTCTGATTTTTTTTTCTTTTTGCTGCATATGCTCCTATTGAACTTCAAGGGTATTTTTAGCATCAGAATCCAAATAGTGCTTCATTTCCCTAAGCACATTAGCCAGTTAGATTTCCATTCTTCACTTCTCCTCCAGAAAAAAAAAAAAAAGAAAACCACAGAATAAGAATCTAAAAGCTATGGAAAAATTCAAGTAAGAAGGAAATCTGTAAAACTTGTTCATACTTCTTGCCGTGTACTCCTTTGAATACGAGCAGAGACAACTATGGAGCCGTGGTAATCTTGTAATGTAACCTTGTCAACACAGCACTATGATGGGTTTTGAGAAAATAATCTTTGTTTAAAAATAGATATATAAGTGTAATGGTATGAATTAGGTGTCCTTCACAAACTCATGTGATTTAAGTGCTCAGTAACCAGCTGATGGCAATTTGGGAGGTGAAGCCTTGCTGGAAGTGCACTGTCGAGGGCAGGCTAAGTGGCATTATAACCAGCCCACACAGTAGCACATGCATCTGTAGTTCCAAAGCACCAGCCAAAATGGGAGGTAAGGTAGGAGAGTCCCAAAGCTCAATGGAGCCACCTAATCTGGCCTTGCCAGTGGCAACAACAAGAGAATCCTGTCTCAAACTAGATTAAAAAATTAAATATCGGGCTGGAGAGATGGCTTAGCGGTTAAGCGCTTGCCTGTGAAGCCTAAGGACCCCGGTTCGAGGCTCGGTTCCCCAGGTCCCACGTTAGCCAGATGCACAAGGGGGCGCACGCATCTGGAGTTCATTTGCAGAGGCTGGAGGCCCTGGCGTGCCCATTCTCTCTCTCTCCCTCTATCTGTCTTTCTCTCTGTGTCTGTCGCTCTCAAATAAATAAATAAAAATTTTTTTTAAAAAATTAAATATGACCTAGACTATATTCTTAAGTCCCTTCCTTTAATTAAAGGGATGAACTCTGAATTTCATATGAAACTTTAACTGAAGTTATAATGTAAAGGCTGTAAACAGTCTTGTAAAACTTGTTCATTAGTAGCCAATGTTATACTGTTTCTGAAAATAGAATATTAATATCTGAATTACTCTCTTGTTTAAGCTCTTTGTAAAACAGAATTGAGGGAATTTCTCCTTAAAGGGACTTTCCATTTGTATGTTTATATTTAGTTAAATCTTCTGAAAACACGTTTGAAGAAATTACTTATTCTTAGTAAGTGTGGATACCTCATGTCCATATAACATAACACTTTCATAAATATTATATTTTAGCACCATATTTCAATGTGAAACTTGTAGCCACAATTGCATGAAACCTCCAGAATCCTCCAGAAGAACTTTTGGCAGCTGTTGCTCAAGGAAAATTGTAAGGAAATTTATAGAATAAAATTACATCAAGAAATATATAAAATTATACATGAACTGAGAAATGAACTATCAGGATGCTTTAACCCAGCTAAAAATCCATTAGTTAATCCTGTAAATGAGTTCTCATGGATAATATATAAACATAGTAGTAGTTATGAAAAAAATAGGGCCACAATTGTACTGAGATTAAAATGCCCTTATTATATAGTGAATACCTAATACAACATTCTCTGAACATACACCTTTCCAATGTTATCTGACCTATAGTGAAAACACACACACACACACACACACACACACACACCTTCCAAAGAAGCTTTCTCCCTTGTTATAAAGAAGGTTATACCATCACTGGTACATTAGAGTGAAAGTGGAAGAAATATCAGGGTAGCTAAATACAAATTGGGTATGTCAGTGATAGATTCCAACCATCATCTAATACACATTTATCACTGGCTAAAGGCCCTAGTTGATTTTCCAAGAATCTTAACTCATAAAAGCTTCAACAGATAATCTGTTATGATTATATTAGTTCAACTTTTACTGTGACTATTTTTTATTGTTACATGGATAATGCTGTTCTTTTATTGAGATAAAAGTAAAGCAAGCAGAGAGTATTATAGACAAAAATGCCAACTGAATGAGAGCAAAATCGTTGGCTAGATGAAAAAGCATTACCTGTCACAATCACGAAGACATGATTAAGTACCAAGACTCCCACTCCTCCATTAACTGAGTCCCAATATGAGTATAGAAAGATTATAGGTGTCAGGAGTTTCTAAGTCAATATGTCAAGTGAGTTAGTCTTAAAGTATCTAGAGACTATTTTATAATTATCAAAAGCCTTCATAAAAGTCCCTCCCCAAATTCCTTCACTAAATGCTGAGCTAGTGCAGTTTACACAGAAACTGGCCCCAGTGGACATGAAGCTTACTCTGCTTACTGAAGTGTGGAGGGAAATATCACTTCTATGTAATTTAAATCAAAGTCTGAGCATCTTGTGGCAGGAAATTCAATCTCATGCATTTGAGAGGCTACAGTAGTAATAGTTATAACTCTACCATGAACAGAGATATTTCACATCACTTCTTTGCTTAAACTGTGCCATCACAATTTATGGCTGAGTATAACACTAGCTCTTATTATTTAATGAATTAATAAACACATAAATGAGCATATCCTCATTAAATCTTATTTTGATAAGATAAATTTCCATATGTAACCCCACTAAACTGATGGGGATCACTTGAAAAGAAACCAGAAGCATCATTCTCATAGCTCAGGCTGAATTTTTTCCTTACTTTGGGGAAATTCATTTTCCATGAACCATTCTCAAAAGAATGCTCTACACCAAGATAAGAACCATCATCTCTTTTAGCAAGTATAAGAGTTTACCAAAGGTGGAAAGCACTCTTCCAGAATCTTCTACCTCTTACACAGAAAATCTTCCAGTGTCAGGATAACAAGGAAGCTGCAAAGCCATTTGGCAGTGGAGAAACACTATGGGGATTAGAATTACATCCTGCTACATCCAGCATTCATAGAATAACCTGTTTGCCTTCTCAATACATTTACATAAATGTGTCATCTTCTTAGATCAGCGCACATTCTGTTCTTCCTTCCTGAAATTTCTAATAGTTATCTGGTATCAGTAACTTGTACTGTACTTTCCCCCCAAAACAAACTCTGACATTTTATCATGAATTTTCAGATGAGGATGAAAATATATTCCTCAGTACATTTTTGAAATTATACAAAGAACATGTGAATATCATATATTTCTGCACAGTCACAAAATATACACTTAATAACTAGTCATTCACTGACTCAGAAATACTTCTGAGTACTGATGTGCAAATAAATGGCTGTGAGCTCCAGCTTGCTACCTACATGCATCAGGCTGTCTTCAAAGTACTGGGAACACAGTAATGGTCAGAGTGGGAAGGCTGATTCTGTCTTGGAACTTAAATGCTACTGCAGGATATAAGTAACAAAATGCAAAGTGTATAACTAAGACATTCCAAAAATATCCGCAATGAAAATTGTAAGTTGTATCGCAGCATATCTCAAATGTTAACATGGACTAGAGTCCCCTAGTCCACAGCCCAGCAGCTTTCTTGTCACTGGGCACTGGCAGATGCTATCGAGGCAGCAGGTAACAGAAAGGCAATGTTAGAAATACATTCCCTGGTTCCAGCCTCAATTTTCTGTCATGTGTTTTACATTCTAATAAAATAACCTGTGATTCATTTATATGTAAATTTGAAAAGAGCTTTAATAGGCAAGTACACAATTTTCCGGAAGCAGGTGATCAATATTTATTCATGTATTTGCTATGTGCAAGCTGATGGTATACTGTATTTGCAAGTTGATCAATGAAGATACTGAAGAATGTTGAGGAGCTTTGTTTAGACTATAGACTTATACCAGGGGCAAAGACAGGTATTTTTAATTTAATTTAACTTTTTATTTTTTATTTTTATTTTTTAAAGGTAGGATGTCCAGGCTGACCTGGAATTCACTATGTAGTCTCAGGCCAACCTTGAAACTCACAGTGACCCTCCTACCTCTGCCTCCCGAGTGCTGGGATTAAAGGCGTGCACCACCACACCTGGCAGGAAAGACAGTTTTTAATGATGGTATAAATAATATAAACAGGAGGCTGGAGAGATGGCTTATTGGTTAAGTGCTTGCCTGTGAAGCCTAAAGACCCCGGTTCGAGGCTCGATTCCCCAGGACCCACGTTAGCCAGATGCATAAGGGGGCGCACACACCTGGAGTTTGTTTGCAGTGGCTGGAAGCCCTGGCGTGCCCATTCTCTCTCTCTCTCTCTCTCTCTCTCTCTCTCTCTCTCCCTCTTTCTCTGTCACTCTCAAATAAATAAATAATAAATTAAAAAATTAAAAAATAATATAAACAGTTTTAAGGTGTACAGTAATTACCACACAAAAGAAGCAAAATCTCAGGATAGTAATGACCTTATGCCTTAAAATCCTTAGCTTCTTCAGCTGATCTTGCTCTGTGATAGGTCAATGCTGGGCTGCAGAATAGGCCAGGAGATGGTGGAAGTTGCACGTGCAACCTTGCATGCTTGCATCACCTTGTGTGCCTGCCTTTACATTGGACAAAGATATTCAGACATAGGTCCTTTGGCTTCACAGTCAAATACCTTAACAGCTAATTCATCTCTCCAGCCCTTAGTTACTTTTACTAACATCAGTTGCCTTATCTGTAAAATGGGTCTCACATTAACCAGTAGGTATTTACTATTTTAGACATCTAAACTCATTTTGACATCTTTCTATCATTTTCATACTGACTATTTAGGGCAGGTGTGTGTTGACATCTCTTGATAGATGAGGCACTGAGGCTTAGAGTGGTTGATTGTCTTAGTCAAGGACATGTAAACCCTGGACTAAAGAGCTTGAATTTGACACCAGGTGTAGACAGCAAGCAGCCTCAAATAATGTCTCTTACTTTCAGTTCATGCTGCCTCAGTGAACTGTTACCCTAGTGATTCTTCATTACCAGTTGCATTTTTCTTTCAACCACCTCTCCAGCATCCTCTGTAAACATGAAAGCAGACTGTAAAAAAAAAAAACAGACCTTGATGTTAAATCTCCAGATTTCAGTCCTCCAGAAAAATAAGTGTGGGTCAGAATAATACTGCCATCTCAGGGAGAGAGAGAAGCGCCTTTACACATATAGGCTCAAGAGAACATAAAGTAATTTCTAAACATAAAAATCAAAAATCCAGTGTCATCTGAAATTTTCCTATTTTAGATACTTAAGAATTGTATTAGCAAGGGTAGTTAATAAAGATTTCTGGACTTCATCTCTGGTGGTTTTGATTTTGAGAAAATGCTTTAAAAATAGGCTTCCTGTCAGGGTGAACTATGGGCCATGGTATTGGCTATAATAGAAACAAAAACAAGGCACAATGAGAGGAGAAGACGAAGTGAGAAGAGATGGAAGGAAGACACTGAAAGCAAGATAAGAAGGAATGGAAGCACAACTTCAGGGCACAAAGAGAGGTAAAGAGGTGACCAGTCATACTTGAATCTGATGTAAGTAGCCCTGTGTGTCAAGGATATAGTTCTTACATCCCTTAAGTTGTAATATGAAAGTGCTGCTGAACCGCTGAGTTTCCATAGACCACACCTGTTTATATAACCACACCATCCTAGAAAGCAGAAAAATTAGTATGTTTTTAGAAAGATTCATCCTTAACACTACTTCAGTGACACAGTTATGTAGCCAATAGACCCACTCCAGCAGCTTCCATGTACATGACTACAGACTTCAAGAAGGTAGAAAAATTATAATGCAATTCAGCATAAATATATTTTTAACATCAGCTCATATGAATAAACTTTCATCTCTATTCTCCAGAGCTTCAGAAATCCAGACTTTCAGGCTTAGGATTCTGGATGGGTGAATTTTGCTAAAGCGTCAACAACACATAACATAAACTCTGGGGTATATACAACACATAATCACGGCACTGACAGTAGATTTGCCTAGGAGCTCAAAGTCTTTGTAGGAGTACCTCTTTTCCAAAATAGTTAGCTTTTCCCATAGGACCAAATACCTGCATGCAGCAAGCTAAAGCTTTCTAAAGGATCTGAGAGATGTGGGTTGGCGTCCAGGGCCTGGAGGGGAAGCAGTAGACATGAGGTATTCATTTTACTAAGCCTTGTGAGGGTAACCTGCTGGCAGCTGCTGCTTGCTACACCTGCCCACAGGTGAGAAGACTGTGACAGAGGTATTGTGAGAGACTAAGGGCACTTGAAATTGATACGTGAAACACCTCAGAGAACTCAGTGTCTTGTTTCCTTCCTATTTTGCTTCGGATGCTCTCAGGCTGTGAGGCATAAAGCAGCACGTTCCTTGAAGATTAAGCCCTCTTTTCAAGGTTTTCCTCTGAGGGTTTTCTGAGTTCAGTCTACCTGAAGACATCAGAAAGCTCTGGAGAGGGGAGAATTGGGAATTAGTACTAGTCACGCCTTAGTCACACCTAGGTATACACTTTTACCTTAATGGCCCCATTAAAAACACTCTAGTAAACTCAGAAAGTTTGATAAATTTGGTGGTTTTCATAAAATATAACCAACCATATATTTTATGCCATTCATGGGTTTCAACTGCTAAATACAGCGTTTAAAAAATGAAATGAAGGGCACTTATACACCTTATTGTGTGTTAAGTATCGATCTAAACATTCATGGAAACCATCTAAATCCTCACAAACTGATCATTCTTAGTTTCATTTTACAGTCAGGAAATGGAAAAAACACATATTGATTGTCTTACGGGTGGAGATGGTATGACCCTGAGCGAGCCTTCTAGCCAGCACATCACAGAGTCCTGTCGCCGCAGTAGCATGCAAGGGTCACATAGAATTCAACCAGCAGCACTCACTTTCAGTCTTGATAGTGAAATATTCTGCACTACCAACACTTCCACATTTGTAGGATGATACGCATCTCATATTAATGGGAGTTGAATAGAAAAAAATGCATGATCACAATAACTGTTACATAGATTAGTTGGATGAGTTTTACTTCAGATAATTAAAAATGTGTGTAAAGGTGTTGAGAATCATAATGCATTAAGATTGATGTAAAACATCAATTAACAGACAGGAGACACATAAAAAGAAGTAAAAATAAACAGAGTGAGAAGGAAATCAAAGAAAGGAAATTAGAGCCAGTTATCTAAGCAGAATTGGTGATGGAGTATCCCACAGAGTATTGAATTCAGAAGCTAGAGATGTCAGGATGCTTACAGATTGATCTCAGCATTGGGGAAGCACTTCCACACAAAGTGGAAAGAAATGAATGATAGCTCAGCTTGTGACGCAGCAGTCAGCACAAGTAGGAGGCCACCCAGAACAATCCAAGTGCAGGGTTGTCAATATTCACTAACAAATGAGTCACACAGCACATTTTCCTCAGGTCGTTACACAAAAATATCTGTAACGCAATATGGCATCAGCTCCCGCAGCTCCTCACATGCAGGCCAAATACGCCAAGTCCATCTTATCCCTCTCATGTGCTGACTTCAGGCCAAGAGGAGAGCATGCGAACCTTCCTCTGAGCCAGGACATGGCCTCTGGGTACTGCCTACTCACATTTACATCTTGAGTCCCTCAAAGCTCATGCTACAGTGCACTCTATATGAACATAGGGTCTTCCTACCTCCCATCAGATGTGCTTTCTTTAGCTTGTGCACCTAATTGCATTTCACTTCTCCCACATGACCCAGTATGTACTTGTGCCCTACTCCACTGAATGCTTTCAAATATTCAAAGCAGGGATCTATGTCAAGGCAGGTTGGCAAATACAGGAGAAGGTTAGTGAAAGGAAAGCACATTTTCATTTATATGTGTGAAGTTCGAAGTAGGTTGTGCAAATATAGAACTCAGTAAATTCTGTTTATTGAAAACAGGGCTTATGGGTCGAGTGATCACACATATCAGTTGGTCCAGGAAGATCTCATTTTCATAATTCCCTTATTATCTCTCAAGTGTCTTAATTACAACAAAATGTTAGTTAGCTGTAGGAAATAAGTTATGTATAGGTGAGAGAAAAATTACATGGTTGGAAAGAGCAAATTATTCCTGAAAAGTCATATAGCATAGGAGAGCTAAGATTTCTCTGCATGAGAAGTACATGGGCCCAGGCCCACAGAAGTCAGTTCTTTTTATAACACATGTCCTCAGTGAACAGAACAGTTTGTTGAGGCATCTTTTTTATCATTAATAATTAGAACATTTTTGAACCATTTTTCTTTTCTTTTTTTTTTTTTGAATTTTTTTGATGTACGGTCTCACCCTAGCCCAGGCTGACCTGGAATTCACTATGGAGTCTCAGGGGTGGCCTCGAACTCACAGCGATCCTCCTACCTCTGCCTCCCAAGTGCTGGGATTAAAGGTGTGCACCACCACGCCCAGCTGAACTATTTTTCTTTATAAAATATTTATTTATTTCCAAACACAGAGAAAAAGAGGGGGTGGGGAAACAGAGAATGGGCCTACTAGAGCCTCTAGCCACTGCAAATAAACTCTAGATGCATGCACCACTTTGTGCATCTGGCTTTACGTAGTTCTGGGGAATCAAATCAGAGCCATCAAGCATTGCAAGCTAGTGCCTTAACGCCTAACCCACCTGCCCAGCCCTAAATAATTATTCTTACAATTACTGTATAAATTCTCCTAATAAAGCCATATGATATTGTGTGCTGTCCCCATCATTACTGAACTACCTATACCAATTCTTAAAACTTCAGAATTTCTAAGATATTTTTGTGGTTACAGCAAATGGAAATTTTTTGATATCTTTTCAAATAATTTGCTGTCAATGTACAGAAATGCTATTCACTTGTATATATATTAGTTTTATATACTGCTACTTAAATGAAGCCGTTTATTAGTTCTAAAATTTTTTTCTCAATTTTTATTAACATTTTCCATGATTATAAAAAGTATCCCATGGTAATAACCCCCCCCACTTTCCCATTTGAAATTCCATTCTCCATCATATCCCCTCCTCATCTCAATCAGTCTCTCTTTTATTTTGATGTCATGATCTTTTCCTCCTCTTATGATGGTCTTGTGTAGGTAGTGTCAGGCACTATGAGGTCATGGATAATGGGTGCAATAGTTCTACAAATTTTTGATGGAGTATTTAGATTTTTCTCTACACTTATAACTTATTTATTGATTAAGTTAGGCTAATTGCTGTAGACAGAACTTCAAGTATCACACTGAACAGTAGTTGTTAATGTGAGCATCCTTGACTCAATCCTGATCTTAAAAGAATACCTTCCAACTCTTCGCTATTGAATATGATGGGGTGCGTTGAGCTGTAGACTTGTCATTTATGGCCATTAACTTGTTTAGATAGAATCTGTATAATTTGTGGGGAAGTTTTATTATGAAAAAATCTTGAATTCTTTGGAATATATATTTTTCTTTTTAGTTAATTATTTATTTGTTGGGGTGAGATGAGAAAGAGGGAAAGAGGCAGAAAAAAGAGAATGGATGTGCCAGGGTCTCCAACCACTACAAACGAGCTCCCGATGCATTTGCCACCATGTGCAACTTACATGGGTATTAAGAAATGAACCTCAGTCTTTAGGCTTCTTAAGCAAGTGCATTAACCACTAAGCAATCTCACCATCTCCCTTTTCTTCTTTTATGGAGATGATCATTTAATTATTTTCTAAGTTATGTTAATGAAGTATATAATGTTTATTTATATTAATGTGTCTAAGCATTCTTGCATTTAAGGAATAAATTCCACTTTTTATGGTCTTTTTCTTGTATTAATGAAAGCTAGAGATAAAGAGAGTGAGAGAATGAGTATACCATGCTCTTTGTTGGCAGTATAATCCCCTCCCAAAAATATCTCCCCTAGAAGTAATCAGTCTCTCAATGAAACCTATACTAGAATTTTTCTTTTAAAATCTTACTTTGACAAATTCAGATAATATTTCAGGGTTTCTTCTTTTATCCTTTTATTATCCCAACACAACTGCTTGTTGCAGTAAAAAGTTTCAAATTAAAGATTAATGAAAATAATAGGTCCTTTGGGAAATACTGTGTGGTAATGGAGTACTTTAAAAATCTAAGGCAGCTCCCAAGACCTCATCACTGAAGGAGACCTAAAATGAACCCAACATGGCTCAGGGAAGTTTGTGGAAGAGGGGCAGAAAGAATGTCAGAGCAACACGCTGGGTCATGATACACAGAGACACTGCTTCCTACTCATAACTAATGGCTAACCCCACAATGCATGACCCACATTCCCCAACAAGGAGGGTCTTTGTGGAGGGGAGCAGTCAGGGAAGAGGCTAACGATGGTACCCAACTTGACTGTATTCACTGAGTATAAAACTAATAAAAAAATAAATAATTAAAATACGATAAAAATTTGATGCACTACACTGTAGTTGTTAAAAATATTGACAAATCAAAGAGTGGCTAGATGCTTATAATATACTGACTGTCACTACTCCTTCAGTTGCCAGCTACATGAATAGTCACCCTCAAAAGTGAAAAGTCTATGCTATAAATATGCAGAAACTCTTTACATTCTCAGATCTCTTAACTTTGTTCTTTAAATCAACTTAACAATTCTAATATTTTGATGAATGAATTCTAAATCAAAACTGTTGCATTCCACAATGCTATTTCCAGTTCAGGAAGGTACAAATAGTGGTTATACTTACAGCCATCAGAGTCACTTTATACAAAAAAAAAAAAAAAAAAAACTAGTTCATGTAGAGGCTATGTTGATTTTTTTCATATAGAGGCTATGTTTATTATTTTTTTTATGTTAGAGTGCTGAAAAGGGATCAACTCATTGAAACATCACTTTGAGTATCTTCTTCTGAGAAGCAGAGTACTGTGTTGCCATAAGATTCTCTGAGGACTTTCTGGAAAATATCTAAAGTATAGGACTGGAAGGGAATTGTTTAAAGGAACCTACACAATCAAAGATGTTTAAATGTATTTAAGTTTCGACTTTAAAATAAAGTATGCACACATGAATGCCCAGACACATATACCTATATATTATGACTTGAAAGTATTCTAATTTATCCATAACAAACTCAAGAACCTAAGCATTAAAAAAATAAAGCACCCAGAGATGGGTAGATGGCTTAGTGGTAAAGGCACTTCCCTGCAAAGCCAAATGACCCAGGTTCAATTCCCCAAGACCCACGTAAGCCAGATGCACAATGTGGTGCATGCATTTGGAGTTCATTTGCAATGGCTGGAGGCCCTGGCACCCCCATTCTCTCTCTCTCTCTCTCCCTTATCTCTAAAAGAAATAAATAAAATAGTTAAAAAGTCAAGCACCCCACTCAAAAATGGGGCAGGGATTTGAAAAGAGAGTTCCCCAAGGAAGAAATTCATATTGCCATTAAACACCCAAAAGATGTTTAATATCTATACTCATCAGAGATATAGATTAGCATGACCATTAGGTTCCATAACACTCCAGTCAGAATAGCAACCATCGGAAAAATAAAATGATAGCACATGCTGTCCAGATTTGGGTAACGAGGAGCCCTCATCCACTGCTGGTGGAAGTGCAATATTGCACAGACACGATGGAACTCAGTATGGAGACTCCGCAAAAGACTGAAAATAGAATTACCATCAGATACAGAGCCAGGCATAATGGCGGTTACCTTTAATCCCAGCACTAAAATTGCAGAGATAGGATTATCACCATGAGTTTGAGGCTACCCTGAGAATCCCAGGTCACCCTGGGCTACAGCGAGGTCCTACCTCAAAAAACCTAGAAAACAAACAAACAAACACTGCTAGGGCACTAGAGAGATGGATTAGCTTGCCTGATAAGCCTAAGGATTCCAGTTTGATTTCCCAGAACCCATGTAAGGCAGATGCACGAGGCTGTGCATACATCTGGAGTTTATTTGCAGTGGCTGGAGAATGGTATCCGAGCTTACATTATCCTCATTTTACAGATTGAGAAACTTAGACACAGAGACCCAATTATACTAAATGGCACAGCACAATTTAAACTCAGGTCTAGGTCAGTATCCTCAGTATCTGTGTAAAGCTACATATGTAATGGTGCACACGGCTGTAATCCTAAGGTACCTATGGCAATGGGAGGCAGAGTCAGGAGAAAAACAAAGCTAACAAGCCAGCAGGTCTCACCTCCCCAGCAGTAAAGTGAAAAGAAAGATTCTGTCTCCAAGTGAAGTTGAAGGAGAGAACCAGCAGTCAAGTTTGTTCTCTGGCCTCCATACCACATGGAACACACATGCCCAAACACACATGCACACATGATATGCACATATATTACATGCATACAATAATAATAACAACAACAATTTTTAAATTTCAAATATTTAAACTCAGAGAAAAGTTCCAAAATCTATGCTTGTAAAACATTATTTACAATGTTTCTTATTTATCTCTTGTAATTTTATGTGTAAGATATGGGTTTTAAAAAATATTTTATTTCTGTGAGAGAGGGAGACAGAGAGAAAGGGGCAGGGAGAGACAGAGAGAGAGAGAGAGAGAGAGAGAGAGAGAGGGAAAGAGAATAGGACTCTTGCAACTACAAATGAATTGTTAACAATTTGCATATCTGGCTGTATGTGGGTACTGGGGAATCAAACCCAGGCTGTCAGGCTTTGCAAGCAAGTGCCTTTAACCACTGGGACATATCTCCAGCCCCAGAAGACATGTTTTTATTTTTCCTATTTTGGTGGATGGAATGGAAAAACTGAGGCACAGATAATTTACATAATTTAATTAAGGTTATCTAACTTCAAGATGGGAAAAACTTTTCTTCTAAGGATCTGATAGTAAATATTTTCAGCTTTACACCCCATGGAGACTCTGTGACAACCACTCATTTTTGATGATATAGCACAGAATCATCCAAACATAATAACATACTCATTCTTTTCTTTCTTAAAATTTACTTAGAAATTAGTTTTAAAAATATTATTTTTTTAACCTTTTTAACAATGTACTGTCAATAGAACACATTTGAAACAACCACCTTGGCTTGTCTCCCTTGATAGAGTCTATGATCACTCGTGCTGATACTCTGTTCCCAAATGGTTGCCAGACTTTATATTTGCAACCACAATCTGAGGAAGTGCTTCTCAATCTTAAATGTGCATGGGCTTGCCTTCTGCTGTCCATGGTGAGGTGCTGAAAAGATCCTGCCCTTAAAGTATATTTTAACCAACAAAACGATCCCCTATTATATGGGGATAAAATTTATCTGATATGTATGTGGGGAAATTACACCTATAATCCCTGTTTTAGTACTTAAGGAACATTAGACTGAACCTCATATATAGATTTTTCCCAGATGCTAGATTTATACTACCGGACAACTAATTAATCAATCCTTTGATTTAAAATTGGAAGTCTTTCTGCTTCTACTGACAGCTTTAGGGCTCATGTCAGTGGCAGAGAAAGGTATAGGCAGAAAAAAGAATAAATCCAGGTCCTCTTTCTCACTGAACTTTTCTTAACAATATATATATTTTTCAAGGTAGGGTCTTGCTTGCTCTTGCCCAATCTGACTTGGAATTCACTATGTAATCTCAGAGTGGCCTTGAACTCACAGCAATCCTCCTATCTCTGCTTCCTGAGTGCTGGGATTAAATGTGTGTGCCACCATGCCTGTCTTAACAATATTTTATTGAGAGAATGAAACTTCTCCCTCTGATAAAAATGCATATAGACAACACTTGGAAACAATTCAATAGGCAATTTTTGTACAAGTATTGTAAGATTTGCTGGAAAGATGGGTCACTGGTTAGAAGCACATACTTCATAAGCATGAAGACCTATGAGAGACTAAGAGCTCAACTCTTCCAAATCCCACCTTAAAAAAATATCTATGTGTGGCCACAGCATATACATCTATAACCACAGTGGGAGTGGGTATAAGAGGCAGAGATCAGAGAATCACTGTGGCTTGCTGACCAAATTCTGCTTTGGCTGCCACAGGCACTTGTAAGATAGACAGAGACTGCAGGCATACATTCATACAGTACACATAACACATGATCATGTAAACACATGCACATGTATGTTTGCATGCGCACACATGCGTGCAAGCACATACATGTCTGCAAGCACACCCCAAAATATTCTAGTTTACCTCATCACCTCCTGATATTTCTGTTCATGAATCCATGTACTTTCTGGTAGAAATTATGAACTTTTAAAGCCAACATTATCGGTGTCATTTTTTCCCTACAGATTTCTGGACATATCACGTGGCTCTTTTAACAGCCTCCCAGAAAGTAAAAAGACACACACTTTGTGTTAAAATAAAGCCTTTGTGGCTATCTTAGGAGTTTATTATTTTACATAACAAAAGGTTGCATTTAGATTTCTTTTAAACCTACAATCTAGTTCTCAGCACCCTAACATTTGTTTTATGTTTCTGAAGAAATCCTGAGATGCTTAATGTGAACATTTGCTGCCTAAACAAAACACATTATTCTCAGGCTTTTCAAGTGGTGTTTTCAAAGACACCAGGAGGAAGGCTGAGGTTGTGTGATGACTACCATTAGGATGCCGTGATATTCTTTGACCTTTCTTTAATCACCACTATCAGAAGCCAGTTAAGGTGTCCCGTGGTGGCAGCTGCTTATTTGTATTACGGCATTAAGTTCCATGTTGCCTCATGGCTGGAAGAACGCTGCAGGGATCAACATGAACTTCTCAACCAAAGTCAAGTTAACTCCTTCAAAGAAAATATTCTCTCAAAACTCCCTGTCAAACATTTCATGACAAATTTGGCTGGCAATGAGTCAAAAGGCAGATTACTGTAGGACCCAGGAGGATAAATGATGGCAAAATAATGTTTGTCATGCAGTTTGAGTATGGAGTTCATAGGAGCAAACAAATAAAATACCTCAACCAAACAAAAAGCTCAAATCTGGGATTAATAAGACTGTGTGCTAAATTTTATATATCTGTAGCATAGATCAGAAAACCCTAAGAGTTGAGGTATGGACTCCTTTGAGCGAATAGTGACACATTTCTTAGGAGACTGATGTTCAGATGACAAGCAAATATGACATGAACTTTAGGAAGAAGTAATAGTTGAGTAACAAAAATGATCAAATAGTGCAATTTAGTGGTGCAAGTCCCTTCCACAGTCTAAGCATGAGATAGTAAGAGGCTTGAATTTTTTTATACCTCTAGCAGTCAGATTTTTACATGTTTAAAGCATTTACACTCTAGAATAAAGACATTTAAGAGATGTAATAGGTTATTTATTCTTCCTACCATTTATAATCTACATGTCTTTACTCTTTGAGGTATAATTTCTCCCTTCCCCTCAGTTACATGCTTCCAGGATCCAGACTACACAACCTCTCAGGGTATGACATGGCATTCAGACCTGAAATCCAGAGGTTGTTTTCCTTTTCTGTAAGTTACTAGTTCAGGTACGAGAAAGTAACTTAAGCAGACGCAGCAATAGATGGAAAAATGCATACTGCTTTTTCTTTGAAAGAGATTCTTCATTCCCAATGTTCCTAAAACTCAAGAATAAAGACACAGAAGCTACTGCTGTCATTCTGCTAAAACATGAGGGCTGAGGGTGAAGTGGGAAAGACAGGTATGACAAGAAATGAAAAGAAATGCCATCTCCATATTCTTTAGGCTAGAATCTAGTGAATTACTAAAATTGGGGTATTCTAGCCTCAATGAGCCAATGTATCCCTGTGTAATTTTGATTACCTGTTTGTCTTGGGCTTGTTTTTCTTATACCATTATCAATTTAGTTTATTTTTTTTTCTTTATTTTTATTTATTTATTTGAGAGAGAGAGAGAGTGCGAGGAAGAATGGGTGCGCCAGGCCTTCCAGCTACTGCAAATGAACTCCAGACGCATGCGCCCCCTTGTGCATCTGGCTAATGTGGGTCCTGGGGCATCAAGCCTTGAACCGGGATTCTTAGGCTTCACAGACAAGCACTTAATTGCTAAGCTATCTCTCCAACACAACTTAGTTTATTTTTAAACTTTAATTTATATATTCATTAAAATGACAGAGTAACATTTTTGATATGCTATTTTAATTTTTAAAATATTCTTAACTTATGAAAGAGAGAGTATTTGTGCACCAGGGCCTCCTGCCACTGTAAACTTATTCCAAATTCATGTGTCAATTTGTGCATCTGTCTTTACATAGGCACTGGGGAATGAAACTTGGGCTGCCAGCATTAGCTAGCAGCCACCTTTAACCTCTGAACCATTTATTCAGCGCTTCACATGTTATTTGAATATTTTCATTTAGAATTCATGAAAGTTTTCTCATAGTTAAAAATTAGGTCAACAGATTATTTTGCATGTTTCATAATCACAGCTTAATTATTCCCCTCTGAGGTAAAGGATTATGTACCATGTTACATTATATTTTTAACTGCATGATATTTTTGTTAATTTACTGGCTCATCTTTCACTTGTGAATAGAAAAGACAAGTAAATTTAAATTGGGAGGGGACAATTAAAGCCTAATATTATTCAAGATATCACTGTTATATATGTATGACATTTTGATACTTTTGGATAAATATATCCTCATTAATATATTTCTCCTGCATTTTCTGAATTGGGACATGAAGAAATATTCAAACACCAACAAAATAACTGTCCATTTTTTAAAATAGCATAGTCATGGGAAATAAGCTAAAAATAATAGTTTGTAGAATACTAAGGAAATATAAGAATATGCCAGGTACGTTTCTGAATTGGTTCATAAACCAGTAAAACAGACAGTAAGTGTAAAACTAGTGAAATTTTAAGTGTATGAGTAGGGAATGGGGATATTTCTCAGTGATTAAAGTCCTTGCCTACAAAGCCTAACCACGTGGGTTTGATTCCCCTGTAACCATATAAGGCTAGATACTTTTTGCTTGCAGTGACTAGAGGTCCTGTCATGCCTGTTAGTTCTCTCTCTCTCCTTACATAAAGAAATATATAAGTAAAAACAAAGTCTATGACTTATTTAATAAAATCTCATTTATGTCAACTCCTGTGTTGCAATTATCCAAATATAATAATTGAGGATATTTACATTATGTAAGCTGAGCCAAAACATATATGATGATGATATTTTTGTAATATTCCTCTAAGTATAAACTTATCTCAAAATAAATAGTTAGGACCAGAGAACTTTCTTCTTCAAAGTTGACCCAATACTCCAATGGTGTTGTTCCTTCATTTGGCTTCAGAGTGAAACTTGTAGAAATTTTTTGAGAAAAAAAAATTAGAAATAACACACACAGGGCTGGAGAGCCTGAGGACCCATGTTTGGCTCTCCAGGTCCCACATAAGCCAGACACAGGAGGTGACACAAGTGCGCAAGGTCGCGCATGCTCACAGTGGCCCATGTGCTGGCAGTTTGGTTACAGTGGCTGAGGCCCTGTGACAATCCTCTGCTCTCTCGCGCGCTCTTGCTCTTATTCTCACTTTTGGTCTTGCTTTCACTCTCATGCTCCCTCTCGTAAATAAATGAGGGACAGTCTGTTTCTTGCCTCAATTTTTTTTAATAACAAACAGTTTATCATTATGTTAATATTAGAACCATTAACTAATTCAATCCTGGGAACAATCTAGCATTTGATCCCTGAGATCAAATAATCAAATAATCCCTGAGATCAAATAAAAAATACTAAGCTACCAGTTCTATGGTTGACAAGTGACCTGGTCTGCTATTTTGCATACAACAGGACATAGAGACTAATGTGAAAGTTCTTGAATAAGTCCTGCCAGTGTCAGAAGTGAAGAAAATGAAGTCAGAGAGGCACACTGATATCAGAGAACCAGTCTTCTCTGCCTGGCTGAGGAGCCCAGGCTGGAGTCTGTGAGCCATGGGCTGGTTCGTAAGATACTGAGCAGAGTGGTGAGATATTCCCTAATCCATTATTAGAGAAGTTACCTTTTCAAATCAATCATCACTGGCTATTAGTCGTAAATATAAAATCCCTGCTTATGTACTAGATTTTATTTCCTTTTCCTCACTCAAGTCAGTGTTCTGCATTTCCTTCCTCCCTTTACCATTATCTATCTTCCCTTGTCGACTGGGCCATTCCCCTCAGCAGGAAAACATGCTGCATTGCTCTCACAAATGCTGTGCTCCTACATCCTCAGGCAGCTACCATTTGGTTCCTGTGGCTCCTTCACCACAAAGCCTTTGGGGAGTGGAGATGTATGGAAATGGAACTCATATTCACTGCCTTCAGTTCCTTTCTATTCTCTCTTCAATTCCACACTCCTATCGTGAAACCAAAACTGCTCTTATCAAAGTCACTACTGACCTCCAAATGGCAAAGTAATGGGTACTAAGTCCTGGAGTTACAGGTCTCATTTGAAGCAGATGACGTTTTATCATCCCCTATTCTTTCACACCTTCACTTCCAAAATATTACTCAGTTGTCCAACTGTCTTCCCACATACCTCACTGATCACTTCATCTCCGTGTTTTCTGATACATCAGTATCTTTGCCTAACCCATCAGTGTTAGATTATCGGGGTGATCCTTGGTTATCATCTTCTATCTCTTTTTTTAAATAGCATACAAAGGAGTGCATTTAATTAAGGCATTTTCATACATATCTGTCTATATACTTTGTTTTTTTAAAATTTTTTTATTTGTTTATTTGAGAGCAACAGACACAAAGAGAAAGACAGATAGAGGGAGAGAGAGAGAATGGGCGCGCCAGGGCTTCCAGCCTCTGCAAACGAACTCCAGATGCGTGCGCCCCCTTGTGCATCTGGCTAACGTGGGACCTGGGGAACCGAGCCTCGAACCGGGGTCCTTAGGCTTCACAGGCAAGCGCTTAACCGCTAAGCCATCTCTCCAGCCCTATATACTTTGTTTTTATTCATCTTCCTTTCCTCCTCTGCCTGAAACCCCTCTTGCTGGTCCCATTCTCTCCCTAAATACTCCCCCATTCTGCTTTCATGTCACATGCATTTCATCACTCATTTTTTTCCATTCTCACCTCTATCTTATGATCTATTCCTCCCTTCTCATGGACCCTGTTGACTTTCATGACCTACACATACATGTATATAATACACACACACATATGTAATTAAATCCAGTGTCCAAACATGGGAAACCACTGATGTTTTTATTTCTCAAACTATGCTCATTTCAGTTAATGTGATGATCTCCTCTTTGACACATTTTCCTGATAATTTCATGTTGCCATTTTCTTTATGGCTGAATAAACATGCATTGCAGGTATGTGGTACATTTTTTTGAGGCAAGCCTAATAGACTGGACTTTTTTATGTGTGTGTGTGTGTGAGAGAGAGAGAGAGAGAGACAGAGAGAGAGAGAGAGAGACAGAGATAGATAGAGAGAGAGTCAGAGAGAGAGAGAGAGAGAGAGGGAGGGAGAGAGACATGACATGCCAGGGCCTCCAGCCACTGCAATCAAACTCCAGACACGTGCACCCCCTTGCGTGCATGTGTGACCTTCTGCGCTTGTGTCACTGTGTGTCTGGCATAAATGGGATCTGGAGAGAGCCAAACCTGATTCCTTAGGCTTCTCAGGCAAGTTCCTTAATTTTTATTCACTCATCTGTTCATGGATATGTAGATTGATGCCATTTCTTACCTATAGTGAGAGTACAGCAATAAAAAGGCATGTGAAGGCCTACACCTATTAAATCCTCTCTCTAAAAAAAAAAAAAAAAAAAAAAAAAAAAACAAGGGCTATTTATCTGGTGTTAACTCTACTCCCGGTTGGAGAATCTGCTTCTCGTTTTCAGACAGACACATATCCTAAGGAGACAACCACCCCATCATACCTCAAAAGGGCCCCAGCTGAAACTAAGAATACCTGGCGAAATAAGCAAGGGTGAACCTGGTACCAGCACAAGGGTGAAGGAGATCGATACAGAGAATAATCAACTCCTACCAAATCAGATATCCAGAGATAGAGTGGCTCCCAAGACCTTATCACTGAAGCAGATCTAAAATGAACACAAGGCTCAAGGAAATTTGCAGAAGAGGGGGTGAAAAGAATGTCAGAGCCACATGTTGGGTCATGATACACAGAGGAATTTCTCCCTACCTATAACTGAGGGCCAACCCCGCAATGCATAACCCATATACCTCAACAAGGAGGGGTCAGGGGAGGCGGGGACAGGGAGGAGGCTTACAACAGTACCAACTTGACTGTATTCACTGAGTACAAAATTAATTTTAGAACAACACTAAAAAAAGGCATGTGAAAATATCTTGGGGGCACACTGACTTCTTGGGGTATGTGCCTAAAAGTAATTTAATTGAGATGTAAGGTAATTAGTTCTATTTTTAGTTTTCTAAGAAAGGTCTACACTAACTTCTATGAGGTCTGTACAAGTTTGCAATACCATCAACAGTGAATAAGTGTTTCCCTTTCCCCACATCCTTGCCAGCATTTATTACTTATTTTCTAGATGTTCATTATAAATATGATGAGCTAGAATATCAAAAGAGTTTTAAACCGAGCGTGGTGGCACACGTCTTTAATCCCAGCACTCGGGAGGCAGAGGTAGGAGGATCACTGTGAGTTTGAGGCCACCCTGAGACTCCATAGCGAATTCCAGGTCAGCCTGGACTAGAGTGAGACCCTGCCTCAAAAAGAAAAAAAAAAAGAGTTTTAATTTGTACTTCTATGATGGCTAAGGATGTGTGCCAATTTGCAAATATTTATTAACCATTTCTTCTTCCTCTTTTGAGAATATTCTATTCAATTCATTAAAACATTTATTGATTGATTTTTGGTGTTTAATTTTTGTAGCTTTTTATAGGTCTCTGATATGAAGTTGGCCAATATTTTTTTGTTCTTATTCTGTAAGCTGTTGCTTACCTCTGGCGACATTTTCCCCTTACTGTGCAGAAGCTTTTAATTTCAGGAAATCTCATTTGTCAGTTCTAGTGGTGATGATCTGTGATGTCAGAGTCGTATGCATAGAGCCATTACCCTTGTCTATACCTTAAAGTGATTTTCCTATGTTTTCCATTAGCAGTTTCAAACTTTTAGGTCTTACATGAAGGTTCTGGATTCATTGTGAATTGATGTTTTTGTACACTAAGGGATAGGGATGGAGTTTCATTCTTGTACATGTGAATATTGAGTTTTCCACCATTTGTTGAAGAGGCTGCCCTTTTATGAAATATTTTTCACACATTTTCTGAAACTAGGGGCTGTAGCTGTGTGGGTTTATCTGTGAGTTCTCTATGTTATTGGGCTGCATGTCTGCTTTTGTGCTGACACTAAGCTATTTTGTTATTATGGCTCTGTAGCATAATTTGAAATGAGGTGTAGTCACCACTACAGAACTGCTCTTTCTCTTTAGGAGTGCTTTGGCAATTTATGGTCCTTTGGATAGCATATTAATTTTAAGAAATTTTTTTTCAAGTTCTATGAAAAATGTCATCAGAATTTTGGTGGAGATTGAAACTACACGTCACTTTTGGCAATACAGTCAGTTTCACAGAACCGATTCTACCAATTCTATGAGTATGGGAGTTCTTTCCATTTTCGAATGTTTCCTTCAATCCTTCATTGTATTAAAGCTTTCCTCCTAGAGGTCTTTTGCCTTATTTATTTATTCCTAGGTATTTTTTGAAGCTACTGAGAAGGGGATTTATTTCCATACTTCTTTTCCAAAAAGTTCTAAATTAGTACATGAAAAGGCTACTGAGTTCGGTCTGTTGACTTCATATCCTGCTACCTTGAAAAATGTGTTTATCAAATCTAAAGGATTTTTGGTGGAATCTTTGGGATTTTCTAAGTATAGGATTGTGCTTTATTCATGAAAGGATTATAGGACCTTTCTCTCTTCTATTTGTATTGTTTTTACTTCTCTTTTGTGAACTTACTCATGCTAAGACACTGAGAATTGTTTTGAGCAGGAGTGGCAAGAGTAAACAGCTTTGCAATTTTTGTTTGTATTTATTGTCAATGACATACTCAAGTGCTGGCTTTTTTTTTAAACATTATTTATTTATTTATTTATTTGAGAGCGACAGACACAGCAAGAAAGACAGATAGAGGGAGAGAGAGAGAATGGGCGCGCCAGGGCTTCCAGCCTCTGCAAACGAACTCCAGACGCGTGCGCCCCCTTGTGCATCTGGCTAACGTGGGACCTGGGGAACTGAGCCTCGAACCGGGGTCCTTAGGCTTCACAGGCAAGCGCTTAACTGCTAAGCCATCTCTCCAGCCCTCAAGTGCTGGCTTTAAGAACCACTTCTGTGTTGATAATTATTAAACTTATGATAGCAGACATTCCCAAAGTCTCAAAAACTTAACTTGTATCTCCATTTGTATACCCAATGGTCACTACAACTGTTAACATTCCCAGAATAAGTTTCTCTTTCTTCCAAATTCCTCCACCCCCAGCCTTTCCCATCTCAGTTGATGGCAACTCCATTCTTGCAGCTGCTCAGGCTAAAATACTTGGACATATCCTTGATTCCTCTCTCACTCACACCCACATTCAATCTGCCACACAAAGTTAGCCCTGTGTTCAAAATAACAGGAATAGTTTGAAGGACATTTTCTATTGGATTGTTATTGTTGTTGTTTTGCAGTGCTGGGATCAAACCCGGAGCCTCACACATACTTGTCATACACTGATGCATAGATCTACATCCACAGTCTAATTACAACTTCTGTTTTTAACACAGATTTCATTGAATGCATATATTATTGCTATGCTTATAGCTTCCTATGTTTATACTCCTCTTGGTCCTGAAAAAATAACCAAATCCTTAAGATCAAAGAGGTCAATTATGATAAGCTTTCCCAACCCCTTCACACCTTTGATCTTCTTTGCTACATTTTTCACCTAAACCATTCATGGCAGCCATCTGGCTTCAAATGGTCGTGGAATTGTGCTGTTACCAGTTTGTTTTGTTTTTCTTTTTGCGCACATGAGCATGCACCTGTGTGTGTGTTGTAGCATATGCATGTGTACTTGGCCACAGTGGTCAGAGCAGAATGCAGGGTGTCCAGATTCATTTTTCATTTTTCTTCCACTCATTCTATATTTGAGCTGGAGTCTCTTACTGATCCTGGGTATTTCTGATTTCTTCATGAGCTCTGGCAATTCTTGAGTCTTAGCACCCCTATACGATGGAAGTTGTCCGTGCAAGTGGCCATGTTCAGATGTTTATGTTACTGATGGAGATTGAACTCAGCAGTCTCTGGGGCCTCCTCAGGCCCTCATGTTTGCTCCGAAAGTGCTCTTAATCACTGAGCCCACGCTTTAACCCTTGTTACAGGTTTTGAAAGGTTAACTCCTTGGAAAAGTCATACTTGAACACCATCACTAAACAAACTTCACATTTCTGCTTAGTTTTCTTCAGTGCTTGTCACTCCTCACTCTTACTGACTGCCACACATTGCCTCTCTTACCACACTCATTATGATTTAAGTTCCATGAGGGTAAAGTTCTTATTCTTCTTAGTCAGCAGCCGTGTCAACAAGGCCTCACGTGAAGCTAGCAATGGATAAAAACTTTATCAAATGAACTGGAAGTCAAAGAATCAGTACATATTGGCACTAATTTAGTAGTCTTATTTCTGGATGCATTCCCATTAAAGGAACCATATTAGAAATTTATCCATCATGCTTGTACGTTTAAGTTTATTTCTGCTTTATTCACAGGCATCATGAAATCAAATCAGCCTAGATGCTATTGAACAGGTGAATGACAAATTAACATGTAGATAGACACAATGGAATATTACTCAGCAGTGAAAAAAATGGAGTTATGAAAATTTCAGGAAAATGGATAGATCTGGAAAGAAGTATAATAACCCAAACAGAAACCACAAAAGCTCATATTTGCTCTAGCTTGTGATATTCATATGTATATATATGGGGGGGAGAGAGAGAGAGAGAGAGAGAGAGAGAGACAGAGACAGAGAGACAGAGAGACAGAGAGAGAGAAGGGCAAATATGGGTAAAACCTAAACAGCCAGAATGGTGACAAAGATTACAAGAAAAGGAGATGGGGAATGATGAAAGGACACAGTGACATGTGAACAGAAAAGAATGGGGAAGATACAAGATGGTATAGGAAGATGGCAGACAAGGGGTGAATTAAAACCAATAGTCTTTTAAAAATATAATGATATCTAAAACTCTTTATCCCAATGAAAAATTAAAATAAAATATATCTAAATTCCCTCATAATGAGAATATATACAACAACCTGTTTCTTCACTGTCTGGCTCTATATAAATGCTAGCTTCATATTTTACACTCATCTATCTTAGAATTGCCCAGATCATTTTTAGATTCATATTTAAACACAAAGAAATTGCAAAAGATTTCCATTTTCCAGGAGTAGCTGCAGTGTGTGCATGTTTGAAATTATAGGTTTGGTAATTCCCAAAATTGTCTACTAAATAATTTGGATTCAGGAAACTTGAAGAGCCCTGGTGAAAAGCAATCCTTTAAGGATTTAGTGTGCTTATTCAAGTCTTGCTGGTAGCATCTAGCATGCAAGGTACTGATAGTTACCTACTCACTTCTCAAAGCAGTTTTGCATGAGTATAAGCTTTATAGATGAAATAATGTTGATTTTCAGAACAAATTTTTGCTGATTTCTTCTCATAAAAAAGAGAGATTTCCAGAGTTCAATATCCCACTGTAAGTACCTTGGTGGCCAACAGCCATACTTCTCTTCGTCCATGAAGTTCAAAGAAGCTACTCAGTACTTGAAAATATGCTAAAGTCAACTTTCATACATAATATGTGTGTCATAAATGTAGTTTTAATAAGCATTCAGTAGTCATAGCATAAGAATTTTTAGCAAGGACTAGCCTTCAAAATATTACTATAATTGCTACTGCTACAATTAACAGTTACACAAATGATTTGTTCTTTTTGCTCACCAAGGAGGGCAGAAGGAATCAAGTAGAGCAGACTGTAGTCACCAACCCAAACCTGAGAAGCCTTGGTCATCTACTTTCTCATCAATGGATTGTTGAGAGATCATTTAGAAGTGAAAATGTTAGTCCTTGGAGATAGATATGGCCTTAAAACATCATGTTAACTTGTCTAAAACTGGAAGGATATTCTCTAGTTAACAGTATTCTGAATGCAGATGGGACCATACCATACACTATATCTGGTATGCTACAGGACATCAATAAATATTATTACCAATAAGACATCTGATGTTAACTAAAAATAATAAGACAGAAACAGAATAGTTTCTATCTTGTTATGTCCAGTCTGACTCATACTTTGTATATTCACCTAAATGTGTATCCTACATTTATTACCAGGCTACTGCATGTGTGAAGAAGACTTATATGTGTTGAGAGCCTTCTATGAAAAATATATATGTATGTGTTTTTAAGTATAATTAGATTATGTGAAGCATACTGTAGATTTTTCAGTGTCAGGGTTTGATCCTGTTTCCATTATTCTACTATCTTTACATTTATACTTAGTAGAAAATCATATTTCTTCTGGAAAGAAAATCAGTAAACATAAATTAAATTTAGATATAAACTATATCTTATAAAATCAGTTTGTAAGAATTTAAGCACAGAACTGATATATGGATGTATGTACATACATAGACTTTTTAGGCTAATATTTTCAATTCTAAAAATAATAAAGGATATGAAAAAATTAAACTATTAATTCAAGCTTTTAAAATTATAATAACAGTCATGGAAGATAGTCCTTTTCTGCCAGCACCCTTCCAAAATAAGACTCTAAGTTGTACAATTTGTTTTTAATATAATAAAATTAATACTCCCTTCTTATTTCTATAATATGTTAAATTCATGAAGATTAAATTTCATAAAGCAATGATAAACATTCATTTGTTGTTAAATTCAGGCATCATGTGAAGTAATGAATGCCTAAACTGTGTTCAAGATACATGAAGAAAAGTTGGGTGTGGTGGTGCACGCCTTTAATCCCAGCACTAGGGAGGCAGAGGAGGATTGTTGTGAGTTTGAGTCCACCCTGAGAATACAGAGTGAATTCCAGGTCAGCCTGAACTAGAGTGAGGCCCTACCTCAAACAAACAAATAAACAAACAAACAAACAAAAACCCCAAAAATACATATAAAAAATTAAGATATTTAATTGAGGAGCACTTGGTGTACTTATACAAACAGATATATAGCCGAGTAAGAGTTTTTCAAGGTATAGGGCTATAGAAAGGAATAGTCGATGGACAATGATACAGGAAAGGCTTCTCAGAGAAGATAATGCCAAAATCAGTCTCATTTAAGAATGAATAGATTTGAGACTTAGATAAAATCACTTATTATATACTACATAGCCAGTTTGTGGCGCGCTCTGAAACGGAACTCAGTCCTCTTGGACACCATTTTATTATAATGTTTTGCTACTATGTTCAAGTTGTCCATTCTTTTTTTTTTTCCATGTAATCCAGACTTATTCATTTATTTTTTGTTCATTTCTTTTTTTAAAATTTTTATTAGCATTTTCCATGATTATAAAAAAGTATCCCATGTTAATTCCCTCTCTCCCCCCCACACTTTCCCCTTTGAAATTCCATTCTCCATCATATTACCACCCCATTCATAATAAGGAAATAAAAAGAAAGTATGGTAAGAATTAAGTATGATTCACAGATTGTTAAAGCTTAAAAAAAAAAAAAAAAAAAAAAACCTAATTACCACCTCAATTCCCCATTCCCATTCTATGGCCATTCCATCATCAAATGACAAAGGGTATATTTTCAAACTACTTCTGTAATTTGACCACTTCTCATCTTGCTTTCCCACATTCACAGTCACGGCACAAGTTGGGATCATCTCACACTTGTGTCATGGTCATGGCTTAAGGTGGGATCACCTCTCACTTGTCTCTCTTGCTTGACTTGGTCTAGTGTCCACACAGCAGCTAAAGATATCCTATCAAAATGTAAATCTGATCTCATCACTCATCTGTTCAGCACCCTCCAGGGATTTGCTACCTACGTCTGAACGTCTACGTAAGGGCCTCACAGGTTCTGTAGGTTTTGGCCTGTGACTATCATTATACTGTCATCTCCTGTCACTTCCCCAGCCTCATCTGCTACCATAATGACTCTTTTCAAACCTCAGCGCTACTAATTGCTCTTCAACCACATCAAGCAAGCTCTCACTGCAGGCCTTGTTACTTGCTCTTATTCTACTGGGAATGGTCAGACCTGTAACAGTTTCCTTCTCATTTCTGGGATAAAACACCCATCTGGAAGTACATTATAAAAAGAAAGGGTTCATTTCCGGCTCACGGCTGTGAGGGCGAGTTTCATTATGGCAGGGGAAGCCTGGCAGGGGCAGGAAGCTGAGTGTCACATCTCCACAGCAGCAGGGAGGAAGTCAAGAGAGTGACCTCTGAACATTTGGAGGGACTGATCCAATAAATCCCACAGGACATACCTTCTCCAGCAAGCCTCCCAAAGGCTTCAACAGGGGGTAATGTATGAGGTTTATTCACAATCATGTGAAGCTATGGAGGGCATTTCATATTCAAACCACTGCATCTTCCAAATATAAGCATCTGGTTCCCTCATGACTTACAACACAGCTCAGAGAAGCAACTGTGTTTTCCCAAAGCTCGCCATGGTAACTGAAGAATACGAGAATATGAATGGCCAATAAATGAAACAGAGGCGGAAAAACAAACTGACACATTAAGTACAGAAATATCCATTAAAAACACAATAACTCATTTGTACTTTTGTATGTTGCTCAATCAAAGCATAATAATCAGATAAAGTATGACCTTTAAGGTTTAATAGCAAGTACTGTAGGAATGTGGATATATAAATATGGAAAATTTAACTTCATTTTTCTTATGTGATTTAAATTCTACTAAATTATTTATGTAAGTAGAGTTTTCTGGAACAGATTGTTATCCCTTTTCACAACCACCTTAATGTGAGACACACAAAACTAAAAAACAAAATAATCAATGGACAGAAACCATCTACAAGAGCACTCACAACCTTATATGTTATATACATAGTATAACCGAAAAATTAAACAAAAATACATGTAAAGGGAAGTGAATTCATCATTAAGTCAAGACCCTTTAAATGAAGTTAGTACCTTTTTTTTTTTCTTACCATTAGCCTCACATAATGTCTTTATGTGTGTAACTTGGATATTCCTATAGATGCTAATGAATAGCTTGTTGCATTAGTCAGGTCTGATTCACTCTCATTAATTAGAAACTTCCTTTGGCACAATAGAAATACTCTTTCCTATTATTCCTTGTAACAGTTGGTGTGCATTATCTATTCTAGTCTGCATAATAGTGTGTGAGGGCAAGATAAGTATTACTATTATCAAGATATAATTAAAGAAGCTGACAATCAATAAGAATTATATATATTCAGGTTTAAAATAACTTAAAATGTTATGTATTAAATCAGAACCTCAATGTCTGATTTCTTTCCAAAATTCTCATATTTAAGTATATCCAGGGAACTGGAATCCATCATCTCCCATAAGAGTGACCGTGACTATGAAGAGCTTCTAAAGAAGAACATCATTTTTATACTGGTCTGTATAGTTCTGCGGCATCCACCACTCTCCTTCTTTAGTGTTTACATGGCTGGTTCACTTTGATCAAAGGGAAAGTGTCTGCCTTACATACTTTTTTTTTTTTTTTTTACTTACATGGACACATTAATGAGAATATGTCAGCAGACTACATGCATTCATTAAATGATAATAACCATAGAAATTTTTCATTATCAATGCTACTAATTTTGACAGGTATTAGTCACTTTTAAATACTATTTCTGAGTCTGCCATCAATAGATTTGTTTATGAAAGCAGAGGTGTCAATGACCCTATCAGTTTACTTGGTAGGAGGGATGCTTTCAAAATGCCAGGCAACATCAGATAGGAAATGGAACCCAGGCCTTTGTGTTTCATTAGAATTCATGCTTGGTCACTGGCACAGTCCCCAGATAACTGAAAGCGGAATAAAATATATTGTGAGCACTGTTCTTACACATAAAAGGATAACAAGGTATGTAACCCTGTACTTGGAAACTGATCTTGGCAACTTTTGAAGGAGCAGACAGCCTCAGATAGTGTAAAGTGTGCAGATATTTCTAAGTGTAAAGATATTCTCAAAAACTGATAATTTGATTCATTTTTGAACTGAAGGTATTGATTGGTAGCAATAGTGTTAAAAGCAAATTTAAAGTGTGTGAAAGGGTCAAACTGAAAACCGTAAGATGAAGTAAGACCTCTGCCTGACCAATCATTCACTGCATCTCGTACGTACTGCTGTAGCTCTACACAGCAGGCACTCAATGTGAGCTTCACTTTAAAGCAGAGATGCGTATATGAGTGAAGAGAATGAAAACTGATATGCTATAGTCACCTCTAGTGCCAACAGAGAAAATATGTCTATGAATATACCACCTGCCCTGACTATAGCTGGCTGGTTACAGCTGGTAAACAATAGGGAATAATCATGTCATCTTTGTAAAAAAAATTTTATTTTTTTTTAAATTTAATTCATTAGTTTTCTTTTCAGCAAATACAGGCCATTTGGTACCATTGTTTAGGTTCATCCATGATCTACCCCTCCCAATGGACCCTCCTTGTTGATGTAAATGGGTCGTGCATTGTTCATGTCATCTTTTTGATGGCTCTCATTTTACCACAGGAAATAACTTAAATTAATGAAGGAAAAAAGTAGTTTTCTGATGCTGTAGCAATGAACTCCCATGTACAAGTGAGGCAAGGTTGTGACAGACATTAAGCTAAATGTAGTAGCTGAGTTTTTCAAAATTTGGGCTGATCTCCCCCCTAGTGGAAGACTCCTACATGAGAAAACAGCAAAGCTCTGCTTATTATTGAGAGGGATGGGAAGGATGAAGAAGACACCACTGTGAGATTCTGGAAGTAAGAGGAGAGGAAGTACAGTGAGTGATATGCTGGAAGGATTTAGCAAATTACTTTAATAAATTTACATCAAATGAGTAAATCTTAGGTTAACAAGTGTGGAGAGACTAGAATAGCTGACGAAAAGTAGTTTAAAAATTGTGCCAGTCTTAAGTGCTTAATGGTCAATTTGATGTCATAAAGCTTCAAGTAATAGGGCATACACATATGCACAGCTAGATGTGTGTTGACTTATTTGATCTCCAGGATTAATGAGCCTTATCATTCCATCATGACTCAGTGGTATGAGTCCTCTAAGAGTTGCATTGAAAGAGGGACTAGACAGAGGGTTTAAGAAGGTACAGGAGGTAACCATAGTCTCAGAGCCCAATATTCCACACAGGTTGCAAAGAAAAACAAGATGGAACCATGGTGCAGAGAAGAATAGCTCATCATTGTTAGATACATTTTTCATTCCACATATTACAGCTACTATTTTCCAGCATGATCATTTATCTATGAGAATAAAATCAGATAATGATGCTAGATATAATCAAATCAAAGAGCTTTAAGTTTTTCATGTTTCCTCTTCATTGCATAAGAAATGCAAAACAAAATTTAGTAAATAATACTTATCCTACTTCTGTTGAATGAACTAGAACAAGCCAAAAAATCCTTCATAGAAAACTGCTCAGGAAATAACCCCACTATGGTGTGGTCTTATGACTCAACAAATCAATGTGAGTCGTCAGAGGAAGTAGGTAGAGGAGGAAAGGCCAAGATCTGTATTCTATTTGCAGCTGTAGCTCCAGTGTCTGGGTGACCTGTGATGACTCACATCTCTTTCGCTCTGAGTGCTCAGTGAGAAATTTTAGTGACTCAGAATTGCTTTAAGAAGTTCTCTGTTTAATTCTATGTCACAGATCACTTCCTCTGGAAAGCAGACAGTACAAAATGAGCTTTTGTCATTTCTATCTGTATTCAAAATAAGAGTTAAATCATGTGTTTAGATTGAAGTGAAACGTCATTTACTGCACCATATTTAACAGGGAAAAAGTAGAGATAAAATGTTATATAAAATATTCACTGATGCTTTAGAATTAGGGGAACAAAGAGCACTGATTTTTCAGGCACAAATGTCAAATCTCCGCCAAGAATTTGGTAATCAATCTAAGTCAAGAAAATATGAAATAGATGTTCTGTAGTATCAGATTCTATGGGTCTGAAACTGAAAACACTTTTTCAAATTTCTATTTCTATTTCTATAGAACTACCCATAATCCACACAGCTTGAAGTAAGGTGTGAACCCACACAGCTGCATTTCTGCCCAGTGTCCTGGGTGATTGACAATGGATAGACAAGGTGGTATTTCATATCACTGTTCAAAGGGACATCCTCATGATCCATTGACCATGTACCTCTAAGAATCATATCAGCATCTATATACAGAATGAGTCACAGCTAACACAAAGGAGTCACACCATACTTGTTTTGGAAATTTGTTAAAGAAATGAAAAGACATTTTCAAAGAAGTTGTGTCTAACCTTGAGTAATGCTTTTTTTTTTTTAATTTTTTTTTTTTTATTTGAGATCGACAGACAGAGAGAGAAGGACAGATAGAGAGAGAGAGAGAGAATGGGCGTGCCAGGGCTTCCAGCCTCTGTAAACGAACTCCAGATGCGTGCGCCCCCTTGTGCATCTGGCTAACATGGGACCTGGGGAACTGAGCCTCGAACCGGGGTCCTTAGGCTTCACAGGCAAGCACTTAACCGCTAAGCCATATCTCCAGCCCCGAGTAATGCTTTTATTAATAGAAAATATTCCAACTAAAACTTTAAGCTTGCCTCTAGGAGCCATATAATTGCTCTGAGTTATCTTTCTTTTTTTAAAAAAATGTGATGTCTGGATTGATGTTGATGTAAAACTTACAAGCTTAAATTGAGGTTTTACAACTCATGGAATGCTTAATACTTGGGAAATGTACACAAATGTGGACATACTGAGTTTCTTGTTTGGTAAAATGTTGGCCTTAGCCAATGCAGAATTTAAAGATTCCGACTAGCCCCAAATGACAAGTCTTTGTTAGCTGTAGCTTGAGAAAAGGCACAGGCAACATAAAAGCAAGCAGAAACCTCCCAGGACAACTATGGAAAAGTATTCTCTCACTCTATATTATATCATAGGTAGCTGCAGGAGGGAAATGCCTCATATTCTACTCAATTCTAGATTTCCGTTAAATTCAATCTCCGTTAAATTTAGAATGCCATAAAACCACTAAAAGATTGCATTTAGTTTAGCTTATGTTACTTTAATAGGCCTTCCAAATGTTTTATCCCTCTAAATTAGATGTCACATATAAACAACTTTGAATAGCTTTCAAAAAATAGCAAAAGTATAGGAGAAGATTTGAATATGACCCCAATTAAAGTATGAGATTAAAACGTTCTCATAAATTAAAATCCAGGAGGAGGAAAGTGTTGACAAATTTAATCTTTTGTTTCATTACAATTGCAATATCAAGCAGACAGGATGATGCTATTTTTAGAATTAATCCTGATGCACTTTGATATAACTGAAAGGCAAAATAGCTCTAGTATAATGCAGTTTAAAAATTCTTGTTTACTTTGTTTTTGCTGAAGATAACAAAAGAATATGATATAATTTTTCGCTAACTTATTTACTGTTTTATATTTATGAGCAAGTTCTTATATATACATATATATATCACATGTACATCAATGGTACATCAAATTTATATGTCACCTAAATGATATATACCTTAAATTGTTCATTTAAAATCATATCACAACTTCATAATTTCATAGGATACCATTTTATATGGTTGATTAAAAACCTTTGAGTTGGGCTGGAGAGATGGCTTAGTGGTTAAGCGCTTGCCTGTGAAGCCTAAGAACCCTGGTTCAAGGCTCGATTCCCCAGTACCCATGTTAGCCAGAGGCACAAGGGGGCGCACACTTCTGGAATTCGTTTGCAGTGGCTGGAGGCCCTGGCATGCCCATTCTCTCTCTCTGCCTCTTTCTCTCTCGGTCACTCTCAAATAAACAAAAGTAACAACAACAACAAAAAAAAACCTTTGAGTTATAAGGTTTTACAGTTTTAAAAAAGTATGGATTGAAACCCATATCTTCCATTCTTTTTTTTTTTTTTTTTTTTTGGTTTTTAGAAGTAGGGTCTCACTCTGGTCCAGGCTGACCTGGAATTAACTATGTAGTCCCAGGGTGGCCTCAAACTCACGGTGATCCTCCTACCTTTGCCTCCTGAGTGCTGGGATTAAAGGCGTGCACCAGCACGCCCGGCTCCTTCCATTCTACTGTGATATGTATTTGTGCAAGTGAACACCCTTCTCATATCATCTGTGCACTGCCACTAAGGAATGAATCACACTTCTTGTCCCGGGGTCTGTACACATATGAGCTTACATAATTTAAACATAGGCACCAGCACACAAACCACAGTCCATGTATCCTGCACACAAGCTGTTTTTTGGGCTCTGGGACTCTGAACTGAATGCATCATAGTCATCTAGTTAAACAGGCTTCCTTCCCTAAATTCATCTAATGTTCTCACTTGTTTCTGACTTCGGGCTCTGAGCAGGTAGCAGCTTACCTGGCCTTACACATTATTTACACACAACTCTCAGTCTCACCCACTAGGCCTGCAAAACACTGCGGATCACAAGTTGTATCTTACTCTTCTTTAACAAAGCTAAGAGAATTTTAGAAATCAAAATTCATAGAAATATGCATGAATTAAATTATGAATATGTATGCGACAACTGAAATTATGTTGCTGGCCTCAAAGATATGAAAAATTAGAACACACTTAAATATTGAAAATATAAAGTTATGTGAATCTCCAGTATGTACACCAGCATACTTTAAAAAGCAACAAAACCAGTTGGGCGTGGTGACCTTTAATCCCAGCACTCGGGAGGCAGAGGTAGGAGGATCGCCCGTGAGTTCAAGGCCACCCTGAGACTCCATAGTGAATTCCAGGTCAGCCTGGGCTAGAGTGATACCCTACCTTGAAAACAAACAAACAAACAAATAAACAACAAAACTACTATTTTAATAGAAAAGAATTTTGTTATTTAAATTAAAAACAATTATACATTTTAAAACTGAACTGGCTTTGATGTGGATTGTGCTTGCAATTAGTTATAATACCAAAGAATTAGGGCTAGAGAGATTGCTCAGTAGTTAAGGATCTTGCTTGCAAGGCCTGACTGTCTGGGTTCAATTCCCCAATACCCATAAAAAGCTAGATATACAGAGTGGTGCATGCATCTGGATTTCCTTTGCACTTTCAGGAGACCCTGGTGTGCCCATTCTCTCCCTGCTCTCTGTTTCTCTCTATATATCCACTTGCAAGTAAGAAAATAAAATATTTTTTTTAAAAAATCAAAGCTTTACAAACAAATCTATAACTCTATTTGAACATATATACATATATATATGGGACCTTGGTAAATATATGTAAGGTGTCCAATCACCTTTAAAGCAACAGTCTGTTAGTACCATGCTTTCAGATATAGCCCTTTGTTGCAGAAAATTTAGAATTAAATATTCAGTATGTTAAGAGGGGTTAAACATGTATGAATGAGAGCAAGAGAAAGAAGGTTGTAGAATGCTGTCTTCATGATCATTACTCTGATGACTTCACAGCAGTTCTGGTTATCTACTCAAGATTAAGCCTCTCAGTATTTATCGTGGATGAGGGAAAGGTGTGTAAGAGCCACACGTGCCACAGTAGTTAATAACAGCTAATGGTTACTGGGAGAGGGGAGTCATGCTCTTCAGTTGGGAAACCACTGGTATGTTGTCTAGTAGGTAACCTTACCACTCATGACCATGCGAGCAACCCTAATTTTACTCAGTTGATTAAAAAGAAGGGCATCAAAGTTGCATGGGATTAATTGGAAAAAAGAAGGGCTTTAGTGGGAAGGGGAGAGAGGCAAGAGGGAGTAATTGGGAGTTACAGGATTGAAATACATTATATAAATGTATGGAAATATCAAAAATGCAAAGAGAAGAATACTCATATTGTCATATTGACTTGATTTGGGCCATTTTCTCCCTAACATATTTTGCACTGAATCATGCATGAATGATTGTAATATTTCTATCAGACACTGGAGTTATGAATAGAATTAGGATCAGTTGAATTGACAGGTTAAATAGGCGCATGAATAGAGTTACATTATTTTGGGGTTTCCACCTTGTTTTGGAGACCTAAGTATTCATGTTTACTGATTTGCCCAATTTTGGCATCTTATTCATTTGCTTTAGTTCTTAAAGCAGGAAAGGTTTGGATAATGGCTACCTGAGAGCTCATTCTTTTTTTTTTTTTCTTTTTTTTTAAATTTAATTTATTAGTTTTCTTTTCAGTAAATACAGGCAGATTGGTACCATTATTTAGGCTCATCTGTGATCTACCCCCTCCCATTAGACCTTCCTTGTTATTGAAAATGGGCCGTGCATTGTGGAGTTAGCCCCCAGTTATTAGTATGATAAATGTCTCTGAAAATCATGACCCAACATGTAACTCTGACATTCTTTCCGCCCCCTCTTCCGCAAGATTTCCCTGAGCCATGTTGGGTTCATTTTTGGTCTGCTTCAGTGCTGAGGTGTTGGGGGCCTCTGAGGCTCTGGCTCTCTGATTTGGTAGGAGTTGATTTTTCTCTGCATTGATCTCCTTCCCCTTTGTGCTGGTATCCAGTTCACAGGGAAACATCACCCTTGCTTATTTCGCCAGTTGTCCTTAGTTTCAGTTGGGCCCCTTCTGAGGTATGTTGGGGCAGCTGAGAGCTCATTCTTAAGAAATGATAATATGAAGAAATTACTTTTCTGAAATTCAGAGGTAAAATACTAATCATGTCTGATCATAGTAGAACATTTGCTTTATTTTAACACTAAACCATTCTTCTTCTAGGGGCCACCCTGAGACTACATAGTGAATTCCAGGTCAGCCTGAGCTAGAGTGAGACCCTGCCTTGAAAAAAAAAATACAAAAAAAAAAAAATTGTAGATGACTGAAAGTTGTCTGCTCTACTCTACAGTAAATACTGGTTGGCCTTCTAGGAGATGTAGAACTGGCTGTTTGGCTTGTACAGTGAGCTGCCACTTCTGTGTTAGCCATGGGAAGCACATTCTTGGAGGAAGATATCCTGAAAATATGCACCTGGCCTCATCATGTTTCAATACCTCTTGTTTGGATTGCAGGTATTTCTTTATTCCTATCCAGAGTTCAGAAGTGGCAATGACTTAGAAATTTATTTTCCATCCACCATCAAAATTCTGACATGTCATGGACATTTCAAAATTTATACTTTGCAAGTCTTTCTGTGTATTACAAAGAATTTAAACTGAAGAAAACATACAGAGGAAAACAGAAAGAAAGCAAGTGGTGACAGGAAGCAACTTAAGAAATGTGCACTTGGAATGTAGCCACACATGATGTGGACAAAGAGATCACTAAAGCATTACAGTGTGATGAAGACTGACATAATAATCAGGCCTTGGCGTTGGTGACACACGTGGCTCACTTCACTCTTTTGGTCAGGTGTCTCTTCCAAACGCTTGGGCAACTGACCACCCATGTACCTGAGCATCCATCACAGCATAAATAAATCATGGCCTATTCATTACATGAAGTTTGTGGCACAGCAAAGTTAAGTTACAATGCTACTGACCTAAAGCTGGTGCTATGAGATGTGATGTGGTAAAATACTAAATTTCAGAGTGATGCCCATGCCCTGCTTTTAATATAATGTGAATAATCATGAATGTACTTCTTTAAGCACGAAGTAAAATGTGCAATGCCCATCTCCTATGCCAGATAGGAAATTAGGAAACGGGATGTGGCATCATCAAATTTACCTAGGTGCAGTTTATATTATCTTAATTTCAGAAATAAGCATAATTGTACTATGGTGCTGATGAAGAATATATAAATGGATTTCACAAATTAACTTTTGATTAGATTTAAATTTAAAAAAATATTTTACCAAACTGCCATGTCCTCTAACAGCATTTACTAGGCTTTGTGAGGCTGGGTAAATTACTATTCTTATGCCTTTATGCCCTAACACAAAAATGAGAATAATAATGTAAATCTTGCAGATGTGGTTGTGATAACTCTATCACTACATATAAGACACACAGAATAGTGTGTGTGTGTGTGTGTGTGTGTGTGTGTGTGTGTGTAGCCTATATTAAGCAATGATGGTTTTCCACATACAGGGGAGCTATATCTGGAATCACTTCAAAAGAAATAATTTGCTAAAATTGCTGAGCAACCTACTTTGGCTCAGAGGTTTGGATGGTTTTCAGTCTATAAATATTGATGGCTAGATAGCAAGCTTTTATCTTCGTAAACTGTCAAAATTGAGCAAAAGATAACAACAGCTGACATAGGTTAATTTTTCACAAGGCAACTTTAATCCCTAAAATATTTTTATGATTTAGGCAAAACTTGTAAAAATAGGCTGAGCCTGGTGGTGCATGCTTTTAATCCCAGCACTCAGGAGGCAGAGATAGGAGGACTGCTATGAATTTGAGGCCTGCCTGGAACCTCAGAGTGAGTTCCACCTCAACCTGGTCTAGAATGAGACACTACCTCAAAAAAATTGAAAAAAAAAATTGTAAAAGTAAAAAAGCCACAGTTTTAGAAATCAAGATTCTAGATAATTGTGGTTTGTTGACCTAAAAGATGCAAATTCACCATCAAGTATAAATGTCAAGACAGGCAACAGAGAACTAATTAAGTAATATGGCTAAGTACACAGTTTCAAAACTTGTATTTTTCACACCTTCCCACATATAAACTTTGTATGAGAAGAGGAAAAAAACAGCTTTAATTATGTTAGAAAATTTAGTAAGAATTTTGAATTTGATATTAAAGACCGTGAATGATGTTTATGTATAATTAAAGCAAACTAAAGGAAAATGCAATTGTATATTCAAAAAAAAAAAAAAAGAAAAGAAAAGAAAGAAAGAAAAGAAAATTAGTGAGCAAGGGAGGTTTGCTCCCAGGGCTGGGAGTTGCTTGCTTCTTCAGCTTCGCTGTCTCTGAGGTTCTCAAAGGCCATGTGGGCATCTGCCTGTAACCAGTGAAGAGTGAGCATAGCCAATGATAGACTTTTGTTAGACGACTGTTAGATTTATGTCATTGAATTTAAAGTGCTATGTGCTTCTCTGCCCATTTTTCTCAGAATATCACAGGCAACATATTAATGATTTTTAAATAACTTTAATAACTAAATATAACATTATGAAATATATATGAGTTTTTAGTATACTTTTAATTGAGAACTCAAACTATATTGGTCTCTCCATGTTATTCAAAACCATTTGAATCCCAGAATCAGGGTTATTAATAAATGATAGATAGAGCTGAAAGAAAGTTAGGAAAAATATCATGTAAAATTTACAGAGCCATGACTTTGAAGGGGATCAAATATACCGAGTACATGAAACCAACTGTGTCAGAAGGAACAAGCCAAGCATATTCTTTAATACCTATGCCTCTGGCAGTCTGCCTCGATCTGGGCTTATTTTGCCATGGCGACAGAAACCCATCTGTTTGGTCCTAACAACACAAAGACTTGATTTCCCACTTGCACAGAAAACAGAGACCTATTCCATAATGGAGCTAGGAAACATTCCCTTCATAACAGTGGAAGTAATAACAGATGGAGGCTGGTAGATCCCACCTACCCTGGGCTGATTTTGTCCTTCGTCATTTCTGTTCGTGCAAGCAGGCGACCTTAGAGCTGTGTGGATGCTCAGTCAGACCTGGATCTGCTGAGCAAGTATTCTGTTACTTCTGGGCTCTGATGTCTCGCAGGCTCCACCCACTGTATTCTCTAGGATCCTGTTATTCACCTAAATACCTGAGCCAAAAGGAGACCTCCAAGTCCTACATACAGGCTGCAATCCCACCAAAGAATATGGTTTTATTGTATATAACCAAGGAGGACTGTTAAATGGCCTTCAGATATATATGTGAGAAGCAAATGCTTCTGGAGTTATATTATTTTCTGTTATGCTGCAGAGAATGTGCAGACATCATTCAGAGATAGAACCCACAGAAGAAGTTTAGCTACACAAGAACACCGATGCCAATACTCCTATCACTATACTTCACGATGTTTTGAACTTGTTAGGTTCTGTGATAAGTAAGTGTATGTCTTTGTGGCATATATGCATGTACATGTATGCATGTGTGTTCATTTGCGCATGATGTACATGTGTGCATGCATATGTGTATGCATGCATGTGTGTGTGCATGCAGAAGTCAGAGATTGATGTCAGCAGGCATCTTTCTCCATTACTGTCCGTTTTACTTACTGAAACAAAGTCTCTCACTTGAGACCACAGCTAGCTAAAAGAGCTAGTTTTGCTAGCCAGCTTGCCTCTGGGATCTGCCTTCTCTGACTTCTACACATTGGTATTACAAGCAACAGCCACCTCTAACTGACATTTATGTGGGAATGGGGCAGTCACTTTAGCCATTGAGCTCTCTCACCACCAGCAGAACTTTTAATTTTTGTTTTTATTTCTTTATTTCTGAAAGAGAGAGAGAGGGGGGGGGGAGAGAATGAATAAAATGGGCATGCCAGGATTTCCAGCTGCTGCAAATGAACTTTAGACGTGTACCACTATGTGCATCTGGCTTTATGTGGGCACTGGAGAATCAAACCCAGGTCATTAGGCTTTACAGGTAAATGTCTTAATAGCTGAGCCATCTCTCCAACTCCAAACTTTTACATTGAATGTATTTTCAACATAGGAGTTATAGAAGATGACAAGATATTAAAAATCAATAGGCTTTCAGCTAGAAATTCCCATGCTCATCCAAGTATAAGTAGCTTAAAGGGTAAAGTATGACTGTTAAAGGAATATTGAGGGGAGACAAACATTTATCAGGATTTCTACTCTCCCTCCAACCCCAGAGACCTTTGTAAAGTTTTATTTGTGAGTGAAAAATCTCCCTATGGAACCAAAAAGCCATTAGCTAAGATGGTCCCAAAGCATTGCCACACTGGTCTGTTGAAGCAAGTAGAACTGAATTAGAGAATTTTCTTAGACTACAAGTCAGCTTGACAGGGAACCACCAGAATCTGCCATATTAATTTGGGAGGGTATAAACTGAATGGAAAACCAGCCATTTGTGTACACACTAACCTTTAACTTTTCTGTCTTTCTGGAATAGAGAACAGAATCATAAGCCAGCCTCTAATTTGTGGTCTATTAAGAAAGGACCCTGCTCGCTTCTCTCTGAAGACTGAAACAGATGGGAAGGTCCTAGTCTTTTCAATGCATTTGTTCACCTGCACACCCACCTTGGGAGAAGTTAAGATCAACTTGGTTGTGAGGAAAGACTTCACTTGGCTCAACCAACGAATCCACTTTTGCCATAACTCATCAGGAGAAGCTGCATTTTACTTGAGCTTTAAAAGAAGAGGAAAGACATGCTTTCCCATGCCTACTCATTTTTTGCTAAAGATGTCAACTGGAATTGTGTCAAACTGTAAGTTAATTTGCAAGGAGGACCTCCTCTATATGTGCCTAGCATTTTTATCCAGATAGAATCTGGTTAAGGAGACGAGTACAGTGAACATCAGAACTACACGAAGGCTGTGGAAGGCAGCAGATGATGCACATGGGTGCAGTCCATGGCAGGTAACCATGAGAGCAGCAAGAGAGCACCCAACATGCAGCCTGACAATAAGCCTGCTCTTCTTTAACTTAAAACTGAGGTTATCTGGAAGGGAGGGGGCATTGCCTTGAAATGCAACACACCTAATTACAAGCAGTTCCGAACTGGGTACAGCCTGCTTCCCTGTCCTGGGGATGGATCCTCCCCCCACTGGCACTGTGAATACATTATTGGGAGGACAAACTTACAATTTAGCAGTTAAGCCCCATTGTAATTTCCACCTTGACATTTTGGTTTGGTTAATTCAGAGTTCACTCTTCTTGGATAACTTGTGCCTAAATAAAGTTATGTGAATAACTATCAACTAACTTGTCACCAGTCTGTGAGGTTCTACTAGAAATAAAATAGTGAGATAAGTGTGTCTGCTGACTCTGCCATCCTGAAAGACTCTCAAATAACAGGAAGCAGATGGAGATGATCAGGTCAGCTTTACAAGCTCCCATTTAAGCCCTGTAAATAAATGGTTCTGTGGTAGACTTGTTAGGAAAAGGATTTAGAAATACCAGTAAAAGAACACCCCTTGAACAGCTAATGCCTCTTGCTAAGGTTAATTCTCCTAAAGCTAACATCAGCATGGTGTGTACATATGATATGTTTGTATGTCTGAATACACATGCATTTCTGTCGGACACAGGCAGGGCCCTGGGTTAAAGCAAGCCTAAGTTGTCTTACACAAAGGCCCCAGGCTATGGAGAGGACTCAGCAGCCTGAACCACTGGTCATAACTCGGTCATATCTCGAGGACCAGACAGGCAGGGGAGTTCCTTCCCCCATTCTTGGGGCTGCAGTGAGCCAGGATCCTCCCCCATTCTTGGGGAGTCACAATGAGCCTGGACCCCAGGACAAAATCTCAGACCTTGAGATCAGCAGAAAGTAGGGCCACTTCCTCTCCAAGCATGGATACCTGGACATTCAGGTAAGACTTAGGCTTTGCCCATAACCCTGTGACCTTTTGCAAGTTGCCTGGGAAACTCCTTATAAGCCAGCAGCCTTCACACAGCTCCCTGTGACCCTCTTCTTGCCAGTATATATGCCACTATATAGATCACCTAACTCCCTATGTACTGGAATGAACGTCCTTAGGCATTGGCTAGCAACCTTTGAACCCACCAATCCCCTCAGGCCCTTTTCCTGCTCTCAACTCTTATAAACCCATTTTCCTATTGAATAAACGAGCTGTTCTCAGACACTGCCTCCCAAAAGTGGTTCTTTCATGGAGCATAACTTGCTCTCCAGGGTGCCTGGACGCCTTCAGGAACCCATGGCCCCAAGGATCCAGGGACTCACACATTTCTACAAGAAATTTGGAAGAAAAAAAAATTAGATGTCAGGCTAGAGGAATGGCTTAATGGTTACTGCGTTTGCTGCAAAGCCAAAGGACCTAGGTTCTATTCCCCAGGACCCACATTAGCCAGATGCACAAGGGGGCACACACGGCTGGAGTTCATTTACAGTGGCTGGAGTTCCTAGCACACCCATTAATTCTCTCTCCCTCTCTCTCTCTGTCAAATGAACAACAAATAAAATTAGATGTCATTTTCTCTTCTTAAAACAGCAAGCAGACATTTGTTTATAATTCCAAGCTTATCTATAAATAAAATTGAGGGCAAACAAGGACAACATGCGATGAATTGTGTGTGGGAGGTGTCAAATGATGGTTAAGCAATCCCCATTTAATAAGATGAGGAATCAAGTAACAGAAAAGCTTCTGATCCTCCAGGCCTTCAGTTCCCCACTGGGAATACAGTGATGTCCCGTCTCCTAGTCTGAGCAGACTGGGACTACTATAACGTCCTGCCCCATGGTATGATCAGATTGAGACTACTATAATGACCTGCCTCACGGTATGATCAAACTGGGGGTACTGTAATGTCCAGCCTTGTTATCTGAGCAGATTAGTTCTGGTATAATGTCCACCCTCATGGTATGAGCAGGTTGGGACCACTATAATGTACAGGCATGTAGTCTGAGCAGAGCAGATTGGGGCATAAACAGCTACCGTGTTCTCTGGCTCTGGAGCCTGCAGAAAGCCACTGTTACACTGCCTGGCCACATCCCATAAACTAATCTAATGAATCCCCTTTGTAGTACATATTCAATCACTTCAGCTCTTCTAGAGAACCCTGAGTGATACAAAGTGTTTCAGGGAGGATGGTATGTATAAAAACGACTGAATGAAATTTATTATTTGGCATGTAAACTAAAATTTAGCAGGAGATAGAAAAATCTAAATTAGCCAGGCGTGGTGGCGTACGCCTTTAATCCCAGCATTCAGGAGTCAGAGGTAGGAGGATTGCCATGAGTTTAAGGCCACCTTGAGGCTACATAGTGAATTCCAGGTCAGCCTGGGCCAGAGTAAGACCCTACCTCGAAAAATAAAAAAAAAAAAAAAAAAACCCAAAAAACAAAAAAATTAAATTAAACAATGATTAAAATGAAGAGGTTTTCATTATACATTTAACTCAGAATATTAAATTGGTATGAAATAAAATCCTCTGATTATCTAGGTCAACATGCAGTATCAATATTTTAAGTTCACTTTGATTATATAGTATCTTTTAATAGGTTTCCAGAAACTGAAAATAAACTTTGAAATTATTATTTAAAACTTCCAATTGCCGAGGAGTCACTTCACTATTCTTTTTAACTAACGATATCCAAAGGAGCACAAGTACAAGCCAAAGCCCATTCTTCTTTGAAAGGTAAAACATGAGAATAGAAACTGGGTTGTAATTTATTCATCACTGGTCTGACAATTTTATTCATATGCCCAGGTCTATAGTAAAATATACCAATCAAACACCAATGAATTTGAAAGTATTCTGTCATTTAGAACTAAAACAAGTGAATGGATATCTCTTTTTCACTTCTATCAACATGCCAAATAGTCTCCTATGAGATCTATCCTATACTGCAGTATTTCTCCACTATTGATAACAATAGTGATTCCAGAGTATAGAGGGGGGAAAAAGCCACATTCCCTATAGATATTGTAAAGATTGTCTCATAATACATATTAGCAGTGAGCTCAAGAAAAGGGTTTATTTTGGCTTACAGTCTTGAGTGAAAGTTTCATGGCAAGGAAGCTGGCTTGCCATACTGGAAGACAGGAAGCAGAGAATGAACAAGTGCTGGTGGGAGCGGCATGTAAAATCGCAAGGCCTGTCCACAGTGACACAGTAACCCACTTTCTCTAGTAAGGCTCCATCTCCTAGAGGCTCCACAATCTTTCCAAACAGTGGCACCAGCTGGAGAGCAATCATTTGAACACATGATACTATAGGGAACATTTTGCATTCAAGCCTTAATGCTACCATCCTATTGTAGGATTTTGGGTAAGGTGTGGGTACGCAACTAAGCAAGTAAGTTGTAAGACTATAATAATCTGGAAAAACATGATTTTTCTAGGTGTTAAGGATCTCACAGCAAGAAAGCAGAGAGATACATCCCTTCTTCCCACTATTGTTTGAAAGTGACAGACACACACACACACACACACACACACACTCACATACACCTATATCATAAGAATATATAATAACAATTGCAAGATATTATTGTCTTCAGGACAGGAGAAAGAGGAATGAGAAAATACTGGTAAATTCAACTCTGTAGTATTTTGTTTCAAGACAAAAATATTCCAATGTGGGCTGGAGAGATGGTGTAGTGTTCAAGGTGCTTGCCTGTAAAGCCAAAGGACCCAGGTTCAATTCCTCAGAACCCATCGGTATGCCAGATGCACAAGGTGGTGCATGCACCCAGAGTTAGTTTGCAGCAGCTGGAGGCCCTGGTGCACCCATTCTTTCTATTTGCCTTTCCTTCTCTCTCTCTCTTACAGATAAATATTTAAAAATATTCCAATGTGATTAAAGTACATAATAATGAGTTTGGGGTAATAAAATATTACTTCATTGTGTTCAAAATATTCTAGTTTTCATTTCCTTAGAAAGATAATATTCTGTACAAAAGAATTATATTTATGCTTTCTTCTCTCAGTAAATCACAAATCCATTCATTTACAGAACAAATACTCCTTGAGGAACTTCCCCTGTCTGATGGTCCATAGGTTCTGATACAGTATTGAGAGGCAGAGTTCTCCTGGAGTTTATAACCTGGGGAAGAGGAAGAGTTGGCCAGTGGATGTAGAACAATGCCATTCAGGTAAGGGTTATGAAGCAAAGGAAACATGTTGATGAATTATTTTAATTTATTAGAACTTTGCTTTTTTTTTTTTTAATTTGAGAGTGACAGACACAGACAGAAAGGCAGATAGAGGGAGAGAGAGAGAATGGGCGCGCCAGGGCTTCCAGCCTCTGCAAACGAACTCCAGACGCATGCGCCCCCTTGTGCATCTGGCTAACGTGGGACCTGGGGAACCGAGCCTCGAACCGGGGTCCTTAGGCTTCACAGGCAAGCACTTAACCGCTAAGCCATCTCTCCAGCCCGAACTTTGCTTTTTAATAACAAAAATCTTATTCAGTATTATTCCTATACTTAAAAGCCAAAATTTAATAAAAGATCACAAGTGCACAGGCAAGTAACAAATAAAAGACAGTGAAATGCATAGATACAGGAGTCAGAAGTCAAGGTTAAAAAGGTTAGCAAGTGTTTCAGCTATCCATTCTAGTTTAAACTAACAATTTACCCTTATTACCCAACTCACCACTGTTGTACATCTGGAATTTCAGATGGGCTGCCTCAAAAGTAGGGGTAGTGGTGGGGTAACCCTTTTGTAGCCCAATTTAGCACATTTGAGACTTCCTTACAACAATGTGAGCACAAGATAACAATATCTGTATGAATAAGTACTCCAGGGTTGTGAACATAAGCTGCAAGTCTCCTTTTGACCTAACTTCAGAAAACTTAAAAATCACTGTACCATAGATTTTTGGCAAATAAATGATGAACACAGTGCAAACTCAAGAGAAGAGGAAACATTTCATTTTTCAGTGAGAGGACTAACAAGGGATTTCTTCTACCCCAACAACTTACTTAGCTAATTAGAAATGCACCAATCAAGTCAGTAAGTTAGAGATAATTTTGAGCAAGTTTTTTTCTTCAAACATTTGTAATGATGGTAATAATGCATAGAAAATATCTAGTACACACAAGGAGCTCTAGAGTTCTCTGAAACTGATTTGTCTCTTCACACTCACAAAGACGTAATACAGAGAATCCATTTCCCCTGAGCAGAAAAGAAACCAGGAAAACCTTGAAAGCTACTGGCAGCTGATAGCACAGAACTTATAAGGCTCTTATTTCCTCCATGATAAGGGCAGGGGAGACGGTCTGGTGGGTAAAAGGTACTTGCTTTGTGGAGCCTACCAGCCTGGCCTCAATTCCCCAGTACCCACGAAAAGCTGAATGTAGAGTGGTGCGTAAGTCGTCTTTGATCCAGAGAGGCCCAGCAAAATGGGAAGAGAAGCCCAGATTAAATTCCCAGCACGCTCTTAAAGGCAGATCCCCAGTGGCACATGGGTCTGCGATTTCAGTGCAGCTCCAACAATGGGAAGGCAGAGCCAGAAGAATCTGACGCTAGCAGGACATTCTGTTGCTGCCTGGCACTTCAACTGTAGCAGCAAGAGACCCTGCTCAAAGAATGTGGAGCACAGGTGCCTCACAGGTGTTCTCGGACCTCCACAAGCATGCCATGGCACATGCCCATACACATAGTGTAAATGTATGGCCCCATAGACTCCGATGTTTTATTACAATTGAGTTTGCAACTTGAGCCCCTAGCAGGAAGATTCCTGCCAGAGGGGTGTGCACTGGAGGTGGACATGATTCCAGCCCAAAGGTTTGTAGAAAGTAGTTTGAGCTTGAGTGGTTCATGTTTGTTTTCTTTTGCTGTTTTCTGGCTGTTTGGTACTTTCTGTCAGCTGGAGTCTGTGAAAGGGACTCAGCTTCTTCTGCCATTGGTGGGTTGTCTGTGGAATCTATAAACCTGAAACAAATCTGTTCTTCCAATAAACTGTGTCTGTTTGGATTTTCATCCCAGCAACATGGACCTGACTTCAATGCACAAAAATAAACAAAAATAATTATCATTTTAAAACATCATAAATCAAAATACCAGCTTGAAGACATCCTATACTCTGCTCACTTGCCTCCCCAGTTTTCTGATGGGGAGTAGTTCCACTTCTGTACCATTATACACCCAACAGGTACTTAGGAGAGAACCAGTAAGTAAAGTCTTATTCTTTGCATTGTAAAAATGTCATGAAGGCTAGAGAGATGACTTAGCAGTTAAGGCACATGCCTATGAAGCCTAAGGACTCAGGTTTGATTCTCCAGGTCCCACATAAGCTGCATGCACATGGTGGCACATGCGTATGGAGTTCATTTGCAGTGGCTGAAGGCCCTGGCATGCCCATTCTCCCTTCCCATCTTTCTCTCTTACTCCCTTTCTCTTCATCTCAAATAAATAAATAAAAATCATGAATGTACAAAAAAGATCAAATTAAAAATAATCATGAAAATTTTCCTCCTTATATAGCAGCTCAAAGCAAGGAATTTTGAACATAGTAATAAATATTTTGTCTTTCAGTTTTGAGGTGAAGTCAGATGAGCAAAGAATACAATTTATATTTGAAGAAAGGATACAGTAAATTAATATACATTCCCAATTGTGCTACATAATGTTGCCTGTTTTTTTTTTTTGTTTTTTTTTTTGAGGTAGGGTCTCACTCTTCCTCAGTCTGACCATGAATTCACAATGTAGTCTCAGGGTAGTTTCGAACTCATGCCTCCAGAATACTGGGATTAAAAGGCAAGTATCACCATGCCTGGCTGAACTTTTTTTTTTTTTTTTCTTGAGTCAAGCCCAACAGACCGGCCTTTTTTAATGAAAACAAAACATGAAGAAGAGAAAGACAGAATTGGCATGCCAAAGCCTCCAGCCACGGCAACTGAACCCCTGATGTATGTGCCCCCTTTTGCACAAGTGTGACCTTTTCTTGCATCAACTTGTGTCTGGCTTACATGGGAAATGAAAAGTCAAACATGGGTCCGTAGGCTTCGCAGGCAAGTGTTTTAAGCACAAAGCCATCTTGCCAGCCCTATAGTTGCATTTTGAATACCAGATAATTTCATCTAATTGTTTCTCTCTTAATAAAAGGCAAATAAAGTCTAAAGGTTTATACAACCTATAAAGCTCTTTCACCATTTTCTGATATGTCTTTTGATATTCAGACAATCTTTTCATTTTATAAGGGATTATGACTCTAGTTGAAATGCTTGAAGATAACAAAAGATACTTATTATGTAAATAAAAGCACTAGAAATATCTACATACCTACATACAGAAAAGGTTAGAGAAAGCCTACTATTCATAACTTTTAATTTTTCAGGCACATAAATCTCTATAACCACCTGTTTAAAGAAATAGTGTGTTATAGATATTACTAGGAAATATTTATAATGAAAATTCATAAACTTAAAATAAAACAAATACAAATATCAGAACACATTAAAAAATGTTACCTGAATTTGTGCTGCAGAAGCAGGCCTTTTGCTCTGGATTCCTTACTGAAGGGCCATCAGGTAACCAAATCCCTGTTCCCCTGAGCACAGGCCACTGAGGGAGGTGGCCTCTTACCCCTGGCTCCCCAGCTGCCTGGCTTCTGGTTTCCCAGCCCCTGGTTCCCTTGTTCCCTACAGTATGCACAAATGGAGTGATTAGGCCACAACTTCCATTTACCCACCTACCAGTTTCCCAGGTACCTTTGATGAACTTGCAGTCTCCAAAATCTGTTCATTGGTGGTTATGACCCCCTCCTACACCAATCTGGTTCACAATTAAAACAGAACATGCACTGAAGAACCTACAAGGACAAATACTCACTTCTTAATCAATAAAACAAAACTTTTCACCCCAAGATGGGTACACCATAATGCAAAAGAAAACAGAAAAAAAAAAAAGCAAGTCAGAAAACAGAGATCTCCACCAGGGATGCCTACTCCCACAGTGGAAGTCACCAATGAAATCATAGAGAAAACAACAGATATTTAATCCCAACATGAAAACACATCAAGCTAAGAGACCGTGATCAAAAGAATTTCTGAACTGAAAACAAACCATTAAAACCAACAATCACATAAATGAAATTGAGCAGAATATTCTTTTAGAGCACTCAGCTTTTATTTCTAGGCTTAACTTAGTTGAAGAAAACAACAGAAGCCTCAGAAGAGATATAAGTGAATTCAAGGTGAGTCAACCAATAGTTTATCTCAATAAACAGCTGATTAAGCTTAATGAAGATGTGATCAAATCCAAGAGTAAATTCAAGAGGCATCCAGATAACCAGTCCTCAAGCTGAAATCATATCTCAAGAAAGATATGGGCATGATGCAAAAATAACACAACAGAAAACAAAAACCAAATAGAGCTTTAAAAAAAGATCTCTAGAAACCCTCAAAAACAGAGTCACTCATGTGGAAGACAGAACCTCTGAGCTGAAAGATGAGACAGAAGAAATTATCAGGGAGCCAAAACCTTAGCTAAATTCTATCAAATGTTCATTGAAGAACTGAAATAAATTTATTGTCAAAGTGTTTCACATAATCCAAGGACAGGGAGTCCTCCTTAACTCCTTTTATGAAGCTAGCATCACCCTAATACCAAAACCACATAGAGCTACAAGAAAAGAAAATTATAGGCTTATAGTCCTGATGAACTTAAATGCAAAGATCCTATATGAATGTGGTAGATATACACAATATCCACATATACAGATCCACAATGGAATTCTACTCAGCAGTAAGATAAAAAATGAAATAACAAAATATGTAAGAAAATGACCAGACTTAGAATAGATCATAGTCAGTAAACATGCAATCACAGAAAGATAAACGCCACACATGTTCTGACTCACCTGTGGTTCCAAACCTGGATCAGCACCTGCTGCTGGCATACTGGATAGACAATAGGGATGGAAGTGCTTGTGGGGGAGGAGAATGGAGGGATGGAGGAGAATAATCACAAATCTCAACTCAAATGAACTAATACATAGAAACCTTTCTCCTTGAAGGTAGATTAAAGGTATAACCCTCCACTGGAGTACAGGACGAATGCCCAGAAAGAAGGGCCCTGTGAGGGTGGGATAAAGCCTAACCTTAAAAGGCTTTGGCTGTGACCTGCAACTCACTGTACCAGAAATTGATGCTACCCACATTGAGCTGTTGATCGGAGAGGCCTATGAGGTCTCCAAAAGAAGACAGGCTTCTGTCAAAGCACTTGATTACCCACCTGAGGTAAAAGGTAAGACCCTATTGCTAAAGACACTACTATATGCTGCTAGCACAGAACACGGAGAGAGCCAGTCCCCAGACAGTTGGCCTACATGGTGCTGGAATGCGCTACATGATCTACTGGGGGAAAGTGGCCAAAAATTGGAGTGATCAAGCTGGGTTCTAAGTGTACTTAGAAACAACCAGCTGGACAAGAAGTACATACCAGTGCAATTGTAGCACACAGCCTTGGTGCATAACCAATGGCTTTCAGATTGGCTAAGAGATCCACTCACCAGAAAGGAACCCATATGTGGAACTGTGAGCCAGGTCGAAATCCTATGGAAACTAAATATTACCCTCCCCAATGTCAAATTCCCACTAGTCTTTGGCTAAAAGACGGGCCACATCCGTCTAACTCTCCACAGATCAACAACGTTTATCCAATTTAACCTATGCTGACTGTACTCTCCATTAGAGACCATCTTTCTTTTTCAGGAGGTGGTAAGATCTGAGAAGATAAGCCACTCCTTGAATCTCACTCAAGGCCCAAGGGAAACCACAGAGGAATTGAGGCAATGAACAAGAATGCTGCTTTCATGGTGAACCTGGCAATCAGCACCAAGGTGAAAGAGACAGACACTGAGGATATTAAACACATGCCAGAGCAGAAATATAGAGGCTCTTAAGAGCTCTTCACTGAAATAGACTTAAAATACACCCAACAAGGCTCGGAGAATTTTGTGGAAGAGGGAGAAGAAAGATTTTAAGAGTCACAGGTTGGGATGTCATGCCCAGAGGCACTGCCTCCCCCACAACAACTGACTGCTGGTCCCACAATGCATAACCCACAACTCCACGGGGAATACCACCACCCCACTGAGGAGGACCCTGGTGGAAGAAGGGCAGGGAGTAGGAAAAAGATGGTACCAACACATGAGGTATCCATACAAAATATGTTCTTAATTAAAAAAGAAAAAGGAGAAGAAGAAGACCTACAGAAGAAATAAAGTAGGGTACATAAATCAGAATTAAGATTTAAGATGACTTTAGAGCCCAGGCAGCAATCTTTAAAAATAACAGAAGACAGCCACTGAACCTCACTAAGCATCTCAGACGTATCATCACATTGATCCTCTTAAGTCGGGACAGAAGACTGTTGTGGTCTGACTGGGCAGTGTCCCCTGCAGAACTATGTCTTTAAAGACTTGGTTCCTGGCTGATAGAGATGTTTCAGAAATTTTTGGAGACTTTGGGAGAAGGAAACTTTTTACAGAACATGGGTGCTGGGGATGGGCATTGAGGTTCTATAGCCATCCCCACTTCCTGTTTGATCTCTCTCCTCTTCCTTATTGTAGACGCACTGTGACCAGCCAGCCTCCTGCTCCTGAGACCATGCCTTCACCACCTTGATGGAAATTATTGCCTGAAATCTTTCCTTAAGTTGCTCTTATCTGGTACTTAGTCACAGAAAGGGGAAATGGAACTAACACAGAGGCACTATTATGGTCCTTTGTAAGGGAAGAAGCAGGTGAGGCTCAGAGAAGGATGCAAGGAGAAGGTAGTAGTCCCAGGCATGTGGTTCCATGGCCCAGAGGCTGTAGATTAGGGAATACTGCCTGCCTCTCATGTCTTCTGTGGTATGGATCTTGACCTCTTCTCTGCTTTTATTCCAAACTTCACCCCTTTGTGCACTCTGTCCCAGTGCTCTCAAAGCTCCTTCCTTGCTCCCTTTCCAAGGATCTCACAATCATGACTGTTTCTCTTGTCAGAGGGGTCTTTCCTTATATCTTAAAATAAGTGTCTGTCCTCCCAATCTCAGAACTACACTGGATGGATGGATGGATGGATGGATGGATGGATGGATGGATGGATGGACCTGTGTAAACCCTACTCCTTTTAAGTTACAATAACTCTAAAAGAGTGCCCCGGGAAAAAAGCACACTGCTGCTGCAGGGGGTGTGTGACACTGAGAAAATATTTTCTTGCCTTTCCTCACTAGTCTTGATTTGGTAAATTTTGAAATAGTGGGTATTGACAGTTTTAAGGTATTCACTGAAGAAAGTAACCATATTTCAGAGATAGAACTATCCTAGTTACTAATCATACGACCTTGTTACTAGCATAGAACTTGGAAGAAATAACATCAGGGAAGATGGGACTTAATATTTTTCTTATTCTAGTGACTTAATCTGCTAACTGTTTATAGTTTTTATTTGCTTGTTTGTTTTATGAGACAAGGTCTCATTCCACCCAAGTTTGACTCACTTTGTATCACAAGCTGTTCTTGATCTCACAGTGATTCTCCTATTTCAGGCCCCAAGTGCTAGAATTAAAGGAATGAACAACCACACAAGGCTCACTTACTAATTTTTATTAGTGTTGTCACTCATTGCTAAATCTTACATTTTCACAAGACATGCTGATACAGTATAATAATCTATGTAAAGTTGAAACCAAGTGAAAATGAAAACTGATTGTTAATGAACCAAGACTAGTTTCCCCCTGCCCCCAAGTTTATTACTTTATGTAAGAGATTGCTTTAAAAGGAGGTTAGGAGGCTTCATTTATTTCTCAGATACTTTACCTATGGTGATGGGATGAAATTATTTTCTCCCTCTGGATATGGACTCCTCAGCTTCGAGAAGACAAAACACATCACTTAGACAAAAAGGGTCAAGCCTTAGGAGACACATGGTTTTTCCTTTTGTCTTCTTTTGTAAAGAAAAATATTGCCTACAGGCAAAGGTCACACTAAGCCAAGTTTTATTTTATTCTGATGCCTAGTTTTTCTCATAAAAAGTTTAAATAATGATTTCACTTCAATGAAGAAGTTGCTGTCTGATACTTCTCTCAACAAAGAACAGTTTCAGAAGAGCAAACTATTTAGAAACATCTGGAGCCTAGCTCACTTATCTGCCAGAATGTACCCAACTAAGTTTCTCACTTTCTTCTGGAGTGTATCAACCTAGACCCCATTTGAGAAATACAGAACTATCTGCTTAAATGAAGTGCAGCCATTTGAGTGATAGTTCCAAGAAAGAATTCCTGGGACTATTATCTCAATAAAGCAATAGCATGGGGAGGGGGCAACCAAGAAGTCCTTACATTTGAACATCATCATCACATGCACTTCGGAGTGATCACAAAGTCTAAGTTGTGATAAGCACTGTGGTCTCTTCAATGTTTCTTTTGCTAAATTTATCTGCTTAAATAAAAGTTTGTTGATTTCATGAAGAAATTTAATCACCTTCATAAGAAATAAGCTTCCAGCCATCATTGGTTCATGATGGAAATGTAGATGATAGAAGATCACCAGTGAAAACACAGAAGTCAGGATGGTGATCCAGAGGGCAGAGCAGCTCAGACCCAATGATACATAGCTCTGAAAGTCAGAGGTATCTAGAAGATTCTGATGTGCCAGATATTTATGCCAGCTAGTAAGGGTGGTATCTCTCCTGACCAATACCAAATGCCACTTTGACCTTCAAGTCCATCTGTGATCTGTTGAAAGGTCTCTCTAACACAAAGTACCCATAGAAACCTAAGTGAAAAATCATGAAGTGGTTAAGAGCTTCAGCTCTAGTCTCAGAAAACAATTCTAATATTTTTCTACCAATGACTATGATTGTGGGCAACTTACCATTTAAGTCCTTCATTTTCATATAAGTAGAATATGGTAATAAAAATGGTGCCCATAAAGAGTAGTTAGCACTGAATGGATACTCAAAATTAAATATCTGTCAATGTGAAACTAAAATTGCAAAGCTATGAGCAGAATAAATGTATTCATAAGTGATGGTAGAATTTTTCTCTTGCAAGGAAATCTGTAGGCAGTGCATGGTCTTCATTATTTCAGATGCAAAAATTAATATTAGAACATAAATTCTACAAGTTAATAAGTGAAATATAAGACCTCCAGTTCATAGACAATCATACAATGTGCTGTATGGCTAAAAGAAAGCAATCCAAAGTAAACTGGTACCATAGAAACCTTCATCTTAGATAGCAGACAAAAGGATATAACCCTCAAAAGAGCATGGGGGGGGGTATCTGGTAAGAAGACCCCTGGAGAGGATCTGATAAAGCCCCTGAAACATTTGGCTCTAGCTTATAAACCCCAGTACCAGAAATTTGTTACAACCCACATTGAGCTATTGATTGGAGAGGTCTCCAAGGTCCCCAAACAAAGCAGACATCTGTCAAAGCACTTGATTGCCCACCAGAGGTAAATGGTAAGACTATAGCTGAAGACACCACATATTTCCAGCACAGAAAATTGAGAGCTTCAGCTGGAATATGGAAGGAAACCAGATCACGGATGGTTAGACTGTACAGTGCTTGAAAGCGCTACATGAGCTGCTAGTGGGAAATCACTAACAATATTGTCAGCAAGCAGGAGACACTTCTATACAAAAGTAACCAGCCTAATGATGTACACACTTTTGCAATAGTGGCACACAGCCTAGATGGGTAACCAATAGCTCTCAGACTAGCTAAGAGATCTGTGCAATGGGGGGAAAAACCCAGTGCTGGAACTGAAAACCAAGTCAGAATCTTGTGGAAAACAAGATTATGGACTCTTAACTAGAAGCCCCCACTAGTCTTTAGCCAAAATAGAGGTTACTCCATCAGAATTTCTCTAAAGTAATATTCCTTTTAACATATGCTGGCCTTGCTCTCCATTGAAGAATAGAATTTCTTTTTTTCAGAAACTAGTGAGAACTAAAGAAAATAAAATCTATCAACAAGATAAGGACAGGTGGCTAACTCCCTGTCAGGAGAAGAAACACCCCTCTCACATCAGCTAGGACACAGGGAAACCACAGAGGCATGGCGAGATGAGCAAGAGTGCCCTTCCATGGCTAGACTGCACCAGGCTGATGGAGATAGACACTGGGGATATTCAAAAGATACCAAAATGGAAATCCGGAAGCTGCTGAGAGCTCAACACTAAAGTAGACTGAAAAGACACCTACCAAGGCTCAGGGAATTTCAGAAGAGGGGATGAAAGGATTGTAAAAGCCACAGGGTGAGAGGGAATATCCAGAGACATAGCCTGCTCCAACCACCACAAAGATTTACTGCTGCTCTCACAACTCTTACCCACAACCCCATGGTGAATACCATCAATTCCACTGAGGAGAGCCCTCAGCAAAATGGGGGTAGGGAGGGGAGAAATGATGGTAGCAATACATAATGTGTCTGTACAAAGTTTCTACCTAATTAAAAAAATATATATACTGAGGTTAAAAAATAATAGAAAAGTCACTTAAAACTGCCAACTTATCTTGTTGATAGATTTTATTGTCCTTAGTTCTCAGAGATATCTGAGTAGCTTAGGCTCTTCTCTGCAAAGTCTAATGACTTGAGTTCCATCTCTCAGCACTGACGTAAAGCCAGATGCACAGTGGCACATGAATCTGGATTTCATTTGCAGTGGCTGGAGGCCCTGGCATGCCCAATCCCCCTGTCTCTCTCTTTCTCTCCCCTCTCTCTCTCTCTTTCTCTCTCTCTCTCTCTCTCAGCTTGCAAATAAACAAACATATAAGACTGTTGACTTTGATTCAACCTGGCTTTCTTGTATATTTAATCCTTTTTTGTTTGTTTGTTTGTTTGTTTGAGGTAGAGTCTCACTCTAGCTCAGGCTGATCTGGATTTCACCATGTAGTCTCAAGGTGGCCAAAAACTCAGGGTGATTCTCTTACCTATGCCTCCCAAATCCTGGGACTAAAGGTGTGAGCCACGAAGCCCAGCTTTAATTCCTTTTTATTTTTTATTATTATTTTGTTTTGGAGACAAGGTCTCATGTAGCCCAGGCTGCCCTCAAACTTGCAATGGAGCTGAGGATGGCTTTGAACTTATGATCTTTCTGAACCTATGTGCTCAGATTACTAGTATATACTATCACACTTGGTTTTATTCTGTGTTTTCAAATGAGGTTTCCTGAAGGATAGGCAAGTATTCTACCAAGTGAACTTCATCCTTAGCTTTCAATCTCTTTTATAATTCTATATTACATTTTTTTCTTTTCCCAGTATCATTCTATCACATTCATATGAATGCATTAAAACATGCTCCCCCAAGCCAACTCATATAGAAATGCTTTCTTTTTGCCTCTGCACTGTGAAATATTGTTCATTACACATTTTCTGAATGTTCAGTTTCAAATCAGTAAGAGGCTTGCAATAATATGGATTCAAGGCTCAACTATATTCTTTTTGGATAAATGCTCAAGTGTAAAGTTTAACTTTCATTCTAATGCCCAAGGTGATTTGAGATATATCTATCCTATAAAACGTACTAGATGTGTCAATTCACATTACCACCATTGAGCTGATAAACACAAACTCTAGGTACAATAAAAATCACTGAACTGTTGCCCTAAAAGGAGGGTGGATGGATGAAAGGCTGATGAAGTGTTTGCCTTCCAACCATCCAGAGGGACAACAGAGCTGAAAGGTGAAGTGAACACCAACCCTCCCTGGTACAGACTCCTCCTCAGCTTCAGAGGCCCGGAGCTGACCCCAGAGAGCAGGTCGCATGGTGACTCAGCTCCCCGTGCCTCCAGTCATATAATGAGCTCATCTCTCATCTGTTAGTTTCTGAGCCAACAGGCTATTGACTGGATCCAGACTCCAGGGACTGGTATGTTCTTTCCAGATCAGCTGACAGACTGATCCTGTGGCCTTGAAAAAGCCAATATACTATTCAATGCTTCAAAGTTCTCCCTCCAATACAGAGAATAAGAAACAGCCCGCAACATGCCTACTCCAGCAGTGTGAGGAGACATGCTTTCAAGCCAATGTGCCTTCTGAGGAAGGAAGATGCTGGCTTTGGATAATTCTTCATCCACTACCATCAGAGGGATGGAAGTAACAGCTCACCACTCCATAGAAGATTCTAAGCTTCCATTACCTTCAAATTGTCCTAGGTATATATGCCACGGATACATATATGTGAGCATTTCAGCTAAGTCATCAATGGCACTTAGGGTATGGGAGCTTAGTATGCATTTATTGTAATTGTTCCATATTTTTACTTTATTGTTTTATTTGGTTTGCTCTTGTTTTTAAAAAAAAAAAACATTTTATTATTCATTTATCTGAGAGGGGTGGAGAGAGGGAGGGAATATTGTTGTGCCAGGGACTCCAGCCACTGCAAACAAACTCCAGATGCATGTGCCACCTTATATATCTAGGGTCCCAGGGAATTGAACCTGGGTTGTTTGGATTTTCAGGCAGGAACCTTATCTGCTAAGCCATCTCTCCAGACCTGGTTTGCTTTTATCATGAGAAAGGAACTTCTTTTTCTATAAGACTGGGATGATTTGCTATCCTTATTAGGGTAAGGTGGACCAAATGGCTGAACCTTCACTAGGCTCTTACAGGGAACACCTGAACCACAAGACACTGGAGAGGGTAGGATCAAGACTGACCTAAATCTTCTACACCTTCCCTCCCTCCCTCTTCCTCTCCCTCTCCCTCTCTCTTCTCTCTAACTCTTGTATATTAGTTATCTTTTTCCTCATTTTCTTAGTAGGCACTGACCTGTAGATCCCAGTACCAGCTTGGGGCTATCATTCACAATGAGCTTTTGATCAGAGAGACCTATAAAGTTTCTTAAAAGACAGACAGATTTCTGTCAGAGTACTTAATGACCCACCAAAGGTTAGTGGTAAGACCTTATTGCTGAAGACACCATATGCAGTTGACACGTAAGATGGAATGGCATGGCTGGAAGCTAGAAGAGAGTCAGTCCCCAGACAGTCAGTGTGTCTAGTGCCAGAAGGTGCTACATGGGCAACTGGGGGAAAATGACCAATATCTGTCCAAGCAACTCATGGTCTAACCTACTTAGCAGCAAATAACCTGTTGTGATACCCACATAAGTGCAACAGTGGCACACAGCCATGGTGGGGAACCAACTGCTCTTGATTTGGCTAACTGATCCCTTCAGTGGTATGGGACCCATAGCTGGAGCTGAGAAACAAGTCAAAACCATATCCAAACATTAGCCCACTCTCCAATATCAAGCTACCACAAATCATGGGATACAAGAAGGCCTACACCTATTAAATTCTCTATAAAAAAGTAAGGGTTATCTCATTTGTTCTGGTGCTAACTTACTCTCCGTTGGAGAAACTGCTTTTCTTTTTCAGATAGATGCAGATCCTAAGGAGAGAGCCACCCCATCATACCTCAAAAAGGCCCCAGATAAAACTAAGAAAAATTGGCAAAACAAGCAAGAGTGCTGTTTTCCTGATGAACCAGATACCAGCACAAGGGAGAAGGAGACCAACACAGAGAAAAATCAACTCCTACCAAATCAGAGATCCAGAGCCTCAGAGGCCCCCAACACCTCATCACTGAAGCAGACCAAAACATGAACCCAACATGGCTCAGGGAAATTTTGCAGAAGAGAGGGCGGAAAGAATGTCAGAGCCACATGTTGGGTCATGATATGCAGATATTTACCTTACCCATAACTGTGGGCTAATTCCACAATGCACGACCCATATGCCTCAACAAGGAGGGGCCAGTGGGGGGAGTTGGTCACAGATGAGCCTAATAATGGTACCAAACTGACTATATTTGCTGAATACAAAACTAATTGATAAATTTAAAAAAAAAAAAAAGACTAGGCTGGTCTTGAACTCTTGATCTTCCTATCTCAGCTACCCACATGCTTGGATTACAGACATGTGCCATAACAGACATATATTTTTAATATTTAATGCCTTCAGTTTGGAGCTTTTATTCCCAAAATTAGGAAGAATTTATTCTGTGAACTAGTATTTCAGTAATTTTTAGTTTAAAAAAAACTAATGATATGTAAAATGAAATGTGTGTTTGAATTTCATCACTGGAGATGAACACTGACAACATTTTCGTGGGTTTATGACATCTTTCAGATATACATTCAACACACATGCACATGTTCTCAACTGGATGTAGGTGTAAATCCATAGACACCTATAGTGCTGGAAGACTTTCACTAAGGAAACATAGACATGTTTATTCCCCCAGATAGAGCACAGACAACAGATCAAACAAAACCAGTCTGGTTACACCAGCGTACTTATCGGTGTTACACAGCAGGGTGAGGGGTTGATTACAGGAGAATGGGTGACCCAAAGATAGCTGCATCACCAAAATACCTCACCCCGGTCTAGGTGACAACGCAGGGACAAGCTGCATCTCAGGAGCTCACTGAACAACTAGCCTGCAGCTTCTTGAAAGTTTCCCCCCATTTAGTTGTTTACTCTTTATGTAATCTTAGGAAAGGGGCCTTGCAACCTTTTCCCCAGACTAGTTGACCTCCTTAGTCCCCGAAGCCTCCCTTCTTTCGTCAGGAGGGAATGTTTCAACTCAGAGGAAACTGCCACATAACACTGGACACAGTCTGACCCTCAAAGCTTGTTTACTGTTCCTATAACCTTGGAATGTGGCCCTGCAACACATTTAAATTTCAGCTCTCCAAGACTTGATACTTTGAGTCTCCTCCCTTCAGTGGGGAGTATTTCAATTCTGAGGAATTTCCATATAACACCTACGTATGGATCAATCCATCTAAATACAGGCAGTTTTGTAACCAATTTTATGCTTTTTTAAGGTTGGAAAACATCATTTATTTGCAATAATAAGTATATTAATAGCATAATTTTTAGCCTCAGATATACTGCATGACAGAGCAAGAATACAAACCTCATTACTGACACTGATTTGGAAACATACAAAAAATAGTGAACACTAATTATATTGGCAGACTGGAGTAATAGCTTCAGTGATTAAAGTTGCTTGCTTATACAGCGTGATGGCCCAGGTTTGACTCCCCAGTATCTATGTAAAGCTAGATGCACAAAGCCGCTCATGCATCTGGAGCTGTTATTGTGTGTCAAAGTCAAAGGACCCAGATTCGATTCCCCATTACCCATTTAAAGCTGGATGCACAGATCGAGCATGAGCATGCATCTGGAGTTTGTTTGCAGTGGCTGTAGGCCCTGGCATACCCATGATTGCTCTTTCTCTGTCTCTCTCTGTCTCCTCTTTCTCAAATAGATAAATAAATATTTTTTTAAAAAATAACAGACATCCAAATAGTTACTCTTATAAGCCAATTATATAGATACAAGAACTCTACTTTGTATATATCCTGTGTAGTCTCAGGTTGGCTTAGTACTCACACCACAATCCTGCTACCTCGGCCACCTATGTGCAGGGATTAAAGGTATATGCTACCATGCCCAGCTTCCTGTATATTCTAAATGGACCTGTAAACTGTAAAATGATAAGTGGTGCCATTTTCAGGCAAATTATTTTTCTTCCTTCAAATAAATTCTATAAGTAGCAACAGTCATTGACCCCTTTCTCACAAATTTAGAATCTAATTGATTTCAAATTATGGTTTTAAATTATAATATAAGAGAAACATCTCTTAAGCCAAGAAACCACACCTGTTATTTGCAATCTTAGAAGCAAGAAGGCAGAAGTAGCAGGGTCTTGAGTTCATGGCCAATCTGGGCATATAGTGAGACCCTGTCTCTAAGCAACAACAACCAAAACAACACTAAAGAATTGAACCTTTTTAGGATTTGCAAGCAAATGCCTTAACTGCTAAGGGATCTCCCCTGATAGATCCCACAATTATCTTTTTATTTTATTTAAAAAATATTTTACTTATTTATTTGAGTGGGGAGGGAGGGAATATATGTACAGGGCCTCTAGCCAATGCAAATGAACTTCAACTGTATGTGCCACGTTGGTGCATCTGATATGTAAGTACTGGGGTCTCGAACCTGGGACCTTTGGCTTTGCCAGCAAATGTCTTAACCACTAAGCCATCTCTCCAGCCACCCCCCCACACACAAATTATGTTTTAAATGCAGGCCCATGTATAGCTGTTATAATTGTTTCTAATCCTTTTGTGTCTTTATGTTTTGCCTTTTATAATGGAACTAATATAAAAGGATATCTCCTCAAGTATCCATTCCTTACCATGGAGGCTGCGTTTGTCCTCAACCTGTGCCAATCACACTATGGATGATATTGTAATTATCTAACTCATTGTCTATACACTTTTTAAAAGAGGGGCTATGTTTGATTTACTTAACACAATATTTAGGGGTTTTCAAAACCGGCTGAGTGAAGAAAAGCTCAATCAATGTAATTCAAAGTAAACAAAACTGCAAATCCATGGAACAATTTCAAACCATTGAAGAAACACTATGAATCAAGTTGACTTGATATGCATCAAAGGTATGCACATATCTTCCAGAGAAATATAATCTAATGAGGAGGGAATACAAGAATGAGTTATATAATACTGAATAATAATGAACAGTTTATAATGCAAAATATCTTGAATATAACAGTGGTAAAAGTGAGAATACAGTATCACTATAATATGGTAGAATTTTTTTTGTTTTGTTTTGTTTTTTGTTTTTCAAGGTAAGGTCTCCTTCTCTAACCCAGGCTGACCTGGAATTCACTACGTAGTATCAGGGTAGCCTTAAACTCACAGTGATACACCTACCTCTGCCTCCAGAGTGCTGGCACTAAAGGTGTGTGCCAGCAGGCCCAGCTATTTTAGGGATATTTTTTAGTAAGAAATTCCATTATGTAACTTCTTTGTTTGCCAGGAGTTGTTCTCCAGAAGGAGACAATAGGATAAACATCTGGCCCTTTCTGAGCATACACAATTCCAAAGTGTCTCTTATTCTGTTTATTTTGTCTCTCTCTTCCACACACACTTTCAAAATTATAAAAGTACAGCAGAGGAATTATTAGATTCTTACATAATCTGCTCTCTGATTCTGGATAACACAAAACATCCTTTTTGAAATTTGAATGCTGCCTTATAGTCAACATCAGATGTTCAATCACTACAGATGATGAAATGACATCTTCCCTTTTGGCAAAGCATCTTGATACCAATAGAAGATGGCACAATATTATTACAAGTAAAAAGACAGATGGCAGTAGATTTTAGGCCTGGAGAATCCACCCTCCCTCCTCCCAAAATCTCACACTGAATAGTTTCAAATAGGATGGGTTTTCAAAAGGGTGAAAAGTAAATTACAGCGCTGTGAAAGCATTTCAACAGTGCCTCACTGTGAAGCCTACAATGCAGTCAGCTCTAAAAAGGCATGTCACCTGCCTCTTCAGATATTTGTTTGAATTTCTCTTCCAATGCAGAGGACGACTAGGATTAAATTCAGTCATCAACCCTCACAATAGTTGGTTTGTTAATTTTAAAACCCAGCTTTTGGCTTTGGCTCAGCAATTGGCCTAGGGTGATAAACTGTACTATGCATTAAGCCTTATTAAGACTCTGTCAGCTGTAATCATATTGCTCCTCTACACAAAACCCTCAGCGGTTCCCTGCTGCCTTTCTGCTTAGGTCTATATTCCTTGCATTCAAAAGTCCATTATAGTATTTTGATAACCCTTCTTTTGCCGTTTGTATTCTGACCACTTCTCTAAAGGTGACTGTGGTCTAGTCAAACTATTTTTTTTTTCCCAAAATCTCTTTTGGGGGCTGGAAAGATGGCTTAGTGGTTAAGTGCTTGCCTGTGAAACCCAAGGATCCCTGTTCGAGGCTCGATTCCCAGGATCCAGGTTAGCCAGATGCAGAAGGGGGCACACATATCTGGAGTTTGTTTGCAGTGACTGGAGGCCCTGGTGCTTTCATTCTCTCTCTCTTTCTCTCTCTGTCTGTCGTTCTCAACTAAATAAATAAAAATAAACAAAAAATATTTTTTTTAATAAAGCTCTTTTGATTTCTATCTTTTCTCTCTATGATTCCTTCGGGAGGGCTCCTGTGTGTACCACTCTTACCATCCTGTGCCTACACTTCTCTCCACATGAGCAATCTTTACCAAAATTTGCAGAAGTGATTTCAGAACTATGTTGACTTCTTACTGAATGACCTGGAACATGTTAAATGAGATACCTCATCTCATACTCCTGCCATAATGTTTTGGGAAGGGCAAAACTTTAGTATGCACTGGTGTTCCTTTCCCTGACTTCTACTCAACACAACCTTCCCCCTGTTTGCATCACATGGACTGGAAATGACACGGTCATCTTGGAACTGTCCATGGTCTCTCAGGGCTTACTACTTAAGAATCAAAAACTCCCTTATCACTGATAAATCTTGAATGGTACATTTATAAGCCAGATAGAAACACTCCATTTATCCCTGAAAGACAAGCCTCAAATATCATGAAATTAATATTTAGCATATTTATTATATTTTATTTGTATTTATTTATTTGACAGAGAAAGAGGGAGAGAGAGAAAGACAGACAGACAGACAGACAGAGACAAAGAGAGAGAGAAAGAGAATAGGTGCACCAGAGCCTCTAGCCACTGTAAACAAATTCCAGATGCGTGCGCCCCCTTGTGCATCTGGCTAACGTGGGTCCTGGGGAATCAAACCAGGGTCTTTTGGCTTTGTAGGCAAATGATTTAACCACTAAGCCCTCCCTCCAGTCCTATTTAGCTTCTCATTGAGACAAAAAATGTTATCAGTCAAGAGAAAAAAAGCACTATGTAGTATTAACAAAATTATATGATGCTAAGTATATAGCTGTATTATAATACTATTTCATTACTTAACATATTGTAACCATTGTACACATTTTGAACTCAGTCACTTTTGAAAACTAAAATATATTAAGAATATTTTAGGCACACCCTCCTTCTGCTGTTGGCCACCTGATATTGGCCAGATAATGTCCACCCTCTGCTCATGCCATCCTTTACCCCTACCTTCATGGAGCTTCCCCTGGGAGCTCTGGGAGCCAAAATAAACCCTTTCCTCCCACTACAAAAAGAATTATCTAGCCAGGCATGGTGGCACACACTTTTAATCCCAGAATTTGGAAGGAAGAGATAGGAGGATCACTGTGAGTTTGAGGCCACCCTGAGACTTCAGAGTGAATTCCAGGTCAGCCTGGGCTAGAGTGAGACCCTACCTTGAAAAACAAAACAAAACAGAAAGAATGTCTTATAGATTGTACGGAGTTACAGAACGTATATTTTTCCCCCGAGGTAGAGTTTCAGTTTCTAACTGACCTGGAATTCACTCTGTAGTCTCAGGGTGGTCTCGAACTAATGGCAGTATTCCTACCTCTGCCTCCCGACTGCTGAGATTAAAGGTGCACACTACCACACCTGACTCAGAACCTAATTTTTAACTCTCAAGTAATATACATAGTCTTTTAAAGGTTACTGAACATTTTCCTTAATTACCTCTTTGGAAATTTAACACATGTTTAATGATCACTAAGTGTGTCTAGAATACCTTAATTTTTTTAAAGATTTTGTTGACTTAGCTTTTTCTTTTTCTAATTCCAGTTGGTATTGGACAGATCATTTATTGCTGAAAAGTATACATGTACCAAGCAACAGGAGGCCAGGGGTCAAGTGTTTGTACATGTACTGAACACATGTTTGGCCTAATCTTGGATAACCATGTGCTCAGAAGCAATGTTAGTCCAAAGACAAAGCTCAAAATCATCAGACAATGAACTAACTACAATATGATCTTTACATGATCAAAAAAGCACATGAATAAAAATTCTAGGATAACAGAGCTTACATTAAAAGTTAAATGAAGATAAAGCTGACCTGTGAATGAAATATGTGATTCTTTAGTATTCATATTATATTTAGTATTCAGTATTTGCCAAAACATATTCTAAGGCATTCACAGGGAACAAAAGGGAATGATTAGCAAGCAATGAAAATTTACATACTACACAAAAGAGGGCTGGAGAGACAGCTCAGTCAGTAAATTGCTTGACTTGTAAACATGAGAATCTGAGTTCCATTCTCCATGCCCACCTAAAAATGCCAGGCATACAATCTCTGATCTGAGCACTGGTGATGTGGAGACAAGAAAAGCTCTAGGTCACACAATCCAGACAGTCTAGCCTAATTAATGAGCTTCAGGCCAATGAGAGACCCTATCTCTCTTTAAAAGGGTATAGGGCATGCCTAAGGACGACACCTAAGATTTCCCTCTGGCTTCCACACACAAGCGGCCATGTACACAGGCACTTGACCATGCATGTACCCTTCACACACATGAAGACAGATACATGCCTACAAACATAAGCTACCGTGTATCCCCTAAATTTATATAACACATTGAACATAGGAATTTTCTTTACAGGGAAATAAAAATAAGATTATAGGAGTGATAAATATGCCCTTATCCTGACATGATATACCATAATCTCGTAAAGAAATATACACCTTATGAAAAGAAAATTATTTTTATGATTATATAAATCATGCATGTCCCATTTTGTCCCTCAAAACATGCAGAAAATCAATGAAAGAAGAGTTTAAACCACTCCAAATGTATTTACAAATATAGTTCACTCTGTTAGGTTAACCAGTTGACTCTAATGACCTAACATGCATGTAATGTTATGTCACATCAGAGTACTGGTGTAAAATTTGCTGACTCCCTGGGTACTTCACCTTGAAAAGTGATAATGTTTGTTTAGGAATTTCTGTGCCAAATCAAACTGCGTTATGGGAATTGATAAGAACATTTGTGTAGGAAATGCTCATAGCCCAGAGGTCTGTTTAGTTGTAATGCTACAATCTGGTACACAGCCATGCATGGGAACAATTTTAAAGCAGAAATAGTCTGGAAATAGTTTCCAAGGCTTTGTGCCTTAAATAACCTTCCTACTTAATAACTCACCTGGAAAGATGAATGTAGCTCACATCCAGTCCCAGGAACACATTTTACCCATCCAGTATTTGAAGGACAGGATTTCTCCTGGGATTCTGAGGATTGATTTATGTGTTACTGAATATGGCCAAGGAAATTTCCTGAGAGACAAAGAAGACCTGGGACAGCCTGATAATGAGGAAGAGTGAAAGTTCTCAGGGAGAAAAATAAAAGCTAGTCTCAAATGCAAGTAAATATATATATAATAAATTATATATAAATATATATAATATATATTAAATATATATAATATATATTTATATATAATAAATTATATATAGATATGTATATTATATATATTTATATATATATAATATATGTGTGTGTGTGTGTGTGTGTGTGTGTGTGTGTGTGTTCTAGTATCTCTGGAAGTGTAAGAATTGGTAACAACAGGAAAAAAAAGTATTAGGTTGAATTGTTTAATATTATTATGTGTTAGGACTAAAGAAGAACTTTGTGAACATTTCATGTTTAGCCTTCACAAGCAGCCTGTGAAATACATTCTGTTTTTCTCCCCTTTTGACTGCTGAGACACTGAGGACATGAAGATTAAGATGTCACAGTAGTACTTGCCTTTGCTAGTAAGATGTCCATAAAAATTATGACTTTTATTTATTTATTTTGAGACACATCCTCTATTAGCTTGATAGAGATTAGGAACAAGGTAGTCTTCTTTTGCAGAAAGTCAGTTAGGGTTATAAGTCAAAGAGCCTCAATGTCATTCTGGCCTAGTGAGATTAGAAAGGACTCCAGTCTGAACCTAAACCTGATTAAAGACAGCGATCAGGGACAGCTTTGTGGTTCTTCCTTCTAGAAAGATTTTGTGAATTATTTTTCTCAATTCTGTGCTCTTGTCCCTGACCCACCAACAAATCAAGGACCTCCATATACATTTGAATTTGCCAGTAAGGCTCTTCACAACTGGATGCCTAATTTACATGTCTAGGGCTATAAGGAAACCCAATCCAAGTTACCACTTGGCTGCCTGCTAAAGCATTTCTGCTGTACATCTATTCTCTCTTAAAATTAACCTTTCATGGGCTGGAGAGATGGCTCAGTGGGTTAAGACTATTGCCTGCAAAGCCCAACGACATGGGTTAAATTCCTCAGTACTCACAGAAAGCCAGATGCACAAAATGACACGTGCATCTGGAGTTCATCTGCAGTGGCTAGAGGCCATGGTGTACCCATACATACATTCTATCTATCTATCTATCTATCTATCTATCTATCTATCTATCTATCTATCTATCTATCTATCATATCTATTTGCTTACATTTAATGAAATAATTTAAAAAATAAATCAATCTTTCATAACCTACCCTTATTGTGTCTATGCTTTGCTAGTCACAAGATAAGAACTCGAGAGCCACTGGCTTGGGGAGTTATAAACCCATCCAGAGTACACAAGGGTTTTCAATACCCTTAATAAGCTTAGCCACACCAGGTTTTCAAGTCACAGACTTGACTCTCTTTGATGTTAGTCAGCACTTGGATCTCCACTTGGACCATCATTCAATGGCAGGAACCACCTTAGAGTCAACTCAGTATCTCAAGTAGTCGCTTCTTTCTGTAGGCTCAGGCCTCCTTTTGAAAAACAGGTTTCCATGGACTCTTATAACAAATTGATTTTTTAAGCAACGAATCAAGTCTTTCATCTAAGGATGACTCACTAATTACCTACATAGACCATTATACCACATATAATAGATACTTCACATCATTGTATTTGATTAGAAAATCCAGTAAAGGGATTCTTAGCTTCCAAATGTATCACCTTCATTTAATTACTTCCTTACACAAATTCTCTCTACTGAAAAATGGAATACCAAGGTTAGCAAAATGGTTACAGATATACTAAAATTCTAATTCAAGCAACAGAAAATCTGACACACATTCAATCTTTTCTTCTTAGAAATGAACACAACCAAACTAAGTACAAAAGCAAATTCTCCCTACAGAGATGTAAACATACATCTATTCACTGCAGATAAGGCTCAGACAACAGAGCAAAGTATGATTGCACCAAGATCCACTTTTAGCAAGGCGGTAAGCTTACTGAAGTTACTTACAGAACATGGGTGGGTGGGTACATGTAAGGACATGGGTGACTCACAGCAGCTGCACTGCCCATCAGGGATGGCGACCTCTTGGAAGTAAGCCCACTTCCCATATAAGCTAACTTCTCCCAAGATTACTTGCAGCTGGGGAAATGAGAGGATTGGAATAGGGCAAAATGAAACTACTTTGGACTGCTCTCCTTCATCTAATGAAGTGTCAATGGTTCTAGGACCATAGCCATAGACGTAGCTATCACTGGATTGTGGGGCTCTAATGTTGCCATGGCTACAAGGCCAAAGCATTCTCTATCTCAAGATGGTATCATGTTATGCCCCAGGAAAAACATCATTCAACACAGGGGTTAGAAGATTAGCTCTGTCAGAAAGGGCTCATTTTATGAGCATGAGGGCCTGAATTCAATACTCAGCACCCATGTAAATGCCAGGCATGGTGGCATGTGCATGTAATCCCAGTGCTGGGGTGGCAGAGACAGGTAGATCCCTAGAATGTGCTGGCTAGCTACTCTAGTCAAACTGGTGAGCTCCAGGCTAATGAGAGACCTTGTCTCAAAAAGAGGGGGATGGTATACCTGAGTATGGCATCTGAGGTTGTCCTCTGGTCTCATTTTCTCTCTTTCTCTCTCTCTCTCTCTCTCTCTCTCTTTCTAAACCTTAGATGGCTAAAAAATAACAGAAAATTATACATTGTTTTAGTTCAGAATTATTCTTTTATTAGAAGCTTTAAAAATTCATGCCTATTTATACACATGTGTGTTTTGTCTTGTAAACTTTGTGTGTGTATGTATGGTACCAGGAACTGAATCTAGTGTCATACATGTGTTAGGCAAGTGATCCATAATTGGGTTATATCCCCAGCCCTCTTATATATAGCTTTTAAAAATAAATTTTAAGGGCTGGAGAGATGGCTTAGCGGTTAAGCGCTTGCCTGTGAAGCCTAAGGACCCCGGCTCGAGGCTCGGTTCCCCAGGTCCCACGTTAGCCAGATGCACAAGGGGGCGCACGCGTCTGGAGTTCGTTTGCAGAGGCTGGAAGCCCTGGCGCGCCCATTCTCTCTCTCCCTCTATCTGTCTTTCTCTCTGTGTCTGTCGCTCTCAAATAAATAAATTAAAAAATTAAAAAAAATAAATTTTAAGATATCAAAGTGGAAATGCTTTTCTTTTGCTATTTAATAGTGTGAGACATTGCAATATCTCTTCAAGGTGAACCATTTACAATATGACTCTTCTAAGGAGAGACAAATAAAATAAATATTCAAAAATATATAATTTAATTTATTAATATAATTTTAAATACCATCTGTATTCAAAAAAAACAGAAAAAAAAGTCAATCTAATTATTCTTCTGTCATTAAGCTAAGGTATAAACAAGTCTCACTGTTCCACTATATCTATATTTGTTATAGAAAGCTAGGGAGTTCATGACAAATCCTCCTAAGCAGGTTCAGGAGTTGTAATCACATTTCCAGTATATCATTTCTCCAAGCATTATGTCAAGTCATCCAAGTATTTCATGTCCTGTGTTCTATCTTCACAATACCATTGGCTTTGTACGGAGTACATTTAAACAATTAGTGTTTCTCTCTCCCTCTCTCTCCCTCTCCTCTCTCTCTCTCTCTCTCTCTCTCACACACACACACACACACACACACACACACAAATCTCGATTTAACTACTTTGGAAAGAAATTAGTTTTATCAATCTTAATTAATCTTTCCAATTCCAAACAGTTGATAATTTCTAAAATATTAGAGAGCTATAGTCAAGTAAAAACATCTGTTTCAAAATGGACTTTTCTTAGATTTGATAGTAATTTTTCTTTTACTCAACCAAAGCCTGGAGATGCTCTTAATTTTCCTATTTTGGCAAAATTAGCTATCTGCAGTGATTTTGGAAAATCTAATAACTATGGAAGCAAGTTGTGCATGTTCATTTTACCACCTGTATGTTCCATCTCTGTATGAACCAGTACATGTCCAACATGTACCAGATTTTGCATCTCATCATAACATAAAAGATCTTTTATGCTATCTGAGAAGCTAATGGAATTATTCTACTGTGACTGTTGCTTTACTCAGCCACATTATATTAATGGCTACATGAATTTAACCTAGAGACCCCCCAAAAAATTCAAAGACCCAGTAAATCAGTTGCTGACATAAGATTCCAATTAGAGAACAGAAGCACCTGCCCATTGAACCAGCCATGAGTGAGATGTTGGTTTATTCTAAACAGAGCACAATATTTTTACCTTGAAGAGGGGAAAGAATAATGGAAGTATTCATTGCTTCTTCTCCTTGACATAATGAGTTCAGTTCCTTCTAAATGTTCCAAACCTTCAAAATAGTAGGTCCAAAACAGGAGAAAGAAAACTTACCAACAATAATTAATAATTATACTCAAGAATTGGATTTTTTCCCTAATTGCAACTACATCTCTCCTTTCTCTCTCTCTCTCTCTCCCTCCCCCTCTCTCTCTCTCTCTCTCTCTCTCTCTCTCTCTCTCTCTCTCTCTCCCTGTGTGTGTATGTTGGGGGCATTTCAGAACTTTTGAAATGTTTTAATAAATGACATGTATACATATGTGACTGGCTAGTGTATGAAACGGTTGTAGCTTTCTGAAATTGATTTAAACCTGAGTTGTGAAAAAAAAAATGTTTGAATTTGAATGGAATCTTTTGAAATGGAAAATTTTTGGTTGGTGGGAGTAAGGGTTTCCCTTGCAGTATACAGTATTCAGCAGCATTTCTGGTCTCATTCCTGACATTAGCAACATAGCAACAATCTGAAATCATGAAAATCAAAAGTATCCCTCCGCTTGCCTCATGCAGCCTGAGGAGGAAAACACGACTTGGTTGAAAACTGCACCAGTAACTTATGGGGAACATAAAGACTGGTGAGGATGCGATGAGGCATAGCTGGGCACATCAGTGAAGCCTTCAATTTGATACTTAACTTGAGTTTCCAATGGTGGAGCCAGAATTAACCAAAATGCTAAAATAAAACTTTTCTACATAAATTTAATGGCAATGCTCACAAACAAGCTGTTCAAGGTCAGTGCTAGTATGTTCAAGCCAACCTATTCTCCAGTGGTGCAGGTAGGGTCCATCTGTCATGATCTTTTTGCACTACAACACATTTTAGAAAATGTGTGCTGAGAGAGATGATACAATGCAGTAACAGCATAGCTCTGTCACTAACTAGCTACACCATCTTGGGAAAAAATGGCTAAGTTTTAAGAGTTTCAATGTTCATGTGTTCAGTAAAGGAAGGTGTTCAGTAAGTAGATCACCTCTTATGGCCCTTCAGATTACAAACTTCTTTACTCATTTTTCCTGCTTCATATGGCTGTCTCTCTGCTCATTAAAATGGATACCTTAATGCTATATTGATTTTCTGTGAGCACTAATCAAACAGCAGTTATAATAAGTTGGGTACTGCAAGCTGATTAGAAATGCTTCCTTGGTTTTCACTGCCCTCTAGGGACAATTATTCAAATTCAAAGGAAAAAGTGCTCACCCCTTCAACAAATCCCAGCATTATTACATTGACAGTGATTTAAACTGCTCAGGACTGCATCAAATTCAAAGAGTTACAAACTTGTCATAAGCTAGTCTGTCACAGATGTACGCACGTAACATATTAAAATACAGCAAACAGTGATTGTGATGGGGAGGTAATATGATGGAGAATGGAATTTCAAAGGGGAAAGTGGGGGGGTTAGGGAGGGAATTATCATGGGATTTTTTTTATAATCCTGGAAAATGTTAATAAAAATTTAAAAATAAAATACAGCAAAACTCTTGAAATATTCCCACAATGAAAGAGAAAACTCTAGTCATATCAATACTTCAGACACTTTTTTAAAGTGCTCTTCATTTTGGGCAGTGAACATTAGGAGGATAACCAACCTGAACAGAAGCTACCTAGCTCTCAGATACCTCCTGCTTCCACATACAAAAAGAATTCCTTTATCACTCACAGCCTCCAGCTATGAAGAAGCTTGCTACAAATATCAGTGATCAGATTTTTGTTTGGAGATACTTTGAAGTGTTAATGTATCTGGATGTAAGAATTAATCAATATGGAGATGGGAGTGATATGTGATTTCTTTACCCAGATATAAGTTAGCTTCTGTTAAGTAGATTTCAAAAGATTTTTCTGTCTAACTTCCTTTCTACTTTCTTCCTTTCCATCTTTCTTTCTTTCTTTCTTTTTCTTTCCTTTCTCTCTTCACCCTCTCACCCTTCCTTCTTTCTCTCCCTTCCTTCCCTCTATCTGCTCTTTCTTTCTTTCCTTTTTTTTGAATTTAATTTTTAATTTATTTTTATTAGATATCGGTATATTTAGTATGTAAATAACACATGTTTGTATAATCCTTTCCCTCCTCCCTGCCACTTTTCAGAAGACCTCTTCCTCATTGGGGATGCAGGTCAACCCAATGGGGATTGTGGGTCCTGCATTATGGGGGCATCAGTCAGTTGTGGGGGACAGGCAATGTCTCTATGCAAAATGTCCCAATTTGTGGCTCTAACCATCTTTCTGCAAAATTTCCTGAGCCATGTTGGGTGCATTTTAAGTCAACTCCAGTGATTGGCACTTAGGAGCCTCTGTCTCTGGTTTCGTAGGTGTTGGGTGTCTGTGGTTTCAACTGGGGTTGGGATGGACTGCACTGGGTCATTTGTCTCCTCAAATCCACCTCCCCTCTGAAAAAAAGGAGATTCTACAATGGAGAGTGAAGTCAGCACCAGTTAAATTAGATAACCATTATTAATTTAGAGAGAATTTAAAAGGTATAAACCCTATTATAGCCCAAGATTAGTGGGAGCTTCACAATGGAAGGCAGAATCGTTATCTGGATATGATTCAGACTTATTTCCCAGTTCCAGATATGGTTACCTTTCCACTGAGTGGATCTGTCAGCTAATCCAAGAGTAGTTGGTTAACCAACATGGCTGTATGCCATTATTGCACTTATGTGAGCATCACATCAGGTTCTTTGTTCTGAGTAACTTAGACTTTGAGTTGCTCACACAGATGTTGGCCATTTTCCCATGGTAGGTCATGTAGCTCCTTCCAGCACTAGATGGGTTAATTGTCTGGAGACTGGCTCTCTTCCAGATTCCAACCAGGTCTCACCATAGTCTGTGCCAATATCCTATGGTGTCTTCAGTAGTAGGGTCTTACCATTAACCTCTGCTGGGTAATTGACTGTTCTGACAGAATTTTTTCTTGTTTGTTTTGGGAGATCTAATAGGACTCTCTGATCAACAGCTCATTGTGGATGTAAGCCACATCCTCTTACAGGGAATTATCAGCCAGTGCCAAGGGAAAAGACAAAAAATAAAAAGGCAGAGAAGAAAGATAAACTGTACAAATTTAAGGTGAGTCTTCATCTCACCCTCTCCAAAGCCTTCAATTCAGGTACTCCCCCTAAGGTCCTCTTGAGAGTTCCATGTTTTAGTCTAACTTCCAGGATATAGGATTCTATGGTACCACTTCGTTTTGGGTTCAATTTTGTGCCCTGCCACACTCTCCCCTTTCCCACAAGCCCTCCCTTACCTATTATCTAAGCCTCCAGATACCATTCAGATATGTCAGCAACTCAAGCTGATCCAGGTTAGGAACCACAGATGAGTGAGACCATGCAAGGACTGCCTTTCTATGATTCTGTGAGTTCACTTAGAATGATGTGTTCCAAGTTCAACCACTTCTCTACAAATATCATTGTGTCAGTTTTTATTAATGATAAGTAGAATTTCATCGTGTAAATATACCACATCTTGGTTACTCATTCATCCAATGATGGGTATCTGGGTTGACTCCAGTTCTTAGCTATTATGAATTGAGCAGCTATAAATGTGGTTGAGCAAGTATCTCTGAACTGAGATTATAGGGTGAATGCCCAGTAAGGGAATAACAGGGTCTGTTGATAACTCTATATCCACCCTTTTCAGGAGTCTCCATATTGATTTGTATCATAGTTGTATCAGCTTACATTCCCACCAATAGTGAATGAGGGATCCAATTTCTCCACAGCCTCACCAACATTTGTTTTCATTTGACTTTTTAATGTTTGCTCTCCTTACTGGGGTAAGGTGGAATCTCATATCTGTTTTAATTTGAAATTCCTTAATGGTTAGGGATGTTGAACGTTTTCTTAAGTGTGTCAGCCACTTGTAATTCTTCCTCTGAGAACTCTTTATTCAGTTCTCTGCCCGAGTTTTGGAGTGGATTGGTTAATGTTTTTATTGTTTATGTTTTGAGTTCCTTGTAGATTCTACTTATTAGGCTTCTGTCAGTAGTATAGCTGGAAAATATTTTCTCCCATTCAGTAGGTAACATTGTCTCTGCTTACAGTATGTATGTCTGTACAAAAGCTTTTTAACTTCATGAGATCCCATTGGTTGAATGCTTGTTTATTTACTGGGCAACTGAGGTTTTGTTCAGGAAGTCTTCTCACAGTCCTATATCATGGAGAGTGCCTCCTATTTTTCCTTCCAGCAGTTGAAGAGTTTCAGGTCATATATTGAGATTTTTAATCCGTTTGGAATTGATGTTTGTGTATGGCAAACAAGTGGGCCTAACTTCATTTTTCTACATATGGTCACCCAATTTGTCCAACACCATTTGTTGAAGATGCTGTCTTTTCTCCAGTCTACTTTATTAACACCTTTGTTAAAGATCAAGCAGCTGTAGCTACTTGATCTATGGTCTGAGATTCAATTATGGTCCACTGGTCTAAGTTTCATTTTTTATGCCAGTACCAGGCTGTTTCTGTCACTATGGCTTTGTAGTATAGCTTTAGATTGGGTAAGGTTATACCACAGGAGGTGTTTTTGTTTTTTTTTTTTTTTTTTTTTTCTTTCCTGAGGATATTTGTGGATATTGTGGCCTGCTGCCATTCCATATGAATTTTGAGGTCATTTTTTTCAATCTCTGTGAAGCTTGATGGTGTTTTTTTTTAAAATTGGTATTATACTAAATCTGTATATTGCTTTTAGTAATATTGCCATTTTCACAATAGCAATTCTACCTATCCAGGAGCATTGGAGGTATTTTCATTTTCTCAAGTTCTTCTTGATTTCCTTCTTGAGTATTTTTATGTTTTCATTGTATAGATTTTCACCTCCTTAGTTAGTGTTGTTTCAAGATATTGATTTTTTTGTTGCTATTGAAAATAGTACAGCCTCACTGATTTCTTTTTATGTATACTTGTCCTTTGCAAATAGAAAAGTGCTGATTTGGGGGTCAGTTATATCCTGTTACTTTGATGAAGGAATTCATCACCTTTAGAAGTTCTGAGATAGAGATTTTTGGGTCACTTCTATATAGGATCATATCATCTGCAGATAGGGCTAACTTGACTTCTTCCTTTCCAATTTGAATCCCTTTTATTTCTTTCTCCTCTCTTATTGTTTCAGGTAGTACTTCTAGTACTATGTTGAAGAGCAATGGTGAGAATGGGCACCCCTGTCTTGTTTCCAACCCAAGTGGGAACTCCGTGAGCTTTTCCCTATTAAGTATTATTTGGGCTTTAGGAGATTAATATATAGCCTTTATTGTGTTGAGATATAAACCCTCCATGCCTATTATTTCCAGTGTTTTGATCATGAAGTGGTATTGTATTTTGTCAAAGGCCTTCTCTGCATCAATTAAGATGATCATGTGATTCTTATGGTCAAGTTTATTTATATGGTATATTATGTTGACCAATTTTCCTATGTTAAACTATCCCTAAATCACTGGTATGAAGCCTTGATTAAGATAGATAATGCTTTAGATGCGTTGTTGAATTTGGTTTGCAAGGGTTTTATTCATGATCTTTGCATCTAAGTTCATTAGAGATATAGACCTATAGTTTTTGTTCCTTGTTGCATCTCTCTCTGGTTTTGGTGTTAGGGTGATGCTTGCTTAATAAAAGGAGTTGTGGAGGACTCCTTGATCATGGATTATGCAAAACAGTTTGAGAAAAATTGGTTTCAGTTCTTCAATGAAGTTTTGATAGAATTCAGCTATCAGACCATCTGTTACTGGACTTTTCTTTTGGGGGTAATTTTTGATTATCTTTTTAATCTCCATGGATGTGATAGGTTTGCTTAGGAGATTAATCTCTGCGCTGAGTTTATTTTTGGTAGGTGGTATGTGTCTTGAGAGTCATCCATTTCTTCCAGATTATTCAAGTTTGTAGAACAGAGGATTAGGAAGTATGCACTGATGAGTCTTACAATTTCATTGATGTCTGTTGTGATCCTTCCTTTTGCATTTCTGGTCTTGTTATTTTGAGACACATCTCTCTCTCTCTCTCCTTGATCAAATTGCCCAGATGTTTGTCAATCTTATTTTTTCAAAGAACAACCTGTTCATTTCATCAGTTTTTAAAATTATTTTCTTAGTATCCAATTCATTAATTTCTGTTCTAATCTTGATTTCTTTCTATCTGGAGCTCTTGGGGAAGGATTCTTCTTGTTTTTCCTATGCCTTTCGATGGACAGTCAGATTATTAATTTGGGATCTCTCTGTCTTTGTAATGAAGGCATTTATGGCTATGAATTTTTCCCCTTAGGACTGCCTTTATTGTGTTCCATGAGTTTGGTAGGTTGTGTTTTCATTATCATTAAAATCTAGGAATTTTACAATTTCTTTTTGATTTCTTCCATGACCCATTCATTGTTTAAGAGTATGTTGTTTAGTTTTCAGTAGCTTGTGGAGTTCTTTTTTTAAATTTTTTTATTAGTTTTCTATTCATCAAATAAAGGCAGTTTGGTACCACTATTAGGCTCATCCGTGACCTACCCCTTCCCCAATGGCCCCTCCTTGTTGATGTATATGGGTCGTGCATTGTGGGCTTGTGGAGTTCTTGATGTATCTCCTGTTGTTAATTTCAAGCTTTAAAACATTGTGATTTGACATGATGCAGGAAGTTACTTCAATATTACTGACTTAATGGAGGCACAATTTATGGCCTCATATATGGTCAATTTTGGTGAAGGCTCCATGGGCTGCTGAAAAGAATGTGTGTTCTGTAGACTTGGGATGGACAGTTCTGTAGATATCCATTAGGTCTGGTTGATCTATAATGTTGTTGAGCTCTATTATTTCCCTGTTGACTGCTTGGATTATCTGTCTATTGATGATAGTGGAGTATTCAAGTCTCTGACTATGATGATGTTGGCCTTTATTTCTGTTTTATTGTCAAGTAGATTTTGTTTTATAAACTGTGATTCACCTGTGTTTGGCACACATATATTTATGATTGTGATGTGCTCATGTAAGACCATTCCCTTGATGAGGAAAGAGTGTTTTTCTTTTTCATTTTTGATTACTTTGGGCTTGAACTCTATTTTATCAGATATTAATATAACACTCACTTATTTTTAATTCCATTTGCTTGGAATATAGTTTTCTAACCTTTCACCTTGGGAAGGTGTTGCAGTCCGGTTCGCATTGCTGGTAGAAATCACCTAACCAAGAGCAGCTTCTGGGAAAAAGAGTTTTATTTTGGCTTACCGGCTCGAGGGGAAGCTTCACGATGGCAGGGGAAAACGATGGCATGAGCAGAGGGTGGACATCACCCCCTGGCCAACATAAGGTGGACCACAGCAACAGGAGGGTGTGCCAAACACTGGCATGGGGAAACTGGCTATAAAGCCCATAAGCCCACCCCCAACAATACACTCCCTCCAGGAGGCATTAATTCCCAAATATCCATCTGCTGGGAACCTAGCATTCAGAACACCTAAGTTTATGGGGGACACCTGTATCAAACCACCACAGAAGGTGTATATCTTTAGTGGTGATGTGGGCTTCTTGAAAACAGCAGATAAAAGTATCTTTTCTTGGGTGAGTTAAGACCATTAATATTTAAGGTTATTAATGTGAGGTTTGAATTAATCTTTGGCATGATGCCGTGTTTCCTGGCATTTGGTGCTTTCTTGTGTTTTGTACTATTTTCAGCCTGGTCTATTTGGGTTATTGTGAATTTCTTGTTGGCTCCTGAGATTGGTTGTTTGACTGTTCTATGTGGCATAATCCCTCAAGAACTCTCTGCAGTCAAGTATGACTCTGTGTTCATATAATCACAGAATTAACATTTTTTCATGGAAAGTTTTCTTTCACCATCTATTATTAGGGATAGTTTTGCTGCATAGAGTAGCTTGGGTGGAAGGCATAGCTTTTTAAACTTTGAAGTGTTTCATTCCACACCCTTCTAGCTTCCAGGGTTTCCATTGAGAAATCTGACATAATCCTGATAGGATTGCCTTTGTGTTGTGTGAGTTGTTTCTCTCTTCCTGGTTTTAACACTTTTTGTTTTCATTGTTGAGAGTTTTATCTATTATGTGTCTTGGAGAATTTCTTCTTTGGTCTTGTCTGCTTGATGTTATGTGGGATTCTTTTATGTGGATGGGCCTCTGTTTTGAGAGATTCAGAAAATTTCCTTCAATAATGTTGTTGAATGTTTTCTCTATGCATATGGCCTGGATTTCCCCTCCTTCTGGTATATCCATGATTAAGATGTTAGGTCATTTTAGGATATCCCACATTACCCTCATATTCTGTACACTTGATTTTTTGAACTTAGCAAAGTGGCCTTCTGACCAATTTCTTGTGTCTTGTCTTCCACATTAGTAACTCTGTTGGTGAGGGGTACTAGAGAGGTTTTTATAATTTCTATTTGATTTTTGTTTCCTGTTGTGTTATTTTGCATCATGCCCATCTCTTTTTTTGAGGTATGATTTCAATTTGAGTTCTGATTTTCTTGATGCTTTCTGGAATTCATTCTTGCATTTGATCAAGTCTTCATTAAGTTTAATCAACCGGTTGTTGAAATCTTACTTTTTTTTTGCCTAATCTTCAATTTATTCTTCTTTAGAGGGGTGTAACATTTTCTTCCATCTCATTAAACCTACTTTCAAAAGCTGAATGCTCTGGGAAACGATTCTGTTCAGTTTCATTGATACAATTGTTGGTTCTTTGATGGTTTGCTTCCAGTTCAGCAATTCTCATTGCTCGTTGTGTTTTCATTTTGGGAATGAATTTCTTTTGATACCTCTATGATTTCATTGGAGGCTTCCATTGTAGGATTAGGCATCCTTGGTGGAGATCCCTCAGTTTTCTTATTTTGTAGGGTTTTTTTTGCATTGTTGTATACCCATTTTAAGGAGACTCTATTTTATTAAGAACAAAGCAGGGATAGAGAGATGGATGAGTGGTTAAGCATTTGCCTTTGAAGCCTAAGAACTCCAGTATGAGGCTCGATTCCCAAGTTCTCATGTATGCCAGATGCATGAAGTGGTGCATGCACCTGGAGTTCATTTGCAGGGGCTGGAGGACCTTGTGTGCCCAATATCTCTCTTTCTCTGTCTTTTGCTCTCAAATAAATAAATTAAATTAATATTTTTAGTTGTTTTTTTTTTTTTTTAAGAACAAAGTAAATTTTTGTCCTTTGGCCTGTGTATACCTTCTGACTGAGGTGCACAGGAATGTTGGTATCCAGTGGCCAATCAGGATACCAGAGCAAAGGGCCTGATTCCCAGCTTACTCAGGGAGCAAGCCTCCCCACAAAAGGCACAATGGGACCTACTAGGTCCAGGGCACTGGGAGGAGCTGGTAAATGGGAGTCTGACCTACTCACTATATACAGCTGTGCCCACCTGCACGCTGTCCACATAGGGAACCCAGACCTGGGAGTTGGGAAGAGCTGGGAGAAGCCCAGAGACAGGGGTCTGGCCTACTCACTCCACACTGCTGTGCCCATACACCCACACACCACTCAGGGTACACAGACCAGGGAGCTGGAAGGTGCCAGGAAACATGTGTCTGGCCTACTCACTTCACACCACCGCACCCACCAGGGAACCTAGACCAGGGAGCTGGAAGCAGCTGGAAGGAGCCAGGCACAGGGACCTGGCTTACTTACTTCACACCACTGTACTTGACCACACACTGTCCATGAAGAGAATCTTTCTTTTTTTTAACATTTTATTTATTTATTTAGAAGATAGAGAAAGGGGTAGGGGGATAGATTGGGCATGCCAGGGCCTCTAGACACTGCAAGCAAACTCCAGACACATGCGCCTGCCTCTTGTGCAGCTAGACTATGTGACTACTGGGGAATCAAGCCTTGGTTCTTTGTCTTCACAAGCAAGCTCCTTAACTACTAAGCCATCTCTCTGGCATCCCTCCTTCTTTCTTTCATCTTTTTTTTCCTTTCTTTTTATTTCTTCTTTCCTTAGTAACAGAACCTCATGTAGTGGAAGTTGCCCATGAAGAATGGTACACCTGACTTTACATCCTTCTTCTCAAAGCTTAGGATTACACCATCACACCTGGTTCTAACAGGTTTCTGAATAGCTGCAGGAATTAGGCTTAAGATCCATCCTTCAGGTTCATTAGTATAAACTGTTCTTCAGATATTCATAAACTTGAAAAAGAAGTAGGCTACACTGCCATTACAACAAAATCAAGTCAATGAGGGATATAGAGAGGAAGATATCAAGTAGGTCCCTCCAGCTATATCCTTCTAGGATTTTGAGTTTAAAATATTACATTTTTTAAAAAGGTAACTATATATGCATACAGAGGATGCATTTCCTTTCATCGTGTGTGTGTGTGTGTGTGTGTGTGTGTGTGTGTGTGTGTGTGCAGGTGTGCATGTATTCATGTGAGCATAGGCTTGGAGGCCAGACACTGATGCTGGGTATCTTCCTCCATCACTCTCTACCTCACTTATTGAGACAGGGTCTCTTACTTGAACCTAAAGCTTGCTGATTTGGTTATACAGCTAGGCACCTTGACACCCCTAGGATTCCCTGTCCCTAGTTGCCGAGTGCTAGGATTAAAATCAGGCCAGCATGCCCACCTGACATTTATGTGGATTCCAGCGTTCTGAACTCTGGCCCTCTTTACTGACTAAGCCACCTCAGCCCTAGATGCATTTTTAAATACAATCTTGGTTAGCCGTTTTTGTTGTTTTTGCTGTTTTTTTTTTGTTTTTGTTTTTTTTTTTTCCTGTTGAAGAACTCCTTTGGAGGATCTGGAGTTCAAAGCCAGCCTCAGTTACATTATCAGCTAGAGGCCAGGCTGGAATACATGAGAACCTGTATCATAAAAATAAAATGTACAACAGAATCCTCCTTTGGTATATCAGTTATTGGTGCTGCATATTAAACCCATCCATAAACATAGAGGCACAATACTGTTATTTGACTCATGACTCTGTGGTGAAGCACTTTAAACTGAGCTCATTCGGCAAGTTGTTTTCGTGTCAACTTTCCTCCTTCCCCTAGCTCCAGTCAGGTCCCATGTGGCTTTGCTAATCACTGTCATCATGGCTGGGACGAGTGGACTGAATCAGCTGTGTGCCATATGTTCTCTCATCTTCTAGATGTTAGTCTGTGATTTTTCCATATGGTGGCTGGTACAGGTCCAAAGGAATGGAAGTGTGCAAGATCTCTTGCTTGCTAGGCTCTAAACTTCTACAGTGTCTCATCTGCTGAAGTTATAGAGCCTGAACTGATCAAAGGAATGAGGAACAGACTAAATTTCTTGATAGAATGAAGTCAACAAGTACAGGCAGGTATTGGAGCAAGGATTAGGACTACGTTTTTAATCTGCAACATCTGGATTATTAGATGACACTGGACAATACTGTGATTTAAGTTTAGAGCTCTGGAGATGAACCAAAGTTCAAATCTCTGCTTTGTCATATACTAGTTGAACAGTACTAACCTTTCCAAACTTAAAATGTAACATTTGCAAAATGGGGATAATTATATTGATTTCCTTATGGGCTTATTAAATATGGTTAGTGTATTTCCTAGATACATAATAAGAATATACTGTTCTCATTGCTACTAATTTTAATTAAGATTTCAAATACACATACTGTAATTTGATCGTTTTCCCCTTTTTTCCCCCTCCCCCACCCCAGCTCAACTGAACATACTCCTCTTTCCAAGAATTCCTTCTTATGTTTTGATGTCTCATTCTTTCTACCCTCCTTCTCCTATGTCAAAATAGTATGGCCTACATATTGTGCACACCTTGTGTGTATAACATCAACCATGAGTTATTGAATACCTTAGTGAGTTTTTATTTGGCAGACACTGTCCTAACATAATCCTTCCCACCCTTTGCCTCCTACATTATTTCTGTTGATTTTTCTTCCAATATTCCCTAAGCCTTAAAAGAAGTGGTTGAGACTCCTTATGTAGTTCTGAGCTCTCAGCCGCCTCTTATTCTTAGCACTTTGAAGAATTTTGAGTCTCCTCAGTGTCTCTGACCATTTGCATAGAAAAGCTACAGCTCTATAGCTCCTATCTGGCACACAACAGGATTCAGCAGTAAGAAAAGTACTACCCATGGGTAGAAATTCAATCAGTGAATCATGTTGTTCATTTTGCTTAGAAAGAGAAATAACCAGATGTCCAGTTAAGTATTCATTCTAATAGTTTGGTTTGATGAAAATGGAATTGGAAGGAATCCTATGATAAAATTGGTAATAAGAAATTTTTGGAAGATTTGATAAATAGCTTTAAGTAAAATTCATGGTACATGTTTCATTTTCCATTTGTTTTTAATTTCAATTTTCATTAATTTACTATTCAACATGTAACATGCTAACACACTAAAAGTTTTGAGTGGTGACGACTAATTCAAGTCAATTCAAAAATAAAAGGATCATGGGCTGGAGAGATAGGCACTTGCCTGCAAAGCCTAAGGACAAATGTTTGATCTCTCTCCAGATCCTGTGTAAGCCAGACACCCAACAGTTATGCAAGTGCAAGGTTGCATGTGCACACTAGGTGGCAGAAGTGTCTGGTGTTAGTTTTCAGTGGCTGAGGCCCTGCTGCACTATTTTTTTTTTCTCTCTCTAAAAATAAAATGAAAGGATCATTTAATCCACTCAAATTCATAGCTACACCTATATAGCTGGAATTAGCCATACAATGAATCATAATACCTTACAGCATGATTTATTTTCCTATAATAATTAGGTCTTCTCTCTAAGAATGCTTCAAAGTGGGACTTTGTAAGGGAGTTACTGTATTATCAATGTTTCATTTTACAAAATAAAATAGAAAATTCAAGTCCCATTCATTTTCCTAATCAAAATTTAATGTTGAAACACAGTGTTTCACTCACTAAAGTAATTTTCCACATATGGGTACAAACCATAATACAAAATCAAACTCATGTTAATTTTTAAAATGAGGGTTTTAAATATTGTGAAAATTTCAATGTTATACTAAAAAAGGAAATCTGATTGGAGAAAATATCTTTATTAGTGTAAAAAAAAATGGATGTCTTCATGTCCAAAATATTACAGTTTTTTTGTTGTTATGGATACTTTTAAGATGACAGCCACAAAATCAAAATAATAAAGCACAATGGCATTTAAACAGATTGCTCTGAGGTACATAAATAGAAAGTAGTTGTACTGAATATGAACATGATGTCCAGTTTTTCAAATGAACTTCTTTTATTTACCACAGAAAACTGTGTAATAGAGGGCATCCTGGAGCATCTATTATGCACACCAGCTATAATGGTTAAATTTTGTTGTCAACTTGATCAGATTAGGATTTCACTGACATTCCTTTTGGGCTGGTCTCTGAACTTGCATCTAAGAAACATGTACTGAAGGAGGCAATCCTTCCTCCAGAGTAGCAGCCGTCCTGTGGGTGGGCTATGGAGAAGGAGGCTCTGAGAGGAAACAGCCCCTTTCATTATGGCAGGCTGCCTGTACTACTTGTTGTTGAGTTCTTTCACTTGCACATGCATCTATTCTGTTTGGCTATCTTTGAAGGGCATTGGGCATAGCAAGGAACAAGTAAGCCATGCAAGATCAACAACAAACAGAGCAAACATTAAACCCTGTACCTCTCAATCCAACATCTTTAAGCAGTGATGAATTCTCTGGGGTTCCAATTCATTACTTCAAACTGGGGCTGCTCACAGCTCAGAGAAAACTCCACCCCAAGCCACAGTTCTCCCTAGTCAGCCACTCCAGAGCCCTGACATCTCAAGAGATCCTAGGGTCTACACTGTAACCATGTTTTATCCTCATGGATTCGCAGACCTCCATGCAGGGAGTCCAACAAACCTACCTCACCTTTCCCAGTGACCATTTCCGAAAAGCAGACCACACTGCAAATCCAATGAACCTTTTCCTCTTGCACTTGTTATGCACACATAGTTTCAGGTACACTACCAAATTTGTTAACTGAGAGAGAAAGGAAGTTCAATTTAAATACTAGTACACACCTTCAGCATTCAGGCCCCCTTCTTTCAAAAGAAACAACATGTTTTGTGCTGTCCCAATGCAGAACAGCTGACCCAATGTCAATGGTGGTAATCTCTCAAACTGCAACTGAAAAGGTTAGTGCTCCAGTCCAACATTCATTCCTTTTCGTGCCATATTCTTCTTCTCCTCAAACCAGTTGATTTGATCTAAATTCAACTCTGCAAAAGTTCACATGACATGGTAAGAATACAGTAAGCCTCTCACACAAAATGCCTCCATCATAGTCTGGACACAGCTTTTCCTTTCCCTCACAAGCCATGCCTCCACAGCCCATAGTTCTTTCTACATTTAGGTCTCTAAAACTCTGACCAGAGTAGCCCATTAAACTCTACTTGTGACACTTTAGGAGTCTCTTAGGCTCCTAGTTTGAGTATGTTGCAGTATGCTAGGGAAAATAGAACATGCAGATTTTAATGATGTGAATGTATATAGAAACTGTAGTAAGTCATGTAAAAAAATAATTAATTAAAAAAAGTGTAATAAGTTGTGATAACTTAAAATGAGGCAACATACATGATGGATAATAGACACGATAGAAACATATGCCACCAAAACAGTTGCAATGCTGTAAGAATTAGTTGAGGAAAAAAGGGGCAAAATAGATTATTTATAAGAAAATCTAGGACCTGTCAAGGATAGTGATCAAAACAGAAAACTTGAACACAAGCAATGACATTACAAATATCTGCTTTAGGATGAATCTTCTTTGATCAACTAGAAACAAATAGACCTGAAACAATAATAATAATAATAAAACTCAAAGAATTGAGTTTTTTGAGTTCCATGTTATCACAAAGGATAAACATGCAGGTGTAGAGCTTCAGTCTGCTTACATTTGTCATTATTTGTTTGTATGCTTATGAAATATAGTCTTTCTAATTAGTCCAGGCTGGTCCTAAACTCTCCTTTCTCCTGCCTACACCTCCCAGTGCTGGGATTGCAGGCTTGCCCACTATGCAAAGCTTGCTATCAGTCAAGATTGCCTGAGTTCAAGTCAGAATTTGTCACCAATTACCTCATGATTTTCTATACTTTTGTAGACCTGCCTCTCCTTTGTAAAACATGGGCAACAACAGTGCTTTCCCATGCTGGACTATGCAGTTTCAACTTGGTTAATGTGGGTTTCCCAAAACCCCATTCCCTGTGGGCTCTGGGTGATTTGGGCATAAAAAGAGTTCAAACCACAACTTTAGTCTCTTATACTTTACAGGGGATTCTTTGGAGATAGTGAAATCAGTTTCAATTAATATGCATTTTTTTTTTTTTTTTTACATCTGTCTCTGCAACATCTTCATGTTCACTTCACATGTCCCCAAAGAAGATAAGTAACAACTAGAAGGTAAATGAAATAATGGTGTTGAGATTTTAGGGTTGTTACTGTAGTCCAGTTGAATCATGAACTACAAATACAAGGGACATTGTTTCCAAGTTATTTTCACAGACAGTTTATTCATTTTTATCTAATCTTGACAAGAACAAAATGAAATATGCTGAGACCATCGTGGAATTACTTGATGCCTATCAGCAAGAGGGCAACTAATTCAAGATTACTTAGTAGGCTCAGTATCTAACTGGGAGACAGCCAGTGTGGTGGTGCACACTGGTAGGATGTTGCTGAAGAGGTGGAGGCAGGAGGATCAGGAGTTCGAGGTCAGCCTAACTGGGAGACGTTTCTACTTTAACTTAACATCTCACTTTCAACTGGTCTTTGTGACACCAAAGTCATCATGATAGGTATAAATAAACAAAGACAGCAGGGAAAATAGTAAAAGGTTTAGTATTCTAATTTGTATGGGATTATTTAGTGAAAGGAGGGATTGAATTTAAAAAAAAAAATAGAACAAGATGGAAAATAAAGGTCACAAACATGCATGTGAAAGTACTATTTGGAGAGTTGAAGAGAAGAATAAGAAGCAGTGATTTATCAGCAGGGAAAAGAATAGTAGTTAGCCATGTTTAATCCCTGAGCGTGAACCCTGAGTGTGGAGCCTGAGGGATGAATACTGAGTGACTCATGTGAAGAGAGGTGGGTGGTAGTGAACAGTGTGTCTCACATTCCAAGTAGAGAAGAGGCTGTCTTCTGAAGGCCAGTAGATTTAAGGAAGGGTACCAACCAACTACATTTACAGTCATTAACTTTTTGTTTTCTTTTTCAGAATGAAATTATAGGAAGTATTTATTTACATACTTAATTAAAGACATTTCACTATAGCAGAATATTTTTATCAACAATTTTAATACATGAATATTACATATTTTAATTATAACCCCTGCCCGTTACCTTCTCTTGATTCTCCTCCTCTTCCCCCTTCCACTTAACTCCCCTTCATCTTCCGAGGTCCCTCTTCTGCTTTGATGACTCTTATTTTCATTGTGTGGGTATGACCATCCTGCATTCCTGATCTCAGTACACACCAAATGGAAAAGAGGTGTGTGTGTGTGTGTGTGTGTGTGTGTACGTGCATGAAGTAAATAATTAAAATAGTAGGGTTGTCATCACAGACCTTTCCCTTGTCCCATATTGCCCAAGGCAGAACACATTCTTGTATGTACTTCTTTCTCTGATTGTAGCTTGCAATAGAAAGTCTTGCTACATGGGAGAATTATTTTGAGAAAGGCTTTCAGAAACTCTCCTGCCCAAGCTGCATTCTGTAATCTCTAAATTTGAACCTCTGGGGAGTTAGACTAATATACACGCAATTTTTTCTTCAAGTGTCCACCATAAGTTCAAGCTTAATAACAATCAAAGCCTAATGTGGTATCCCAAGTTATCTCAGGGGAAGGCAAGTTAGGAAGACCCTACGTTCAGCAACTGCCTGTGCTCCTTACTGAATTTGAGGCCATCCAGGGCAATATAGTGAAACTCTCTCTCAAATAAACAAAAGAACAACCAAAAACAACCAAAGAACAATTTAATGCAAAAGAAACATTATGACTGCTAGGCAGGATTACTATTTGGCTATAATTGTACATGGAAATAAGATTTTTATAGAAGTAAACAACTTAAAATGAAACTATTAGGATGAGCCATAATAAAATAGGGATGGTGTCTTGAAAAAAAAGATGGAATTTAAACAGACAAGCACACAGGGACTGCACTGTGTGACGTACACAGAGTTGAGGGTGCTCAAACCACATACCACAGCATGCCAGACTGGAAGTAATTCCTAGAAGCTAGGTGAAAGGACTGCAACAGATTTTGCTTTATCCTTCTGGGAATCAAACCTGGGTCCTTGGGTTTCAGAAGCAAGCAACTTAACCACTAAGCCATCTTTCCAGCCCCTTCCTGAGCCTTCTGAAGCAACCTTAGTGGCCAGACTAGATGACAATACATACAAAACATTCCTGTTGCTTCAGCCACCCAGTTGGTGGGGCACTGTTACAAGAGCCTTAGGAAACTAGTACTAGGTTCAGCCAGATACCTCATTTACAAAGATGTATTAATATATCAACACCATTCTTCTAACTGGGTCATGTTGATTAGTAAAAATTAACTACTGACTTAGGGAAACAGTTAAGAAAAAATTCTTTTTAAAGTGTTTTCCCCCAAGGAACAGATAAACATATAAATCTAAATTCTTATACAAAGAATAAGTATTTCATCCAAATTCCCAAGAGTAATGGTCCCTCACTATTTCTAACAAAAATTTCAGACTATAACTTGTAAGGGCTTAGAAAAGGAAAATCAACACTAAGCAAAATGAAGTGGAAAACCTCTTTAAAGAATTATGAGGAGAAATTATCCCCTAAGAATGCTTTTCAACAGTTACTTGTAGAGACTGGTGTGGTGGCGCACACCTTTAATCCCACCATGTGGGACACAGAGGTAGAAGGATCACCATGAGTTTTAGGCCACCCTGAGACTACATTGTGAATTTTATTTCACCCTGAGATAGAGTGATACCCTTCTTCAAAAAAAAAAAAAAAGTTACTTGCATTTGAAAAAATAAGAAAGTTCAAAAGAATATTTAGCAAAAGTTACTCTTCCTTCTACGTATGCCATATATACCATATATATTTAAGTTCTCCTTTAAGACTCATAGATATGGTCCTCTTCTGCCATCCTTCCTACACCTACATTCAGTTGGGTGTACTGAGGGTTAGATACTACACTTGGCTCAGAGATCAGCCAAACGGCTTGTAATTTATGTGTGCATCATCATTGGCTTATTTTTAAATAAGAAACACACACACAGAGAGACAAAATCACCAAAATTCAAATGAGGAAAAAAGTAAAAGATATCAAAGTAAATACTCCTTTCACTCATCTTCCTAACCACTCTGCTTTTCCCTAGGGGAACAATCAACATGGTGAGGTTCTGGTGGCACATTTTCCAAGATGTTCAGTGTAGTGTGGAACAACTTATGCATGCATATATGATGCAAGTGTAGCACGGTATTCAAGACTGTGGCAGTTTGAAAGGAGTGCTCACATAAACTCATGTGTTTCAAATTCATGGTCCCCAGCTGGTGGCCATTTGATAGGCACAGGCTTGCTGGGGGCAGAGTGGTACTGGGGGCAGATCCTGAGGTTTATTAGCCCAGTTTGCCAGTACTAGCTGCCTCATTCTTGCTGCTTCCTGCCATCTGTTATGGCAAGTGTGACGTCCAGCTCACTCTCCTTCTTCTTGCAGTGCTCTCCCCACCAAGATGAAGCTCCCCCTGGAGACTGTAATCTGAAATAAATCTGAAATAAGCCCTTTTTTCCCATAAGCTTCTTTAGACTGGGTTTGTTCAAGCAATGAGATGCTAACTACAACAATGATGGTCTTCCAATTATCAAGGATTCCATCTTCCAATTGCCAAGGATTCTTTTTTCCTGAATTATACATCTTTGAATGGTTCTAAATTAGTACACATAAAGTTCTTTCATTCATTCAAGTAAAACTTTATTTTAAAATGATTTTAGAGCTGGGCATGATGGCACATGCCTTTAATCCCGGCACTCAGGAGGCAGAGGTAGGAGGATTGCCATGAGTTTGAGGCCAGCCTGAGACTACATACTGAATTCCAAGTCAGCCTGAGCTAGAGACTCTACCTCAGAAAAAAAAAAAAACAATAATAATAATAATAATTTTTGATAATAAGATTCCCAATGAAGTAAAAATCGGAATTAAATGAAAATCATGAAGGAAGTAACGGCAGATTCTGTGTTGATTCTCCTCATGATTGACATTTGTAAACTCCAATTGTGAATGAAGTTAATTAAATGAACCAACTACCTTACAAAGAGAGAGAAGGAGAGAGATAATTTGTACGTAAGCACCCTACAGGGACGGGGAAAACTTTACCCTAAAACTAAGGCTGTGTCTGGTAAATCCCAGTACTGGAGCTGGGCTAATTACCTACACAGTGACCTGGAGGGCCAGGGAGGCCCGCCAAACAATGCAGGCCATTGCCATCGCACTTGGGTCCTCACAAGAACTAAATGGCAGGACCCTATTGCTGAAGACACCCCGGGCTGTGACTTTAGGACACTGAGAGAGCATGCTGGAACAGAGATATAAAAAAAAAAAAAAAAAAAAAAAAAAAAAAAAAAACAGTTTCCTGCTAGCTCTCTCTCGTAGTGCTGGAAAGTGTTACATAAGCTGCTGGTGATAAAAGTCACCAAAAGCGTGAACAAGCGGTGTGTCCTGCAAACTAGAACAGAAACCAGACAGGCAAGAGGGCCACGCGGTGCGGGAGTAGCACACGGGTGATGGGGATGGTCAGCTGCTCCATGATTGGATGCGAGACCCACTTTCTGAGGAAACCATTAGCTTTGAGCAACAACTAGGAATTTTTTATAAAGGAATCCTCAAAAAAAAAAAAAAAAAAAAAAAAGCCCACCCTATGAACTTAGACTTATCCAAAAAGGTAAAACCGTAAAGTTTATCTGACAGCATTTTGTATACAGCTGTTTTCAAATTTGCCTCTTTTAATCTTTAGGGACTGATAATTATACGATTTTTATTTTTGAGGCAGGGTCTTACTTAAGCCAGACTGACATGGAAGTACTCTCCTAGATCTCAAACTCTTGGCCATGCTCCTGCCTTGGTTGTTTGAGTTCTAAGATTAACTGCATGTGCCACTATGCCCAATTTATAAGAATATTTAAAGTAACTGATTACCATCTGACCTATTGTCTTTTACTAAATTATTCTATTTTTGTTTTGTAGGAACTTGAAGAGCTGCTTACAAAAAAAAAAAAACACTTACTAATATGATAGAAAGAAGTTAATAAGATCATTTTTAAAACAAAATAGGAAACAGCAAATAATCTCACCATTGTGAAGGTGTTAAGTACTCCATTTGTACTGCTTCTGTGGGCTTGAATTTTTCAATTCTTTATGAATACACACACAAAGCTTTTTGTACATTTATCAAATCTCATCAAGCATGGCTATACTGAAATTATGGGAAGTGAAGCTGGTCATCTCTCACAACCTTTCCAAATATATGAGTCCCTCAATGAACCACACATCAATGATTTCACAATGTCTTTCAGGGTTGAGGGGTATTTCTGAGCTTTCTTAGCATCTGTGGGGTTATGTTTGATCTCTACTACTATGAACAAATCAATAAAATAAATAAATGTCACTTAAGATATACATAGGAAGTATATACAACAGGGCATCTATTGATAGGTAGATGACTAATTCATGTTTAATATGCAATGCCTTTTCTTATAAGAAAGCATTGTCAAATATAGAGATTTTTGCATGTTTGTTTCTTTTTGCTTAACAACCACAGGCTATGGGTACTTTACAGAACTGAACTTTCAGAATAAACTCAACCTAACACTTTCATTGGAATTTGCCCCAAATGTATTTATTGTTTGTTGCTTTTCTGTATAGTTTGGGTAAATTACATGTTGTGTCATTTAACCTTTTTCATAATGATTTAATGTCAACATTAGAAACATTAATAATTCAGTTTATGATACAGCAATTCACTGGGGAGTATTTGAGGTTTGGGAAGATGTTAGTGTTTCTCAGGATTGGATGGCCATAATGCTGTGTTTCTTACTAAAAGGATAAGGGAAATGAGGAGGTCTAGACTGGACCTTCATTTCATAGCAATGACTCTAATTTTAAAGACCATTATACAATCACTCCCAGACTCTAGCTCTATAGAAAGATGATTAGTTAGATAGATAGATGTAGAGGTAGATAAGTAGGCAGATGATAGATAGATAGATAGATAGATAGATAGATAGATAGATAGATGATAGATAGATAGATAGATAGATAGATAGATAGATACAGAGATATATAGACATCACAAGCAAATTCTTAGAAATACGAGTTATCTTAGAAAGAAACTGTTGGAACTGGGGGAAAATATGTGGATCTTTTAGGGCTGGGAGGAAAATGTTTTCCTGCTACGTCCACGGCGACCTCGCCTGTGTAGCAAGCAGAAATGCTTCTGCACTGGAAGAGAGCTGAGGACAGAGGGCCAGCACTCCTCGGAGGGATGCCCCTGGTGACCCCTTGGCAGTCAGTTACTGTAAAGGTTCCTGCTGCCCATGAAGTCACGACGACCTAATTGCTGGCGCCAATGCTGTTTCTTTCCTGCTTTCTTCTAGCTGTTTGTCTAAGAACAGCTAATTCAACACTTATTAGTAATCATGCACGCAATCAGAGTACAAGAAACAATCTAAGTATTGAATGTGCCCCTCCTATGATTAGGGCAATGGAGAGAATGTATAACTCTACTAGGAATAAAAAATTAACTCTAGAACAGTTTTTAGATGGTGTAAAGTAAAAACAGCTTATGATGTTTGAGAACGATACTGAGCCTGAGAATATGAAAGTAGAAATGTTGATCGGTAGTGTTCATAAGAAACATGACACTTCTGCAGATAAGGAGTTACAAAACTTAGGCATTCCCACCAGGAAACTTCCTGGGGGATATGTTCAGTACTTGATCAAGGGCAGATGGTGGACTCCTAGAGCTGGAATCTACTTAGTTCCACTCCCCTATGAGGGAGGATATGATGAATTCGGTAATAGATGGGTGAATTATGAAGTAAAAAGGAGGCTATGGCATTCTCTTCCATTTACGGGAACGCTTAACAAGGAAGCGTAAGCCTTGGTGTTTATACAGTCCTTGGGGTATAAGAAATAAGTAACCTGTTATTCACCTTACACCTAGTTTCTGTTTGTATAATGTTGTGGTCAATGATACAAGACGCCCTTCTTAAAAAATGGGTACAGTTCCTGCCTGATCAACATTACATGTATGCTTACAATAGAACAATACTCAAGATTGTTTAGATTAATGATTTCTGAGATCACTTGTTGGCTTGCTAAGTTTCTCTGTTCAATCTGTATAAAATCTTCATGAAACCTTCAGTAAATTGCAGCAGCATATTCTACCTAGAGTGTGTCTGTCTGTCATTTCCTCGCCGAATCCCGAGTTCTCCTTGAGCCTTCGCCCTTGTTCTCCCTCGGTCCTGATCTCCCCGAGAGTCAGTCCACGGCATTTTCCAAAGCCCATAAATTTTTTCCCAGCCTGCTCCTTCTCTAAGCCGTCAAAGTGGCTAGGTATAATACAGTATGATGGCAGTACTTCTTTTGTAGTTGTTGTTTTTTCAAGGTAGCGTCTCACTCTGGCTCAGGCTGACCTGGAATTAACTATGTAGTCTCAGGGTGGCCTCGAACTCACAGCAATCCTCCTACCTCTGCCTCCCGAGTGCTGGAATTAAAGGCATGCACCACCATGCCCGGCTGATGGTAGTACTTCTTAAGTGCTGTACTATGAAGGCTCAACATAGAAAACCTAAAGTCCCAGGAGCACTGAGGTAAGAGGTGGAATATCATCAGTACATGTGACCTAAATACATAGTCATGGGTAGGAACATAACTTTTCTAATACTACAAGTAAGCCAAGTATATTATTTATACAGAACCTTTAAATAATTTTTCCAGAAACTTGGAAGCAAGAATGATATTTATCTTCTTGATGACTCATTATATTTTCTGCTGTCACCTTCTTCCCTTCCCTTGTAATTCATTGTTTCTAATTTGCTATGACCTGGTAGGCCAGACCTGGTAAGCCACAATCTAAGCTTCTAATATTAAATTGACTGTACATATAATATGTGTGTGAGTGGTTAACTCAAGGCAAGCACATGGGCTTGAGATAATAGATATTGCTTTATCTATTTTAGGATGTAAGAGTATTTTAACTTTTATTTCTGGTCCTTAATATGCCTAAGATGACTAATGTTTCAAAATAAATTACCTTAAGATAAATAAGATGATCTCATAAATGGATTTATAGCTCCCTAAGTCACCGACGTAGTGCCAACCTAATGCATACTAATCAAGTGTCAGAGGATAATGAACATCTTCTGTGCAATCTCGTTTACTGGAAAACTGATGCACCTGTAGGCCTGGACTGTACCATGTGTCCTTCAATAATGCAGTGAAATTAAATTCTAGTAGACATACAAGCCCAAATATTTTCTTTTCATTCTTAAACTTTTCCATAAGGGAAAGGACAAAAACAAATTCTAAGCTATGTTAAATCTTGTGGTAGGTATTTCATTATCAGCTAAGTATTCTACTGTGTCACTATTATAAAAATTTATAGGTAAAAGTAAAAATATGATTCAGATTAATAACTGTAGGAAAATATATAATATATTCAAAGGGACTTCCTTTCCTAAACCCACAAGAAAGGTAGATGAGATTCCTGCTAGTACAGGTTGACAGCTGTAGCCATGTCTAGATGGAAAGAGGGACCTGCCACAGGATTCCAAGTATTGCTGGAATATATGGTGCTGGTCATCTGCAAACTTTAACTTAATATGCCACTAGAAAGAATAAGCAATATGTCAGCAGCTGTATCCTCTGATATGCCCATCTTCTTCTAACAGCAGAGTAATAGGTGAAACAAAGCTTCAAGGATTTCTAATCTTCCAATCCAGCTGCTTTATGTCTAATTCTGATCTTTATGTCTGACCTCTGGCACCAATGCCCCTCCTCATATATTTAAAGCTCCTTTCATCCTTTCATACTAACTTCCATACCATTCTTAGTGTCCCAACTGTGGTCCTTTCCTTGTGCAGAGTGACATTGTCAGTAACGATGGATGAATACCTAAAGGGACTTCATAGGTAGTCCTCCTTCTGTCTTTCTACCACCAATCATCCAATGCATGAATTTCATATTAATACTTAAAACGTCTGTTTTCAAATATGTGCAAAAATCAATATGTGATGAAAAAATTTTAGAATTTTCTAAGCTTTTCTAACCTGCCTTATCTTTTCTATATTCTCTGTACTTCCTTTCAATTTAGTTAAGCTTTCAAACTCACTGTCTCAAACATATCCCTGTTTCTCAGTGATTATACCCCACCAATGACAGTGCTCACAATAAATACCCTGCCGACCTTTCTTCTCAGCCAGAGTATGTTCTATGTTCTCTCTCTTTTATTATTGTTGTTGTTATAATAATAATAGTTATTATTATTATTATTATTATTAAACATGTTGTATGGATACATCATATGTTGGTACCCTATTTTTCCTCATCCCTGCTCCCATTCCACTGGGGACCTTCCTCACTGGGGTTACAGGTATTCCCTATGGGGTTGTGGGTGATGCATTGTGGGAGCAGCAGTCAGTTATTTTGGGGGGTCAGAGAATGCCTCTGGGCATGTGCATCTTTTCTTTCACTTGGGCTAGTGCTGGGAAATGGCAAGAAAGACAGTTCAAGATAAGTAAAAGCAAGAGAGTGGTGACATAAATTCTCATTCCATAATAACTTCTCTAAAATTGATGGTATTTGTAGAAAAATGGATGGACCTGGAAAGAATTATACTAAGTGAAGTAACCCAGGCCCAGAAAGCCAAGCGCCACATGTTCTCTCTCATATGTGGATCCTAGCTACAGATGATTGGGCTTCTGCGTGAGAATGAAAATACTTAGTAGCAGAGGCCAGTAAGTTAAAAAGGAGACATAAAGGGGAGAGAAAGGAAGGAAGGAGGGTACTTAATAGGTTGATATTGTATATATGTAGGTACAATGATTGAGATGGGGAGGTAATATGATGGAGAATGGAATTTCAAAGGGGAAAGTGTCAGAGGGAGGGAGGGAATTATCATGGGATTTTTTTTATAATCATGGAAAATGCTAATAAAATTTTTTTCAAAATCAATGTAAATTTGAACGCTTCTTAGTAGTTTGTTTTATTATTATTTATTTTTTTAAACTATTTTTTAATATATTTTTTAAATTATTTATTTATTTATTTGAGAGCGACAGACACAGAGAGAAAGACAGGTAGAGGGAGAGAGAGAGAATGGGTGCACCAGGGCTTCCAGCCTCTGCAAACGAACTCCAGACACGTGTGCCCCCTTGTGCATCTGGCTAACGTGGGACCTGGGGAACCGAGCCTCGAACCGGGGTCCTTAGGCTTCACAGGCAAGTGCTTAACTGCTAAGCCATCTCTCCAGCCCTGTTTTATTATTCTTAAACATACTGGTTGCTACTGTGAAACTGCCTTCTGGCACAACTTTTCAGGACAAGAGCTCATTTCTAAAAGTGAGGTACTCTGATTTGACCAGGGAACTGCTATGCAGTACACTGGTCTAATCTAAAATAGAAATATAAAGTAAAGGGCACACCAAAAGAACATTCTGGAGGCAGTCCTACTGCTACTACACCTTGCTCATCAGCTGTGAAGCCAAAGACTAGACTCACAAGCAGCTGCCTTTGCTACCACACCTACAACCCACTTACATACACTCTGAGACTTTGGTGACTGAATATGCAGGACAGAGGCTGTAAAATCCTCCCGGTGAGCTTACAGACTCTAGGGTACAGGCGGGTAGTTTACAAGTGAAGTAAAATTGTGTTAAGTAAGCCAACCTATAGAATCTGCTAGTGCATTTGCCACACACACATTTACTTCTCTCTTGGTAACCACCTACAGAATGAGAAGCCACATGAAGCCTGGTTACAAGCCGAGGTTCCAGAGCAACACTACCAAGGTTCAAGTTATGTGTCACATACTCAATTCCTGTGTGACACTCACTTCCTGTGTGACCTTGGTCATTTACTTATACTGTGCATTTATTTTGTCAAAGTAAAAAAAAAAAAATGTCTAAATTCTTCATTCCCCAGGCTGGTGTGTGGATTAATGTATTAAAATATAAAGTACTTGGAACATTGCCACATACTGAACTATCAATAAGTGTTAACTCTACACACACACACACACACACACACACACACACGTTTTTAAATTTATATAAACTGCCTGCTATAGTAACCTTCACATTGCTAGGATAAAACTCCCAATCAGAAGCAGCTTATGGAAGGAACTTATTTATTTTGGCTTGCAGTCTTGAGGTGAAGCTTCATAATGACAGGAAAAAGGTGGTAGAGCAGAGGCTGGACATCACCTCCTTGCCACAGCAGTTTGAAAACAACAGCAGAAGTGTGAGGTGAACTAACACAGGCAAGCTATGACCTAATAAACCTCAAGGTCCATTCCTAGCAACACACCTACTTTTACAATTGCCCACATCCCACATTGCCATTAGGTGGAAACTAAACATTCATATCAAAGAGTTGATGAGGGACAACTAATTCAAATCACCACATTCTGTCACAATGCCCCATAAACTTATGACAGTCCACAATGTAAAGTGTAACACATTTAGTTTAACCTTAAAAATCCTCATAGTTTTTCCCATCTGAATACTGTTCAAACATCATCCTAGTCAAAGCTCTTCTGTGAGCTGTAAAATCATGTAAAAACATGTAATGATACAGAGTAAACATTCACTCTACAAAAAAGTGGCACTTCAAAGAAATAGTGAAATAATGTAAAATCTATAAAAAATAGGGCAAACATCAAATGCTTTAGTTCCACGTCCCACATTTGTAACCAGTGACAAAGTCTCTGGATTTCTAATTTCCCACCCTCACCCCTCACACCAGCTGGGCTACTCACAGCCTGGGGAATAATCCATCTGAGCTGACAACTCTCTTTGGCAGCTATCCCACCATGTTGGCATCTGAATAACATCCTAAGGGCTCTACTATAGCCCATACTCCATCCATCTGATAGCTCTATGGGACATCCATGCAGGAACTCCAACAACCTTGCTTTACTTCACCCAGGTGCCATTTCCAAAGAGCAAACCAGGCAACAAATCTAATGACCCTTTCTCTCCTGCATTTGGTATACTCACCTAGTACCATAATGTTGATCCAGGGGGAATAAAGCTGACTTTCAAGGGCAGGTAAACTTCAACATTCTTCCCCCTTTCTTTCATAAGGCAGCATTCTTCCTACTATCCCAGTCTCAGTGGTGGTGACCTCTCAAACAACTGCATCTGAACTGATGCTGTCTCCAGCACAAAGCTTTTATTTCTCTCTGTTCCAAATCTATCTGATCACACCTGAAAATTTCTTCTAAATTAGACCCTGTACAAGTTCTCAGGTGTAAGAAGACCACAGCTTGCCTCTCGTGCAAACTGCTTCTAGCCCAGTCCAAACAAATCTCTTTCTTCTCCTCATAAACAAGCCTACAAAGTCCATGGTTATTTCTGCACTCATGTCTTTCAACTGTCAACAGAAAGGTCCACCAAACTACTTACAGCACCGCAGGGTCTCTTTTAGGCCAAGATTTTAAATCCTTCCACATTCCTCCCACAAATAAGTTTCAAAAAGGTCAAAAGCCACACAGTCAGGTTTCCAAGAGCTATGAATCTAATCCTTTAGTACCAATTTTCTGTTGTAGTGATCTTCATGTTGCTAGTACAGAATATCCAACCAAAAGTAGCTCATGAGAAGAAAGGTTTTGGTTCACAATCTCAAGGGGAACCTCTATGATAGCAGAGAAAAATGGCATGAGCAGAAATTGGTCATCACTCTGTCAGAGCAGGTGGAAAACAGCAGCAGGAGGGTAAGACAAACTATTATTGGCAAGTTAAGAGTCTAATAAGCCTCTAATTCAAACTACCACACTGTCTTAACAGCTTTGGGTACTGTCACAAGACAGTTTCAATTTCTTATAACAAATACAGCATATTTGCTAATTACCAATGAGAATTTACCCCCTGTGTTTTTAGTTAATTCTTATAATATTTTTTATTAAAATATCCAAATAAACTTGTCATTGATTGGTTTCAAATCTGTCACAAATATAACTGCTACTCAAAGAAAATAACAAAAGTAGCATTAGAGCACCTCTCATCTTTGAAGGATTTGCACCATCCTAGAAGGTTTATGATGAGTTCTGAACCAAACCTCCTCTTTCCATCTCTGAAAAAATAAGTGAGAGTCTAGCCTGGAACTATCATGGGAAATAACAAAATGTTCTCTAATTCTTTGAATAAAGAATTTAATAACATCCAAAGAAACAACACAAGCTTCTGACAACTCAATACCCAGACAACTAAAAATGCTACATCTATATAGTAAAATAAATAGGATCAATCCAAAGCAAAACCTCCCCTAATTTTGGAATATGCCTTACATTGAACACCCTGAATACCTTTAGGTATCTCTGCTTATTGGAAAATTCATTCACCTATGCTTGACATCTGCCTGCCAAGTTTAACCAATAGCTAGTCCTGTGTCCTGACTCTATTACATCACTCTGTTCTCATACAAAGTGTGGCAGCTGTGGGAATCTGCTTTCAGGGACACAAACTTGTTTGTTCTTTGTTTTGCTGAGAATGTGTCCTCAGGGAACTGCAATGACTTCTCTGTGCCCATCTGAATAGTTGTGACATGGCTGGTTAGTACTCCAGCCACATCACACAGGGAGAAGATAGTGATCATTAGTGGTATCATCATTTCTACAGACTACAAGTGGTCTTAGCTTTAACTAACAACTTTAGTCAAAACATTCACAGGCTCCAGTTCTATTTACATTTACTTCTTATAGGTAGGCTTCATTTCCTCAGCTTACTTGGTAATCTAAGGATTAAATGGTAAGTGAGTGTTGTAATCTTTCTCACTGAGTTAACTATTATAGCTAGATGAAATCTTTTCTGTTGCTTTTGTACCTGCTCAGTGCTTTATGAACGTCGTGTGCTTCAACAGATAGGAGAGCTCATCAAACTTGAAGTTTACATGGATTTTCAGGGCAAGCAAAATCCTCAGGCCTTTCCCTAAAAAGCTGTTATTAAGCCAAGTTTTTATATATGTATATATAAACAGTGGTCACCCAACTTTCAGGATATTATAAATTCATTAAGAGTATTATTCAAAGAACCTAGCACAATATAGAAAACACTTCCTCAGTCTTCCTCCTTGCCCAAAGAAAGTCCCTAAAACAAACAAAAGGCCACTGAAGTTTATACTTTTGGAAAGAAATTTAGAAGATGTCAAATTGCTGGGACCCCTTAGCAGAGCTTTGCTGTTGAGTAAGAGTTGAAGAAGTGTGTTGGCTCATGTGGAGGAGGAGGCCAAGGTCCTAGTGAGGGTGAGAACAGTGCTCAGGGACTGTGGCTGTATGGGCCACCTGCACCTCTGAGTCAGCCTTACAGTTATCTCTGCACTAAAGAAAGAAATCAAGACTTCTGTCTGAAGGATTTATATAAAACAGAGAAAAAAGGCAATGAGAAAATATGCCAGTATAACATTACATAAATTTCATAAATCTGGATGTCATACATCTCATATATATATATATATATATATATATAGAGAGAGAGAGAGAGAGAGAGAGAGAGAGAGAGAGAGAGAGAGAGAGAGTTGGGAGGACCTAATTAGTAAATATAGAAAATTTAAGTCAAAGCTGGCATAAAAGAACCATAAACTGAAAAAAAGTTGGAAGAAACTTCATATTAATTTTAATGTTGTGATTCTCTAACAAAGAAAGAGTATTCAATTAAAGTGACTTGGCAGAGTCAGAAGTCACCTGCCTGCAGAGTCAGGTCTTGGAACTGGGTCAGCAAATTCCTAGTGAGTTAAAAGTCTGGTTTCCATACACATACTGATACCACTTCAGCAGGATAGCATGATATATAAACCACAGAAGCAAGGGAGAAACCATTTGGGGGACTTCATAATTTTGACAAAAATGCTCATTTAATTAAATTTGCTTCAGTTAAGAGATTAAAATTGGTAAATACTTCCCACATATGTGCCATCTGGCATTGTAGCATGAATGAAGTTATACCTAGGCAACCTAACAGCCAAATAATAAGTGGAGATAGGTATTTTCTTTTTTTTTTTTTAAGAGCTTTCTCCAAACTTCAGAATACCACTGAAACCATAATCAACAAAATCCCCTCATGGACACACAGTATAATATTTTATTCACAGAATCAATGTTGCATTCATAGTAATATCAGCTAACTATATTTAAAGAAGCAATTTGATGAGATTAGAAATCTCATTCAAGCCTATGGATCCATATGAATATACTTTTAATACAATTATTTTGGTCACACATCTAAGAAAGTTTGAAGAACACCAAGCAGCGGTCTACTAGTCATTATGGCACTATGCCTCTGAGCTCCCTATGTCCCTGTTTGCATCCTAAGACTTAGTAATCACTTCTGCTTTATACATGTGTTCCTTTCCCATACATGTGCTTTCCACTGCCTAAAATATACTCAAAATTGGACAATGTAATGACCTCCTTCTTCCTTGACCCTGATTCCATCACCACCAGTTCATGGAGTCTTACTATCTAGGTTCCACCCATTTCACACCTAGAGTAATGCATTATTATTTTATTTAGCCACATCATAATATGTCAACAAAATTGAAACAAGAATTTAAAATTCACATAAAATTGCTTTGAAGGATGGAAAATTACAACAACACTAAAGGAAAGAATGCAACATGGTGCAGATATCTTGTAAAACAATCTGAATGTTATTTAAAAAGTAAAACATAAGCCAGGCGTGGTGGTGCATGCCTTTAATCCCAGCACTCGGGAGGCAGAGGTAGGAGGATCACCATGAGTTCAAGGCCACCCTGAGACTACATAGCTAATTCCAGGTCAGCGTGGACTACAGTGAGACCTTACCTTGAAAAACCAAAAAAAAAAAAAAAAAAGTAAAACATGGAGTTATTTGCAATTAAAAATTTAAGTTTATGTCCAGGAAAAATTGAAAGAATGTTCCTGAGAGGTCATATCTGAAGGCTTATATGAGTATCCACAGTACAAAATGTGAAAACCATCTTCCTCCACTGATGAGTGGATGAATAAAATGTTATATCTATTAAATGTCATATTATTTGGGAATTCAGGAATGAAGTCCTGATATGTGTTAAAACATGGGTGAACCATAACACAATATATTAAGCAAAAGAATCTGGGAAGAAAGGATCACATAGTACATATTGGCATTTATGTGAAATGTCTCAGACAAATATAGATACAGAAATTAGGTGAGAGATACCTAGGACTGTTTGTAAAAGTAGACAAATGGGGTAAGGATAGAAAATGGAGATGTGGGACAGAGGAAGAGAGGAGACTATGATCAAATACATTTGGGCATCTTTAAAAATTGTCAATAAAATTTTTTTTAAAAAAAGAAGCCAGGTGTGGTGGTACACGACGCCTTTATTCCCAGCACATGGGAGGTAGAGGTAGGAGTGCTGTGAGTTCAAGGACAGCTTAGGACTACACAGTTCCAAGTCAACCTGGACTACAGTGGTACCCTACCTCAAAAAGAAAAAAAAGAAAAAAGAAAGTTTCAAAAGCATAATATGGGGAGTTTGTAGAGAATAGAAAATTGATTACTAAAGGATAATGAATTTCTTTTGGAGATAATAAAAATGTTCTTCAACTGACTTTAGTGATGGATGAAAATATGAATATACTGAAATTTGTTACATTTGATATTTTAAATGAGTGGGTTATGTGGCTTATAAATTCTATCTTGGTAAAACTTTTTATTTTTATTTTTATTTTATTTTATTGGTTTTTCGAAGTAGGGTCTCACTCTGGTTCAGGCTGACCTAGAATTCACTATGTAGTTTCAGAGTGGCCTTGAACTTTTGGTGATCCTCCTACCTCTGCCTCACAAGTGCTGGGATTAAAGGTATAAAAATTTTATATTAAGAAAATACAAGAACTATCTATTCATTTAATTAGCCCACAAGAAGTTAAGGAGGGAGTAGAGCTGACTAAAAAAATATTGTGTTTGAACATGCTATAATGATACTTAAACCTCTGTATGCTAAATGAAAAATGAAAAATAAAATTTAACTTATCATAATTGAGTTGGCAGGAATGGTCTCTGTGTTTTAAATATCAGGGTCACATATATTTCTTTTAACATGTTTACTAAAAAAAAAAAAAATCTAGTCCAATGTTTGCAGTAATGAGGTGCCATAATGAATAAGGAAAAAGCGTGATGTTATAGGCTGACAGTTTTCTCTTCCTGTCAATAAACTTTAAAAACCAGCTGAAGCTGTTAGTTAATATTATTGGAAAGATCTTCTGCATATCAATTACGCTGAAAGTCATTATTTTTGGCAGCTTATTATAAATCTAGACTCAAGAGAGATAATTTTGTACCATCTGTTCTCAAACTTGAACATAGATCAGAATCACCTGGAGGCTTGACAGAATACAGATTGCTGGATCTGTCTCCCAGAATTCCTGACACAGTACCATTGAGGGGTTGGGTGGAGCCTTTAAGAAGCTTTCTGTTGGTAATAATTCTAGCCCAGGGACTGCATTTTGAAGAACTGCTCATGGCTGTGCTTACTAATCTACCTTGCTTTAATGTGGCTATGGTTACTAGTAATATAGTCTGATTGGCTCAAACATAATTAATTGTCAGAAAAAGTCAAACTTATTACAGGATTCATATGTTCCATAGTTAAAGAATTGTTTGCGAGGACAGAAAAATATTATGTAAAACAGAATTATAGTATACTGACTGGACCATCTCTGCTTAAAAAATATGCAGTGAGCCGGGCGTGGTGGCGCATGCCTTTAATCCCAGCACTCAGGAGGCAGAGGTAGGAGGATCGCCGTGAGTTCAAGGCCACCCTGAGACTACAGAGTTAATTCCAGGTCAGCCTGGACCAGAGTGAGACCCTACCTCGAAAAAAAAAAAAAAAAAAAAAACAAAAACAAAAAAATATATGTATATATATGCAGTGAGACTTTGTAGTAGGAATTGAACTGGACAGTCACAAAGGCCATAGGGCATTGGAGATTATGACTGACGCCAGGAGGGAAGTAAGAAGGCAGCCATCAGAGCATCTCCTCCAGGTTCTGAACCGCATCCTGCTCTGTGCAGCCCAAGGCACACCTGTCATAATGGCTGTGCTGCTCTTTCCCCGAACTATGCACTTCACTATGTGGCCAACAACCAGGTCCCCATTTCTCCCAGTCATCTCAGCAAAAACCTGTCTTGATCTAACACCTGTTAGAGTGGGGAGCTCCTCTTTGAATTCCAATTACCAACTTTATAAGAAAATCTTTACAAGCAGCCAGGAATGTGGGTCAGCTTGAACAAGTAGATTCTTGTGAAGAGATGTGGGTGTATTGTACACTACTATCTGAGACCTCAACCAGAAGCTATTACCAGCAGAAATGAAAGGGAATTCCACAAAACAAAATGAATACCACTGTGAGTACTGGAGTATACCACAAGACAGGGAGCTCAGCATCGGCACTTGCTCGTGTTTAGTTGTTACCATGTTTCATTAGGAGCATCATCAAGCCAGCCTAAAAAAATGGGACCATCTCAAACCATGGAACTGAGAAAGGTGGAAGGACATGACATGCTTTGTTTGAGAAGCCTTAAGGAAAGGAAAGACAAGCAAGACAGCTCTTTACTAATGATTTTTACCATTGATATATTTGAAGTTTTTCATAGCATCATCTATTTTTTTCATTTTGAGAAAAAAGAGAGAGGGAAGAAGAGAGAGAGGGAGGGAGGAAGGAAGAGAGAGAAGGAGGGAGGGAGGGAGAAAGAGCACATCAGTGCCTTCAGCCAGTTCCAACAAACTCCAGACCTGTGTGTGCCCTTATGGCCCATGTGTGACATTGCATGCTTGTGTCACTGTATGTCTGGCTTAAGAGGGACCTGGAGATTCAAACATAAGTTCTTAGGCTTTGCAGGCAAGCCCCTTAACTGCTAAGCCATCTCTCTAGCCCAGTAACATCATCTTTACAATCACTTCAAATATCTAGCAAATTTTACATAAAAAACACTAGGGGGCTGGAGAGATGGCTTAGCAGTTAAGTGCTTGCCTGTGAAGCCTAAGGACCCCAGTTTGAGGCTCGGTTCCCCAGGTCCCACTTTAGCCAGATGCACAAGGGAGTGCACACATCTGGAGTTCATTTGCAGAGGCTGGAAGCCCTGGCACGCCCATTCTCTCTCTCTCCCTCTATCTGTCTTTCTCTCTGTGTCTGTCGCTCTCAAATAAATAAATAAATAATTAAAAGAAAAAAACACTAGGAGGAATATTAGGGATTGGAAAAGATCATCAACATTTCAATAAGTCGGACTCTATGCAAAGTCTATATCTGAATATAATTTTATGATGCTATAAAAACCTCAGGGAAAATGTGTAAATGGAAATGCACTTAGGGACATCATTAAATTACAGTTTCATTTTCTTTTGTTGTAGTAGTCATGGAAGTGCTTTGTATCAGTAATCTACAACCAAAGAAGAGTTAAACTAATCTATTTTTTTCCTGTTGAACATTGAAGGAACCAATATTTGATTATAGCTGCAGTTACTCTACCAAGCCAGTATGCATAAAGCTGAAAAGCCATCTGGAACAATGACATCCTTCATACTTGAAATGTACCTGTCCAAGCGATGATGCCTGCCTCAGAATCTCAGCTTTCCCCCAAGAGTTCACAGGTGAAATGTGGAGTCCTGACACAACAGGTCCTTGGGGACTGAGCTTCCAGAGGAAACTGTCTCTGTTGCTTTTGCTAAGCTGCTCTGACTACTTAGCACTGAAATTGCTAAATCATTCAACCCTATTTTTATCTTAAAGACCCAAATCAAAAGGAAATTGTTACTTCAGTGGTGCAGCTTCATCATTCACAATAACTTCAGCTTGCCAAATAAAATTTATGTGACCTCTGTTAGGTATGAACATAGGCATTTAACTTTACATATTCTTAGAACTAAAACACATTCAAAGGCTCAAATCTACTTATGAAAAATAGATATATTTTAATACTTGGAACTAACCACATTAGCAATTCAAATAATATTGAGCAATTAACAAATATTGACCAAACTCAACATACACGTACACTACTACTAAGAAAACTTTAATGCTATCCAATAAGGAAAACGTGATTGTTTAACGTAAAAGAAAATGCATAAATGCTAAATATAACTATGAAGAAGCAGTGGAAAACAGCAAGTATAACTCTCTGGAGATGACTGAAATAGATCAAATAGAAAAAGTCATAGATCTCAATTACCAGTGCCTCCTTACACAGGCAGTAATAGACTCATATCTAATAAAAGAGTACTCCAGCAGTGTGGATGCATGTATGTTTATATGATAATCTGAACCACTTCCAGGCAATTTGGGGGTGTTTAAATTTTCCCAATACACAGAATCTACCAATCCACAGGACCAAACATAAATGGCATACCGACACACATAAGTAATTTACTTTATACTTAGGATTACACATCATTGACATTAATACTTTGGGTTCAGAGCCAATTAAAATAATTCTCAGCAAACCAGAGATTTCAGACATTTTGATTTTTAAGATCCATGTGAAACACACACATATGACTCCCAGAGGTGGGAGGGGTGATGATCAGCATTATTATTTCCAATTTTTATTTAGCTAAATAATATCATAAAAATCCTTTCTTACACAATTACTACCACAAATAATCACATTTTACCACATTAAAAAGTATAAAAATTGTATATCTTAGAATAAAGATTTTTTTCCCAAGATATAGCATAAAATGTTATGCCAATATTCACTTGACAGCATATGTTGGAACTTGGATGTACATTATATATTTAGCTCCTTGGTAAAAACTCATCCACATTAAATAAGTAGTAGGCAACTAATTTTTGAAAGCACATTTATATTTTTATATTGAAACTACCCTTAGTTAGAGCTTATGGGGAAGAAAAGATTTAGTATAAGTCTAAAACACAAGTCAAACAACAATGACATATTCAACATCCATAATTTATAAGTCACTAATGCAAATACTATAAAATACTTAATGCAAGATAAAATATTTTATAGACCAAATTTCTTTTATATTTATGTCCCTAATTATTCAGATGAAGTTAGATATCTTTAATATTTTTAGTTGATAATAATGAAAAAATGTGGTCTATTTCTCTTCAAAATGTGTTTCATTATTTCATTAGTTTTTCTCTCATTATTATATCTCATTAATCATGCTCTCAAGTGTTATATTAAGAACATAACATGAATTATATTCATAAAATTTATAGGTCTCAGAGAGGTCCCTTAGAGTTAGGAAACAGATCATGTTAAGACTACTCTCAACCCTCAACTGTTATCATCACTGAATTTCACTGGATGCGTATTTTGTGTAACATTTCACTTGGCCTAGTGAGTGAGGACAGCATCCCATCACACTGTGAATACGATCCAGTTGTCCTCTCAGCTTGCATGGCTCCCTCCTACCTCTCTGGGCTCAGTGCCTAGAACCTGTTTCCCTTGTAGCATACTCCTCAGTTCGTTGTAGCATACTCGTCAGTTACTGCTTCCTTGGTGGGCCCTCACACACAACAGGTACCTGTCAGCATTACAGCCTTAGCAATTTATCATTTAATACGCATTTGTGTTTACACACTCACATTAGTTCTAAGGCTTATAGGAGGAGAAGATTTAATAATAAGCCTAAAATGTAAGGTGGGCTAAAATGACATATGAACAATAATGTATCCTCGAAGAGCTGTGCACCTCCTTCCCTTTCTGCTTCACTGGCACTTCCACTGAAAGGTTTTGCTTACCAAGCACACTACCAGGATCAGCTGTCCTCTATCCTTTCAGTACGTTTGATTATTCCTTAAACCACTTATAATTATTGTCCTGATACTACTTATCAGCTCAGTTATATATTTATTCAGCACTAGGACATAATCTTCAGGAGACCAGGGAATTCTGTTTCATTCAACATTCTATCCACACTGCTTTAAAAACCTGTACATTGAACATACCTAGAGATACAAGTTGGATGAGTAAATAGGTGAATGTGAATATAAGAAAACACTTTTAATTTGCATGAAAAAATATAGTGCCTATTAATATAGCATTAAGTTATGCCAGTTCATCTCTCTAACTGTGCCAACAATTATTGTTTTTTTTTAATTTATTCACAAGCCAAACTTTATTCTCAATGGCTTACAACATTAAAAACCTTGACCTAAAGTCAATTATAAATTAATGGCATGAATTGTTTTATTGAATATTGTTGGAGCTTTTGTGTTTGTTGATTAAGCTTAAATAGTAATGAAATAACTTCATAATTTTAAAACTGAAATAAAATTCACAAATGAAAAGAAAGAATATATAATTAATAATCTTATAAATTGGTAAAAAAAATTAATTTGATAGTCAAATTTATTTGACTATGCTAAATAAGACATTTAAGCCTACATTTTAATGACTAAAAATATTTCATATACCATTTACTCCTTTTTACCTTAAATATTCAATTCCAAAAAGAGCAGGTGTTTAGCAACTTTTGTCTTAAAAGTAGGAATGGCCTGTCTAGTTTTCAGTTAAAACTTCTACAGTATAAGGAAATAATGGTGCTATTGTTCACTATTAATTCTTAGAGTATAAAGTGTAATTCCTTTGAAAATGAAGGGAAAATATTTCCTAAGCATATATTTGCATTGTTAAACCTGGACGATACTGAAATGGTGATGGTTGAGAGCCATTATCAAACCCCAAAGAGCTATTGATTTCAATATATCTGTATTTAACCCAATATTAGTTGTTAGTTGGGATAATCAGTTGTTTATAATGACTATGATGAACGGTGAGTTGGGAAGGAGGGCTAGTCAAGGTTACAGGTGTAGTCTTTGGTCTGGAATGGGAACAGACTTAATTAGTCCCTGTGGGAATTGAACTTGCAGCCTCAGACTCATTACTTCCCCAGCAAAGAAGATTCTCTAAGAATGAAGGTGTGTACATTAATGGTGGTGTGCTTAGCTCTCATATACAGTACATTGAGTTTGATATACAGCACCTCCCCCACCAAAAAAAAAAAAGCTGCTTGATTATACATTTGATTTTTCAGGGAAAATTCATTTGAAATAAATGGGAGTAAAGAATTTAAGATTATTCCTGTAATTAATCATTATAAAGATATTTATAAAGGGACATTACAAAGACAATAATAGTTGAGGATTCTAAAACTATTATATAGTTACTTAAAGTGTGAACTCCAAGTAAACATAACATTAATAATTCTAATAATGAGCTTTCAATTAAAAAAATACATACATTTTGCATCTCTTGAAAAATTAACATTAATCCAAATAATCACTTTATTGTAGTGTTACATAGTTTTGGGGACATATTTTTATTTCTCCTGAGATCTTGTCCACTTTACTATTTCTTATTTTCTTTTCCTAAGGTAGTTTGTCCTAATTTCTTTGCTTGTAAAGTGGAGGTTCTCTTCTCCTCTGCTCAATTTCCACTAGTCTACATGCTGACCACCATTATTACCTTACCTCTAACTGGAAGGGACTTTGGTTTTAGGCTGTAAAATATTGGCATTCCTCCTAGTCCCTTAATTTAAGTCATTTCTTCAACATGCATTTACTATGCTAGAAAATAACTCGTATCTCCAAGGAAGCTTTATCTCTAGCACACAAGTCTCTTCTTGCTTTCCATATGAAACAATGGCTTTATTTTCACATAAAATATTTGCTCTTCTTTTTCTACAATATGCTGTAGTGATTCTCCTTCCTCTACCATGGTAAATGCAAACACATTAGGAGGGTCCCAAAGAGACTATAGTTTCAGAGCTTAAAGAAGAAAAGTAGTTTGCAGAACAGTGGATATTGGGACTTTTTAATGGAAGATTCTGATTTCTCCTTTCCCTCAGAATAAACTACCTAATTCCATCCCTCCAGAATTTTCTCTTCCTGAACACAGTTCCTAAAGAGTGACATACAAGGGATGAGGATGGAGATCATTGGGAAAGCACTTGCTTTAAGATAACAATACCCTGAGTTAAATCTCCAGGGTTATAAGGAAATAAACGGTAAAATAAAAGAATTCACTTCTTCATGTGTATACCAAAGAGTAACTTACATATAAACATTTGCATTTCACACATGTATATCTCAAAGCACACATGTATGTATAATTCAAATTAGTTTTCAGCTCCTATTAGAGTAGTACTAACCTTTATAACATTAAACATAACTCTATTGTAAATAAAAACCCACCCACTTTGTAAAGATGATTTATTGCTTAAAAGTCTAATGTCAGTAGCTTATGTAATTCAAATTTTCTTATATTTGCCAATATATATAACAATATATTAATAGCTAGCTAATATTCTCTTATCCAACTTCAAGTAAGTATGCCTTATACTGTTAACGATATATCAATCACATTTTTAATTTATTTATTTATTTATTTATTTGAGAGAGAGAAAGAGACAGAGAGAGAATTAGCATGCCAGGGCCTCCAGCCACTGCAAACAAACTCCAGATTCAAGAGCCCCCTTGTGCATCTGGCTTACATAGGTCCTGGGTAATTGACCTGAGGTTCTTTGGCTTTGCAGGCAAACACCTGAACTGCTAAGCCATCTCTCCAGCCCTCAATCAATGTTTATAGGTAATAAATCTAGTGAAGGGTTATTAAACATGATAAAACAAAAAGGGCCCTGTGAGGTGCCCTGAACACACACACACAAAGGAATTGTAATTCATTAATATCTGAATAATCTTCCCTCACTAAAGAATCACTTATAATAGTGAAAAATGAAAAGCAAATTAAAAAACAACTGAAAGTTCAACCTACAGAGGTTAAAAAACTGTAATGTTCCTGTTATATAATGTGAAGGCATTTACAGTTGACAGTATCATCCTACATTAAATAAAGCAAAGGCCAGTTAAAAAACAAAAGATGTCAAAATATTATGCATCATTTATGTCAGTTTATGCAAGAAAAAATGTAACTACAGAGCCAGGCATGGTGGTGCACACCTTTAATCTCAGCCCTTCGGAGGCAGTGGTAGGAGGATTGCTGTAACTTCTAGGCCAGCCTGACAAACTGCATAGTAAATTCCAGGTCAGCCTAGGCTGCCTAGATTAAAAAAAAAAAAAAGTAACTACATGTAGAAGATAATATAGCTCAATATTTTAAACAATGGTTTTCTGAGTGGCAGTATTCAAGTTTCTTTAAATTTCTGCTTTATAATCGCCCATAGCATTTGACTTTATATTTAGATGTAGAAATATATTTTTATTTATGAAAAATGAGCCATTTAATTCTAGGTGGGAAAAACAAATATATATTTTATCTCTGAAAAAAATTTATACATACCTTTTTAGGGAATTTACACCTTAAGTCAGTTATTTTAACTTACCAGTCCTCTGGTTACCATGTGAGCTCAATCAGAAGTCAACATGACACCAATTGTGCTTAGCACAGGGCATGGCACGTTGCGGATGCTCAGTTTAATTGGCTATTTAGCTTGTTAACTGGGATGCAGAGACTTCTTTCTACCATACCTGGCTCTTGGTAAATTGCCTACATCCTGCCAATTGCCAGGCAAACAGTAATTATTCACTTTTGTGGACAGGGTTTCAATATATTGCCCAGACTGGCTTCAAACCTATTTTCCTCCTGCCTCAGTTCCTTGAGTTCTAGGAGGACAAGTTTAAACCACCACCACGAGAGTTTAACATTAAGATTCTTTGGGACAAATACTGAAGTGTATGCAGGTATCACGGTGCAAAATAATCAGAGGTCAAAAAGATGTTATTTGGCAAAATCAGTTAAGCTCTTACTAAAACATCTTTCCAGATACTGATTGATAGTGTTTGGAAATAGTAAGGGCAATAACAAAAAAAAATAGGCAAAGGGTAGGGTACATGGAGTGTGGTAGGACCTGCACTTATGAAACAACTGGATTTGGTAATAGAGGGTTATTGAACAGCTGTTTCAGTTGAATCAGAAGAAGCTACTCCTACCTTTATGTTATGTGTGTCTTTTGTACCATGATGAACATCTGTAAGTTTCTAAACTAGTGAAACAAAGTGTTAGTGGAAATTTTAGATAGATAGATGATATAGATAGATGATAGCTAGCTAGCTGGATAGATAGATAGCTAGATAGCCAAATAGACAGTAGTTAAGAAGCAAACAAATGTCCATCTAGTTTATGTGAGAGGCTGAGGAATTGCACACAGGGCCAGCAGGCTTTAAAAATAAGCACCTTTAATCACTAAGACTTATCCTCAGCCCCACTGTTCAGATTTATGAAAATGCAAATAACATATTACATCCCTAAGAATTATGTAAGCTAATATTTGCAAAGGAAGCCTTGAGAAGCCCCTGGTACTATATCAAATCTTTGTGATACAGATATAAAAATACTTCTTCTCTACTTTATCCCTTCTCATGCCCTCTGTGAATATTGTCTGCTACCAGAAATATTTTTTCCCACAGGTCATAACCTGGAATCTATCAGCTGTTTACGGATGTGTGCAATTGACTCAGTAAGTCTTTTTGTTTGTATCAAACAGCATCAACTCCACCATTATCTTCCTTAGGTAAATATGAAACAGGAAAAGTCATGAAACATCTGTTATCTCTCTGTGAAACTTGTATTATATTTCTTATAATCAGTTTATTTTTCTCTCCTTTTCTGAATGAAGCCTAGCATTTTTAGAATGTGAAAGTAATGCAGGTTGTATTTCTCTTTGAGATTTTGCATGAAAGGACCAAAATTCACAGAACAAACTGAAGCAAGAAAGGCATACTTAAAACATTAACAGGAAATTTCTTATATAGGGTATTTAAATGCCAAGAGCATTGGTTAGCTAGCTGTACAAATGAATATAAGTATCTTCACATATATTTTCCAAACCCGTGGGCTGAAAGTGGGGAATCACAATATATATTCACATAGACTGTGAGGCTTCATAGTTTAATATTAAGATACCTGAATATGGCTGAACATTCTACATAATGTCATGGATAGGCAGACCAAAATGTCCACAGAATGAAGTGAGATTTGGTTATATGTTCAGTGCTAAAAATTAACAAGAAAGCCAAGCAGAAGGGGTTGGGCAAAAGTGGAACTCTAAAGAAGAAGGATAGATAGGATTGCTGTCAATGTTAGGTATGGATAAGCGGCCTTGAGAGGTGGGTGCTGACGTCTGGCAGACATACTCCCACAGTTGCTCTTTCCCAGTTGCTCGAACACTCTTTCAAAGCATAGCACTCTCTTTGCAGTGATCATGGTCGTCAACTATACTGATGATGTAGTCTACCGTGCAGTTTCATATATATATGATACATTATATATCCATGATCAAATATTTACATGATTATGTTCCTCAAAATATATATTCAAAATCATTAGAATCAATGAAAGAATGACAAAGGTTAAGGCAAACAGAGAAAGTTAATCATTTCCAGTCCCAGTACCATAATTGAGCACCTGGATGATCATCTTACACCTATGTCTTGTTCTTTACTAGCAAAAAGGAAGCTTAAAATGCAAAAAGAAAGGATGGATATGCCAAATACCACCTAGCTGTTTTGTGGGGACATTCGTAAAACAAATGAGAAGCTCTTAGCATGGAATTCTAATGCAGAGCACCAGGGCTGTGGGGAACCCAGGCTGTTGCTGAATGAACACACGAACATTATTTTCATAACCTTAGAACCCTATCTAGAGATATGACAGGTGGTATTAGCCTTATCTAGAGATATGATATTCCTATCTGTCTTAATCTCTTCTTCCCCTTTCTCGTTTCCATTTTCTTGTCCTTTTCTTCCTCTTGCTCTTTCTTTTTCTCCTTATTCTCCACTCTTCCGGTCCTTCTTTCTTCGACATGGTATTTGTTTTTTGAAGATTCACCTGCCACATATATTTACCAGGGGAATAATTGCTTTAAACAAATAGGTCTGTGTTTCCCAGGAATTCAAAAAGATTCACAAGATCTATGGACATTTAAAAAAATAAAATGACAAATTTTTAATGATATAAAAGGAAAATATAATGTAGAATAAAAATTCACAACTTTTTTTCATTTTTTTACAGAATGTACTTTAACCCTTTTAATTTTCCCCCCAATTAGAGTCCTCAGAACCCAGGCCTAATGACACATTCTATGGAGGCCATGAAAACTAGGTGCTAGATTTTCAAGGTGACAATTTTGTATCCAATGAGGTTTATCCAAGGCATGATTAGTGCTAATTGAAAAATAAAATAAAACTAGGTCCTTCAGAAAGCCAATCAAATCTTATACAAAGTATTATACTCTTTGCCCTAAAGAAAAGGAATTTATGCAGTTATGTCAAATAAGGAACCAACTCTTTAATCTGATGCTATTCATATTTACAACAGAAAAATGAAATAAGCCCTGAAGAAAATGGAATAAATTACCAGATTTTAATGATATATCTTTATTGAATACTGTCAGTTTGTATAAGCACCATTCATTATGTTCTTTATAAAAGCCCCAATGTTCAATAATTGGCTTCTCATCCATGCCTTGTTAGAACTGCTCTTCACTGCCATAGAAAAGCTGATGATTTACCATAAAAAAGCATCTTCTCCCTTTTTTTTAAGAAAAGCAGTATCAAACTGAAAGTCACAGATATTTAGAGTGTCCGCAATTTACAGAAAGTCCTCTCCCATGTTTCAGTACTAGTCATTTGAATTTGTGTAAATTTTCCAAAATTCAGAACCTAAGCAGGAGCAGTGCTGATGAGCAAATGTTTACTCCGTCCTCCCAGCCACACTTTCCCCTGTAATCCTGTATCAAGGAGTATATGCACAGAATGCAGGCCGAATATATTCTCCTCACCCCTTGCTCCCATAGTGTATGTATGAAGTGTATGAAAAAAAGGTATTAGAAGGCACTGGTATTCAGTGTCCCCAGATGGAAGAGCATGAAAGTATCCAACTTCTCATTTCATGTTCCTCTCGTCACCCTAACATAGGACAAATAAGTTCTGAAAACCAGAGTGTTAACCTTGTCTGACTGTCCAAGTTATGATACTGTAAATCTTACTAAATCTCGCTTATTTTATATGTGTATTTTTTTTGTAAGAGTAGGAAGCAATTTACTCACCAAGACAGGTTTGATACAGACATTGCAGCAATGTGTGGAGAAGTCTTCTCTTGATTACAGAATAGAAAATTAGGAAGTCTGTTTGACAGGCCCACTAGCAATTTTCGCTTTGCTCTTGGAACAGCATACAAACCCCTTAGTTACTGATGGGTTGACAGCACCTGTAAAGAAAAGGGAAATGGTGATGTCTCTGGCAAGTGTTCTTACAACTTTCCACACATTTATTTCAGCCAGGAAGATTGCTGTGTTATGGTGTAAGGTATATTGAAGAAATTTTAATAAAAGACATATCATAAAGTAATGATAACATTAAGCAAACGTGCTAAAATGAGTTTGTAAAGGCAATAGACAGTGTGTCAACATGTTCATTCTCTGAGGTAAAAATATACAGAGAAAGAACAGATGTGATTTTAGAAGTATCCAACTTTTCCTCCATAAAATTGGACTAAGCCAATTTTATATAACTGTGACCAAAAAGATTGGAGCCAAGATCTTGATTAACCCATAGTAAATCCCTCCCCGACCAAAAAAATTCCTTGTCATGAACACATGCTTTATCTAAGACAAACAAAATATCATTCTTGTTCAATACAATATATATACAATATACAATAAGAGCTTGTATAAAGTAGCATGGGGAAGGAAAACTAGAGTATATTCATACAACAAAAATCTCTACATACATTTTTTTATCATCTATTATTTATAGTATACTATAATATTTTTAAACACATTTTAAAATTTATGACAGAGAGGGAGAGAATGGGCATGTCAGGACCTCCAGCCACTAAAAACGAATTTCAGATGCATGTATGGTCATGTGCACCTGGCTTATGTGGGATCTGGGAAATCGATCCTGAGTCCTTAGGCTTCACAAGCAAGCACCTTAGGCGCTAAGCAATCTCTCCACCCCGTATCAAATAATCTTGAATCACAACTTTCTCAGGACAAAATTAACTCCACAATAATGTTAGCACTGTTATTACTTTCGATCATTCTGTATTATTTAATTAAATAACTATTTATTGAATACATACTATGTGCATTTATATCATAGATAAAAGTATGTGGCACCATCATGATATTTATTTTATCCTTAAAGAATATACCATTTTGAATGAAATGATCACTGCAGTAAAACCAAGTAAGCTTTCTAAGAAAGGTACATGCAAGGGACATGGGAAGTCGGAAGAGAGGCTTCTAGTACAGATACTGGGAAAGGACTCACAAAGAAAATGTGCATCAAATTATTACCCTAAAGTTTAGCTGAAAGTTCTTCAAAAATGAAAACTTAAAAGTGACTTGAAATGCTAACTTATTTGTCTCTTACATGAATAAACTTGGAGCAAGAAGATAAAGTGATGCCCTAAGTACCAAGGACAAAGAATCCTTTCTTTTTCCAACAAATGTTTCCTCTTCCTGGCCCTAGTTAGCCATAGCTGCTGAGTTACAGTCACAGTGTCTGAGCTCCAGCCATTAGAAAGAAAGAATTTTAACATATGTTCTAAAATTTATATGTAGCTTTTGGGTTTGTGTTTTCATGACTAGAGCTTAGCAAATAGAGCACTCTCCCAAGGAAGACTGGAAAATGCATCCATTGTTGTAGGAATCAGTATGACCAACTGAAAACCAGGATATATATAGATCCTGAGAGATAGTTATATACTCCCATGTTTGTCAGTAGTAAACTTGACTCCTATGGTGTCATAATTTTTTTTTTTTGTACCACGTACACAAGGGCACCATTACATTGGGAAGTAAGTGTAATTAACTCATGGTTAGTTGATAATTACATATGTATGGCTTATAATTTTAAATATTAGATGTTAGCTTGCCTAAATTCTTCATAGGGCCATGAACTCTATATTATGCCCAACTATTTACGACATTCAGTATAAGAATAGTATGGTGGTTAATCTTGATTGTTAACCTGATTGGACCTCAGAGGCTACTAAACACCTCAGAGGCTACTAAAGCAAACACTTAGTGGGTCTGTGAGGGCATTGCCAGTCATGATTAGGTTCACTGATGATAATAAAATATCAGGAGGTGGCAGAACTGTGTGAAGTGGGGGTCTGGTTGGAAGAAGCAGGTCACTGACTGTCTCCTCTGAAGCAGAATCAAAGTGGCCAACGGTTGTACGTTCTAGAACTATGAAATGGCGAACTGGAACAAGTCCCATCTCCTCTAATCTTGTCACAGCAACATAAAAGGATTAGCACAAAATATTACAAAGACTAATAAGATATAGTACACATTACAAACACTCACTAACATGGAAGCCAACATATAAAGTAGAACAAAATAAAACACACTATGAAAATTAGTGTGTCTGGATGAGTGTGAATTGATGACTAGGAGAAATAGAAAAGAAAAAAAAACTACCTTAATTCTAATGAATTCTATCTTTTTTTAAATTAATTAATTAATTTATTTATTTGAGAGCGACAGACACAGAGAGAAAGACAGATAGAGGGAGAGAGAGAGAATGGGCGCGCCAGGGCTTCCAGCCTCTGCAAACGAACTCCCCTTGTGCATCTGGCTAACGTGGGACCCGGGGAACCAAGCCTCGAACTGGGGTCCTTAGGCTTCACAGGCAAGCGCTTAACTGCTAAGCCATCTCTCCAGCCCATGAATTCTATCTTGATAGGCAATGACTATAGATCAATTTTGGACTGCCAGTGGAGTAAGCATCTGTGAAGGTCTGTACCCTAAATTGTCTGTGTACTTTACCAAAGAAGCTATCAAGTCCACCCCACCCTTCATTAACTCGAAGCACATAGACTTGAATTGCAAAGGACATGGGGACTTCAAATTGTGCCAGCAAAACAGTTCAACCTTTCATAACCTGCAATGCTTATAGTATTTATCAAAGGCTCAGTTAACAAGAAAAATGTGCATGGGATATTGTTGGATGTAATTTATTTTTCTAGATGCATATTCCTATCTTTAGCCAGCTGGGCATCTGGATGTAACTGTCTTAATACCTAAACGAATTTCTTTTTAGTGAATTATACCTTGAATTTTTTGCCAAGTGTATTCCATTGACAGTTGTCATTAGAGAAAATAATAAAGAAAAGCCAGGGTTATGAAATCAGTTATTAGATTTGTTGGGATATTTACAATAATAAGAATTTTTTTCAGAGGAAAATGTGTTAGGTTCTGACACCATGTAAACAATTATGTTGAATTTCTTATTTGCTTTTATTCTATAAGTTTTATAAAATTTGCTAGATTTCTTTCCTAGTTTTATTTATGGAATGCTATGAAAGAAGTTTGTGACAGTTTCTTAATAACTATCCAAGACCTTTGCTAATTCTACCCCTACCCCATTTTGCCAACTTTGATTGTAATATCTTGTTTTTGATAAATATATACACAAATCTTTTCATACAAACATATAACATTCATATAAATATAAAAATCTTCCTCAGGTCCTTTGTGAAGTGAGGAAGTATAAAATTCAACACACAAAATTCTGGATGTGTTTGCTTTTGTGGAGTGGACACAGCCCAATCTTCAGAGCAAATCAAGAGTTCTGCCTGCCCCAGACCTCAGAGTGTACCTAACCAGGCCTGCAAACTGCCTAGCCACCACAGATCCCACTGAATCGACCTGAAGCTTGTCTCATGGCCCTTTCATCTATAAGCTGAAATGTCTTGACCACAGAAGGACCCAAAGGAAGGCAAGTCTATCATTACTCCTGAAGACAATCTCACACCCACCATGGTGCTTGAAACAACCTTACAATTCTACTTTAGCCTCTTTCAAAGGTTGCCCATGATGGCCCACTTACAAGTTTAGAGACCTGCAAGAAGCTATCCCCATCCATAACTACAGGAAACTTAATCAAAACACTTGAGGCTCTAAGGAAATTACATTCAAACCATTACAAGTAACAAGTTCCTAATACAGTCTGCAGTACTTGATCCCTCCTGTAATCTCTACTGACCTCTCCCATGGTGAGGCTCACATAGTGTTCCCTGTGCTGCCTGCTTTATGCTAAATGGATTTGAATTTTCTTGAATGCAGGTGTATCTCTTTAGATTACAGGCTTTCACATGTTACTACTGATGCCTACACTCAACCCTTTCCTTTCCTTTCCCCTATGTGTGGCTAGTTCTTAAGTGACCGCACCTCAATATCAATAGCAATTATGGCAAATTTGTTAACCTCATATTAAGCATAGCCTCCACTGTTCTTTTATAGCATTGTTCTTTTTTTTTAAATTTTGTTTATTATTTATTTATTTGAGAGTGACAGACAGAGAAAGAGGGGGAGAGAGAGAGAATGGGCACGCCAGGGCTTCCAGCCACTGCAAACGAACTCCAGATGCATGTGTCCCCTTGTGCATCTGGCTAACAGCTAACATGAGTCCTGGGGAATTGAGCCTCGAACTGGGGTCCTTAGGCTTCACAGGCAAGCGCTTAACCGCTAAGCCATCTCTCCAGCCCAGCATTGTTCTTTTTTTTTACTATTATTTTATATGTCATTTATTTATTTGAGAGAGAGAGAGAATGGGTGCACCAAGGCCTCTAGTCACTGCAAACAAACTCCAGATGCATGTGCCACCTTGTGCATCTGGCTTTATGTGGGTACTGGGGAACCAAACCTGGGCCCTTAGGCTTTGCCAGCAAGTGCCTTATCCACTGAGCCATCTCTCCAGCCCAGCATCCTGTTCTTTTTATTTTTAATTATTATTTTTTTATTTATTTGAGTACGACAGAGAGAAAGAGGCAAAGAGAGAGAGAATGGGTAATCAAGCCTCAAACCATGGTCCTTAGGCTTCACAGGCAAGCACGTAACCACTAAGCCATCTCTCCAACCCCCAGCATCCTGTTCTTAATGCATAGCAACTTTTAAAAAGGATAGCTTAATTCTTTTGCCAGTATTTCTCTGTATTATAAATTTCTTACTTAGAAGTCTTAATAACTACAAAGCAAAAGCCAAGCACCAGATCTACACAGAACAACTAGAAAAATAAATGCTGAAAAATGAAAATGAATTATTTCAATAGAAACAATAAATTTCAAGGCGCTGGGAAGATGGCTTGTTGGTCAACTTACTTGTTGTGCATGCATAAGTATCCTTACGACCTTGGACACAGGCAGGGTATAACCCTGCATGCTTGTTACCCCAGCACTAAGAAGGATGGAAATAGAAGCATTACTGAGCTCTATGGTCAACCCATTTAAATGAAACACTACATAAGCTCCAGGTTCAGTGAGAGACCCAGCCTCAAGGAAATAAGGTAGACAAGCAATAGGTAAGAATTCCCAGCATACTCTTGTCGCCTCTTCGTGCATACATACTTGGTGCACACATTAGCATGGATCACATGCACATACACCCACATACACACACCAAAAAATAAAAAAAAATATCCTTATGATTTCAAAATACTACTAAAACAAATGTAAAATTGTATAGGATGAAGAACTAAAAAATTATTGTCTATTTTCCTTTTCAAATCTAAAATTCTACTTCTTTAAATTTTTATCATATTTATAGATTGAAGCTTCTAATAATATATTTTAAGCTAATTTTACATTTGCTTGAAACTTGTCTATTAATAGTAAACCATGAATTATGGTAACTCTAGAAGTCTCTTTATGTCTCAAATCTGTTACGCCTCTTGATTTTACCCAGAACATGGTCTGATTGAATGATATGTAAATTCATAACTCTTTGTTTGCATATGCAAAGCAGGGTCAAACCATTAGGACATTCTAGCTATTTCTGTAATCATTACTTGCAATTTCTAGCATGATACAGATATGTGTCTACCTACAGCAACTGAATGATTAAGATCAACGTTGATATAACTTAAACAACCCTAACCCTTCCACGTTGTTTTCATACTGTATTGATACCTACCCTGCAAATACCATCTTGGCACAGTTTGAAAAATTCCCCCCATGATAACTTCAGATCAGCACAGATGGTAACCTTGGAGACAAGCTAATGCAAAGCTTTACATGTCCTTTTTCTGCAGTGCAGCTGTCATTTCAGTTGATTAATGTCACTTCATGGAAGGTATTAGTATTCAATTGAGCATGGCAGTAATTGGTCAAAAGCATTTATCCCAGAGACTTGGCTATATTCATATAGTCCTAAGCACATAGTTCAGAAATGCCCCTTTGTTCAAATTACAGGAAGTGTTTATCATGTTCAGATAAATGATTAGTAATAACTTAAGAGTTATTTTAAAATAAATTATCACTGCAAAAAAAAAATCACCCTAAAACTCAAGCTTGGGATTATGTTTATCCAAACATTTTTTAAGGAAAGAATATATTTGGACCATGTATACAAACAAAAAGGTATTACATAAGAAAAAATAATCTAGCAGTTTATGTACATACCTAACATGAGTGATCATACATTTATACCTCAAACAAACAAAATGGATATATATATATATATATATATATATATATATATATATGTGTGTGTGTGTGTGTGTGTGTGTGTGTATAAGTACATATACATATATGTGTGTGTATATATATATATATTTATAATTTGACAAAATTTTTAATATAAAATATTTAAAATATGGAGAATCCTTTTCAAGATACAGAAAACAGTTATGATAGGCACACCCATGATTCATATATAAACGTGATGGCAAAGGTAAAATCTAGTTGAGAACTCAGAGGTACAAAATCTAAGAAATTTAATCACTGGATATGACCTCCACACCCGCATGCTTTGAGCTTCAACACTCATTATTGAATGAGTTCTCAGTTACACAATGAATGATTTATTTTTCACACTGTCTGCCAGGTTCCACCTAGAACACTTCTGTTTAATATGAACGTTTAAACAGCAGCTCCACTTGCATCATCGTCACTTTAGCATATTGTGTTTGCTTCTATTTTAGCAAATTTTATGCATTTAGTAAATGATAATAGCAAAACCAAGTGCTTTGGGTGACCTGCAATGCCAAACAATGTGCCCCTCAGTGCTCAATAGGTCTGAGAAGTCCTAACTGAAAAGAACACAAGTGTAAGAAGTGTCATGCTGACATCTGTCTATGGCAGGGACTACATTTTCTGAGAATTTTTGATTTTGTTCTTATATAAGCTACAAAATGAACCTTTCTAGCTTTCCACTGACCTATTTTCATCTTCACAACCTTAATGTAACCATGTTTCCCTGTTGTCTACATCTTTACTGATTCTTCCCCTTGTGTGCCTCTGCTTGTCTGAGCCATGACTTGCATCTCCTACCACCCTCTCATTTCCTTTCACTGACAAACTCTTTGTCCACTGCCTCCTCTCTTTCTCCACTCACTGCTGTTTTCCAGGTTCAAACACTATGGTCTCATCACCAATAAACTGGCCATGATTTAACCCCTGAATCCACAAGTGTCTGGTCAGCCTCCACTCCATCCACCTGTTCCTGAATTTCCTCCCTTGAGGAAGCTCTTTTCATTATCACCATACCCCACATCACCATTTGCCTACTTGCTGATATACTTCAAAATTCTAACAGGACATTCATTACACATTAAAGAGCTTTGAGATCTTACTTTTGTCCTTTTACCATTCAGTCATATGGTGAAAAGCCATGGATGTTTTCTGTGTATAGGGCCACAGCCCCAGTTCAAGTTCATATTATCTTTAGTCTTAATCAGGCTTTTAATGCTTTTTTTTAAAAACAAGAACTATATATAAAATTGTACTTTAGGGCTGGAGAGGTAGCTTAGTGGTTAAGCACTTGCCTGTGAAGCCCAAGGACCATGGTTCGAGGCTCGATTCCCCAGGACCCACTTTAGCCAGATGCACAAGAGGGTGCACGCATCTGGAGTTCATTTGCAGCTGCTGGAGGCCCTGGCGTGCCTATTCTCTCTATATATATCTGCCTTTCTTTCTTCGTCTGTTGTTCTCAAATAAATAAATAAAAATAAACAAAAATTTTAAAAAATGTACTTAAAAATTTATTTAAAAAGATTCTTTCTACAATTTAAAGTATTTAGCAATTATTTTCCCAAACACTAGTGTTTTTGTACACAGTTTACATATCATTTTGTGGAAAATTTTAATTGTCATGAAAATTTGTCTCTAACATTAACCATATTAAAAATAATTGTATTAAAGAGAAGCACAGATACATGCAAATACCAATCTAGAACCTTCCTATGAATCCGCATCATCTAAATATTATGCTTAAGAAATTCTTAAATGTAGCCAGGCGTGGTGGCGCACGCCTTTAATCCCAGCACTCGGGAGGCAGAGGTAGGAGGATCGCCTTGAGTTCAAGGCCACCCTGAGACTACAGAGTTAATTTCAGGTCAGCCTGGAGCAGAGTGAGACCCTACCTCGAAAAACAAAAAACAAAAAAACAAAAAAAAAGAAATTCTTAAATGTTGTTTCATTTCATGATAGGTCTGACTATCTCTAGTTAAGTTAGATGATTGCTCGTCAATAAATTTGTCCCCACATGCCACTAGAGGATTAGTACAACACTCCTGTGTTTTGGAACACATAAGAAATGAAGCTGAATTCTCAGTTCAAAACTCACATTTTCCAGGTGCTTATTATCATACACAAGAGTAGCACTAAGTAAGCAAGGCTTTAAGAGAGTACAATTTATCTAAACTGTTTAGTGCTTTTAGAATTTACAATAAATTTTGGTGAGTCACTAAAGATTCAATCCCATGTGGATCAGCCAGTAAAAAGGACTGCCAAAAATCAGTTTAATTAAAAACCAGTAAGAAACAAGCAACAGATTGAATTAAAAATGTTTCAAGTAGAAAAAAGTACTTATTATGCACATTAAGTGAGTCATTCTGAGCTCTCAGAACATATGCATCTTAACAGGCAGAATTAACTTTGGAGAAGAGTAAAAATTCCTGTCAACACAATGTATTTAGGGATATTAAACAGTATATAAGGAGGTGGGTTGTTTTCTCTTGACTATTGCTTCAAGGCCCTTCACTACACAGCCCATATTGATTTGTGATTCTTTCTAAGCTGCCCTCACTCTGTGGTTCCATAAGCCCTCTCAACACATGTTTAGTGTCCCTCTGAACACACTAATCTTCTCCATGGCCATGTTTCAGCCTAGACAAACTCATCATGATGTCCCTCTTTCCAATAATGTACCTCACCTTCTTGATCAGAAATAAAAACACAACTATTATTCCTATAAACTCCAGATCAAATATAACTACAAAACAGCAATAACCATTTATAATTTAGAACTTGGGAGAAATGAGTCCTGTTTACATATTACACATTTGATTTCAGTATTTATCAGAGTTTATGGTAGAGTTTGCTTGTCTGTGTCAGAAATGTGGTATTGTTTACATAAAAAATTATCTCTTCAAGAAAAATACAGTTTGAAATTTTGGCTGATATGTTGCAGTATGCTTTTCTTATAATAAAATTAAATAATGACAAAAATATGGCAATATTCATATTAGCTTTTAGAAAATGTGCAAAAGCCAAAGATTTTCAATACTGATTCACTTATCTAGGACCAAATAATCCCACAACAGCTATAATTAAATCTTAATTTTTATTCTAATCTAACTAACATTCTCTAACATAATTATCAAGAATAAAAAAATATATAAATATTTGTTAAAATGATAAGTTAGAATGATTTTATTTTAACCGCTTTATTATGTTCATGGAATTATATATTTCCTTATTTGCCAATAAAAGTGTCTGCATAACATACTCAGACTCAAACAACCTGTATATGAAAGAAACCCCATTTCCAATGGTAGAAATTCCTTATCATTCATCAGCTCCCACACCTGGACAATTTCTTTGGAAACACTACAGTTCTGAGAATGCATTTTCCACTGATGCAAAGTGCAAGAAAATTATTTGCATAAACTCTTTGCCAAGGCAAATGTGTTCTTCTTCATGACATTATTTTAAAACACCTAACATGATCTCTTTGTTTTCACTGGGTAAAAGAACTGACTTTTCCCAGAGAGCCTTTGGCTTGTATTCCACCAAAGACATAATTAAAATTTAAGCCTAATGTGCTTTTTGTATTCATCTTTATCACAAAACCTTATTCATCTTTTCCTTTAATGAATGGAATACTTCAGGCCTCTTAAACTCTTCTTACCTTATTCTCCTCCTTTGTTAGATGTCCCTTCTCTAACCCTAGAAGATAGGCACTACAGGGACTCACTTTCAGCTAACAATTCAAACTTACACTTATATAAATTTGGTACAGTAGCAGTTTTGGAAAACAAGTTTTGGTAGGAATGTTTACAAAATGTCTTAGTACAGGGCTGGAGAGATGGCTTAGTGATTAAGCGCTTGCCTGGGAAGCCTAAGTACCCCGGTTCAAGGCTCAATTCCCCAGGACCCACGTTAGCCAGATGCACAAGGGGGCACACGCATCTGGAATTTGTCTGCACTGGCTGGAAGCCCTGGCGCGCCCATTCTTTCTCTGTCTCTCTCTGCCTCTTTCTCTGTCTATCGCTCTCAAATAAATAAATAAAAATAAAACAAAAAAAATGTCTCAGTACATATTTGTAAAGCAATTGTTCAGATAGCTAAGACTGCCTGAACACCAATATTTCACAAATGCATGTGTTTCATAGTTTCCAGTGTGTACTATACTAGGAAACATTGCACAACTCATGCATCACCGCTGTATCTAGAGTTAACTACTATCAATTAAAATCGATTAAATAATTTCTGCATATTTCCCATGTAATTTATTTATTAATCTGGTATTTATGCCACATATGCTATGTGCCGTGCACTATATTAGAGATATTAAATGAGACTATCACAATGGGACTGTGATTAATGTTCTCCTAAGCACAATTAAGGCACAAAAAGAAGCATAGCTGGTTCCTCATATGGTAGATTATTTCAAGAAAGTTTTATTTATAAATATGATGCTTGGCACAACTTTTTAAAAGATGACCAGTTACATGCAGAGGTTACAGGATTAGCCAAGACCACAAAGGGGCATGCAACATCATCTAAGGGAAGGGATATAATGTATGTTAGAGTTCAGAAGTTAATTTTATTTGAAAATCATTACAAGAGCTCTTAATTCATGCAGGATTTTATAATCATGTATCTAATTCATTCATATAGAACTATGGTTTTGGAACTTTTGGGGGGGGTGGAGGCAGGGTCTCACTCTAGTTCAGGCTGATCTGGAGTTCACTATGTAGTCTCAGGGTGGGCTTCAACTCATGGTGATTCTCCTACCTCTGCCTCCCGAGTGCTGGGATTAAAGGCATGCACCACCATGCCTGGATTTTGGTTTTTGAACTTTTATACATTATATACAGTGTTCCCCTTTCATGAACTAAATAAATATATTATTAGTATTCATTGCTTTTACAGGAAAAGAGGGAACAGAATCATATATCATTCTCCTTACTACTCTAATGGAGCCTTTAAAATATGGAGGCTAAGCCAGATGTGATGGCTCATGTCTTTAATCCTAGTACTTGGGAAACAGAGGTAGAAGGATCACCATTAATTCAAGAAGATCCAGAGATTATATAGTGAGTTTCAGGTCAGTCAAGGTTAGAATGAGACCCCGCCTCAAAAAAACAAAAACAACAACGATAAAAAAAAAGAGGCAAGCTAAGCTTGCATGTTGATCTATGTGGAAGGATTTGATGGGAGGGGTGTAGATGTTTGTCTAGGCAGGTAGGAAATGAGTGTTAATACCTATTTCAACATTGATCCATCAACATTAAAATTTCAAGGTAAATTGAGCCATTCATAATATCATGTATCCACGCACTTGGGTATTTGACTGCATGAAGTCAGTGACTTTGGGAAAACTCCAATGATGTTTTTAGCATTTTGAAAATGGGAAATAACCTGTACTTAACATATAAATGAACATGTGAACTATTTATTGTCTGATATAAACATTCCCAAGAATTTACTAAGTAAGAAAGTAGAAAAATCTTCAAACTCAGTGATTTGTACTTTTCATTCAACATTAGTCTGTCTAATTTAGCTTGACTGTCCACTTGGAAGTACATCATCTTTAATTTACATGGTTCAAATGCAGGCTGCTATGTCACAATTTACCAGCAGTGGTGAATGACTCAGTGTAAAGCACGTGAAACAAATACAATGGTATAAAATGATGATTCACCTCACAGGAAGTTCTGGGGTGTTTATTTCCTTTATTGCTTCACATAGTGAAGTTATACAACTCCAACAGCATTGATATCTGTATGACAATGAACCTGAGTTGAAAGTGCAGTAGGAAGCATAACTGAAATATGAATAGAAGAAACCAGCACCTGTTTCTATCTGCCAGCTCAGATCTATTTCATAAAACGTTCAGTGCCCATTACTTCTACTTTTCTTAGACAATATGGGTGGGCTCTTCTGGTATTAGTAAACGGAAGGGTATTATAGGGTAAAGAAAGTATCCAGAGGCTATGATGAGCCTAGGAAGGACTTGATCAGATTTAGAAATATTAAAGTATCCTTCTAGCAACACTGTGCACAGTTGGCTGAAAAGTGACACAAAACAGAAAGATGAATGAGAAAAAAATTATAACAATTTACAAAAGAAATGTCCCAGGCCTAAAAGCAGGTGGGTAGTATGAAGGTCGAAGGACAAAGGGGGGAGACAGGAAGCGATACAGTGACTAAGTAGATTCACTGGGTGAAAGAAAAGCAGGAGTCTAATACAGTTTTGTTCTTTTCTGGATTGGTGATGGTGAGGTAATTCATTTAGGTAGGAAAAGTACAAGGTAAGTTGTACTTTAAAAAAAAATTATTTTATTTGTGAAAGACAGAGAATGGGTATGCTAGGGCCTCTAGCTATGCCAAACAAACTCCAGATGCATGCACCACCATGTGCATCTGGATTACATGGGTACTGGGAAATCTAACCTGGGTCCCTATGCTTTGCAAGCAACAGTCTTAACTGCTAAGCCATTTGTCCAGGCCTAATAAAACCTAGATTTTTTGTTTTTTTTTTTTAGATTTTGTTTGTTTGTTTTTATGCATGCACCACTTTGTGAATCTGGCTATACAAGAGTACTGGGGAACTGAACTCAGGTCAGTAGGCTTTGCAGGTAAGCACCTTAACTGCTAAGCCATCTCTCCAGGAAGGCTTAGATGTTGAAAAGAAGCTTTGCTTCATCATCCATCTCCTCACGATGTGACATATCCACAGTAGAGCTAGAACAGCAAGCTAGCTGTCAACATCTAGTGCACTACACTAATCAACTCCAAGGTCCTCCCCTGGGAGCACACCTCTTCCATCAAAGCTCCACCTCCTGATGTTGTACCAGCTGGGACCTAAGAAAGAGGCTAGAACACAAACATTTGGGTCAATGGGGAACTTTTACATTCAAACTACCTCACATACAAAGGGAGGAAACTGACAGATTTAGAATGTGATTTTAAAGGAAGATGGGTAACTCCACCAGCGAGCTTGCCTTCAGAGTGCACCAGTCAAGGCTGTACAAAGAAGAAAAGTTATGCAGCACTTATAAACTGACCTCTTGGAAGTAAGCTCACCACAGAGGGACAATGTCAATTTACTAGTGTTGTATTAATGAAATTATGGATGTTCATAACTGGAAGGTGTGCAATGTCTACAGCAGAGATGAGCATTTTCAAAGAAACCATAACTGAACTATGGAAAGGTGAACAAAATTCATAATCACTGCAGGGAGAAGGAAGAAATTCTTGAAGAGAAGAAATTACATTGAGGGGGATTCAAGAATGAGTATAGTTCAGGAAAGGGGAAGAAAATCTCCTATGAGAGTGGACAAGAGGTAACTAAAAATTGGTAGATTGATGGAATAAATAAATAAAACAATCTATATGTTTATAAGGATAAAAGGATGTACTTTCCTACATATCTTCTTTTATATATAAATATCATTCAAATGCCATTAACTTAAAATCATTAATTTCTTTAGAGACTTATGATACATGTTCTAGAGATATCACAGCATGTATTTGTAATACAGTGACTTCACTTGAAAATGTACATTGATATTTACTGTATCTTTTATTTGCTTATGTGAGAGAGAGAGAATGGGCAAGCTGGAACATCTTCCCACTGCAATAAACTCCAGACACATGTGCCACTTCATGCATCTGGCTTTACATGGGTATTGTGAAATTGAAATCCAGCCATCCTGCTTTGCAAGCGTTTGTTAACCCCTGAGCCCTTTCCCAAGTCAATAAATTTAAGTAATGGTGTGATTATGAAGGATATAATATACAAAACTGACAGAAAAAATATTAGATGTACTGCCCCTTTTAAAGGATATATAAAAAAAATATTTAAATGTTTAGCAGCTACTTAAATACGTTTAATTCTCTTGGATCAAATAAGATGCCAAAGCTTGGGTTTATCACTTAATATCTTCATATATTGTTTCAATTTGCTGATTTCCTCACTATAAATAATTCATATTTCTCTAGTGTAGCCTTGAGATTAGTAAGATTTGCTGTAAATGCTTTGCAAATATCTGTAAATGTCAAATAATACAGAGGATTTTAGAAGAAATATTTGAGAGTCTAACACTGTGGTATGAAGCATAAATTTAAGTCACTAGTTCCTTCTGGATTCATGAAGCTTTTATATTTATTCATGAATTCATCCACTCACTCACTCACTCCTATATTCATTAATTGAAATGACATTGTTCTATTTGCCAGAAATATGTCCAAAAGAATGAGAATGCTATTGTCACCATGCAATTTAGGTCCTACTGGAGAAAAAAACACCGAATAATAAAGGAATATAGAAAATTAAGATATCATAAATACCATAAATAAAAATAAGTTAAGGTAATAGACTACAGGATGACTGGGCTATGATTTTATTTTTATTTGGGGGGATTCGATTTTTGATATTATGTTAAAAGAATGTATTAGAAGGTGGTAGTTAAGAATTAAATGCAAAAGAGAACAACTTAAACTTTATTCTAAAGTGTCCCTGCATTTTGAAGTGTTGAAAAATTTATCAAAAATAAAATCAGTGCCCTTCATCTCATGAAAAAGTTCTAAAGCATATTATTTCAGAAAAAAAACTTTGATTTCTCAAACAGAAGGACACAAGGATAATTTAAGTGCTTCTTGGTGACTTGGGCAGCAGGTCAATAATATGATCTATTTAAATCTGAAGCTCTCCTTTCCTCCCTCACTGACAGCTAATGCAACCACAGCCAATGTGCTGACTGCTGCTAACTGCTGCAGCAGGACTATCTGGGCTACAGTAGTAAAAAATATTTCAAGGATAGCTTCAAGGCTGATAAGCTGTTGTCAATAAGTATGCAAAAATGCTTTTATCAGGGAGTGGTGGTATATACCTTTAATCCCACCCCTCAGGAGGCAGAGGAAGGATTATCAATCTCTGTGAGTTCATTTCTAGCCTGAGACTCCAGAGTGAGTACCAGGTCAGACTGGGCTAGAGACCCCACCTTGAAAAAAAAAAATGAAAACAAAAAAATGTTATCAGTTTAGAATCCTATGTTTCCTACAGCGACTTTAAGAAAAGTGCAAAAAGCATCATGCAGAAGTGCATAAAAACCAATATTTATTGGGTTTTAATTAAATACTATAATTAATGTACTTTCACACACCATTAAGTTTATAATGCCAACTGCATTTTAGACTTCATTCTGAGCACTTTGTTGTCACTTATTTAATCCATCATAATCTAAGCTCCCTGCCTCAGTTTCATTGTCAAACTGGAAATACTGTATAACACTCACAGAATTTTATTAATAAATTTGTGATAAACTAAATATTATGCTTGAAAGAGAAAGAAGTATTTTGTTTTCAGAAGGAAAAACAAAATAATATACAAATCTTATACAGAAATGACCTTGGCACCGTCTAAGTTTTATAAGAAGGTCATCAAGACGCCCCGAATATGTTTCTCTAAATAAGGGTGCATGCTGTTCTTCAGAGCGGTCAGAGTGATTAGCTACTTCATGTAGGATTTTGTTAAATTTATCAGTGCCACATCTAGATCTAAATGCACACAGCAAGGCAAGTGGCCCCTAAGGATGTGTTTCAAATGAGTTTCTCAATGTGGAGACATAGATACTGAAATTCATTGTTAAAGGGAAATGTGAAATCCAAAATATGAAACTCCTTGGAAAAGTAACCTGAAACTAAGGAAACACTAGCAAATGGCCCATTCTTGTTTGTGTAGATACTGTGTGTAAATTCCTTCTTTTCATGAAAGCAACTTGAAGAGCGAAAGCAGTCACAACCTTACCTGTAATCTAATTAGAGTGAAGAAAACAAAACAGAGAGAAACGGAAGGGGGAAGTAAAGAGAATATCAGTGTATCTTTCCCTCAAAAGAGTGAATCTTTTCATAGGCATCAAGGTTCAAATGTGTTTAAGAGAATAAGCTATAAAGCATGAATAGTCTAGGATATCATGACAGTACAAGAACTGTAATTGTGGATTATTTAGAGCATAACATAATTTGGAATGAATGCCCCACTGAAGATGTTTGGAAACGTTTTCTTAAACTGATATAAAAAAAAGCCAAATTGGGCTGGAGAGATGGCTTAGCGGTTAAGCGCTTGCCTGTGAAGCCTAAGGACCCCGGTTCGAGGCTCGGTTCCCCAGGTCCCACGTTAGCCAGATGCACAAGGGGGCGCACGCGTCTGGAGTTCGTTTGCAGAGGCTGGAAGCCCTGGCGCGCCCATTCTCTCTCTCCCTCTATCTGTCTTTCTCTCTATGTCTGTCGCTCTCAAATAAATAAATATTAAAAAAATAAAAAATAAAAAAAAAAGCCAAATTAGGAACTCATAGATCCCTTGCTCTGGAGGTTGCATAAAGAGTGAGAGGTCTGATCTCCCATCACCCTGCCCCACTCCTTTCAGTTCCTTGGTTCTGGTTCCCCTACTGCTGGTCTTGGGATTGCCTGGACCCTGTGAGACTGCTGCAGAAGCTGGCCCCTGCTCTGCCTTCCAGACTGAATGGCCTCTGGGTTCCCAATTCCTGGATACCTTTCTCCTGAGTGTGCTCCCACAGAGCTGGCCAGAGCTCCTGGTTCATGCCCTCACCTTCCAGCTCCCTTTTCCTGGTTCCCCTGTTGCTGGCATGGGGCTGCCTGGACCCTGAAAGTTTGCTTCAGAAGCAGGACCCTTGCTCTGCCTTCCTAATTGAATGGTCCCCAATTCTTGGATCCTTTGCTCCAGAGAATGCCCGCATGGAGTTGAGAAGGCCAGAACTCCTAGTCCATCTACAACCTCCCAGTACCCCTGACCAGGAACCCTTGCTGCTGCCTTGGGGAAGCCTGATCTCTGTCTGTGGGCTGTGGAAATAGGCCTTTTACTCAGGTTTCCTCATTGGCTGGCCTCTGGGTACCTGAATGCCTATTCCTCTGATCCAGGGGATGCAGAGGCCACTGTAGGAGTTGGCTTCTTGTCACTGGCTGTCCAGCTTCCTAATTCCCTGTTCCCCAACCTGATCACCCTGTGCTGAAGAGTACTTGCAAGTGGAGTGAGTAGCAAGGACACCCAGTTTCCTACCTCCCAGTTCCCCAGGTACCTTTGATGCACCTGCAAGATCCACAACTGCACATTTACAATTATAACCCCATCCTACACCAATCCGGTTCACATTTAAAACAGAACACTCAATGAACATCCTACTCAGACAAATACTTGCTTCCTTCTCAGTGGAATAAAATGTTTTCCCCAGTGCACAATGAAAAAAAAAAAAAAAGGCAGAAAACTGAGAGACATCTACCAAGGAGGTCTAGCCCCACAATAGAAGCCACTAATGAAATCATAGAGAAATCAACAGGGAGATAATAGAGCTCAACAACCCCATTGATCAGCTAGACCTAATGGATATCTATAGAACTTTCCATCCCATTAATACAGAATACATATTTTTCTCAGCATCCCATGGGACTTTCACCAAAATAGATCATATATTAGGCCATAAAATATGCCACGATAAATTCAGTAAGACTGAAGCAAGTTCCTGCATTATATCAAATCACAATGTTTTAAAGCTAGAAATTAATAACAAGAGACACATCAGGAACTCTACCAGTTCCTAGAGACTAAAAACACATTTTTTAAACAAACAATGAGTAGGTTGTGGAAGAAATCAAAAAGAAGTTATAAAATTCCTAGAATTGAATGATAATGAGAACACAACTTAACAAAACTTATGGTACACAATGAAGACAGTCCTAAGGGTAAAATTCAGTGCTAAATGCCTTCATAACAAAGACAGAGAGAACCCATATTAATAACCTAACTGTCCTCCAAAAGGCATTGGAAAAACAAGAAGAATCCAACTCTAAGAGCTCCAGGCAGAAAAAAAATAATCAAGATCAGAGCAAAAATTAATGAATTGGAAACTGAGTATATAATTTAAAAAACAATGAGATGAAGAGCTAATTCTCTGAAAAATAAACAAGACTGATAAACCTCTATCCAATGTGATCAAATATACACACACACACAAAGAAAAATCTCAAAATAACAAAATCGGAAGTGAAAAAGGAGAGGTCACAACAGACGTCACTGAAATTGAAAGAATTATTATAAGGAAATACTTCCAAAAGCCCCACTCCACAAAATTGAATAATCTGGAAGAAATGGATGAATCCCTAGCCACATATCACCTACCAAAACTAAACGCAGAGCAGATTAATCTCCTAAACAAGTCTATCACTTCCATGGAGATTGAAGTTAATCAAAAGCATCCCCCAAAAGAAAAGTCCAGAATGGGATGGCTTCTCAGCCAAATTCTATCAAACATTCATTGAAGAACTGAAACCAATTATTCTCAAACTACTTTGCATAATTGAAGCACAGTGATTCTTCCTTAATTCCTTTGATGAAGCTGGCATCATCCTAATACAAAAACCAGATAAAGATGCAACAAGAAAAGAAAACTATAGACCTATATTCCTGATGAATTTAGATGCAAAGATACTGAACAAAATCCTTCTAAACAAATTTCAACAACACATCAAAACCACAATGTACCTTGATCAAGTAGTTTTCATCCCAGGGAAACAAGGGTGGTTCAACATATGGATATTGGTGAACATAATTACCAAACAAATAAACTTAATCATAAGAACCACATGATTATCTCAATTGATGTAGAGAAAGCCTTTGACAAAATATAACACCACTTCATGATCAAAACTCTGGAGACAATAGGCATGGAGGGTTTATACTGCAACACAATTAAGGCTATATATAAAGCCCCTAAGGCCCAAATAATACTTAATGTGGAAAGACTCAAGGAATTTCCATTGAGATCAGGAACAATGCACTCACAAAACTGCTCCTTAACATAGTATTAGAAGTCTTATCCCAAGCAATAAGACAGGAGAAAGAAATAAAAGGAATACAAATTGGAACAGAAGAAGTCAAGTTAGCCCTAATTGCAAATGATATGATCTTATACATAAGTGACCCAAAAGTTTCCATCTCCAAATATCTAAGGGTGATTAATTCATTCAGTAAAGTGCCAGGATACAAAATCAACACAAAAAAATCAGTACCTTTCTATGTGCAAAGAACAAATATGCAAAGAAAGAAGTCAGTGAGGCTATCCCATTTTCAATAGCAACAGCAACAAAAAATTAAATACCATGGAATAACACTAACCAAGGATGTGAAAGACCTATATAATAAAAATACAGAAACACTCCAGAAAGAAATTGAGAACTTGAGAAGATGGAAGGACCTCCCATGTTCCTGGATAGGTATAATTCATATTGTGAAAATGGCATTCTACTAAAAGCAACATACAGATTTAATGCAATAACAATAAAAATTTGAGCATCATTCTTCACAGATATAAAAAAAATGACCTCTAAATTCATATGGCATTGCAGCAGTCCTAGGCTATCCAAACATAATCTCAGCAAAAGAAACACCTCTGGAAGTATCCCCATACTGAGCCTAAAGCTATATTGTAAAGCCATAGTAACAAATCATCATGGTACTGGCATAAAAACAGAAACATAAACCAATGGAACAGAAATGAAGAGCCAGATCATAGGTCAAGTAACTACAGCTATGTGATCTTTGAAAAGGTGTGAGTAAAGTAGATTGGAGAAAAAACAGCATCTTCAACAAATGGTGCTGGAAAAATTGGATAACCATATGTAGAAAAATGAAAAAAGAACCCACTCATCTCAACAGACACAAAATAAAGCCAAAATGGATTAAAGAATTGATATAAGACTTGAAATTCTTCTCCTATTTGAAGAAAGAAAAAAAAAAGAACAGGAGGAATTCTCTACAATGTAGGAGTGGGGAAACACTTCTTGAACAAAACCTCAATAGCCCAGGGAATTAAACAATCACTCCATCAATGGGATCTCATGAAACTAAAAAGCTTTTGCACAAACATACCAAAAGCAGAGCCAATACATAACCCACTGAATGGGAGAAAACCTTTGCCACCTATACCACTGATGAAAGCCTAATATCTAGAATCTACAAAAAACTAAGAAATTAAAAAATTGAACAACCCACTCCAAAAATTGGGGCAAAGAACTGAATAGGGAGTTCTCAGAGGAGGAAATATAAATGGCTAACACACACTTAAGGAAATGTTCAATTTCCCTAACCATTAGGGAAATGCAAATTAAAACAACTATGAAATTCCACCCTGCTGCAGTAAGTAAGGATGGCAGTCATTAAAACAGAACAATAACAAACGTTGGAGAGGATGTGGACAAAGAGGAACCCTCACTCACTATTGGGGGGGATGTAAACTTGTTCATCCAGTATGTAAATCAATATGGAGATGCCTAAAAAGTGTGAACACAGAGCTACCAATAGACCCAGTTATTCACTTACTGGGCATTTAGCCTAAATGCTCCATGCTTCACTACAGAGATATCTGCTCAATGTGTTTATAGCTGCTCTATCCATTACAGCTAAAAACTGGAATCAACCCAGCTGCCCATCATTGGATGAATGGACAATGAAATTATGGTACATTTTGACAATGGAATTCTACTCAGCACTAAGAAAAAATGATACAATGAAATTTGTAGAAAAATGGACAGACTTGGAAGACATCATACTAAGAGAACACCTACAATCACAGAAAGATAAATGCCACAAGGTCTAACTTATCTGTGGCTCCTAACCTGAACCAACTCGAGTTGCTGATATATTTGATAGGCAACTCAAGGCCAGACAATAGGGTTGGAAAGGTTTGGGGGGTGGGGAAGGGTGGGGAAAAACAAATACGAAACTAAATCTAAAATGGACTGGTTCCATAGAAACCCTTATCCTTGGAGATAGACTGAAAGATATAACCCTCAGCAGGAGTTAGGGGGAACACCAGAAAAGATGGGCCCTGGAGAGGATGGGATGAAGCCTAAGCATTAAAATAATAATAATAATAAATAAATAAATAAAAATTAAAAAAAACACACACCTGTCTCTTGCCTGTAAATCCCAGTATCAGAAATCAATTGCTACCCACAATGAACTGTAGGTCAGAGAATCCTATGAGGTCCCCAAAACAAGATAGACTTCTGTCAAAGCATTTGATTACCCGCCTGAGGTAAAAGGTAGGACCCTATTGCAGAAGACACCGCATGCTGCCGACACAGAGCATGGAAAGACCTGGTTGGAATCCAGAAGACAGCCAGTCCCCAGGCAGTTGTTAGCCCTTCTAGGGATGGAAAGTGCTACATGAGGTACTGGGGGAAACTGGCCAACAACAGTCTGAGCAAACAAAGACATCAGCTACTCCGAAGCAAACACCCTTATGCAATGTACACCCCAGCGCAATAGTGGTGCACAGCCTCAGTGGGTATCCAATAGCTTTCTGATTGGCTAAGAGATCTGCTCGGTGTAAAGGGACCCATACCTGGAATTGGGAAGCCGTTCAGAATCCTCAGGAGATAAAGATTATGTTCTCCAGTGTCAAGCTCTCACTCATCTTTGGCTACAAGAGGGTTACATACATCAAATTCTCCCTAAATTAACAAAGCTTATCTCACTTAAACTATACTGACTTCACCCTCCTTTGGAGAACCTGTTCTTTTTCAGAAGACACCAAGACCTGAGGACATAAAGTACTCCTCATACTTCAGCCAAGTCATAAAGAAATTGGGGAGCTGACCAACAGTGCCACTTCCATACTGAAACTGACAATCATTTCTGGGGTAAAGGAGACAGACCCTGAAGATACTCAACACCAAAGCAGAGATCCAGAGGCTCCTAAGAGCTCATCACTGAAGTGGACTTAAAACTCACCCACCACAGCTCAGGGAATTTTGTGGAAGAGAGGGCAGAAAGATTGTAAGAGCCGCAGGTTGAGACATCATGCCCAGAGGCATTCCTCCCCCGCCCCCCAGATAACTAATTGTTGCTCCCACAACCCATAAACTGAAACCTCATGGGGAACCCCTGCAGCCCTACTGAGGAGGGTCCTCAGTAGAATGGGGACAGAGACAAGAGAAAAGAGGGCATGAACTCATGATGCATTCATACAAAATATGTTTTTAATAATAATGATAATAATAATAAAAGAGAAAAAGCCAAATTAGGTTAGTTTGTTAGATAGCTGTTAGTCATTTTGTTTTATTATTTGGAATTTTAAGTAATAAAATAAAAATTCTTCTGATTATACTTGAACTCTTACAGAATATGGAGTTCTGTTTAAACTATGAGAAAATTGATTAGCTACATTTCTAATTGTCAGTCTCTGCCTTCACATCTTTTCAAAAGATTTTTAAAAAATTTTTGTTATTTGACAAAGAGAGACTGAGAAATAATCAGAGAAAGAAAGAGAGAGTGAAGGGGAGGGAATGGGCATGCCAGGGCCTTTACCCACTGCAAATGAACTCCAGACACATGTGCCCCCTTGTGCATCTGGTTTACATGGATACTGGGGAATCAAACATGGGTTTTTAGGCTTTTCAAACAAGCACCTTAACCATTAAGCCATCTCTCCAGCTCTGCTTTCACATTTTTATTAGGAGGAATATTTCATTTTTTCTTTCATTCCTAGAAGTAAAAAAAACATAACCTCAAGAACATTTATGTTTGGCAGTCTACAACATTTAAGAATTTATATAACAGGGGCTGGAAGGATTGCTTAGTGGTTAAGGCACTGGCCTGCAAAGCCTAAGGATCAGGGTTTGATTCTCCAGTTCCCACATAAGCCAGATGCACATGATGGTGCATGCATCTGGAGTTTGCATACAGTGGCTAGAGGCCTTGGCATGCCCGTTCTCTCCCTCCTTCTCTCTCTCTCTCTCTGATAAACAAATAAAATATAAAACATTTTTTAGAAAATTTATATAACAAATTTTTCCAACGTTTAAAAAGTGTACCCAGATCTATAGACACCTGTGAGTTTATTCCATAATAAGCAGTTCCTATGTGTGTAATATCACAAGGCTGGCTGCTGACAATGTTAGATTACACACTGGGATGCCTTTCATAACCTGTACTATCCTGGGCTTTCCATTTAACAATGAGAAACTCAGTCTCTGTGGAACAAGGAACTTGAACTTGATCACCTACTGTGTAACCTAGTGAATGGAATACTTTATAACATTCTGAACACTTTCTGACTTGCTTTTCTGCTCTCTCTATATTAATGTATTCTAGCTTTCTATTTTCTATAAGCTCTACCTCCAGATTCTTATTTTAGCCATAAACCCATGTGTACAAAAAAAATCTAGACAATAATATTATTTCCACATAATATTGTTCATGCTACTTAGGTTCTAAATATACCCTGTACTAAAGACGTATTAGCCTTTAATGAACACTTAAAGCTGGGCCTGGAAGCAAGCATATTTATGAATCATATTCGTATTTCTATGCTAAATACAAACCTAAATATTTTCAGACATGCTTTATAATTCATAGATATTTCCCAATTATAAAACTGACTAAGCATAGCTGCTTTAATTTATACTTCTAAAATATAAATACAGTTAGACTTACTAAAAATTTCCAATATCCTATTATCATGTTATAGCCATTTTATTTTATTTCATTTTTAAACAAGAAGTTCATTTAAACAAGATGCTTTACTTGAAGGGAAAACTATGTAGGATTCAGTTTTTAGTAATTTGTCCCTACTTAAAGACAGATTGCCCTACATGTAACAGCTACATGAAAAAAAATTATTAAATTGTCCTTGGTTTTACAACAACAAATGAAAAACATTAAAATTATCCAATCAAGTGTGGTATGTAAGGATTTTTGTTGTTAAAACAATAATCAAAATAATTCACTGGAATATAATGATAAGAGGCACTAATGGAGAAAGGGGATATTTTCACAGTGCCAGTGCTTTTCCCCGTGTCATCTCCATTTTATGTCAACCAAAACATTTTCCATTTAGTTTAAAAAGAAAAGCACAATATGCTTGTGCACACACACCAGTTACTTTATGAACAATAAAGGAATGGAGAAGGGGATAATGAAAGAATAGAGAAAACTATGCTGCAATAGTCTGGATGGGGTGGAACCAAATCGCAGTTCTGTAACTGACAGTGTATTCTTGGTCTAAAACAAAATCCTGGAGTAAAGTAGCAGGTTCCCTTTTTAGTAGACACCTCCTGTCTGTTGCTGGAACACATCAATTGTATCTTCATCCTCCATTTCCAACTGTGCAGGTGTGTCTGTTTCATAGATTGGCTGCCAGTCAAATCAGAATCTGATCTGCTTCATCGAATATGAACGTTGTGGGGCAGGATGGTTCTGTAGTGTCATTATAGCCATTTAAAAATGAAGTCTGAATTAGCCTTAGTATCTAAATGATTATTGGTAATGGAATAGCCATTGGTTTATGTCACTATTGCCATGTCATTAAGGAGACATTATGGATCAACATTTGATTAAAAAAATACTAAATTTTCCAATCTGCCATAGAGCAAAATCTCTGTTACTTCGTACTCATCTAAAATGTTGCCACCAAAATTCATATACTTTCAGAAAAGAAAATTGAAATCAACATTGTGGAGTTTACCATTAATGCCAAAACAATAAAACTCTCAAAATAATAAAACAAATGGTGCCCTGGTTTAAAATTTGGTGACATAGATTGGAGTACATCAATTTGAATTTAGGCACAAACCTACATATGAGCTATGTATGTGAGTCTGTAATGTATTATTAAGGAACTGGTCAATTATGCCTGAACAAGTACATTCAAATCCATGGCCTCCACTGTCAGTGAGTCATATGACAGTCATCTAGGGCACCTGTTGCAGTCAGGTTTGCATTGCTGGCAGAAAATACTCAATCAAGAGCAGCTTTTTGGTGTAAAAAGATTTATTTTGGCTTACAGTCTCAAGAGGAGGCTCCATAATGGCATGGGAAAACAATAGCATGAGCAGAAGGTGGACATCACCTCCTGGCCAACATCAGCTGGACAACAGCAACAGGAAAGTGTGCCAAACACTGGCAAGAGGAAGCTAGCTATAATACCCATATGACTGTGCACAACAATACACTGCATCCAGGAGGCTCCAATTCCCAAATTGCCATTGTCAGGGGACGTAGCACTCAGTATATATGTATGTGAGGGGACACCTGAATCAAACCACCAAATTCTGCCCTTGGGCCTCATAAACCAGTAACCATACATGAGGTAAAATTCAATGCATTCAGTCCAACTTTAAGAGCCAAAATATTAAAAAAAAACATAAAGGCATAGAATAAACATTTACTCTGCAAAATATGGCTCTGAGCATAGCAAAGAAATATTCAACCAATACAAGATTTAAAACAACCAGAGCAAACATTAAACTCTGTAGCTCTAAGTGCAACGACTTTAGTCAGTGACAAGTCTCCACGTCTGATAATTCTAACCAGTGACAAGTCTCTAGAGTTCCAATTCCACTCCTCCAGCTAAGTCCTGGAAAAAACTGCATCCTGTGCTGGTAGCTGTCCTTGGCAGCCATCCTGGATTGCTGGCATCTCCGCTGACTTTCCATTGCAACCCATAGTCTACCCACATGGCTCCATCAGGCATACATACAGGTAATTCAACAAGCCTGCTTCACACTGCCCATTGCCATTTCCAGAATACAAAAACTTGTTGCAAATCCAATGACCCTCTCTTTCCTACATTTGTTATATGTCATAATACCAGGTAGGCTGTCAAACACCATCAAAAGACTCTTCATGCTTCCTGTTGTCACAATGTAGGGCAGCTGCCCCGAAATCAATTATTGTAATCTCTCAAACAAGGATAGCAGAAGGGGCAAAAGTTTTGGCCCAAAGAGTTTATTTTTTCTGTGCCATATTCTGCTGCTCACATCAGTGCATTTCTATGCAATGCAATCATGCAGAAGCTCTCAAGACACAGGCAAGCAGAACGCAGCAAGCCTCTCACACAAACTGTAGCCCACTCCAAGCAAAGCTCTTTCTTACACTTACTTATAAACCAAACCTTACAGTCCATCATTCTTACTGCATTCTGGCCTTTGAACTCTAACCATAATAGACCATCAAGCTGAAATTACAGTGTTAGAAGGCATCTCTTAGGCCAAAGTTTCAAACCCTTCCAGATTCCTTCCAAAAGTCAGCTTCAAAGGGGCAAAAACCAGAAAGTCTGTTTTTTAGCATCAATGATCCCACTTCTCTGTACCAATTTTAAAATTTTAGGTTGTAACAATGTACAATTTTAGGTTTGCAATACTGGCAGAAAATACCTGACCAAGAGCAGCTTGTTTAAGGGGGGTGTATTTTGGCTGACAGAATCGAAGGGAGGTTCCACGAAGGCAGGAGAAAATGATGGCATGAGCAGAGGATGAATATCACCTCCAGGCCACCATCAGATGGACATCAGCAGCAGGAGAGTATGCCAAACTCTGGCAAGAGGAAGCTGGCTATAATATCCATATACCTGCCTACAGAAATATATTGCCTCTAGAAGGCTTCAATTCCCAAATTGCCATTAGCTGGGGACATAGTATTCAAAACACTTAAGTTTATGGGGACACCTGAATGAAACCACCACAGAACCATTACAAAATATACCCAATCTATGGATGTGTCATCAAGTTGCTGAATTCCTACAATAGCATCACTGTTTTCCCCATTACCACCTAACAAATTCTCTCTTCTTAGAGATGCTTGGCCAGACAAGGTCTACTCCCGTTCTACTTCACCAGTATACACTTGTCTAACCTGTAGAAACTGTGACCCTTGTATCTCTTAGGGAAGATGCTAGCCCTGACACTCTATTTCCAATGGGGCTGTGAGAAATTAGACTGGCATTAAAATCAGTCTTTTAACAGATATATTTTTAGTCTGTTATCTAAAACACTCCTCACTTAAACACTAAATGCAGTTTTAACTTTTAAAGTATATTTTACTTATATTACTGAGAAGAGACAGCAAGAGAGAGAGAGAGAGAGAGAGAGAGAGAATGAGCATGCTAGGGCCTCTTGCCACTACTAATGAACTCCATATCCATATGCTAATCTGCATCTGGCTTTGCATGGGAACTGGGAATTGAACCCAGGCTGAACAGTCTTACAAGCATATGCTTTTAACCATCTCCCCAGCCCTTGACTTAGGGAATTTGTATTTATATGAGGAATCTTTTAGGTCAAATTGTGTCATTTGACTTTCCTTTAGTGAATAGGTACCAAGGTATTCCATCACAGGAGTACCATGTGCAAACAACAACCAAAGGAAAGGTACACAGAACATCCTTCCATTGAGACTAAGCCTTTATTTCTGGATAGTCAAGAAGGAAGTATGAATACAACAGTAGCATTTGTTCAAATGTTTTGGGACACTTATTGTGTATCATTGCTTAACTCAGCATATGCACGAATAAAGACAAAATTATATCTCAATGAACTGAAAGTATAAAGACAGCAAGAGAGATGTAAATGAGCCAATAAAAGATTGGTATTTATTTGGTGTCTAGAAGAAGAAAGTGGGGGACATACAGCCACAGAACATAGGAAGTCCAGGCACACTTCCAAAAAGAGGTATGAAAGTTTAAAGATTAATGCACCATGGATGAGTAAGAAAAGGGAGTATTTCTGTAAAGGAAACAATAGATAGAAAGGCCAAAGACAGCATTTGGCCTGTTTCTGCTCAGAAATAGGAAAAAATATTAATGGTGTGTGTGTGGGTGCGTGTGTGTGTGTGTGTGTCATTTAGACAAAGCATGAAAGTAGTCAGTCTCCAGCACCTCAAAAACAAATAAACATACCACCACAACAACATGACAAAGTAAACATGGAAGACAGGTTAAAGAGGAGGATAATGGAAAGAAATAGAAGTTGTTGTTTGGTATGATGATATACCAAAAGTTTTTCACTTATTTTTGAAGTCAGGACAAAGGTATTGAAGGATTCGGAAACAGGAGTCATGTGATAGAAGTTTATCTGACTAAATATACATCAACTCATCTAATATGAAGAATGAAGAACAAAAGTATGCCTAAGAAATCAGTTTTAAAATCCATGTAATAGGTCTGGCAAAAATTAAAATACCTGAAAGCGGCAGCAGAAATGTAAAGCATGCAAAGAATTCCAGTAACTTTTGAAATGTAGTCTAGACACCAACCAGTTGTTTCCTTAATAGTTGCTCTAGAAATTACCACTGGCACCTTTCTTTGTAACAATCCAATTAAAATCCATTTATTTATTTGCAGTTTATAGATTCAACACAAAACCTCATATGAACTAGGTTAGTGTTCTCCTTCTGAGTGATACTTTAGCCTTCAACTTATTTTAAACAGTATCCAAATTTCATAATTAACCTAATAGTTTACAATGTAAGACTGAGAGTTTTCCCCTCAAGCCAAAAACAAGATAAGGTTGCCGATTTTTGCCACTTCTGCTCAGCAACTGCATTAAAAATTTAGCCAGAAGTAAGTAAATAAAATTACAGGCATAGCAATTAGAAATAAAGAAATAAAATGATGAGCAGATGATATGATCTCAGATGTATGTGTACTATACACAAAATTTTAAGGATACTATAAAAAGATCAGAAAATTCTAGGGCTAAGTGAGTAAATTAAGGTATCATGTCACAAGATCAATTTGAAAAATTAAAGGGTATTATTATTTATATACAACAGCAACAAATGATCTAAAAATGAGATTGAAAAAGCAATTCCATTTATAAAATATGAAATTGAGTTAAAATTAACAAAATGCATTTAACTGAAGAAAAATGCAAGACATGTACACTGAAAACTATAAAACATTACTGGAAGAAATTAAAGGAGATCTTAATAAGTCAAATTATACTAGGTAATGAATCAGAAACTTAATATTATGATGATTATAATCCTACCAAATATATCTGCATCATATGATCTTATGACAATTCTGACTGCCTTTTGCATTGTTTCTAAATGGAAAAAAAAATGTATTCTTGAGTTCATATGGTCATATGGAAACATCAAGAGCACAGTATAGTCACATAGTCTTGGAAAGGAATAAGTTTGGAAGGAGGTAAACCTCCCAAACCAGTAGCAACAGTAATGTGAATTGTTAAAAGCATGTGATGCAATTTTTCAAAGACTTCAATTTTAATCAACTAATATCCAATCTTATTGGCATAAAAGTTAATTGTAAATGTTTTGTTGATAGTATACAATTAGAATACACAAGTGGTTTTTTTTGTCACTGGATGAAATGTTTGTTTACCTGAGGGTAGCAGATAAATGGAAGTTAATTATTCACAAAGTAGGACAAATCCTGTTGGAGTAGTAGTCCATATAAAAACGAAATTTCAGCCTGACAGGCATTTGCTATATTGAAGTGATTCTTGGCACCTAAGCAACAGGAAATCCCTGCCACATGCACATAGAGTAACCCACCAGCTCAGAGATTTGCTATTCCTCCCAGTGTTCCCTACTAGTCTTCTCTTGACTGATATTTTTTATGAAAACAATGTAGTTGCTATTTGTCAAGACTGGCTTGTGGAGATTAGAGAGTTATTACTGTTTCTGAATTCTAAGAAGTTGCCCAGAAACAAATACACATATTTGTAGAAGAAATGCCTTAATGGGTTTTATTGCGGTCAGACTGCTCTGAGCAAATCATTCAGCAACGATGGAGAGTGCCACAGGAGTTTTAGGAATAGATGCCCTAGCTAAAGACATCAGAGTCAGGGAGCTGCTATTACCAGAGTTTTTCTCCAATGCTACAATGGTGGGATCATTAAGTCATGACATAATCTAGGAGTTCTTAATTCCCAATAGACACAAACACTACTTGCTAAGGACAAAATAACAAGCAACAAGTCATGCACAGAGAAACATTTTTTATGGGGCAATTTTATCCTCCCCAACCAAAATGGACATATTTTCCACTTAAGTTAATTTTTGTGTTAGATTCAGTTAAAATACACAGGTGAGAGATGGAGAGATGGCTTTGTGATTAAGGTGGTTTCCTGTGGAGTCTAAGGACCCATGTTCAACTCTCCAGAACCCATGTAAGCCAGATGCACAAGGTGACCCACGTGCACAAGGTCACACATGGACATAAGATGGCACACACATCTGGGGTTGTAGTGGCTGGAAGCCCTGACATGCCAGTCCTCTCTCTCTCTGTCTCTCTCACAAAAATAAAAATAAAAATAAAATGGGTGACTTAGATAAAAAAGCTAAGTCTTGGAATAAACTACTGTAGTTAGCCCAAAGAACACACTCCACAATACTTGGATACACATGCCCCTGGGATTAAATAGTCTTTTCTGCTAATACCTCCACATTACCCAACTACCAAGCTGACCTGAAGGAAACACAATGAAGCCAGCACCTTCCTCAAGGTGTTAAGCTTTCAAATGACATTAAATTAAATATATTGAATGCAAGTAAGATGCAACTACTAACTGATCTGAGGCTGTTTGCTGGGGATAAAACATGGATAGATCTGAGGAGTATTCAGGAAATTGGCTATTGGAGATGGAGACAGAGCATAGCCAACATTGTTTAAAGTAAGCGTATGTCAAATATTTTGACAAAATACACCATGCATGTGTTTTTCTCATTGACTCCTCCTAAAACAAGTCGTCTGCAAGGCAGATATTTAAATTTCTTCATTACTGATGAGGGAATGAAGATGGAAGTACACTAATAGGTATGTACCCCGAAGCCTATGCGACCAGTGAAAGAACGTTGATGTAGTTTTAACTCTAACCTCTAGAACCTGCTTCCCCATCAAGGTCTTGTGTAGTAAATTGGGAACATCTGCATGTTCCTCGGGGTTTGAGAAAAAGTCACTCATGGAAATCACATAGGTAAGCAGCTTTGCATTTTAGAGTGATATACTTGAACAGTAAAACAAGAATTAGAGAGGACAGACCACAGAGCTAGAGGGACAAAACAGTGAGCTGTAAGTCATTAATTCTGGCAACAAAAATGGAAAAGGCAGTGGCCCTAACAGAACATTCATTCAAATAGAGATGTTGAAATTTTTTTTTAAAAATTTTTTATTTATTTATTTGAGAGCGACAGACACAGAGAGAAAGACAGGTAGAGGGAGGGAGAGAGAATGGGCGCGCCAGGGCTTCCAGCCTTTGCAAACGAACTCTAGACGCGTGCGCCCCCTTGTGCATCTGGCTAACGTGGGACCTGGGGAACCGAGCCTCGAACCGGGGTCCTTAGGCTTCACAGGCAAGCGCTTAACCGCTAAGCCATCTCTACAGCTCGAGATGTTGAAATTTTTAAATGATGACTAGGAAATAAGAAATGTGCTGTTGATCATTCCCAAGGCACTTTAAACTTTCTGGACTACAGTGGCAGCAAGATGAGGAAGAGTCTTGTGGTATATTCTTTGTTCCCAGGGTCATCTTTGCTCCTGTTTCTCCTCCCTGTTATTTACTTGTTTGTTATTTTGTTCTTGGCTCTAAAATAAAGAGGCTCCTGCACAAGATGTGGGTCTCAGAAATCAGGTTTACTATATCCCAAGTCACCAGCATGAAGCAAAGTTGTGTTGTGTTGTGTTCTACAGCAGATTTATAGAGATGCTCATGAGTATAGTTGCAAGTCCTTTGCTCATCAAGTTTATTTTTATTTTAAACTAGAATTTTGTTATTTAAAATATTTTTCTGGACATAACTAAGAACAGGAAATACATTTTAACTTTCACCCTTACTGTGAAACAAATGAATTTAGCTCACAATATTAATGCATCCTACATCATCCATAGAACTGAAAGGGCCTCAGACTCCTCATGGTAGGACATTGACTAGTGACTCATGGAGCAACCAAAGACTACTATCTCATAAACTTGAATTCAGTCTCACTGAAGCTCATGTACAAAATAATATAAAATAAAATAAACGTTTTCAATTTCCTTTGTGTTGTTGCTCTGAGTCTGAATAGTCAGCACAATTAACTGAGAAGGTAGCCCTGAGGATAGCTGTGGCCAAGCTACCCACGGTCCTTAGAAGACTTAGCGTCAGTTAAGTGGTTCATTACAGTGGTTCTAAAATGCAAGTATGTGACCTGAAAAACCATCAGTCATGACTGAGGTGGCATTAAAAGGACTGACCTTGTTATTATTATAATCTTGCATTTCTTGTCTAACCTCCCATCTACTATTCATGCTATCTCATCTTTATTACCTCAGCTGGGTATTTGATAAATATTAGTTTCTCACTCTTCCACATGAGAGTTTAAACAGGGGCATGCACTTAGGAAAGAATAGCCAAGTTTAGCTATTCTAGAGAAACTGTTACATCAGAGGGAAGAGAACTATAGTTTGTTCTCTGAGATAGTTAGAAACATGACCATGTTCTCCAGGGCTGACAGTGGGTTAATTTGTTGCCTTTTGTTTCTTAAAAATAATGCTCAATACAAGTTTAATAAAGTTGACAGAACACAGAGATGTCTAGAATCATAGTGGAACCATTCCAATCCCTGGATCTGTTGGATCTGAACCAGAGTCACAGCATAACAATCCCCTTCTTCAATAAGCTCATTTGAACTGGGCTTCTGCCAACTGTACTAAATAATTCCTATGGACCAATGCAAAAAGATTTGCATTTATTTGAAGCTCAAAATAATAATTACTGAGTTTTTAAATTATTCATTCTAGGGCTGGAGAGATGGTTTAACAGTTAAGGTACCTGCCTGTGCAGCCTAAGAACTACAGTTTGATTCCCCAGGACCCACATAAGCCAGATGCACAAAGTGGTGCATGTGACTGGAGTTTATTTGCAGTGATTGGAGGCCCTAGCATTCCCATTCTATTTGACTCTTTTTTTCTCTTTCCAACCCCCTAATAAATAAATAAACAAATAAATAAAATATTTTAATGTTCATTCTATAGTGAAGTGAATTTATATTTTCTTATAGATTAATTGGAATTATAAATTGGTACTAATAATTTCCTCTGGCACAGGGTAACCAAATATTAGAGAAACAGAAATACAAAACCAAATGAGTATTTTGTGAAGAAATTTTCACAAAGAAAGAAAATCATGAGACAAACCAAAAATAAAATATTTTCTCAAAAGCGCAAAAGCACCAAGAAGCTGAAGGCTTCAAATTTCTAACAAAATGCAGAGCTGTGTTTAGCAAGGCACATTTCAATTAGGAATGATGGAAAACATGAGTGAATATATTTAATGAATTATGCATTCCATCAGAATCTCATTTAGTACACATTCTGACCTCTGCCATTTCTCTGCTGGTATCTGCTGTACTTCTAATTAATCAGAAAAGAAATTACCATGGTAGATAGTAGATAATTCTAGAATTAAAGACAGGAGGTTGAAAACCCTTATAGTCATTTAACATTTAAAAGTATAAAATTAGTTTTGAAATTAAAATGAAATCAAACAGCAAGAAGGAACCTCTTACTGGTTCAAACAATGATTTTTGAGAAGATATGGAATTACTCACTGCATTTTGATTTTCTACAAAGTGGTTCATTTGCTTTTGAGCTACTTTTGTGGAGAATAATGATGTAGAGGACAGTGAATTGATCAATGGAAGTTCCTCATTCAAACTGAATACAGCACATTAAAAAAAACCTTAGACGTCAAATGAAGGAGAAAATATTAATAAGTTATATTGCATTACTGAAATAACAGGCAAAATTTCATCATAAATGAACAATTTAAATAATTGTATATGTATGTATATGCAAATTTTCTTATTGCATAATTACTTCTTTCATAAAGAATTAAATATTAACCATAAATTATTAATTTTTATAAAATGTTTGTTTTCAAATATAGAAAGTACTTACAAGGGAAATTAATAAAAAGTTCCCATGTCCCAAAAAGTCCTACAAAGCTTTCAGGGAGTCCTTTAAGTCTCATCCACTATAAAAGTAGACAGGTGGTGGGCTGGAGATAGGGCGTAGCAGTTTGATTCTCCAGGAACCATGTAAACCAGATACACAAGGTGGAGCATGCTTCTGGAGTTCATTTGCACTTGCTAGAGGGCCTGGCACACCCATTCTCTCTGCCCCCCCATCTCTCTTTCTTTCTTTCAAATAAATAAAAAATAAAATATATTAATAAAGTCTTTTCTAAAAGTAGACAGGTGTTTATTATGTTCACATATATATGTCAGGTATTTAAAGTACACTCAAGGTAACTAATATGTATTTGTTAGATGAATAGAATATGATGTGGTTGAATGAAAGCAAATCTCAAAAGTTTATAACTTGACTTCCAGTCATCAAAAACCAATTTAAAAGACTGAACCGGAAAGATGACTCAGTATTTTAAGGTACTTACAAAGCCTTGATTCAATTCCAAAGCCACCCAGAAAGCCAGACATGAATTCATTCTTAATAGCGAGAGATCCTGGCATATACACAAATAAATAAACTAATTTTTAATGAAAAACAATTTTAATATTAAACTGATAGTAGTATATAAGAGGCAAATCTTTACACATGTCCTAATTCAGAACCCAAAAAATTTATCTGACCAGAGGACTACTGAAGCATACATCATTAGTTTTCTTTGGTTAGAAGCAATCAGAAGAGGAGGAAAAATGGGAAGAAGAATACAAAGGAGAGGAAGTGGAGAAGAGAATCTGCTTCACCTAAATAGTCAAAAACCAGAGGTAATTTCTAAGAATACAATGACCTAGCAAATGGTCCCATGACTCATATTTTGATACAGTAACTGAGCTAAAGGAGACTACCTGACTGCTGTTACAAACACAGAGGGATATGTGATAAAAATATATATATATATATATCAATACCATTACATGAGTTGAAAATAAATGACAGTTTTCTGGGAGCTTAGATGCTCACACACAGCCCAGAAACAGGTAAGTGTTTACATGCATACTGGCTATGTGATATGGAAGAAAAGTAGGATGTAGACCCTTTAGAGTGCTAGACTTCTGAAAGGACATTAACCCTTGCAGAAGTGGAGGCCAAATAATATGTCCTGTCATTCTATGGAAGTGTCATGAAGTCTATCTAGACTTCAAAATTGAGTTATGACAAAAAGATGACCAAATGACACAGCCTCTCTGAAGAGAAAAAGTACTATAAATATTAAACAAATGAATAATAAAAGAACATCTCCAGTTCACATCGACTTTAGGAAATGAAGTCCAAAAGATACTAACTCCATAATTTGAAACTTTTGAAGATGAGAAACAGAGAAATGGACTTGACACCATGATGGAAAATAGATTTATAAAACATTTAGATTTCTAGGGCTGAAGAGATGGTTCAGTGAGTAAAGTTGCTTGCTTATAAAGTTTGACAGTGCAGGTTCAATTCTCTATTACCCATATAAAAGTCAGATATAGAAAGCAGTGTATGCATCTAGAGATCTACAGTTAGTTTAGAGCAGCAGAAAACCCTGGTGTGCCCATGCTCTTTCTCTCTCTCTCTCTCAAATAAATAAAAATGTAAAAAATATGTTTTAAATGTTCATATTTATGATTTTCTCCAAATAAAATGTTTGCTCCAATTTTAACCTTAATATAAATAATCCCAATAAAGGTAATTATATAAATAGCAATGTAAATATTAGAAAGAAGTTCAATAGAAGAAATTCCAGAAGAAATCATGACCCCTATGAAAATATTAAAAGGTAGAATAAACAGAAATAATGTTAAATATTTATGGCTTCGATTCTAACATACTTTTCTAAACTGGTAACTTTATTCTTTCCATCTTCAGATAGGAGAAAGGCCAATTTGCCAGAGGGAAATTTACATCAAAAAATCATTCTGCTCAACACATTTTTCTTTTCTTTTCTTTTCTTTTTATTTTTATTTTTTTAAAATTTTTTTTGTTCATTTTTTAATTTTTATTTATTTATTTATTTGAGAACGACAGACATAGAGAGAAAGACAGATAGAGGGAGAGAGAGAGAATGGGTGTGCCAGGGCTTCCAGCCACTGCAAACGAACTCCAGACGCATGCGCCCCCTTGTGCATCTGGCTAACGTGGGACCTGGGGAACCGAGCCTCGAACCGGGGTCCTTAGGCTTCACAGGCAAGCGCTTAACCGCTAAGCCATCTCTCCAGCCCTCTCTTCTTTTCTTATTGAAATTGAAATACAAGCATTGCTAACATTTAAGATCCATGTCAACACAAAAGTTTTCTAGCCAGAGGTTTTCTACCATCCATAATGGTTGTTTTTCATTTCAACACCCTAGGGAATTCTTCTAATTGTAAGATTAGCTCTCCTTGGGAGTTCTACTTGCATGAATAAAAGACAGGAGACATGTACACAGACAGGGAACTCAGACTTTAACAGATATCATGGGCACTGGCATACCGCAACCAAATATGACAACAATTAGCAATCACTCAAAACATTTAACCAAACATATAATGTCAAATATGTCAAGACAATTCACTTTAGAAATATTTGCTACTCCATTGTCTAAAGCATCAGTGAACTGGTGATGCATGAATACAATTGTCTCGTGCTTTTTTTTTAAGCAACAAAAATAAACTGCACATAGATATCATCTAAATTCATTCCTTTACAGTTACTCATATACAAATGAAATGCTTTTATCTTTAAAGAAATTTTAAAAAACTTTTAATTTTTTTTAAATTAAAATTCTAGGTTCAATTCCCCAGGATGTATATAAGCTAGATGTAAAATGTGGTGTCTAGATATGTCTAGAGTTCATTTGCATCAGCTATAGACCCTGGTGTGCCCATTCTCTCTCCCTCTCTCTTTCTCTCTCTCTCTCTCTTTCTGTCACACACACACACATACACATAAATTAAAGTAGAAAAAATATTTAAAATTTGTTTTAAAAAATTAATTCAGTAAAATAAATGTGACTGGCAAATTTTCTATTGTTTGAAGAGTATATTAATAATGTGTATTAATAATAGTGGTTGTGATAGTTTGAGTGAGTGTCCCCCAACAGATTCAGGAGTTTTATTAAAACTTCTTGGATTTCCAGCTACCTGGATGGAGGAGGTGTCACTGGGCAAATCTTGGGGTCCATCCTTAAGGTGTTTGTTACTGGGGGTAGAGCTGAATGCCAGCATAAAATATGCAGAGCACTTGAGTTCTGCCTGGATTTCTGGAGTGTGCTTGCTTGTAATGGTAATGGTTGTTTTTCTGTCTCTGTGTGGACGAGTGAAAGGGGGTCAATTTCTTCTACCTTTATGAAACTTTCTGTGGATCTGTAACCTTCAAATAAATTCCCCTCTTCCCATAACCGTGTCTGGTCTGGAGGCTCATCCCAGCAATGTGAAGCTGACAGGGACAGTGGCGATGAACAATATACATGGATCATGCGTGAGAACACAACCATATACACAGCACACCTTCACACAGTGAGCACTTTCATGGATTCACTCATATGATCTGTACAGCAACCCAGTCATGCATGCAATTATCATACACACTGCACAGGTGAGGAACTAGACACTGCAGTGTTAGCTGGTGAAGGTGAACAGCAGAATTGGTAGCCAAAACTAGAAACTCTCACATCAGCTGCAGGGCTCTTAACCATTCTACCATATCATGTTCAAGAGAGGCTAGGTAGGTCCTCTGTAAGAAACACACACACACACACACACACACACACACACACACACACACACAAATGAAGGAGAACACATACAGATTCTAATTAAAGAGGGCTTTTGGAGGTTTTAGAACATTAGGAACAATGAAGTTTCTGGACATTGTTTGCAGGGTACAGTAGAAGACAACACATTAAGCAAACAGAGCTGGAGATAGTCAGTGGGAACGTGTCTGCCTGGCATGTGAGAGGCTCTTGGTTCCATGCCCAGTATCACTAAATCTTTCCAAGCTCAACAGATGTGTGGTTGATGTCAAAACAGGGCATGGCAGTTGTTACTGTGAAAAGAAGGAAATTCACCAACTAATCATGCCCAAGAAAAAAGCCCAGGTTCCAGTGCCTGTCTGGAAAGCAATTTCCCAACGTACCTACTATCCATTTATAAATGACAAATATATCTTTCTTTAACCTATAAATTTTCCTTCACAATATGAGTTATCCCAACATTATATACATTGTATCCTTACTTCTATTTCCCAAAAGAAGACCAAAAAGCACCAATCACTTAAAATCTCTTCCTTTATTGTAAAAATTTTTCACTCTGAATCTAAAGGAAAACTATGAACAGGCACTTGGTGAGCATTCACCTGAGGTGTGATAGAAGTTAATCAATACTTTAAAATTAGAGGGTACTGGCAGATCATAATACCCAAGGTGTGTGGGGGGGACTATTTTCTAGTCTATATACCAACAGTGATTACTAAAGTTCATTTGATCCTTTTATAAAAAACCTTGTTATGGGCTGGAGAGATGGCTTAGTGGTTAAGTGCTTGCCTGTGAAGCCTGAGGACCTCAGTTCAAGGCTCGATTCTCCAGAACCCATGTTAGCCAGATGCACAAGGGGGTGCATACATCCGGAGTTCGTTTGCAGTGGCTGGAGGCCCTGGTAAACCCATTCTCTCTCTCTCTATCTGCCTCTTTCTCTCTCTGTCCATCGCTCTCAAATAAATAAATAAAAATGCACAAAAACATTTTTTTTAGAAACCTTGTTTTTCAGGCTGGAAAGATGACTTAGTGGTTAAACACTTTTCTGTAAAGCCTAAGGAGCCTGGTCCGTGGCTTGATTCCCCAGGTCCCACGTTAGCCATGTGCACAAGGGGGCACATGCCTCTGGATTTCATTTGCAGTGGCTGGAAGCTCTGGCGCACCCATTCTCTCCCTCCCTCCTTCCTTTCTCTCTCTCTCTCTCTCTCTCTCTCTCTCTCTCTCTCTCTCTTTCTCTGTCACTCTGAAATAAATAAATAAAAATAAACAAAAAATTTAAAAACTTGTTTTTCAATAAAATATTATACTGGATCAAATACAAAACAAATAAAAGCAATGCTTGTCTTCTTGTAGATATCTGTGGTAATGCTAAAGTTCTAAAATAGAGGCTCTGGGGCATTTTTTTTTACCAAAGTATGGTTTATAAAGTTGTGATTTCAAGCAAATTTTCCTTTTAAAACTATTGCTTTAAATATATTTGCAGTTAAAATGGATCCTACATTTGAAAAAAAGTGTTACTGCTTCATGAAGTTCTATAGATGTGTTACTATGTCTTGTACATATTAGTCAACACTATCAAAAATCCATGTGCTAGCAATAACTTGTCAAGAATGAAAGAGAAAAAAAGAGATAGGAGGACAAGAAAGATGGGGAAGGGAGGGAGAATTACAAAAGCAGAGTGATTTTATACTTATGAAGAAATTACCTGTGAAAGCAGTTCATAGGAAATTTGCAAAAGATATAAATATTTGTAATATTTTTTTCTTAAATTTTAAATGGAGATCATATTTGATTAGTACTGTTACAGACAAACAATGGAACTGTGAGCTCATGGAGTCCACTACAATGGTGTACAGTAAGTTCACGTAACTTCTCATTCCTGTCCTTATGAGGGCTCTTTCTTGTAGTTGTTTGCTAACATTTAAAAGGAAGCTGCAAGTTCTTGAGGAAATACAAATTCAGGACAAGGAGACACTGAGGCATCTGTGGGACAGTAAGGGAATGCACGTGGGGTTCAGTTAGGTTAGTTCCAGATCACTGTGAAGAAAGAGTTGAGCAACCAGTTCAACCTTCAGGGAGTTTCACTGCTATCCATAGTACTAACACTCCCAAACCTCCAAAAGCCAAGGTCCTGTCAAGCCCAAGAATCTCAACTTCATTAATGCTCAGTTCCCCCCAGCTCACTAAACTCACACACTTTATCCAGATACAAAATAGAGAAAAGAACCTATAGCTATCCCCAAGATCCCATCCTACACTGGATACAAGATTTAAAAAAAAAAAAAAACTGCTAATATTCAGTTCTTCCTCATCAAAAAGTTATGTTGGCTTTTGACTTGTGCTAACGAATTCACAGAAATGTCCAGAATATAGCAAAAAAAAAAAAAAAAAAAAAAAAAAGGATTGCCTTTATTCCTCCTGTCTGAGGCTGAGGCTACTGAGGAACCATTTATCTTTAGGGACTTATCCTCTCAAATATTCCCCCAGAATGCAGCCTAAGGGGAAACAGCTGCAGCTCTCCTTAATGCAATTTTTGTCAGGAAGATGAGTTTCCTCGTTGAAAGGGTAAATGGAAGCAGGAAAGGCTTCTGCAAACTGTCATATTTCACAAGAAAAAGGCCTTTTCAAATTCCCTTGGAGTCTGATTTTTCTCTTTCAGACTGAAAGAACGTTAATTGCTCTCCTTGGGGTGGGCAAGATAGGCTTTGTGTCTTCAGTCTCAAGCAAGGCAAGAAGTTGAATTCTCTGAAAGCCTGGTTGCTTCTTTAGAATTAAATTGCTTTCCTTCTATATGCAAAATTGGCCAATAAGCATCTGAACATGAGCTGCCCTTAGTGTAGTGTGATTGTTCTGTTGTCAAAACAAAGATATTTTCACCCTGTCTTTCTGGGAACTTGAGGAGATAGATCAGCCTGGTTGCCATTTTTCTCTGGGCAGGGCTCCATGACAGCATCGTTGGCTCCAGCTCAGCATAATTGGCTCCAAAGGGCAGACATCAACCTTAAATTATTTCTGCTTGAAGGACTTGGAGAAAGAAGCATCTGTGAAACAACCAGTTTTAAGAAATGGGCAGGATAGAACTCAGCTAGCTTAATTAGTTATTTAAATAATCCTTATGAATCCCCCCACACACACACTGGGTTGTGAAGATTTTAGGTATAACTAAGAGCTGTAAATGACCTTGGGAATATACAAATCTACTAGAAATGTATATTAATGGAACAGTACAACTACTTAAACAATAAATTTAATATCAAAGTGAAGACATTGTGAATAATTTCAGCTCATATATTAAAATAACTTCATTGTTTATTTAAAAAATGGCAACTCTAGATTGATTTAGTTATCTCATTTTCCATGCAAGGCTCCAGCAATGAAAAGATTAAAAAAAATAATAATACTTGCAGTCTGCAACAGCCAGAAACTAGCAGAAAAGCAGGTATCATCTTATTAGATATGCCAAAGTTTGGTGTAAATAGAGGATTCTGGGGAAAGCAGTAATTTAGTGAGGATTCAGAAGGAAAAATGATGAAAATGCCTTCACTAAAGAGGAAATTCAAGCTGTTTCTTGAGAGTAAATAGAATTTTGCTAGTAAGGGGTGTAGTAACTAGGGGATTTCTGAGAGAAATGCAGGTGAATAAAAGATAAAGTAGAGAGCTTGCTTACCTTGATTAGGAACCTGGACAAGACTTGGAGGTAACCTGCAAACAAACTTAAAACTTTCTTTGAAGCTCTGAGGGGCTATCAAAGATTTCTGAGCAAGGAAGAAACTTCAAATAAAACTAATGCTCAGAAAGACTGCATGGCATTACCAATTGGTTAAAGTTGAAGCAAATGGTACTAAAAATATTACAGAACACAACTTTTAAGAGCTAGAAATACAGACCCAGTGAATGTGAGGCCCTGGTTCAATACCTGTTACTATGAACAAACCAAATTCATAGATTTGTAAAGCAAATTTTCTTCCAGTTTGATTTTAGTTTATTAGTTCTAGGACTAGAAGAGAGGAGAAATCATAACCAATTACATTAGTTTTTTGATTTTGTGTGTATGTTTATAAGACCATAGGTTTTTTTTAAAATAATAGTTTTGATTTCATTGTATTAAAGGTGGAATTTCTGTTTAAGGTACCCATGACATGCACTTAGAATTTATGTAAGAAGTCCTGGAGTATAATTATGTAGTAAAGGGTTGAACAGATAGCTTAGTGTTTAAGGCACTTGCCCACAAAGCCTAACAACCCAGGTTCAATTGCCCAGTACCCATGTAAATCCAGATGCACAAAGTAGGGCATGCAGTTGGAGTCCATTTGCAGTGGCTAAATGCCCTTGTGAGCCCATTCTCACTCACACTGTCTGTCTCTCTTCTCTCTCCCTCTCTACTTGAAAATAAATATATAAATAAATATTAATAATGTAGTCAAGATCACCCACCAGGGTCAGTTAGGAAGTATTAATTTTACTGGTCCACATTTAATATTATTCTTTACATAACAGATTCATTTACTTTGTTTTCTGGTATCATGTATGAATAGAAGACTGAAAGCCTGATACAGTTGATTGTTAATGCTGTCTTTTCTAGGCTTTAATTTTCAGAAAAATAACAACAAAAAATCAAGCTCTTTTTAAAAGATTTCATTAAGAGACGATGAAAATGAGGGAAAATAAGGAAGAGTTCTGCTACAGAAAGATAATCCAAAGCATCTTGCTGTGTCAGTCAGATACCACAGCTGTTCAAAACAGGAAATATATGGAAGTCCTGTGCTGTGTAATGGGAAAGGATCTCGCTCTCTCTCCCTCTCTCATTCTCTCTTAGTGCCTTGGTTCAATGGTGTTCTCATTAGAAAGTCATATGGGGACATGAGCCAAAAGAAAACACACACTAAGGTTGTACCTTTGCAGAATTCATTAATAGGATCAATATTTAAAACCAGACATTAATAGAAAATGTCCACTAAACTAAGAAATGAAATTTCCTCTCTATTTTCTTAACCATGTTTACATGAACTTTCATACCAAAAAATAGTCCTAAGTAATGTTGAAAACTTGGACAGAAAATTGAGGTTTCAAATTTTACTGTCTTCAGAAAGAGAAAACAAACACACCCAGCCACTTGTCTTTCCTAGCCTCACACTGTCCTTCAGTTTATAGAGAAAATTTTAACATTGAATCTTCACAGGGATCCAAATGAAATGAAGAAACAAGTATGTGATTTAATATTATAGGTTTAGCTCTCTTCCTTTATTAAAAATTACTCTAAGTAAATGGTTAATATCCTCATCAACCAAGAGAGAAAAGATGGTCGATAAATGTAAAATATAGTGAGTGTGGACTAGTCAAACAGCTCCACATGTCTTCAGTACAGATTCTTTATAATGAAGATTGATCATAGCCTTCCAAGCAAAGCAAAGGGCATTATTTTACAGTATCCCATTCAATAAGATGAGGTTCCCTGTTTATTATTATCCAGTGTTTACCTTATAGAAAACAGAAAGTTTTGAATTATATACATATACTTATTTTCTTCTTCTTCTTCTTCTTTTTTTTTTTTTTTTTGAGACAGGTCTCAAGTACTCCAGTATATCCTCAAAACTACTATGTAGCAGAGATGACCTTGACCTTCTGATTCTACAGATTTCAGTGCTTTCGTACTGGGATTACAGGTATGCATGACCAAGCTCAGATTTATGCAGTACTGGTTACTGGGAAATAACAAGGGTTTTTGTACCTACTGAGCTCCACCTGCAAACCTAAGTCCCACATTTTATAATTGTAACTTTATATAACCAAATGAACACACACTAGTTCTGCATCAGGATGTGACCATCAAATAGGATGCTTCCATTTCCCTAGTGGTCAGGATTTTCTTTGTTACCAGTGTTGAGCCAAATCAATGACATGAATGTAAAGCATTTTATATTTGACAGAAATATTATAAAACTACACAAAACCCCAGACCAACTGCCTCTCTAAAAGGTCTACCCACCAATTTATATTTATAAAGGCCTTACAGCATTAACTTTTTTGAACTACTAAGGATTAAACTGAGAGCCTCAGGTATCCTAAGCAAGTACTTTACCACTGAGCCCTATCTCTAAATCTTTGTTTTCACTACTTATTTTGAGATAGGGTCTCTAATAGCTGTCCAGGCTAATTTTAGCTCAGTCTGTAGCCCAGGCAGTCCTCGAATTGTGATCCTCCTTCTTCAGCCTCCGAGAAACTGGGATTACAGGACTGTTTGTTCCTTCTTTAGTACATATGGTTATAAACAACAACAAAAAAAAATTGACATCTACTCTACCTGCCTCCTCTTATTCTTCCTAGGTTTATCTGGATTTATTGTTTGGGGAATCAGAGGAAGGGCATAGTGTAAATGAAGGTGATGCTCTGTGCTGGGGAGTTAACCACTGCCATGCGAGAGTACTGACCTTCAGTTTCCTTTGAATGAAATGGAGGAAAGATCAGCTTGTGTAGGAACACTTTTTTTGGCTCCTTTACCCTTCACCTACCTGGGAATGGAACCCAGGACCTCACACATGCTGATCCAAACCTCTACCACTCAGGTATGTCTACAGAAACAGCTCCACTACTTTTATTTCATTCTTTGTTTCATTTGTGAGTTAATAACAGTTTTAAAAACATTTCTGAAATATTAAATGGGTAGAAATATGAGTCTTAAAATTTAAAAGAAAAGGAATTTGATACAAAATGTTAATCCGGGCTTTATAGATGTTCCAAAATGAATTTGGTCAGGAAAACATTATCCAGTTGTAGAAATCCCCAGGTATTTTAATTCATATTTTAAAATATATGTCAAATAATCAAATTCAGTAACAAACAAAAATGTAAAATATTACTAAAATTGAAAGTAAAAATATATTGCAGGCTAAAAAGAATGCTTTCTGAACAACCATGAGGGCATACTGGGTCTTAAGACCACTGACCTCAACTCTTTATCACCCAAGTAAGTAAGCCATTGTTACCACACAAATTGGTAACTCCAGGCCTGGAGGGAGAGAATGCAGAATAGCTGTGTAATCTATTCGATTGGAATAGCTATGGCTTTTAAAAAAGGAAGGCCTGAAAGCAGTGAAAGAGACTCCATCTCAAGGAACCAAGTGAGTGAGAAACTGAAGAGAACTTGTGATATTCTACTCTGGCTTCCTTATGTGCACATGGGGCACTACAGCCCCACACATGTGCATATAGCATACACGTATACACAGCCACACGACATAATACCTAATGTATATATAAAAAAATGTTAAACTGACTATCCTAGGCTTTGTACTTTCAAGATGTTGTCTCACATTATTACTTATAGCAATTCTGTGAACCCCATGTGCCTTGACAATTTTAAATAGAAGAAAGCAACCTTTTAAAGAAATTAGATTCGGCAGACAACCAGAGTACACAGAAAATAACAGAATGAAATTCAAACAGTCCAGGGTCCTTCCCACTATAACACCTTCAGAGAATGCCAACTTAGAAAGATTACAAAGAAAACAAACAAAATATAATTTTATATGCTTTAAAATTTGCTCAGAAATAAAACTTTTATGTCATTTTAATCTAATTATTTAGAGGTATTTACTCTCTAAGTGCTAATACTACACCCAATGTCACTCCAGTAATAAAATTGCAAGACTATATTGTTGTGATCTCATCATTTGTTTAAATCCAGATCAGGTCCCTGTATTTCCATTTAGATCACCATGCCCTTTCTCTGATGACATGCTATAAGAGGGTACTAGCACCCCATCTCTGTTTATTTTTGTCAAGAATATGTGTGAAGAGTATGTGAAAGCAGACAGAGCTGGGTTTGATCTCCTTCAGTACATCACTTTCCAGGGATCCTGGACCAGTTTCTGAACCTCATTAAGTCATGAAGTCATCATGATTTACAAGCTCATGTTCAAAAATCTTAGCCCTCTGCCTGGCATTGAGTAAAGCAAATGATTCATTCTTTACATATGCAAAATGTGACTGAGGTACTTGTCCTATAAAACAGCATTAAAATTTTCTGTGCATTTAACTTCAGCAAAGGCAGTGAGCAAACTATTTTCAGTGTCTTATATATAGCTGTAATTAAACCTCATTTTAGACTTAGGCATATTCTATTCAGCTCCATCACTAATTAACTCATCAAATATTGCCTTACTTTTTTGAATTAGAAGTACTATAAAACTGTTTGGTTGTCCATAACATCTTTCTTAAGAGGTCATTCATTGATAGCGCACATCAAGAACTAAGGTGAACCTCAACATGTAATGAGTAAAAACATATCTAAATGGTGTTCTATAGAATTTGCTCCATATATAGTGGCTTCACCACCTCCTCCTAAAGGAAAACCTGGCTTCCTAAAATAGTAGATTCACATAACATAACCCTTCTTGGTGAAGCATGCTGATCATGTATTCTGTGATAGCCCACAATAAGACAGAGTTTAAAGACCCTTAAGTCTCTAAATTTGTATGGTGAGATAATACTTTTCATCATGAGCATTATTAAAAACTAGTTCTATGGAAACTGTTAGGGTTAGTAGCCACCTTTTAAATCTACACTGGAAGGATGACAAAAGATACTTTTCTCTTTAGTAAGAAGGATGGCATTGGATGAGACAAGGCTGAGCACAGAGGTTACACTCTCACTTTCCATTAGTGAAGCTTCTCTTTTCAGATGGCAGTGACCTTGGAATGACTCAGAAGGCACCACATGGTGCAAAGAAGTGACAGAGGAGTTCTCAGCACTGAAATATCTCTATTACACCCAACAAATCTCAAGGTCCATTGTGGAAGAGGTGGGAGAAAGAATGTAAGAGCCAAAGGAAGGTTAGGTGCTCCTCCAGACACAAAATGATCTGGATATCCATGACTTCACAGTGCCTGACACTACCTACACAAGATCATCATAACAGGAGGAAAAGATCATGACATCAAAATGAAAGAGAGACTTATTGAGAGGGGGAGGGGATATGATGGAGAATGGAGTTTCAAATGGGGAAAGTGGGGGGGGGGGTTACCATGGGATATTGTTTATAATTATGGAAGTTGTCAATAAAGAAATATTAAAAGAATAAACAATTTAAAAATCAAGAGCTAGTTCTTTGAAAAGCTAAACAAAATTGATAAACCACTGGTAAAACTGACCAAACAAAAACAGAGAGGACTCAAATCAATAAGATTAGAAATGAAAATGGAGACATCACAACTGCTGCCAATGAAATTGGAAGAATAATCAGGGCATATTGCAAAAGTCTATGTTCGACAAAAGTGGAAAACCTAGTAGAAATGCATGAATTCCTTGACTCAAATCACCTCCCAAAACTAAATCCAGGATAGGCAGACTTCCTATCAAACCTATTGCTTCTAACAAAATTGAGAAAGTAATTAAAAATCTCCCAATAAAAAAGTCCAAACCAAGACAGATGGACTGCTGAGTTCTACCAAACATTCATTCAAGAAATGAAACTGGGCTGGAGAGATGGCTCAGCAATTAAAGTGCTGGCCTGCAAAACATAACAACCTATGTTTTATTCCCCAGTACCCACATAAAGGCAGATGCACCAAGTAATACATGTATCTGGAGTTCATGTAAAGTGGCTTCAGGGGTTCATTTGCAGCAGCTGGAGGCCCTGGCATACCCATTCTCTCTGTAAATATTTCTTTACTCAACCTCTCTCTCTCTGCTTACAAATAAATAAAATATTTTTTAAAAAGAACAAAAAATAGGGCTGGAGAAGATGTCTTAGTGGTTAAGCGCTTGCCTGTGAAACTTAAGGATCCTAGTTTGAGGCTCGATTCCCCAGGACTCACGTTAGCCAGATGTACAAGGGGGTGCACACGTCTGGAGTTCAATTGCAGTGGCTGGAAGCCCTGGCACGCCCATTCTCTCTTTCTGTCTCTCTCTCCTTCCCTCTTTCTCTGCCAAATAAATAAAATAAATAAAAAAAAAAAACAAAAAATAACCAAAAACACTTCTTCTCAGATTATTTTGCATAATTGAATGAGGGTATGCTCCCAAACTCCTTTTATGAAGGCAGCATTACTCTTATACCTAAACCAGAGACCCAACAAAAATAGAAAATTACAGACAAATATCCTTAATGAATTTAGATGCAAAAGTTCTCAATAAAACCCTCAAACCAAATTTAAGACCACATCAAATGCATCATCCACTTCAACCAAGTAGTTTTCATCCCAGGGATGCAGGGATAGATCAACATACAGAAATCAATAAATGTTATTCATCACATAAATAAATTTAAACACAAGAACCACTTGATTATTTCAGTAAATACAAACGGCATTTGATAAAATACAACAGATGCACATGGTGGCACATGTTTCTGGTGTTTGTTTGCACTGGCTAAAGGCCCTAGCATGCCCATTCTCTCTCTCTCTCTCTCTCTCTTCTTCTCTCTCTTTCTCTGTCATAAATAAATAAAATTATTTCAAACACTAGAGAGACTAGGGATGGAAGGATCATGTCTTCAACATAATATAGAGTATTTAAGATGGCCTAAGGCCAGATCACACTAAATGGGAATAACCTGAAATGTTCCCATGAAAGTCGAAAACAAGACAGGGGTACCCACTCTCAACACTGGTTTTCAACATAGTACTTGAAGTTTTATTTCAAGCAATAAGACAAGACAAACACATAAAAGAGATGAAAATTGTTAAGGAAGAACTCAACTGAGCCCTATTTGCAGATGACATGATTTTATATACAAATGACCCAAAAGACTCCACTAAAAACTTCTAAAGATTAAAAATTCTTTCAGTAAAATGGCAGGATACAAAATCAATTCACAAAAATCAGTAGCCTTCCTACATGCTAAAGATACACATATGGAGAAAGAGAAAAGCAATTTTATTCTTTTTTCAATACCCACAAAAATAATTAAATATATGGAATATCACTAGCCCAGGAAGCAAGGGAACGATACAAAGAAAACAGAGAAACTGAAAAAAGAAATATATTTAAGGAGATGTTCAACATATTTAGTCATCAGAGAAATCAAAACAACAGAGATTTCCTCTCAGTCCAGTCAGGATGGCATTCATTAAAAAAAAATCAAATGAGGGCTGGAGAGATGGCTTAGCAGTTAAGTGCTTGCCTGTGAAGCCTAAGGACCCCGGTTCAAGGCTCGGTTCCCCAGGTCCCACGTTAGCCAGATGTACAAGGGGGCGCACGCGTCTGGAGTTCGTTTGCAGAGGCTGAAAGCCCTGGCGCGCCCATTCTCTCTCTCTCCCTCTATCTGTCTTTCTCTCTGTGTCTGTCGCTCTCAAATAAAAAAAAAAAAAAATCAAATGACAACAAATGCTGGTGAGATTGTAGGGAAACAAGAACCCTTACCCACTACTGGTGGGATGCAAAGCTTATAAAACCACTACAGAAAAAAATTATGAAGACAGACCCCTAACAAAGATTAAAAAAAAAGATCTATCATTTGATCCACCTATACCACTCCTTGGTCTATATGCTAAAGTATCAACTCTTTACTACAGAGATACTTGCTCAGCCATGTTAGTTGCTGCTTCATTCACAATACCAAAGTACTGGAAACTAAGTCAGAATCCCATGATCAGCAAACTCAGACTTTAGAGAGAAGCCCCCACTGGTCTCTGGAGAAGAGTGGGCTTACACAGCCAAAATCTCTCAAATAATGTTGCATACTCAATTTAACCCAAGATGCTCTCACTATCCAATGGAGAATCTGTTTTATTTTACATATGTCAGAGAAAATGGAGGAGAGCTGAGTTCCAATCAATGAGACAAGAAGATAGCCAACAGCCCACCACAAGACTCACCACCTCTAAACTGCTACCAGGGTCCAGGAGAAATGGCAGAGGAAGTGGCAACATGAATACTGCTCTTACTGCTAGCCTGACCACCAGTTCCAGGGTGCTGGTGACAGACACAGTGATCAATCAAAACAGAATACTGCTCTTCACATCTCATAACCTATAAAAACATGGTGAATACCAGCAATCACACTAAAGAGGGCTCTTAGTAGAGTGGGCTCAGGGAGGAGGGAAATGATGGTATCAACATATGATGTGTCCATACAAAGGTAATAAATAAATTAGCAAACATATCAAAGGAGAAATCCAGAGGATAGAGAAAATTCAACTCTAAATCAGACTGCCAATAGGCCCTCTGTGGCTCAGGGAATATTGCAGAAGAGGTGGCATAAAGACTGTAAGAGCCACAGAGTGGGTAGGAATACCCTGAGGGGCACCCTCCAGGCTACCCCATAGGGAATGACTGAGGCCTTCATAACCTCACTGAGGAAGGCCAGGACCTTAGTATAACAGGAACCAGGGCAAGGAGATAAGAAAGTGTATGTATGTGTGCATATATATATATGCACACATACATACATACATATATACATACATATATATATATATATAAAATGATCTTGTTGATTTCTTCACTTTTTAGAAAAATTTCTTTACATACATAAATACAGCATGAATGTATATACTGAAATTTCAACTGATCCAGTGGATAAGAATATCATATGGCATTCAGTCTTACACTTCCTACCTAAAACCACTATTTCAGTTCTATTAAAGAAAAAAAAAAAAAACTTCATGTTTTTTCCAGGGGGATGCAATGGATTCCTGCCACAAAAAGAATATATTCCTAGGCTATGATATATTTGGGAAATCTGATTTTGTTATAACGATGGTAAAACAAATCTAAATTGGCTACAATAGGTTCTTCCTCTTCACAGACCAACACTGTGTACCATGTACTTTTCAATTGGTAAATGGAATTGGTATCAAATCTTTCCACAGTAAAGCAGAGTGTCTGCCTTCTGTTCATGAAATTAGGAAAGTCTCATCAAATTCAATCAGCTGAATTAAAATCAAATGACCACAGAAAATACTGTCCTTCATTTGCATGTTTCTAAAATTTACTGCAAGATAGAATATGCGGTACCATTATTATGTTGGTTGCCAGTGGATTGAAAACAGAAATTACAACGTTCTCAGAAGAGTGTGCTTAGAAAATTTTATTGGTTCCAAGATAACACTTTTGCTGCACAACATGATATAAAGGAATCTTAAAGGAGTCATTATAATAGTAATTACTCAACAAAGGTAAGACCAGTATCCTATTATTGTGAAATGATTTCACCTAGTACTCTGATGCCTTGGGTACTGGATTAAAAAAAAAACTAGAAATAAATACTGAAAAACAAACAAACCAATAAAAACCTAAAAACCTTGTCCTCCTCCTCTAAATTTCATATTTCTATGTGGCCTCTGATGACCTTTTTGATCATGTGTATCCAGTGACTACCTTTCTTCACAAAAAAAGCCCAATATGGGGCCCCCATTCAAGTGCCAACTGATCACTGTGTGAAACATAAGGTATATGTACAATATAGGGACCTGTTATTAACAAATGAAAAGGAAACTTTAAGTTGGGCTCCTATAAGGAGTCCTAGTTACTGATAGATGAGTTCACAATATATAATAAACTTTTGGGGTTGATGGGTTAATTTAACTTTACAGACAGCTTTCCAGAAACTAACACTTTTATTTTCATTTCATGAGTAACACCCTAATATTTAGTTCACCTGAATGCACAACCCAAGTCACTGAAGCCTGTATATGAAAGTGATCCAATGAGTAAGGGAGCCAGAACTAATATCCTCTGTAAAGTCATCTTCCAGAATGACCTTCAGTGGTCTTTGACCCCTAGTGTCCCAACACTTGGGCTTCCTCTCCCACAATGAACAGAGAGAACTGATCTCTTAACTAACAGCACACAGAAGAAATGAAGACTTCAGTGTCTGGGGTTGTCGTAGAGGAAACTGAGCTCCTGTCTTGCTTACTTGGCTTGCTCTCTCTGCTGGGAGCAAGGCAGAGAGGCCCAGAGAGGAAACAATGAATGCTGCTGTCCAACGACCAAAAACATTAAGGGGAAACATCTCAGAAGCCATATCACATCAAGCCTTCGTATAACTGTAACTCTGCCTGGAAGTTGGGCCCAAGCTAGTGAGAAAGTCAGCTGGCAGCATCTAAGCTAAGCTGCTGATAATGCCCCACGTCATAGTCTACCAAACAAAGTATCATGAACTGGGAACCTGTAAAAGAGAAATTTATTTTGCCCTGTCTGGAGACTAGAAAGTTTATAATTACGGAACAGCAGAGCTGACAGCTGATAAAGTTCTATTGCTGGTTTATAGAAAGGTATCTTCTTGTGTTCACATATGGGAAGGACACGAAGTCTTTCTCATGATTTAATTGCCTCCCAATGTACCATCACTATGGAGATAGGTTTCCAATATAAGAATCTGGAGGACATACAAACTTACCAGATCCTAACGTTTGACAAACAGGCAATGCATTTTCAAGCCACTAAAATGTAGATCATACCTTACATCTCCAAATTGCAATGCCTTGGCCATCTTGACTCCTCACATACACTTTACTTTGTAATAGTTTAATCCTAATAGTTGTATATGTAAACTGGTAATACCAAATAAAATGCATGAATAATAGGAAAAAGTGACAAGATTGTAACATTTACTCTTGGGCAAATTCTATCCATGAATGTGAAGTTCCAAGGTATGTCTTTTTTTTTTAAGTGATGAAATCACAAATTTAAATGGGCAACTAAGACAATGACCAGAGCAAAAAGAAAAGGTACAACAATGAGTACACGTATTTAGAGTCATAACAATTAAGAGACTACAGGCAAGTTTGAAACAAGAACTAAATATTTTATTTTAATCATCATGGAAACTGAAAATAAATAGTACACTAGCGGTATTGGAAGTTAGCATTAAAGAAATCTCACCCATAAAATAGAGTAAGAAAGACAAAAATAGAACTAGTGGTAAATAAAAAATGAAAATTAAAGGACTCATCACCCCTAATCCAACATTCATATCAAAGGAACTTTGGAAATGTAAAACAAAAAACAAAAGAATCATCAAGATTTTAAAAAGAATTACAAAAAATACATTGAAACTGAGGTATATGAGTCCCCAAAGTGTGCATTATTTTTGTATTATGAATAAAAAAAGATTGAACCCTAATGTATTGCAAATTTTCACAAAGATGGATAAATTCATGAAAGCTACAGCAAAGAAAATCAATTAAACAATCAAAAAATCAAAATCAATTGAGCAAATTTGATAGCAGATAGTGTTATATTTCTTATTCTTTATTTATTTTTTTTTTTTTTTTTTTTGGTTTTTTTGAGGTAGGGTCTCACTCGGGTCCAGGCTGACCTGGAATTAACTCTGTAGTCTCAGGGTGGCCTTGAACTCACAGCGATCCTCCTACCTCTGCCTCCCAAGTTGCTGGGATTAAAGGCATGCGCCACCACGCCCGGCTGTGTTATATTTCTCAACAACGGAAAGCTGAAAGAAAAATGGCGAAGTGCCTTTAAAATCTGGGAGGAATAATTACTGATCCTTCATTTCTATACCCAACCAGTATAAGTGAGATAGAATGAAGACATTTTTAGACCATATAATATCCCAACTGATTAGGTAACCTTTCTCTGCCATTATAAAAGTTATCCTGACTAAAACTAGAAAGAAAATCAAGACAGAAATGAGATTCATCGCTCAGGGAACTATGCAAAAGAGGGGGTAGAAAGACTGTAAGGGCCACAGGTTGAGACATCATGCCCAGAAGCATTCCCTCACCCCCCCTCCAAAATAACCACCTGCTGCTCCCACAATGCATAACCCACAACCCCATAGGGAATGCCTGCAACCCCACTGAGGAGCGTGCATCAATGGAATAGGGGCAGCGACAAGGGAAAAGAGGGTACCAACATATGACGTATCCATATGAAATCCGTTGTTAACAATAATAGTAACAATTAATAGTAATAATCATGAATGGGACTCAAGGGGAGAATATTCAAGACCAAAGGAAAGCAAAGGGGATTTTCATAGCAGTGTGGGGAAGTTATGTATAACAAATGCTAAGTGGAGTTACAGAGCAACTCATCAGACCAGAACCAGAGGACAGAATGCTATACGCTGGGGAAGGTGAGGGCTGTCACACAGAAAAAAAGATAAAAGCAACAGTTGACACCAGTAAAGTTACAGCAACAAAGTTACATTACTAATAGTTTAGCAATAAGTTGTTAGAAAGGCAAAAAGAATGGCTGGATGATTAAATCCAAGAAGAACAAGGCATACTGAGAGCAAAGAAATGAATCAACATAACCAACTATCAATAACACTGTTATTGACATAATATAAACACTAATGTGATTTAACTGAACATTAACATAATTAACTGTAAAGAATGGCAGAGAGTAAATTTTAAAAATGCTTCCTATCTTCCACAGTACGAAATCCAATACAATACGCAAAAAGGAACATGAAGAAATGAAGGTATTTAGAAACCAGGAGGAGACCCCTAAGAAATAAAAATAGAAAGATGAGTAGGATAGAGACTGAGTAGCGCTACATGTTGTCATTTATCTGTAAAAATGGTGTGATTTAAACATGACATGTGCTATCTTCATTTAAAAAAAAAAAGATTTAGAGGCTGAGGAAATGTGAGTAGCCGCATAAGCACGAGGGCCTGAGAGGCCTGAGTGCAATTCCCCAGCACCTACGTGGAAAGATAAGTAATGGCTACCCAGTCTACAGGGAAGAGAAGCAATGGGGGTTGAAAAGACATTAGCTCATGGTTGAGAAAGAGGCTCTGTCTCAAGGAAGTACCACAGATGAGTGACAGACAGACACTCAATGCTCTCCTCTGGCCTCTATGTGTGCCCCAGGCATGTGCATCTGCACACGCGCACACACACGTGTGCACCTACCAAAAACTTCAAACAAAGAAGAGATTTGAAAATCCAGTTTAGCTGGCATTCTCAGAGGATTACAATGTTGGGCCTAATAAAATAGAAAAATTTTTTCCACATGTAAATACAACTGGAGAAAAATCAGCAGTGTCTGTGAAACATGAAAAAAGTCACTTCTATAACAGAAATTTGTACGTTACTTTCTGATGGAAATACCTTTTACAAACGTTTGTACTAATACTGACTCAGGTATTTGAAACCTTAATACAAAATCTAAACAATAGAGGATAATAACATTTCATTAAAATTAGTATTATTAGTTTTTTTACTCTTGAGTATGTGCTATCTTACATTGTCTATGTAAACATTCATTATGTTTCATACACATATATGAATTAGACATATGTATAAGATACATACATACACACACATTACATATATACATATATATGCATACATACAGAGGGCATACATATACATATATCCACATGTATACACATATGGGATATTATTTCAGCTTTTGATGAAGGACTGGGAGTGGTGATTTTACTATGATGGATATAGATTTTACTTTATTTTTCTAAAAATGTCACGATCCTAACTTATAGGTGTGAATGGTCATTTTAAGAATTTTTTCACGATAAGGAACACAGTCAAATATGTCAAAAATATGTACATGTGGGCTGGAGAGATGGCTTAGCAGTTAAGTGCTTGCCTGTGAAGCCTGAGGACCCCGGTTTGAGGCTCGATTCCCCAGGACCCACGTAAGCCAGATGTACAAGGGGGCACATGCATCTGGAGTTTGTTTGCAGTGACTAGAGGCCCTGGCACGCCCATTCTCTCTCTCTCTATCTGCCTCTTTCTCTCTCTGTCTGTCGCTCTCAAATAAAAAAATAAAAAGAAAAAGAAATTTTAAAAAAATATGTAGATGTTTTTCAACCAAAAGTTAGGTTATTTTTGCATGAATCTTTATCTTCTGTATAGTATGTCATCACATGTATCTAGCACATGAGTGTGCAGGTATACATGCATATGCATGGAGGAAGCACAGGTTAACATTAGACGTCTTTCTCAATTATTCTCCACATTATTTTGTGCATGTGTGTATGCATGTTTGCACGTACGGGACCACAAATGTTTGCAGGTACGCACGTACATGTATGTGTATGTTCACACAGAGTTCAGAGGCTGACATTGGTTATAGAGCTCCACACTTCCCATATGTTGCCAATTTGGCTGGTCTAGCTAGCTTGCCAAAGATCCCCTCTATTTGCCTTCCAAGCATTGGGACTGCGAGTGGAACACCACACCCATGTGGCATTTATGTGGGTGTTGGGGATCTGAACTCAAGCCTACTATGAGGTGACAAGTGCTTTACTGACTGAACCATCTCCCTAGCCCCTACACCTTATTTTTTGAGAAAGGGTCTCTACTTGAACCTGGAGCCCACTGACTGAGCCTAGACTACGATCTGGGATTTAGCTCAGTGGTAGAGTGCTTGCCTAGCAAACACAAGGCCCTGGGTTCATACCCTAGCATCAAGACAAAAGAAAAAAATCAAAACCTCCAGAGTTAGACTATCTAACTGCGAAGTCCCAGGGATCCTCCTAAGATTAACTGATGAGCCACTGCTGCTGTGCTAGCGATGCCCTTGTTTGTGGTGTGTCTGTGAGCTGCTTCTGGGGGGACAGTAGGACATGAATTAACAGTCTGAACAAAGAATGCTTTTACAGAAGGTAGCAAGCATAATCTAATCCCTGCAAGGCCCAAATGTAACAACAACAACAGAAAGTCACAGGAAGAGCGAAGTTGCTTTCTGAACTGGGATAGATATCATCTTGTGCCTTCAAACACCAGTGTTCTCCGTTCTTAGGCTCCTGGAATCAGACCAAGATGTACAAAAGCATCTAACCCTTGGTTTAAAGTCCTTCTGGTTCTGATCAGTACATCGGTGGCTTGTCTGGGTCTACAGCTTGCAGACAGTGGGTTTCTCAGCCTCTGTAATTATGGGAACCAAGCTCTTAGTCTAAGCATCTTTCTGAATAGCTGTATAAATTTGGTTCTGTGTCTCTGTAAAACCCTAACACTGTTTATCATCCCTTTTTAGGCAGAGGGCATATGGGAATGCTTGCCTTTATCCTCAGATATATCATTCTAAATATTTCTGTGCACTAACCTAGAATCTTGAAAGTTGATGGTAGATATATGGGGTGAGACCTAGAAGTCAATAGCTATGTTATTTATTGCATTTATGACACCACCTTAACAATTCAAATCATTAATTTAAAATATCCCTGGGAACCAATTGCAATCCCAGGCTACAGTACTCTCTGTGTTGTAACATATTGTGGATATACTATACTTGTTAATTCTTCTTGTTAGACACTTGTTGGTTTTCTCAATTTGTAACTATTATAATTCAGCACTAGTCTTATAATTAGATGGTTGAATATTATGAATTCATTTTATTGAAATACTTTCTTCACATAAAAACAAAGGCTAAGAAATGTTAATTCTCAGGTAATATTTCTAGCCTCTAACATCCATGTGAAGAATATCACTACACAGCTATTTCTTAAATAAAGCTTTCCATTTATTTTTAGTAAATATATTAACTTGTCATCAGTTTAGTAAATGCTTAGTATAACCAAATTCTAATGGCTTCCTACATCTTTAAAATCCTCTTTATTATGAGTAGAAATAAAATAAAATGATTGAGGATTGATAAGTCAGGGCTTTGTGAATTCAAAATGATTAAATCTTGGCTGGATACTAAAGCCAATTCTTATGCCTAATATTACAATTTAGGAACCATCAAGGAAATTATCCTTTGATGTTCCTAAAAGACAGTCATGTTGGTGCAAGAAATTTTACACACTAATCTACATAAATAGTATCAACAGACTTCAAAGCCTAAAGAATCGGCCTTGCCTCATTTTAACAAAAAAATATTGAAAATAGGGAAAATGTACAAAGAAGGTAATATAAGAATAGAAAACAACACAGCCACTTTTCTGAAAACCAAAGTAAGTGGGGTATTTTCCTGTTCTCTCCTGAGTTACATAAGAAGCATGGAGAATCCTCAATTTTCCTTCCACACAAGCAACTGTGGTTTGGGCTGGAAAGAACAAATGAAGCCCTTTGTAGATCATTGTAATTTTTGAAACAAAAGGAAGAGCCAGTAATGTCATTCTAAAAACTGTGTGGATAAAAGATACAACAACAACAACTGTAGACAAACTGCCCTGATGTGCATAGATGCAAACATGCCCAACAAAACTTTCAAATTGAATTAGATGTCACATTAAGATTATATATTGTAGGCTGGAGAGATGGCTCAATAGTCAGCACACTTCCCTCAAGAGTTTAACAACCTGGATTTGATTTCCCAGTGTCCACGTTAAAGACAGATGCAAAAGGTGGCACATGCATCTAGAGTTCGTCTGCAGTGGCTACAGGCCCAGGCATGCCCATTCTCATTCATTCAGTCTCTCTCTCTCCTTCTCTCCCCTATCAAATAATTAAATAAACAAATATTTCAAAAATATACATTGTGGGCTGGAACGATGGCTTAGCAGTTAAGGCATTTGCCTGCAAAGCCAAAGGATCCTGGTTTGATTCTCTAGGACCCACATAAGCCAGATGCATAAGGGGGCATATGCACCTGGAGATTTTTGCAGTGATTGGAGGTCCTAATATGCCCATTCTCTCACTCTCTCTCTTTCTCAAATATATAAATAAAATGTATATTTTTTAAAAGTATTACACATTGTGACCAAAATGGGGTCATCATTCCAGGGATGCAAATCAATAAATTTAATACACAAGATACATGAAACACATAACATGTTCATCTTGGATAGATGCACGAAAGGCATTTGACAGTGATCAACATGTCTTCAGGATGAAAATCCTGAGGAAATTGTGAATAAATGGACCGTAACTCAAAATAATTATGGCCATATATGATAAACCTATACCCAAAAATATAGCAAATTAGGAAAACCTGAAACCATTTCCTCTAAAATCTAGAATGAGACAAGGATACACAGTATGTCCAGTTTTATTATGTACGGTATTCAAAGTCTTAGGTAGAGTAATAACAGAAAGATATTAAAAAGGATAAATGTAAGACAAGGAGAAATGAAATCATCCCTATTTGCAGATGACATGATTCTATACTGAAGGCATCCTACTGACTCTACCAGAAAACTCACAGATTTCATAAGTTGCTTCAGAAAAGCTGTGGGATACCAATTCAGCATTAAAAATCAGAAGTTTTCATATATGCTAATAATGAACTTCCAGAGAAAGAAACTAAGAAAAATATCCTATTCTAAAAGGCTCTCAAAAAGATAAAGAACATAGGAATAAACCTCACCATGAATGTGAAAGAGCTCTACAGAGAAAACATCAAAGTACTAAGACAAGAAATAAAACACCTGACAATGGAGAGAATTCCTATGATCATGGATCAGCAGAATTAATATTGAAAACAAAGCTATATTACCAAAAATAATATACAGGACTGGAAAGATTTCTCAGTGGTTAAGGCACTTGCCTGTGAAGATTAAGGACTCAGGTTTGATTCCCCAGTACCCATACTAGCCCTTAAACTATAAATATATAATTTTATGGTTATCTTTTAATAAAAAAATCCTTTTAGTCATGCATGTGCATGCGTGTGTGCATGCGTGTGTGTATGGAATGATGGGTGGAGGGCACTCATCTACAGACAGAGGATGGAGCAGACATCAAGTCCCCTGACCCTTTCCTCTCCTGCCAGTCTTTGTTTTGAGCCAAAGATGGTTTTACTTATTTTGGAGTTTGTGGTGCACAGTGTTTTCACACCAGCTATTTACTTGGGATCTGGAGATTCAAACTCTGGCTGCCTCAGTCCCCCTTAAACCCGCATGCTTGCCCAGAAAAGTACACTTAACTGCTGAGCCATCTCTCCAGCCCTAAAATAAAATTTTAAACATTAAAGAAAAATGTTAAATTAGCACAGACTTTGCAACTAACATAAGAGAAAAAAACTCATAGACCAAAATAATTAAATTATAATTGATCAATGAAGTGGCCACTTGAGGAAAACAAAGTACTGTAACATATTCAACTCCAGCAAATATAACTGTTTTTCCAATATAATAATATAAAACAGCTTACAAATTCTCATTTGGAAGACAAAACCATGGAAATTCTGGATTTACCTTAATTATTTTCTTTTAAAACTTTTAAAATGGAATGTACCAAAAAAGATAATTATGATATAAATTATTATATTTTATCTCAAACAAAAGATAAACTAGACATATGGACTTTATTCATATATTAGCTAACGTGCTAGTTACACTGAATTATATTATGGTCATTTCCAAAAACTGACCCCAATTAATAGTCAAACAGAAATTCACTCCAAGCAAAGGAAGAACCTGAAAATATATTTTCCCATAAAAAACTGCTACCTAAACACTATTTAAAACCATACTGTGCAACATGTCAGCCACTAGCAACAGGTGCCTGTTGAGTGCATGAAAAGGCCAGCACAGTGGAGGAGCTAAACTTTTAAGTTTGCCAGGCATAGTGATGCATGCCTTTAATCCCAGCACTTGGGAGGCTGAGGTAGGAGGATCGCTGTGAGTTCGAGGCCAGCCTGAAACTACATAGTGAATTCCAGGTCAGTGGGCTAGAGCAAGAGCCTACCTAGAAAAAGCAAAAACAAAAAACAAATGTATAAGATTTTAAGTTTAACTAAATACTCTACAAGTGGAAAATATACACTGGATTTCTAACACAATGTAAAAATTATTAAATATCACAGTGATGACTCTTAATGTTGCTTAAAAATTGAAGTGTTAATACTTTTCACACAGGACCAAATAAAATGTGTTGGTACAAACAATTTTGGACTGGAGAGATGGCTTATTGGTCAAGGTGCTTGTCTGCAAAGCCTCAGGACCTGGGTTCAATTCCAGTCCCCACATAAGCCAGATGTATAAGGTGGCACATGATTCTGAACTTTTGTTTGCAGTAGCTGGAGGCCCTGGCATGTCTATTCTCTCTATCTGCCTCTTCCCCAACCCCTGTCTCTCTCATAAAAATATGAATGAATGTATAAACAATCTCTCACCTCCTTTTAAAAGATTTTTCCGGCTGGAGAGATGGCTTAGAAGTTAAGCGCTCGCCTGTGAAGCCTAAGGACCCCGGTTCGAGGCTCAGTTCCCCAGGTCCCACGTTAGCCAGATGCACAAGGGGGCGCACGCGTCTGGAGTTTGTTTGCAGAGGCTGGAAGCCCTGGCGCGCCCATTCTCTCTCTCTCCCTCCATCTGTCTTTCTCTTATGTCTGTCACTCTCAAATAAATAAATAAAAAATGAACAAAGAAAAATTTTAAAAGATTTTTCATGCTAATGTCAGAAAACTACTTCTGTGGCTGTTACACTTCTGCTATACAACTCTGGATTGAGACCCTTCAAAGCAACGCAAAGCCTCTGGTTATGATAGTTTTTGAAAGTTATGAATTCACCTGACTTCAAATTAAAATGTATAATGATTATGCCCAACGCTTTTGGAAGTAATTTGTCCAGACACTTTACATATTTGGCATAATTCTAGGCTTAGACTGTAGACAGTAGTAAAGATCAAATTCAAAATACTCAATCCAAGAAAATGTAACTTTAAGTAAAAGATGTTAAATGCATAAACAGAACCAAAAGAAAACAGTTGACAGCACTTTATATCTTACACTTACATCTTTAATTTTATTGTTGTTGTTACTGTTATGTGTGCGTTTCTAGAGACACAACTGTAAGCTTCAAGTAGGCTAGGCAAGTGCTCTGTCATGTATGGGGATATAAATATGTCCCCAGCACTGATAGTCTTTTAAAATAAATACTTGAAATATTTAGAAAGGTGAAGTGACAAGGTCAAGATGAAAATTTAGCACAGAGTTCCAGTTACTTCTTAGAGATTAAAAAGAGATTAAATCTTGGCACAGTAACAAACCAAATTAGAAAGGATCTGAGTTAAAGCAAAGCAAATGTAATCAGGATTCAGGCTCTCATCAGAAAGACTTGATTAAATCAATCTCACTGCAGAAGTACTTAAAGGGAAGGTATGCTGTGAAATAATTTTATTTAGTGAAATTCAAAAGTAGCAACTTTAGTAGGTATAAATCAATTTTAACTTATTTATAGAATCAAAAAGGCAGAAGTGGTTAACAGCATTTTATTGTGTATTTCTTTTCTGTAACAAAGGCCACTGAAACACATACTCATTAAATCCCCAGTAGATATTTCAGTTCTGGACAGTGAATTATAGATTCAGCCTTAATATGTGAAGAATATTTGAAAGAAAGTGCACTTGTTTAAAAGCATTCATTTTTATTTTTATTTACAATAACTTCATGTATAACATATATTTTCTTCCAAAATGCAGGAAATGTTTGTTAACTACAAATTTATGTTTTTAATCATACTTAGCACAAATGCTCTGGCTATAGTAGCTCTGAATCCCGGTGTTTAATTTATGTATAGTTTTCCTTGAATGATGAAATGAGGGAAGGTACACACACGTCCTAATCCCTGGCAGAGTAAGCTTCCAAGGTTATTCTGAATAATTTTTAAGACAGACTAACCCCTAACTATGAAATTATTTATCCAAGTAGTATGGAAAAATTGCTGAATATCAAATACAGTTGGAAGCTCTTTTGATGGGAAAAAAAAAAATGCCTACTGAACTTCACACAAAGAAAAGTATGAGATGAAGTCTTCATAGTTATACTACCAACCCTCCAGCGAACTTCTTCAATCTTAACACCTTAAGGTGGGTCTTGTTTTTCTCAATCTTTATTCTCAGCCATTTTACAAAGTTGAATTTGTGTTATCTACTCTATACTTACAGACTTTTTTCACTGTGAAAGAAAGGCTGGCCAAGACAATATGTTTTTTAAATATTTTGTTTATTTGTTTATTTATTTATTTGTTTATTTATTTATTCATTCATTTAAAAGAGAGAGAGAAAGGTAGAGGCAGAAAGAGAGAATAGGCTTGCCAGGGCAAACAAACTCCAGACGCTTCTGCCCCCTTGTGTGTCTGCCTTACGTGGGTCCTGGGGAATCAAACTGGGGTCTTAGGCTTCACAGGCAAATTCCTTAACTGCTAAGCTGTTTTCCCAAACCCAGACAATATTTTTATATCTGATTTCTAAAAGGACATATTTTTACAAGAACCATAAAAAAAACATCTGAAGTAAATATGGCAGTTTTGAATCCTTAAAATAAAATACAATATGCCTACATGCTCTGTCATATAACTCTCAGAATAGTTCCATAAATCTTGGAAATTTTTCAAGGAAATCACTGCCATTTACCTTTTCAATGGACAAGGAAATCATAGTTCCAAAAGGTTATGACTCAAAAAGAACAGGTGGTATGCATTTCTTAGTTTCTGAAGTGTACTCATTATACTTTATTTCATCCTGAAATTAGGATGCCATTGTCAATCAGTGGTATACTGAAATGAAGACATTTGATGACTGCAGCATCCTGGAGCAGAGTCAGACTGATGTCTTTCTGTCCAAACACCCTTGCTTCAATACAGAGTAGAACTGCAAGCTCTGGGGACTAGCTTAGTGGTAAAGGTTTTGCATTTTTTGAGACTCTGGGTTCAATTCACAGCACCAAAAAGCCAATATAAAATTATAAATAATGGAGTTAGTATACAAGTATAGTTGAAGCCAAGAAGTAAGCACAGTTTACAAATTGTTGGTTCAAATATTTGGTTTCAATTATTATATTCATTCTTCATAGTTGGGTATAATTTCATTAGGAACTTTAATATATGAATATACTGCAAGTTGGTCATATTCCCATTAGGTCTTCCCTTTTTGTCCCCACTCCCTGATCCCCATTCCACTCAGGGCCCTCCTAAGTAGGTACTAGTGATTGCATTTTAATGGGCAGAGGCTTTCCATTTAAGCCAATGAACAGTGGAAGCCTTCCCCTACGATTTATGACCTTCCAAGCCAAAGGCTTTTGACTTGGTTCTCACTATCAGGCATGAATTCCTTCTCACTAAGCAAGACTCACGCTTAATCAGCAGCTAACTACCCGATAGCTTATATGCCACTATTGTATCATTGGGTTCATCTTGGGGCAATTGTTTATTTACACCCAAGAACCATTATATTGAAAGTCAATAATGTAGAATTACAGTCTCAACTTTTTACATGACTTCAGTTTTTACCGTACATTTTTAGATCTGAAATCCTCACATTTTATAACCTGAAATATCCCAATTTTAAAACCAAGCTATCCATACTGTAACGAAGAGATGAAAGAGAAAAGAAGAGAAAAAATAAGAGAATTATGCTTTTTTTTCACATTTCTATAGAAATATCCTGAGAGGCAGTTCAGACCATGAAGAGATTTTCTTTTTAGTGGAAAGCTAAGCATTAATACACAGTGTTCCCAACCTCAATTCAATTGAACCTCCTCAGAAAGATAATGTTGAGAGTTTCTCTTCCAATGTCTGTTCTGTTTATTTTTTTTTCCAAGAAGTAATTGAAGCAGGGTAGAATATTTGTAGAGCATCGTTAAAAACAGTGATTCATGACTTTTTGTGCTATAACTGACTCAGTCTGGTGAACTCATCCATTTTCTAAAATCGTTTGATCTGTATATAACAGAAAGCCTTGTTTATGCTGAGCAGGGTGGTACGTAGTGAATTCCAGGTCTGCATGGGCTGGAGGGAAACCTTACCTCAAAACACCAAAATCAATCAAGGAAACAAACAAACAAACAAACAAAAACCATGGAAATCAATAAAAAACATGGTCTTGAGGAGGTAACTCTTCCTGTTGTTTCTCTGGAGCCATCCCACTATATCCAGAAAGAGTAAGTCATCAAACAATCAAACACAATGGTTTAAATATATCTTGGATATGAAAACCGTAGAAGACTGGGACACAAAATAATGAGAAGTAGTGAATGTGAAGAAAACCAAAGCCTCAGTCTTGGGACAATGTTCATTCAAGTAAAAATACGCTCTCATTTTTACCATTGCCTCACTTCTGTCTATGCTGATTCTTCGCCTACAAGGCTTTCAACCCACTTATGCCTTGCCATCTGAAAAAATGCTAATAATGTTCCAGAAACCAGGTCAAGATCACCACATACTCCAAAATACTTTGCTAATAGACCTGTTGCGTCTATGAAATTGTGGTTTACTGTCATGTAACCTATACTGCTAAATTAGTATATATTTAAGTGAAATTAACTTTGTTTCTTCCAGGCCTTAAGAGTCATTATGAAGGAGTGTTTCTTTATGAGATCAATGCATAGTCAAACCCACAGCAGGGCATCTGGCCATGAACAGATTCTCAGTAGATACCTGTAGGTTGAAAAATATTTATAGAATAAACCTTATAATACTTAAGTAGTGACTCAGTATCATTAATACAATGCTAAACTTAATTTTAGCCAAAAGGCTTAGAAGTGACCAATATTATTAATATGAGAGGAAAAGACAGAATATGAAAATAATTGAGACTAAATCCACAGAAAAAGGATCTGTTCTTATTTATCAACACCACTCACAACCACTAGGAATAACACCGGCAAGAATGTAGACCAAATCCCTTGGATAGAATTATATTCTGAGTACTTTAATGAGTTTTTATATGTTTTAATTTTTAACATATCATTTGTACAAAATGATGTTCCATTATGACATTTTTCACACCTATATTTGATCATATTTTCTCCTTCTCATCCTGTCTGGTCCTCTACCAAGTAATCCCTCCTCTACTTTCAGATCGTCTTTTTGATAAATGTAGATTCCAAAAATGAGTAAAAAACAAAATTTGGCATTTGTCTTTATGAGTCTTATTTTATTCGACTTTACATGATATTCTCTATTTTCTTTTTTATTCTTCTTTATGCCTGACTAAAACTTACATGTGTTCCATAGTTTATTCATTAATTCATCTGCTGCGGGGTACCTAGGCTGAATCTATGATGTAGCTACAGTGAATAGTGCCCTGTGGAGCATGGCTGTGATGTATGCTGCTTTTGTCCCTTCAGATATATATCCACAGGGCTATTAGATAATATGGCCTTTCTACTTTTAATTTAAAGACTTTCCATACCGGTATTGGCTGAACTGATTTACATGCCCACCAACAGCACAAAGATTCTTTCCCTTCATATTCTCACAAGTATTTATTATCTGTTTTCTTCATGGTATAGTCATTCCGACTGGGTTGAGCTGCAACCTCAGTATAATTTACATTCTCATTTCTTTCATGGCTGAGGATATTGAACATCTTTTCATCTATCTGTTGGTATTTCTCTGAGAACCATCTGTTCAATTTGTGTGCACATTCATTATTATTTTGGTGTTTACATTAGTATGTTCTTTATGTATTCTGAATAATAATCCATTATCAGATGAACAGCAGTAAAGATTTTCTCCAATTCTGTAGACTACCATTTTATTCTGACCAATTTTTCCTTTGCTGGGAAGAAATGTATTGATACAATTCCACTTGTCAGTTTTTGCTATTAAGTCGTGAGCTATCCAACCTGCTCACAAAGTGGTTGTGTGCACGTGTGTGTGTGTGTGTGTGTGTTATGTTCCCCTAGTTTGGGAAGTTTTCCCTGCACAATTTCTTCAAGGAGTTTCAAAATTGCAGGTTTTATATTAAGTACTTTGATCTATTCTGAGTTGATTTGTGCACAGTGAGAGGGATCTACTTAAATAATCCTACATTTTGATAGGCAGTTTTCCCCTCATTGCTTGATAAAGAAGCTGTCCTTTCTCTTTTATATGGTTTTAATTCATTTGGTGAAAATCAGATGCCTATATAAGTGTGTTTATTTCTAGGGTCAATATTCTATTCCATTGGTCTACATGTTGGCTTTTGTACCAGTATCATGCTGTTTTTATTCCTATGGCTTTGTAGCAGAATTTGAAAGCAGGTACTGTACCTTAAACATCTCTCTTTTATGTATGGAATGATATTTTGAGTATTTGTGCTTTTTACTGCTTCCATGTGAATTTTCAGATTTATAAAAGCTATTTCTGAAAAATAGATGTCACTAGAATTTTAATGAAATAAACACCTCTAATATTGCCCTCAGCAGATACAGCATAAATATTGCATGTGACTCTAGCATGCTACTCTACTAAAGTAATTTGCATTATTATTCATGAATAGCCTCTGCAAAAGAGTGATAAATACATGTTCTGTGCATGCCATTGATTCATGTGTGAAGAAGCACTTTCATATATTATGTTTGTTTTATATATTATGTTTGTTTCATATATTATGTTTGTTTTTTTCTGTATTATGATACAGGCAATAATACAGATACAGGCCACACTGTTGGCCTGAGGCCAGAGATAAAGAAGGGCAGCTGCCACAAAGTTGTAATGGATGTTTAGCATTAATAAGAACTTTTATGTCTTGAGTCACTGACTGCAAATGCATAATAGTGTAGCTTTTCCCAAACTTATTTTACGTGATTATATGTGTAGAATTAAATACTCAGTGTTATTTTTTATTTTATGAAAACAACACATATACACTGACACTTATATACATAAACACATCTTTCTTGTGTTTGCTTCTCAGTGTCACTGGAGAAAAATGAAGAGACAGATTATAGACAAATTTAAAAAAAGACTATGCTTCTGTCAACAAAATTGCTTTTAGTGCCATTGTTATTTGCTTTGAAACTCTGCCTTCTGTGCTGAAGAAGTGGAACACTGACTGAAGTGCTTGTCACACAAGCTGAGGACTGAAGTTCAAATCCCGGTATCTTTGTGTGGTGGTCTGTGTGAGATATCACCCATAGCCTCACAGGTTTTGAATGCCTAATCCTAAATTGGTGATAATCTGGAAGGTGGAGGCTTGCTAAAGAAGGTGTGCCACTAGGGACAGGACTGTATTGGTCCAGCTCTAAGACCAGCACTCAGTATACTTCCACCAAGATGATTTGAGCAACCTTCCTGACTGTACCATGCTTTTCCGTGTCATGATACAACTTACCCTCAAAACCATAAACTGAAACAAGCCCTTTCCTCCCATTATCTGCTTCTTGTTGGGTGTTTTGCTCCAGAAATGAGAAGGTAACTATAACACCACGTAAAAATGCCAAGCATTGTGGTGTCTGCCTACAGCTCAGGCTCTGGGTGGGTGGAGACAGGTGGATTGCTAGGGCTTAGTGGCCAGCTATCCCAGCAGAATCAATGTGCACTAGGCTCAATAAGAGATCCTGTCTCAAAAATATTTCTGTAAGGTGCAGAGAAACTAAGGAAGATCTCCATCATCCACATGCAGCCTCCTCATGCATGTGCACACATGTGCAGATGGGTCCCCACATACAGAGAAACACAAGTCACACCCATAACTACACACCAAGCACACATACAAAATACACAATTTTTCCTGTCATACAATAATAGAACCCTTTTGAGGGCTACAGAGATTGCTCAGTGGTTAAGGAACTGACCTGCAAAGCCTAATGATCTGGGTTCTATTTCACAGTATCCACATAAAGCCAAATGCACAAAGTGGTACATGCATCTTGAGTTCATTTGTGGTGGCCGGAGGCCTTGGTGCACTCATTCTTACTGTCTCTATTCTCCCTTTATCTCTCTCTCCCTCCTTGAAAATAAATGCATAAATAAAAATATTTAAAAAAAAACTATTTGACACGCCAGATCAAATCTTCTATGTGCATATTTATTCCATCTTTGAATATTTCTCACTCTAAATATCCAGTCTTGTATAATTTTTTGTTCTCTTACTTATATAAAGCAGTAACTTACTTTTATAAAACAATCAAAGCACAAAACATAAGTAGTTCAGACACGGAGACGGCATTCATTATGATTTCACTTTAAGGACTTATTTCCCCACAATTCCTACATGGAATGCATCAGTAAGAAATATCAAAACTGAAAGAGGAGGCAGAGAAACAAATCATATTTATTATGAGAAAACACTGTGTTCCCTACCATCCAAATGTATTCCAATTTTTTTTTTCTGCACTTTCTTTGAGGTCCATTTCTGGACTGCTGCCTTCACAGTGACAAATTTTCTGTATTAGCCAGGGAAGAGCTTGTTAAACTTCTTCTTCTCCATGTTAAATCTATGTTCTGTATTCATTTAGTACCCTTATTGTTTTTTTTACTTCCATAATCTTTCATATTTCTCCATACTCCTTCCTGAAGATGTTTTAGGCAAAGATTTGTGCATCTGTGAAAAAAATCTCAACCATGTTTATGCTGAATCAGTATATGAACCTATATAAAAATAGCTTGCATAATATCCAGTAAATAGTAGGTATTTATCAAGTGGTATTCTCTTCCTCTCTTAAAATTTTATCTAGCTGAAAAATTTTATTTTATCTAACTTAATCGAATTGAAAAACATATATTAAAATAAAAATCTCAGCATTGGGCTGGAGAGATGGCTTAGCGGTTAAGCACTTGCCTGTGAAGCCTAAGGACCCCAGTTCGAGTCTCAATTCCTCAGGACCCACGTTAGCCAGATACACAAGGGGCGCACACGTCTGAAGTTCGTTTGCAGTGGCTGGAAGCCCTGGCGCGCCCATTCTTTCCCTCCCTCCCCCCATCTCTCTCTCTCTCCCTCCCTCCCTCCCTCCCTCTTTCTGTCTCTGTCACTCTCAAATAAATAAATAAAAATGAACAAAAAAAATAAAAATCTTAGTATTTATTTGTCTTCCCAATGATGGAGCTCAAGTTACGTATTGTGCTATAGTCATCAAGAAATGGATGATACAAATACCAACCATACAATTCCTACATACCTACAGGGTACAGTGTTAGTAATACAGTAGAATCAACCTCATGAGATTTTTAGGAAGACTAAATAAAATCCTGTACATGAAACACATGGCAGTTTCAGGCATTGGTGCCTCCAAATGCCAGTGATGACACAGAACAGTGCCATCATCAAGCTCTGGGGTATGCTTACATTCCTTTACTAGGTAGAGGATAATTGTCGAGGGAAAAAAAAAAACTCACAGCAACACAGCATCTGCTACCCATACATGTCAAAATACACAGAAATTATAAGCCATAATTGTGGAACACTTGCCCAGTGTTGGTGGATAGTTAGATGTCGAAAACTGAATTCCCCTTGTCTCACTGTTATTTTTCCCTCTTGACCTTGCCTCAGCCTGTAAATTAATGTCAACAAAACAAATGCTCACTGCTTGTCCAAGGACCATCTCCTAGGCAGATTTCATTTTAGTCTGAAATATGTGCAGTAGGCTTCATCACTCATGATCAGTACAGCCCAAGTCATCACTGAAGTTTAGTCAGTCCTGGGAAGCCCATGGGAAAAGAAGATAAGATGTGCTTGGAGCTGGTTTTATAGGTGTCTCCTATTTGATGGGAAGAACTGGGAAGGGTAATAGGGAAGTTTCTTTCTTGAGTTATCCATAAAATGGTACCTTCCTTCCACAGTTACTAGAAGGAATAAATGGAAAGTATCTGTGAACCACGGAGGTCAGGGACTCATCTTATTTTAGTCATTAGTAAATATCAGTGGGTGGGAAGATGGATAAAATGTTTGCTGTATAAGCATGAGAACCTAAGGACAGATCCCCAGAATCCATGTAAAGTCAAACTTTGAATATTTTTATTTACGTATTTTTCAGGAGAGAGAGGGGAAAGAAAGAGAAAATCATGCATGTGCTACTTTGTGCTTCTAGTATTGAATGGGTATTGGGGAATATAACCCATGTTGTTAGGCTCTGCAGACAAATTCCTTAACTACTAAGCAACCTCTTCATCCCAACAGTCACACTTTGTACAGCTTAAGTGCCTGTGATGATAAGCGAGGCAGAGACAGAAGAATCCTGAGTATTAGTCAGGGTTCTTTAGGGAAACAGAACTGATAGGATGGTCGAATATGTATTATAAAGGTGATTTATTGCATTAGTTTACAGGACATGAGCTTGGCATTCCAACAATAGCTATATGAAGGCTTGAGAACTCAAGAACTCCATAGTTGATCAGTCCATAAGGCTGGATGCAAGCTGGAGAGTCACAGAACATGGTAGCTAATCAGTCCTAGAGGCTACATGCCTCAGCTATCTCAATCTGGCATTGAAGACGGGAAGGATTCCTAGAGATCTGCTAGACTTCATTCCACATCCAAAGGCTGATGAAGCTAGATTCCAATGTCTACAAAAAATAATGGTGACAGGGCAGATGCAAGTGCCAGCAAGAAGTACAGGCAGCCAGACAAAAGGCCCTGTTTACCCATGGAACTTCTTTGTATATGGCCTATCATTATAAGGGCCCCCCACTGTAGGGGAAGGTTTTCTTCTCTCTAGTAATCTTGCCTAGAAACAACCTTACAGACTCACCAAAGGGGTATGCTTCTTACTCAATTCCTAATTTGAGCTAGTTGACCTGGGCACTTCTCAGGGCAGCTAGTCTGGTAAATACTGAGGTGAACAATGAGAATGAGAGACTCTGAGGCAAAGCAAGATGGAAGATGACGAATAGCAGCTAAACTTGTCCTCCGACTTTTACATGTGTGTCCAGGTATGCACACACACATATTCATACACCTGAATACACACATACACACACACACACACACACACAATACATGAATAAATATCAGTGATGATATCATTAGTATTATCATCAGCATCATTTTCTTTTTTTGTTTGTTTGTTTGCTTGTTTGTTTTTGAGGTACAGTCTCATGGTAGCCCAGGCTGACCTGGAATTTTCAATGTAGTCTAAGGTTGGCCTTGAACTCACAGCAATCCTCCTACCTCTGCCTCCTGAGTGCTGGGATTAAAGGCGTGTGCTACCATGCCTGGCTATCAACATCATTTTCTATAAGACCTTCAGGTAATCATTAATGATTACCTGCTTTTAGGAAGTGTAACTGGACAGATTTTTTTTGGGGGGGGGCAGGGGGACTCATCTGCAGCTATATGAAAGTTGACAGAGCCATTGATAAGGCAAAAAGAAAATGAAAGTGAAGGTAGGGGATGAGATGATGTTGATGATAAACTAGAGCAACCCATGGTAGAAAACAAACACTACTTGCTTTGATAACTGCAGCCATGGCTGGAATCTTCCATGATAAGTGGTGTGCCTATGGGAACAACAAGGCCAACTGATGAAAGCAGCTGGCTCAAGGGATGCCACTGGAAACAGAGGCCATGTCATGGTCAGGTTAGACCTCCATGCTTCAAGATCTCCTGCTGGGAATCATGAGCCATTCCTTGGGGAAATGTAGTTTGGTTTGTATTCTCCTTTAACATATGGAGGAGGTATGTACTGACGTGTCAGTTTATCTCCTTGAGGACAAGACAACATTTCAGTCACAATTCTGTTTCTCCACAGTGAGTGGTCATGTAGTGGCAGCATTTTCTTTTAAATGTGGTACATGCTGTCAAAATCTTTTGGTTGAAGCAAAATGATGGACACCAAAAGTATTGTGATTCACTAAAAAACTTAGAATAAATAAAATAATATCTTCAGATTTCCAAATACCACATCTGACCTCCAGCTTCTGCTAAAACAGCGAGGAAAAGAAATAACTAGATCCCACCACCTCAAATCATATGATCACACAGCATGATAATGAGTTTATTACATGTAGCAATATCCTTTATTTCTGAAATGTTATAATGCTGCTGTTCTCTTTTGATCCATATGGCTGAGAAAACTACTGTGCAACAGTTATGTAAACATTACTGTGTCTATGTGCCTGAAACCACAACTGATGACATTTGCCTCAAATTTTTACTTAACAAAGTCTTTGATTTGATAGTTATTCCAAACTTGAATGACAACATCAAGCCTAGCCATATATTACTAAAACCTCCTTGTCCGGTAATCTCCTCTGCTTGTATGGCTCACCTACAAACATTCTTTCAGATGCCCCTGCATGCTGTATGCAGCTGAAAATTGCAATAGGATGTACCTCACACTTCAACTTTCCATTGGCAGAACTTTGATAATCAATAGGCAAAAGGCACAGGACACTTCACTGATAAGTAGCTTCCAGTAACCTCCCATAAGAGATGAGGAGGCATCCATCTGGTTGGAACAGCTCAGTGGACTCTAATCTACGAGCTACACAATTTTCAGAAACAACTTATAACAAACCAAACAGTAATAGAAAACCCCTTGATTTTGTTTCCACAATGATCTCTTTAAAATGCAAAGGTCAGATTGTTTTGTTTGTTTAAGGTTTTGTTTTGTTTTTTTCAAGATGGCCACTTATTAAGCCTCACTTGACTAACACAGAAGTTTCATGATATTCACAGCACTGCCTCTTTGATGCCATTTTTCTTTGAAAATAGAATGCTATTCCCAGTAAATTACCTGAGAAAGAAAAACCTATTATTCTTATTATATCATTAACAGAGAAAAATAACATCATAATACATCTTAGGATATCTTCTAGAAAACTGGGATTTATTGCATTTTCTTCTCTGTACTTGGAGATGATTCAGACCACACCGTGGGAAACCATGACTTCTGGTCACTGAATTGTAGCTCCCTTCTTATTACAGCTTAGTAAAGAGGTTCTATTTTAAGCTAAAAGGATTATCTTATAACCCTACTTAGCAGAAACTATCATCCACGAGACAAGCATCAGTGTAAGATAAAATGTGTTTAAATAATACGCTGGATACCCCAGATTCCTTTTAGCTACCAACAGCCCTAACTTATACATAGTTCCCATATCTCTCTGAAAGAAACTGAAGAAAGTGAGCCACTAGAACAAATATGTACCAGCAATCTCATCACTCTAGACCTACCATATCCACTTTCCCTCTCTGACATTTCAGTTACAGTCAATCAAAGGTCTAAATATATCAAGTAGAAAATTTCATAATGAAACAGAGATCACATTCACATAACTTTCATTGCAGTATATTGTCATAATTGTTACATTTTACTAGTACTTATTCTTGTTACTGTTACTATACTTAATTTGTAATTTAAACTTTATCATTGCTATACACATATATGAGTTCAGGCCCTTAAGTGATGGGGTATGCCTATAATCTTAGCAATGAGAGACTGAGGCAGGGAGTTAGAGGGCAGCCTGGGCTGCCTACTGTGATGTAGTTTAGAGACTGAGAAAGAGGAAGAAGGAGGAGAATGGGTAAGAGAAAGAAAGAGGGAAGGAGGCATGGATGGAAAGAAGGGAAGAAAGAATGAACATAGGTCTCAGAGCTATGTGTACTTTCAGGCATCCTTTGGTGTCTTCATGAATGTGAGGGGGGTGACTACTGGCCAGTTCCATTTTCCTACTTTCCATTTTAGTCTGAGAGGACCCAATTTCATTACCATATGTGGATCCTCTCTTCCCTCAAGTGTCTGTAAGAAACTGATACTAAGGACACCAAATGGAATGCAGCTCTGGAAGAATTCTGCATCTAAAATGACTGACTCACATCTTCTCACTGTGTAATGTCCAAATGAGAGCATAAATGTTTTTCATTACTGAGTTACTAGAAATAGAGGATCAACAAGATAATTTGTCTTTTATTATTTTACTGCTTGTCCCTCTAATCTTGTTATTCACATTAGAGGCCATTATTGGAGTTGTAATGTCTTATTTGTTGAACAATAGACCCTTGACTAGCTCATACTAAAGGCAAATGCATAACAAATAAATGTATCCATGGATTTCAAATGGCAAGTCTTGTAACTAGGATGCGGGCAGCTACCATTCAGGCTTGTTTCTGCAGAGCATAGCAACAGCAGGCCCCTTTCTGCATATGAGATTCTAATATCTAATACCTCAGGTTCTAATATCTCAGAAGGTAGAGGTTCTGTTAAAGCACCCAGTGCTCTGTAAAGTAAATGGCAGCAAAGTACCCCATTCTCTGGTCCCTCTGGCAAACTCGCTCTGCCTCAAAGCCACAGAAATGTGTATTTCTTTCACACCAAGGGGCTAGTGACCTCTTCTCTTCTCTCTCCCTCCCTCCCCATGCCTGTTGCCACCTCAGCATAGAGATAGCTGGTCTAAGGGAAGTACTCACGGTTTAATTTTTCCATCTATATAAAAATAACCTATGCTAATCAACTTCAAAAGGAGTGGAAAATAATGGGCTTATGTAGAATATACACTCACTGGTCACACTAGCTTCAAATATGAGGGAAATCCATGGCTAGAACATACATTTTTACTTCTTTGGACCAGCTTCAGGTGAGGTTCCCACATCTTATTTAAAAAATGGCCAAATATGGCCAGTGGATTCTGGAAAGGAATTCATACCTTTTTATAAGCCACATGAAAAACAAAAGACCACCTTTTTAGTGTGTCAGGATCTATGGGGTACTTTCATCATCTTTCCAACTAGATCACATATGTGCCTTTGAGCAGGTCACTGAAGTAAAGGTGTGTAAGTTGGCTGGCTGGGGAAGAAGAGCTAAAGCTTCAAATCAGCCCCATATGAACCACAGGGCTACAAAAGTTGAATAAGTGCCAAGGCTGTCCACAGAGGAATGCTGCATAAATTAAAGACACATGTGCACAAAGGTGCATTATCGAAAAGGATGCCTGGTAGAACAAAGCTCTGATGCTATGGTAGGATCTTGTTGACATCATGGTGAAGATGCCAAACTCACAGAAAGATGACACTTGTACGTGCTCTAGTCACTTCCTCTCAACATCCTTGTCTAGAGAATCTTTCAAAGTACCTCACAGTGCAGTTATCAACAGCATTCTCTTGTATGACTGCTATTTACTAGTAAGTATCCGGATATGTAAAAGGAGCCCAAACTGTCTTGGCTTCATGTAAATGTTTCAGAATTTACACAAATGGAGATTCAAAGACCCAGGACTGGCAGCATTAAAGGGCAGGGCAGCACTTGGTAATGTCCAGTGCCTCAGAATATCCAAAGAGAAAGACTGACTCTCCATGCTAATAATACGATGAGCTGGAAATTAATTAATGCCCGCTGGTGGCTCATAGTACAAAAGATGCAGAGATTTCATAAACAAAATTTTGCCATTTGAAAGCAATACATATATGAGATAAAAATGCATTTTGCATTTTTGCTCAAATGATCTAAAGATTTCAAGGACTTTTAATACAGACTATTGGCTGAGAGAGCAGAGGTACAAATAAGTGGATGACTATGCCAAATGTGAAAAACAAAGGGGAAATTCAGCCTATTTGTATAAATTCAAAGATACCTGAGGTTAGCATACCTAAAAGGGCTTTTTAAATTTATTTATTTTAAGTTTTATTTATTCAAGAGAGCCAGAAAGAGAGAGAGAATAAGCACACCAGACCTCCAGCCACTGCAAATGAACTCCAGATGCTTGTACCCCCCTGTACATCTGGCTTGCATGCATCCTGGGGAGTAGAACCAGGGTCCTTTGGCTTTACAGGCAAACGCCTTAACTGCTAAGCCATCCCTCCAGCCCTAAAAGGTTTATGTTTTGTTTTGTGTGTGTGTGTGTAAGTCACTTCCATTTAATTATGATACTAGTACCACCAGTCTTTTGTAATAAAGGCCAACTAGTAAAATAGTAACTAAAATACCAAAGACCTAAATAATTTTAGGTGTCCTCTTTCTTTTAAAGATGGAAAGTAGTGTTAATTCCTTTTATAATGGAAACTATACAAAGAAGTCTGAAAGGCAAGTAACTACGGCAAGCTGACTGGAATTCCCTCCACTCTGAGCCCCCAAGAAACAAGTAATATAATTCCAGCACTGAACCCAAAACTCCTTATCAAATAGTTAGGGAATATTTGTACTCATAAATATGTATTGTGGGACATATATCATGTCTGCAGTATAAAGATAAGACTTTTTTATTTTAAGCATCCTGCATTTTTTAATTATTTTCTATAAAAACTACTTTCATTACTTGTACATCAATAACAGAAAGCTAATCAGGTTTCCTCCTGCTTCAAACACCAAAATCCTTACCATGCCTTAAGGATTTTACATTGCCTGGCATAGGTCCCAACCTCACTCTTGTCCTAGCCACTCGGACTACCTTTCATTTCCTCAAGGTACTAACCTATTTTTTTCTACCTGGTGCACTCTTCAACGCCTAACCACAACACCAAGCAGCCTTCAACTTATGGAGGACCTTTTTTTCTACAGCACAGCTTCCCAGAACCACCTCCTTGACCTTCAGCATACCAGCCCAGGAGTATAACTAACACCTTTCCCACAACACATGCACATTATATTGCCAGGCACACAAGGTTCAGGGCCATGAGCTCTGACAGTTATCCATCTCCAGCATCAGCTGAGAATATGGCATATATTTTGTTCTCAAATATTTATTACAACAATGTTCTGTACATTTGGAGAGATGCTAGTCAAAGGGGTTTAAAAAAAGGCTGCTGCTTCCCAGTAAATATATCTTTGCTAAGATATGTTTTGATTTGGCAGATTTCACTATGATCTGCCTTCCTGGAACACACAGAGAAGGCCACAGTAAGAGCATTTTAGTGACTTCAGAAAATACCTACATAATTCTGATGTTTCACAGGCCAAACCTAGGACAATAGCAGAAGTTAAACAAAAGCAGATTTTGCTCCAGAAGAGGCAAGCCTTCTTTAGGGAGTGAAAAATGAAAAAAGCTATCTGAAGATACCTAGGAAGATTAAATTCTGGCTCGGTAAGGATCCAATTATAAAGTCCAACCATGGAAGAAGCAACCTCCCATTCTTCATGGGTCCAGGGAATCTCCTGAGGACAATTGCCCCTCTGCCACTTAAGTTACAGAAATCCATCTGACGTGATATCCTGTAGAATTAGTACAGTCTAAAAAATGCCACAAACATCCTGGTTCCTCTTCAAGTTATATAAGTATTTTTCCTTTTAAAATATACCAAATAGGGCAACACAGATTAGTGGCAAAGAAGATTTGTTTATTAAAGTCAAACCCAGATTTCCAGAGTTAAACCCACTTCCAAAAATGGTATATGGGGTCCTGATGTTCAATAACAGTTATTGAGAGATTCACAGACACATGAAGTTGATCCCAATAGACAGACCCCTGTCAGAGCTGCCTGTCCCTTTAAAAGGCTTTGGAAATCCAGATTCATCAATGTGGGATTATGGGATTGTAGAAATCCCAAATACAAGATAGGCTACAATGGATCCTATGGGAGTCCTTCCTTCCATGGTTGTGCTGGTTCCACTATAAGAGAAGCTCCTTACATAACTCTTAGAAAATGTGATTGTCCAAAACATGCCTGTAGTGCCAGGGAGTGGCATGATGCCTATAGAACCAGTCTTTCCTATGGAATGTCACGAAGGGCACTGGGTGAGTCAAGCACACTTTTGTTCAGTTAAGACATACTCAACAGGGCTAGTTATTTCTGCCCCAAGTCATTTGTGCTGAATGGACCTTATTACCCAGAGCCAAGGAAGAGCTTAGTTTCTTTATCCTGCTGGTGCGGTGAATCCCTATGGTAGTCTTTTAAAGACATGACCTCTGTTGAGAATGAAGTGTATGGGATTTCCACAGAAAGTGAAGCCAATTGTAAAAGGGTTCGAAATGTGTCACAGTCTATGTATCTCAATGACACTTGAAGTAAAAACAGTCTAACAGAAGTGTTGGGCATGATCTATATTTTCAGTACTGTGATAAGTAAAACTTATTTTCAAAATATATGCAAACTGTGATGTAATGGATAATAACTGTGACTTCTGTGGGTGACCAGGCACAGATAGTACTGCTTGGGTTAGGACCTCAGTTTTACAATAATAAAATGCTAAATTTGGGCTGGAGAGATGGCCTAGAGGTTAAGCGCTTGCCTGTGAAGCCTAAGGACCCCGGTTCGAGGCTCGGTTCCCCAGGTCCCACGTTAGCCAGATGCACAAGGGGGCGCACGTGTCTGGAGTTCGTTTGCAGAGGCTGGAAGCCCTGGCGCGCCCATTCTCTCTCTCTCTCCCTCTGTCTTTCTCTCTGTGTCTGTTGCTCTCAAATAAATAAATAAAAATTTAAAAAAAAATGCTAAATTTTACATATTGGGTGGATTTTTTTTAAGTCACATCCTCTGTGCATGTTCATATACTAACTGAATTTTACCATTCCTGCCTATCAACTACAAGTTTTAAAAAATCCTACTTGAGAGTGATTAAAAACATCTAACTGCTTATAATAAGCTTCATGTAAGTTCAGGGTAGGGAAAACTTGCACATGTACTTACAGAGGATGGCATTTAAAAAATAAAATAGAATATAAAAAAGTAGTTTTATGTATAGTAAATAATAATAATTCGGTTTTGGAATATTTTTGTTTTCAAAACATTCTGATTTATTTGCAAGGAGAGAAAGAGAGAGAGAAAGAAAAATATGGAATGTGCATGGTAGGGCCTCTTGCCACTACAAATTCCAGATGCATGCACCACTTTGTGCTTAGGGCTTTACATGGGTACTGGGGAATTGAACCCAGACTGTCAAGTTTTACAGACAAACAAGCACTTTAATCACTGATGCATCTCTCTAGCCCCTTAGATATTTTTCTTGCTGATAAAATCATTATAGGCTTTATATTCTACCCCAAAATCAGCTCTTCAAGCTAACTGTACAGATCTATTCTGAACCTTTACATTTTCTAATACGTCTTTGTTTCCCATGAGCATGTCTTGGCTCTTACCCCAGGTCCAATCAGTCCATGGTTGATCTGGTGATAAAGTCAGCATTTCTCCTCCCCTTATTCTTTTTTATATCCATGTATAATTCTTGTTTATGGAGAACTACTGCAATTGATTAAGTAACTGCTGAAATGAAGGATAGCTGGAATCTCTCTAGCTTGGAAGGAAGGAAGGAGCACAGGTACGATAAACAGTGGAGCTCTCTAAGCTCAGACGTAGTTGTAGGCCCTAGAGTTCTATGTCTTGGATTGAATTTCACTCAGTTTTTCTGCCTTTTTCTCATGGCCCCTTGAATAAGTTCTGAACCTACTTCCTATGCACCATTCAATATCAGTCCAAGAATCAGGGGCCCAAGATACTGTATCCCCCCCACAAGGGGTATATGATATTGACATATGGGGGGGGACTTGCTGTGTGGATGGGATTATAAGTATGTTCCCAGGGAAAAGCCACACTACCCACACACTGCGGAAACAAGGAGCATGGGGGCAACATTCCCAGTCAGCTTCCCTATGGAAAATTGCTATTGCAACCTGAGGATACTAATATACTTTGTCTTCCATTTAGCTCTTTGGTACATGATATACTCAGGGGCTGGAGAGATGGCTTAGTTATTAAGGAACTTGCCTGCAAAGCCAAAGGACCCAGGTTTGATTCCCCAGGACCCATGCAAGCTAGATACACAAGGTGGTGGATGCATCTAAAGTTCATTTACAGCAGCTGGAGGCTCTGGCACACCCATTCTTTATCTCTCTACCTTTTTCTCTTCCCTCTCCCTCAAATAAAAATAAAATATTAAAAAATGACTCACTCAGGGTTTGTTTGTGGCTTTTATTATTATTTCAAGTAATTCATCACTAAAGCAAGTTGATAATAGAGAAACTTCTTGTTTGACATCAGGTTAATATGTCTTCCCAGTATTACCTATTCTCTTTCTGATAGCAACAGATCACAGATTATGTCTTGGAATCTCAACCAGTACTCTCTGTTCTCTTTCTCCCAATATATATTCTTCTATTTGCCTCTTCTCTCCTTTTCTTGCTCCACCCTCTGAGTTCTGAGTCTTGAGGATAGTGATACCAAGGTGATGGAGAAGTAGAGCTCATCACATCTGCTCTGGGATCCGATCCCTTCCACAATGTTCTTCATCTTTTCCTTCAATTCCATGAATTCCTCCAAAAGGATTTAATGAGTAATTTTCTCCTTAAGTTAATGAGAATCTATTTTCATTTGATTCACATGCAATGAACCCAGTATACAATGAACTGTAATTTTTTTAAATTTTTATCTTTTTGCATACTACTATTAGTAACCAACAATGAAATTTAAGCTTCACAATTTCCTCACCTAAATAATCTCAATGATTATCTCAAAGCTTGCCTATATGCAGTTCTATAAAGGATCTATTATTGATTATGCAAATCTATGTATTTCACACTAAGAAACTGATGATGAAACTTAAAAGAAATTAATACAAAACATTAATATGCTTCCCAAATTATTTTTATTCTCATGTCCATTAAAAAGGATAATGAAGGCTGAAGAGATGGCTTAGTGATTAAAGTGCTTGCCTATGAAGCCAAAGGGTCCAGGTTTGACTCCCCAGTACCTATGTAAAGCCAGATGCACAAGATGGCGCATGTATTTGGAGTCCTTTTATATTTACAGGCCCTGGCATGCCCATTCTCTATCTGCCCTCTCTGCCCTCTCTTTCTCAAATAAAAAACACATAGTGAATATAATTTATGAACTCCATTCACAAAGAAAAAAATTCTCACAATATTTAATGCCACGTGTGATATATGCCTGCTGATCAAACATAAGACAAAATAATCAGCATTGCTGTTAACATGATCTCTTGTCTAGTTGTTCTAAAAATTATTGAAAATAAATAACTAACTTTGAAATTTTCCATCAGCTTCTCCTTGTACTAAAACAAACAGATTTTTTAAAAACAACAATAGAGGAATGATAGATACCTGAAATTTGATAAGCTTTGAACTAATCACTTAGTGAAATAAAAGGTTATTTTTCCACTTAGAAATTAATCTCACATTTCAGGTAACTAAAAAGTAGATTTAAAAAATTATTTATTTATGTATTTTAGAGAGAAAGAGACATATAGAGAGAAAGAGAGGATGGGCACATTAGGGCCTCTAGCCATTGCAAACAAACTCCAGAAGCATGTGCGACCTTGTGCATCTGCCTTACATGGGTACTGGGGAATCAAACCTAGGTCATTAGAATTCACAGGCAAGCACCTTAACTGCCAAGCCATCTCTCCAGCCCTAAAAACTAGAATTTATTTATTCTAATGGTTTTGTGCTTTAGGTTTTCTATTCCACCAATAGGATTGCTAATTTGAAATGTAAAAACATTCTGGAAAGAGGTAAAACTATCATATCCATTATGATTCAATTGTATAAAAGATAATTTTAACTGCCTCGGCCTTCTTAGCAATTTAATATCCTAACATTGATCTAACAGCTAATTAAAGTCTGGCTTTTTCTGCAGTTTTTCACTTTAAAAAAATAGGGCTGGAAGGATGGCTTAGTGATTAATTTGTTTGCCTGCAAAGCCAAGGGATCCCAGTTTCAATTCCCCAAGACCCACATAAGCCAGATGCAGAAGGTGGTATATGCATGAATCCGGAGTTTGTTTGCAGAGGCTGGAGGCCCTGGTGCACCCATCCACTCTCTGTCTCTTTCTCAAATATAAAATATATCTTAAAAATAAGTATTTTTTTAAAATTAGTTTACTTGCTTGATTGTTTAGTTTTATAGTGCAGAGGGTGGGACAGAGGGCTTTGTACAGGCTAGGTAAGTACTCTAACAATGAGCTACATTCCTAGCCTAAATTTATCGTTAAATTATCCTACCCCTCCTTTATGGAAATCTCTGTATGGGAAATCCAACTGATTATGACATACTACAAGTAAGTCACATCTATGGTAGTCTGAATGATAACTTCAAAAATGCAAAGAAATGTGTTTTATATTCCCATTTTGGAACATATTAAAATCATTTAGTTACATTTATTTATGTTATTAAACCATTTAGACAAATATTTATATATTATATATATGTAGTATATATATTACATAATTATTATATGTATACATATATATATTATATGTATGTGTGTATGTATGTATATATATATATATGTATGTATATGTAAAACCATGACCCAGATGAAAGAAAAGCATAATTCCAACATAGTACCTTTAACTAATAAAAGGGTTTTCCTTTTTTAAAATTGGAACTATTCAAGTAAACATAATAAATATCACAAAAATATTTTTTTAAAAAAATAAGCTAAGAACATGACACCAGAAATACTATTTCACCCATATTTTTAAAATGTCCTAATTAAGTAATAATATTCATGGGCTGGAGAGATGGCTTAGCAGTTAAGCGCTTGCCTGTGAAGCCTAAGGACCCTGGTTCGAGGCTCGGTTCCCCAGGTCCCACATTAGCCAGATGCACAAGGGGGCGCACGCGTCTGGAGTTCGTTTGCAGAGGCTGGAAGCCCTGGTGCGCCCATTCTCTCTCTCTCCCTCTATCTGTCTTTCTCTCTGTGTCTGTCGCTCTCAAATAAATAAATAAAAAATTTAAAAAAACATAATATTCATATTACATTTGGTTTGGATTCCTTTGGATATATTTACCTAAAGTCGTACTGAAGCTCATCTCAATTAGGAAGAAATGTAACTACTAAATATGAGGACCTTGGAGCTCATGAAGTACATTCTCATGTTAATTTACGAAACCTAGTAAGAAGGGCCAGATTCAACAAAACATCTCTCTTAACCTCAAGCCCATGCCTTTACCCTTGTTGCTGTATGGGTAATTTTTACCTGGCTCATCAGCTAGTTTCTTGTGAATAGATTGGTTCATTTTATAGCCAAGTAGTCAGGCTTCAAAATCCAGTAGGCTTGACATCCCTGGTTTTATTCTGTGGAGGCCCAGACTTACAGTCAAACAACATACACATCCTTGCATAAAATAGGCTGTGGTCAACACCAGTCACTCCTCTAAATGACAAATAGCACATACCTTTTGCCTTCTTTTTTGAACACTCTAAATCACAAAGTTAGAAGAAAGTCCATATCCAAAAAACGCCACATAATGAATGCTCCAGAGATAGAGGAGACATATCATAATAATGAAGGGTGAAGGCCTTGGGAGATGGGACAGTCTACTGGCTTTTTATAATGAATAAAGCACTCAGAAGCAAAAGTAGAATCTTTTACAATGCTACCTTTTCCATGGTTTGCTATCCATCCTTCTTAAGAAGGACAGATGAAATTTAAAATAGAGACTCTATCTTTTCTCTAGAATCTGGCTCTATATGTAACATAATAGGAGTTATTCTGAATTCACTAAGGACAGCATAGGGTGATTTTAAAAAATGATTACTTCTAGGGCCTGGAGAGATGGTTTCGAGGTTAAAGTGCTTGCCTATGAAGCCTAAGGACCCAGGTTGAATTCCCTAGTACCCTCGTAAACCAGATGCACAAGGTGGCACATGAGTTTAGAGTTCATCTGCAGTGACTAGAGGTCCTGGCATGCCCATATTCATATTCTCTCTCCCTCTCCCTCTCCCTCTCCCTCTCCCTCTCTCTCTCTCTCTCTCTCTCTCTCTCTCTCTCTTTCTCTCTCTTTCTCTCCGTCTCTCTCACCTTCCCTCCATCCCTCCCTCCCTCTCTCAAATAAATAAATAAGTAAAATATTTTTTAAATGCCTGCCTCCCATACTACCCACCCCTCCCCCAGCTGTGACAACTGGAATGCCAGTAGGAGGCAAGTTTGTTTATATAGGCAAAATTTTACTGCTCCTTAAATAAGTACATTCTGACATAGTATGATAGTGCTTGTTAGTTAAGTGTGAAAATCATCTACAGAAAATGCAACAAAAGTGCTCAGCTTAGCAGGCATTAATTATCATCATCATCCTTAGTTGACTTGGGTTTTGAAACTGGTTTATAACGAACAAGTCAGAAAATACAAGAGTCCCAAGGCCTGGGACAGAATCTGCTACTGTTATAGTTATTTCTTAACTATCAATATGATTATCACTGATTCATATAGTTTTTCTTGAGCTCTCATAGTCCCTTGACAGGCTTCTCTATGAACCCCAGTGTTGCTCACACTGGATCTGTTTTCCTCAGTTGTTTCCTTTTCCCTTGAGATTGAAAGGTAGACTTCTTAACACTAAGATCTTGTGGCTCATCAAAGCAACCCAGTAATGACACAAGTGGGGAAACTGAGGCTGCCTTTGTGGGGTGGGGGCTCTTTCCATTACAATTTTCAAAGAGAGCAGCTCTGTGCTCCTCCGGGATGCAGCAAAGAGGTCTATGTGTTTGCACACACAGAAGAAAAGGTGGGGCTGCTGAGGGCCTTTGGGACTGAAGCCTCTGCTCTGCAGGAATCCCTCAGGGATATTAATGATCAAGAGTACACGGTAAGGTTCTGAGAACAGGAGGAAGTAAGCAGCTCTAATGATGATCCCTTCAGAATGAGTCTGAAAAGAAACAACACACAAGAAATAGTAATGAGGAAGTAGGGCAGGGAGACCAGTGGGAAACCTGACCAAATCCCTTTACTTCTCTGGGCCTGGGTGTGAAAAGCTCTTAACTAGTAAGTGCCCCTGGGGGGGGGGGGGGTCAAGCCTACAGGCAGTACTAGAACAGTGCCAGATCTTCTTGCATGTATGAGTGTGAGCTATTGTTGCTCCTTTCTAGGCAATGCATTGTGCTTCAGTCTCCAAAGGCTTTCTGTTTCTGAGAACAAGTCATGCTGTTGATGTAATCTGGAAACTAAATACATGGAAAATCTGTGGGATTCTTACCTTTCTAAACACTCAGGTTTCATTCTGGTATATTTCATGGCACCTGATCTAACATTTTTATTTCATTCTACTCAATCCCACCCTAAAGGAAGAATACTAGCTATCAATTAAAATTGATTTCAATTTCCCAAGTTAGCATTCTGTATTTTAAAACGTAGTCAGGATCACCTTCATTGAATCATACCACAGAACACCTGTCATCAGCCATGTCTGCTCAGCTCACATATACACATACATAGAATTGGCCTTTTAGAAATTTACCACATACTTTTTTTTTTTTTTTCAGCTTAAAACATGTTCTACTGGGGTGAAACCTTAATGTCCTTAAAACAAGTGTTTTTGGACATAGGACCATCTTTTGAATAGTCTCTGAAAATGAACTACAATTTATTTTCATGATGGACTTTCAATGGGAATAGCTGAACACATCATTAAAGAGCTTGCTCTGAATCCTAAATCATGTGAAAAATCATGTTCCTCAACATCAGCTGTACTGATCCTTGAGGCGGGATAATTATGGAGCTGCTGCCCAGTGCATCCTAAAATTGTGAGCAGCACCTCCCTCTCCGCACCCCGCACACCCCCACCTCTAGCCCCAGTCATGAGAGGCCAGTAGCTCTTCCTTTCTCCCAAAGTCAGAGCAAACAAAATGTCAAAACGTCTTCAAGCAGTCAAGCAGTGCTAATGTCACTCCGGGTGGGATGCCCCCAGCTGCGGATCACTGTTCTTCTAAGCCTATCAACAAAATCCATTCTTGAGATGGGAGAGGGTGATTTCTTCTTTGCTTTGATTGACATTTATTTCATTCTGTCTCATGGGGACACTGAACCTTTTTATTTTTAGTGCTTTTTATTTTAGGGCAGCATATCTCATCGAATACTTTCTAAAGCTTAGCTAGACTTATGGACAGATCCTCCAGGAGAATTGTCAAATTAGGCTTCTGCTTCAAGATTCCAGATTAAGGTAGTAGCCCAAGGGCACAACCCTTTATATTTCAAAAGCAGGATGTGGGAGGGTAGGATTTTCTCCTTTCACACTAAATTTAGCATTGTATAAATGAAGTCTTCACCTTCACACACACACACACACACACACACACACACACACACACACACAAGATCTTCAGACTTCTAATGTTTGCCTTTGCTTAATGCCTTAAGCAGTGTGCTCGACTGGCCCTCCTCCTTGACCCCCAACCAAATCAAAGCACGTGAATGTATAAATTATGTTACATTGGCATAATACTTAGGAAAGAGAAAAATAATGGCTAAAATAATCAGTAATTTTGCTTTCACATGTTCTAGAATAATCAGTGAAAATCATAGCAATATAAGTAAATAAGCTTTCATTTTTTAAATTCAGATTTCCACCTTACAGGTATCAAGAAAAAAATTAAACATTTTTTTTCCAGAGGGTATATTCAACAGGGTACCAAAAAACAATTAGGCCAGCCACTGAAATAAGCTGGCATGCCCTGACAACTAAAACCAACCCATCTTCTCTGCTGTGTCACTCCATGGGTTAGGAATCACTGTGCAAGGCAAGTCATGTCGATGTCCTCAACACCTGACAGAAGTCTCATTTTCCTTCCCCTGACTCTCCTGCCCCAAATTCGATGTGCCAAACATTTTTGAAGATTGCACACACAATCTCAGAGACCCGCCCTCTATAGCAGCAGCCTGTGGACACAAATCGCGCTCCCTCCCTTCTTGGGATCTACGGATGGTAACGGTTTCCAACATCATCCTCTGCTAATTGCCTATATCTGGCAAAGCATCCTTTAAAACGTGCTGACTGGTGCCAAAGCACAGCAAGCCTGAGGGAGCCTGAGTAGACACGCTATGTGGACAACCCACTTCTCATTTCAGTTTCCGATCTTGTAAGCTGCAGACGCTCCTTGATTCGCTGCACTGGTGGGTGAATTCTTTCTTTTCTAGCCAAAGTGCCATTTTTGCATAAAGATTTTTGGACCGTTTATTCCACTAAGCTAGTATTTTCCTTAAGTAATAGATTTAACACTCAGAGGAGATCTCCCATCAGAAAACCAGTAAGTGATGTTCCTGCCTCATTTCTCCAACCCTCTTCCCTTATGAAGTCACCCGTTTACAGGGTCCTCCTGCAACGTCACCATCCCTGAGTTACCTGCAGGGGCAGCAGAGTTAACCATGGACAGTAGGGAGGAGCAATACCTCAGGAAAGAGCCCGGTGGGTTCAGGAATCCTTCTGACAAAGGAGGGGATTCCTAGGATTCCCTCCTGGAGTCAGTGGTGGGAGTAGCCCCGAACTGTGTCCTCCAGGCAAGAAATGTGAATAAAAAATGGTATCGGGCTTAGTATAAAAGGAGACCCGGAAGAGGCTGCAGAGGAGCATCACTGACCATGGAGAAGGGAGGCACCGGGCAGCAGGTTTCCCTTAATCCCTGCCTATGCCATCCCACCCGGTCGTGGAGTCCTCGATCTCCCAGTTATGGAGACAGACTGCAGCAACATCCGCGACCCCGACCCCGGGGCTAGCCACACGCACACGCGCGCGCGCGCGCGCGCAACACACATATCTTCACACTCTGCGGCCTGAGTTGCTCGCTGCAGACTTCAATCTGACTTCCTGGCCCGAAACACTGCCCCTCCGGTGGGAAACCGGGCTTTCCCCGCGGTCTGCAGAACAGACACCACTCCCCCTCCGTACAGCACCCAGAAGCAGACCCACACTGCACGGAACGGGCTGAGGTTCACAGACGCTTGGCAGCTCCCCTTCAGGGACTGCCTTGCTGGCTGCCTCATGACTGTCCCCATCTCAAACCCGCACGTCAAGGTGCGTCCAAGTCAGGCAGGAGGCAGAAGAGGAGCCTGCACTGCAAGGGAATCTCACAGAATCGCTACTCAACCACTACGCAAGGACATTCGCGGGCAGCCACCAATCTTTCCTACAAGCAGCCTCATGCCTCCGTGAGATCCGCTCCCTGTTCCCCAAATCCCCACTGGACGTTTCAGCCCGCCCTTCCATACCACTTTCTGCACCTGGCCGCTTCTCAACATGTGGCCTCGCACCCTCCCTCCGGAGCTGGACTCAAGGCTGCCTGTCTTCATCATTACATATCTCTTGTTACTTGTTCGGATCCCCCCTCACCCCCAAATGAACCGAGTTTACCAGTCAACCCCGAGCTGCCGCCCTTCCCAGCCGCATCCTGTGCTCCCTCAAATCCGCTTTCCAGGGGCCCCACTTTTCTCTCTATCTTCCCTCCCGCCATCCCGGTTCAGGACACACGCCCTGTCCCTCTACGCTCGAGTCCTGCGCTCTCTCTCTCTCTCACCAGACCCTCCGGAGGGACACCCCACTTTCCCTCTGCGGCTGACTCCTCCCAGGCTCTGCACCCCAAACCCCAGCCTCCTCATCCCGCACCAGCCGGCTCCTGGCCTGACGGGCACCCTCCCTCCATCTCTCCATCCCTCCCTGCGCAGCGGCGCTCCTTCCTTCTTACCAAGTGCCCCTCCAGCCCCGAGCCACTTGTGCCCTCCCTTGCACTGCGCGTCGCCCTGGCCGGAACATCCCTGCGGCCAGAGGCTTTCAAAGTGCCAAGCGGGCTCGGAGATGCGCCTGGGCACGGGAGGGCAGAAGCCAGCCGGTTCCCTAGGTAGCCGGGCGCACCTTGGCGTTTGCCAGCGCGGTCCGGGGCAATCATCGCCAAATCCTCTCTTCCGTCCGCCCCGGGTGCCCAGCCAGTCGCCCCTCGCGCCCGCAGCCGCGCAAACTTACTTGCGGGTCGCCAGGAGGGGGCTGCGGCGAGCGGCGAGCGGCGAGCGGCGCGGGCCCCGCGGCGGCGAGTGCGCCCCTCTCGGCCGGGCCGGGCGGCGCGGGCAGTGCGTGCGCTCCGGCGGCCGCGCGCTGCCGGGCTCAGCCTGACGCAGCCCCGCTCGGCCCCCGCCGCCGCCGCCGCTGCCGCCGGGGCCGCCGAGCGCTTCCAGACATGCTCAGTGTCCGGACCTGCCCGCGTGGAAGCTACCAAGAGCCCCGCCGCGGCGGGGGAGGCGGACGGAGCCGCGCGCCGGAGGTTACCACGCTGGAGGCGGCCCGGGAAGAGGGGGGCGGCCTCTCCCCCTCCCTCCCCGCGACCCGCTGCTAAAAATAGCTCCTGCGGAAGGAAGCCACCCGGCGGGCTGCGCGTCCCCGCCGCGGGCGCACGGGCTCCGGCGAGCTCCCCGGGGAGGACAGGCACCACCCCTGCCCCAGTGCCAGGCTGCCCTACACTGAGGCTCTAGCCAGAGACACTGAGGATAACTGGGTGAAGACGACTCAAAAACCTTCTTTGCTACAGAATCATGGAGGAGAGGGGGGAAAAAAAAGTTTTCCCCGCGAGCTTGATAATGGTTGGAAGGAATATAAAGAAAGGCAGACGAAATGCAACAGCGCTGGGAAGCGGCCTTGGGCAGCGGGGGGACTGAAGTGGGCTCTGGGAAAGAGCTGCGAAATTTCAGCATTCCACTCAAAGTGTCTGTGACTTCTCAATCCGCAGGATTTTACATAATTGGTTGACACCCACCCTGACCTTGTGAGATGCTGTTGTTTCCCATTACCTGAACTGTCATTTTTCTTGCCCTGTGTTCTGCCCGCTGCTACCACCCTCTCCGACTCGACTCGGGGTTTTGCCAACTGTAGAGGAGAAAGAGAAGCAAAGTGAGGCTGGGTAGATGTTGAGTCCCAACTGGAGCCTGGGCATTCTGTCACCTAGAGAAAAGAAAGTACGTTCTAGTTGTCAGGGTGTGCCCCACGTTTACTGAGCCCAAATGCCTCTCAGAGCCACCTGACCTGCAAGTGAGCTATATATGGATGGATGGATGGACGGACGGACGGACAGACAGACAGACAGACACATACATACATACATAGATACATACATACATACGAAAAAGATGGATTTTTTGAGGAGAAATTGGACCACCTGGAGGAAAGAGGGGTGACAAGAAAGGGTAATGAATGTAAAAGGTATAATAATAGTTAAATATGGATGTAAATGTCATGATGAAACTAATAATTTATATGCTAAGTAAAAATAATAAAAAATGAAAAGAAGTGAAAAGTTCACGTAGTTCTTGGGTTACATTCCAGCTTGATTTGCTTCATCCTTCACAACAAGAAGTCCTTTGACAGAAGAGGGCACTGAAGCTCAGACACTCAACTCTTGCTTAAAATAACACCTTGCTGAACCCAGAATCTGCCAGACTAGAAATTTCTGTGGTTTAAACATAACCTGCCCTCCCCCTCCATCTATCCGAGTTAAGGCCTTAGAAAATTTAGGAGCTATTCTCAATGCAGCTGATTATGAACTTTGTTCTCTGTTATTTTCCTGTTTCTTTATGGAAATTCACAGCTTAGATTTGGTGTTCTGTTAAAACTGACTGTATTTCATCTACATTCATTCAGAAAGAATTACTGAAATTCTTCCAAGATCATGCATCGACTATGAATGTGATCCACAAATGTCTCACAGCCAGACGCTGCCATAATGAAATGTTCTTTCACCATTTTTTATAATTAGTGGTATTTTGCTACCCCAACTGAAACATTGTAGGTCTGATTTCTCACAATACATATTTGTGTCACAGTGTCCTTATAAATTGGCTTCTTCCATTTCTGTTGACAATTTTTCAGGCAGTTAGTGTTCGGTTTTTTTACTTATCTAACCCGAAGGCACAGATGTTACCTCCAGGACTATAGTCTGTTATGACAGCACCAATTTTTGAATTCCACATGATTGATTCATTGGGAAGATCAATACGGAGTTTTCTTGTATCATCCAACCAACTTACTCATTATTTTTGTCAGTAGTGAAAGAAGATGAAAAAATAAACTTTATGTTCACCTCTGCTCTCTTCTTTTTCCATTCTCAGCAATTAATCACAAGGTGGTTGGACCTCTGAGCATTTTCATGACATGGCATGGGTGTCATGAGCAATCATCAAACCACACACATTTTGTTTTTTAAAGTTATTCTGGACTCCTTCACAACTATGTATTTCTAAAACATACTGCATTCGAGACTCGACTTCTATTGCCAAGTGATAAAAACATAATAATAACTAGCTTAGGCAGAGGAAGAAAAAGCATGCATAGGTCTATGTACCTCAAAGGTACAGAAGGGGGAGGGATTTCCTGCTGCTTAACAATGTCATCCATCTCTTTCTTGCTTTGTTTTTGCTTGCTTTTTTGGCATTAGCCTACAGCCCAACACAAATGATAAAGTTTGCAATCTTAGTTTCTTTTTATTAATATTTTATTTTTCTTTACTTATTATTTGAGAGAGAAAGGCAGACACAGAGAGAGAAAGAGAGAGAGAGAGAGAGAGAGAGAGAGAGAGAGAGAGAGAGAGAGAGAGAGAATGGGCATGCCAGCATCTCCAACCACTGCAAACAAACTCCAGACACATGCATTGCCCTGTGCATCTGGCTTACGTGGGTCCTGAGGAATTGAACCTGGGTCCTTTGACTTTTCAGGCAAACACCTTAACCACTAAACCATTTCTCCAGTCTCTCAATCTTAATTTCTTTATCAAAATAATCAGTCTTCTTGCTCTGGTCAGCAAATCCATCTTTGAAGAATGCTGATTGGATATCTAGGTTCACACCAATAACCATGTTAGTCCTCCTGGAGAAAGCAAGATTCTCAAAAGGGGAATATCAAGAAGCAAAAGGCATACATGATGTTCATAAGGTGATAATAACAGATACCCCCTACATTCATGAAGGGTTCTGCTTCTCCACCACTAAAAAGAAGAAGACAGCAAGCCTGCTGGAATTTCTACTGGTTCGTTATTCAGAAATGAGCAAAGGAATAGAATACTTTCAAGTGATTTTTTTCCCCATCTCTTTTTAGGTGAAGATGCTTTGATTTCCCTGACTAAAGGTAACCGCTAGTCTCTTCTGTTTCCTTTTCATCTTTATTTCAGGGCCCAGGTTACTTAAAAGGTGGTATCACTCATTAATGTCATCTAATGAGCCATCCAGACAGCTGGGACCTCCAGACCACAATTTATCTCTACAGGAAAAAAAAAAAATTTCCATATTATTAAAGCCCATTATTTTTTTGTGGCCTCAATATAACTGGTAATTATGCAGAATATTGGATACTAAAACATAGCTATTTTTCTTTTGCCCTTCAAGCTTGACCACATTGGGGGGGAGGGGGTGGCATACTATTATCTCTATAGCTACTGTGTTATTTCTTTGGATCTTTACCACATTTAAGTAATTAGTTGTCTTTCCTTTGGTGTTGGAGTTTCTAGAATATAATTCTTGAGGCCCATGTAATGCACTTACTTTATAATAATTATTTATGAATAAATGAATATACAGTGTAGATAACTTCATTTTGTAGTTCTATTAAAATCAACAGTTGGTCAAGAAGATACAAACTGGTAATCTCAGTACACAGGAGACAGAGGCAGGAAGGTTAAGAATTTGAAGTCATCCTGGACTACACAGTGAGTTCCAGGCCATCCTGAACCACATAACGAGATTATATACCAAAATTCAAAACATGAATCCAAACAAACCAAATCTAGACTATTTCCTTTGCCTTTTCCCATTGACTTTGGGTCCATGATGTCCTACAAACTCCTCTCTTAGTGTCAGACACACCACATCTCCTCTCAGGCTCATATTGTTCATCCTTTTGTTTTTCCGTTTTCTATTCATTAATCTCATCTCTGTAGCTCTTCCTATTTTCCTACGTTCTTCCATTTTTTTTTAAATTTTTTATTTATTTATTTGAGAGCGACAGTCACAGAGAGAAAGACAGATAGAGGAAGAGAGAGAGAATGGGCGTGCCAGGGCTTCCAGCCTCTGCAAACGAACTCCAGACGCGTGCGCCCCCTTGTGCATCTGGCTAACGTGGGACCTGGGGAACCGAGCCTCGAACCGGGGTCCTTAGGCTTCACAGGCAAGTGCTTAACCGCTAAGCCATCTCTCCAGCCCCCGTTCTTCCATTTTACTTATCAACATGCTTGCTTTTCTTCCCCTGATGAACTGCAAAGTCTTTGAGGATTGGCACAACGGCAAATTTTTGTGCGTGCTTTGATCATCAATGCTCAAAATATGCTAGCTGAGGCACATGTGCATTGATAGAGTAAGCAGCTACCCTTCTCTGAACCCGAGTGTTTTAAGTGCCTACCCCAGGAGCCATCTAGTGCCAGATGTAAAAGGGAAGGTAAAGAGATCTAAAGGTAGAATGTAATGCAGTAAAGATATGGCTTGTTTCACCAGTTTCTCCAGGAATTTTTTTTTTTCCTCCCTTCCTTTACTTCTTACCACATTTTCTATCTGAATTCCTTAAGTTCAGCCTGTGCCACCTTACCACGTATCTCTTATACCTCTGGGCATCAACCTGCTCCCTGACTAGGTTCTGCTTCTACTACAGCAAATCAGTCAACTTTAGACCCCCATAAACTGGGTTGCCTCTGTTTCACCTTTTTTGTACCAAATGTTGCTTTACAAAATCAAAACTAAGGTGAAAACTGAAGGGAAAAAAAAAAAAAAGGTTTCTAAATCAATTATGTAAGACAGAAAGGAATGTCTGGAAAGCTTCATTAAAGAAACAGCAAAAGCTCACTTTCTGGATAGTTATTTCTATTTTTTCACCGTGAAGGCTTAAAATATAAATAATCATTGGGAATGATTCAGTCACTTATGCCCAAACTCTTGAATTTGATGTCTGGACATAAGTGTCATAACAGATCATCTCATGGTATGCACTAAAGATACAAATGTTCATCCCCATTTCCCTACACGTTGAGACTAAAATTGCTCTAGGTAATAGTCATGGGACATTAAGGATGCTCACAGTATTTGAGAATCAAAGATGCTTCTTGACTAAAAGACTTAGCTCCTATGGTCCTTTCCTCGGGGAAGAAGAATATGCACAATTATGTACTTAAAATACCAAGCTGCTCTTTTCTTGCTTCTAAGTCTAACACAAACATGACTTAGGTACCGAGCAAGCAGAAAGCTCTTGACATAGCTGCAACTCTTTTCCCTCATCTTTCAGTCAGTCTAATGATACAATGACAAATGTTTTTAGCATATGATCTCAAATTCTCAGGCTTATCAAGAAATTCATCAGAACATATTTGTTACTTGTTACTTCACTGCTTTCAATGATAATGGATTCAAACAGATTTCAGTATCGGCCGCCTCTGAACGATTGGTAGACACTCCTTGTCCAATCTGTTTATTGAAGTCCCACAATAACTCAGTGGAGCAACATGTGATTTCACTTATTTTGGTTGTATTTATAGATATCTACCCTGAATAGTTTAAGGTGTAAAGAAGGATTCTAATTTTCTACGGTATGAAATACAATCTCCAGAGAGTTGGAGACTTCTGTGAGCAGCAGGAGGTGAAAAGAATAAGGTGATTTTGCTCATGTTTATTCAGACTCTCTCTTTGCCACTTTAAGTCCTATCTTATAAACATGCTTCCTCCATAGTCTGCATAATCCTAGAATCCTTACTTAATGGAGGATTAAATTGGCTCCATTAGTTTCAGTTTAAAAGATCCCACAGAAGCTAATGGCTTGCATCCAAAGAATAGAGTATGGAAAAGGAAGGACATCGGCTTCCAAGTAGAGATACTGGCAGACAGAACCTTAGAATCACCTATGTGTGATGTTGCATGGATTCCATCCTGTGACCTCTGACATCCTATTAGCATGTGCATGAGAAGGGCACTTTATCCAGTAGAATTCTTTTTGAAAACCTGTAACTTTAGCTTTATTATGAAAATAATAAACAGACAATTTCAAATAGAGGAATATTTTCTAAAATATCTAGCAAATACTTCTCCAAAATGATAGTCATAAAAGGAAAGATCTAGTATGCTCCCCTGAATTGGAATTCAAAATCAGAAAGAGAAGATCAATGAAAAAATAATGGGGGAAATCTTTAGTCTAAATAATAGCAATCTAGCAATGTCTTACTTTTGACATATATGAAATATAGCAATAGCACAAACAGGATGAAGGATATGTAGGCTATAGGAACCTACTAACTTTACATATTTTTTGCAATATTCCAATTTTGTTAAAATTTAACATATAGTTTAAAATAGAGTAGTGGGAATCCCAGAATAAAAATACAATGTAAACAGCTTGGATTAGATGCCTAGTCAAGACTCACTGCCTAGGAGTAGCAGATGGGGACACTTAGCAAGAAAACGGGCCCCTGAGGTTAGTCACTCTACTTCGAGTGGAAGCAGTTTAAGGAACAAAAAGACATATTCTGGATTACAGCTTAGAATGGATTGGCTCCATCATGGAAGTGAAGGCAGCAGGAGCAAGAAGCCAGCTGGTCACGTTTCATTTCTCCAGGAAGTAGACAATAGATGGCAAGCTAGGCCAGGCTATAAAATCTCAAAGCCCATCTTCAGTGTCCCACTTCACTCAGCAAATGTCCTCATCCTAAAGGTTCTCATACCTTCCCAAACAGTGCTGCCAGCTGGAGACAAAGTGTTTAAACACTGAGTCTATGGGGGACGTTCCGCTTTCAAACCACGCCAAGTTAACAAGATATTGTAGCCATTCCCAGGGAATGAAAACAGTGGCTGGGCTGGGAGGAAGCAGCTGTGTAGAGAAGACTACTTGGTGAATGCCAAGTGAACAAGTTGAGGGACAAGTGCTCACTATATCAATTTCAACACAGTCTACATAGTAACCTTCTTGAAGTCCCTATGCACGCACTGGTTTTGCAATTAATTAAAGACATTTTAGATTTGATAAAATATAGCAACTTGTTTCTAATCATGCAAATTGTGATATCCAGGATTTCAATATGGTCATTACCTACTCTGTTCTCAGGATTCCAGGAGCAAAAATTAACAACCAAACAAAGATCAATTCCTGCTACAAACAAAGGCAGAATTAAAACCAATAATAATTTTGTGTAAAGAGTTGACTATCCTGACAAAGCCATCTTTTTGTGTATTACACATATATATGATAGGGAGTTAGACAGCTTTGTTAGGCAGTTAGGGTGACTGGGCCCCTGAAAGTATTATTGTAGCTTCCACTTTGTTAGAGATCAAAGGATGATATGTCTTTTTAATCCCTTTCCTAGATTTTTTTTAATTTCATTTATTTATTTATTTGACAGAGAAAGGAGAGAGAGGTGGATAGAGAGAATGAGTATACCAGGGCCTCCAGCCACTGCAAACGAACTCCAGACACATGAGCCCCCTTGTGCATCCGGTGAACATGGGTCCTGGGGAATAGAACCTGGGTCCTTTGTCTTTTCAGGAAAATGTCTTAACTGGTAAGCCATTCCTCCAGTCCCCTAGATCTGTGTTTTCTCAACCTGGACCCCTCTTTGGGAGGGAGGTCTTCTTTTCCCAGGAATTAACACTAACATTGTAGTTGGTCAAGTTCAACCCCCAGAAACTGGTATCATGGCTAGCCTTTTCCAGAGACAGCCTCTAGCACAAACCAGTCAGCTATCTCTGTGGCTCACCTGAGCCAGAAAGTAGATCTCACCACCATAAGGTTATAAATACATTTACAAGGGGTGGGCAGGCTCTTGGGGCTGCCTGACTCCTAGTGAACCTCCAGTGTTGGTGGCTGGTTTCCCCTTGCCTGGGCTGAGAAGAAGGGAGAGCCCCATATCCCCTACTTCCCACATGTGCTCTTTATCCCTCACACCCTCCACATGGAAGGATTTCTTTATACTATTTTTTTTTTTTTGTCTTCTCTACTGTTTTTATCAGGCCCATCATATAGGCTCTCAGGCCATATGGGTATATTCATTTTCCATACCTTGGTTTTGTACTTTCCTAAATAAATATATTAATTTAATAATTATCCTTCTCAGTTTGGTTTGCTCAATTATTTGGTTAAATACAAATACAAACCCAAGATTTTGGGTTTAAGGACTTTCTTGAACTCAGAACACCCCATTACAGATAGAGGTACCAGAAGGAACAATGTTCTGTATTATGAGGAATGCCAAGGGCCCACTGACAGATGATTTCACATGTAATATGAAAGGCAAGTTTTAACAATCCACTATAGAGGTCTTATTCTGATATTTCACTTTAAAGGTCTCTCTCTCTCTTTCACACACACACGCACACACGTGTGTGTATGTGACATATGTGTGTGTGTGTTTGTATAAAATGTATTGCAAGCAAAGAGACAGAGAAAAAGAGATAGAGAGAAAGAGAATGAATATGGGCATACTAGGGCCTCCAGCCACTGCAAAAGAACTCCAGAAGTATGTGCCTCTCTGTGCATCTGGCTTATGTGGGTACTAGGAAATTGAGCTTGGGTTATTAGGCTTGGCCAGCAAGTGCCTTAGCCACTGGACAATCTCTCAAGCCTGATATTTCGTTTTAAATATAATCAAGATATATAATCTTTCTTAACGTTGTACATCTCATTAGTTTAATAAAATACTTCTGAAATCAGCTACAGTGGTGTGGTGGTTTGATTCAGGTGTCCCCCATAAACTTAGGTGTTCTGAATGTTAGGTTCCCAGCTGATGGAGATTTGGGAATTAATGCCTCCTAGAGGGAGTGTATTGTTGGGGGCGGGCTTATGGTCTTTATAGCCAGTTTCCCCATGCCAGTGTTTGGCACACCCTCCTGTTGCTGTGATCCACCTTTTGTCGGCCAGGGGGTGATGTCCACCCTCTGCTTATGCCATCGTTTTCCCCTGCCATCGTGGAGCTTCCCCTTGAGCCTGTAAGCCAAAATAAATCTCTTTTTCCCAGAAGCTGCTCTTGGTTGGGTGATTTCTACCAGCAATGCGAACCAGACTGCAACAAGTGGCATTTTTGTTCATTTCTTAAAGTTATAGTAGTACATCACTGGGAAACAAATTTGCAAGTGAGGTAGAGGTTCCGTAAATTCATTTTAATTCATAATCATTTACTGTGCACCTGTTATTAAGCAAGTGCCTTGGTGATACTGCATTTAAAAAAAAAATGAATGAGAGACTTTGTTCCTGCTTTTCTGCATCTTTTGTTCAGCATGAAGTAATAGATATTTTATAGAGTTATTGCAAGTAAGGTAAGAATTTAAAAACTGAAGCAGTTTAGGCAGCATATGGCCAGGGAATTTAACCTAGTTTGAATAGACAAAAAAACCCAAAAAAATGGTGCTTAAGCCGAAACTACAAACATAAGTACCTTTATTAAGCAGCTGTGTCACTGACAGCACATAGGGAGACTTACCTATCTATACAAACACTGTTCCAGACGGCTAATTCAGCATTTACTCAAACTTCTTTATTGAAGGCAGAAGAAGAAAGACTAAGAAATCACCCTTCCAAACATCTTTGTTGCTGGAGTGTGGCCCATTCATATCTTTTTTAAAAATTTTTTTGTTCATTTTTATTTATTTATTTGAGAGCGACAGACAGAGAGAGAAAGAGGCAGATAGAGAGAGAATGGGTGCGCCAGGGCCTCTAGCCATTGCAAACGAACTCCAGACGCATGTGCCCTCTTGTGCATCTGGCTAACGTGGGTCCTGGGGAATCAGGCATCGAACTGGGGTCCTTAAGCTTCACAGGCAAGTGCTTAACCACTAAGCCATCTCTCCAGCCCTGACCCATTCATATGTTTGGTTTCACAAATTAGGATCAACTCTGAGTTTTGAAACCAGAACTGGGAATCTGGAGAGAAACACCACGAACTTGAGATTTTTTTGATGCAGCAATTCTAGCTGGGCACTCTGCATGTCTTCCTGGTCCTCAGTTCAGAGCTTAGATAGTGTGGTTGCAATACCTCAGTCCCACCTCCAGTGATACAATGCTCCAGTTGGCAACTGGTGCAAAGCCAGCAGCAGAGATAACTGCTCTCCTGGTGGGGTTTTTAGTGAAGCTGTTGGGAAAGTTGTCCTTGGAGGCTTAGTGCATAGTCTGTCCCTCTAACTCTTCTAATATCTCTTGAGAACATTAATTCTAGGAACACTTTCTTCTTCATAAAAGAATAGGGATGGTTTCTTTTCTCTGCTATTGGGGCACAGTTACACTGTGTTTGGGCCCAATAGCATTTCCAAGTGATTGAAAGAGATCTGTTACCTGGCCTTAGAACTGAGATAGTGGAAGTCACAGTAGCCATTAATGAAGAATTTTCTATGTGATTACCTCAGGTTACCCTTCTTATCTCACCTGTCAGTAAGAAAAAAAATATGGCATGAGGACTAGAGAGATAGCTCAAAAATTGAAGGTGCTTGCTTGCAAAGGCTGAAAGTTTTATTTCCCACTACCCACATGAAACCAGATGCACAAAGTAGTACATGTGCCTGGAGTTTGTATACAGTGGAATGCCCTGGAAGTGCTCTCCCTTCCCCCCCCCCGTTCTTCCCTTTTCTCTCTTATGAATAAATAAATAAATATTATAAATGACATGACTATGAATGCAATCCAGATAGCTATTACTATCATGCAATGTTTTGTAGAATTTAAAAATACAAAGACTGTTAAGATAGAGAAAATATAACAACTTTTGCAACAGAATTAAGATGGATACGTTTATTATAGTAGATGGTAGGCCTGGTGTAGTTGTCAAAATATTGTGACCTACAGAAAGTAGGTCCATGAAAGTAGATAAAAAGAATCAAGAAACAACCCAGGACTAGAAAAATCTAAGTATCACACTAAGGCCCTGCTTTATATGCCAGGGTAGTCTTAGTTATGACAAACATGGACGTGACAAATTATCACAACAAAATTTGACCCCACACCTAATTCTCAGAATGACTACAGGTCCCTGGTGTCTGGGTATACTCAGAGATGAACTTTGAGTTACCAGGAGATACCTGATTCTTTTCCTGTCTTTTCCTCAAAGAACCTATGGATAGTTACAAAGAAGTCCATATGTTTAGCAAAAGACAGTACCCAGACCATTGTTGCATAGTTATTTTGACTCAGAATCCCATTGTTACTCCACTGACAGGTCACACATGTGAACTGTGTGCTGAATCAGTTTGCCCAGGGTCTCAGTGGTTTTTCATGCATATTCTGTTCTTAATTCCCTTTAGACCTCAAAATTCTTAGTAATATAGCAAAACAATGAAATGTCACATTCCTAGGGGAATCACAAAAATGGTTTTACCATCAAACACTTGAAAGATTCAAGGTGGTAGCTGCAATGACAAACTCTACATAATTCATAGAAAGCACAAGCTACATGAATCTTAGACAGAGACAGGATTATCAAAAGATGAATTAGGCAATGGATTATAGTTTTATTTATAAACATGTCATTGTTACTAGAAAACTCAGGAGAATTTCTGACATCCGGTATGGAGGTATTTATTTTCTAGATATGTTCCCCATTGTATTCACAAATGGAGCTCCATTTCACATTTACTTATTAGAGAAATTCTATGATTCACTGTCATCTAAAAACCACTCCATAGTATGGCATAAGGCATAATATGCACCTAATGTCATATTACCAACCCCAGGTTTTACTTTTGACAAGTAGGTACATCATGCAAGAGGGTCTGACAACAGAAAATAGCCAACTAATGTTGCTATGGTAATGATGACGAATGGGAGAAAAAAAAAAACTTGTCTTGGCAGCTGATGGTTAATAGAGCCCCCAAAATTTACAGTGTTTTCCTTTTTTAAAATAAAGAAGTGACACTGAACCTGTAAGGGGGAAACTAGTTGTTTCTTATCTCTTTTTCACTAAAGGAGTTCGTTCTCATTTCTCTTATTTTGCTGGACACCAGAACTGTCAGCCATTTGATGAATCACTTCTCATAAAGATTACCCCCTTTCCTATGATGAGTTCACTCCCATTCCTGGAAACCTGATACATCACATGGATACCTGGTGTCAAGGCTAGACTGACCAGCTCAGCCCCAATCCAGCAAATTCCAATAAGACCCTGATCAGAGTCACCAGGCATAGTTTCCCTGCTTACGACCCCTCCCACTTGGGAGATTTCTGCTATGATTTCCTTAATGGAATTTTCCCACTTCTGGAGAACCCTCCTATCTAACAAGAGCTATACATTCTTTCCTTCTCTTAAGCTCTATGATAAAATCTTTCTAACCTTTACCATCTGTGGTCTATGGATTTCACTCATTGAATTCATAAGACAAGAATCTGGAGGCCACTGACTCAGTGGAGGTTTTTCGTTCAGCACCCTAATCCCTGGGGTGAAGAACCAACCAAGAGCCAAGAATGGCTCTGTCATTCTCAAAGACATCCCAAACTCCCTTATCAGTAAGACATATATGTCCTATGGAGATATATCTAAAAGATATGTTTTTTTCTAATTATTTACGTGATGCTGTGCCTCTCATCTTAATATATGCCCTATGAATCCATAGTTTAATATAGTTCTAACATAAACCTAATGCATAGAATTTTCAAGTAGTTTCCTTCACTATAATCCTAAAATGAGGAAATTTTAGGATAGTTCTCTTCAATAGAGATGAAGCTTTTACTATGAAGTTTTATAATTCGGGATGTTTTTGAGTTCTAAACCAAGATTAAATGTGAAATAATTTGGAAGAGGAAATATGGTTTTGACTAGGTTGTAAACATAAATGTCCTCAGTTCTCAGTGACTTGTGCTTTAAATAACTTACATTTATGAAAAGGGATAGGATAATTACTTACTTTGAGACATGCTGGGTAGATATTGGTCACATAAGGCAATTATGATGTCCTATTGTATATTTGTTGTTTGCTTTTCTCTGTTAGTATTGAGCAAACTGTTTGTAAAACATCAAAATGATGCATATTTAATAAGACAGGAGGTCAAGGGAAGAAAAAAGGAAGCAAACAAAAGGAAACATCACTACGATATTATTTGATATCACATTTTGTTAAGAGAAGTCATTAATCAAAAAAAAATAAGCAATAGTTTTGTCTAGCCAAAGAACAGTTGGTGAAGTTTTTTCTTTTCTTTTTTTTTTTTATACTTAAAATTAAATGCTCCTTTTTATCCTGTGTTAAGGATTGACCCTAAGGCATAATGTTTGCTAGGAAAGTATTCTATCAGTGAGGTCTATTCCAAGCCTCAAATGCCTTTAAAAATGCATCTAAAGAAAGACATCTGAATGAACAGATACCCTTTCAACTAACAGCTACTTTATGCAAACAGAACAAGTTCTACAAACGAAGCAGGGATGGGGTCATCTACTATTGTAGTTTGAATATGATAATTTTGTGTGGCCCCACCAACTCAGGTGTTTTATTATAATTAAGCTTGTAACATGGGTTTTCACCTGCCTAGCTGTAGGAAGTGCAACTGGGGCTGGATCTAAGGTATGTTTGGGGGCAGATATGATTTCCAGCCCAAAGATATAGACAGAGAGCAGTTTGAATTCTGGTATATTTGGCTTGCTGATTTTTGGTGTTTGCTTCATGTTTGGGGGTTTCTCTCTGGTTGGATCTATAAAAGGGAGCAATTTCTTCTACCATCAAAGGAACTTCCCCTGGTTTATAAGCCTAGAATACACCCTAGAAAGTGTCTGGTTGGATTTTTGACACAGCAAGGTGGAGTTAACTGCAACATCTACACACTACTTTTAACAAGTGTATGACCTACAAGCTTGTTTCACATGTCCATCCCCCATCTTCTCATGGATTCAGATTACACCTTATTTCTTATTTCAGCATCCTCACCACTGGATTGCTCTTTAGTTTTCTTATCGGGTTCTACTTATTGCCCTATAATACCTAACGGTTCCATTTTCCTAGTTTCTCATCTGCTAGTCAAATTGAGGTTGTGGAGGTAATCTCTAATCTTTAGTTTGTTGCAGGTAATCTTCCACCACTTTCACATTGCTAAGGCACATAGTATTCACTGTTCACCAGCAAGTATGGATACAAGAGATAGAATCTGGTATTGATACTTTATCCTTTTGGATTTGGGAGAGAAGGAACTGACTCTTCCTGATGATAATTGCCTCTTCCATTTTTTACTAGAGAGGGTTTTTATACAATTTTCATTTTTTTAGACAGATAACAGAAGGGATGACAAATTAGTAAAACAGACTGGAAAATGTGGTAATTCCTGGAATATATTTCTGGTGTCACATGTATGCTACTCACAGGATTAATGACTCTTCTCTGTATCCGTGACTGGAGTCAGTCATCATCTCTTTACTCCTCACCTCACCACCCTCAATGCAATGATTTCACTTCCTTGCTCCCGGTGGGATGATCCTCTTTTTTAGTTAAGACTTTCACAAAGCAGAGACTTATCTTTGCACTTCTTTTTTCAAATTTCCATTTTGTTCTTTATGACGTATAGACAGCCAAGGATGTTTGGCACACTGGAGGAAAAAAGCTTTCAGCTAGGTGCTAAAGTTGAAAGGAAGTCACAACCCAGCTGGGAAGATGGGCCACCCATATGGAGAAGTAACCAGGCAGACAGGGCCCACGTGGAAATGTTAAGTGGAAATCGGTGGTGCTGCTGATATTGTCACATTCCCCCCCACCAATTTTTAAGTGGTTTCTAAATCATGTAACTTCCCTTCTCTTTATTTGTTTTCTTTTTCTTTCACATGTCCTAAATCAGTACCTTGAGCCCTTTCCTCCAGCTGGAAGCAAACAGATTTCTCTCTTCCTACACAGTTTACTCTGCCTGTATGCCAGAAGAGTTTTTTGTTTTTCTCACAAAGCAAATTAAAAATTTGAAATGTCAGGTAGACAGATGTGTTAAAAATTCTTGTCAGGTGGAAGAACAGAGATGATTCAACATCTATACATAAAAGAAGCTCAGTGGAACCCGTTCCTTTGTGTTTTGGAAAGTATAAATCTCATAAATCATTTTTCTGACATAATTCAAAATTATAGTTGTCTTTGCAAAGATTCTTCAAGCAACATTATCCATTTTAGAAAACAGTGAAATGATGTCACAAATAACTTGCCTTAGTCCCCTCTTTTCAAGCTCATATTTTCCAATTTATAAATTTCTGAGTGTTTTTTTTTCTGTTTTAAGGAAAGAAATTAAGTTATTACTTTAACTAATTTGTCAAATACAGTGTAATCTTGAATTGCTTTTCTGATCAACTAAAAGACTATTTAATAAGATTATTTAAAAGAAGGAAAAGAAACCAGGTAGAGGAAGGAAAAACTGTAAGTATAGGGAAAGTATAGAAATATTTGTATTTCTCTAATATTGGAAGGTGGGAATGAAATAAAAAAGTCATTTAAGGGCTGGAGAGATGGCTTAGCGGTTAAGCGCTTGCCTGTGAAGCCAAAGGACCCCGGTTCGAGGCTCGGTTCCCCAGGTCCCACGTTAGCCAGATGCACAAGGGGGCGCACGCGTCTGGAGTTCGTTTGCAGTGGCTGGAAGCCCTGGCACACCCATTCTCTCTCTCCCTCTATCTGTCTTTCTCTCTATGTCTGTCGCTCTCAAATAAATAAAATAAATAAATGACACAAAAAAAAATTTTTAAAAAAGTCATTTAAGACTTTGCTTCCCCTTTGCTCTGTTTTGCTTACCTTACTTATAACTCTTGTTATCAGTCTGCAGCAGATATTGGTTCTTAACACATCCCACTTGCAGGATATCAACAAAAGAAACTTAGATTAAATGTTAAATGAATATTGTATGATGCTTGTTTGTTCTGAGTTTGAAAATTAAGAAATAGCTTTCTTCTTGGAAATTATATTTTTAGTATCATCAGCCTTCAATGCAACTTCTGATTCTTCCTTCTCTTTCTAGACTCTTGTTTTTGTCTCATCTCTAAAATGACTAAACTCCTGGGGAATAATTCCTAGGGGTGTTGTGAAAGTTACAATAGAGACTCTAACAAAATTGAAGAGTCTGTGATAGAAGATATGTGCATGGAATTCTGAAACACTTTCTTGAATAAGAAGTAAAAGAAAAAGTGCATTATGAATTATATTTAGATTTAAGATGTGTCCAGGTTTCATAAGTACCATATGCCACTAAGCATTACCAGAAGAGTTTCAGGAGTCTTGAGAATACTGCACATTGAGATGGCTCAGTGAATAAGTGCTGGCTCCACAAGCATAAAGACCCCAGCACCCATGAAAAAATTCAGAAATGGTGGTGCGTGCCTGCCTTTCCAGTGCTTAGGAGATACAGTCAGGAGGCAAGCTAGTCTGGCCCAGTCAATGAGTTCTGGGCTCAATGAAAGATGCTGTCTCAAAAACTAAGTGAAGCATGATTGAGGAAGACATGTAATGTTGACCTCTGGCCTTCACACAAATTGACAGCTGCCTATGCATTTCTGCCTACAGATATGAACATGCATACACACACACATATAATGTCCATTATATAAGCACATATAAAAATAATGTGCAAGGGTGAAAAATTCATAACAATAATTATTTTGAAAAATAAAATATACACTAATAGAAAAGGAACACATTCTATGAAATGTTCTCTGACAGACTTATGATTTACTTTTACCATTTATTTCTCTATTAAATGTGTGTGAGTGTGTGTGTGTGTGTGTGTTTGGTTAAGAATGTTTCTATGCCTTTAACCAAATATGAGATACATAATGTAGCACTGTTAACTAGTTGTTTCCACTACTTCTTGAATTTGACTTCCATTCACTCACTAACTGTGGTGCCATCAGCTATTCTCCATTTAGTTATGAATCAGAGCCTGCCTTTGGCTGCATGTGTTCTCCCCTTTATGTGGCCATGCCCAGGGCCATTGGTTTTGCTCTTCTTGCTTTTAGAAATCACCTCAGCATCAAAGTTTGCCTGAGTTCATAACTCTGCTCTCCAACACAGCAGGAAAAATGATTTAAAAGCTGCTTGTATAAATAAGGGCTGGGATTAAAGGCATGTGCCACCAGGCCCAGCTGTTCTTCAGTTTTTAATGAAACATAGACTTTATTTACATTTTAAAAGACAAAGAAACCTTATGACATTTTTTTTTCTACTATTAGCAGCATATTTTGTATGGGTACAACATGTGTTGGTACCCTATTTTCCCTCATCCTTACCACCATTTCATTGAGGACCCTTCTCAGTGGGGTTGCAGGTATTCTCCATGATGTTGTAAGTTAGGCGTTATGGGAGCAGCAGTCAGTTTGGGGGGTAGGAATGTTTCTGGGCATGATTTCTCAACTTTTGGCTTTTACAGTCTTTCTGCTCCCTCTTCTGCAAAACTCCATGAGCTGTGGTGGGTGATGAGCTCTTAGGCACCTCTGGATCTCTGCCTTGGTAAATGTTGAATATCCTCAGCATCTGTCTCCTTCACCCTGATGCTGATTATCAGGTTCACCATGGAAGTAGCACTCTTGCTTGTCACCCCAATTCCTTTGTGGTTTCAGCTGTGGCTTAGCTGAAGTATGAAAGGTATGAAAAGTATGAAGTATGAAAGGTAGCTTATCTCTTCTGAAAAAGAAGAACAGATTCTCCAATGGAAAGGGAAGTTAGCAAAATTTAAATGGCATATGCATCATCTATTACAAGTCTATCTATTTTTATACAAATTTCACTGAAACATTTTTTCTTATTGATGAATATAGTTTCATTGGGTAAATGTGTCACAACCTTGTTATCCATTCTTATAATGATGGGCACCTGGGTTGATTCCAGTTCTTAAGCTATAATGAATTGGGCAGCTATAAACAAGGTTGAACAAATATCTCTACAGTGAAGCATGGAGCATTTAGCATAAATACCCAGTAAGAGAATAACTGGGTTGGTTGGTAGCTCTATAGTCATCCTTGTCAGTAATCTACATCTTGATTTCCATAGTGGTTGTACAAGTTTACATTCTCACCAACAATGAATGAGGGTTCATCTTTCCCCACATCATTGCTAACATTTGTTGTTGTTTGATTTTTTTTAATGATTTCCATCCTTACTGGAGTAAGGTGGAATCTCATAGGTATATTAATTTGCATTTCCTTAATGTTTTTAAAGATGTTGAACATTTTTGTTACTGTGTGTTAACCATTTGTATTTATTCCTCCAAGGACTGCCAATTCAATTCTCTGCCCCATTTTTGGAGTAGGTTGTTTGATTTTTTACTGTTTAGTGTTTTTTTTTTTTTATTATTCTGTCTAGATTCTATATTAGGCTTTTGTCAATGATATAGCTGGCAAAATTTTCCTCCCATTCAGCCGGTAATCTGTGGTCTCTGCTTATGGTATGCATGTCTTTTCAAAAGCTTTTTAGCTTCATGAGATCCAATTACTTGAGTGATTTTTTTTTTTAATTTCTTTGGCTACTGGGGTTTTATTCAGGAAATCTTTCCCTACTCCTATATCATGGAGAGTTCCTCCTATTTTTTTTTCCAGTAGTAGGAGAATTTCAGGTCTTATATTGAGGTATTTAACCCATTGGCACTTGTTTTTTGTGTATGGAACGATGAGTGGGTCTAGTTTCATTTTTATACATATGGTTACACAATTTGTCCAGCACCATTTGATAAATGTGCTATCTTTTCTCCAATCTACACTATTGGCACCTTTGTCAAATATCAAGTTGCTATAGTTACTTGACTTAAGGTCCAGGACTTGAATTCTGTTCCATTTGTCTATGTGCCTGTGTTTTATGCCAGTGTCCTGCTATTTTTGTTACTATGTCTTTGAAAGATAGCTTTAAATTGGGTATGGTGATACCTCCAGAAGTGTTTCTTTTCTGTGGATATGTTTGGATAACCAAGGCCTGCCATTCCATATAAATTTTGGAATCATTTTTTTTCTATCTTTGTAAAGAACAATGCTGCAATTTTTTATTGGTATTCTGTTAAATCTATATATTGCTTTTGGTAAAACTGATATTTTCACAGTATTAATTCTACCTATCCAGGAACAAAGGAAGTCTTTCCATCTTCTCAAGTCCTCCTCAATTTCTTTCTTGAGTTTCATTGTTTTCATTATATAGGTCTTTCACATCCTTGGTTAGTGTTATTCCTAGGTACTTATTTTGTTGTTGTTGTTGCTATTGAAAATGGGACAGCCTTGCTGACTTATTTCTCTGTGTATTTGTCCTTTGCATACAGAAAGGCTACTGATTTTTGTGTGTTGATTTTATATCCTGCCATTTTACTGAAGTAATTAAGCACCTTCAGAATTATTGTGATAGAGACTTTTAGGTCATTTATATATAGGACCATGTCATCTGCAAATAAGGTTAACTTTGCTTCTTTCTTTTCCATTGGTAGTGCTTTTATTTCTTTCTTCTGTCTTATTGCTTGGACTAGGGCTTCTAGTATTATGTTGAAGAGAAATGGTTAGAGTGGGGACCCCTGTCTTGTTCCTGATTTCAATGGGAATTCTGTGAGTCTTTCCCCATTAAGTATAATTTGGGCTTTAGGTGCTTTATACATAGTCTTAACTGTGTTGAAGTATAAACCCTCCATGCCCATTCTGTCCAGTTTTGTGATCATGATGTGGTGTTGTATTTTGTCAAAGGCCTTGTATTCATCAACTGAGATGATTATGTAGTTCTTGAGATGAAATTTATTTATATGATGTATTAAACTGACTAATTGCCATGTGTTGAACCATCCCTGCATTCTTGGGATGTAGCATGCTTTATCAAGGTGGATAATCCTCTTGATGTGTTGTTGAATTAGTTTTGTGAGGATTTTGTTCAGGATCTTTGCATCCATATTCATCAGGAATATAGGACTACAGTTTTCTTTTCTTGTATCTCTGTCTTGATTTGGTAGTAAGATGATGCTAGCTTCACAAAAGGAATTGGGGAGGATTCCTTGTTATTTGGTAATACAAAACAGCTTTAGAAATATTGGTTTCAGTTTTTCAATGAAGGTTTGGTAGAATTTGGCTGAGAAGCCATCCAGTACTGGATTTTTCTTTTTGAGAGATTTTTGATTACATTTCAATCATGATGGATGTGATAGGTTTGTTTAGGGGATTAATCTGCTTTGAGTTTTGTTTTGGTAGGTGGTATGTGTCTAAGAATTAATCCATTTCTTCCAGTTTATCTAATTTTGTGAAGTAGGGGTTTTTGTACTATGTCCTGATTATTATTCCAATTTTATTGATATCTGTTATTAAACAATCTTTTTTTCTACTGTGCATATTCCTTCCACGTTGCATCTTGTTTTAATTATATGGATGTCTAGTAATTCATAGGCATAAGATGATATAGTAGTCAGCTCCATATTGCTGTGAGGAATTTCCAAACCAGGCACAGCTTAGAGGAGGAAGGGATTTATTTTAAGATTACAGATCTAGAGGAAGTTTTGTAGGTGGTGGAAGAAGCTAGATCCCTTTCACAGATCTAAGAAGAGAAAAAACTGCAGCAAGCAAAACACCAGCAGCAGCATACACACCAAAATGCAGCAAGCAGCTAAAGCAATAGCAGGAAGGAACCAGGCAGAGCTCAAATCTCTCTACATAGCTCTGAACTGGAATTTAGATCCTCCCCAAACACACCTGTGGGCTGGACCCCAGGATCTTCCCCCAGTGACATCTCCTCAGTCAGGTGGCTAGAGACCCACATTGTAAGCTTTAATAAAACACCCATCTGTGAGGCCTGGCATAGTCAACTCCATGCTGTTGGGATGAACTTTCAAACCAGACATAGTTTATGGGAGAAAGGGATCTAGTTGAAGCTTACAGATCTAGGGAAAGATCCACTGATCAAACTATCACAGATGGTAAATAGGGATTGTTTTACATAAAACTTCATTTAGAGAACACTTCCTTACTTCTAATGTACCCCAAACTAGTTCAGGTTAGATGATCCCTCTTGTTCTGGTCTGGGATATAGATGAGAACATTTTTGAATAGAAAATGATCTTGAATAATGTTCACTAGAGGAGGAGAAACCTACTTCATTGTTTGCAGTGTGAGGTGTAGGTGGAGATCTCAGTTTGACAACATGCATCAGTTATGAAAATGACATGTTATTATTGCCTAAGCCAATATCAGTCATTTCAAATGCACCTGCCTCACAACCAGCCCCTGTTATGTCTCTGGTGCTGCTATCATATTGCTGGCCCTGTGTTGCTCCTTTCTCACTCAATTGCAAAGCCAAGCAAGCCTTAATTAGATCACTTTAGTCTAGATGGGGGAAGAGTAGACTTTAAACAACACTAAGAGACAAAAGGAAATAAATGCAAAAATGTAAGGAAATCTGTTTAAGTAGGGATAAGTTATTCTAAAAAATGAATCATAGTTTTCCCTTCAAGTCAATTGACTTGTTGTTAAAAGAAACTTCTAGTTTAAAATAAAAAAAAAAAAAAAAAACAGTATATTCCAGTCTGGAGAGATTGCTTAGCAATTAAGGTGCTTGTCTGCAAAGCCAAAAGAACCAGGTTCAATTCCCCAGTACCCAGATAAAGCCAGATTTACAAGATGACACATGTATCTGGAGTTCATTTCAGTGGCTAGAGGCCCTGGTGTGTCCATTCTTTCTCTCTTTCTATCTGTCTCCCTCTCTCTCTCTCAAGTAAATAAATAAATAAATAAAATTAAATGTACATACCATTCCCAAAGTAAATAATATTTTCTTATCTTTCACATGGCACTGTTCTTTGTTTTGTACCTGTACCCCATCCAATGTGATCTGATATGTCTGTTCAGTGACTAATTAATTGCGAGTTATTCATTGAAAAAGATCTGGAAATACCACTGGTTTGAATATTTATCAAGGACACATTGATTTCTCCATGTTGTGTATCCAATTACATAAATTCAAATGAATAATTTGTTGACCTTTTAATTGATATTTTCATGACAAGTATTTTGAGAACCATGGGCCTAGAGGTAAGTGATCTTACTTCCCTGCATTTGCTCTTTTTTGTAGAATCACTGTTGGCAGAAAAATGTCCCTTTCTTTGTCTGTTAGACAGTAGAGATTTTAGCTGACATCACAGGAGAAAAGAAAGGGACAGAATGTGAAAGCTCAGGTCAAATTTAATTTGGCTTTCAAATGATGAAGGTAGGACAGGTGGACGTTCTTATTTGCTCATTCCACTTAGACAGTGTTGGCTGTGATATGTTTTCATGTTAGTGGGAAATTATGTCCAAAGCTTGGTGAGGATAAATGGGACCTAGCAAGATTGACACCTGGAAAGAAAATACTTCTCTACAGTATGGATCACATTCTGAATCAGTGAAAATCACACAGTAGAAAATCCACTTATGTCTATGTCAAAACAAACCCAGGATGCCCATTAAACCCACAGCACAGTCTAATACTGAGTGTAGCTTTTAAAAATGAACCAAAAAAGCCAGATTATAATAACTTGTAATTTTCACATTTTGAAATTTGTTTTATTTCTAAAAGACTTCACATGATTTTTGTGCTTGAATCAATGCAAGTATCTGTAGCATAAGTGGTTTTAAGTGAAATATGTATGGCTCTTACTATTATTTTTTTAAAAAATTATTATTATTTATTGACAATTTCCATGATTGCAAACAATATACCATGGTGATGCCCTCCCCCCCAAATTTTCCTTTTGAAACTTCACTCTCTATCATATCCCCCCCTCTCTCAAAGAGTCTCTCTTTTATTTTGTTGTCATTATTTTCCCCTCCTATTATGATGATCTTGTATAGGTAGTGTTAAGCATTGTGAGGGCATGGATATCCAGGACATTTTGTGTCTACAGGATCACATTGTAAGGAGTCCTATCCTTTCTATGGCTTTTGCATTCTTTCTGCCAGCTCTTCCACAATGGACCCTGAGCCTTGTAAGGTGTGATAGAGATATTTCAGTGCTGAGCACTCTTCTGTCACTTCTTAACACCATGGTGCCTTCTGAGTCATCTCAAGGTCACTGCCATCTGAAAAGATATATATATTTAGCCAGATAGCAGCAGACATTACATCCGTAGGGCTCATGACTACCCCTGTTGTAGGTTTTGCTATCAGGGATGTATTCCCTCCCATGGAGCAGGCCCTCTGTCAAATTAGAGGGCAGTTGGTTTCCCAATAGCAGACATGCCACTATTGCACCCATTGGCTCATTTGGCCTGGCTGGACAAATATAAGGCTTGCAGTGTCCACTATTGAATATCTACACTGATCATTTCTCTCTCTCTCCTATTAAACTGCATGCTGTGTGGCTTTTTCTAGCTTTCTGTCAGCTGGTCTACATGGAGGAGATTTACAGTTCAGTTCCAGTGGAATTTCTCAGTGAACTTGCAGCCCAAAATACATAGTCTTCAGCAGTAGGGTCTTACTATCTACCTGGTGGGAAACCAAGGGCTTTGGCCTATAATGTTTGGGGGGCATCAGGGAATTCCCTGGCCAGCAACTCCCTGTACGGTAGCCCATCCCTGGCACTGAAAATTTTCTAGTAACAATCTATGGCTCCTGAGTGTTCCATTGTCCAAAAAAGTAGGTTTCCATATGACTTATTTATATCCTCTTAGATTTTGATTAGCCCTCCCTCCACCTTTCCTCAATCTGTTCCACTGACCTCACTTTGGCCTTTCACTCCATTAATCTGTTCTGCTGTATGGCTCTTATTATAATCAGTTGCTCCTCTTAGTTTGTGTTTGCTTGCTTATACTTTTGGATGCTCATGTTGAAGTATTCAAGTTAGGAATTTTCCATGAAGTTTGTTGTTGGATTCTATGGGACTTACTGAATTCTCCGGACTGGAGTGTGGTAGAGGATTGGTGTGATGGAGGGCTATTCTATTGAATATGTTTAGGAGACATCAGGGATTAAAACACAAAGAGGGTTTTTTTTTTTTAACTTTTTGAAAAGGTTATACTCTTATATTTCTTCTTTCCAACCACATTCCACTGAAGGCCCTCTTCAAGAGAGTTATTGATAACCATCATGGAGTCACAAAAGCCTCAATAAATCTATAGATTCTTCCTAGCCAAAGAAGAGTGGGGGCTTCTCTCTACAATCTATTAATTTCCTATCCATGGAATTCTGACTTGTTTCCTAGTACCAGATATAAGTTCTTTCTGATGAAGTGGGCCTCTTGTCCCATCCAAAAACAGTTATGCTACTGGCTAATGAACAGGTGTGTAGTTGTTATCTATCTTGTTGATTTCATGTCTTGCAGGATTTCCTCCGTGTTTGCACTATTGGTAACCATTATTCTCCAGTAGTGCTCACATTACTTTCCATTTCTGTGAGGAATATGCAGGAAGGAATTTGCTTCCCTGTCAGTCCCAATATAGTCTCTCCATATCCTATGACCATTCCTGTGATGTTTTCAGCAATAGGGTCTTACCTTTTAGCTCTGGTGGGTAACCAAATGCTTTGTCAATGGCCTGCATTGTTTTGGAGACCTCATGGAACATCCTGGTGAAAATTTCACTGTGACAAACAACCCAGTTCTCTCCCTAGGGTATATAAAATACAGTCCTTGGTTTTAGAAATTAAGCTTTATCTACCTTCTATTGGACATTTCTGTTCCAGCCATCATGCCTCCTATTATTAAGGGTTATATTTTAATAAGTAAGTTTTTTTCTGTAGTACCAATTCATGCTATCATTAGTTTTGCATAATTACTCACTATCCTACCCTACCCCACTCTTCTCAAGGCCCTTCCCCTCCCCTGTACTCTATATCTTACGTAACACCTCTGAGAGAGTATCCTAAGCTAAGGTGTTTGAAAATTCAGAGAAGGGAGAACAGATATGCAGAGTTTCCCAATCTGACCATCCTACCAATCATTCTGGTTATGAACATTTTTCAGGAATGTTGTTCTTTAAAATAGGCTGGGAGAAAATGCCACTGTGTTACCTTTAGGAAATAAGGAAAGCAAAAGTTATAAGTGGCAAGGTACTTGAATCCTTTTGGTTCAAACATATGGGTTTTATAAAATAGATACATTCTGTGGCTCTAGTTATATTTCTTCTTGTACTTATTATTAATTGTCAGCTCTATGTTCCATATGAAAACCTTCATTATCAAAGTATTACCTTCTAAAAATTATCACTGTTTTATACTCTAGAGAAATTTAGAAAAGTCTTATAAAACCATAGTAAACTTTAAAAGTCTATACCATTGCTACCATTTCCTGGATCTAGTTTGTTGATATGTGAGAACAGTTGAAATGTAAGTGAGCAAAACTGGATTGAAAGGAAAAGTAAGGGGAAGTTCTCCATGGTGGAGAAGGACTCTAGGAAAATGGGTGGCCAGCCAGCATACTGGAATGGGAATTTGATAGATTGAAAAAGAGTATGGTCTGTGCCTACATACATGCACATTAGTCATCAGGTTGGGATGAGCTTAATTGGTCCTGTTTATACAGGATCTTGATTGGTTTATGGGTTAGATAAAAGAGCACAGACTCAGCTCACCAAAATATTCCTAGAAGGAAGAACCAGGAAATAAAAGAAACCAAGGTCTGTCCCTCATCATCATCTTAGTGAGCCAAATTTAAGTACAAACTGGAGTTGCCTTCTAGTCTCACCAAGGCAGGCTGACTTTTATATTGTCATGGGCCCAGATCCTTAGCTAACTATGGACAAAGTGAGGTTAACTTGATCCTAGTCTATATCAACATCATGGTCTATAAAAGTATACAAGAGAATATTTTCTACCAAAAGTGAGAGTGGCATTAATATAAGGGTATGAACATTAAGAGAAGTGCTTACTGGGCAGTTTGATAAGCATAGTATATACTGTGATGCTTTTTCCTTCCAGGTGGCTGGAAATCCAAGTTTTAATAAAAACACCTGAGTCTATTGGGGAATATAACATTCAAACTATCACATTATGCCCCTGGATCCTAATGTATTCATAACCATCTCACATTGCAAATTGTGTTCAGTCCAACTTCAAAGGTCTTACAGTCTTTACCAACTTAAGATAGTTTCAAAACCCAAATTTCATTTCTGATTTAAGACTATCACATAACTGTGAGTCCTGTAAAATCAAAACAAGTTATATATTTTCAACATATAATGGCATGGAGTAAACATTTCCATTGTTATAGGGAATAACAAGGAGAGACTGGACAAAGTACACTCAACAAATATTAGGCAAAGATCAAACATCGGCAGTTCAAGAATGATATGCATAGCCAGTGACTAACAGTCTGTAGATTTTCCAGCTCTGCCCCTCTAGCTTAGCTGAGTAGCCAGGGAAGGCTTCCATCCTGAGCCAGTCCTTGTGCAGTTCTGGTATGTCCAAAAGCATCTTTGGGTCTCCATGCAAACCATGGTCCATCTTCAAATGGCTTCACTGTCCTCTTTATCAGAGTCATTGAACCCTGCCTCACTCGCTGTGTTTCTGCCGCAGCTTCTGGAAACATGTGCCCTCAATGACCCACTCCATGCATTTTTCATGCTTCTAATATTAGGGGAGCAGGACAGAGCCATGTTGTTAATTCAGGGACAAAATAAATCTTGGCCTTGAAGAGCAGGTTCCTTCCTTTCAATCATTTGCTTTCAAAATTTTGCATTTCTACTATTCAGTCCTTCTTCAGGCATTCTTTCCATTGTTTCAATGTAAAGTAGTTAGATCATGTTCCTTAAATTTGCTAATGTATTTGAAATTAGCAGCTTCAATAACCTAAAACCAGTCTCTGTGCCTGTAAATTTTAAACTTGTTTGAATTTCCTAATTTTAAATGTTATATCTCTCAGTTCCTTTTCTTTAGCCAAGTACATCATTAGATCACAAACTTAACACTGATGAAGGTCTCTGGGTATGAACAGCAAAAGGCTTGTGCCAGTAGACCAGTCCCAACAATGTTCTCTGTGGTTTTTTCCTTCCCCTTTGAAAGTTCATAAGCAAAGCCTCCAAAATACTCTCTTAATTTAGCATTTTCAAACTCTCACCAGCATTGACAATAAAACTTAGATTACCACTCAGGAAGTCATTTTTAGTTGCAAGTACCAAGTTTTGTCATATTCCTCAAGCAGAAAAGTTGTAAAATCACCACCAGCTAACATCACAAACAAGCACCTTCTGGCAAATAACATGGAGCCACAGGTAATGCTCAAGCACTCTGCAAACCTTTGGGCTGGAAACAGATACACCCCTTAGTAACACATTTGTGCTGGACCCCAAAATCTTCCCCCAGTGATACCTCTTTCAGCCAGACAGCTGGAAATCCAACTTTTAATAAAAACATCTGAGTCTATTGGGGAACATAACATTAAAACTACCACAATCTCCTCATGTATTAAATAGTAACACATTATCGGGTAATTTGAGAGTATTTCTCCCATTCCACAAATTGTATTTTCATTTTGCTAGTGTTCTTTGTTGCATAGAAAAATTTTAGTTCAAAACTAGCTATGTATTTTCTTTTGTTGTCTGTCTTTTTTGGTGTTGTGGGCCTCTCGGGATCTACAGAAATCTCTATGGTCAGTGCTCTAAGAATCAGGTGCTCAGGAAGACATGGATCCTCCAAGCTCTTTGGCCCATCAAGCCAGCTATAGAGTTATGGCATAATGGCACTGAGGCTGAATCCACAAGGAGATGGGACTGCTTTGTGTCTGTGAGCTTGCCATGGCTGCATGGGCTTGCCATCTCAAGGCCATTTTGCTCAGTCTCAGATTCCATATGGGTTTTGTCATGTATTAATTATACACCAAAACAGACAGAGGCATTTTGGTTTGGCAATAACATCCAGATAGTTATTTGTGTGGGAGAATATAAATTAGAGATTCAGTCATATTTTGATGCCTACCCTCTAAACATGTTAAATATATAGCAAATTATATTTTCACAAAGCTTCAAGTGAATTGTTGACAAACAAAAGAAAAAAAAAATCCCAAAACAAACAAACAACAAAAAAACTGGTCTTAAATATCCCAGGACATGTTGAGTCTTTCTTTTTGATCACAGAAGCCTGAGAGGAACAAGCTCCTCTCCACCTTGCCTTTCCAGTGATCTTGCTGTGGGCATCTTGGCCTGGTGTACAGATGTTCAGTCAGCAATGTCAGGAGGAGTGCAGTCCTACACATTTTTTATGTCCTTGGATTACTACAGTGTCTGCTGGTTTTTGTAATCATAGTTTCAACAAAAGCCAGAGGGAAACTTGCAACTTCTTTTCTCTACATCACTTTATAGCTTAATTCTACTCTTATATCCCTCTAATTTCTGTTTGCTCAAATTCTCAAAATACTTTGACACTTTCATACATGTGGCATCTTGATCCCATGCCCCTCCAATCATAGTCTTATGTCTCTTCCCCTCTGTCTAAAACCCCTTTTCCTATTTCACCCCAATTCTACTTCTGTGACTTCTTTAAAACTCATTTATGTATGTTAGGGTCACCTGCACAATAGCAAATGGGAGGATATTTGCCAGAGAATGGAAAGTCCATCAGTGCCACTGAAGGTCATGACTCCTCCTTTCTCCACAATCATCAGTTGCCACTAGCTACCCATGGAGGTTTCATAAACTTCTCTGCAATCCATAATGAAATATTAACAGATAACTACACCCACTTTAAGTTCATGAGTATAATGGGCATGTCAGTATTCTGCAGCTCTCCCTTCCCATCCTTCTACTCTTACATTCATACTGATTTTTTTTTTTTTGATTGTGCAAGGTTTCCTGAGTTTTGGGAGGGATGGTTGTTGAGATGTCCTATTTAGGGTTGAGCACAATGCCAACTATGCATCTCCACATTTAACTTACACCCTTTGCCTAGTGAAACTGCTCTGATCAAGGCTGCAAGGTATACCAGTCTGTGGGAATAAGCAACTATTTATAAGGTAGTTTGACAAAGTGTCTATTTAGCATAACCATAGCCTTGGGTTCCTTCCATAGAGCCTATGTCCCTAGCCATAGACTTTTGGCTGTGTTTATAGTACCAGGCATAAAATCCTTCCTGTTGAGCAGGACACAAATCAAATCATAAAAGCAGTGGGTTACTTCCATACTCTTCATGCCATATTGCACCAATGCACCAATGTACCAGTGTGAAAATCTTGCCTGTCATTTCAGTTGTAGACTACACAGGGTCCACAGAAGGGTAAGATTTTTACTTAAACATTTTTTAACCCATTATCTTGCATAGCACTATCTATCCAGACGAAAGCTAGCCAGCAGGAAGGATGCTTCCAGTGACATTATGGATTTTTTTTTTAAGAGCTGGAACCAAAGCATGTGGTATCTTCAGCAACAGGGGCTTTCTGTCTAGTTTTGGTAGGCAATCAAAGACAGTAGTAGCAGGCTATATTATTTTAAGGACCTCTGTAGCCTCAAAAACTCATTGGGAAGCAGCTCATCCCTAGTACTGGATTCTTTGATTAATATCCTATGCTTTCTGAGAGCAACTTTGCCTACCCATGTATGAGGCCTTTGTTTAAATTAATTTAAATTTTATATACATATATATAATTTAAATTTTATACACACACACACACACACACACACACACACACACACACACACAGTCTTCCCATTTAGCTTATTGCTATCTACTTTTGGTTCATTTTCCCACCACACTTTTGTCTCTCTTTTCCCTCCACCACTATATGTTAAATCTTTTACTCCAATTATTATTCCCTCTACTTTTATATGCCATGTGCTCTACTCTTCTCCCACCAAATCTTTGCCCCGCCACCACCCATGACCCCTTTTTTACTTCCTATCCTCTACAAATCTTCATTTGGATCTATTCTTATTTTTTAAAATTTTGTTTATTTTTATTTATTTGTTTGAGCATGACAGACAGATAGAGAGAGAAAGAGGCAGAAAGAGAGACAGAGAGAAAATATGCACACCAGTGCCTCCAGCCACTGCAGATGAACTCCAGATGCATGCACCAACTTGCGTATCTGGCTCACGAGGGTCCTGGGAAATAGAGCCTCAAACTGGGGTCCTTAGGCTTCACGGGCAAGCACTTAACCACTAAGTCGTGGATATATACTTATTTTTTTTTGAGCTTAGGCTATCTTACTCTGTATCTAGTTTTCCTGCTTTATCCATTTTTCTGCAAATTTTGTCATATCATTTTTCTTTATAGCTGGATGAAACTCTATTGTGTATATTTACCACTACTTCAAAATCCATTTGTTATTAGATGAGCATCTAGACTGATCTAATTTCCTGACAATTGTGAATATATCAGGAACAAACATGGCTGAGCAGGAATCTTTGAGGTAGAGTATAAAGTCTTTAGGGTAGATGTACAGCAGTAGAATAGTTGGGTCATAAGGTAGTTGTCTGTTTATATTTTGTCTGGGTGGCATATTGGAAAGAGTTGTGTGTTGAAGTTACCTAGTACTTCTATGCTGTGGTTAATCTGTGAATTCATGTCTAGTAATATTTTTATGAGTTTGAGTGCCCCTCTGCTTGGTCACTATATTTATCATTATAATGTTGATATACTGTGTTCTTGATCAATATGAAGTTACCTTCTTTATTTTTTCTGACTAGTTTTGGCTTGATGTCTATTTTCTTAGATGTTAGAATAGCAACATCTACTTTTTTACTTGGTTCCATTTGCTTGGAGTACCTTTTTCACCCTTTTAACCTCACAAAGTATCTGTCTTTGATAATGAGGTGAGTTTCTAGGCAGTAGCACACACAAAAAATCCTGTTTTCTGATCCAATCTGTTAGTCTATATTTTTTATTGAGGAATTGAGAACATTAATATTCAAAATGATATTGAAGGATATGAGTTAATTCCTGTCATGTTGATGGTTTGTGACAGTTGACATTTACTTGATATTCAATTGCTTAGCAACTGATCTAGCATTGATTATTATTTTCTTCCTAATCTCATCAGTTTGTTTTACCTTCTCTTCAGTCTGAAGTATTCCCTCCATTATCCTCTGTAGGGTTGAACTTAGTGGTGATCAATTTCTTTGACTTGTTTTAATCATGAAACTTTTTATTTCTCTGTTTATCATGAGAGATGATTTTGCTATGTTTTGTTTGGGGTTGGCAGCTATCATTTTCTAATAATTGAAATTCATCTTCTCAATCCCTCCTGTCTTTTAGACTTTCAACTGAGGGAAAAAAAAAGCTGTTATTTGGGCCTGCCTTTTTATGCAACTTGTTGTTTCTTTCTTGTAGCTTTCAGCAATTTTCTTTGTTCTATGTATTTAATATTTTGACTATAATATGACATGTAGAATTTCTTTGCTGATCCTGTTTGATGTTAGGTGGTCCTGTTTTATGAATATGGGTATGTCTTCTTATTTTATATTCTATTAAAATATTTGTTATTATTTTTGCCCAAAGTTCTTTTATACCCAAAGTTTGTACATTTGGTCTTTTCCTAGTTCATCAAATGTCTCTCACGTTCTACTAACATATTTTTTTGAAATTTTCATTGATTTGGCTACCTGGTATCTTTCTTCTATATTATCCTTGAACCCTGATATTCTGTCTTCCAAGTGATTTATTATATTGGTGAGGCTTTCAACAGAGCTTTTTCTTTGACTTAATAGTTTCCATTTCAGTTTTGTTTCTCTTTAATATTTCTATCTCTTTATTGAATTCTATTTTTATAACTTGGTCTAAATTTCTCATGTCATTTAGTTGTTGTCTTGCACTCTGTTGGATTCCATTTAGGCATTTATTCATGTCTTCCTTAAGTTAATATCTATCAAAAGCCTTCTTTTGAATCCTTTATCCAAAATTTTCTCTAAGTTGCTCTCATGAGAGGCTCCTATTATATGCATGAGTTTTATTGCTGGGTATATATTGGCATGCATGTTCCTGTGACTCATTTGCTTTGGGATTCCCTTAATGGGAAAGTCCAAGATACACACCTTATCAGTGCAGATAAGGAGGGGGCAAGCATAGTAGAAAGCTGTCTGTGTACTCAGATGTGACAATAGTGATGGAACACTTAAGAATGGGGCACTTGGAATAGGATCATGTGTGCTGACATGGGACAGTGCCGTGGCATGCTGGGAGAAGTGGGGGAAGGTTGTGTGGATCAGGTTGTTACTCCTGGAGAGGTAAACTCAAAATTCCTCTATTTCTGTGTCCTTTCTTACCTTCCACATCCATCATTATATATCTTCCTCTATGCTCCAGTTCCTCAAGTGATAGTGGGATAGTGGAAGGAGACTGAGGGGTTAATTAAAATCACAGTTGAAATTAGAGCTCTTACCATCTGCTTGTTTTTGAAGATTAACTTATCCTCAAACACAAATGGAATACTCACTGAGACGAATCACATCCTGGACCAATTTATAGAATAAAAATTTAAAACACAGCAGCTATAAAAATGTCTGTTTAAAAGTAGTAATGTAATTTAACTAAAAAATGAATAACAGGAAGTTAGCTGAAAAACCCCCAAATCTGAGATTGAACAATATGTGTCTAAGTAAACCAAGAATCAATGGTGAGGGCCGGGCGTGGTGGCACACCACGCCTTTAATACCAGCACTCGGGAGGCAGAGGTAGGAGGATCACTATGAGTTCAAGGCCATCCTGAGACTCCATAGTGATTTCTACATCAGCTTGGACTACAGTGAGACCCTACCTCAAAAAAAGAATCAATGGTGAGGTGTCAAGAAATTTAAAGTAGTCTGAACTAAGTGAAAATAAAAATATGAAGCCATGGAATGCACTTAGCTAAAAAAGAAGAAACACCTAAAATCAGTAATGTAACCTCAGAAAACTGTATAAGTAAAAATAAAAATTCAAATTAATATGAAGAAATATTAATGAAAATTAAAGCATAAATCAATGATGTTGAAAACTGCAAACAGTGAAAACTTAAAAAAAGGAAAACCTTATTCTTTGAAAATAATCAGCAAAATTAATAAGCATTTAGGAAAGGGAGAGAGAACAAAAAAAAAAAACAGAGAAATGAGTTATCGATGGAATTTTAAAAAAAGGATAGATTGCTATAGATCCCATCACCATTATATAATACAGGAATCATATGTATAATAATGAGACTTTGTTTACAACTTCATTCCTGAAAATGAACGATCTAAATACAACCAGCCAATTTCCTATCAGACATATCTATCAAAACTTATTCAAGAAGTAATATAAAGGAGTAGTACCTATGCCTGTAATCTCAATGCTCAGGAAGCTAAAACAGGTTCCCTTGAATCTGAGACAACCTGGGCTACAGAATGAGACTCTGTCTCAAAGGAAGACACTACATATGTATTTATACATGAAGAAAGTATGTATGAATATAAGGAGACTGTAAGAATAGGCAATAGGAATTATATCCATTAAAGATATTTCATCAATAACTAATAACTTTGCAAGAAAGGAAGTATACAGGCCTAATGAAGCAATTGTTTCTATTGAATATTTAAGGAAAGAATTATATTTATTCTCTACAGCCTTTTTTTCCTGAAAGACAGAATTAGAAGAAATACTAATTGTCTTATTCTACAAAAACAGCATTATCTTAATACCCAAACCAAATGAATATCTTACAAAAACACTAAAAGTATCTCTTACGAATATATAGACAAAATTCTCAACCTAAAACATAAAAAACGAACAAACCAAAAAGCAGCCAATTTGGTGTGGAAGGAGGAGAGAAAGCGGGAAGACTGCCACTTTCAGACATAAAAGCTCACCATAAAACTATAGTAATCAGTACTGTGGATTAGTGAAAGAATGAATAAGTATTCAACATACCAGAGAAGAGGGACAAGAAGCAGACACACATAAATATAATCACCTGATTGTGCCTAAAGAATAAATAAAATGCTCTTTAAACAAATGATACAGGGACTGGGGAGGTTCCTCAGTGGTTAAAATGCTTGCTTACCAAACCTGTGGGCCCTTATCAAATCCCTCTGTAATCATTTAAAGCCAAATGCAAAAAATGATGCAAACATCTGTAATTTACTTACAGTGGCAAGAGGCCTTGGCATGCCACACACTCACATAAACACAAACATACACACACACGTGTGAAAAGAAATGATTTTAAGGGCTGGAGTGATAGCTTAGCAGTTAAAGCATTTGCTCTGAAACCTACAGACCCATGTTCAACTCCCCAGGTTTCACATGAGCTAGATGTACAAGGTGATGCAAGTGCATAAGGTCATGCAAGTGCACAAGGTAACACACGCATCTGGAGTGTGATTGCAGTGGCTGGAAGCGCTGGCATGATAGTTCATTCTCTCTCTCTTCCCTTCACACACACATTCTCTCTCTCACTCAAAAATCAAAAAAAAAAAAAAAAAAAAAGAAAGAAAGAAACTTAAACGTTGGGATGAAACAACTAAAACTTCACATCTAAGAAAGAGGAAAAGAAAGTCTTGATTATAATTTATGTCTCAAATAAATGAACTTAAAGTGGGATATAAACCTAAATTTAAAACACAAAATTATTAAGTTATTGTCACCTATGTAGCTATGTGCTAATGCATAATGTATGAAAGAAATAGTTGGTTAAAATATTTTTGGGGGGCTGGAGCGATGGCTTAGCGGTTAAGCGCTCGCCTGTGAAGCCTAAGGACCCCGGTTTGAGGCTCGGTTCCCCAGGTCCCACGTTAGCCAGATGCACAAGGGGGCGCACACGTCTGGAGTTCGTTTGCAGAGGCTGGAAGCCCTGGCGCGCCCATTCTCTCTCTCTCTCTCCCCCTCTATCTGTCTTTCTCTCTGTCTCTGTCGCTCTCAAATAAATAAATAAATAAATAAATAAATAATTTTTTTTTTTTACAAAAAGGGGGAACCTTGAGAGATTGCTTAGTGGTTAAGGCACTTGCCTACAAAGCCAAAGGACCAAGGTTTGATTCCCCAGGATCCATGTAAGTCAGATGCTCAAGGTAGTACATACATTTGGAGTTCGTTTGCAGAGGCTGGAGGCCTTGGCTTAGCCATTCTCTCTCTCTCTCTCTCTCTCTCTCTCTCTCTCTCTCTCTCTCTCTTTCTTTGCCTATCAAATAAATAAATCAATAATTAAAAATTGAAAAAGAAGTAGTTGGGAAGTTGGATTTCATTAAATTTGAAATGTGTAGGGCTGGAGATATAATTCCATGGAAGAACAATTGCCTCCTACATGAAAGGCTCTGAGTTTAATCCCTGGACCCACCTTTAAAAAAATGAAACTGCTGAGAAATATAGCATGAACAGAGTGAATAAATAAGTCATAGACAGGAAGAAAATATACTCAAAAGACATCTGGAATACAGCTTACTCCAAAATGCATGAAGAACTCATAAAACTCAATAGGAAGACAATGAGGTAAATACATGGAAAGAACACTTAAATATCCACCTCAGCAAAGATATATGAATGACAAATGAAAAGATGTTTGCTATTGTTACTATAGAATAGAAAAATATAAGAAAGGATATACTGTAAGACTGTTCCACTGTCTAAGAAATTTTCACACATTTACAACATCATATGCTGGGCCAGGTAAGGGAACAATGGAAACTGTACTCATTAGTTTTATGAATATAAAATGGCACAGGCATTTTGGAAATTTGGCTAGTTATTATAAGTTATTACCATATTTACATGACAATTGCTCTCATGTAATTACACAAATGAGTCACAAAACTAATGTCCACTCAGAAACCTACACATTCTGATTGTATTTGAGGCCCATTCCATAGGAAGACATTTATGCCTAATACTGAAAACTAGTCAAAATAGGGGATGTAATGGAACTTGCGGGGAGGAGAACCTATGTTTATAACAGCAGTACTCACTATTGTCAGAACTTGTTAGCAACCAGTATGTCCTTGTAGGTGAGTGGATAAATAAACTGGAACATTCTTACAATGTCACATCATTTGGTAATGAAAGAAAAATCATCCATCAAATCATGAAAAGATACAGAGAAACTCAAGCGGATATTGCTAAGCAAAAGAAGCCAAACTTAAAATACTTGGTTGCTAGAATTCCAACTAGTAGGCAGTGTAGAAAAGTAAAGCTATGGACTGGAGGGATGGCTTAGCAGTTAAGGTGCTTGCCTGTGAAGCCTGAATATCCAGGTTTGATTTCCCCATTATCCACTATAAGCTAGATGTGCATGGTGGTACATGTATCTGGAGATTGTTTACATTAGCTAGAGACCCTGGTGCACCCATTCTCCCTATCTGCCTCTTCTTCCCTCTCTCTCACACACACATAAAAAATAAATAAGAAGAAAATATGAAAAGAAAAATAATACTATGGACAAAACGAAAGGATCCTTGGTTCTCAGGAGTTGGGGAGTGAAAGGGGAATGTACATGCATACCAAAGAGGATTTGGGGGGGTTATAAAACTACCCTGCATTGCATTTTTATGGTGTATATATTTGTCAAATAAATTGAACATACACACCAAGAGTGAAGCCTAATTTGAACTATAAACTCTGAGTGGTGATATGTCAAGGTTGGTTCCTTGATTATAAAAAAATTAATATACAGTGCAAAATTTTGCTATATACATGGAGGTAGGGGTTAATGTGAGAAATTTATTATATGTTTAATTTCATTTTCCTGTGACTATGAAACTGTAATTTTTAACTTAGGCTCAGTTTTTTGAACTGCTTGATTATATCAACAGTCCTAATCTCATAAGGTTGTCAGAAGTACCAAATGAGATAATATTTATTAAAACTCTGGCACATAATTGATGTTCAACAAATATCAGGTCCCCTTGGAAAAGTCTCTCTGTCACTGTCCCACTATGCAAATTCCATGCACATTCCTATTATTATTTTCTACTTAGTAAAAGCATCAGGATCAAAGATAACTGCTTTTTTTTTCAGTTTTGACCTTTTATATCCAATAAAATAACCAGGGATTAATTTATTTAGCAAGTATTAAATAGACAATTCATGTGCTCTGTGGATAATCATAGTGAAAAAAAATTAAGGAACAGAGTATTAAATCTCTAGAAGAAACATTAATCTATTTGTAAATATAAGAAATTAACTAGTAGAGTAACAATTCAGTTAAATATAATTAATGAAAAAGAGTCTGCCATGAAAGTGTTACCAAATTATTATTTTTAACTGAGGATGTTATGTTGGGATGTTTGGAGAAGACCCTAGAGAATTATTCAACAATCTACAAACTAACTTGTGGTTAATGGACCCATAAGACTAGAGATTAGGGTCAAGGCAACCTTCCTTTGCAGGTAGGACACAGGGCCAAAAATATATAGATGCCACCCTGGCCTGGAAACTGGAAGAGAACTTCAGTCTCACTCAGGAGGGTGATAAGGAGCAGTTTCCTACTTCCTCCTTGGCTTTCTGTGCTCCCTTTCTGAGTCTGTTCTCTCTTTCTGGGATCACCAAGCAATCAAGGTCCCTCATATACATTTGAACTTGCCAATAAGGCTCATCCCAGTTAGATGTCTAACTTATAAAAAGGCCTGGTTCCACTTACCATGTAAATTTCTCTGAATCCTGTCAGGACTCCAGCTGGGAGGGAGAAACCCAATCTCAGCCTGGGAGTTTTTCTGCCTTTCTTGTATAATGAACGATTCTCTTATAATGAATCTTTCATATTTTACCCTTTTGTGCCTATGCTTATCAATTCTTTGCTAATCATATGACAAGAGTTCAAGAGCCATTGGCTTGGTGAGTTCTAAGCCCATCCATAGCCTAAAGGGGCCTCGAGCTTCCCAATCCCGTAACAATAGTACCACCCCTTTGGCAAAAGGGTTGATACTGTGCAGTCTTCAATGACAAAATCGAAGGCTTGCTTCTTAGAAATAAGATAGCTTGGGCTGGGATGATGGCTAAATGGTTAATAGTACATTCTGTGCAAGCACGAGGGTCAGAGGAGACGTGAACGACTGCTCAAGTTAATCCCCAGGACCCGCATACACAACTAGGGGGTGGCCATACAAGTCTTTTACCTAGTACCATTGGGGAGCAGAAATCCAAAAATTGCTCAGGCCCATGAAAAAAATGACAAGCTCTGGGATCAGTAAGAGACACCAGCTCAAGTAATAACAGGCAGAAGAGGGATGAGGAGGGCCACTCCAGTCCCTCTCTGACCACTGCTGGTGAAGAAATTACCCGACCAAGACCAGCTTTTGGAGGACAAAAAAAAGGATTTATTTTGGCTTATAGACTCGAGAGGAAGCTCCACAATGGCAGGGAAAATGACAATATGAGCAGAGGTGGACATCACTCCCTGGCCAACATAAGGTGGTCCACAGCAACAGGAGATTGTGCCAAACACTGGCAAGGTGACCCTGGCTATAATACCCATAAGCCTGCCCCCAACAATGACACTGCTACCAGCAGATTTTAATTCCCAAATCTCCATGAACTGGGAACCTAGCATTTAGAACACCTATGTTTATTGGGGACTCCTGAATCAAACCACCACAATAGGCATAAACATTACATAGTGGTTGTGATAAAATAGCACATAATAAATATAACAAAGTAATATTGTGTCTTAGTAAATACTAATAAATGAAGACACATTTTTTATTGTGATCATAGATTTAATGTGAGATTTCAGTTCCAAGGAATTTCTTACTATATTGTACTGCTCTTTCTGAGCCTCTCAATTGCACTCATTAATGTTACAGTTGTGAACTAGTAAAATTTCACCTTAAGGAACTAACTGGAGATTCTGGCATGTTGAAGTCTTAGTACCATGAAGGATAAGGCAGGGAGGGTCATAGCTTTAAGGTGGGACAATTCCTTCATGAATCATGAGATTCCATTAAATAGTGACATCACCACTTAATATACTTCAGAGGCATAATTTCTTAGAATTCAAAAATATGGATGCTGTTATTCTCAACAACTTTCATCTATGAAACACATACTGTGATAGTCATTTGAGCTGTGAATAAATGTGTATTAAAAACAGCCCCGGAGGAGCTTATAGTGTGCAGAATCACATTAGAATTTCACAAGAACACAGAAAGGCAGATGCATACACTACAGGAAGAAGACAGGCGTTCTCAAAAAGAAAGGAAATGGTATGACAATCCTTCCTAATAGCAATCAAGTCTGAGCCTGTGCTAGAGAGCAGGCCCCTTGGAATAGATCCTGAATATCCCCAATACGCACACTGCTACTTCACTGTGAGTTCTTAAAATATTGGCACCAAATGCATGACTTAGTGAAGTGAGAGTCCTCTCTCTACACTAATCAGTGAGAATATCCACAATTAGGGAAAGTAGCCCAGACCTGGTTAATTAACAGAAATTCCACAATTTGTAGAAGCAGGAGCTCATAGAGGAAGATATATTTTGGTTCCAGTTTTAACATTAATAAATGTGGAGTCTTCCAAAATATGATTTTTTTTATAAAAGGGGGCCAGCAACACAGCAATGATCATATCTCATCAAATCTTGGTGCTGTTTTTATAGACACAGGATTACCTAACATGTCTGATATGGTTTCATTTCTATGCATCTATTGTTAAATTCAACTGAAGTTTTTTTTTTTTTTCCCCTCAGTCACCAAGATAGGAAACTGCTAAACTTATCCCCAAATTCTAGTTTTAACATACAAATTTAGTTTGTGCTATATAAAGAAATATAAGTTCACTTCCATTTTTCCAAGATTACTTTTTCAAGTTTCAAGGGAAGATGTTTTTTATCCTGGATCTGTTGACCAGTGTGACCCTCTACTCATTTGGCACAGTGTTTGTTGAGGACAATGTATGTGATGGGCCATGTTGAAATCTTGAACATTGATAAGTACCATTCCTACAACTTTAAGAGCCAACCATTTGTCACTTTATTTAAAATAGACTAATAGGGCTGGAGAGCTGGCTTAGTGGTTGAGTTTTTGTCAGCAAAGCCAAAGGAACCTGGTTCAATTTTCCAAGAACCATGTAAGCCAGATGCACAAGGTGACACATGTGTCTGGAGTTTATTTGCAATGGCTGGAGGCCATGGCGTGTCCATTCACTCCCTTGCCCCCTTTTGCTTTCTCTCTCTTTCTCCCCATTTTCTCTCTCAAATAAAAAAAAATTAAAAAATTAAAAACAATAAATCAATAGACTATTTTTCAAGCTATTATAACCTTACAGGAAAATTGAGCACATGGGAAAAAAATCTCTATCTAGCCTGTCTGCCATCACTTACATCTGCTCTACACCACAGATTCTTTCTCCTACTAAGTAACATCTTATATTACTGTAGTGCACTTAGTGTACTGATAGCTGACATTATGACATGGTTATTAAACAAAGTCCATAGCAGTTTACATTTAGGACATTCTGCATTGTGCATTGTATGGCTTTTTACAAATGCATTATAACAGCTATTGACCATCATAGCCTTATACAGACTGGTTTTACTGTTTCACACATTCCCTGAGCTTCACGTATTCATAACCACTTCTTTCCGTTCAAGGTCCTGAGAAGCATGGCCCCTTTTACATCTCATGAACTTTGCTTTCTCCAGAATGTCACATAGTTGTAATCTTATCCAGATTTTCATACTGGCTTCTTTCACTTAGCACCATGTTTTTAAGGCTTCTAATCATTGAATAATGATATGTAAGATAGACCATATTTTACCATATTTTGATTACTTTCTGAAGGATTATTTTTTGTTCTTTTGTATTTTGAGGTAGGGTCTCATTATAGTCCAAGCTGACCTGGAATTCACTATGTAGTCTCAGGATGTCCTTGAAGTCATGTCAATCCTCCTACTTCTTCTTCCAGAGTTCTGGGATTAAAGGTGGTTGCCACTACATTTGGCTTACTGAAGGATATCTTGAATTCTTCCAAGTTACAAAAGGTTACACAAAATCACAGGCAGGGTTTTGAGTGGAAATGCTTTCAACTCACTGGGTAACTACATCTGGATGATATCAGAGTATATTTTGTATTGTTCAAAGCTGATAAATTGTATTCTTCTATGAGCTATTTTATTTTGCAGTCTCTTCTGCATTGAGTCAAGAGAATCTTTTGTTCCAGTCTATGGCCATTTGATCTTGTTTATGCATTGGATTTTAATCATTTCAAAGGTAACATCTCATTGTTATTTAAATGTAAAATTCCTAATGATATATGATAATAATAGTCTTTTTATATTCACCATTTGTATATGTTATTTGCTGAAGTATTCAGAATTTTTGCTGATGTTTTAATTGAGATTTTTGTTTATTATTATTGAATTTTATTACATGCTTGTTTAATGTTCTGTCAAGAATTTTTATGTTTATGAGGTTCATAAACTGTATCATCTCACCCTCACTTTTTGTACTCACTTCTTATTTTTATAACCAATATAATTGTATGATAAACACATATGTGTTTTTCTCTGAGGACAAACAGTAAACGAAAATCACTAGGTTAGATTATATAACCACATTTTATGATTCTTAATGTAGCTGTTCCAAATTAATTTATTAAATGTGTTCTTCCAACTGACTACACAAGAATAAGTACATTAGCATAGATTTGTAGTCATTTCTCCAAGAGTAGGAATTATAATTTAAAAATGAATGATATAAATTTACTCTGTAGTAAGAACCAGCACAGTAGAGTTGCTTCTTCTGCTTCCCTGCAATAAATACCTATGAAGGCATAAATTAACGGGTACACTAAGCCATTTGAGCCAGTTTTGGTATTACTCAATATGTTAAATTCTCTGAGACATTTTTTTCCATTTATTCTTCATAAGAAATGAGTGTGTCACATAATATAGGACACTGGTCAAGCAAGTAGAGTTGGGTCTCTAGCAATCTCTGGTGGGTGTGTACTTCAGTTAAAGCAGGCCAGTGTCAGTAGAAAGAGGGCATCTGAAACGAAGCCCTTCAATAGTAACAACAACAATGAAAGGCCAAGAGTGATGCTGGAACAAAAACCAGCTTCAAAAACAGGAGTGGTTTCCAGGTGTGGTGGCGCACACCTTTAATTCCAGACCTTTGGAGGCAGAGGTAGGAAGATAGCCATGAGTTCAAGGCCACCCTGAGACTACGTAGTGAATTCTAGGTCAGCCTGGACTAGTGTGAGACCCTACCTCAAAAAACCACCACCAACAACAACAACAACAAAAACAAACTGGAGTGGCTCTCTTGCTCACCTGTGAGGTTGTGCTCTTATTGGCTGTCTGTTTTTGTGCATGATTTCTGCCATGGGAGCTGCTATGATTTTTTATTACTCTGACCTCTCCTGAGCCCTAGGGTGTGTCTGGTTTATAAGTGGACACATGAACCATATTAGACATGTGAGTCCTTTTCAAGGTCATTGAAGAGACAAAGCAAATTCACACAGAAAATGTCAGGCTATGCCACAACATAGACTGAAGGTCATAAACTTTTGTTTTATTCCCATTATTAGAAATTCTATAACATATTTCCCTGGGAGAGCTTGGATTAGGCCTTTCTGTACCATCTCCAATTAATGACATTGTTCCACTTTCGTAAGTCAAAAAAGCTAGTGAGGTGATATGACACATAGCTCAAATCTCTTTCAGTCTGATGAGGCACAAGTGGCCAAGAGACCATGACATGCTTCTCATCTTGATTTTTTTTTCCTATTGATTGCAAACAGATGGAGCTAGGCTATTTAAAGAACAGTAGATCCTGGTATTTGGCCATTATCCAAAGAAGGAACAGCATTCATCTGGCTCAGTAACAGAAGACAACTAAAAATAGCCACCCAGCCAATCCCAGCAAGGGCTGTGAGTTGCTAGGCAAGGGTGCTTTTCCTCCTTCCACCAGTTCTATGAGGCTACTGAGTCATTCTAATATATTTACTTCACTATTTACATGTAACATTCACTTCTATAATAGTAATATATAATATATACATATAATAATAATAATAATAATAATTATTATTATTATTATTTTGGTTTTTCAAGGTAGGGTCTCACTCTGGTCCATACTGACCTGGAATTAACTAGGTGGTCTCAGGGTGGCCTTGAACTCACAGCAATCCTCCTACCTCTGCCTCCTGAGTGCTGGGATTATAGGCGTGTGCCACCTTGCCCAGCTTATAATATTATTATTAAATTGGCACTGAGGATTGTACCTGAGGCCTTGTGCACACTAATACCTTTGGGTGACATAAACAAGCTACATAAAGGGCTGGAGGAATGGCTTAGCATTTAAGTGCTTGCCTGTGAAGCCTAAGGACCCTGGTTTGAGGCTGGATTCTCCAGGACCCACGTTAGCCATATGCACAAGGGGGTGCACGCGTCTGGTGTTCGTTTGCAGTGGCTGGAGGCCCTGGCATGCCCATTCTCTCTCTCTCCCTCTGTCTCTCTATCTGTCTCTTTCTCTCTCTGTCTGTTGCTTTCAAATAAGTAAATAAAAATAAATGAAACAAGCTACATAAACATGAGACAACATGGGTGAAACCCAATGAAACAATGAACTATATTGCCAACTAATCCCTCCGTTTTACACTAACAGGTGCTACAGTTTAAGATGATTTACAATCTGAAATAGGTGTGGCTTGCCCCAGCCCATCGAGTCTAAGTGTGACAGTGTAGCCTTTACAGGTTATTTTTTCCAAATGTTAACATTTTATTTTGGTTAAAAATGCATTATTATCCTTTAGTAATCAAAGAAAGTTACACTATTAATTAGGGATACTACCACTTTAAAGGTATGGTCCCCTGAGAGTTACTGATGTAACATCAGATATTTTAATTAAGTTCCCCCTCATTTCTTTAGCAAGCACTGGAATTACTCTTTTCCTTCAGACAGAGGAGTAGTGGAACACACAGTAGTTATCTCTTACTGCAAAGCCCGGTATTTCTATATACCCTGCACTGATCACAAGATTAGAATACCATGCAGAGGAGTCAAACTGCAGATGCAGGAATATATTAAGTATGGTCTTTGCAAGTAAAACACTTTATTGATTGGATGCACAGAAATGAACTGGCACTTCTGAGACCCACAAGTAGCCACTGAACCATTTTATAGCAGATCTCACTTTATTATGCATGTTTCAGATACTATTGAGAAAATGATACCTTTGGGTGACATAGACAAGCTACATAAACATGAGACAACATGGGAGAAACTCAATGAAACAATGAACAAAATCAGTCAAATACAAAGGGAAATGTATGTTGTATAATATATAATGTTCAAAACCAGATAAAAATCGATCTATCTAGTTAGAAGTCAGCTTGTTTTTAAAGAGTAAGGAGACATAAGAAAATTGGAGGGTTCATGATGAATCTTTAAGTGATGGCCTTCATATGTTATTTCTTTTTTATATTTTATTTATTCATTTATTTATCTGAGAAAGAGGCAGATTATATGTATATATCTATATCTATCTATCTATCTATATACATATATATATATATATACATATATGTATATATGTATGTGTGTGTGTGTGTGTGTGTGTGTGTAGAGAGAGAGAGAGAGGAGGGAGGGAGGGAAAATGGGCACGTCAGTACTTCTAAGCACTGTAAACTCCAGAAGTATGTGCTACTCTGTGCATCTGACTTATGTGGGTACTATGGAATCAAACCTGGGTCCTTAGGCTTTGCAGACAAGTGCCTTAACCACTAAGCAATCTCTTCAGCCCTCATATGTTATTTCTTTACTTAAGTGTTTATTTCATGGATGTGTTGTGCTGATCATAATAATCCATCAAGTGTATACATATAATTTCTGCACTTCCCTGTGGATGAGTTACTTCTTAATAAAAAGTGAAGAAAAACTCAATCCACAACAAAAAGCCAAAACTTACATGGCAATTTCTTATTAACTGTGTAATTATTATCATTACTTGTTTCTATATGACCTTGTGAGTTATAAATGATTATTTATTTTGAAACCCTGCTTTGTACTTCTGTAAGTACTCAATGCTTTTCTGTACTCCTTTACCCTTTTCTTGGTGATTTCTAACCAATCATAATCACTTTCTGTTAAACATGGGTAAAGAGGTACCTACAACTAAAAGTGAACTAGCTTACATATTTCAAACCACATTGCTGCATTGCTCATTAATTTCTATAACCTTATTGCCTCGGAAGCTAAGCTGGCTGACTCTTATAGGCTCCAGTCATTGGCAACATTTCTTTCAACTTGACCTACTTCTTTGTTCCATGGAACTCTTAAAGATTGCATGACTCCTGTGAAATCCTAGACATGATTTAGCTCCATGAAAATTCTTAAAATAGTACATGTTTCTGTCTATATACTCTCAGGTTCCAATTCTAATAAAATTCTTCATACTTTCCCATTTGTTGTATTATACTCATTGTGTTATAATGCATGTGTGCACGTGTACATGTAATATTCATGTTTGTATGCATATGCATATGCATGCATGCAGGTGCATGTGTATTTAGAAGCCAGAGGACAAGCTGCAGTGTCCTCCTTAGGACCATGATCAACCTCCTGTGAGACAGGATCGCTCATTGGCTTAGCACTCACCAATGATACTAGATTGCCTGGTCAGTGAGCCCTAGGAGATCCTCCTAGCTCTATCCAGAGTTGGGAACACAGGTGATGCCACCATGCTTAGTATTGTACATGAGATTTGGGGACTGAATAACAGTCTTAATGCTTGTGAAGCAAACATTTAACCCCCTGAGGATGTCTGCCCAGTCCTTTAACTCGAGTCTTATAAACAAAATTTATTTATTTTGATTTCATCACCATTCAGAAAATATCAGCAAATGCATAAATGTTTAATTTATGGTTATGGATTATAAATGAGATCAAGTACTTTATCACTCTATCCTCATAAGGAACTGCCAGAATGACTTAGGTTTGGTGCATGCCAATTGTCATGAATATTTTCCCATACATTTTCTTATCTATTAGCTCTGCTCAAATAGGGCCAACACCTTTCTTAGTTTCAGTTTATACTTTCAAATGTTATCCAGGTGTGTGATTAGATTAATAAGCATAGTGCCAGTGGCTGATTTATAGCATAGAAATGGTTTTCTCAGTCTGCTTAGAGAGAAATTATGTTAGTGAAGAATCATGGCTATCATCGATGAGCACTAGAAGAACCAAGACTGAGAACACACTGGAAAACTAAACTTGCTTCAAGTTTCTTAATATCGAATGACTTCATGGCCTAAAATTATGTTTTTCTTGTGATAACCCACCTTTTATATGAGTAAAGGGAAGTTTAATTTTCACTTAGTAGTGTTGGATAATTATAATGACATGTGTCCTTGATGTGATTTGGTCAAAAAGAATTTTATTTGTTCAGGACTGTTTTTCCAAATGTTTGGCTTTTTATCTAGTGGTCCTATTTATTATTGATATAGTTGATGCTGCCTTACTAAATTAACAGAAAGGTGACCATCTAACCTGAATTAAAATAAAAATTGTTTATGTGGTTGACAAAATATAATCAACTAGTGGACTTATAAGTATCATTGTTCATCTGAAAATGCCTCGATCTTGCTCATAAGATAAATGCTCATTACAATAGATGATATCCAATTTCTTCAAAATCAAGTCCTGCAAGATTAAAACATGCAAGAACATTAAGCAAATGGAGGTAAGAGCTGTTACAACTTCCAGGAAGTATAATTTGTCAATGGTTATCAAAAATCACAACTTTGCTTTTACTTACATTTGCCTTTATGGAAATTTATTTTACATATGTACTTTCACTATGTAAAGAAAATTCACTGAAGAATATTTATCAAAGCATCACAGTTGGAATAGAAACCTAAATGTCAGTCAACAGGAGAGAAAAATAGAATGACACATTCATCCAATGGAACAACTTATACTCACTCAAAATTAGAGAAGTGTTTTATATACTATATCATACATATTTATATTATATATCATATATTATATGTGCTATATTGAAAAGAGTTGAGAATAACAAGGATTCTTCCATATGTGTGTAAAAATTCTCTGGTGGAAGATATAAAATATTGGGATTGGAAATGGCCACAAAAGTAAATGGGAGCCTTGGGGTCAGGGATAGAAGAGAAGTTTAATTTTATGTTGTTGACTTGTTAGGACTGCTGAAACTGATGAATAAATTACTTACTCAAACATTAAATATAGCTAGAAAAATAGAGAAAATGCATTTTCCTGATTGGTGATTTTATCCACTTAGGATTTAAAATGTCATGCTGACATGAAAAACAATGCTAGACCTAGAACATCTGTAGTTGGTACACGCTTATCTGGTCTCCAACATCTACAGTGAATTTTCAGGACCTATTTGTCTTCATAATAAACAAATGGGTGACTTAAAGGGCAAGTCAATTAGATGGATTACTTAGTTCCTCTCACCTTCAAATCACCCCTGAGATTTCCATAGTACATCCTGAGGTCTGGTGGAGTTACTTATGTATAATTGTTGTGGACTGGGTGAGCACCAGGTGTGTTTGTTTCATGTGCTATTACCAATTTGTCTGCATCATATTTTTAGCCAGTGCTCCTCCTTTGTGTTGTGTCGCTGTAAGTTCACACTATAGAAGAGGTCTAATTGTGTGTGTGTGTGTGTGTGTGTGTGTGTGTGTGTGTGTGTACAAGAGAGAGCTCTCATAAATTCTGAATCCTTTTTTTCTTTGGCTTGATCCAAGAAATTCCTCTTAGTATCACAGAATTAGTTTTCCCATTGAACTCTCTGTGCCCTTGAAGTGATTAGATTTATATCTTTGCTCCAAAATACCTTGACTCTGGCACAGGACTATTTTTTTTTCTTTGCAGAGATTTGATTTTTGGTATATGAAAAAAAAAAAAAGACTAAACTATTTATCCTTTCCCTAGAATGATTAGGCCAAACAGGGTAAATTGGGATTGCACATTAAAATTGGGAGGGAGTATTAGTACATTTGATTATTAAATTGTTTTTCTCTTTGCTAGCTAATCATGCAATGAAATCTAAAAGAATAACCAATATATTTTTAATGCAGAGTTAAGAGGCAACCTTCTGACTTATATACTAGCTACACAAGAATATGTGACTTTATTAAAATGAAGGAAGGAGATTGTAGAGTATAGAAATGTGTCCTCAGTATTTCTCTTGTAACTCAGTTCATCTGGTGTCTGGGTCCTTCAGCACTGGATACCTTTTTAGGCAGTGTTTCTTGTTGTGACCCCCCTGAGCATGTTTTTTTTTTGTTTGTTTGTTTTGTTTTTTTGATTCTTATGCCTTTCCTCTTATTGTATAATCCATTGTTTCCTTCTCCCAGATTAGGAAAGAAACTTGCACCATCTCAGTAAATCACATGCATCATGAACTCTCTCCAATGTTGGCCTCTAGAATATCTCCTGGACAACTAAAGTAGTCTTGCTTTGTTAGAGAAGACCTAGATTCATGCAGATGTTTTCTGCCCAATTTTAGTAGATGTAAAGGCTGGAGAGGGGAGAAAAATCCTCTGTTTAACCAGTATTTTAGGAGAGAGAAGCATGAAAATTGTAGTTAGATCTTAGAAGCATGGTTGTTTATTTAAAATGGATTTAATTAGATATGATTAGTAGCTTTGGCTATCTTTGACACCCTTGTTCCTTCTATTTCTAGTTAGTTCAAGAAAAATATCTATCATCTTGACCAACTTTTCCTCAATTCAGCTCTTTACTAAAGATGAATAATTAAAAACATGTAACTAAAAACATCAGAAAGCCTGCAGTCAAGCTAATTTACTTTAATTAAAATTTGATTTGCAGGATTGAAACTGGTCCCACAAGACAAAAACATGTAGCCAAATTCAGAAGATGCTTTGGGAGCCTGGAGAAGGTCCATCAGCATTTCCAAGTACCATTACAAGTCTAAGATCATAAAACTGAGCTTAGGGAACTGCATAGCAATTATGAGGTATATACAGATATTAATCTTGTTACTTGATCTAGTGGGACTGTAGAGTCTTTTGGGCTCCTAATTTTGGAGATATTGGCAATTCCAGAAATATCTATAAATAAATCTAAAATGTATATGCATTAGTGTAAATTTTGGAGTCCAAAGTAATAAGATTAAGAAGAAAATGGGTATTATGCCCTCCAGAGCAAGAATGGAATGTATGCATCAATTACAATTATAACTCTGTGTTGAAAGACTGTCTGTAGTAACTGTATATTAAGAAGCATAAGTTAGTTATTGGAGTCAGTTCTATTAGTTTAGTGTTATATCTCAGATTTTCTTTCTATTTTGTTGACAATCCTTATTGTAGTGCTACCCATGTTATCCCATTACTTGTTACATGGAGGTGGAGTCTCATTTAAGTTGCCTACATTTGAGCTCATTCTGTAGCCTTGGGCAACCTTGTTGTTGTGAGTCTCTTCCTTTAGCCCTGTCATTCTTTCCTTTACAAACATGTGAGGACACACTGTATGTCAGACAGCCAGCTGCTAGGATACACTAGAGGCCAAATACAGTCCAGCCTGTAGCTTTAATGTTTATGTAATAAACAGATTTCATGAATGATTGCTGCTGTAGTTACCTTCTTACTGCTGGAACACAGCATAAACAACAAAAAGCAGATGAGGAGAGGCAAATTTTTATTTTGGCTTAAGGTCTTGAGGGGAAGCTTCATGATGACAGGTAAAAGGTAGTAGAATTGAGACACTTGCCACAGCAGGTGGAAAATAGCAGCAGGAGAATGAGCCAAGCTCTGGCAAAGAAGAGTTGGTTATAACACTCCTAAGCATGCCCCCAACATCTTTACTTCCAGCAAGGTGCCGCTCCCAAATTGCCATCAGCTGGGGACAAAGTGTTCAGAGAATTGAGGTTTTAGGGGACATCTGATTCAAACCACAACAATTGCCAAATCTAGTCATGAGGAACAGTGAAGAGAAAAAGTACAACATAGTGATCTGTATAACAGAAAGACCTAACTTAATTCTTATGGTAATTTATACTTTTTTTATTAGACCAAAGACAATAGCTAGTATTGCATATGAGACTTTGCACAAGAAGCATAAGGAGTTTGCATTTTATACAATGATTGTGATTGTTATAATCCCTTGTGTTTTATGTCAGTATTGTAGCATTAAAATATTTTTATGTATATAGTATTGAATCACCATGTCTAATGCCCTTATGTATTTGCTTATTCTCTCTCTCCCTCTCTCTTTCTCTGTCTTCCTCTCCCTCTACTCTCCTTTTTCCTCTCCTTCTCTCTTCGACTTTCACAATAGCAGCTACTAAATCACAGTTTAAAGAAACTCTCAGATTACCTAAATCAGTTTAAAGAAACTCTCAGATCTCCATAACTTTTTCTATTCCAAGATAAACATGAAATTGTACAATTCTGGGCATTTAAAAAACCTTCATAGATTTATATCAAATGAACCTTAAGGTGACTTTATTAGTGAACATTATCTGTGATCGTGCAGTGGTATCTAGTTCAGTAAAGCCTGTCTGCATTGCATGTGTTATTCCATCACAGAGCTCAGCTCTCAGGCAGCTGTTCAGCAAGTGATGTGGGCCAGCTTCAATGTTGTTGCTTTTCCTGAGTGGAACTGACCCCTTGCTCCCAGAGACAAATGCATTTCCAAATTTTGAGCATACTGTTTTCCCACTAGACTTATCTATGGTAATTCTAGTTCCTTACCTACTTGCTTGTTTCGTGCTATCATAGTTCTCCTTAGAAAATTTTCTTAGAACTTCCATGTTTGCAGTAAGTAATCCTACCATGTCAGAAACCATCCAGCCAATGTGGATGGAGTGAGGATAGAAACCTTTCTGTAGCACTCCTTTCATTCTCGGCCCTACAACACAGCTTATTGCTACCATGTCTGACGTTCCATGAGTCTTCTCACCGCTACCACAGCTCTCCTACTTTCCTCCTGATAGTTATTGTCTCAGTGCTTCACTTAACTTACCTTCATGATAAGCTTCAACAGGCTTGACCTTGGCTATAAGGAATAGAGAAAGAGAAAGACAAGTACACGGAATGATGTATCCTGATTCTTCTACTTTTTAGGCAAAGCTGTGGTAAGGAAAAAAAAATGAAAATATAAATCCTTAAGATCCATCAAGTTCTAAGTGCAATTATGTCAATTTGCTTTCCTTCTGAGTTTGGAAAGACTTTTGAAATGTATCTTTTTCCACAGAAATCTACTCTGTGGCTGACACCAACCAGAGCCCTGACTATGCTTAGAGAATGAATGAATCTGTTTGTTCTCTACTCTCCATGTACTCATTAGGAGGGCATGGTGTATTCTTCAGAAACCAGGTTTTCTTAGTTCTGGAGTTTCAATTGGGCAGTGACCCCCACCTTTGACAGTTAACCCCTGGCTACAGTTTCCAGCCTCCAGTCTTCTGAGAGAATGTTCTCAGGTTCTGGGATGTACTGGAGAATTCTTTCTTTAACATCACTCCGAAAGAAAGGGCTTTGTATTTTGGCTAACAGTTTTATTATCTATGGGTTAGTTTAAAAATTCACGTAGTTACTACTGGTCTCACAGATTTAACTGCATTTAGTTAGCTCATAATTTCCAGAATGTCTTGGAGATTTCTCAATAGTTACTCAAGTATATGCAGCCTGGATACTTCAAAAAGCAATTTGTGAATGGGACAATTTGTAATGACTTGCTCTCTAAAAGTGTTGACAAATAATTCAGCTTACTCTGAGCTATCTGTTCTTTCCTTTAATATGATATGTACAAAGAAGAGAAAGAACATATTGTGCTGATCTTCTGCATTTAAAGAAAGTTTTCACATTAGAATCCTTAGTAAAAGGGGCTTTTGAGTTCCTTGTATGTTTATGCTATGCCTGCTCAACTTCGGTCTGCTAAGATTATTTTGTCTATCTATTTTAAAGAAAATGAAAGGAAATGTTTTAGGCTAATTATTTTTGCATTGTTCTAGGTGAAAATGCTAGTCAGACTTTTCTAATTTAAGTATATAATAATGTGTGCTAGGGATATGAGCTGAGGTGTTCACGCATGCTCATGTGACCACTGAGTCATCTCCCCAGCCCTGGGACTTGAAAATCTTTTTAAAAACATTTACTTGGTATGCATGTGTTTATGTGTGTGAGTGTAGGCACTTGTGTGCCATGGCACACATGTGGAGGTCAGAGGAAAATTTCCCAGTCAGACCTCACATTCCATCTTGTTTGGAAGCAGGGTCTCTCATTCACTGCTTCTTGAATGAGCTTCTGGAAAATTATTCTCTGCCCCTCTTCTCAACATAGGCATGCTGAGGTGATAGAAATCTGATACTGCCACTGGCCTGGAAAGATGGCTTAGTGGTTAAGGTGCTTGCCCGAGCATCCTAAGAACTCCTGATTAAATCTCTAGGTCCCATGGAAGCCAGACACACAGTGATGAAAATGCACAATGTCGCACATGCGCACAAGAGTCGCATGCATCTGGCAGTCCTTCATAGTGGCTGAAGGCTCTTTCTCTCTCAAAATATTTTAAAAAAGGAAAGAAAGAAATAAACCTGGCACTAACAATGTGGCATGTGGGGATCGGGGCTCAGGTAATTAGAGTTGTTCAGGAAGTACTTTATTTACTGAGCCATCCTCCCATCCTGCAAATGGAAATGTATATTATTGTTAAAGGGATAAGGTGTGCCCAGGTTGCTACTAGAGTTTATGTGGGAGCTTGGACTCAAGAGTTTTGGGAAATGTTCAATTTGAATGTTAAAGGAAAAGCCAGTTCAGTGAAATACATCAGTGTAAAAAATGAGCTTTCTAAAACTTTATCTATTGACAGTTTATGTAAATTTTTGGAGGAAGGTTTCAAGGCAGGGTCTTGCTCTAGCCCAGGATGACCTTGAATTTACTATGTAGTGTCAGGGTGGCCTGTAACTCACAATAATCCTCCTTTCTCTGCTTCCCAAATGCTAGGATTAAAAGTGTGCACCATCATACCCAGTGATGGATAAAATGTATTTTGATCATAATCTCCTCACATAAATAAATAAATATGTAATAATGTGGATAACATACTTAATTTAAGATTATTATTCACTCTCCTGAAGAGCTTTTGGAAATCTAAGTAGATTAATAAATTTTTATGGTTTCATTAAGATTTTTTAAAGTTTGTATACTTTAAATGACTGTAAATAATATAATATATAATATATAACATAACATATATTATATATTATATATATAATATATTATAAATAAAATAGTAAAAACTGCTATAAATGTGACATATTAGTATGTTTTAATGGACTTCAACAACATATGATAAGATGTTCAATGATATAAATATATAGGTAAATACAATGTTGCTGAAAAATAGCTTAAAATATATTCCTCATTTCCCCAAACATAGAAATCTTATTTATTTCCCTAAAATAAATAAGGTTTGTTCAACATTAAGGAAAATTTCTAGAGTACAGGCAACCACACTTACATGAACTGACCAGTTGACACATAAAAACAAATACAAAAAAATTATTAAAAAATAAAATAAACAAGATGAATCAGACTAAGCTCTTATCACATCTGGGCATGGTCTCTTTATTACATGTGTAGAATATTCATTATTTTTAATGCCAGTGTAAGTTATGAGGGATCCTTGGCAATTGCCATAGTAGAATATGCTTTATTAAATGACTCCTAGTTTGGAAACAAGACAAAGTGACCAAAGTGGGAAAATGTAGATAATTTTAAACAGTGATATAGTGTCATTTGAAATAAGAAGTTACCAATGTAACTATAGAGATATATGTAAGGCTAATAATTAGAACTCCAGAGACTTCTAGATAACAGTTTGTTATTAAATGTGTTTAAGATTCTTCTAAGTAAGTGGACTAAGTGGGCATTTATCTTCTATAAGCACCCTTTCACCACAGCTGCAAAACCTGACAAATTAGTAGAAGGAGAGAGTATTTGTGATGGGTGGGTGTGGGGGGTTTGGAGATGGGAAGGTGCAGAGAGGAATTAAAGACTAAAACAAGTAGCATGATAGGAACATTCATCTTGGATACCAGTGTACAAGATGTAACTCCCAACAAAGGGAGTTACATGGTCCATACCCAAATGCCCAGTAGAAGGTAAAGAAAACTTAATCCTAAAATCATTGGCTCTGACTGGTGAATCCCAAGAACAGAACTGGGTTACCCTCCACAGTGAACAGCTGAATAAGGAGATTCATGAGGTCTCCAAAACAGTGAAGGTCATTGCCAAGCATTTTATTACCTAAGAGAGCTAAAAGGTAAGACTCTATTGCTGAAGACACCACAGGCTGCTATCTCAGGACACTGAGAGACTACGTGGGAACTGAAAGGAAAGCCAGTCCTCTTGTGGCAAACCGTCATGAAAATACTGTGGGAGCTACTGGGTAATAATGGCCACCAACAGCATAAATAAGCAGGACACCCTGTAAGCTATACAACCATTCAGCCAGACAAGAAGTACACAGTACCATAGAGGCACACAGCCTTTGCAATTAACCAACTGCCCTCCAGATGCACATGAAACCTGCTCATTGGGGGAGAACTCCTAACTGTGCTGGGAACCAAGTCAGAATCCCATGGCCAGGAAACTCACAAAACCCAGAGAAAGTCCTCCATTGCTCTTTGGATAGATAAAGTGAGCATACACATCAAAATGTCCCTCAAATTTTTATGCATTATCCCCTTTGTCAAAGCTGCTCTCACTTTTGGCTGGAGAAGTGCTTTTATAGATAGCAGAGAATACTAGTAAGATCCAAGCCCTAATCAGTAAACAAGAAAAGATAGCTGACTGGTCACCACAAGATGTGCTCCCTCTACCACATTTCCTGGGGTCCAGATATTGCAGAGGAAGCAGCCAGCAACACAAGTATTGCTCCCAATACTAGCCTGAAAACCAGTTCTAGCAAAATAGGCGCAAACACTGTGTTGAAACAAAACATACCACAGCAAAAATACAGAGGCTACAGAGAACTCAACACTAAAACAAACTGCTAACAGACCTGACAAGGGTTAGGGATTGTTGCAAAAGAGTGGGTAAGAAGATTTTAAGAGTGACAGGTCAGTAGAAATATTCTGAGGTAGAGCATCCTGCCCCTGCACCCAAGTCTGACTGAGGCCCCCTCATGAACACCAGTAACCCTACTGAGGAGGGCCCTCTGGGAAATGGGCACCTGGGGAGAGTGGATTCATTACTACAGTCTATTTTAAAAATGAATGAATATGATTAAAAGAAGCCCAGAAGCTTGGATATCCCACCAGCATGGAAATTAAAATAAATTCTTAATCTCCTGCTCTGTATCAAAGATGGCTTCATTATTGCTTTACTATTTTCCCTATTGCTTCCAGTTTTCTTGTCTTCATAACTAAGGACATAAGACTGGCCATAAGTACTGCACTAACATTTTTTTTAACTTTTCAATGACAGCTTCCATAAATGTAGACAATCAACCTCTCCCACCCCAGTCCTCCCCTCTCAAAGCCAACCTGCATCAAATTCTGTCCGTTTCCCAATTCGTCTCTCTTTAGTTTTAATGTCATCATCTTTCTCTTCTACTATGAAGGACTTGGGTAGGTAGTGTCAGGCACTTTTAGGGCATGAATATCAAGATCATTTTGTGTCTGGAAGACTGCATTGTAAGCAGTTCTACCTTTTCTTTGGCTCTTAAATTTTTTCCACCACCTCTTCCACAATGGACCCCAAACCTTGGAAGGTGTGACAGAGATGTCTCAGAGCTGAACACTCTTCTGTCATTTCTTCTCAGCACCATGATAACTTTTTGAGTCTCCCCAGTGGCCACCGTTGTCTGAAAAGAGAAGCTTCTCTAGCCTAAAGTGAGAGTAACACTAATAAACTTGAAGTTTATTCAAAGAAACTCCCCACACTTACTCACCCCAGCAACACTCTTATGGTTTGAATGTGTTTGAATAAGTGTTTGGCAGCTGGTGTTTCGGTTTGAAAAAGTTGTAAAATCTTTAGGAGGCGGAGCTCTGCTGGGGAACGTGGGTCTCCGTGGTTAGGCCTTGAAGTTTTATAGCCAAGCTTCATTGACTGTTCACTCTCTGCTTCTTGACTGCAGATGTACTGGGACCAGCGGCTGCCGATTACTGCTGCCATATTTTCCCATCGCCATAGACTGAAGCCCTTTGGACTACAAGCTAAAATAAATCCTTCTTCCCTGCAGTTGCTTCTTGTCAGGTATTTGTCCGCAGCAATGAGAAAAGTAGCTAATACAGATTCCAAGGCCGGAGGTGCCAGGGCCGCTCCTCCTTGCCCTGCTCTGCAGAGCACTGATAAAGACCAGTCACCATGCGGGCTCTGACCACTGATGCGGAGGAGGCCGCACACACAGTTTTGGCTACCTGGCTCCTCCATGTTCACTCGCCCTCGGACTTCCTTGTGGCTTCTCAGGACAGAGAAGCAAATGGAAGTCTTTCCTGTCCAGTTGCAGGCTTCATCCTTTCCTGCTTCTTTAGTTCTTTCTCATCAAACCTGGTGACAGGACTGTGTCAGCTAATATACATCCAGAGCTAAAGCCCAAGAAACTGCCAAGCTCTCAGTACCCTGTCCCCCAACAACTGCTTTACAAATAGCAGCACCTGCTTGCTTTAATCAGACCTGCTCAGGCCTTTTTGTTGCCTACATGTGAAATCATTCCTCAATGAAACACCATCCTTCATGATTCACCCCAGCACCCTAACTCACCATTTTGAGGGGTGTGATCATTTAGTGTTCTGCACAACTAGTTTCTTAAAACATACTTGTGTGTAACTGCAAAGTCTGGGGATCCTTCTGGATTTTTTGGATTCATAGGATGCCATCATTTTCAGGAATCTATAGAGTTCATAGAATTTGTTTTAAAAAAATTTTCATTAGAACAGGGATTTCCTTAAAAGTCTTGATAAATGTTGGCCTAGTCCATTGTGACTACAATCATAAATATCCTGTAAGCTAGGTAGTTTGGGAACAACAGGAATTTGTTTCTTGCAGACTAGAGGCAAAATGTACAAGCACAAAGTGTTGACAGATTGGATGAATGTTTAGGACTCCTTTTTCTAGTTCACAGATGGAACATTGTGGCTGTGTTCTAGCATCATGAGAAGGAGTAATAAGGTTATCTGTCTCTCTTGAGCCTCTTATAAGGACACTAGCCCTATTCATGTGATTTCTACCTTCTAGGATTTAATCACCTCACAAAGGCCCCATCTCTTGAAACCATGCAGTTTCACTTCAACATATAGATTTGGAGAACACAAAGACATTCAGGTCATAGAAAATAGTTTATCAATCCAATTACAATCTATGGGCTTGAGAAATGGCTTAGTGGTTGAGGTGCTTTTCTGTGAAACCTAAGGACCCAAGTTCTTTTCCCCAAAGCCCATCTAAGTCAAATGCACAAGGTGGTACATGCATCTGGAGTTCATTTACAGTGACTAGAGGCCCTGGTATGCCCATTCTCTCTTTTTCTCTCTCCTTTCTCCCGTCTCTAATAAATAAATAACAATAATAAAATACTAAAACAATAACATGCTACTTGATGTGAAGGTCTTCATAAAAAGATCTCAGTACTTATTAAGGTAATCTGAGTCATTTTAATTAATTGGAATAATTTGTGCACCATCATATTTTGGTTTTATAAAAAAAATCCAAAACCCTGTGCTGGTCCACAGAATATATACACTATTTCATATATATAAATCATATATATATATATATATATGATTTCTGAAATAGTTATTAATATAGTCTATAGTTAACTGATTCATCACAGCAGAAGCCACAGTCTCTCTGAAGTAGAGGAGAACAGTTGACAAACTCTGTTGGTACCACCTTCACTGGCTGTGTGACTCTGGAAAAAGCATTTAGCCCAGTAATTCTCTCTGCTTCAATCCAATCATAATCTTGGAGTCCTCATCCCGTAGGAGGCATCTTCAGGGTTCTGCAGAATGAGCCGAAAAAAGAGAGAGGTCAGGACATTTGTTCTCTGAGTAGATGCCCTTTTTCCCTGAGGTCCCTGTCCCTGGTCATACTTCACAATTCTTATAGAATCTCCTTTCTTTCTGCATGCCTTCATGTGTTTCCAGATGATATCTGTCTTTCTATTTCCTTCTCCCCTTTCTCTGTCTTGGCTTAGGTGTGGTACTGGCGCTGCAAATTTTCACATTTCTTATTGAAAGTAGTATTTGTCCTTTTTATGGACTCACATAGGTTCTCTTGTTCCTGTTTCCACCTTTGAAGACTGTTCTTTTTGAATATGCCAACTATTTCTTGATAGGTCCTCACTTGCTGTATTATTAAGCCTCTCTCAGTCTCTTACTGTTGTGTAAGGAGATATTAATAGCTATGTCAAAAAGTTTCTGTGAAGGATTAATCAAGGCTCTCCTATAAATATTCCATGAACATAAGTGTGTCTATACATACCACAATTGGACACATACTTAGTATACATGGCACAGAGGCCCTCGTGGGATTCTTCCCATTTTTTTCTTGTCAGGTTTTTTTTTTTGTTGTTGTTGTTGTTGTTGTATTTTTAGGAGAGAGAGAAAGAGAGAGAATTGTCATGCAACAGCCTCCTGACCCTGCAATCAAACTCCAGATGCATGCAACAATTTGTGTACATGTGTGACCTTGTGTGCTTGTATATCATGTTGTGTGTCTGACTTACCCGAGACTTGGAGAGTCAAACATGGATCCTTAGGGTTTGCAGGCAAGCCCCTTAACTGATGAGCTATCTCTCTAGCACTTGTTGGCACTTTTTAAAAATCAACATAAAGATAGCCTACTGTAGAAACAAAGAGAACATGCAGTAATATCAGTGGGTGCATATGTAACAAACATAGCCTTCCAAGATTCTCTCTGCCCCTGCTGAGCTCATTGATCCTTTGCTTCATGGGTTGTCTTCTCACTGAAGGATGAGTAATAGGGAAAAGGTCACAAACTAAGACCAGGGCAACCTCCCTCCATTTTATGACCATTATAATATTACTTGATGACTTATAAACACTATTTCACTGCCATTGTTTTATTTCTTACCTTTTCTTGATAAGTGAAAGGCTGAATGAAATGCATATTTGCAGGTATATATTTTATTGTGTGTGTGTGTGTGTATAGTATGTATGGGATGTGTGTCTGTGTGCATGTGTTGTATGCCCATGTGTGCACAGATTGTGCACACAGATGCAGAGGCCAGAGGAGTATATTGGGTGTGCTGCTCTATAGCTCTTCCACCTTACTTCCTTGAGACAGGGTTTCTCACTGAACCAGTCTGTAGCTCACACATTGTTTAGTTAGCCTGGCTGACCAGAGCTTCAGAGCTCCTCCTGTGGCCACCCTCCTGGGCCCTGGGATTACAGGAATGCATAGCTGTGCCTGGCTTTATACATGGTGCTGCAAATCAAGCTTAGGTGCTTCTGCTTGTGCAGTGAACATTCTTACTCATGGAGCCATCTCCACTGTCAGCAGGTACACATTTTAACATGAAGAAACCTTTATGCACAAGCTCCTCACATGCAAGTTGTTCCCTCCAAATGACATTTGCTACTATCACCTAGTAGATCACTTTTACGTAGTAGGCACTCAATAAGGCATGCCGAAAGAACAGGACATATAGTTAACAGGGACTAATCATTCTTTTAAGGACCCAGGGTAAGGCACAGATGGCTCAGCAGATGGCATGTAAGGCCAGGCAATAGCTTCCCAGGGAGTCTGAAATTATTCACAGAGAGCCATTGCGTCACCACTGTGACCAGCTTGAGCACTCCTGTGAATCTGAGCAGACACATTAGTTAGCAACAGAATGATTAATAAGGGAAGAGTTCAACATCCTGCCCCCTGCTGCAAACAGACAATATACAGAAGAAAGAGAAATAATGGCCTCAGGGCACTGGCATAGGTCAATGAAAGACACAACTTAAGTTGAACCACAGCCAGGGTCAAACACAGAGCAAAGATATAACACTTTTTTTGATCCGTGAGATCTTTGAAGATTAGATGTTTAACTTGCTAAAGTCATGGACAAGCATTGCAAAGTAATTACAGACACTCTAAAGTTATGGTGGAAACACCTCAGCAATCAAAGGTAAGGTCTCTTGAGATTCTTTCACATTGAGATCACAGTTCATTATTCAAAAGATAAGCAGCAACTTAGGCAAATCAGGTATTTAAGACTTCCTGATTGATTTGCCAGGGTGCAGAGGGAGTACATCCAAACCTGTATTTCTAGTGCAAAGACAACTTCAGTGTTCAGTGCACCACAGCATACTGTCCTGTGGCCTTGTTCTGTATTGTGTGTTTCTTTCACAGCTATATTAGTGACTCAAAAGCTCTCCACATCTCTTTATCTACCTTGATCCTGAATGTAAGATAAGGTTAATTACCTTTCCTATTTATTTGCCACTATGCAAATACTGTTGCACAGAGAATTATCCACAGACTGAAAAATATTAGTTTGCAAAAGCATGTTGCTAAGGTTTGAATGTGAACTGTACCTTATAGGTTCATGTGTTTGAGTAATTGGCTCTGAGCTGGAGGTACTGTTTTGAGAGGTTGAGGGATCTCTGGAGTAGGAAGCTGGGATTTTGGAGGTGGGTCACTTGGGGCGGGCCTCTGAGGGCTGTAGCTTAGCCCCGCCTTCTCCTTGAGCTCTTTGCTTCCTGGTTGGTGCTTGTAGCAAGCAGCTGTCCTGTGCTCCCACAACCAATGCCACAAGCCATTCCTGTCATCATGCTATCCTTGCCATAATAAATGTATATGCTGAACCTTGACCCCAAACAAATCTCTCTTCCCTCCATTTGTTCCTGTCAGTCATTCTATTACACTGATATAAAAGTAGTAAATACACAAAGTGTTAGTTAAAGTTATAAAGTGAAGTCATATAAATTACTCTAGTCACCCATCATTTCCCTCAAATAGTCTTGGTACTAGAAGTACACAAATGTTTAACTGGCTCAATTTTCCTCTTCACTGCTCTCTCTGTGGAACAGATACCTTCTGATATATCACCTGCTGGTCTATACATGGCTATCTTATCTTTAACTTAGGGACATGATTTTGTATCTACAAATGTGTTGGCATATATTCATAGCTATTCTGGGATGCATGTGGTCTATGGGAGGCAGGTTGGACATATGTGGTAGAGTATGAAATGACAGGCTTGTTCACCTAATTTCTGAGAGCTGTCAATTCCCTTCGAAGTTGGTTTCAGGTGAATAGCACTACCTGACTGTGTTAATCGTGGTGACCCACGCTCCTCTCTCCACTTTGGGACAGCTCTAATGGTGAGGTAGCTTTGCTGACCCACTTTTTCCTCTACCCAGTCTTCTATCTTTCCCTCTTTTCCATCCCATCACTGTTGTTCAATAACCAAACGCTGAATACTAGTTTCTGTGTGAAATCTGATCTTGGGGGGATGCATCTATAAAATGGGTATGTAGTGGTCTTTGAGAGCACAATGGGGTTGGGGCTTGGAGCTGGCCTGGTGGGCAATGAAGCCCCTATCAAAGTGGGTAGACAGAACATAGATAGCAGCTATCACAAAATACTACTGAGAGTTTTCACCTGTGGAGAACAGAGATGCAAACAGGTAGAGGGGAATGAATGCATTCCTGGTGTGATGTATCAAGAGGTGGAGAAATGTGTTACTAGCTGGGATTTATGATATAATCTCAAGAAGGGAAATAGTAGGCTTGGTGGGAAAAAGAAAGTGACTACACACATCATCATGGTGAAAAACAAAACAAAACAAAACAAAAACCAACAAGACATCTAGTGCTGAGAAGCAGTTCAACCCCAAGCATGAAGCCTCAAGTTGCACCACACTCCCACAGCGATGGCTACTTACCATCGTCCTGGTGAGAAGGCCGAGCCTGGGTGTGGACGGTGTTGCTGCTTCTGTTTCTCTAACAAGCAACTCTCCAGGCCACCTGCTGCTTTAATGCCATCAGCTTAGACCCTGAATCCGTGGCAAGTGCATTAGATTGACTGAGCCTGGATTATAAATCCTTATCTCAGGTGTCTCAGAAAACAAATCAAGTTTTTTGTTGTTGTTTGTTATTTGGCTTTGTTTATCTTAGTGAAAGCGGGACTTCATTTCCTACAAATATTTGTGCTTAGAGAACCTTTGAAATGTAAAAGGTTGACTCATATGTTACCCAAGAAAGAAAAGACAAATGTATTATAGGTAAGACCCTTTTGTCCAGTTCTCCTAACATGTTATAGTATCTATTAGCTTCTACAGGAATCATTTGTGTTGAATGGCTTGCCATCATAGATTTCTTAGTATTGAATATATTCCCCTGCTAGCTGAACTTTTAGCATTTCTGAAGAATGAGAAAGCTAAAAAGAAGGAATTTCACTTTTCTCAGATTGTAAAATTTGCACAAGGTGAACTTTGAGTTAAAGGAAACACATTTGTTTTGAGTTTGAAAGCTGTTTTGAGTTTCATTAGTAAAGCCTCAAACCAAATCTACAAATATAGAAATTGATACTGTATTAAATAATTGAAAATGAGCTATGAAAAAGGTTTGTGTCAGAGCCATTAAAATGGAATTAACAAATTCAGATTAATAAAACTCAATGAATATTTTGAAGACAATAGAATCTGAATTAGAATAGAACTCTGAGTGAATCATGATGAATAAAAATGGTTATATATTTTCTGCAATAGGGAATATTTAAATATAATTTGGCCTACAGCCTCTTTTTCACTCACAGGTCATTTTAAATATGAAGCTCAAAAACATGAATGCATATATAAGATAGACAGAGAAGATAGGAATAAAAATCTTTTCTCCAAAGATCATGGCATTAGTAGACTAAGGAAAATTGACACAGACTTATTGAAAGACTCCATCTTATTTCTCTATCCTATTGCAAGCTGATAAGAGAAATTTCCCATAAAGATGGATAACATGAATAGTGGGGAGCAGGGCTTCTCTGGGAAGCTACTTGTGTCTATCAGCATCTCCATGCACTATGCAGTGGCTTCATATGTAGTCTCTGATGCCTATGAGGAATTGTGCAGGAACCATTAATATGCGTGGAACATTGACATGCACTGATCAGTGGTGGGCTCTCAGAAGCTGGAGAGTCTAAAAGCTCAAGGTGCTTTACTGAGTGATATTAATTATATATTTCCTGGGTCTTCTGTTTCTTATATAAGAAAAGCTCTTTTTTTTCTCTCTCTCCCTGACTCTCTTCTTGCTTTTTTTATTTCTTCCTTATTACAGAGAAATTCATCCACTAACAGAAAAAGTCAGGAATATAATGAGCCATTAAGTATCCATCATCCAGCTTCAATAATCATCAATTTATGACCTCTGTTACACCTCCCATATTATTTTGAAGTAAATACTCAAATGCAGTTGGATCTATGAATATTTTACTAAGTCTCCTAGGTTTAACTCTTTACAAATGCAAGCAAAATACCATTAACATACATTAAAAAAAATATTTCAAAGTTTCCCTTCTGTGTTGGTCTTTCACCCTCCCTCCTCAAGCTTTTTGCTGAAGAAACCAGGTCATCTGTCCTGGTGAATTTCCCAGAGTTTGGAGCTGTGAATTTTGAGAACAAAAAATAGTAATATATGAAGTGTGAGTCTTCACAGCTTTGTGCTCCTGGTTCCTAAGACAAATCTGAGTTTTCCACATCACTTCTTGGAATTATGTGCCACAGATTCTGGGCAATAATGGAGAGCAATAGGCTAGAGCAAGTCCTGGATAAGGGATTTGCCTTTAAGTTCATGGTATGCTTGTCCTAATCAAGGAATGAAGAATGAAAGTGGGCTGGAGGGATTGCTTGCAAAGCCTGAATGGTCTGGGTTCACTTCCCCCATACCCACATAAAGCCAGATGAACAAAGTGGCACATGTGTCTGGAGTTCTTTTCCAGTGGTAGGAGGACCTTGAACATTCACATTGTCTCTGACTCCCTCTTTCTCTCTCCTGACAGATAAAAAAATAAAATTTTTTTTAAAAAAAGAATAAAAGTTGCCAGGCATGGTGGTGCACACCTTTAATCCCAGCATTATTGGGAGGCAGAGGTGGGAGGATCTGTGAGTTCGAGGCCACTGTGAGACAACATAGTGAATTCCAGGTCAGACTGGTCTAGAGTGAAAACCCTACCTCGAAAAGCCGAAAAGAGTGGCTGGTTAAGCGTTTGCCTGTGAAGCCTGGGTACCCCGGTTCAAGGCTCGATTCTCCAGGACTCACGTTAGCCAGATGCACAGGGGGGGCGCACACATCTGGAATTTGTTAGCAGTGGCTGGAAGCCCTGGCGGGCCCATTCTTTCTCTCTCTATCTATCTGCCTCTTTCTTTAAAATTATTTATTTATTTATTTATTTATTTATTTATTTATTTATTTGAGAGCGACAGTCACAGAGAGAAAGACAGATAGAGGGAGAGAGAGAGAATGGGCGTGCCAGGGCTTCCAGCCTCTGCAAACGAACTCCAGACGCGTGCGCCCCCTTGTGCATCTGGCTAATGTGGGACCTGGGGAACCGAGCCTCGAACTGGGGTCCTTAGGCTTCACAGGCAAGCGCTTAACTGCTAAGCCATCTCTCCAGCCCCTATCTGCCTCTTTCTGTCTCTGTCACTCTCAAATAAATAAAAATGAACAAAAAATAATTTAAAAAAATAAAAAATAAAAAAAGCCAAAAATAAAATAAATAAATAAATAAATAAAAGAATAAAAGTGATAAACTAAACTGGGGGAGATATAAGAAGATGGGGAAGGGTTGAGTCTGTGGCTGTGAGAAGCTATAGACTATGTTCTAGGTTGATGGAAAGTTGTTAGGGTATGGTTGATATTTGCATTTTCATCCATAAAGTGGAAGCAAAGGAAAACTTTTACAATTTATTTTTTTTAGATTAGAAATGTATTAATACCTCCCCCCCCCACCAAGCATTTTGGTTTTCTGAAAAGCAAAGAACTGTGGAAATTGTTTGATATGTAACTTTTTTCAAATGAATTTTTTATTTACTTGAGAATGACAGAGAGAGAAAGAGACAGATAGAAAGAAAGATAGAGAGAATGGGTGTGCCAGGGCCTCCAGCCATTGCAAATAAACTCCAGACACGTGTGCCTCCTTGTGCATCTGGCTAACGTGGGTCCTGGGGAATTGAGTCTTGAACCGGGGTCCTTGGGCTTCATAGGCAAGTGCTTAACCGCTAAGCCATCTCTCTAGCCCTGATTTGTTACTTTTTAAAAAAAGTTTTTTCGAGGCTGGAGAGATGGCTTAGTGGTTAAACGCTTGCCTGTGAAGCCTAAGGACCCCGCATATGTAGGTTAGGTATGAGGTTCAGTTCCCTAGGACCCACGTTAGCCAGATACATAAAGGGTCTAAAGGTCCTCTGCAGTGGCTGGAGGCCCTGGCATGCCCATTCTCCCTCTCTCTGACACTTTCTCTCTGTCTGCTACTCTCAAATAAATAAACAAAAAAATTAAAAAGTATTTTCAAACTATTATCTCTCTCTATCCCAGGCTGATCTGGAATTAGTCTCAGTCTGGCCTCAAACTCACAGCTGTCCTCTTACTTCTGCCTCCCAAGTGCTGGGATTAAATGCATATGTGACCATGTCCAACTCAGTTATTTTTTACTTTAAATATTTTTTTTAAAATATTTTATTTAAGTATTTATTTGAGAGAAAGAGAGAGAAGAAGCAGACAGAGAGAGAATGGGTGTGCCAGGGCCTTTAGCCACTGCAAACAAACTCCAGACACATGTGTCACCTTGTGCATCTAGCTCGTGTGGGTACTGGGAAATTGAACCTGGTATTTTTAGGCTTTGCAAGAAAGTGAATTAACTGATAAACTTCTCTCCAGCCCAATTTATAACTTTTAAAATAAAAATCAAACAACTATTTTTTAATGTATGACTTAATTACAACTGGATTATAGGAGGCCCCAATGAACTTTTCTTGGTCTCTTTTTCCACAATCCTTTATTCTTTAAAGAAGCTCAATAATTACCTATGCTTTCTCAGCTCACTCTATCCAAAGTAGGCTAAATCTGTGGTTGGAAGTTTTCTGTCCCTTAACCTTCCTTCCTCACTCGATCCAACTTATTACAATATCACTCAATGTGTTTTCATTGCAAATTATATAATTGAACTCAGTATTATAAAAATAAGAAAAATCCTGTATTAAAAGGTCGGAGGTGGGGTGATATATATGTTTTTAATCAGTTTGGCCTCAGGGGTTGAGTTATGCTTTCCTTTGGAACCTCTCTTAATCTTAAGATGGCTGAAATAGTGTTAGCTACCTTCTTTCATTTCTTTCTTATCCCATTTAATTTTTTCCTTATTTAATTATTTGAACTTTGTGTGTGTGTGTGTGTGTGTGTGTTTATGCAAACATTCATGCCAGCACCAGGGCCTCTTGCTACTGAAAACAAATACCAGATACTTGCCCTACATTGTACATCTGGGTTTATATTGGTGGTTGGGGAACTGAACCTCAACTGGTAGGCCTTGCATAGAAGCACCTTTAACTGCTCATCCATCTTTCTAGCCCCTTGTCTGTCTCTTTTTAAGAAAATTTTTAAGAAAATTCTGAGCTGGGTGTGGTGGTGCATGCCTTTAATCCCAGTACTTGGAAAGCAGAGGTAGGAGGATCGCCATGAGTTCAAGGCAACCCTGAGACTACAGAGTTAATTCCAGGTCAGCCTGGGCCAGAGTGAGACCCTACTTCAACCACCCCCATAAAAAAGTAAAAAGTTTGTTTCAAAAAGCATGGCTTATTTAATAGCCTCTTGTTCATTTCTTACTATCTAGAGCTGATTTCCTAAGCCAGGTCCTACCAAGAAATGTGGGCTTTTGCTGATCCCATTGGGTGAGACTAATCAAGACTCATCCTCTGGAGATTGGGGATCCTCATTCATTCCTGAAGCTCAGTGGCATGTGCAGGGAAAACATCTAAGCAGGTAGTGAAGGGTGATGTGCAGTTCCAACTGGTTAGGAATCCACAAGTGTCTGCTATGGGCCTCTTTTTGTAGCATGTACACAGTAATATGAAACTTTTGTAGAAATAAGGGTATTCTAAAGGATACGTGCGATACAGGAGAGAGGGGAATTTGGAAGATGGGGGAGAGCACAGATGGGAGATCAAGAATAACAAAAGCAAATTATATTTTAAAATGACAGAATGAAAGATATATAAATCTCATTATGCCAACTAAAATTAAGCAAATAAGTAAACAGAATTGTTAAGAGGCTTATAATTTCAATAAAAAATGAAACAAAGATATGTAGTGAGGGGAGAACTTATTAGTAAGTCGTTAGCAGCATCCTTTCTCCATGCTTCTGCACCAAACATGCCCACATCCTGAATATCTTTAAAGTATAGTTGCTATAATAATGTGTTGTTTGTGGGAATGAAGATACTAGGATGCTTATGAACTGGATTTCTTTCTTCCTCCCTTCTCCTCCTCCTCCTCCTCCTCCTCCTTCTTCTTCCTTTCTCCTTCTCTCTTCCTCCTTCTTTTCTCAGTAGTAAGGATGAGATGCAAGACCTCATCCATGCTAGATGACAGAAGCCATGTTTTAGGCTAGAAGATAGAAAGTTACTGTTGTGTCAAGAACTTGCAATCTTCAGTCAAAAGGCTAGAACTGAATCCAGGATAGAGAACCAAAATTTAGGTGGGAAAGGATGTTTCTCTAAATATACCATCATGCCACACACAGAATGTTTCAGGTTGGAGAGTATGATAAGAAATGAAACTGGTGCATATTCATTGAATATTTGGGGGTTTTGGTATCTTTTTGGTATTAGAATCATGCTTAGTAGCTCATCAAGATTTATTCATACCCCAAGACAGTTGTTCACAGGCCTTGTGAGGCGAAGTGGCCAAGAAAGAAAGTTTTGATAAATAGGCTTGGCCATGAACACATTGGTATCCCAGAGACAAAATTTAATACTGTCCCAGTCAGTTAGGAACTATATCCAACTTTTTGTTCTCTCTCCCTCTCCCTCTCTCTCTCTCTCCCTCTCTCTCTCTCTCTGTCTCTAACTATGCTCAGCATTCTTTTCTGCATAGATAACCATAGACCATTTCTGCTACTGTAAGCTATGGAGAGAGATATTGAGATGCATCAAATTATTCTCTATGTATTGGATTCACTACCTATTTGAATCATATGCATTGAGACCTGGTTCTATTTTCTTTCCCTACTAATATATTCAGATTCATATCTACTTTCTATTTTCTCTTGCTTCAGGTTTTCCTGGATATATTCACTCTCTCCCAGTCATTCAGATGCAATTTACACATTGATAACTTTCCTACCTGTAAATTTAGTCAAGCTTCTGTTCTATAATCCAGCCTTAAAGACACACAATCAGAAGATCATATATTCAGTGGCTCATTTGATCCACCAGACTTGGTGCTCTATGCGTTGAGTGACTAAAGGGTGCATATCCCATAGATTTGTTTCCTCAGGGCTTGCTCCATTATTTTGTCTTTCAAAGAAGAAAGGAGTGGGAAAAATTGGCATGAACTGTTTTACTTCCAGATTGCTTTAGTCTTCACAATGTACCTAAAATAAGTATTTTTTTAAAAAACTGGTATAGGTTGAAAAAGAAACTTAGGTTTAGGGAGATGGCTTAGCAGTTAAGGAGCTTGCCCACAAAGCCAATGGAGCCATGCTCGATTCCCCAGGACCCATGTAAAACAGATAAAAAAAAACAAAACTTAATTTCGTGAGTGTTGAATATAATAAGAAATTATGATTATGCCAGATATGACCTAAATGATAAAATGGGGGCTGGAGAGATGGCTCACCCTCAGTGGTTAAGTAACTTGCCTGCAAAGCCTAATGACCTGGGTTTGATTTCCCAGTACACACATAAAGTCAGATGCACAAAGTAGCATGTACACGTTTTTTGTTGTTGTTGTTTCTTTTTTTTTTTTTTTTTGCAGTGGCCAGAGGCCCTGGTGTCCCCTTATTCTCTCTCTCTCTCTCTCTTTCTCTATTGTTACTATATCTATCTTCTTGTAAATAAATAAATAATAAAATAATTTTTTTAAATGATAAAATGGAGCTGGGCTTGCTTGTATACTCCTTTATTCCCAGCATTCTGGAGGCCGAGGTAAGAGGATCACTTTAAATTCAAGGCCAGCCTGAGACTACATAGTGAATTCCAGATCATTGTGGACTACAGCAAGACCCTACCTCAAAAGAAATCATAAAATATCATAATGAAGCTATGCTGTTCTGTTAAGATGATAAGTCCTTTGGTGGTGACCTTAAAGGCCTTCATAATTTTTGCTGTGACATAAATTGGGGACACAAGATGGAAAAGGCTGTCACTTCTTTGTATGAAATAGGAAAGTGTCTTAACAAGAGAATTCAAGTGAATAAAAAAATAAACTCAGGGTTGGAGAGATGGCTTAGTGGTTATGGCATTTATCTGCAAAGCCAAAGGATCCAGGTTTGATTTCCCAGGACCCATGTAAGCCAGATGCACAAGTTGGCACATGCATCTGGAATTCATTTATAGTGGCTGAAGGCCCTGGCATGTCCTTTCCCTATTTGCCTCTTTCTCTGTCTATGCCCCCCCAATAAATTTTTAAAAAATTTAAAAAAATAAATTCAGAAAAAATAACACCTGGATTGCATAATTAGATTTCAAACAATCATCCTGTTTTCTCATTTGATCAAAAACTTGAATAGAAGGTGGAAAAGTCATCTTTGTATTATTCTCCGAATCAAATTTCCTACAGTTTAGTTTCTTAGTGTAGACATTTTAGGAAAGAATACCAAAGTTATCATTTTTGTGCAATACTTTTACAGACATAGATTAGTGGAAACTTAAATGTAAAGAAAAATAAAATAATTTATGTAGCTAAATTTGAGGATGGATAAAATGTTTAACATGAGGTCCTGAAGGGTACACATAGTTGGCCTTTGAACCCTAGAAAATAGCTGGTGAAATGCATCTATTCACAAGCTCCTTCTAAACATGTATATTTTGATGAGGTTCCTGAAGATGCAAACATAGGGCTGTGGAAATTCATATAGAGGGTGACCATACTTAATAGCAGGAACGAGGGAGTCTCCATGAAACGTGAATGACTTGAGGCATGTCTGGGAGGTGAGAGGAGCAGGCAGAATAAGAATTCAACTATAAATGGGTCTGTTCTCTAGGCAGTACAGAAGTGACCATTCACACTGTGGGATGATAGCAACAAGCAAATGAGGCTGATTCTATTCAGAGCTCAGGGGGTGGGGAGGATGGTTAGGTGACAAAGAGAAGTCAGAAAGAAAATCAAGCAGTGGCTAAATGTCCCAGGCCAACTAAAGAAAGTGCAAAGTTAGAAAATGACTTGAAACTTAAAATAGCCTCTTCACTGGAGGAATAGGGTGAACTTCAAGGAGAGATCCCTGCGGTTGACGAGATTCATAAGCAAGAGGCTAACAGCGCTACATTTGAATCATTGGGTGGTTGCTTGCTATCCTATTCTTGACACCTTTAAAACTACAGAATCATTTTTGCCAAACTGTTTTAAACATGTTTATTTTAATTTAATAATAGCAAACATGTGTGAAAGTATAATGACATACATGTTTGAAATTGCCAAAATGAACTGCATTACTTTGTACACTAATTTTAAAAAAATTAAAAAAGAATTTAGGTCCTGAGTTAAAATGTATAGATACATCTTTGTCTGGAGCTCTTATCTTAGTAGAAATTCAGGAGAATTAAAGTGTAAGGACAGCAAAACCATGGATGGGAACTTGTCAAAGGTAGGCCTAGAAACTGAGAGAGACAGATTACAAGACCTGGGTCTTTCCTTAGAGATTTTCTCTTTATCTGTGGTGGCATCACAGCCACCTTGAACCACAGTGCCTTAATGATCCCAGCAATTTTACTATTTCTCATGCTTTTTTTTATTTTTGTTATCTGTGGTAAGTTGATTGCTATAGTGTGGATAAGTACCCCTTCACTTGTTAAAGCTTTGATTCCTACCCTAAGGCATGAATGGTAGGTTGTGAGAGGTCTTCTGGCAACTTGGACTGTGTCCTCAAAGGGGGATCTTGGGAACCCAGCCTATCCACTTCCTGTCTTTTTTCTTGCCCACCTTGAAGTGATCAGTTTGCTTCACTCTCTGCTCCTCACAAAGACAGCTTCACCATCATTCCCAAAGCAACATGGCCAACCAGCCATGGGCAAAAAATCTGTAAAACCTTGATCCCAAATATACGTCCTTTCAACTTAAATAATCAGGGAATTTCTTACAGTAATGGAAGGCTAATGCACAGAGTGGCTTTTGTGTTCTGCAAGGAACTTTCTGGGTCATATGAGGAAACTATTGGAATGCAGTGTCCTGGATTTCTTATTTGTGTGGCTGGAAGTCAATGCTGACTCCTAGGAGAGCCCACCCATGGCTCCTAGTGGAAGGCTTTATGTAAGGCTTTCCACATTCTTTGAACTTCTCAATCTATGGTGGTTTGAATGCAAAATAGTCCCTTATAGCTTCATGGTTGAACATTTCATCCCCAGTAATGTGGAACCATCTGGAAAGGTTGTAGAAGCTTTAGAAGGTGAAGCTTTACTGGAAGAAATGTGTCAGCCAGGGTTGAGCCTTGAAGTCATATAACATAACCTACCTCTCTCTCCCTCTCTCTCTCCCTCTCTCTCTCTCTCTCCCCTTCATCCCGGCTGATGTGACAATGTGACATGAGCTTCCTCCTACTCCAGCCACGCTTTCCCAGCCATGATGAACTCTACTCTCTGGAATTTTTTTAAACTGAAAAAGACTCATTTTTTCCCTCGTAAGCTACTTCTGGATGGGTATTTTTTTTTCTCCATCAATGAGAAAGTGACAAAAAATTGATACGAAATTACTGTGATAAACCTGACCATGTGGTTCTTAGTTTATTGGAACTGGATTGTAGGTGAAATGTATAAAGATTTAGAACCTTGGACTAGAGTTATAGAGCTTAATGGGTCATTCTGGTGGGAGTTTAGAAGACCAGAATACTGAAATAAATGTGAACTGTGGTGGCTGGACTCATGAGGAGGTTTCAGAGGGGAATACATATTCTATCAGGAAATGGGCTAAGACAGTTTCAAATTCTGGCAAATAAGATATTTGCATTTTCCCCATATCCTGACAACTTAAGTTGAATTGACTTCAACAGTAATGGTCTAATGTTTCTGGAGGAGGAAATTTTAAGCAGAATAGCATAGTGTAGTTGATTTTAACTGCTCAGATTCATATCTAGAATGAAGGAGAGAACAAATGCAAACAATAAACATATGAAATATATAGTTTGATACAGAAAAAAATTGTACAAGTTTAAAATCTCAGACACAGAAACTTTAGGGGCTTTTGTTATATTATAAAAGAGATTAACTGTAAACCAACTGTTCTGCAATGGGATAATAATAAAGGTGTCTTGAAGGCAAGACCCAGCCCATTGAAGGCTTAAGAAGGGAAAATACAAATTTGTTGGCAAGAAAAAGAAATAGTAAAGTTCCCTGTTTTGCAAAGTCCACATATAAAGGCTGCTAAAGTCATATTCCATGGGCTCTAGGCCTCATCTGGATCTGACAATAGATCTTGGCAGCATCATCCATGAGGTAATAGTTTTGGAAGAATTAAAGGTATGAGGTAAAGAGGATCATTGAATATTTCACCACAGTTCCAGAGAGCTGCTTAGGCTAAGCAATGTGAGGCACTGTCAAAGTTCCTATGAGAGGTCCTGTGAGGTCACTGCCTGAAAGTGTTTAGGTAGACCCTAAGTTGCCATGGAGACCCAAGGATGGTAGTGATGCCAGAACCATAAGATATCTTCCAACAAAAGCTGCAGGCTTGGGGCTGACCCAGCTCATGAGAGAGGCTACTGGTAGTAGAGATAGAATGGTGGAGTTATACAAACGTATTGGAGACCAGAGGATTTCATCAGGAGTCACAGATACCCAACATGGAGCAGTAGGACGCAGTGTTTTCCCTGCTGGATTTTGGACCAATTTTTCCTCGCTATGCTCCATTCTTTAATTTGCAATGGGAATGTTTATTCTGTGCCATTATATTTCAGAGGTGTATAACATTATTTTTTTTAAAATTCTACTGGGTGCATGGTTAAGGGTCTGCTTTGAGAATTTGAACATTTAAATATTGTTGAGACCAATAATGACAATGGAGACTTTTAAATTGATCTGAATTGATTTTACATCACAAGATGGCCATAAAGTCTATGGGGGTCAGGGAAGAATGTGGTGGATTGAATGTAAAATGAGTAATAAATGCCTCATGTGTTTGAGTAATTGACTCCTTCAAAGTGCCACGAGTTGGGATAGTTGTGGAACCTTTAGTTAGTGGAACATTTCTGGAGTAAGTATGTCACTGGTGGTGCGCCTGGAGGTGTCATGTCCAGCATGGCTTGCTGTTCTCTCTTCCTCTACCTCCTTCTTGCTGATGGGCTCTGGTCATGTTTTTCTTGTCCAGATGCACTCTACCCTCTGTAGCTATCAACTAAAACAAGCTCTTTCCTCCTGGAAGCTGCTTCTGGCTGGGCATTTTGTCTCAACAACAAGAAAGTAATAAATATTGTAGCAGGATTCTGAGATGGAATTCTTCAAGACTGTGCATATCAGAAGAAGGCATTCAGAAGGCAGAATTGCCCATTGTCTTGACTGCTTGGCACCATTTCTATGTTATTTGCATAACACTCTAGTTAATCAATTTTACAACTATTTGTATTCAAACAGAGAGAATATAAGACCAACTTCAAAGGAATGAATTACAAAATTGTGTGCAACCAACCATATTCCACCATGCATACTGGAGAGAAAAGTCTAGGACATAGAAATGTAGCAAATGCCGGGTGTGATGGCACATGCCTTTAATCCCAGCACTTGGGAGGTAGGAGGATTGCCGTGAGTTCAAGGCCACCCTGAGACTTCATAGTGAATTCCAGATCAGCCTGGGCTACAGTGGGACCCTACCTCAAAAAAAACAAAAGAAAATAAAAATAAATAAATATAGCAAATGGACCAGTAAGAGAAGACCAATGTAGGAAAGCTGTTTTGTGATATTCTTTCTCAGTTTATACATATTTGAGCACCCTAACAGATACAGAAGTACATAGAAAATTTCTATAGGTATATCCTAGGAGATACTTAAACCAAATTTTGTTAGGAAAGCAAAGTAATATCCTACTTAAAAAGAACATTGTATCAAAAACAAAACCTTTAGTACACAAATACATAAAAATAAGTTTCATCCCCCACCACTAGGGGAAGATTGTCCCCAAATTAAAGGTTCTTAGAACATTGTATGTACTAGCTTGAACCATTGACTAGAGCTTGGTACCATGTTAAAATTGTTATCAAAGTGACTTTTGTTGAGAAAATTGAAAGAGTATTTATTGTGATTATTATATATACTTTGCTTTTTAAAACTGTAGATTAATAGCTTCTGCATGAAAGGAAGTCACTGCTGTGACAATGGCAATGAATACTATTCAAAAGCAAAGAATACTATCCAAATGAAATGAAACCACGAATAAAGTGTTCCTTGTGGGAGTAGAAATGTTTCACTAATTATGCCACCTTTTGCTTTTCCTGTCTCATGGTTAAAATTATTTCTAAGATCAAAAGTCAGTCAGAATGTGATTCTTTTTAAATGGAAAATTCGAAAATAGTCATTCATTAACATTTTTAGCTTTCAGATATATCTTCCACCAGGTAGATCCAAAGACTTACAACAAGAAAATTCTGAGGCCTCAACATGTCCAAGCCTTCTGCCTGTACTGTTCTCTGAGAGAGTATTAATGTCTTCCTTCATTTACCTATGTGCATTGGTGTTGCTCTGTATCCTACTGACTGTGTTCCTGCCTTCTTGAACCTGCAGAATTGGCCTGTTCTTTTCCATCAACTGTCCATCTCTTAGTTAAACCCAGAGTTATTTATTACACTAAGAGGTAACTCTTGGGGGGCTCCTTATTTCTATGAGTAGATGCTTCTAAGTGTGTGTGTCTAGCTTAATTCTCCACTGCACACCAAACTTTACACACTTGTACTTTTATGCTTCAAATCACTATTTTAATAACGGCATTAATTTCTCTACCATGCTTACACTTCTTCTCTGTCCTTCGGTATGGAAGCACCCAATTTTCCAGGGTTAAAACAGACTAGGAGAGCATTAGCATAACTCTTTGGAGGAAAGGATATGGATGGTTCTCCAGAGAACATATACCTGTGGACGATCCTGTTATTTGCCACCTTTGAAGTCCCTCCTCTTCACTTTTTTAAAGCGTAGTATCTGTAATTGTTCTCAATTTGTCATTTGAGGGCACAGAAATCTTTGACAAATATATCTGTTTCTGCAGGGTTAGTAACTACTCTGACTGCCAAATTGTTCTTAATTTTAGCACTGTGTGGCTATCCCTCAATTGATTTATTGTAGGCTAGGATATAAAAAATAAAATGTTCATCTATTAGGTGTTGTGTAGGAGTATATCTCCAATTGGTGTTCATAAAACAGATCCGGCTGTATAGGTAGCTCAGTTGTAGAGTGTTTTTCTAGAGTGTATTAGGCCTTGCTTTTCAAGCACACACACACACACACACACACACACACACACACACACACACACCTGTGGTAACAGATTTTGAAGACATACCTTCAAAAGGTTAGGCATTACTTTCCCAGTCACAGAGATGAAAACGCTGTCATACTATGAGAAAACACTGGAGGAATGGCCTTCCCTTCACAATGAATTTCTCAAATATGAAAGTGTGGGAGGAACCACAGAAATCTGAATCAATTAATATTTGGTCATCAATTTTATGTCATATATAAGGTTATTAAGAGGTTTTATTTAGGGGCTGGAGAGATGGCTTAGCAGTTAAGGCATTTGCCTGCAAAGCCTATGGACTGGAGCTCAATCCCCCCAAAACCACATAAAGCCAGATGCACAAAGTGGTGCATGTGTCCTGAGTTCATTTGTAATGGCTAAACGCTCTGGCATGCGTATTCTGTCTCTCTCTATCTGCCTCTTTCTCTCTAATATGAATAAATAAATATTTTTAAAAGGTTTAATCTAAGGGGAATGTATCATGTTTATGTTTGCTTGTAAATGAAATTAAAAGAATAATCTTTTCTTGGTATGACTTACTTATTATGACCAAAGAATCCTTTCTCTTATATTCATGTTTGACATTTACTGATTTAAATGAGAACCAAAGCTTCTTTTATTGAAATGCAATGTTAAATGTGGCAAAATTGACTGTCAAGATCATACATTCAGTGACAGAGTTAATTTTCTTTGAGCATAATGTTCAAGAATATCTTTGATACCATCTAATGTAACTACTTCACCAGATTTAAAAGAAAACAAGAGCCAAGCAACTGCATTATGCAAGTTGACCCAGCATATTAATGCAGATGCAGAGACATATGGCAGACTTCAGCTAGGCTGTGGCCAACATAAAGGACTGGAGTGTGTCTGCTCTATTTGCCATTGCATCTTTAACACCCACCGCGCTGTTTGGAATAGGGTGAGTATAGCATTATATGTTAAATGAATAACATGATAGAGTAGGTTATTTCTATCTATGCATGCACATGTGGGTGTGGGTGTGTGTGCGCGCACAGACACGTGAATGCACACAGAGATGCACTCGAGTGTGCCCGGGTCTATTGCTGCTGCAAAAAAACATAGACTCTTATATCACTTTGTGCATCTGGTTTATGTGGATGGCCTGTGTTAGAAGGCTTTGCAAGCAAGTGCTTTTTACAACTGAGCCATCTTTCTAGCTCCATGTTTCTATCTTTATTTATACTTTTCCAAAGTTAATAAGTTCACACAGTCTCTTCAAGTTCAAATGCATTGTCTCTGCTATGTATTTCTTGTTATAATTAAAGTTTTTTTTTTTTTCTTCACAAAATGTGGCCCAAAGGAAGAATGACCAGAATTGATTCTAACCAAACTCCATTTAAACTCTGGCAGGAAGTTCAACTCAAGCTTTAACACCTGATTCCTGTGAAAGGTATTCCCAGAAGGCGGAGCCAGTGCTGGCTGCATCTGTATGACAGGCAAAACAGGAGCCCTAGAGAATGCGAGTTTGAAGCAGTTGCCTGCTAATGCACAGAAAGGTACCAGGGATGTACAGAAGCAGATGGCGCATACAAGCCCATCAGCACAGGTTTCAGATAGTTACTTGCTTCTCTGACCAGTGGTCTGGTTTTCCAGGGTCACTACTGTGATCTGCAGAGAACCATGGAAGTCCTTGGGAATGTCACAGAGGAAAGGAAATGGACATTCTAGCTTACCAAATCAGGACTAACAAGTGCATCTATACCCTGCCCCCACCCCCGACCAAAGGAATTGAACTACCAAAACTTAATGGTTCTTCAACAAACGCAATGGGAACAACTAAAATTATAAGTAGGTTAAAGTTTTCACATAAATTTTGGGTTCCTCTGGAACATTATTCCTTTTTGGTAGTGCTTGCAACAGAACATGTTCACAGGAAGGAGCTGATGTGTTACCCTTAGCATAATGTAATATTCAGTAAGTAGGAGCAAATAAAAAATGTGGCAGATTGATGACCAACACAGCTCTTCCTAGTCTCTTTTTCTCCTTGTAATTTATAGTCAAGGTTCATACTGAAATCTCAAAAAATTCAAGCATTTCTTATTTCTGTTAAGCATAAATTTCCAAGACAAGTTTGAAAACTAGAATTTAACCACAAAGTGCTTTAAAGGACAAAATTAGCCTATTCCAAAGGAACATTTGTAGGCATATTATATAATTTAGTGATTGTGAAAATAAAATAAAATTCACTTAAAACCATAATGGATTAATCTATAACATGGAAAATAATAAAAATTGGACTGTAGACCTTTAGTAATCCTGACAGAAGACTAAACTTAGGTATATAACTCACAGACTCACATGAAGAGAAGAAAGGCAAATGGTCCAACAACCTTTCCATTTCATGTTGTTGCAAATTTAGGGCCTTGTAGTAAATCTTATAGACAGGCATTCTATCTTTGAGATGGCTTCAAGCAGAGCTGATACGAGGAGTTGATAATAAATGCTGATTATTAATGAACTAGACAGCAGTAGTGGGGGTTTACTGATCTGAGAGGATACCCATGAAAATGTCCTTACTTCACAACTGTCTGTTTTGATCTGATCATTGAAGTGACATGAATGGCCTAATTCATCTCATGTTGTCATCTTTGCAACTGTGGCCCTGGGCTCACAGATGCAAAGAGACAAGGTTTTTGGGCTGACGCAGGAAAAAAACTGCAAAGACAGGGAGATTTGTTTGCTCCTTTCCTTGAGCTGTCTACCTTTTCAGACCCTCCATCCCCTTCCCCCAGCTGGCATTGCCCTAGATAAGAAGTTTCAGTGATTGTTTCTCTATGTGTTATCATTTTAGGAAGCCTAATTAGTATTTCAGTAACTAAGCCTTGTACCTGGGCTTGTTGTGACATTACCCCAGTCTTCAAGCCCCAAACTCTCCATTTAGCTCTCATGAATAACCCTCCACCTACTCTTCAGTTCTAGTGATATGGGCCCATGTACTTAAGGTTTTGGATCAAGGCACAGAGTAGAGATGCTGAAACATGAGCTGTGATACAGAGAGGGAATAAAGATGTTCACATAGGAGGTGATAGTCAAGTTCCTAGAGCCAGACATCACATCTGTCTTAGCAACATCACCAGTATGTTACTCTCCCTGCTGAGCCTTGACCAGGATCATCTTTCTTCCCTGCTGCATGAGGAATATAGAATTGAGCTACATGAGAAGAGCAAGCTGTCTAGAGGACAGGAAAGTAGCTGATAGCTAAGTACACTCTGATATACTTAAAACAATGCATAGTTTTAGTTTAGTTTTAAGGTGGCAAATAATAAAAAAAAAAAAAAGACTGGAAACATAATTATTCTTTTCTCAAGCTCCATACATAGGTGAAGCATCAGCATAAGGATGAACATGAAGTGAACTCAATGCATCATTTTTTAACTGGTAAAACCTATGCCAGTAATCTGAGGGGCAACTAGGAGGTATCTCTTCAACTGGGATCTGTTTTACAGGGAATATATGCATATGTGCATCAGTGATTGGTTTGTCTTTATCTTTTTATATGAAAGAGAGAAAGACACACAGAGAGAATTGTTGTGCCAGAGCCTCCAGCCACCGCAGTCGAATGCCAGACACCTGCTCCACCTTGTGTGCTTGCGTCACCTTGTTTGTCTGGCTTACCTGAGACCTGAAGAGTTGAACGTGGGTCCTTAGCCTTCACAGACAAGTGCCTTGACTCATAAACCAGACAATTTCTCTTTGTTTTTAATCTGAGAAGGCTATTGTTTTGAATGACTGGATTTGGAATTTCATCTGAATTTTGACTTTATTTCCTGTTGCTTTATAAACTTCTGCCTGTCAGATTTCTGTCTTGTTTATTTGCAGGTCAGTTTCTCCCTTTTCTTTCATTTAACATATGGCATTTCAGTAATACAGGGACCCCAAAGTGTGTTCAGAGTCAATGTTGACCAAGGAAAACATTCTGTGGCAAAACACACTTAAGAAATTCTGGATTGAGCATAGTAGAATGTTGTTCACTATTATAGAATTTGGCACAGGTTCGAATCTTTGAGAAGAATTATCCTGTTAAATCTTGTTTGAAAATAAAACCCTCCACTATTTTTTTCACCAAAATGAAACTTACAGAATTATTTTGTGTTGGAGCACATTATGGGAGAAGTGGATCTTCTTATTTTAATCTTCTTTTGCCACTGTAGAAAAACAACAAGGAAGTAATACTTATAAAATTAAATTTCGTGGGATAAGCAAAAGCCTTTCTTTAGTGTGTTCACTTTGCATTCCTATGTCATCCTATTCCAGTGACTAGCTCTGATTTCTTTGCTTTGGGACATGAATTTTCCTCATCTGAAGTAAGAGGGTTGCTGTAATCAGTGAAGCACAATCATGACTCCAAAAGGCTCATATTTAAATAGACTTTGTGTCATAGACATTACAGCTATATGCTGGAACTTACTAGAGACTTTTTTATTTTAAAAAAACCTAGACAAGGTAACATTACTGGATATTTGACATGTTTACATTAGGTAGCAGAACACATGATGTACATAACAAATAATAGAAAAAAATCTTAAAGAATGAAATGAACTATAATCAATATCACTGAGACTTGATGATGAGGAAAGACATACCTATTTATAGACTAGTATAATGCAGAACTCACCAAATATTATGAGAAACAGAACAAAATGGAGTAGAGTAATAAAATGGAGTGGAATGGAATCAAGGTTTTTAAGCAGATTATTATTACAGTACCCTTTAATCTTAATTTGGATGTTTTGAAATTTATTTTAATTAACTAAGAATTTATTTATTTATTTTTTTTTTTTTTTGAGGTAAGGTCTTGCTCTAGCCCAGACTGACCTGGAACTCACTATAGTCTCAAATTGGCCTCAAGCTCATAGTGATCCTCCTATGTCAGCCTCCCAAGTGCTAGGATTATAGGCATACCCCACCACCCAGCTATTTATTTTTTTAATTTGTATTTATCTCTCACCATCATTCTCTCCCCTTTGTTGTCTTCATCTCCCACCCTTCTTCCTCACCTCCTTCCCTCTTCCTAGTTCTTCTTCTTCTCTCACTCTATGTCGTTCTTCTTTTAAGTGATATTAATTGTAATTTCTATGTCTGTCTTTATGTTTCTCTTTCTCTCTGTCTCTTTCTCCCTCCCTGTGTCCCACTCCAGGGTGTCACTATCTCAGAATTCTGACTGATAAGATGACAGCTGTGTGTCTCTGTACCTGTGAGCAATTAAGATTTAATAATGTATTTTTTAAAAAAAGATGCAAGACTGGAGAGATGGCTGAGAGGTTAAGGTACTTGCCTGCAAAGCCAAAGGACCCAGGTTCGATTCCACAGGACCCACATAAAGCCGCAACACAAAGTGGCACATGTGTCTGGCACTTGTTTGCAGTGGCTAGAGGCCTCAGTGTTCCCATTCTCTCTCTCTCTCTCTCTCTCTCTCTCTCTCTCTCTCTCTCTCTCTCTCTAATAGATAAATAAAATATAAAAAGTAAGATGTAGTCAACTCATTTTCTTCCTCTGTACAGTTATTAATAAGAAGTGAAAAGAGTAATGAATTACTCAGTTATAAACAACTATTGGTGTTATGATTATTTTAGATTTCTTACTTCCTTTTTTGGGTTATTATTTTCCATTGCTGTGCACCGGAAGAGGAGTGAGCATTCCCTATATTGTAGTTACCTTCTCTTTGCTGACACAAAACACTCCACCAAAAGCCACCCATGGAATAAAAGGATTAGCTTTGGCTTACAGTTGCAAGGGGATGCTCTATTATGACATGGAAAATCATGGCATGAGCAGAGGATGGACATTGCCTCTGCTACAGCAGAGGGAAAACAGCAAGAGGGTGAGCCAATTAACACTAGCAAGGCTGGGGGCAAATAAACCTCACAGTGCACTCTGGTCAACACACCTCATGTAACAGGGTTTTACGTCTCCAATAGCCACCAGCCGGGGAACATTCACTCAGAACACAGAAGTTTATGGAGGACACCTGATTCAAACCACCACACCCTAAGAGAAAATATAGTTGCTATGCTTATGCAATCTCCTGGATTCTTTTACAATATACTGTATTGGATTGTACAACATTGCAGAATATACAGAAATAATCCAAAAATACCAGTAAATTCCAACTATATATTAAGTTGTCATTTGCCTGAGTAAGTCAACCACATGTATTTATTTGAGAGTGACAGAAAGAGCGAGAGAAAAGGAATGGGCATGCCAGGGCCTCCAGCCACTGCAAACAAACTCCAGATGCATGCACCCCCTTGTGCATATGGCTAACGTGGGTTCTGGGGAATCGAGCCTCAAACTGGGGTCCTTAGGCTTCACAGGTAAGCACTTAACCACTAAGCAATCTCTCCAGCCCAGTCAACCATTTTGTTATATATTTGGCTTCTACTTATTATTTTTTCTTTTTTAAAAATATTTATTTTATTTTTATTTATTCATTTGAGAGGAGTATGGATATGGGTGTGCGTGAACCTCTAGCCATTGCAAATGAACTCCAGACTCATGCACCACCTTGTGCATCTGGCTTACATGGGTCCTGGGGAATTGAACCTGGGTTCTTTGGCTTTTTAGGCAAGTGCCTTAACTGGTAAGTCATCTCTCCAGCTCATCTAGTTATTTTTTCTATTTTCCTTTCAAAGTAGCATACCTATATAACTCTTCACACTCATGGTAGTATATCCCCAAAATCCAGTAGTGACCATTCAGACCTCCTCCCTATTTTCCCCCATTCTGAATCTACTACTTCTTACTGTAGCCCACCCTTCCTTCCTTCTTCCTTTTCCCCTTCCTTCTCTCTGTTTCACTCTTTCTCTCTTGTTTTTCCTTTTTCCTCTGATTAGCACTTCACATTTTTCACTTGATTATATATAAGAACATTATATTTTGACTTCGATAACATAACTTTACCATATGCAATTTTGGCCTAACACTTCCCCAGTGCTTACAACTTTGCTAAATTTAGCTTTTATGTATGTACCCTGCATCTATTCTCTGGCCTCCATGACATAGAGATAAGACAAAATATAGACAGAAAATTCAGCTATTTATTCAGAAAAGTTAAATATTTGAAAGTACTTTACAATAATACCATCTAAGCAAGAGAAACTTGGGGATTCATTAAAATAGCTGTGCATTTATTTAAAGGGAAAAGCCATTCTTCAGTCATTAAATGCACTTTGTTGTTACATACCATGTTCGATATTCTATGATATAGATACAATGGTGAAATAAGTCAGGTATGATACAATCCTGTGGAACTTACAGTGAATTTGTATTTAGGCAGTTCCCAGGCATTATAAAATGTAACAAGAAAGTAAAGAAAACAATGAAAAAGAAAATAAATATTAAAATAATGTTTGAGATTAAATGAAAAACATGAAATCTTAGGCTGAAGAGATGGCTAATGGTACCTACTTGCAAGGCCTGATGATACATATTCAATTCCCCAGTACCCACATAAAGCCAGATGCACAATACAGCATATGCTACTGGCGTTTACAGTGGCAGGATGCCCTGGTGCACTATTCTCTCTCTTTCTTTCATTGAAAATGAATAAATAAAATAACATTTTTTAAAAAATGAAGTTTTGAAGTGTCTCAGTATTCCATGAACACTGTGGTGTTTTTGTTCAGGTATCCCTCATAAACTTATGTGTTCTGAACGTGAGGTCCTCAGCTGGGGACAATTGGGTTTTGGGGCCTCCTTGAATTGATGTATTCTTGGGGGAGGATTTATGGGTGTTATAGCCAGCTTCCCGTTGCCAGGGTTTGGCCCACTCTCCTGCTGCTGTTATCCACCTGATGGCTGGCAGAAGGTGATGCCTAGCCTCTGCTCTTATCATCATTTTTCCTTCCATCATGAAGCTTTCCTTTGTGTCTGGATGCCAAAATAAACCCTTTTCTCCCACAGGCTGCTCTTGGTTAGATTCTTTATGGCAGCGATGCAAAAATGACTGCAACAGACATCATAAAATAAACATTAATTCAATCCATTGTGTTGATTGAAACAGAGAAAGTGCAAGGGGGAGGCATGATATTATTAGTTACAAAAAATGAGAATTGCTATAGTTGATCTGTGTCACAAGATAGTTATAACTAATGTTTCCAAGCCAAGTACAATGGTTCAGCTTACTTCTTTGCCACACATACCTTACCAAGGTTTGTTTATAGTTTCCCAAGAATAAGCTTAGGCATTGAGAAATGAAGCATGCCTAAAATTTCAGCTGGTCTATATCATCTTTCTAGTTGTGGTGTTTGACCGCCTGTGGAAAAGATGGTAGGAAAAATAATTTGTAGGCTTAGATTTAGGAGCCTTAGGTTTAAATTCCAACTCTGCTCATTACTAGCCATGTGAACTTCTTTCTCATTTAAAAAAAGAAAGAAAGAAAAGAAAATGGCACATGTGTGAGGTGGAATGCATGCCAGGGTCTCTTTCCATGGTTAATAATGATCTGTTTGGCTTCACATGGGTGACTGGAGAGTTGAATCCCTGGCCAGCAGGCTTTAGAAGTAGGCACCTTTAACTACTGGGCTATCTTCCCAGCCTTAACTTATTTCTCTCTCTCTCTCTCATTTATTTATTTTTTGGTCCCACCTTTTCTCTGTGTGTACTTTTAAAATCATGTGATGTTTCTTTGTTCTAATTTCCTTATCTATGTATTGAAAATAAACTTACTTAGAGGAGGTAGCAGAAGTGGGTACAATAGTGTATACGGATGTCACTAGCATCAGTAGGGGCTCATTCAATGTTAAATGCTATTTGTAGATTTCCAATTAAGAGTTCCACTGAGGGGAAATGACACAATATGCTTCTTTGACATTGGGGTAAGTGGTTGTTAATGGAGAGAGGCCTTGAGGTTTTAACACAAGATTGGCATGTGTATCAAGAAAAAAAATACCTCTGAGATCCCTGTGCAAACCTGGGAACTGTCTGCTGAGAACTTATCTTAATGTAGGGAAAACCAGAAGATGTTTATGAGGCTAATGAACTTAAACACATCATCAAATAAGAAAGAAGGAGAAGAGAAATTAGGAAAACTCACAAAGCCTATAGGAGAAAGGATATTTTCTTGGTCAAGAAAAGAAATAAAAATTGAGAATGGAAAATGGTATTTAAACTCGGTCCTTGTATCTCCAAGGGAAAGGACACAAAAGAAACCATCCTCCCACAATAGCATCAGAACAAACTATTCTATCAGACCACAACTGACTCAAAAGGGCTCTGCTATCTACATTGTAGCCTGTGGTGAACTGCTGGCTGGCACCTTCCCCTGCTATCAGAATTCTTTTAAAAAGGGAATGGCCTTGATTTCAGGGTTTTGCTGGATTTTTAATTGTTTTGCAAAAACGTATAAAGCTGGAACTGAAAATTGGTCCAGAAGCAGGTGAGGTTCTAAAGTAGCAGCAGCAATTAACCGAAAAGAATTAACTCAGCTAATTTATATGGTCAGCAAAATTTAATTTCCCCCAACGTTTGGCAATGAAAAACATCTAATTGTATTTATATTATTGAACTTTTCTCCATCCTACATGTGAAAGCACTGTAATTCTACTAGACTGAGTAAATGGTTAGCAGGGGACTATTGACTAAGAATTCTACAGATAAAACAGAAAACAATGAGAGACTGAACTGAAGATCAATGAGAAATTAGCAATAATTATATCAGGCTATTTCACTATTGTGGAAAAATACTCATTTATACTACATTATACTTGATGCCCTAACACGTAAATACCAAGAAATAGCACACTCTGCTCCAATAGTAAATATTTACTAAAAGATTATTAAAGTATTCTTTTCCTTTCATGGTATATTTGAAAACCACACTCAAATTATGAAGGAGTTGGAAAAACAACAACACAATTTTTACTCTCTCAAATAAATTTCATTTTAAGCAAGCTTTCAACAGTCATACGGCATGACCAACCTCTTATATAATCCTGTGTGAGTCACCAGGGAAAGCTGGCATAGTTGACCTAATTGCTCCTGAGGGGCAGCACAGGAGACTAAATGAGAAATGGAAATGTGTTTGGAACCCCACATTAATGTTTACTACTTCGGGAGAATTTTCTTTTGGGTCTACTTTGCAAGGCTCAGCACCATGTTAATAATATGTTAATTAGTATTGACATTTTTAAAGGAATTCAGTATTTTTAGGCTGTTGTTTACATCACTCTCTGGAAAGGCTGATTACATGAGAGAACAGGTGGTAAAATTATTGAGGTATAACACAGAAGTTTAAAAAGCTATTTTAAGTTTTAAAAGTATTTTAAAAGTAGGACTGAAATTTAGCTCTGCTGAAAATAAAAGTTTGAATGCCTAATAGCAAGGTGCAGACACTCAAGTTGGAAGAGAGTCTTATTTAAGCCAGTTAGTTTTAGAAATGTTTTCAAAAAAATCATCATTTGAAAAAATAAAGATGATTCTTATGTTTTCTTATGATTCTTATGCATGCCATGGTCAGTACTATGGTTCTCTGGGAAAATCTCAAGTACAATGCAATACAAAATGTGATAATAGACAATTTTGAAAGAAGAGATATGATGATAAATATTTGAGTTTTGTCATTTATGGACGATATCTTTGTAGATCCTATTTAACTATTCTAAGCCTCAGTTCCCTCACTTATAAGATAGAGATCATAATACTACTGGGTAGTATTTGCAGTATTTGCAGAATTGTGAGGATAAAGTAGCACCATTATTGTTAATAGTTTGTTACAACCAATTCTCCCGACCATATGCACAAAGACCAGTCCTGTTTATTCTGTGATCTTATACTCACCCACTTTAGACTTCTGACCTCACACATAAGTTTATGGTTGTTTTTTAGAAAAGTGACAGAAAGTAATGCACTTGGGAAGACTTAAGATTAGAAAACTTCCTCCAGGTTATAATACAAACACAGTTCCATCCCTGATTGAAATATAGTGACTATGCCCTTAGCATAACTGGCTGATAAAACTTAGGCAATTAGGCAATACATTATTTCAAGCCTTCCACAACAATGTCAGCTTACAGTAAAACATTCAGAACATATGAAGGGATACAACAACATGACCTAAAGTCAAGATTTAAAAAATGAAGAATTCAAATATAACTGTGGACCCAGATTTTGGAGTTGACAGAAATATAATTTAAAAGTAGTCATGGGGCTGGACACATGAGTTAGTAGTTAAGGTGCTTGTCTACAAAGCCTAAGGACCCAGGTTTGATTCCCCAGTACCAACATAAAACAGATTTACCTGGTAACACATATGTCTGGAGTTTGTTTGCAGTGGCTAGAGGCCCTGGTGTGCCGAGTTTCTCTCTCTCTTTCTCTGAAAAATAAATAAATTAATTAATTAAAAATTGTTTTAAAAGCCTTCATAGGCTTAAATAACAGTCATAAGAATAAAAGTAAGGAAAAATCATTGAGTCATTCATCCATTTAAAGATGGGGTGCAGGGACCCTACTCCCACATGTGCTCCTTAACCCCTCCCGCCTCCCATATGGCAGGAGCTCTCTGCACTTTTTCCTCTTCTCTTAATCTTACAATAGAGCATCTCTAAGTCTCAAAAAAATAAAATAGATAACTTTATTGTACTCCATGTCTATCTATCTATCACATATATCCCCCTTTATATGTAGGATCCTTATATAGTGAAAATGCCCCTCAAAAAATAACAAGGAAAAGCATGTTTTCAGACAAACTAATATGTTCGTTAAGAACAAGGAAAAGAAATAATTCATAGAGAAAATTTGTCAGAAAGAAAATAATTAACTAAGAGAAATTTAAATGACTTCAGTATTTATAGTTAGAGTTGTAATTTATAAGTAAGCCATGTAAACAGCAAATGTTATATAATAATATAGACTATGAGTCAAATAATATGCAAAATTATCAATATTTTTAAATTTCATGATAAAAAGATAAATGGCTCATTCCACAGTCACATTTAGAGATGCAAAAGTCCTATTCTCTGCAACTTGGAGAAGACCTAGATAGAAGATTTGCAATGATAATATTGATCCAAACAATACCTGTCCAACCACACTGACCTGATTGGTATTAAAGTGGTGTCAAACTCAAAAACTTCAAAGCACGCATTTCAAAAGTACAGATGTGGCTGCAGGTGAGCCTCATCAGTACTGTGCTAGCTTAGCATCTGTAAGGCCCTGAATTTGACTCCTAGCACACCATTCATGCTGGAAAAAAAAATTATATGTCACATTGACCATGGTAGATCTATGTTAGCCAATAAAACATATCATAATACATTATCAAAGGTTAGTTACTTTTTTTCCCCCAAAAGAATTTAAATACAAAATTACAGCAACATAATTAAGAGGTCAGAAAATATTTGGAAATGAAATATTCATTTAAAAATTGTGGTAAAAAAATTTCAAAGATGACTGAATTCTAGACTGGACTTTGAACGAAATGATAATGACAGTAGAGCATGCCACCAGTTTTAAGACGCAGCTACAGTGGTGCTGAGAACATTTGCAGGTTTAGTTACTTCCTTCAGAAAAGAAGGAAAATCCAGGACCATGATTCAAAGTTCCATATTACGAAACAAACAAACAAAAAAAGATAAATGCAAATAACAACCAAGACGTAAAGGCAAGAGCAAAGAATGAGTGACGTAGAAGCCACCACCAATTTGGCAGATTGGTCCCAGCTAGACTGAGGAGTGGGAAGTGCGCAGGCACAGGGATACTGACTTGTTCTAATTTATGGACTGAAGTGCCCTTCTTGACAGATAAAGAAGGAAAACCATAGATAATCCCAATGAAAGCAGAAAGTGTTCCACAAACTCCATCATCCATTCATGATAGAAACTCTGAGGAACCATGACTAGAAATTAACTTCCTCAGCCAGGTAAAGAAATTTAACCAAAACTCTACAATTTACAGAATATTTAATGATGAAACATGTAACAGTTTCATTTTACTATTCAGAATAAGGTAATGATGTCCATTTGATTACCTTCACTCAGAGATATGTCACTGTCAAATATAAATGCTGGCCAAAGAGTAAGTTCATGGTGCATGCAAACCATCCTGACTTTTTTTTGTAGCACATATTAAAACAATACACAAAATATATATTACATCTTCTCCAATGGCACATTACAGATGAAGACTGAAGCCTGAATTTATGCTTAGATTGTCATGGAAATCTATGGTGATGGTAAGAAAAGAAACTGCATGTAAGTAAGGACATATATTAGCAAAGTTTGAGTACTTTCATTTACAAAGGCCAAATGTTTGTGAAGTATTTGGTTGCTAGGCTGTTGTTCTGAAAGAAAAATCTTAAAACTACCCAGGTACAAAAGGCTTATTACTTTTTAATATTGTTTTGGAATAATTATTTTATTTTGATATGTTATTTTTATTTATTTGACAGAGAAAGAAAGAGAGAGAGAGAATGGGTGTGCCACGGCCTCAGGCCACTGAAGACCAACTCCAGACATGTGCGCCCCCTTGTGCATCTGGCTAACGTGGGTCCTGGGGAATCACACCTGGGTCCTTTGGCTTTGCAAACACCTTAACTGCTAAGCAATCCCTCCAGCCCTGGAATATTTATTTTAAATATCTTATTTTTATTTATTTATTTATGAGAGAGAGAGAGAGAGAGAGAATGTGCATGCCAGGGCCTCCAGCCACTACAAACGAACTCTAGAGACATGAGTTACCTTGTGCATCTGGCTTATGTGCATCCTAGGGAATTGAACCAATGTTCTTTGGCTTTGCAGGGAAGCTCCTTAACCACTAAGCCATCTCTCTAGCCCTGTTTTGGCATATTTTAGCCACATTATGGTTATAAACCTACCCCCATCAAATCTGGTATAAACTGACAATTATAAAATAATGCTTGCCTGCATCCCCACTTAGCAGTGATATTGCCTCATTAAACAATAATGAGGGGCTGTCACTTGCCATGAAAAAAGATGAGACAGATGTTACATCTGACTGTTCATCTATTTAGGGACATCCTGTATTTAACAGTTCCGAGATCTAATTATAATATAAGAATTTTTAAGGTAAGAGTTTTATTCATAATTTTGTGTAGGAGGCACCTGTGAACAGTCAATTACTAGTTCCAGGTGAAAACTATATAGGAAATAAAAAGTGGGAGCTATGTGTTTGGATCTTTTGCCTCTGCTCTTGTTTCTGTGCCAAATGATTACACAGAGAGGTCTATTCCCAATGCTGGAGTGGCTTGATCAATCCTTCTTCCCCCAAAACATTTTTCTACCTATCTAGCCAAAACTTAAACCCAAGATTTGGGGATCCATCTGTAAATAGACTGAGAACTCTTTAAAGGATTTTCTTGTATAACTGATTTTCTTGTATAACTTTTCTTTTTGTTTTTACTAAAAGTGTCATCACAGATATTAGTGTGTGTTCATGCACTTTTAGTATCAGGATAATACTAACTTCATGAAAGAAGTTTGCTAGTATTGCTTCATTTCTTATATTACAAAATAGTTTGAGAAGCATTGGTGTTAGAGTGTCTGTGAAGATCTGGTAGAATTAAGTAGGGACTCCATTTGTCCTGTGCTTATTTTAATAAGGAGATCTTTTATTAGTAATTCAATCTCACTGCTCATTATAGATTTAAAAAATATTAAGCTATTCTTGCTTCATCTTGAAGTCACATGCATTTATAAGTTGATCTGTTTCTTGCACTTTCCAATTTAGTGTAACATATGCTTTTAAAGTATGTCCTAATGATTTTCTAAATTTAATTAGCATATATTGTAATGGCTCCCTTTCATCTTTAGTTTTAATAATTTGAGTCTTCTCTTTCATTTATTGTCAACATTATCAATCCATTCAAAGAATCAACTCTGTTTTACTGATCCTTTGCATTGTTTTTATATAACAAACCTATGGCCAACATTATATTAAATGAAGCAAAACAAAACATTTCCATGAAAGTCAGAAGGTTTCTGAGAGTGGAGAGCAAAGACACCATAGCAAGCATAGAGATAGGGAAGAGGAGGACAATTAAATCAAAACTAAATATGTGTACTAATAGAGAACAAAATAAATAAAAGAAAGCTGATTTCTTAAGTCAAAGAATTCAATTTGTTTCTAGTGTGGCCAGATAATTTCTTAAAAATTAAAACTGCCTTAATTTTCTTCAAAAGTCAACTTATAAGGAAAGAATACACTAACTTATAGATAATTCAAAATTCTTTATAATCTTAATAATAACAGATTTACTCAATAATTTTTCTCTTCTATCAATCAAGGCTTCTCATTTTATTTCAAATTAGAATGTGAGGTCTTAATATGTGCAAGGTTATGCTATAAATGCTTTTTATAAATTAACTCATGTAATCCTTACAATAATCTTTTGAATCAGTTCTAGAATTGTTATTACATAGAAAATTGAACTGAGGAAACTGAACTTCAGATTATTAATACAACTACTAAATGAAATAGCTGAGATGTAAACAGAACAAGCATATTTCTCAAGAGCACATTCTGCACCACTACCTTACACTAATTTTTATCATAGATAATTGTTTTAATAATAATAATGATTTATTTCCACTAAAAGATATTTCTCTTCATGTTTAATCTGCATGGGGCAAGTTAATATTCTTTGATATATGTATTTATGTTTTTGTAAAATATGATAAATATAAGAACATTATTTCTTATATTGTTCTGCTTACACCTTTATCTTCTTCATTTGGGACTCCAAAAATTACTAGTACATAGTACCCTCCTTCCCTCACTGCTTTTAACATGCTTTTGTTTGTATTTTAGTATGAATGGTCTCTACTTAATTGTTTTCAAGTTCATTGACCCCTCTAGGCTGGGACCAAACTTTTGCGTGCTAAGCAATCCTCTCCCATGGGCCTACATCTCTAGCCCTTGCATCATTTGTTTTTATTTTTAATATTTACTTATTCTTTATTATGTGGAAACTTTCTATAGACACATCATGTGTTAGTGCCATTATTTGCCTCCTCCCTACCTGCATTATACTGAGGACCCTCATCAGTGGGATTGCTGGCATGCCCCCTGGAATTGTGGGTTATGGATATGAGAGCAGCAGGAAGTCATTGTAGGGAGATGGGGGCAATTCCTCTGGATATCCCCTTCAACTCTGTGGCTCTTACAATCTTTCCTCCCCCTCTTCCATGAAACTCCCTGAGCTGGGGTGGGGTTGTTTGAAGTCCGCTTTAGTGTTGAGCTCTCAGCAGCTTCTGGATTTATGCTTCGGTGTTTTTTGAGGATTCTCATTGTCTCCATCACCCTGGTACTGGTGCTCAGGCTTGCCAGAGAAGCAAGCAGCATTCTTGCTTTTCTTGCCAATTCCTCTGTGGTTCACCTGGGACCTGGCTATGTGCAAAAAGGTGGCTCATCTCTTCAGTGCTGCCTTCAGTGCAAAGGCCATTTTTATTTTTGAGACAAGGTTTTGCAGCATGGCTCAGGCTAGTTTTGAACTCATGATCCTCCTGCCTCAGCCTCTTGGGTCCTGTATTGATGTAGAATTTTGGGGCTTAGGGTGTTCTTCAGAATTTATGTACCTCAAGTTTTGGGTTCTGTCGTACCTTTTATAGAGAATAACTATATACTCAAGAAGGATAAATTATGAATTATTAAGTTTACTTAGAGGAAAATCACAAATTGTGGGGTTTCTTTAAGGGAGAAACCACAGATTTTGGGATTTAGGAAACATGCTTTCTTATGGAAACACAGAATAGTTTACAAGGTTCACTTAAGAGAAATTGAAATTTTGGGGGGAAAAAAAAACTGGCGTTCTATAGCCACAAGCATGTGGAGAGTAGAACTTAGATGTATATGACAGACTCAGAAAGAACATACATGGTATCCACCATGTGCTTTCCTGAAGAGGGAAAGTATCAAAGCAGAAGAGAAATTGAGAATTTTCGGGGAGAAACTATAATAGAGCCACAAGCATGTGCAGGATAGAACTTAGATGTATTTGTAGAGAAACTTGGAACACATGTAGCAGCTGTGTAGGGTAGTTAAGAGGATCTCTGTGAGACTCCAGCACCAATGAGAGGGCAGATAGCAAAGCAGAGACCAGGAGTTTCAGAGAAATGAGGAATTAAAAGAGTAACACTCATGGTTACCCCAAGTTTCATGAAATTACACAGGTAGCAAGCCTTATTTTTTAGGAAAAAGCACCCACATGGTAGATCTGGAGTGTAAAGAAAATACAAATGTGGTAGATTCAGAGACCAGAGGAAAAGCATGCACGTAATCAAAGAGGTTACCCCAAACTATAAAGCAGAGGCAAGCAGTAATGTTCTCCCAGGCCAAAAAAAAAAAAAAATCAAAACAAAAAACAGTTTTATGCTGCCCCAAGACCCAGCCAGGCTGGGTGAGGGAGAAGCCGGACTCTTGTGAGTCTCTGTAGCCTCAGTGAACAGAAGCAGGCAACCAAGAAGGGCCAGAAAAAGCACTGCTGAGCTGAGCTGAGCTAGACAAAGTTGGGAGGAGTCAGTGAAAGAAGACAGGAGCCTTTATAGACAAGAAGACTGATTTATTGATAGATTTAGAAAGTGGATCCATGGGCCAGCCTATCCAGGGCTATCTGTCTAGGTAGTGTGCTAGGCTGGGCAGCAGGGGATGGATGGTATAGATCAGTCTCAAGACTAAACACGAGTTCTGTTTTCACCAAGAGTTCCATTATGGTATCAGGGTGAGATAGCATGTGGGGTGGTATCTCCTGGTTCTCTCTTTGGGCCTCACTCTCTGACTAAAACTGCCTTTCAAATAGCTAGCTTTCTCCTTTCCTCCCTCAGGATTACATACAAGTATCTCCATGCATGCCATATGTTTCATTTGGTTTCTTAGGTCCAATCTTCTCTTTAGGGAGCTCAGTGAATTTTTTGAGCTCAGATTTCTTGGTACTAAAAAATCCTTCTGGGCTTTATAGTCCCACTGTGTCCACTCATTATGTGTATATTTTACCTTATGTCTTTAAACTTACTTTGAAAAACTGTGTGTTTTATTGTCTTTGCTAATGCCAAGCATTTTTTCATCTCATGGTCAGGAGAAAAAACAGTTAAGGGCTTCAGTGAAAGCAATGGGCAAGTAGGGTACTGGTGTATAAGATGTTTGGCTAATCTATTTTCAAGGTTTATTTTTATATAACCATGAAATTAAATTACATATTAATACTACAGCTTGCATGTCTTTCATAGCATAATATTAAAGGAAAATCAAAGATTTTTCACACTATTCTATCTTGCATATGGTTGAAAAATAGGTGACATTCAATTATCCACACATGCATATGCAGTATTAAACAATATAATAGTATTTATCCTATCTTGAATAGGATAGTTGGGGAAAGAAAAATAGGTGGATATTATTATAGATAGTTTATTATGGTTTTGTCGAGTGGTTTTATAAATACCTGCATATAAAATTGAAATTGCAATGCAAAAACTAAGAATGAAAGGGAAAAGAATAAAATAAGAAAGGAGTTTATTATACTGATAATGGTGAATTTTGAAACACAATTTATGATTATGTCTTATGTACTTCTGTGCACCTAATTAGCATGCTCAAATTTAAAAGTAAACTAAGAAATAGAGTTGGAAACAGTGTTGAAAGAAGACATAAATATCAATCTATCATTTTCTTTGTGCCTTTCAGACTTTGGATCTCTTTGCTGGCTGCTTTGCATGTTGCAAGCAACAGATTCAAGCTTCATTTGGATTACTGATTCCATTTCTTCCGGAGACGAAGTGCCCCATGGGGTGGGCAGTCACGATCTCCCATATATGAGCTATCTATCTCTAGGATGTAGGAGATAAATGAGAACCTCAGTCCTTTCTAATTTCCTGGTACATCCAAACTCTCTCTGGAGTGACTGCATACTTCATTCATGCGGCATCTATTTTCCTGTGTCCAGTTTTGTTTTCTCTGCTGCCATCAGTGCCATCACACAGGATACCACGTCTGTTCCTGCTGCCTGCCAACGCGTCTGCACATGCACGCTGAAGTTGGTGTTGGGCTACTTCATTGGTTTCTCTTAGCAATGCTTCTGAATCACAGTCCTTTATAAACCTGGATCCATGCCCATGCCGAGTTCTGATTTTTAACTCCAGTCCACCCAGGTGTTCATTACAGGGGTGGAAGCGGTAAAGGAATTGGGGTTCCTCTGCCAATGAATCAGTAGAAACCAATGTACAGAGATGATATGAGAATTTTGAGGTGTTCCCAGATTCTTCTCTCATGAAGCCAACAAATTGACATTCACAGACCAGAGAGTAAATTTTACAGGTAATGTTAGATTCTAGATAAGCTTAAGAGAAGAAAGAGAGCTCATACCTGTCATGGGATATAGGGGCACAAGTGGGTCCTCCAGCATGTGAACCCTAACTTGTAGGTTCTTGCCCATTTTAACAAAGAATTGAGTAAATATACTCTGAGAAGGATAAATTATGAATTATAAAGTTTATTTGGGAAGAATTTTGTATCCAGGGGAAAACTAGAAAGACTCAGGCCACAGGGAAATTTCTTATTCCTCTGGAAAGTAATCTCAGGGGTAAATCCCCAGAGAAGGGGTTGAAGGCAGAGCATGGGCACCCAGGCCACAAGTCAGAAGCAGCACACTGGCACACTTGAACTTGGGAAGCTGGGCTTGGGACTGTGGGAGCACAGGCCCTTCACCGTTGCATAGAAACCAAGAGGTTAGACAGCAAGAGGCACAGAAAATAAAGGAAAAGAACAAAGCCAAAAGGCATCTAAAACCAACTCAGAAGTATCCCAACTGAGCTGGGAGGGAGAAGAGCTTACCAAGAGAGCCTGGTGCCTGGAGATGCAGCCAACAGAGCCAAGACACCCACTTTGCTTGTGGTAGGCCCTTTTTTATGGAGCAGACATCCAGTGGAAGTATCTGCTTGGGAGCTGAGGAATTGTCTGTGGCCAGCATCTCCTTGTCCCCCTTGCACCTGCTTATCTTTGTTTGTTTGTTTGTTTTTATTAGATGTGGATATATTTAGTATGTAAACAACACATGTTGGTACCATCCTTTCCCTCCTCCCTGCCGCTTTTCTGAAGAGGCCCTCCTCATTTGTAATGCAGGTCAATCTCATGGGGATTGCGAGTCTTGCATTGTGGGGGCAGCAGTCAGTTATGGGGGAGAGGCAATGTCTGGGTGCAAAATATCCCAACTTGTGGCTCTAACAATCTTTCTACCCCCTCTTCCGCAAAATTCCCTGAGCCATGCTGGGAGGATTTTAAGTCTACTTCAGTGACTGGCACTCAGGAGCCTTGGATCTCTTGTTTGGAGGTGCTAAGTGACCTCATTGTCTATCAACTCCTTCACCCTTGTGCTGATATCAGATTCACTAAGAAAGCAGCAGTCTTTCTCATTTCTCCAATTCCTCTGTAGTTTCAGCTGGGGCCTGGGTGGAGTGCACTGGATCATTTATCTCCTCAGGTCCAGCTCCTGCCCGAAAAAAGAGAAGCAGATTCTCCAACAGAGTGAAGTCAACACCCATTTTATGGGATAAACATTATTAATTCAGAGATAATTTAAAGGGTGTTGACCCTCTTACAGCCCAAGTTTAGTGGGAGCACCTGCTTATTAAAGAAAAACCTATCTTGTTCCTATTTCTCCTTTGCACCCAAGAGGAGGCATGAGGAAGCCCAAAATGCAAGAGAAGGAAGAAATGGAGAGCTCTTGCCCAAGGAGCCAAGAGGAATTTAAGAAGCCCATAACTTACAGAGAGCACCTGCCCATGAGAAAGCAGGAGTGAGGCAAAAGGCCACCTGGAGAACCTAGTTAGGGTTTCTTGTAGGTTAGGAATGAAGGCTGAGCTCACTAGCGACAACACTAGATTCAGGTTTGATCCTTCTAGGAACTCATTCTAGGAAGGGTGAATTCTTTTCTAGGGAGAGTTTGATTGAATTTAAGAAAACTACAGACCTAGGGAATTTCTTGAGGCAGCAAGGATAAAGAATAGCTGTATCCTTTTCTGACTTCTATCAAAGTATTGTGTGCAAGAGGAAGCTCAACAACATTCTCTGTTTTTAGGGCCATGTCACCCTAAACTGCCTCTGAGCCATAGATGTCCAAGTGGAACATACATGGCCAGACTTGTGGCTAAGGTACTGCCATTGTTTGAATCCCAGGTCAGTTCTGTGGTGTACTTCAATTGGGAACTTCATTTGACCTGCTCCCCACAGGTGAACTCATTTTTCAAGATTCCATACAGGCAAGGCCCTTCAGAAGATCCATGCCTGTCTTGTATGCCCCACTTCCTTACCCTTCTAACCCTGATACCTCTAGCAAGGAAATTACTTGCTATTTTTCATTTGTTTGTTTTAAGATGCAATATTTTAATGTATGAGTACTTCTTTGCAGTTTTACAACTCAAATGGCATCCCTCCTGTGCCAGACCCTAATATTCCTTTTGAATTTTTTTAAATGAGAAATATGACAACAAAAGGCAGAGAATGGTCAGGACTAGGGAGGCTACAGAAAAGGATCAGCTCCTAGGTTTGTGCTTTTTTTGATACAGAATACAGGTGATGATACATTACTAATAATACCAAACAATATAAAACAAAAAAAACCCTGAAATTGAATCCATATAGAAGTTAAAAAATGCCACATGGGCACACTGAGGAGATCTGACTCCAAAGCAGTTCCAGAGAAATGGGAAATTTAGTGGACAGTAGAGGAAAATACTTTCTGTGGAGTGATGCTGTAAAATATACATTGAATTTCTGATAATATTTTGGAAGAAGAACTTGTAAAGATTGGCATTATTTTTGAATTATTGTCAAGGGCTTGACTTTATTTTTCTTATTCTTTTGCTATCATAGTACTAGGTTCTTGATGTGTTGTTTTAGCATTGTTTGAGACCCCAGGATGTTCAATCTACAGGTCCTGTGAGTAGTAGACTGTGTCTAGGCATGTGTATCTTCTTTGATTTTTCTTGAGTATACAACTATATTGTGTTGTGATTGATGCTGAAAGTAGGAATATGGATTCTGTGTGAGTGCAATGAAAAGTTACTGGAAGAGGATAGGAGAAAGCTAGCTTTTTTTTTTGGCAGTTTCAGTTAGGGATTGAGGCTCAACCAGAACCAGGAGGTCCAGCTAACTTGCCTTGGCAAGAAACTCTTGGTAAAAATGCCTGATTGAGGCTGATCCACAGCACCCTTTACTGCCCTCAGGTTCATCCTCCAAATTTACCAGCCAATCAGGTCTTCTCCTTACATCCTTGAATCTGATGCTATAGAGGCTGCGCCTTCCAGCCCCTCTTCCTGTTCTCTCTGGATGTTGCGCTCAGGGTGTGCCTGTGAGTCTTCCTCTGTGTGGCCCAAACACGTGGGAGTCTGGGGTTGGGGAGGGCATTGCATTGTTTCTTGGTCTAAACTTTTCTGCTTGCCTCTGCTTTATAGTTCAGGGTAACTTCTCGCTTTAGCCACAAGTATGATTTTTCCTTGATCTCCGAATCCACCACATGGGTGCTCTCATCAACCTTAGACTTGCTACCTGTGTCGTTACTCTAAACCCTGGGTAGTCATGAGTATAACTCTCACCATTACTCATCTCCTCTCAGAATCTCTTGGTCTCTGCTGTGATATCTGCTCTCTCAATATTTTTCCTGATCCTCGCCATTTGTGTGTGTGTGTGTGTGTGTGTGCATGCCTGCATGCCAGTCTAGCTGGATCCACAATCTTTCTGATTCTCCTGGATTTTTCTCGCATTGCTGTCAATGTTCTGGAATCACAGATGTGTGTGTCACTTTGCATTCAGCTTTACCTGGGTTGGTAAATTGAACTCAGGCCAGCAGTCTTGCAAGCAATTACTCATAACCACTGAGCATCTCACCAGCATCTGTTTTATTTTTTAACCTGACCAATAAGTGGGCTGGATATTTTTTAGAAGTAATAACTGTAGGAACAATGTGGAAAACCATATGGATATAAGAAAAGATTGTGAGTCTAAGACAATGGACATTTGTAGGCATGAGCATTAGAGTCTGAGAATGAAAATAAATGGGAGAGTACAGGAGTTGTTGTGCATGCAGAGCTGTCGGGGCTGGAATAGGCATCTTCAGAAATATGTTACTTGCTCTTTCCATCTCCCATAGCAAATCTGAGAGAATTCCTTGTGCTTATTTAGAGGCAGGTTGATACGGCTATAAGTGTTGAGATGAGGTCAAGAGTCAGAGGAATAGACAGTAGGACTTGTGTTTTGAATCTTAGAAATTACATACATAGAGTATATTTGGTTTCCCATGTGAAAGGTGTTTGAGAGTTGGAGGCTTTGGGAAGTCATTTACCTTGAGCCAATTATATGAAGTATAGAAACAACATTTCTGGTGAGCTAGCACATAGGTCATAATGGGAAGCATGAAATGTGAAGTATAAACTCCAAGGAACACTGGCATTCAAGTCTTGAGCAGATAAAGGTATTAAAAATTTTACAATATTCAGAAAATTATCAGACTGATTAATTTAGCCAGGAGAGGAGAAACGTTCTCTTAGCAGCATGCTATATCCCTGTACAAATTCTCCTCAGGAACAACAACTGAAGGACAGAGAAGTAAGGGAATTCATATCTAGAGGTTCAATCATCCTGGGAAAGAGGCATTCTAAATACCTATCAGAGGAAGGATTCTGCTACTGGATTTCAGTTGTCATGGTAAGTAGATATACGTTGAGTTTCTCTCTTTTTTTTTTTTTTTTTTTTTTTTTGGTTTTTCAAGGTAGGGTCTCACTCTAGCCCAGGCTGACCTGGAATTCACTATGGAGTCTCAGGGTGGACTCGAACTCACGGCAATCTTCCTACCTCTGCCTCCCGAGTGCTGGGATTAAAGGTGTGCGCCACCACACCTGGCTGAGTTTATCTCATCTTGTATGTTTCTATAACAGCTTAGAGGATGATCATATATATATTTGAAAACCTTTGAAGCTCTTGGAGAATATATAACTTTTGAAAGGAAAATACTGCACCTAGTTGATTTCTTTCCCCCTCACCGATGGATTTATAGTCCTTGGAACTTGGACACTGCTAACCTTGACTGTGGATATTATAAAAGAGCCATTGTAATCAGATTGTTCTTGGCTGGTAATAATTGCTCTTTCATCAGTTCATCCTACCTATGACATTTTGCAGAGAGTTTTCTGTGGCAGCTCTGAGTGAGTGTGTATTCAGGCAGAAGCAAGAATGGCTTCAGACCAGGCTGCCAGCAAACTGTTTCCTCCCAAAATGTCAACGTGACTAGCAATCAGGCTTGTCATGCATCATTTTAAAAGGACAATTCTCTGTGGATCAGATCAAAGTCAGAAAATATTATCCCAGACAAATAGCCTGGATTAAAATTGCCTTTATACCTCCTAAGGAGTGTTATATATCTAAACAAACCATTTTTATTTATTTTTATGATTAATACCTCCAGCTAAGGAAATCTTTCAAAAAAAGGCTATGTCATTACCCTTAGAAAAGTCTCTTTTATTCCATGCAGAAAATAGCATACAGATTGATGCTGATATTTCATTTCTGAATGTGAGCACCATCAATGTGCTGGTCAAAATTGGATCTAATATCCATGTTGCATCATGTGTATCTGGTGTGGTTTAATTAGATTATTGCTATTTAGAAGTGTACCCCAGTGGGTATGTTGGGTCCATTCTAGTGTCCTTAGAGGTCTAGGCTGTTTCCAGCTCAATTGAGTCCTAGTTCATAGTCCAATATGATAGAGCTTATATTTCAACCAGTAAAACAGAAAATTGATCAAGAAGAAAATGGGCAAAAGGGGCTGGAGAGATTGCTTAGTGGTTAAGTGCTTGCCTGTGAAGCCTAAGGACTCTGGTTCGAGGCTGGATTCCCTAGGACCCATGTAAGCCAGATGCACAAGGAGGCGTACACATGTGGAGTTTGTTTGCAGTGGCTGGAAGTCCTGGCATGCCCATTCTCTTTCTCTCTCTCTGCCTCCTTCTCTGTCTGTCACTCTCAAAAAATAAAATACAATAAAATAAAATAAAATAAAATAAAATAAAATAAAATAAAATAAAATAAAATAAAATAAAATAAATTTGCAAAAGACACATCCAAGAAAGGCCTCCACATCTGCTACAATATGTTTTGGCAAAATGTAGTGCTATAGCTGCCATTTAGTTATATGGACACCAGCCTGCAAAAGAAATTGAGCAACACTGTCCATTTTGTAGGGGCTTATAGCTTTAGCTAAAATGCAGAGGTTATATTGACAACTTCAAGTAGGAGGTTCAGCTGCCATGGCAGCTTCTTTGATATAACTTTTCTGGAAGGGAATATGTATAGACATGCTTAGTGAGAAGGTAATTTGTTGCATTATACAAAAGAAGGGAGAGAGTTTCCCTGGCCAGGAAACAGAACTAAGTCTATGATTAAAATCAGAATTGAGGTTTCTTTGTCATTAGTCAACACCACTTGTTGGGGAGTGAGGCCATCTTTAGTTTTACTTGTATCTGGCCACTAAGACTTTGAAAGGACAACCACAGTTTTACTAAATTCCATCTGATAGTCAATTGGTTGCTATAGGAAGCAGAATGCTAGCGATGGAGTGACAGCTCTGTGCATGGCATTATCTGTGTGAGAATAGATGTTCTACATACACTTGCCTGCTTAATAAGAGCTCAGAAAAACCAATGGGCATGATCAGTAGTTAGCTTATCAGTGAATTTGGGTTGGTAACAAACATAATTAACCTTGGGCTGCAGAGATAGCTCAGAGGTTAAAACACTTGCCTGCAAAGCCTAGGGATTCTGGTTCCATTCCCCAGTACCCACCTAAAGTCAGATGGACATGGTAGTACATGCCTCTGTAGTTTCTTTGCAAGGATGAGGAGCCCTGGTGCGACTATTCTATCTGCCACTGTCTCTCAAATGAATAAATAAATAAAGATAATTAATCTTAGGAAATTTTGGCATATATATAATGTTTCTTGTGCTAATATTTTATAACCTTTCTAAACAATTTTGACAAGCATCAAGAATGAAATCAATACTTAATAACTGGATTTCATCATGACATATGAAAAACTTTGTAGGGAAAAAGCTTAGAATACTTACTGTATTTCATCAAATTGTTATTTAAGTACCTCTTAGTAATTAGTCCCCTACTGTTCTAATGTTAACTAGTCAGTCAATATTCATCAATGTTTATAAAAGACATTACAATTAAAGGAGGAAGCTGAAGTCTTGAAACCCTGTTATTTAGCACTTTGTTATTTCATCATTATAGTCTACAGTCTTCTGCATTGATTTTGGCACTAATAAGCAATAAACAAAAGAGGAGTTGCTGGGGTGCCTCCCTTTGCACATGGGCAGAGAATGGAGTGCAAATCCATAGTGCTCATCTTGGCATTGATCCTCCTTGCAGCCTGCCTCACCATGCTTACAGGCACTTTTTCATTCTCAACTGCTGAACAGCAGTAAGATGATCAATAACACAGCCTATAGCATCTCTTTTTAAAGTTTTATTTTTGAGAGAAAGAGAGAGAGAGAAAGAGAGAGATAAAATTGGTGGCTCAGGGCTTCAACCACTGCAATCGAATGCCAGACATTTGCACCACCTAGCAGGCATGTGCAACCTTGAGCTTGCCTCACCTTTGTATGTCTGGCTAATGTGGGTTCTGGAGAGTAGAACATGGATACTTAGGCTTTGAAAGCAAGTACCTTAACCACTAAGCCATCTCTCCAGCCCACATCTCTTCTTCCTTTCTCCTTTTCTTTCCTCCCAACCTCTCCTGTCCTACCAGATCCTCTCTATATCCTTCTGCTTCCAATCACCTCCCTCTCTCTTCTCTCTCCTTATTCATATTTTATTTCCCTTCCAGATCTTTCATGGTTTCCCCTTTTCTTTTCTTTTTTTTCCCAGCTGCTATTCTCAACCTTGAAGAAGGGAAACACATTTACATGTGGAAAACTCTGATGTTTTAACATATAGATAAATTCCATAATCATGAATAGTAGTACACAATCATAATCTCAGCACTCAGGAGGCAGATGTAGGTGAATCACCATAAGTTCTAGGCCAGCCCACTCTACATTGTGAGACCCTATCTCCAACAAAAATAATATAAACATTCCAGACCCAAGAATTAAGACCTAAGTGTGGATTTATTAACAAATATAACAAATTATATATATGTGGTAGTTTGAAGATGGCCCCCAATATATTCAGTTTCTTATTGTTTGTAGTTTGCATCTGCATCTACCTGGCTGGAGGCAGTGTCATTGGGTAGATCTTAGGGTGTGGTGGTGGGTTTCAGATTTCAATCTAAAAATATGCAAAGTGTGCCTAGCTGGAGTTCCTGAAGTGTGGCTTTTGGGTTTTGGCTTGTGCCTGTGAAGGCAGGATAGCTTCTTCTGCCATTTATGGAATTTCCCCTGGATCTGTAAGCTTCAATAAATATTCCTTCCTCCATAGCTGTGCCTGGTCTGGAAGTTTATCTCAGCGAACCTGAAGCTTTATGCTACAATATATGTATATAAAATATATAAAATGTTTCCTATATTCATATATATATATATATATATATATATATATATATATATATATATATATATTCCATAATTTTGTCACTCTACTTCAGACTCCTTGACTATCAATATCTGTAGTCATAAGGGAAACAAGTCAATGTGAGTCTCCATACTCTCCATTGCTGGCATCAGTGATTGATTCTATAACTGTGTTTTGAAGATGAAGCAAGCTTATGACTCCTCAATGAAAGCAAAAAAGATAACAGAATAAGAATATGACTTCCAACAGAGACATTGGTCATTGGTACAGAACATCCATAGGGACTAAGGTTGAGGAAAAGGATTGTATTTCCTTCAGGGAGTTAACACAGTTAGAGACTGCGAAGACAGGGTTTACTCAATTCCATCTACTAAAACTACAGTCCAAGATAAGCATCCATTATTAGGAACACATCACAATAAGACCAACCCTTGGAAGATGATACGAGACAGAGAAACACCAGTGGTGAGTTGCCGGAAAGGAGTGTGACTCTTGTCCCCACATAGAAGATTCCTGACTTTGGCTTAGATTAAACCTAAAGTCTGGGTTGGCTACAAATGGGCCTCTTGATTGGTTGAAAATGAAGCTTTAAAATCAACAACCTTGTTTTAGAATGCCATTGATAAATGCTGTGAGCAATTATTAACTTAGCTGACCCTCAGTTTTATTTGGAAAAGGGGTAAAATAACAATAGTTTTGGAGCTGCTGGTTATGTCAAATTAGATAAGTACCTAGTGCCCGTAGAACACTGACATGAATCACTTCAGCAATAACTACTGAAACCCTAAGATGAGAGACTCATTATAATAAAAATGTGTCCTTTCACATAAATGTAAGCAAGTTCCAGGTGGGTGTGGCAGATGCAAAATAATCCAGGATGCATGATTAGCATGATCTGAAACTTATGGTTCAGAATATACAGATTCCAGCTCTGGTCATCATTTCATAAGCCAAATGTAGTTACATGGTTAAAGTAAGTCATCAGTGAGGCTGTAAGATATCATGTCTATATCACCATGTCCCAAGCTGACTTTGAGGAGCTATGCTACTATGTAAGAGGAAAATATAGGATATTTGGGGAAAGGTAGAATTTCGGAGATGGTTTGTATTCAATAATTAATACCAGAAGAATTATTTTTAAAATATTTTGAGATTATTTGTACATATTTTTTATAATGTGATTGGTTCTTGAACAAGAATGTTACATATGACAACATTGTTGCACATGCCAGCTAGAGGGAGAAGTTCAGGTCTGGTACTTAAGAGAGAAACTCAACTTTGATGTTTGCAGGTAAGGACACTAGTGAGTCACCAAGCCTGGCTGTCCTGAGTGCAGTTTTCCTTGCAGTTAGAGATGGCCATCCTAGGGAATTTAATGATAAAGATGGACATCCTAGGGAGTTCAATGTTAGATATGGACATTATAGGGAATTCAATGATAGAGATGGATATCCTAGGGAGTTCAATGTTAGATATGAGCATCCTAAGGAGATCAATGTTAGATATGGGCATCCTAGAGAGTTCAATGCTAGAGATGGACATTCTATGGAGTTCAGTGTTAGAGATGGAGATCCTAAAGAATTCAATGCTAGAGATAGATATTTTATGGAGTTTCGCTAATGAAACATGAACACAAAGTTCATGTTCCTCACACAGCAGGCAAACATATCCTTCTCACATGTGAGCTTCTGGCTCTGTTCCCTTATAAAATTTACTTGGAATCAACTTGCTTAAGATGGCCAGGGATAAAATGAAAGGAGTCTTGATCTCTGTATCATTAAGCAGTAAATGAAGAGTTTTGAAGAGTTTATTTTCTTTTTAAATTTATACACAGAAATTTTTTTCACTAAAAACTAATTAGTGTCCCTAGATTAAAGTCCAGTTGTCCAGTCTGCACTTGAATCTATGTTTGTATCTATAATTCCTTTCCATGAGTTCTGATCTTCCATCACTTTTCTAATTCATTCTCTCATCATAATGACCTGTCCACTTTTGAGAATGGTAATCTCATACTCATTTCTGAGTCTTTTTACTTATAATAGCATATCTGAAGTTTATTGTCTTTACTTAACTCTCAACTGTAGAAATATTTAATAAAATGAGTTTCTTACTATACTCAGTGCCCAGCTTTTTTGTTATCATCAGCTTATATTGCTAGCATCATCCATCTACCTATCTATCTATCTATCTATCTATCTATCTATCTATCTATCTATCTATCTATCTGGCATCTATTTCTCCATCCTTAAATTAGAATACAATATCTAAGATGGCAATACTATATTTTTTCTGTTATATATTTCTTATGAGAAAGGGATTTTGTAATTTATTATTCTGCCTTCTAGCATTGAATAGAGCCTTGTATCTTGAGAGTACTCAGTAAACATTTATGAAAGACATAGGCAGGAATTCTGTCAGTTTTCAAACTAAAACTACTCTTTTCTATAATGCTATATCTTCTCACATGCTGAGCTTTTAAATTTAACCATTTATTATTGTCATCATTTCAAACTGTAGATTCTGCCATGATAATTATGGGACAGCACCTACAATTTGACATTTCTCAAAAGTTCCCAAGTCATACCTATGACAATGGTATTATTCATATTAGTCAACTGTTTGAGTGCCAGGAGCTCGTGGTTTGATTCTCAATCATGACTGGAACCACTAGGAAACGTTGAAAATTATGTAAAGCCAGATTTTATGTCCATGTGTTTTACTTTAATTGGTGTGAAGTATGGTCCGGATGTTGAGGTCTTTCAAAACTCACCATAATGTGAGTACTGCTGTCATGGTAGACAGACCACAGTAAGTATGGAAAAAGTAGAGTGCAGCTGGGAGAAAAGTTTATCACAGAAGATTATTTTCTTTGATGTATGTGGAAAGCTACTGGTAAAAATAGTCCAGAACATATTGTCATTTTCACCTTTGAATATATCCGTTATGAACCAGAATAGTTATCCTCTGTCAAGGCAACCGTACCACCTGTTCACTGGATGTGCCCTTGTTCCTGACTGAAGGGGCACTTAATATTCTCAAGTTCTCTCAGCTGAAACAGCAGAGAAAAATTCCCCATGTCTCCCCATTTCTCATTATCTTGTGGAAAGCATAGTCATATGTTGTTCATCTAAATCTAATGACATGGCTTCCTGAGGGCTATGTAGTTTTACAGAGAACCAACACTGATTGCTCCTAGGTAAAAGTGAAGCACATCCTTTACTAAGGTGCAAATATGCTGGGGGAATAGGAAGCTGGAGTTCATCTCTGACAGCCCCAAGGGAAGCAAGTGAGTCATGAAGATGAGCAAAGCTCTGGGCTGATCAGGTGAGGAAGGGAAGACTCTGATATATCTATGTGTAGATTTTAGTAGCTGTTTTGGGAACACCATTCTTAGCATAAAATTCAATGCAAAGACTAAAAAGGGAGCATAATTATGTCTATCTAATTGAAAGAAATTCCTTGAAAAGCAGCATCAGAACCAATTATTCACTCTGTAGATATCTTACGAAAGCCTTATTTGATTTGTTGCAGGTATGAGGCAAGGCCTTGACACATGTTGTTAGGTAAAGAAGACATGACTCATGGTTTCTTAGAATACAGTGAACACTCAGAGGAAAATACAAGTCTTAAAAAATATCTGGAAAAGGTATTATGGACACATGGTCACCAAATATTTACTCTCCTCTGTTCTCTCAGTTCCAACAACATATATTCAGGCTATTTGACTCTATGGAAAGAAATGACTGCAGAGTCTAAGCAGATATGGAGAACAAATTCTGTCCACATTGTTGGGATCCTGGTAAAGAAAACCAAGGCTGTCATTCTACATGAAGTTCAATGGGAGAGAAAAAAATCACCAGTGAAGATACTCAACAGTGGACCTTGTAAGCCTTATGTTTGGCCAGCCAGGCCAAATGAGCCAATGTTTGCAATAGTGGTACATCTATTATGGGGGAAACCAACTGCCCTCTAATTGGACTGGAGGCCCCCTCCATGGGAAGGAATACATCCCTGATACTGAAAACTTAAAACAGGGGCAGTTATGAATCCTACTGCTGTCTGGCTAAATGTATATACTATGCTTATCAAACTGCCCAGTAAGCACTTCTCTTAATGTTCATATCCATATATTAATGCTACTCTCACTTTTGGTAGAGAATCATCTCTTTTTCAGATGGCAGTGACCTTGAGATGACTCAGAAGGCATCATGGTGCTGTGAAGAAGTGACAGGAGTGGTCAGTACTGCAATATCTCTATCACGCCTTCCAAGGCTCAGGGTCTATTGTAAAAGAGATGGCAGAAAGAATGTAAGAGCCAAAGGAAGGGTAGGACTCCTTACAATGTGCTTCCCCCAGACACAAAATGGCCTGGAAATCCATGACCTCACAGTGCCTGACACTACCTACACACGACCATCATAATAGGAGGAAAAGATAATGACATCACAATAAAAGAGAGAGTGATTGAGAAGTGGAGGGTATATGATGGAGAATGCAGTTTCAAAGGTGAAAGTGGGGGATGGTGGGCATTACCAGGGAATATTTTTTATAACCAGGGAAGTTTTTAATAAAAAAAATTATGAAAAAAAAATAAAACCAAGGTTGAAATTATGTTGCTACTGTAGTCCTGGAGACAAGCTGGATGAAAACATGAATGTCTCAATGTAGGATTTGTTGAGAATGGTAAGAGCTTGGTCTTCCAAAGCAGATCACTATCATCCGCCCAGACTAATTTACCTTGTTCCCTTATGACACAAGACAAGTAGAATGTAAGGTAATGGTCTGAGTTCTCTCAAGCGTGGAGACAATAAGAATGTTCAAGAACAGGATCTCTCCCTGAAGGGTCCTCAGCAGCATACTGGCCTGTGTACCATCACTTTAAATAGTAGGAGACTTAAATTTGAGTCACTATTAAGAACTCTGCCACTTACAGGACTTTAAAGTTGGCAGAGATTTCATAAAAAGATAGGTAAAAATAGTCACACACATATAAGAACCAAAGAAACAGATCAAGGAAAAGCCATTAGAACAAATGGAATCCATACTGAATAACAGTTTCTAGAGGGGATACTAAAATTTAATCAAAATGAAACATGGGGACACAATCTACAGTTGAAATGTCTTTCATAACTATAAATTTCAGTATGTAGAGGAAGATAATAATTTCTACTAGAATTTGGGTTATTATCAGGTTTAAGAAGTATTCCAAAAAATTGGAATATACATTGATTGAACACATTAAATGGAATACATAAAATATTTAATAAATTGAATCATAAAGCACTGAAAACTGAAAAATAAAATTAAAATCATAAGAAGAAAATGGAACTAATCTAAGCAAGGAAATATTTATAAATATTTCTTCCTAAGCTGCAAATTCAAGTTGTCAACTGAGAAAGCTTAATAATGCAGAGAGGGTAGATGGATTCTCTTCCATCCCATGTGTGATTCTCTAGGCATGATCTGGCAAACTCCCAAACTGGCAAGTACCATCCAAGGAGCAAGTAGTTTACTGAGGGAAAGAAAATAAAGTTGATAGGGTATCACATTCACAACCAAATTAACACATGGGGAAACTGCACTTACAGATGTCTAGAATTAAAAAGCAATCATCCCAAAATCTAAGCTGGGCTAATCTGCCATTAATTTATTGGGCACAAGACCTGAGGAACTAACATTTTTTTCAAGAGTAAAATTCAATATAAAATATATTTTTCAGAAACTCATTTAATTATCTTACATGTTTATAACTCCTTAAAATGCAGATAAATACACAATTTGCATTGATTACATACAAACATTTAAAAATAAAAGTAGAGAAATTTGGATAAAATAAAAATACATGATTTTTGTAATATCAAAATATAGAGATAAGTGAATTAGTAAAAAGTATGTATATTTCCTTTCCAGATACAATAATGTGAGGCAGTCAGGAACAACACAATGACCAGAGTTAGGCCACGGGGTTCAGTAATAGAGGGAAACATGAGCTCATGGCTCTGTTCAGCTCCTAACACCTTCCTAGGAGACACGTCAACAGATCCCTGGCTGACAATTAGAGAACCAATTGGGTTACATACCAACTAAAGTACCAAAAAAAGACAGGGTAATAAGGAGGAGGGGAGAGCCCTGGACTGCCAATAAACACTAAACCTGCACACATTGTGTGGACTGCCAGCTCTTGGGCCTCTCCCATCCCAATAGGAACTTTCATTCTTAAATAAAGTGTCCTTTGCTTTATCATTTTTTCTGACCTCTTATTTCATATTGGGCTTAAAAGAAGGACCCTGAATCTCCTATGCACTACACTTAGAAGCTATCACATAGAAATGAAAACATCAACACATGAAAATAAAGGCCTTTGAGGGTGCTTTTACCTCAGCATTGTGTATAGTAACTAAAAACTGACAACAAAACTAAGGTCCAAAAATTAAGCACTGGAATACCAATGGCTAATTTTAAAACTGAATACTAACTGTCATAGAGACCAACCTTTGGTATTGTCAACAGCAAGGTATATACAATGAGAGCAAGTCAAGTTCCCTGACATGAGACATGTTCTGTTGGGATCAATGTGATGAAGAGTTCTGTGGCACTGAAAAGAATGTACACGTGTTTTCCCTGAGAAAGTAGCATTTAATATGGCACAAGGCATACATAAAACTTGGCCATATAAAGAAGATGGAAAATTCTGGTCTATTCAGAATGTGCATGGTAATATTGCATGATGGGAAAGAGCTTAAACTGACCCCAAGGATGAACCGTGAAAATTGGAGAACCGCAGGAACTCTGCAAAGGAAGAAGAGTTTCATTCAACAAGAGATCAGTGGGCTGAGGAGCCAGAGAATTTTTAGCGTGTTTCAAATCTTTGCTGTAGCCTAGTTTAGTAGAGTCAGTCTGGAATGCCAGCTACTCTGGAGGCTGCGGCAGGAAGATCCAAAATTCAAGACCAGCATAGATGATTTAACGAGACCTTGTCCCAATACAATGTAAAACATGTAAAAGCTCTGCACATGTAGCTTAATGTTAGAGTTCTTGCCTAGAATGCTCAGTGCCCTGAGTTAAACCTATAGCACTATCAAATGAAAAATAAACAAAAACAAATTATTTTGGTTGTATCCCCAGAGCAGCGAGCAGCCATTAAGTATTTTATGTGTAACAGGACACATCAGTCCCCTGGTACTTTCAGAAGACTGACATTGTGATTAGCTAATTTAGTTTGTAATGAACAAAGGTCAATATGAACTGCTTGATTTGCAAGAAAACTGTTCATTCAAAAGATGATTGGAATAGAATAGACAGTGATAGTAGGAACAAGAAAAATGAGTGGATACAAATCTGTGACTCAGTGGGAAAAAAAATCCAAGCATATGACCTAACAGAATCAGAATGAGTGGTGGAATACATGGATAGCTAGCATGTATGAAGCCTTGCATTCAATACTCAGCAACACAAATAAGATCGTAAGTAAGTAAATTGGAAAAAAAATCAAACTCTCAAAAATGTGACAGTATATTTTGTATATCCTTTTGATTTGCTAATTATATTTTTCAAAACAATTAATTGTTTCAACAAAGAAAATATGAAAGCAAGAAAAACTATGATAAAATTTTAAAGGTAAAAACTTATATAATATATATTGTAATTCTACCTATGTAGAGGTAGGAAAAAAAGGTATATGCATAAAAATGTACATATAAACTAGGAGGAAAATGATGTGTGATTTTTCCACTTCATCATTATTGCTTTCTGTGGTTTGTAGGCTTTCTATAGTAACTACATGCATCTACTAATATTACCAGGTATACTTAAGTATTATAAGTATTTATATTTTTATGCATTTAAATATCTATGCACAGTCATAAACAATAAAATAATAGCTGGGTCTGCATGCTGAAGAAATGTGAAGCTCTTAAATAACACTTTGTTTCTCTGTAAACACTGTTATTAGCTTCTTTTCTTGTGGGGTGTGTGTATGTGTATGTGTATGTGTGTGTGTGTTGCCCAAGTGATTGGATGACCTTCACTTTGGAAGAGATTAAATAGTTGCTTTGTTTATAGTATTAAAACTTGGCAATTTAAACTAATATTATCTAGGAAGATAAATTGAAGCTCAACCTGTTTGAACTACTTCCTGTTCCAAAATAATAGTCAGAAAATAATGAGAGTTTGTTGAATTATGTATTAGCTGGTCACACTACAGTGGTTTAGTAAAGGGACATGTGATTCAATTAACTCATCATGTGATTCTTCTATAAATGTCAGTATGATAAAGTTGGACAGAAATAAGGAATTGTGATAACAAATTTTTCACTTAAAGTAAAACTCTAATCACTTATTTAAGGATAGTGACTAAAATGTTTAAAATTTAGTCTATATTTTGTTGACTTAAAATATTTTACATTCAATCTATAATATATTATCCCATTGTTGTTTTTTTTTTTTTTCATAAACAACCTTCACACCTCCTGAGAGGGAATTCCCCTTTCCTCGAATTTACATCTGATCCTGGCACCGTGGTTGGTTATGCTCATCCCCTAAACTTGGCTTCATGGCTGGCCTCTTCTAGAGCCAGACCATAGTCTAAACCAACCAGCCCTCACTCTGGCTCACCTGAAGGTAATGCCCAGCACAGTAAGGTTAAAAATAGTCACTTACCAGGTGGGCAAGCTGTCCTTGATGGCCGCTCATCTCTCCTGAACTTCCAGGTTCCTGTTCTGGTAAAGCCTCCCTTGTCTCAGCTGAGATAAAGAAATCCCTACTCCTCCCTGTGCTCTCTGCTCTGCTCTGCCTCCCACATGGCAGGAAAACTCTGCACTTTCTTCTCTTTCCTCTCTAAATCTAACAAAGTCTCTCCAACCCTTGCCCTCTGGTCTATGAATTTTAATTCTTTAACTTTATAAGATGAGAATAGGGGGTATCCTAAATTTACTGGTGCATTGACATATTGTAGTATTGACAAGGAACTCCAGAATTCCCATTTCATATATATCTAGTTCAGCACAGGACATTTCTGAGAAAGAATCAACTTCAGCCTAAGGGATATTCATAAATGTAACTTGTAATTTGAATTTATCAGAAATTATTTGCTTTAAAATAGTGGCTAAGTGCATGTACATTGGTCAAAGTCTACCTAGATTAAAAAGTCAGCCTTAATATTTATTAGTCATGATATTGACCATAATTTGAAATCAAATATAAAGAAACAAAAACTCAACTTTGGAGTCCTGTTTCCCCAAGGACAAAATGGGCCAAATTATAGCATTGTCTTTATAGGAATGCTGTGAATAGTAAAGGGATTGAAGATGTCAAACTGAAACTTCTATGGGAGTATCCACTGCTATTATTATTGACAAATAATAATAGCATAACTATTATTCTTAACTACAGTGATGATCCTAATTAAGGCAGGAATTCTATTGACATGTTCACTATGATCAATCATGATTTCATGGGGTAAACATTGATTCTTTAATTTCATTAGTAGATTTAAACATTATGAAAATTATCTCATGTACCTGGGAACAAGAGACTGGCATTAGTGTTGACAATCATTATTTACATAATTAGAGTCTTTCTCTATAAATAGAGATAAACCAGTTTGTGGTGTAATTTTAAATTTTCTAGAGATGAATAGCTTGCCTCTATAATATATCACATAACCTTTACTAATTTGATTGAAATTAATTTCAATGGTATTTCGGCTGTGTGGGTACACAATTAAACCCAGGTGTAAGGATGAGAGGACCATTCCTTTAGCCAGTGATAACTAGCCTGTCATTGTAGACTGCCTTTCAAAGACTAAAGCAGAGTTCTCTTTGTATTTGATGCCCATGTGATGGTTTCTTCACCCCTGCCCCCTTCATTGGTAGTGTTAAGCTCTTCCCATTTGCAGATAAATTACCTTTTACTGTGGATGTTTTTCAGGATTTGTGACAAGACATTATAGTTTATTATGTGCTTTCAGCTTTCTGTCAGGTTTTACATCTTACAATCTTCAGCATGTCAGCAGATGGTGACTCTTTCTGGAGGTTAGATGAGCAATTAAAGCACGTTCTAGCTGCTTTGTGTCAGTACATATGCTGTTCACATTTCATGCTAAATGTGAACAAACCACACAGTCTTCTTTTGCCTTACTTTCCTCTTTAGGAACTTAGGAATAGAAAATTCCTTCTTCCTGACTGCAGTGAGGAATGAGTCAGAGGAAAGATGTGACATCCAGTTAAGTTAATATCCAGCAAACGCCTAGACACTCAATTACACTGCTAAAACTGGCTCAACCAAACACTGTCCTCAACAGAGGTTCAGTGCCCCAGTCAAATGATGTTGTACATGCAGGTTATAAATTCACCTTCAAATCAGTTACCCAGAAGTACGTCCCTGTGTGCCTTAGAGACACTGGTGTCTTAAAGACACATGACTTCTACGTCGTTTAATGTTGACACACATTTCCAACTTTGTTGAATATTAGACAGAACATGAATATAACATTAATTTCACTAGCCAAGAGTTTGACTAAAAGCCAGATGAGGCAAACTAGGGATTGTGTCTCAGTAGTACAGTGCTTACATGCCACTGAAGAGAAAAGGACTAGTTTTGAATTGCAAAGCAGGATTGCGCTTAGAGTGGAAGAGCTCATAAAAGGCCCCTACTTCAGAGCCATGAGGAGGAAAGTAGATGTGGCTCTTGAGAAGAATTCTTGCTATTGGGACTGGCACATGCTGGGTCATGGATGTGGAAAGCCAAACTACATTCAGGGATTCAGGAGCAGCTTGGAGTATTTGGAGTTGATGGTATACAGGCTATACAAAATGATGGGATGTAGAGTTATAAAAGAATTTTCAAGAAAAATCATATAGAGGATAAACATAGTAACAAATATGACTTTTGGTAACAGGAAACACTAATCTTTGAAAAAATTTAGGCAGTGTTGTGCGGCAGTGGAAGCTGGAGAAAGACATGTTTCACATCATTCCTAGCAGTTATGGCATACTCACTCCAAGGAACCTTTGCTGGGCTCGCTATGCCCAGATGTTTACTTGAGAATGTTTGTGTTGGCATCTGGTAAATGAATAGACTGGAGACAGAAGTAAGAGATTAAGATGAAAGCTTAAACCCCACTTCAAATGAAAGATGGAGGAAGGGTGGGCACAGCTGACAAAGAAGAAGGGTTAGCAAGGCAAAGTTTTTGAGTCGTGTGTAAAAATCTGTTCCATGGTGTTTTTGGTGTTTTTGAACTCTATGAAACTACACTTTGTTGTATAAATTTTAGGCAGTGAGTTTTTATTAGATTTCCAGTAGGTTTATGACCTTCTCCCTAACATTTAAAGAGTGAAATTTTTAGGTAGTAGAGATGACGGAATATGACAAGCTGTTGCACGCTTATGTGCTGTGTAAGGTGGGTCAGTTATGTAACAAAGGTAATGTGGCATATGCCGTGGAGGTTTGTAAGCCAAACAACTGGAAGGATTGTCGACCATTTTCTGAGACAAGCTGTGGAAACCAGGAGTATAAATGGAAGATTAAATACCCAAGTAAATATGATAGTCAAAGAGTTTTAGAACAAAAAAATTGAGACATAACAAAACATATTAGGTAAAGCAAAAACATTTTCATGCTAACATTAAAATTTATTTCTAATTATGCAAGTATACACATAGAAATTCAATCCATGCTTTGTAATTAAAGATAGTCATTCTTATTATACCCTCAGGCTAATTCAAATACGTTTCTGCTGAGAAAGAAGAAAAAGGATATGGGATGGAGAGGAGAAGAAAATCACAAAGGAAGAATCTCAACCCCTATTTTATCATAAGTTCTATTTTCATACAATATGGGGTAGCAGGTATAAGGGTTCAATGAAAGTAAAATACAGTGAAAAGAGCAGAAGCTAAGTAGTCAAAAGATTATATATATACATATATATATGTATATAAATTGATGACCTTTAGCAAATTACTTGGCCTTTTCAATTCTCATCTACTACATTGTTATAATGGAAATACTGAAATATACTCTTCAAAACCCTTGTAGGTTTGGAGATGAGTTTTATAAATAATGTAGCTCCTATGCTTCAACATGATCAATTTTGGTGTTTATTACAATATTAGCTGAAATACACACCCATAAATTCTAGTATGAGTAAAAAATATGTGTAACTGTACAAAATTTTACTTTGATAGGTATTTTTAAAACCTCTCTATTCGTGCATTCCTTCATTTTGTGGACAAAAATGTAAATTAAAAGAAATTACATGCAACTGAACTCTGAGACTCATAAATGTCTGCTTATCCATTGAAGGACTTAAATGAAAACTGATTTCATTGGCTGATGATCAATATGAAGTTTAGCAGGAAGTACCCCGGGGTTTGGAACTGGAGTCATATAATTTGTATTGATTGGCCTTCAGCCTTCCTGTGTCTTACTAAAAGATATCTATTTGAGATAAATCCTTTTGGATTGAACACATATTTCAGTCCCTTTTCTATGAAAAGATGGATCTATTTTAGATCCCAAGGCCTTTTTCCCTCTGAATATATCTTAAAGCTCGAATTTAAGACAAAAAGTGACTCAAGTCATTTCTTAGGGTTGTTGTAACTAATTACTTTCACAAACTTGTTGGCTTAAAACAACTGACATTTTTGTTCTACAGTTCTGGAGACCAGTGTCTACAGCTGAAATCACAGAGTTTACATGTACAGAGAGACTTCCATTCCTTGAACTATATAGCTTTTGGTTGCAGTAGACATTTCTTGATGTTCCTTGGCTTGTTGTCATATCACATCAGTCTCTATCTCTGGCTTTGTTTCACTTTGTCATGTATGAGTGCGTGTGGGGGGGGGGATGCAGACACACATATGTATTTGTGGATGTAAAACCTTCCTTTACCTCTCTCTCCTAAGAACACTGTGATGACATTCAGTCCAGAATAATCCAGGATGATTTCTTCATTTTAGAGATCGTTAATTATATCTACAAAGACCCATTTTTGCAAATAATATTCACTTTTCTGACAGATAAGATAATATTCACAATTTATGGGAATTAGGAGATGATGTGGGACATCAGGATTTCAGATTTTCACACTGCTTGCCAAAAACTTAATGCGATTAGCATTCTGTTTAGAATAAATTATTTTTTAAAAAATACTAGAAGTAAAGCAAGTTATGGTAATAGAGATACAGAAATAAGAGACAACATTATTATTTTAGAGAAAAGAGATTATTAATGTATTTTCTCTTGCCACAAATCTCCATTCATTGCTTCTTTTATAATTTAACACTAGAGTTGTACTTGTCTTTCCCTGAATTTCAGCTTTGGTGGGATAAACAAATTTAGTGGTACTATGAGAAGCAATGAAAAAGATATGGAGAGTTCATATGTGTCACTTCTGTCTTGGAGTCATTGCAGCTTCATGATGGCATCAGAATGATTAGTGCTGGTAGGTAGTCAGAATAACAAAGGTTTTCCAACAGTTGATTACTCTGTGATACGTTAGCCTTTTCTTTTATAAGGAAACATAAATGGTTTCAATCTAAATGCTAGTAGTTTATGTTTAAGATGCTTGCCAACCAAAAGTTAATGGTTTAAAACTTGTTAAAATTCAGGTTGAGAAATTCCCAAAATGAAAAGTGCTAAAAAGGGTAAAATAAAAAGCTATAAAGGGTAAATAAAATGAGAAGCTGATACCTTGGAAAGTGCTATAAAATAAATACTATCTTGTGAGAAAAAAAATTTGCAACCCATATACAGCATGTTCTGATTAAAGTCCCAATCATGCAACTTATTTTATGCATTTGTGAAGAAAAACAATAAAATCAACAGAAATCACTGGGCAACTGAAGCAGTTATCTTCTCTTTGTTGTGAAAAAATAGGCAACCACAGGCAGTTGATGGGAGTTGATGGGATGGCTTATATTCTTTTAAAAATATGTTTGCTTATTTATTTGAGAAAGAGACAGGCAGACAGAGAGAGGGGTTTTGGGCATGCCAGGGCTTCATGCCACTACAAATGAACTCTAGATACATGCATCACTTTGTTCATCTGGCTTTATGTGGGTACTGGGGAATTGAGCCTGGGTTGTCAAGCTTTGCTAGCAAGTGCATTTAACTGCTGAGCATCTCTTCTTGGTTTAGACTTGAGAGGTACTTTTGCCATGAAAGGAGAATGTGTGGCAAAGCAGAAGTTGGGCATCACAGCAACTGCCAGAAAGCAGCAAGAGTGATCTAGCTCTGGCACAGTAGAACTGGGCTGTAACACCCCAAAGCCTGCCCCAGATGCTTACCTCCTTCAACAGTGCTCCATCCACCTCCTGGTTGCCACGAGCTGGGGAATGAGTATGAAGCATAATCCCAAAAATATGCGGCTATTGCAGACATTTCTCACTCAAACTCCCACAGAAATGTCCAGAAATATAACTCTTTAAAGAGGAAATACAAGTGGTCAATACATACTAAATTATGTTCAATCTCACTGATAATAAAATGTTCCTTAAGGCCACAGGTAAGAAAAATATCCCTTTTGCCATTTCTAACTGGCCTTTCCTTCCAGGAAGGCTACCATGATCCTGACAACTTGTCCAACATCGATTTACTGACTCTTGGTATTTATCCTTATTTTATTAAAAGGCATCACCAATCTAGTGTATTTGATATGTTTTAAAAGTCCAATATCTGTGTGCAGAAGCTCTTTGTTTAGTGTAAGAATAAACCCACTCACATGGAGATATAAAAAATGGTGGAAGTAAAAAAATGAGGTATGGGCCTCAAACCTTGCCTATGAAAGTTAGGATGGGAATCACCAGGCTAGGTGACTCACATGTAAGTGCAGCATTTGAGAAGCTGAGGCAAGAGCATTACACGAGTTCAAAGTCAGCATGGGCTACTGTGTAAAATGCTGCCTCAAAAAGAAAAAGTCAGGCTGTGCTCCACTCTTGAGAGTCAGTCTGGCAGCCCATGCTTTTTTTTGAATAAAAGCTTCCATCTTTGCCTCAGAGTGGTCTCCGTGATCTTGATCATTCCTGAACCTTACATCAGGTGCTTGTGACTTGGATAGGAATGTTTCTTCTGGTTGCCCCCTTGGGCAGCCAGACCTCCTTTCTCCTGACCACACCACCAAGCTGCCATTTGACCCTCTGAAGGCCTCGGACCATCTCTAACTGATACAGACTCTAACACCCACCCATCACAATTTGGTCTCACTGTTCTTCCCTTCCTCATCTCCTCCCTCCTTCTGGGTAAGTATCTCTCTCAGGTAGACCTGGCCTCAGGTTTCACCCCAGCATGCCAGGCTACACGTCTTGGCTGCTTTTGAGCCCTAACCCCAGATCTCAAGAAAGATGCATTCTTGACACCTTGGGTCTCACTCTCTGGTCTACCATACCCTAAGGAGTGCCTATTGGTTTAGTTACCATCTTGGGACACTCCCCATCCATCCCTCCGCTCCCTCTCCCTCGTGAGCTGTCATCTTCCACTGCCAGCAGCTTTCGCCATCAGGAGCACAATCGCCCTCCTCGCCCACTAACAGGCTAAAAAGCCAACAGTTGCAACTTGTATGGCCTCTGCCCACGTGGGAGATGCAGGCCCTGTTCACCCTAACGGGCCAGGGGGTTATATTGGTGTCCTGTGTAAACCCAGCTTAAGCCCTGGTTTGTTTTTCATTCATCCTTGGTTTGCTCTTTCCCTGTCTCCCTAAGAACTTAAAGCCACTAGGACTCTTGGATGACATCTTATTTTCCTCTACAACTGCTTGGCTACATCTACAAGCTGGACAATGGATCCAAATGGCCTGAGAATGGTACTTTTGATTTCCAAATTCTCATTGATAAAGAAAAAGAAAACAACCTTCAGCCAGTATAGAGGCAAATGGTCTGAAATACACTATTTTTCACTCTGCATGCACGATGCACAGCTTTCTTTTTGCTCTACCTGCTTTTCTCACCAGGTCCTTCTAGCCACCTCGCTCCAACAGCTCCTCTGGCTCCTCCAGCTCCCTCAGCCTCTCCCGACACCCTACCTGGTAACAAAGTTGGATTTTAGTCTCTTAGTTGTAAATAACATAAAAATTTTAAATGGGAATGCATAACTTCTGAGTGAATGAATGTGTGAAAAGGACATGGTTTTCAAGAGTCTATAAGAAAAGTGCACTAGAAATGAGTGTGTGTGTGCGGGGGGTGTGTTTGTGGCTCACAACCCTAAGGCTGCAGAATGCTCTCTGTTCTGAGCAGTGCCATTTCATTGTGATGTTTTCCACCAAGCCCACTGTACTAGATGGCATAGCAATTTTTTACTGTTGAGTGTCCCCCAGAAGGAGCACTAAGAATAATTAAGATCATAGGCAAAAAACAAACAAACAAGCAAACGAAAAAGATTCTCCTACTTTTAAAGAGTTGTAAAACTCTTTTTGTAGGAGCAAAAGGCTGCCTATGGAAAGTTCAAAACTCTCCCTGGAATTTAGGGGGAAAAGGGCTCTTTCTTAGCTTCCCTGCCTTGCAGAGCCAGGGGGCTGCAAGCACAGGGACTCTCAGGATCCTGGCCACAGCAAGATGACGAATGAATGCCAAATCACTATAAACAGAGGGGGACTTCTTACAAGAAATTTATAACTCTTTTTACATTTACTTTATCTGTCTATGCTTCCATGAAACTACTAACAAACAACAGCCTCAAAATTTATGTTTAAATTTAGAAGTACTTGATACTAAATTTGTCAATAAAAAAATTCTAATAATGTTCAAATCTGCTTTCTTATTTTTTTAAAAAATGTTTTTCAGGAAAGGGATAAGAAACAAAGTTCCAAAATCTATATGTTTATTCCAGATAAACAGCATAGGTCAAATCTGATCTACTCTTTCTTTAAAAGAAAGTTATTTCAAAACACCTTTTGAAGGAAATAAATGGTCATATTAAAAGTCTTATGGTAAGGACAATAAAAGTGTTGGTAGTTATGAGATGAACTGACTAAAGAAGATAAACTGGGGCTGGAGAGATGGCTTAGCGGTTAATCGCTTGCCTGTGAAGCCTAAGGACCCCAGTTCGAGGCTCAATTCCCCAGGACCCACGTTAGCCAGATGCACAAGGGGGCACACGCGTCTGGAGTTCATTTGCAGTGGCTGGAAGCCCTGGCATGCCCATTCTCTCTCTTTCTCTCTCTCTGTCACTCTCAAATAAATAAATAAGAATGAACAAAAAATTTTAAAAAGATAAACCGGGGAGCAAACTTTATATGTTGAATGTTAAATGTTTAATGGAAAAGGTTGTTACATAGATTGTAAAGTACAAGCATAAGATGAAGGTATGAGTAAAGTACATAGATGAAGATATGAGTAAGCTTAAACAGGTTAAAGACAAAGTGCTTAGTCAGATTACAGACTCCTTGAGATATAAAATGACTATAGCCTAGGGCTTGCATCAGACTAAAAAAGTATGGCCCTGGCTGGTAGCAACTTGCTATGGTGTCCAGTTTGTAAACTTAACTTTAACTCATTGATGTTAATCTGGTCATAGTAATGGCCATGAAAGACTCCATTTAGAGTACCCAACCAAGTTAACTAGGTTCCTTTATTTGTCAACCTTTTAACTAAATCTTAAGGTTAAAATTGATTCATTAATATTTGATTCTTTCCTAGCATTATTATACCTGAAAGTCCCTACCTCAAAAAAAAAAAACCCTCACAAAGGAATTTACTTCCCCCTCCCCTATTTTGTAAGGTAATTAGACCACATTTGAAACATTAAACAGTATTTATCTGTCACACACTTGAAAGCTATTTACTTATGGTGAACAGTAAAAGAAAATTCCAAAAAAAAAAAATAATAGTATGGGTTGGGGTGATGGCCTAGCTGTTAAACGCTTGCCTGTGAAACCTGAGGACCCCGGTTCAAGGCTCGATTCCCAGGACCCACGTTAGCCAGATGCACAAGGGTGCGCGCGTCTGGAGTTTGTTTGTAGTGGCTGGAGGCCCTGGGGCACCCATTCTCTCTCTCCATCTGCCTCTTTCTCTCTCTGTCTGTTGCTCTCAAATAAATAAATAAAAATTAAAAAGTTATGTTGTGATTTAAGATGTAATTCCTCAATTCCTTCAACAATCAGTGTTAATACTTTAGTTTGAATTTATGTCATTAGTTATCACAGGCAGAATTATAGAGTTGGTTAGGGTTTGAATAGTTGTAGATTATGTTATAGCACTTTGTGTATGTTTGGAATTCAATATAGTTCTATAAAATTGATTTGGAAGCAATTAAAAATATTCCTTTTGGCTCAGCAGCTAAAGGTGCTTATTTACAAAGCCAGATGCATGTAGTGGAGCATACATTTGGAAATTGTTTTGTAAATTGTTTGCAGTGGCAAGTGGCCCTGGCATACGCATTCCCTCTGTTTTCCATGAGACTTTTTTCATTAGATCATGGCAGTTTAATCCAGTCCCTCTATTCTTTGGGTATGTTAAATATAGCTACATTAATTTCAAAAATTGACTTGTATATTATTATTTAGCATTTAAAAGTGCTAAATCTCCTCAAAAAAATATATGTATGTATTATATAAAGGTATTCTACTACTGATGAACTTTAAAAATTACAAATTTTTCATGTCTTCATATTTAAGCCAAAAATTTTACTATGTAATATACAGTTCTTATAGCCTCATGTACCTTAAATATGTACACTCTACTTTTTGTTAATATCAGACTTTTCCAGATATCAGAATATTATAATTTGGTTTATACAAAGTCCATGATGTTTGACTATCAATAAACATACATCATCATGCCTCACTAAAACTCTGTAATTTTAAGATGGTTCTTGTCTTGTTCATGATGGTTTTGCTATCTCTGAGATTATAATACAAGACTTAGAAGAAATGACTTATTTTGATGTTTTTCATAGAAAGACTGAAAACCTCCCCATGTCTTAGAATAATCCACTGTATACAAACAATGTTAATATAGTTTGTCTAAGCTTCATGTAACAGTTATAAATATTTCTTTAGTTAAGCCTTAAAATTGATCAATGGTACAAGGTACTTATTTAAGAAATTGCTTTATGTCTGTCATATCATCTCTAATGCATGTTAAAATCAGGCTTGCTTAACTCAACAATGACCAAGTTTTATTTTATTCTTGAGCTATGTATAATCAGTTTCAGTCAAGGTTTCACTTAATTAATGGTCTCATTTCTGGTAGCTTAAGTTCATTGCTTATAGAGATATTGATACTTAAAACATGTTTCCTGCCCTAAAAAAAATCTTAAATTGCTGTTCTACTTCCAGTTGGGGGGGGCAATTGGTACTTGCATTGGTATGCAGACTCCACAGTTGTTTTCAAACACAGATGCTAAGTTTTTATACTGTTTTGTCTTTCCCTAACATACAATTTCTAGGTTAAATAAGTTGCCCTAAAGTTATTGATAAAATAATTGTTAACTATTGTTTTCAGGGCTACTAAAATTTTCTGCCTATACTTACAACTGACAGATACTTAAAAGAAAGAATGTGTATGCTTTCTGTGTCTCAGATATAGCTTACACTGTCACCTGACAACTAAACTTCAATATTAATCAGGATTTGAAACTATTGTGTCATTCTCTAACCAGATCTGCTTTATGCTACCCAAATGTGTTCTACACCCTTTTTAATAATCTGTTTTACTAATCAGATATGTACAGTCTCTCTGAGTGATTAATAACCATATGTAGAAGCCAAAATCAATACTGGAAATATTGGAGTTAGAAGGATAGTCAATATTTTGGTTCCAGCTCCTGAGTCAAAAGGCCATAGGAGATGATGGGACACTTGAACTTATAGTCTCTAGTTACCTGCCTTCATGATCAGAGAGGTTGTGGAGACCCAGAAATGACTTTCACATCAGTGCATCTGCAACAGAAGAATCACATCAGAGGAACATCAGTCCTCCAGGCTTCCCAAAAGTGGGAAAGCCACTTGGTCAGCTTGCCCTTGACTTATCCTAGCAGATGACAATGCTGAGAATCATAGAATTCCTCACAGGTCCCTAAAAGTCTCTCCTACAGTGTCATTATTGACCTCCAAAATACACAGTTAATTCTGGCAGCCCACATGATCTTAATCACCCATTTAAAAATTATATAGCTACAATATAAACAATGATTAGGACTAATAGGCTCCCCTGTCTGATGCTGACTTATGATACTAGACTCTAACATTAACTCATGCCTTTTGCCTCTGCCTGTCCCTGATTAACTTCACCTACCCTGACACAAGCTCCTCCCACTTGCCTTAGCCAGAATCAGAGCTATTCCTCTGGCCCCTTCCTTCCTTAGCCCTTAACCTATCTCATCCAGGGATTAGTACACTGCCACCCCAATGGGCACTCTCAAACTTAAACTCTCTTGTATTCTTACTCTTCCCCTGATCCCAAAATGTCCCTCTGCTTCCTCTTGTCCCAAGCACTCTATCTCTCACTTCTGTATGCTCATCGTCCCTTTATGTCTGGCCTTTTGATGTCCTAACTGTTGACAAGAATAACAAGCTCCTGGGCTGGAGAGATGGCTTAGCGGTTAAGCGCTTGCCTGTGAAGCCTAAGGACCCCAGTTCGAGGCTCGGCTCCCCAGGTCCCACGTTAGCCAGATGCACAAGGGGCGCACGCATCTGGAGTTTGTTTGCAGAGGCTGGAAGCCCTGGCACGCCCATTCTCTCTCTCTCCCTCTATCTGTCTTTCTCTGTGTCTGTCGCTCTCAAATAAATAAATAAAAATTAAAAAAAATTAAAAACAAAAAAGAATAACAAGCTCCTTTATTCTTCCTCTGTCTTCTCATGGGCATACAGAGCCCATCTCCCTCACCTTCTCTATAATAGGTGTCTGCCAGCAACTACCCTAAAGCCAGCTCAATATGGGGATGCTATGAGAGAAGTCTCTGCTTTGCTCAGGACCAAATCATAACAACATGCTACACTGGCACTGTCAACCTCACCACTTTGCCACCTCTAGCCTCCATGAAAATGCCTCCTCATCACCTGCCCTGAAGAGAGAACCATCAACTGCATTATCCAGCCTCTTCCTTAAGAATTCATTACCCTTTTGGTCAACATAAAAAAATTAAATTTGGGGGCTGGAGAGATGGCTTAGCAGTTAAGCACTTGCCTGTGAAGCCTAATGACCCCGGTTCGAGGCTCGATTCTTCAGGACCCACATTAGCCAGATGCAGAAGGAGGCACACACATCTGGAGTTCATTTTCGGTGACTGGAGGCCCTGGCGCACCTATTCTCTGTGTTTCTGTCTATCTGCTTCTCCCTCTCTCTGTCTCTCACTCTCAAATAAATAAATAAATAAGAATAAACAAACAAGAACAAGCTTTCATTTCTCATCATTAACAAAAGGCTGGAAGGCTAGGTCAGTACAAAATGGAGTCACAGCAGGATGGTGACAGAGACATGAGGAAGTGGGTCATTCAAATTCATCAAAGAACCGCCCAGCCATCATCCTACCCTTGCCTAACAAGGCCCCGAGTCTAGGTGTCCTGCCTCCTTATCTGTCAGGTCACCTGGTCACTGCTCTGGTCTCACACCCTGGCTATTTCCCTTCCACACCTTCGCCCAGCTGAAGAACTCTATATAGCCCAGGATCTACAATGTCAAAGATGGCTGTGCTCCACTCTTGAGATTCAGTCCTGGCAGCTCATGTTTTTCCCAAATTAAAGCTTCCATCTTTGCCTCAAAATAAATAAATAAATAAATAAGTCATGAACTCATAGCAGTTGTGGTTTCCTGCACAAGACTGAGCCTGTCAGTACTTCACCATCAATGGTGGAAGGTACATGAGATCCCATACTTCCTGGAGTTGCTAATGACAGTGTTTGGTTGCTGGAAATGGGGGAGTCAGGTTCATGAGTTGTATAGCTAGTGCAACTAGCAACTACATTGCTAATTCATAGTAAAAATGAAATAATTCACTCAATTTAACTCAATAAACTATTTTTTAAAAAAGCAAGAAATTATTGAACAAGAAATGTTTTAATGGGAGAAGAGAGGATAAGATAGGGTAGTTGGGAGGAATAAGATCAAAATACATTATGTATGATAATGTGAAAAATGTTTGCTATGTTGGTATGCTTTCTTTTAATGCCTACATTGATTTTATTTATTTCCTTATATTCTCCAATGTCTTAAGAAGCTCAGGTCATTGGTAATACTATAAAGTTCTATTTATTGGAATATTAATACCTCACAATTTTTTTTCAATTTCATTTTAAAGATTTTATTAGGATTTTCTCCTTTGAGTTATATTTCTTGTATCTGTGAGTTGGGCAGCTGAAGCATAGCCTTGACCCAATTGTTTTTTTTAAATTTGTTTTTAATTAGATATAGACATACTTAGTATGTAAACAACACATGTTGGTACCATAGATTCCCTCATCACTGACCCTTTACTGAAGAGGCTCTCTTCTTTGGGGATGCAAGACAACCCCATGGAAATTGTGGGTCATGCATTGTGGAGGCAGCATTCAGTTCTGGGGGAGAGCAATGTATCTGTGCACAATGCCCCAACTTGTGGCTCTAGCAATCTTTTCATCCCCTCTTTGAGAAAAGTTTCTGAGCCATGTTGGGTGCATTTTAAGTCTACTTCAGTGATGGGCTCTTACTGCCTCTGGATCTCTACTTTGGTAGGTGTTGAGTATCCTCAGTATCTATCTCCTTCACCCTTGTGCTGATATCAGGTTCACTGAGAAAGCAGCTCTCTCTACCTCATTTCCCCAATTCTTCTGTAGTTTCAGTTGGGGCCAGGGTGAAGTATGCTGGATTGTTTATCTCTTCAGGTCCAGTTCCCATCTGAACAAGAGAAGCAGGATCTCCAATGGAGAGAGCCTCTTTGCCCTGGTAGCTCATGTAGCACCTTCCAGCACTAGATGGGATGTCTGTGACCGGCTGTCTTCCAGATTCCAATCAGGTCTCTCCATGGTCCTTGTGACAGCAGTATGACGTCTTCAGCAGTAGGCTCTTACCTTAACCTACAGTGGGTAATCAAGTGCTCTAACCAAAGTCTGTTTTGTTTCTTTTGGGAGACTTTGAAGGTCTCTCCAGTCAATATCTTGTTGTGGATGTTAACTATGTCCTGGCACAGGGAATTACAGGCCAGAACAAAGGGAAAATGAAACTAGACCCACTCATTTCTCTATACACAAAAATCAAGACCAAATGGATTAAAGACAAAGAAAACAGCTTGTGTGTCTTGATATTCTTAACTTTTGAAAATTGGTTTAATATTTCAGAATATGGTTTATCTTCCTAAGGGCATTATATGCTTTGTAAAAAAGTGCATACTTCTGTCATATAGAGTGTTATGAAGGCCAATTAGGTGAATATGCTCAAATCTAGGTTATATTTTAAGCATTATAATCACGATGTTTCTTTGTCTTACAGATTTAATTTCTATACTTATAATTTCAACAGTATCTTGTTTTCTGGTAAGCTATTACGTAAAGTGACCTATAGCTCCCTCTGGTGACTAAGGTAAAAAACTTTTGCATTTCCAAAATTACATGTTTCCTATTGTTTAGAGTAATTTATTAAGTAAAAAAGTGTTTCATTGATCATATATTCTTTTAAAATATTTACCTCATGATGAATTTAACTAAAGTTCTACCAATAGTGAAAACATTTGTTAAATACATATACATACACGTACATGTATATACATATAAATATATATATATATACACACTATCATTTTTATCATCATAAGAATTTAACCATATTATTTTCATATTCAGTTTGCCATTCATGTTTTGTCTATGATATTTATGTTAAGACATAAAATTGGTCTCATCATAACTTCTACTCTATGTCTACATAAGTAATATAAATCCTTCATTCTGCAAACCAGCCTTTCTTGGAGACTGGCATGTGGTCGCTGGATAACAGTTACATACTATTATGAATTGGGCTGTCTCAAAAAATCCATATATTGTGGTGCTACACTATTTATAAAAATGTGGACATTTTTAGGAAAAGTTGTTAGTAAATTATCATGAACATGAAGAGAGACATCTCCCACTTGGCCTGCAACACATCTTTCTCTCCCAAACTTTATGGGACAAAGTTACATAAGCAAAACTTGTTTTTAGCAATATTTGAATGAAAATTTGCCATATTAATTTGTTTGGATCAGAGTTGATCCCTCCTCTTAATTATATTGTATTTATGATCAAGAACTTCCTTCTCTAGTTTATTTCATGTAACTTAATATACCCAGAGTTGCTAAGTGAGTTTCAATCACTAACAAGATAAACACACTTACAGCCTACAGGGAAGCTGTGTTTAGAAAGATCCAAACATTTTACATAATTAAGGTATATGCCCTCAGAGTCAGATTTGTTGGTATTAAGAGAGCTTTACATTATTTCACGAGGCACTAGAGAGATTCGAATAAATATGATTGAGTGACAACAAAAGCCCTTTATTCTGTCTACTGCAATCCTCATCGGATATTGTGAGCCAGATGCACAAGGTGGCCCATGCATCTGGAGTTTGTTTGTAGAGGCTAGAGGCCCTGGTGTGCCCATTCTCTCTCTCTCTCTCTCTCTCTCTCTCTCTCTCTCTCTTTTTCTCTCTCTCTCTCTCTCTGTGTGTGTGTGTGTGTGTGTGTGTGTGTGTATGTGTGTGTGCTTTTCTGTTTCTCTCACTCTATCTCTCTCTCTGAGGAAATAAACAAATAAATAAGTAAATAAGTTTATTTATTTAAGGAATCATTGCCCTGGTCGAGAAGATAGAAGGAGCATTAATGCTTAGTACTGTTTCTGAGGCTATCTTTTCTTCTTCTTCTTCTTTCTTTTCCTTTTCCACTATTTTTATGCTTCTTGCATATTTTGTCTTAATTATTTAAGCAAATGTGTCTTCACACACACAAAAAAAAACTGGTTTCTAATGGTTTTGATTCCATTAACTATATTTTGAACAGATGGGATTTCTTCTTGTTATTTTTTAGAGAGAAAATCACAGAAACCAAGGGAATTAAAATGTTTTCGACCTTGGTTGTGTATTTCAAGTTGTAAAGATTTTCTCAGGTGCTTTAGAGAGTTCTAAATTCCTCTTCATAACTAGCTGCCCTCATCCAACTCACAGATCAATATTCCTAGCGAGTTCTTTCGTGGGCCTACTCACAGATCAATAAGCGGAGCTCTCAGGCGTGTGAGCCTCTTGGCATAATCGGCTTTCTCATTCAAGCATGCCATCTGGGCCCTGCTGGGGGCATCTTTCTCATGAAACTGGCACTAGTGAGAAAGTTTGTTTGGCTTCCTGGCACTCATCATCATCGAGCTGTCTGACGTTCTCTCTTATAAACACGACCTCCGCTACTTGGAGAACTACTGCCTGTAACAGTCAATCAGCGTGGGCATTTGTTCTGCTAGGAAAACAAGGCCTCAAGATGGTTCTCTTAAACGTGGGATTATTCCACAAGTCATTTCTATGCCCCACCAATCAACCTCCTTCTTTGTCATCGCATTTGTTTTTTCACTCAAATCCACTATCATGGAACTGAGTGGAGTCGAGCTCATGGGGGCCGTCAGGGCCATTCTTTAATCAGACCCACAGGTTGCTTGCTGCTCATCAGCATGACACATTCACCCTCTGCCTCGGATTAAGTATGATCCTCTCAGAGACAGTGTGCGGGGAAGCATCCCAGCTGCCTGCCTCCAGCACATGCTGCAGCATCAAAGCTTTATTTCCTCTTTTAATCTCTGAAAACTGCACAACAGAGAAAAGTGCAATGAAGGCCCCAGTATCCTTCGCTGGCCTAAGTATAGTTCAGGATGTGGAGGATGCTGCGGATAAAGAAAATCTCAATCTGTCTGGAGGTTATAAAATATAGATTTCTGTGGGCTTTCTTGTTTTTGTTGCTGATGCTTTGCTATATTTAACAAAGAAGAAACTACTGAAACGCTGCAGGGAGAAGCTTTTTGGTGTGTGTCTGGAATCTTAGAGCTCTCAGTCTTCCAAGGGCAAATGTAAGAAGTAATGCCAGTTAAGACAGTGAGATTAACATGCTTGGATAGGCCCCAGAGAAGTAGGAAATATTAAGCAATTATAGAAGATACTGTCTTGATTTTCCACAGCAACATGGGCAATGGTCCTTTGGTTTGCTAGATTTTTTTTCCCCTCTATTTGTTTAGCACTGTAGGCTTCAGGCCATTATAAACAAGCTAGCATAATTATTAGTAATCAAAAGCTTGTAAAGTCCACAATTCAAAAAGGTGATGTTCAGATTTGAAAACTTCATGTGAACCACAAAAGCTTCCACAGCTATTTCCACCTGAATGTCTTCAACTTAAGGATGTGCAAAGGAGGCCGGAGATTGCTCACTGAGTAAGAGTAAGGGCATGAGACCACCTTAGTTGGGGTCAGTAGCGCCCATGTGAAATAGCTAGGCATGGCTGCACACAGTTGCAACCCTAGTTCTCTGGCAAATAGAAACCAGAGAATCACTGGGACTTGTGAAACATGGCAAGCTCTAGAATCAGTGAGTCACCATCTCATTAAAAAAAGAGAAGAGATGGGCTGGAGTGTGGCTTAGCAGTTAAGGACTGTGAAGCCATAACCAGATACAGCAGCCACATACAGTGACGCAAGCATGCAATATTGCACGTGCTTACAGGGGGGCACATGCGTCAGGTGCTCATTCAGAGTGGCCGAAAGTTCTAGCATGTCAATTCTTTCTCTCTCTCTCAATATAAAAAATTTTAAAAAAATTGAAAAGAGGAATGAGCAAAAGAGGATGATGTCTGATGTTCTCCTCTGGCCTTCTCACCTCACGAATGAGCATATAACACTCTCCACACATGTTCTTCGCACTCATGCATGGGGCGTGTACATCTGCACACACCACCTTCTATGCACACTCCTTAACTCATGCATGGGACATGTGCATCTGCATATTCCACCCACACGTACTCTTCTCACACTCATGCATGGGGCATGTGCATGTGCATATAGCACCCCACGAGCTCACCACACATGCAGAGTAAAAGAATGGGAATTTGAATAAGTGGACTTGTTTAACTGTTGCCACTTTTAGTTAGGGCTTAGATCACAACATCCTTAGTTATTCATTCTAAGCATGAATAAATATCTGCTAAACATCAAATGATATGTTACTTACTGTTGCTCAGGGCGAAAACCATGATTAAAAATAGATAAAATTATTCTCTGCATGTATGTTTCTTATTTCACAGAGCAGCTATTTGTCTAAAAATAAATGAACCAAATATCATAAGCAGAATTATTTAAAATATAAAAATATGTCTCACATATTTCATATTTTGCTTGTTGTATAGAAGATATTTGCACAGAGTACTAGGCGATGTGTAACTTGTATCTTTTTATCTGCTACACTTTATAATATAATACTAGATTTAGCACCCTTAATTAGATGATAACTTGGACTTGAAATTGTTCTCAGTACTCTTAGAAGAATGCATCAAACACTGTAGGAACTTGTACTATTGACTGATCTAACACAGATCCAACTGAGGTGGTTCAGTAAAACAAAGCTAATAATTGCGTTGGGCAAAAGATCATTTCTTAGGGTGTCTTTGCCATGAGATGATATATAGAGTGCTTTCCATTGCTCAGAATGCACAAAGAATTTGAATATAGAACTATTTTTATATTCCACCACAATCACAGCTATATTCACATTCCAAATCAAAATGATTATTCCTATTAAGGACACAGTGCAGAAAAGTTACTTGTATTCACATAATCATCAACTTGAAGTCTTTCTTTGTTTCCTTAGGTATCCATTTATGGTCAAGTTAATGTGATTTAGTAACCAAATTTCCATGTCTTTAATGTATGTGACAACAGAACATTAAGGTGTCCTTTCCTTCAAGAATTTTATTTGGCAAAAGAGGAATTTCTTCAGTGTGGATTGTTAGACACCATAGAAGGGTGTCAATACTGAGTGAGGTCTACTGTGTGCCTTTAGGTCAGATTCACTACTTTGTATTCACTCACATGTTAGCACGTTTATTTTTCTCACTCGAGACAGTGAGCGTCTACATGTCTTTTGCAACCCTGCTTCACAGCCCATTGTTGAATGACTGGATTTAGAAGTATTGTTAATAAGCTTCTTCTTGAATACTTTGGCCTTAGGAATGGAAGAGGTTCATGATTGTAACATGAACCTGGCCTTTGTGCCTGATTATAGTAATTTGTCCTTATATGCAACTTCTTTTGTTTTGTATTGTTTTGGTTTTTTGAGGTAGGGACTCGCTCTAGCCCAGGCTGACCTGGAATTCACTATGTAGTCTACAGCTGGCTTTGAACTCACAGAGATCCTAATACTTCTGCCTCCCAAGTGCTTGGATTAAAGGTGTGTGCCATCTCGTCTGGCTAAAATGTTGTTGTTGGTTTCTAAGGTAAAGTTAGTCTCTAGGTCAGGCTAACCTGAATTTCACTCTGTAGTTCCAGGCTGGCCTGGAATTCATAGCGATCCTCCTACCTCTGCATCCCAAGTGCTGGAATCAAAGGTGTATGCCACCATGCCCTTTAACATAGAAAAGATCTTTCAGATTTGGGAGCAGTTTTTGAATATTTCATTTTCTTTTAAAGTTATTCATAATGCTTGCAAGTAGTTCTATGTTTCTAAGTGAATGAATGAATGAATGAATGAATGGAAATTCCAAGTGTTGGCCATGCCTTATGTTCTGTGGGGTTTTCATTTCATATGCCTCTATAGATGATGTGGGTGCATGCTCATAATCTTGTTGCCTGTCTGAAAACCTGGCCAATAAGCCTGGGGATGAGTTTATCAAGAGTAAATGGTGACAAGCAGTGTGCTTTTGACTGTCGCATGTATTCAGTCCACAATGCAGTTATTAAAAATGAATAAATTCTCAAGCCTGAAATTAAGTTGTCACAATTTTGAAGGTTCATAGAGCTAGGGGTAGTAATGGAAGTTTGCTTTTAGTCTCTTTCAATATAAATGAAAATCTCCAGAGGAGGAGGAAAATTTTGTTTCATAGCTGTATGAGTTCCTTTAAGTACTTAGAAAGACATAATGTGAATTGCAGTCTTCCTTGGTAGCATGGCAGCATTTCAAATCATCTTTTCTTATTTTACATTAGGTGAACATTTATAAGTTACCTTAAAAATGTCAGTTCCTACTATATAGCTAATAATCCTGCACACATGTGCTATTCATTCACAATTGAGATTCTTAATTTCCCCATCTGCAAAAGAGCTTTGGAGAATTTAAGAGGATTTAGGATAATTAATATCAAGTATATAAGGCAATGCTGGGACATATCTGATAATAATTAATATTTATTTTTTTCATTGTCTCAGCATATGTCATTATTACCAAAGTTTTTTCAAAATTAAAGTTTTAAGCAGATTCATAAAATGCTAAAAATAAGGTATACTGCAAATAAAAATAATCTTTGATTCTTATATCTTCTTTCCATATTTAAATATTTTACTTGTAAGCAGAGAGAGAATGACCATGCTGCTGCAAATGAACTCCAGATGCATGAGCTACTTTGTACATCCAGCTTTGCACAGGTACTGAGGAATCATGTGGTCATTAGCATTTTAAGCACCTTAACTAATGAGCCATCTCTCCAGATCTTTCTCTGTATTTTGTAGAGTCACACACTTGCTCTACCAAGGCAGCAGCTCAAGTGTAACTGTTCCCAACATTTTGTACTTACTCTTACTGGGTTTCTGGGAGACTTGTTCTCTGGAACCCTAGCCTAGGTACTAAAAAAAGGCCAATATTTAATGTTTCACTCATCTCATCACATTTCTAGAATTCTAAGTTTACTTTCGTATTATCAGAACTGAGATTAATTATACATGTGACAGTTCAGAATAATATGAAATACTTATTAAGAGAGAAATAAAAATGAGGACATAATGTTGTATTCAACAGAATAGTAAATATGCTAAGAGACTATTTTTACACTTGTTTCAAAAATAATGTATTCATATATCTTGTGACATGAGAAATCAGTAGAATCTTTTGGGGAATAATTTGGCTATGTTGCAAGTACCAAAATTCATCATTTCTCAATTGAGAAAGTGAAATATATAGAATCTACTTTTAGGAAAATGTTTCTTTTTCAAACAAAATAATTTTATATAAAATATAACAGATTATACTCTCAACCCTTCACCACAGCTCCCACTACCATGAAGGTCCTCCTCAGTAATGTTATGGTATTCACTATGGAGCATGAAGCCTCAGTCAGTCACTCTGGGGTAGTGAGGGTGAGGGGAACTGCATCTTGGATATTCCTACCCACTCTATGGCTCTTAGAATCTGTCTGTGCCCTCTTCCACAATGTTTCCTGAGCCATGACTGGCCTGTTGGCAGTCTGATTTAGTGTTGGGTTCTCTGTAGATTCTGGATTTATGCTTTGATGAGTTTTCATTGATCACCATGTCTGCCATCAACACCCTAGAATTGGTTGTCAGGCTAGCAGTAAGAGCAGTATTCATGTTGGTCTTCCTCTGCCATTTCTCTTGGGCCCTGGGAGATGTGATAGATGTGGTAAGTCTCATGATGGGCAGCCAGATAGCTTATCAATGGCTTATCAATAGCTCTACTCCATTTTCTCTGCCATCTGTAAGATAAAACAGATTCTCCAACAAAGAGTGACAGAAACTTGGGTTAAAAGGGGTATGCAAAGTTACTTGAAATATTTGTGTGTATGTGTGTGTGCAAGCCCCCTCATCTTCTCCAGAAAGTGGGGGTGGAGGAGGTACTTCTTCCAGCCTGTATCAGTTGTTATATCTTGTAGAATGATAGTCAGAATGAGGGTTTCTATGGAAATGATTCATGTTGTCTTAACTTTTGTGTAATTCCTTCCTCAATCTTCCTGCCACCTACCCCTCCAAGTCCCTTCTGCTCCTCATAATTTGTCCCTCCCCTAACCTATCAGGTAACTCCTCCTCTCTTCTCTCCCTATTTCTTCTCTCTACTGGTATCATTCTAACTTTATGCCCATATTCCTGGTGCTTACTACCATTTGCACTCATCTCCAGTTAATCCCAGATAGGACATGTGCTATTTGTTTTTCTGAGCCTGTGTGACCTAGCTTGTGAATTTTTTTTCCTTACTGCTAAGTAGAATTCCACCATGCATATGCACCACATCTTCATTAACCATTCATTTGTTGATGGGCATCTGTGCTTATTCTAGTTCCTTAGTACTGTGGACACAGCAGCAGTAAAAATGATTGAGCATGTATCTCTGTGGTAAATAGTGGAGTCTTTGGGGTATGTGGCTAAAAGAGGTATAGCTGGATCTAATGGTAATTCTATTTTCAGCCTTTTGAGGAGTCTCCATACTGACTGAAGGAAAACATTTCTTAAGCAAACAATATATGGGAATGTTTAGTGAGATGATAGTTCTAATAGCCAACACTGATGTAGTATTATCTTGGTACGGGCACATTTTCATTTTATGTGCTTTATGCACTGGTTTAATCCTTAGGGATGCTTTTTTGTTATCTTATGGACAATAAAATGCTGCATAGGGTGTGTGAGTAAATTATGCATGGTCAGCAGGCACCAGAATGGAATACATTACTTAGCATCACAAGTAGAGGCAACACTTTATTACCATAGGGAGACAAGTACATAATGATTGTTTTAACCAGATAGAAAATTAAACAGTCATTAAATTAAATATTTACTGTGGGAAGTATGAAGCAATGCAGACTTTAAGAAATTTACACAAAACCTTGCACAATAATATAGTATATGTAGTCAACCCACTATGGTTGTAACTTGAAAAAAAATTCTTTTAGGAAGCTCAATACTGGTGTGGATTGAAAGAGGATGAAGGTAAGAAAACAAGAGCTAGAGAAGCTGGACACCTACTAAGTATTCTAGATAAGATGTATACAAAGTCAATTCCAGGGTCTGTGCCAATATGCCAATGTAACATTTCAAAGGACATTTGGACTGAGTAATGGCCAAGAACGTCTGACTTTGGAAGTATGAAATAGAGCTGGAGGGACAGCCAGAGATACAAGGGAGAATTTTCTTGGTCCACCTGCCAATCAGTAAGAAGTGAAGAAAGATTGCTGCCTGATCCTTCCCCTTCATTGGATGATTATAGAGCAAGCTCTGGTTTCCTGACTCAGATGGTGAGCAGAGCACTGTCTGGTGTCAAAGACTAGGGAAACACCTTGAACCCTTGCTAATCTGAGGGCTTCCAGCAGAGGTGAACAGTTGTTGACAGGCGTGAAGGCATAGTAGGAAGTAGGGAATCTCTTCCAGAAATTGTCAGATATTAAAACCATAGCATACCAAGAACTATAGAACCCTTGACTACAGAGTAGTGAAAATGCTCTTAAGTCTAAATCACTTGGACAGTGGCTTTGGGAGTCTCTCCAAGCCCTGCTCCTGTGATACTGATGATCATGGAGAGTCCCAAGACAACAGGGTAGAGTTGCTGTGAAGGTGGGCGACCTGTTTTTAGTTCACTTGATGACAAGAGTTGATACATTTTATGGGGTTTTTATTAAATGAATTTCTTTAATGTCACAGTTTCCTCTGCAAGTTTTAAAAGTCTGGTGAATTGGAACCTGTACTTCATTGAGACTCCTCCTTTAGCTATGTCTTGAAGCCTTCTGTTTAGGTTCTGGTCAATGGATAATTTAGAAGTACATTTACATTTTTCCTTCTCTTTCTCTCATAAACTGGCATGAAGCTAATGGCCACACAACAGAATTCATGTCAGCCAGCAGACATTCATCAATGCTGGCTGTGGCACGTAATCTCTCTTAGTGAAATTTTGCAGTGGGTTATTCTAGGATACTTGATCTTTTCCTCTCAGAGAAACTTAACAGGTTAATGTTCCAACATAGTGGCACCATGCATAACCCTTCATTAAAATACAAAGGTAAGCAAAACAACAACAAATTGAACCACCTCTTTCAATGCTGACAAGTCATGGTAGGAAGTTCATGGTTTTGTTTCCCTGGGTTTCATGGGACTATTATCCTTTAACATGATAATCTGGAGGTTTTCAGTGGCAGAATAATCATGTGACACTTGATCAGGGTAATGTGACTCTGGTAATAGGATATAACTTACCCACATACCTACATGGGACATGTGTAGTAAATATTTCATCCTTAACCTTCATCTTTTCCTCCCTTTCCCTCTTCTTTTTTCCTAGGAAAATATATAGAAGTGACTTGCTTGTTAGGTTTGATGTTCTATTTGCACAGACTTGGTATATTTTTTTATGCTGTCAATTAGTGAGAATTTTTATAGGTTCCAATTTCTATTCTAGCTATACATTTGAAATTAAGATATGGCATAAAGTCACAAAGTATTATATCCATTCTTATTTTGTTTCATTTTGTGTCTGTGATGACTGATATTGATTATCAACTTGAATAGATGTAGAATCAACTGTGCAGGATTATGTAGATTTGGTGAGCCTCTGGGCTGCCTATGAGGGATCAACTTCCTTAGGTTAGTTGAGGAAGGAAGGCTGCGGTAGGCTATGGCACGCTGTGGTCCTGGACTGTACAGAGAAGAGAGAATTGGCTGAGCACTAGCATTCATCATGGGCTTCCTGATTGCAGACGCCCTATGACTATATCTGCTTTTTGCTGCCTCTGAGCTGTCCTCAACACAAAGGAATGTAATCTGGAACTATAAACTGAAATAAATCCTTCTTTTCTTAAACTTTTTTTTTTTATCAGATAATATGTGTTAAGAATTCAAAGGCATAGTGTCAGTATTTGTGGTAATGCCTAGTTGCTGGAACACTGTTCACCTATATTATATAAGAACTTTTGTTTCATTTCCTAATTAGCAAAAAATAAGTACTTGTTAGCAATATCGAAGTTGTTCGAGGGGATTTAGAAGAGTAAATGTCAAGAGTGCTCTCGTTGAGCGTCGCGGACAGTGCCAGACTGCACTGCTGAATCACAAACACTTTGTCTTCTGCCGAATGCTAGGCCAGCTCGATGCTAATGAACTTCTTTTATAGGTCCTTAATCTGTTGCATTTCCTGTGAGTCAGCCAAGCCTCCCACTTGCTGTTGAAAAGAGTCATGGGCCATTTTGGAATAGTTTGCAATATGTACCCTTTATGCTTTTATGACATCAAATGTAGATATATTTAGTCACTGAAATGAAAACATTTGCTTGTGCAGCCAGTCACCCCACCCCTGTCGTCAAAATAAGACATCAATTTTCACCAAGCAGCTAACTTTTACTGAATATCCACTGTGATCAGAGAATTTTCTAGATGCTTTTTTTTTAATCTATGAATGAATTTAAACCTCTTAGTAACATTTAGGAATAAATATTATTACATTTTTCTCATGAGTAAATTGAGAATGACAGTATTGATTAACCAATTCAAGCTCACACACAAAACCTGGAATGCTAAGGCAGGGGACTCAGAAGCAGGTCTTTCTCCTGCCCTGTCATTATCTCCTGCTACGTTCCTTCCATATTGTCTGTGAGCCACCCTTCTGGGCTATCGTGCAGTCTTACAAGCACAGTCCTATTATTTCAGTTCTTACTGGGATCTCCTTCCTACGCATTGCCATTGCCTTTTGGCTTTCTGTTCCTACTTCTGTCCAATCTCTCTATGTGGAAGATACACCTACCTTCTTTAAAGTCAAGGCATGAAGATGGAGACATTGTATAGGTGGGAGAGTGTTATGGAGAGCTTTCAGAAAGGAGAGTTACTTTCTCACTTTAGTCTTCTCTGTGTGTTGCAGTCCAGTTCACATTGCTGGTAGAAATCACCCAACCAAGAGCAGCTTCAGGGAAAAAGAGATTTATTTTGGCTTACAGGCTCGAGGGGAAGCTCCACGATGGCAGGGGAAAACGGTGGCATGAGCAGAGGTTGGACATCACCCCCTGGCCAACATAAGGTGGACCACAGCAACAGGAGGGCATGCCAAACACTGGCATGGGGAACCTGGCTATAAAGCCCATAAGCCCGCCCCCAACAATACACTCCCTCCAGGAGGCATTAATTCCCAAATATCCATCAGCTGGGGAGATAGCATTCATAACACCTAAGTTTATGGGGGACACCAGAATCAAACCACCACTCTGTGTAACTGGTAACTGAGAGAAAGAATGATATAAAAAATTTATATTCTGAGCCGGGCGTGGTGGCACACACCTTTAATCCCAGCACTCGGGAGGCAGAGGTAGGAGGATCTCCGAGAGTTCGAGGCCACCCTGAGACTACATAGTGAATTCCAGGTCTGCCTGAGCCAGAGTGAGACCCTACCTCAAAAAACCAAAAAAAAAAAAAAAAAAAATTATATTCTGGCGTTTCAAGGTGTCTCCAAAATTTAAAAAAAAATGTACAGGGTACTAAGGGCCAGGATAGGAGGGCATATATCAGGAAAATTTGGTGACACGGTCGGTTATGAATGAATGAGGCATTGTTTAATATAACTAGCAGAGTCCTATGCGTGTTGTAAGGATTTTAGTAGCATCTTAGATTCATGGTATGTATACCATTTTAACTCCCCCAAATTCATTACTTAGGCCTTTCTCGTTCCTCCTTTATAATGAAAAGAATATGTTTTTGTTTAATAACAACCCATTTACATATTTGTTTCAAGTTCATGAGGGAACATGTCTTTTCCTCTCTAGTTATGCATTAAACTATTTTATTTGATTATTTCATCTTGGATCAAAAACATATGGGTGCCAAGTTCATAAAATATTTTCAGAACAGTATTCTTGATATCTTACTTTAACCTTGTTTATAATGACAACTTATTTTCACTTTCTGTTTTAGAAATATATTGCTTTATTCTTTTGCTGATGATGTATCCATTGTCATCTCTCAGAGCTACATCAGTAAATATGAGGATCTCAGATTTTAGCAACTGGAAAACTCAAATGTCCATTCAATATAGCAGCTGACAGAGTAGGTTACAGCTTCATTAACTGATCTCCAGGTCCCTTACACTTCTAGCTACTTCATTACTTCTTGCCTTCAGATACTACTCCTTCTTATAGAGCCTGTATTGGACTAAGCTATAATTCTGTATCTCTGACTAAAGTACACATGCACATGCAAACGCCACCATCCGCCAGCTTCTCCTGTCAATAGACTTGTTGCTATTCTTTGTGTTGATTTCATCACCTCTCACTCATTCTTTAAGTCTTTCCAATTTCGCTTTTGTTTTTTCCATTTCTCTGGTTAATGACCTCGATGTTGCCTGATCCTTTGGGTTCTCTTCCTCTTGAGGTAACTTTTCTGGTTACCTCCATGTTGCTCTCCTGGTGACCTCCATGATACTCTCCTGGTGACCTCCAGTTGCCTGACCGCTTGTGTCCTCCTCTTCCTGCTGTTTTTCAGCTTTATTTCATGTACTTTCCTTGAAAATTCTCTTGCTTACCTGACATAACCCTTCTCTCTCTATAGATAGATAGATAGATAGATAGATAGATAGATAGATAGATAGATAGATAGAGTGATAGAGAGATTTTTTTTCCCTACTGACTGGCAACCCTTCCCAGTCCCCTGACATTATGTTTTCTTTTGAGCCTCAAATGTCCTCAAAGTAGGTCTCTCTTCCTTCCATACTTACCTTTACCACTAAACTTTCTCCTTGATAATAGGTAAAACCATGTATCCCTGATATCTCAGAACAATTCAGTTTCAGCAGTGTCTTCATTCAGTCTAATATTTACTACCTAAGCCTCATATCTGAGTTCTATCTCCAGCTGTTAAGTGGCCTTTCTATCAATTTCCTAGTAGGCATCTTATTAAATGTCCAAAATAACATTTATAGCCATTTTTCTTGCTCTTTTCCAAGCATGAGCCTAATCAACCCATTTCATTAATCCTCCTCATCACCAAGTACAATGCAGCATAGACCTTTTCCCTTTTCCACCAATCTGTATATTAATTTTCCAAGTCCATTAAGAGTTACCTCATGATGACCAAGTGTCCTCTCTCCTCAACAGAAAAGTACAAGACTCCACGCTTTTCTTGTTTTCTCCTGTTTTTTCTGTATTAACCATAGCAAGCAGAGGGATCACTTGAAAATAAGTATCAAACGTTCTCTTACCAGACAAAAAACGTAAATAAAATAGCAGCAATATATTTTTTCCTGTCAACATTTCAAAGCATTTAGACTAATCCAGTATTCTGGTCATGGTTCTTACCTGGGGACTGGCAAACGTACCTTGGTAGGCTGATCACTTTGGTTCACTAACTGCTTCTACAAGTAGCTCTTCATAGAGGTGACCATGCTCATTCTAGTACATAGGAGCCACTGATCCATGGATACTTTTGTACCTCCATGGCAGATTGTGGTTAGAAGGGTGACCATTTGGCTCACAAAGCCCTTGGCATTCACTCTCTAACCCTTTACAGAAAATGTTTGCTGATTCCTTGCTTTATTTGGACCTATACAATCTAGTTATCTAGTTTCTTTGTAGGTCTGAATTTCTTTATCCCTAGATAGATAAACGAGTCCTTAGCTTATTTATATTTCTCACCAAAAGACCTCATTACTATTACTGGACCAGGTCTAGTAATTTACTTATAAACAAAGTACTTGTTTATAGTTTTGTCTTCTCCGTGGGAAATGATGCTCTTTTTTGGGTTTGTGTTTGCCTGGTACTTTATGATATAGCTCCCATCTCCTCAGAGAGAGATATTCCTTGATACTTTGTCTAAATTTACCCCTAATTATTCTCTATCTCATTATTTTTATTTTCCTTCAAAGTATTTATCCAAGTTGATAATAATCTAGATGTTTGCTAACCTTTTATCTTTCTTTTCTTAGTAGAGGCTCAAGGAATCTACAACACTGCTTTATTCCTTGTTCCAACCCAGCAGCTAATGCAGAGTTGCATATATCCTTACATATTCAACAAATAAACACAAATGAATGAAGGTGATGTTTAGAGTGATTGGGTCTTTACCCAGAAATCTCCCACCAAGCACTCCCTTCTGGGAACCGGCAGCGAACATTGCTGCAGCCACTGCAGATTCCCCTTCTCAGGACACTGAAGCAGTGCTTGTTGTCTAGATACCTCTGAAAAGCAGAACCTATGCTATTCCAAGTAAAATAAGAACATTGTCAGTAACTATCTTCATTTTATTGTTGTAATTTTTCATCTAGGTCTTAATGTATGTTATAATGTCACTGTGCTTGACAGATTTTTTTTCATAAAAAATACTTTTGATTTTCTATTCATAGCCATTAACAGCAACCAGGCTTAGTAATCAGCATGAATGAGAGGGATAGAATATAAATCCAGAAGATAAATCTGTGCTGCTTTCAGCACCAACTTGCCTTCAAATGATTAAAACTTTGTCTCTCTGCTAAGGTTGATTCTCTCAGCCCCTTTCCCTCAGGATGAGTTCTCATCAAGGGTAACCTTCAGTAACCCTGTGTTTAGTATTCTTGTAAGTATGTCTCCATAGCATAACAGATTCACATTTTTAAAGCAAAAATTTTAAGTCCTACTGAACCAACCTTCTATCTAAATTCTACATGGTAAATCTGATAAATGTGAAACTTAAAGTCTATTGGGTAGAAATGTTTGCTTTAGATCCCTGAACACCTTAGATTTCTAGTTTCCTTATTTGTAACTGAGGATATCATCAGCTACTTTAAAAGTTTATTGTAAGCATAAAATGATGTCATGTCTGCAAAGCACCTGTTATACCATGTTATGCAAGGCAGGCACTCAGGAAACAGTAGGTCTTAATTATCCATTATGTAATTTGAAAATGGGAAACAGATATAGCAATCTGGAAGCAATACCTTCCAAGTATTTCTTTTTATTAATTTCCTCACTGACCTCACACTTAAATATAATGTACCTAGAAATATGAAAATTCTAACATTCAAATAATATAGCTTCCAGATCAATATAATTATTGGGCTATGGCAGAGATACTTAGTAGAATAACATACTACTTATTGGTATGTAGAATAAACATTAAAATTTTAGGGTACTTCCAAGGAATTCTTGTAGCATAAGTATTACAGGACTGATGCAGACATACTTTTTAAAACACAGTTGCTTAGTTTGCTGGGATACACACATGGAAGGTGTCAATGAACGACTATTAACATCAAGAGAGCAAACAAATGCAATTAGGGGAGACTTACCTTTGTCTTGGGCTATCCCATACTGGCCTCCTGTGTTTTTCCTTTGTAATAACTTAAATACCAAGAGAAAATGGTTTCTGTTTATTTTATAATTACCATTTAAAAAAATAATCTAGGGAGATAGGAGATATGAGTATCATAGTGTTGAACTTTTCACAGTTCAGGCATGACACTATGATGTAACTGAAGGCAAGGCCATTAATAGGTGATTAGGCTACGACAGTTCCTCTCTTGGGAATGAGACCTCGAAGGAAGTTTGTTTTCTTGCCCTTCCTTCTGCTCCCATCATGTGGAGGACAATAAGGCCCTTATTAAACACCAGATGCCAACACCATGATTTCGAACTTTCCAGCCCCTAGAACTGTGAGAAATGTCTGTTCTTTATATATAATTCATTTTGTGGCATTTTGGTGCAGCAAAACAAATAGCTAAGACAAAGGGCACAAATGCACACATGAGAATTGAAGCAGCTGACCCAGATGCTGTAAAGGAATGTGTTTACCAATTCATTATTCTTAAGCTACGCCAGTATGACATTTTCATATGACAACGACATTTTCTGAATATAATCAAAGTACTCAGTTTTGGTGATTTGATAATTCAGTACTTTAATTGGTTAACAATTATGCTTCCAGAAGGTTAATGCTAGATTCATTATTTTTCATTTAGGCATTAGTTTTGTATAACTGAAAAAGGAATAATTCACAAATCAGACTCCATAAGATGCTAATATTTCTTTTTCCATCACAGAGCCATTAAAAGCAATTTTATTAATAATGAATATTTTATATTTAATTTGATTACTTAATTATGACAAAATAGACATAATGGAAATGTCAGACTCCTTGGCTATAAATTTAGTAAATAAAGTAGAAATTTGTACTCATTATAATCCATTACTATTTGATTTTAAAGAGGTTTCTCAGTAATCTCCATGTTTGGCTGAAAACGCTATTTTGAATCAAGCTACCATTTTTGTTTAAAGCCTTTCCCTTGATGAAATACATCTTTGACATTCTGGGCACTTTCAAGGGTCCTGATCTATATTCACAATAAGTACAGTAAGAGGCTTAAGTTAGAAATCCTATCCTTTATGTATGTAAGACAAATAAAATTTGCTTGTACTGTGAACATATTATTTTGTATTAATGAAAAAAACTTAGCTAACTATACATATGATCTTTTCCAATTCACAAGCAAATTAGGTTTCTGAAGTTCTCCATTCCCTTTTATTGAGCTCCAGGTATATGAAAATACCTAGAATCAATTTTTTTTTAATTTTAAAAATATTTTAATTTATTTGCAAGCCGAGACAGAGAGAGAGAATGCCAGTTCTTTCTGCCTCTGCAAATGAACTCTACATACGTGTACCACTTTGTGCATCTGGCTTTATGTGGGTGCTGGAGAACTGCACCCAAACCATCTGGATTTGCACACAAGCACATCTCTCTAGCTTCCAAATTTCTATTGAAAAAATTACGTTGGTCTGAGGAGATGGTTCTTTGGGTGAGAGCACTGTGCAAGGACAACAGCCACAGAGAACCCGATTTGCTTTGAGCTTGAAGCCAGCACGTATGTACGCAGCTGGGTAGGGTCAAGCCTGTAACCCAATCCCATGGGGAAAGAGACAGAAGTGCTGGGGCTTGCTAGTCAGCAAACCTGACTGAAAAACAGCAGCACCAGGTTCAGTGATATATTTCATCCTAAGGAAACATGTGGATGAGGAAACGGAGCTTCAATTCTCACCTCAGCATGCACACAAGGTGCGCATGCATTTGCCTAAAAACATGTATATATCACACGAGTTCCCAAACATGTTAAATTTCAACAAAGAAGTATACAAAATGACTTCCTAAGTGTTCTCTACTATTCTTTGTCAACTAGTTCAGTGACAAGAAATGGATGGGCAGGAATCTAGGGGCTATTGCTGTGAACGTCACTGGAATGTGAAGGAGCTGAACCTCTGCCCTTTGGGTTCTGCCAGTGTTTGAGGTTCTAGGTCTCTCTGTTGCCGAGGGTGACACCCTGGCAGAAGTGATGCCTCCTAAGTAGTTGTTCCTCTGAGGTGGGACTGACCAGTTTTAGCTGCTCTTTCATCCTTTGCCAATATTCAGCAGTGAAACATACCACAGCACTCACACCTCAGCTTGACTGCACTGCTCACATTTCTCTCCCAGTGTTCAGTAACCTGCCAAGGTGCTATTATGACATCAAATATCTGCTATTGTTAAAGCAGCTTTCTATGCCCATCTATTTACTCAATAGCTTTCTATACTACACAACTTGAAGGCAAACATTACAAACTTATTTATAAGTGGAGAAACAAGGTCAAAGAATGCAATGATTTATAGTGGTGGTGAAGATCGTAATCTGGCTACATAGTTAAAACATTCTGAGCTTGGTCCCTCTGACCGACCTCTTTCCCCCTAGATATACTATCTGCCTCACGAAAGAGTCAGCAATTTATTGTTTGTTTCTTTTCCCTGTAGTTAGTATAAACTGTTTTCTTCCTCATTTATATATCTAGGGACCGGCAGAGATCATTGCCAACATTAAAGATGTAAAGGAAGGAGGAGAGGTTGTATCTGGCTTCTCTTTGTCAGCTAATTTTCCAAGCTAGTTCCTATAGAAAAAAAATGAGTCAAAATGAATGGCTAGAGCTCAGACCTTTGCACCTTGGATAACTGTTCACAGCTGCTGTGCTGGATGTATTCCCACTGCCAGGGCAGAATTGTGAGGTTTTTATGAAACCACTGATTTGGGGAATGCATTCTTTTTTTTTTTTTTTTTTTTTTTTTTTTTGTATTCTAGTCATATAAAAGGATTAGGAACAGTTTGCCTTCATGAAACTAGCCCAGATGTATTCATTTATGCTTTTGCTATGAGGCAATGTTAACTCCTTTTACAACTGCCATAATATATTCCAAAAGATTAGTGCTGTCAGAGTCACTCAGAACATTTCATCACACCGTTGTATCAGTGGCCTCGTGCTGACGGGAGATCAGGACCAAAACATGTCCAGCATACCGGCAGGCCTAGGAAGAAATATGTATTTTTTGGTAGTAGCAGTTTAGCCAAAAGTTTTGAGTTCAGTTATCAGGAATACCTGGTATTGCCTTCAAAATTAAAGAAAATTTGTTGTTTTGTGTTTTTGTTTTTGTTTTTACTAACAAAAAGGAGAATCTTCAGGTTTGGCGGGCTTGAGACAACACCTTCCATATCTAGGAAGACTGTTCCAGCCCAAAGAAAGCTTCTGGATTTTAACAGATCCAAGAGAAGGCAAGAACTCTCACAGATTTATCAGCAGTGGCGAGCAACTTACCTGTAGGCCATACAACATGGCCAGGTCTATGGTGCTGGAGGACTCAGTGGTAGGAATAATACACGGTGGAATTTTAGCAAGTCCTAGTGGGAGAACTACAGTACAGGTCAAAGTTTGAGATGCTTGACTTCCCAGACTCTGACACTTTGTAGAGTTGTGAATAACTTCTGGCCAGTGAGATGAAGGAAAAGGACACAGGCTGCCTGCTTGTGTCTGTGAAAAGGATCCAATGTGCTCTTCTCTCTTTCAGCTTTCAGATTTCACCTTGACTAAACCTCTACACAACTCTCTTCCTGACTATAAGCTCCTGGCCTTCCTTTACTGAGAGCACAAAGTAAGGTTAAAAAGTGTCAAACCATTCTAGATTTGAGCGTCAGAAGCCCACTTATAGTCTTATGTAAGAAAAGGCCAATTGGCTGAATACATTAAAAAAATAAAAAAATTAAAACCTGTTTATAAATGATCAACCATATGGTAGCCCTAGCATTATTCTGAACCTATCCTGTGCTAGGAAATGCCCAATTCATTAATAGTTCTCTGAACAATTAAATTGTAGGTCATATTTTATCTAAAGTTCTACCTTTGTTTCTCAAGTGTTATCTGGTTGGTAGCATTGTGATTACTAGAGAGAGACTACTTAAGTTCTACCACTGAGGTTATGTGACGTTGGGTGATAGAATTTAGGAAGGCAATGTTGACTCCATTGAAGAATTTATAAAATCTTTACATACCAGTGTTTATTGGCTATTCAATTTGTTAAGGTTTCTTGGGGCTGAAGAGATAGCTCAGTGGATAAAGTACTTGCTGTGCAAACACAAGAACCTGAGATTGGATTGCAAGAAACTGTAGAAATGCAGAGGGGCTGTGGATGGAGGTATTTACCTGTACCACCGATACTGGAGAGCAGAGATGAGTGGAATCTCCAGGGCAAGATGGTTACTTATTTTAACCTATTGATAAGCTCTGGGATCAACTGAGAAGCCCTGGCCCAGTAAGATAAGCTGGAGAGTGATAAAGGAAGATACATGATGTTCACCTCGGGCATGTACACATGCACACACACACACACACACACACACACACACACACGTATACTCTCACAAATGAGAATGCACAGCACACACACAAAAAGTCAATTTCTTCTTGTGTTAACTACAGATTTTTTAGCCTGATAACATGGCTAAATTGAAACCAAAGGGCAGGGGGAATTACCCAGCTATGTTCCGGGATTTCCTACAAGTTTATTATTTTTTTTTAGTTAGGGCTTCATAGTGAGCGTATCACTGCTGAGGACTCAGGACCATGGGGCAATTCTGTCTTTTATACCTCATTATGTGAAAGATAATAGTGACAATCCCTTTCTGGTATGTTTCTTTATTTCTTTTTTTATTTTCATTTATTTATTTGAGAGAGGAAGGAGAGAGAGAGAGAAAGAGAGAGAGAGAATGGGCATACCAGGGCTTCTAGCCACTACAAACAGATTCCAGATGCATGCACCACCTTGTGCACCTGGCTTATGTGGGTCCTGGGGAATCTAACCGAGGTCCTTTGGTTTTGAAGGCAAGCTCCTGAACTACTAAGACATCTCTCCAGCCCTACTTTGTATTTTTTGAAGGAGGGCCATCACTAATCTGGAACTCATTATATATCCCAGGCTTCCTGGAATTTGTAGTCCAGACACTGGCTCTGGAGTTTATTTCTGTTTCTCAGATGGAGATTGTTTGAAGATAGTTGCAGTGTGTGGCAACCATTCCTATACCAAATAAGGATTATTCTTCATAGTGAAGAATGGTTTTATTAGTAATGTCCTACTTCTGGACAGAGAATACAGCATCATAAGAAATGGGCATGGATTAGTGAACAGGGATGAGCTAAACAGCCTATCCAGCCAAATCAACAGAATCTGTACTGAGGATGAGATGTGACTTATTGCACAGCCAAATCACCCTTCCATCCTGGTGTTATTTTATTATTTAATTTGCTTCTTATTAAGTTGTTATTTTAAGAGGAGGTCTTACATAGCCTACGATGACTTTGAATTTATCATGTCACTCAAAGGTTGCCTTGAACTTCTCCTGTCTCCAACACTCCCGTTCTTGGCTTACAGATGTGAATATCATGTTCAGTTGTTGCAGTGGTGGGGACTGAATCCAGGGTTTTGGAAATTCTAGGCAAGAAGTCTAAACAACTAAGGTTTATCCCAAGACCAAGATTTTTTTTTTCATTTTCATTTATTTACTTTTACTACTTTTTTCTTTATTAGTTATGTACATACTCAGTATATAAACAACACATGTTGGTACCATCTTTATTCCCCTCCCTACTCTCCCCATCCAAAGGGACCCTCCTCACTGGGGATGCCACTTATCCCAATGGAGATTGTGGGTTGTGCATTGTGGGGGTAGCCATCAGTTATGGGGAAGAGGCAATGTCTCTGTGCATAATGTCCTAACATGTGGTTCTAACAGTCTTTCTGCCCCCTATTCCACAAATTTCCCTGAGCCCTGTTGGCTTCATTTTAGGTTTACTTCAGTGATGAGGTCTTGGGAGCTTTTGTGTCTCTGGATCTCTGGTTTGGTGGGAGTTGAGTGTTCTCTGTTTCTATCTCCTTCACCCTTGTGCTGATAGCAGATTCATCAAGAAAGCAGCACTCTTGCTCATTTCCCCAATTACTCTATGGCTTCACCTGGGACCCTGGTGAGGTGCAATGAGCTGATTATCTCCTCAGATTCTATATCCATCTGAAAATGAGAAGCAGATTCTCTAATGGAAAGTGAAGCCAGCACCAGATAAATGGGATAACCATTATTATTTTTGAGAGAATTTAATAGGTATAGGCCCTTTTGTAGCCCAAGATTGGTAGGAGCTTGATATTGGAGAGCAAACTCGTATTTTGGGTATGCTTATAACTTGTTTTCCAGTTCCAGCTATAGGTTCCATTCCATGGAGCAAATCCATTAGTTAATTCAAGAGCAGTTGGTTACCCACAATGGCTGTGTACTACTATTACACTTGGGTGAACATCACATCAGGTTGTTTGCTGCTGAGTAGCTTAGACCACAATTTTCTTAGACAGATATTGGCCATTTTCCCCCATTAGCTCATGTAGCACCTTCTGACACTAGATGAGCTATCTTTCTTGGGACTGACTCTCTTCCAGATTCCAGCCAGGTCTCTCCATGTTCCATACCAAGCATATAGCATCTTCAGCAGTACGGTCTTACCATTAACCTTTTTTGGGTAATCAAGTGCTCTAACAGAAGTCTGTCTTCTTATGGGAAACCTTGTAGGTCTCTCTGATCACCAGCCCATTGTGGATGTTAACAACATCCCAGTGCCTGGGAATTACAGGCAAGTGCCAAAGGAAAAGAAGGAAGAAAAACATAGGTAATATAAAAGAGAAGGGGAGAAGAGAGAGAGAGAGAGAGGGAGAAACAGTAGAAGATTAAGGTTTGTCTTTATTATACCTTCTCCAGGGCCCTTTGATGCCAGTGTTCCCTCTAAGGACCTGATGAAGGATCAACCTTCTAGTCTGTCTTTCAGGATATAGGATTTTATAGTACCAGTTCAATTTAGGTCCATGTTTGTGCCCCTTCAACCTTGCCCTCCCCTCCTGCCCCACTCTCCCTAATTTGTGGATTTTGAGATGTCTATTAGGTATGTCAGCATCTCAGCTTGATCCAGGTTAGGAGCCACAGATGAGTGAGACAATGCAATGATTGTCTTTCTGTGATTGGGTTAGTTTACTGAGAATAAATCTGTTCCAAGTTTGCCCATTTTTCTTCAAATCTCATTGTGTCATTTTTCCTTACTGATGTGTAGAATTCCACCATGTAGATATACCACATCTTGGTTATCCATCCATCTAATGATGGAAATCTGAGTTGTTTCTGAGTCTTAGCTATTATGAATTGAGCGGCTACAGACATAGTTGAGCAAATCCCTCTAAACTGAGGAATTGAGCTTTTAGGATTAATGCCCAGTAAAGGGATAACTGGGTCTGTTAGTAACTCTATAGTCAACCTTTGTAGGAGTGTCCATATTCCTTTCCGTAGTGGTTGTACCATCTTACATTCCCACCAACAGTGAATGAGGGTGCCTATTTCTCCATATCCTTGCCAGCATTTGTTTTCATTTTATTTTTTAATGTTTGCTCTTCTTAATGGGTTAAGGTAGAATCTCATAGTTGTTTTAATTTTCATTTCCCTGATGGTTAGGGTTGTTGAACATTTTCGTAAGTGTGTGTTTGCAATTTGCATTTGTTCCTCTGAGAACTCCCTATTCACTTCTCTGACCCACTTTGTGAGTGGATTGTTTGATTTTTTTTTTTTATTGTTTAGGTTTATGAGTTCTTTGTAGATTCTAGAAATTAGGCCTCTGTCAGTTGTATAGCCAGCAAAAATTTTCTCACATGCTGTGGAAAGTCTATTGGATCTGCTTATTATATGTTTGTCTGTGACAAAACTTTTCAGCTTTATTAGATCCCAGTGTTTGAGTGATTGTCTAGTTTCCTGAGCTACTGGGGTTTTGTTCAGGAAGTGTTTTCCCACTCCTATATTGTAGAAAGTTCCTCCTATTTTTTTTTTTCTTGCAGCAGTAGCAGAGTTTCTAGTTTTATATTGAGGTCTTTGGTACATTTGGACTTGATTATTGTTCATGGTAAGATGTGTGGGTCTATTTTCATTTTCCTGCATATGGTTATCCAGTTTGTCCAGCACCATTTGTTGAATATGCTATCTTTTTTCCAGTCTACACTGTTAGGGAATTGTCTAATATCAAATAGTTATAGTTACTTGATCTGAAGTCCAGGTCCTCCATTCTGTTCCATTGGTCTATAACCCTGTTTTTATGCCAGTACAATATTGTGTTTGTTACTATGGCTTTGTAATATAGCTTTAAATCTGGTATGGTGATGCCTCCAGAGGTGTTTCTTTGGCTGAGGATGTGTTTGGATATCTGAGGCCTTCTGACATTCCAAATGAATTTTGAGATCATTTTTTTCTATCTCTGTAAAGAAAAATGTTGGGATATTTATTGGTTTTTCATTAAATTTGTATGTTGCTTTCAGTAAGACTGCCATTTTTCACAATGTTAATTATGCCTATCCAGTAACATGGGAGGTCTTTCAATTTTCTCAAGTCCTCCATAATTTCTTTCTTGAATGTTTTTATGTTTTCTTTAAATAAGTCCTTCACATCCTTGGTTAATGTCATTTCAAGGTACTTTTTGTTGCTGTTGAAAATGTGACAATGTTGCTATTTTCTTATTCTGTATGTTTGTCTTTTGCATATAGAAAGGCTACTAATTTTTGTGCATTGGTTTTGTATCCTGCTACTTTGCTGAAGGAATTAATAATCACCTTTAAGAGTTTTGGGATAGAGATTCTCAGGTCACATATATAGAATAATTTTGTCTGTGAATAGGGCTAACTTTACTTCTTCCTTTCCAATTTGTATCCCTCTTATTACTTTCTCCTGTCTTATTGATTGAGCTAGGACTTTAACTGCTATGCTGAAGAGCAGAGGTAAAAGTGGACTTTTAGCACTACGTTGAAGAGCAGAAGTGAGAGTTCCTGTCTTGTTCCTGCTCTCAGTAGTTATTCATTCAGTCTCTCCCCATTAAGTATTATTTGGACGCTAGATGCTTTATATATAACCTTTATTATGCTGACCATGCTTATCCACTCTAATGTTTTCATCATGAAGTGATGTTGTATTTTGTCCAAGGCCTTTTTGGCATCTATTGAAATTATCCTGTGGTTTCTGTGTTAAACTTATTTATGTGGTGCATTACATTGACAGATGTCCATATGTTGAACCAACCCTGAGTTCCTGGGGTGAAGCCTACTTGATCAAGGTGGTTAATGCTTTTGATGTGTTGTTGAATTCAGTTTGTGAGGATTTTATTCAGGATCTTTGTGACTACTTTCATCAGGGAAATTGGCCTACAGTTTTTTTTTCTTGTGGCATCTCTGCCTAGTTTTGGGATTCGGGTGATACTAGAGCTTCATAAAAGGAGTTGGGATGCTTTCCCTGTTCTTCAACTATGTAGCACAGTTTGAGAAAAGTTGGTTTCAGTTCTTCCGTTTTGATAGACTTCAGATGAGAAGCCATCTGGTCCTAGACTCTTCTTTTAGGGGAGGTTTTTGATTACCTTTCAATCTTGATGGGTGTGATAGGTTTTTTTAGGACATTAATGTGCTCTGAGTTTAGCTTGAGTAGGTGGTATGTGTCCAGGAATTTATCCATATTTTCCAACTTTGTGGAGTAGTGGTTTTTGAAATAAGTCCTGATTATTCTCCTAATTTTACTTATGTCTCTTGTGATCTCTCCTTTTTCATTTCTCATTTTGTAATTTGAGATGTCTCTTATTATTTTTTGCTTGATCAAATTAGCCAGGTATTTATCAATCTTATTTTTTTTTCAAAGAACTAGCTCTTTGTTTCATCAGTTTTCTTAATTGTTTTCTTAGTTTCTACTTCATTAATTTCTGCTCTGATCTTAATGATTTCTTTCCATTTGGAGCTTTTTGGGTTGGATTCTTCTTGTTATTCAAATGCCTTAAGATAGATGGTTTGCTATTGATTTGGGATCTCTCTGTCTTTGTTATAAAGGCATTTAGTGCTATGAATTTTCCCCTAAGGACTGTCTTCATTGTGTCTCATAAGATTTGGTATGATGTGGTCTCATTATCATTCATTTCTATAAACTTTGGAATTTCATTTTTTATTTAATCTACAACCCATTGATTGTTTAAAAGTGTGTTGTTCAGTTTCCAGGAGCTGGTGGTATTCCTGGCACATATTTTGTTGTTAATTTCTAGCAATATATCATTGTGATCTGATATCATGAAGGAAATTATGCCAATCTTCCTAAATATATGGAGGCAGGCTTGGTGACCCAGTGTATGATCTATTTAAAGGAGGTTCCATGGGCTGCAGAGAAGAATGTGTATACTGTGGATTTTGGGTAGAATTCTGTAGATGTCCATTAGGTCTAATTGATGTATGGTGTTGTTGAGCTCCCTTACTTTCCTCTTTTTTCTGTTTGGATAATCTATCTATTGCTGAGAGCAGAGTATTGAAGTCCCTGACCATGAAGGTGCTGGTGGTTATTTCTGCTTTGTTGTCAAATAGGTTTTGTTTTATGAATTGTTGTGCATCTGTGTTTGGTGCATAAAGATTGATGATTGTGATAATTTCTTATTGGATCATTACCTTGATAAGTAAGAAGTGGCCTTCTTTGTCCTTTTTTTTTTTTTTTTTTTTTTTTTTTAGTTACTTTGGGTTTGGAGTCTATTTTATCCAATATTAGCATAGTAACACTTGCTTGTTTCTTATTTCCATTTGCTTGGAATATCATTTTCCACACTTTCATCCTGAGGAGGTGGTTCTCTTTAGTGGTGAGGTGGGTTTCTTGAAGACAGCAGATTGGGATTTCTAATCTTCTTATCTACCCTGTTAGTTTATGTCTCCTGAATGAAGGTGAATTAAGGCCATTAATGTTTAGGATAACAACTGTGAAGTGTGATTTAATCCCTTCCATAGTGTGGTGGTTTATGTGGTTTGATTTGGTGTTTTCATGGAGTTTGTAGATTTTTGCTCCTTTTCTGAGTTTGGTTATTGTGATCTGCTTCTTATAGGCACTTGAGGTTGATTATTTGACTCTTCTGTGTGGAGAATTCCCTGATATACTCTCTGTAGATTTGGCTTTATGTTCATATAGTTGTAAAGCTGACTTTGTTGTGGAAAGTTTTTCTTTCACCATCTATTATGAGGGATACCTTTGCTGGGTAAAATAGTATGATTTGGAAGCCATAGGTTCTTAGACTCTTCAGTGTTCCATTCCAGGCACTATTGACTTTCAGGGTTTCCATTGAGAAGGCTAAAGTAATTCTGATGGGGTTATCTTCATATGTAATGTGTTGTTTCTCCCTAGCTGCTTTTAGGACTTTCTCTTTGTTATCAATGTTTAGAGATTGAATGATAATATGTCTTGGAAAATTTCTCCTTTGGTCCAGTATGCTTGGAGTTCTGTTAGCTTCTTGTAACTTAATGGGACTTTCTTTTGAGAGGGTGGGAATGTTTTCTCCAATAATTTTGTTGAATAAGTTCTCCATGACTTTGGTCTGAATTTTTTCCCCTTCTGGTATTCCCATGATCTGAATGTTGGAATGTTTAAGGGTATCCCACAGTTCTCTCATGATCTGTTCATAAAAGTTTTTGAACTTGTTCAAATTTTTGGGCTTATGAACTGTTTCTTTTGTTTTATCTTCCAGTTTCGAGTTACTATCCTAAATATGGCTAACACTATTCTTGAGAATTTGTATAGAGTTTTGGACTTATTCAATTTGGTTTGTATTTTCTACAGCCTTTTATGTATAGTATCCATCCCTCTGTTGAGATTCCTTTTCACATAATTTTCTTAATGTTTCCTAGAATTCATCCTTGCATTTATTTATGTCTTTATTGAGCTTAAGCAGCTGATTATTGTGGTCCTCCTCTTTCTTTCTTTCTTTCTTTCTTTCTTTCTTTCTTTCTTTCTTTCTTTCTTTCTTTCTTTCGAGCTCTCTTTCAGATTACTTAACTATCTTTGGAACTCTTCCTGGTTCTTTCCTATTAGGACTAATCTAGCATCCATGCAATTATTGGACCTTTGTTGTTTTTTGCAAGTACTGCTAATTGTGTTGGCCAGGGTTGAATAGCTTGCATCTTCATTTTGTGATTCTGATCCTGTTGTCCCTTCTATGTTTTGATTAGAGACTTCCATTGTGGGACTGGGCAATCTTGTTGGGTTTACTTGCCTTTGAGTTTTTATGTTATTCCTTTTGTGCTGTGGTCTGCCCATCACAGTGTAGGAATCTTATTTAATTTGGGAGGAAGCTATAGTTTACCCTTGAAGTGCCTTCAGTAATTATTCCCTTTTATGTTTGCTTCAATTCATTGATGGCAATGGGGCCTGTCTGTCAGATGGGAAGAACCTGCAAGGCTCTGTAGGGATCTGTGGACATGATGAAGGGGCTTTTTTTGTTGGTGGTTCAGAGTATGGCACAGGTGGCCTGAGGGGACAGGATGTAGGGGGGAATGGGACAAAGCAGACTGGTGTTGTGGTGGGATGGGACAGGGGAAAGGCTGGGATAAGTTGGTCTGGGGTTGATAAGACTGCCACATCTTGTGACATTGTGGGATGAGGAGATGGGACTACTGCAGGTCAGGTAACATGGTGGGGGTGGGGTGGGTGGCCGTCCCAGTGGCAGGAAGGGGGAGGAAATCTGAGAGTGGGAGGGGGATTGCTAGCCTTCTGGTTTGGGCGTTTGTAGCCTGCAGTAAGTGCAGGAGGTACTAGTCTATGCGTGTCAGGGTCATGTGGAGGTCCTGGTAGTGGGAAAACCCAGGGAGGGAGGGGTGAACACTAGCTTGCTGGCCTGGGTCTGAGTAGCCTGCAGGAGGTGCAGGAGGACCTGGTCCAGTTGTGGCTGGGGTGGTGGTCCCAGTGGTGGGAAAACCCAGGGAGGGAGGGAGAAACCTAGCCTGCTGGCCTGGTCTGTTTAGCCTGCAGGTAGTGCAGGAGGAACTTGATGGCTTGGCAGCTGGGACAGTGGCTGGGACTGCAGCCCAGACAGCTTCTTGAAAGGATTAGAGGACTGGTTGGCTATTCAAGAGTGTGGGGATCAGCAGATTCCCTACTTTGCTCCTCCACACCCTCCCACTGGGGGTCTACTAGGACCTGCAAACCCTAACAAACCCAAAGATATTGCCTTTCCTTCCACTTCAGGTGAAGCATGGTTATGTGGACAACATCTTGACCAGAAGTCAAACATGGCTATTTCTTTAGAACACCAAATAAACAGCAAGCTTGCAACTCACACTCCCATTAGCACCACACCTATGCATGCACAATGCTTTAATTAGTTATGTATTCATTATACCAGGAATGTTTCAACAATTTTGTTCTTTAAAACTTGCAGTATTATTTATGAGTATCAGTTGAGTTGAATGAGTTAGAATTAAATAACTCATGAACTAATTTCCATGCAGCAGAAAACTCAAGTGACTTATACTGATTGGTAAATTATTATTTAGGGAATGGGTATATTTTAATAATAAATTAAAATAATAAACATATATTAATACCATTCTTGTTATTTTGGTAGTCTGAGAGAACTTTTTCAAACATCTATTGGATAAGCATCTTTGATTAAAACTCAGTAACTATATCATTTTGCTTTTTTCTTGCTTTTGAAATATTACATAAGTCAGAACTCTTTTTATACCATACACCATACAAAACTGAATTTGTACTTATTAACTATACAAATATTTTCAAGGTATAATGTTTTAATTATTTGGGAATTCAGCTAAAGCAGTATGAAGAAACAAAACTAACATGGTCTATAATTTTATTTTTAATTTTAGCAACTATGGGTAACCTTCTTTTTCCAAGATTGAGGTTTTGGAGTATATCAGTCTTAGTGACTATGATTTCACTTCCCAAGTGATTTCTGCCAGGATTCGTGGGAAACAACTGACCTTGGATTCCAAATACATGGTGGGATTTCCTTGCTTTTATGCTGGCTACACCTTCCTTACCCATTCATTCCCTTGCATTCATAATCAGTCTGTCTTAGCATGGAGAATTTGCTTGTTCAGAAGTTACTGGTTCTAAAAATATTTAAGGGCTGGAGAAATGGCTTAATGGTTAAGGCACTTGCATGAAAAGCCAAAGGACCCAGGTTCAATTCCCCAGTACCCACATTAGCCAGATGCACAAGGTTGTACATGCACCTGGAGTTCATTTGGAGGCCCTGGCACACCCATTCTCTACCTACCTGCCTCTTTCTCTCTCTGTCTGTCTGTTAGTCTCAAAGAAATAAAAGTAAACAGATTTAAAAAATGATTGTTAAGGACTGGAGAAATGGCTTAGCATTTAAGGCACTTGCTTGCCTGTGAACCCTAAGGACCCAAGATCAAATCCCCAGGACCCACTTAACCAGATGCACAAGGTAGAGCATGTTTGGAGTTCATTTGCAGTGGTTAGAGTTCTCAAGGCATGCATTGTCTCTCTTTCTCTTCTCTCTCTCTCTCTCTCTATCTATCTATCTATCACCTATATGCCTATCTATCTATCTATCTACCTACCTACCTACCTATCAGTCATCTATCATCCTTATCATCTGCCTCTTTCTTGCTCTCTCTTTAAAATAAATAATAAATAAATAAATAAAATATTTTTAAAGCAATGATACTTAGTGTTTTCTAATCAGGTAACCAAATCAAGAAGAGCTTTTTTCCGTCTCTTTGAATATCTCTCTATTTTTTTTTCTTACAATAGTCAATCAGAATGTTTCTCAGAAACACACTTATACTGGTTCTCATGTTTCAAAATTTCTAGAACTTGCCATCCTTTTTGTTACTCTGTAGTCGTTTTTATTTATTTTTTTTTAAATTTTTTATTTATTTATTTGAGAGTGACAGACACAGAGAGAAAGACAGATAGAGGGAGAGAGAGAGAGTGGGCGCGCCAGGGCTTCCAGCCTCTGCAAACAAACTCCAGACGCGTGCGCCCCCTTGTGCATCTGGCTAACGTGGAACCTGGGGAACTGAGCCTCGAACCGGGGTCCTTAGGCTTCACAGGCAAGCGCTTAACCGCTAAGCCATCTCTCCAGCCCTCGTTTTTATTTTAAAATACCTACTCCTGTTAACTTTTGGTACACCAGCTTTTCTTAAATTCTGCAGAAGTCACTCAGAGTTTAGTGGATAATTGTTGGTGATAAGAGTCAGAGTCAAAATACAAAATATAAAAGTTAGAATGGATGTCTATGCTTAGAACATCAGGACCACAGCTGTAGTTCTGCTGAATCTGGGGAAAGATTTGTGGAGCAAACTCAATATACAGTAGACATGTTTGACAATCAAAGAGCTTCCAATAATACAAGGGCAAGAGTGTGAGCATAGGCAGGGACTGACCAGTGCAACCTTGGCTACTGGATCCTTCTAAGTAGGACGTAAAGAATTTTCTATCACGCTCTCTGACGTTCCTAGTTTCATAGCAATGAGTGTATACAGTGTGCTTCAAGAATAAATAATGGAGATGTTAAGAGGCTTAAGGCCACTCAGGGCTCTTTAGTGCACTGTAAGCAAGGACACACCATGACTTTACTCTCAGGGGACCCAAACAATCTGGAAGCTTGAATGTTGCAGCCAGGTTCACATTGCTGGCAGAAATCACCCAATTTAGAGCAGCTTGTGGGGAAAAAAATTCGGTTTTTTTTGCTTAAAGACTCAAGGGGAAGCTCCATGATAGGAGAAAATGATGGCATGAGCAGAGGGTGGACATCACCTCACCATCATCAGGTGGACAACAGCTACAGGGCAGTGTGTCAAACACTGGCAAGGGGAAGCTGGCTATAGCACCCACAAGGCAGCCCCCAACAATGCACTCCCTCAAGGAAGTGTTCATTCCCAAGTTGCCATCAGCAGGGAACCTAGCATTCAGAACACCTAAGTTTGTGGGGGACACCTGAATCAAACCACTGCAGTGAATAATCTTCAAAAGGCTAGAGTGAACTGATAAACAAAAGTGAAGCTTTCAGATAGTAGGTGTCAGTTTAGACTGCACCAAGTTACATCTACAATTTTCAGAATTTAAATGAAACTTCTTAAAAATAGTAATTATTCTTCAGTACTAAGTTTAAGACATCTTCATACATTCCTAGGAATACATGAATATACTATGAATAAAAACTGTATTTACAAAAATGCCTTCTTTGTGAAAGACTTTCTCATACCTGTTCAGACTTCATTCTCAATTCCAGGCAGGCCATCAAATCAATTAATTTACAAGCAGTTAACATATCTGGATATTTTGTTGTTGCTTAAATTAATTACATAGTCCAGTAGTGCTTATAATTAAAAGCTAAAATCCTCTGATCCCTTGCTCTATCCATATTTTTCCTAATAGGAGAGCTTTAAATTTATTAAGAGTCCAAGAGGATGCTACATTTCTCTAAATAACACATTCATTTTTTGATATGTCAACTTTAGATTTTGTCTCTTGACTCCAGCTATATTAGATGCTAATTTATTCTTAAAGTTTGAATTTGAAGTGCCCCCCCCCATAAACTCATGTGTTGAAATGCTTGAACTCCTCTTGGTAGAACTATTTCTTGAATAAAATGAACCTTTGTGACACATGGCCAGACTAACGAAAGGGGTCACTGGGGAAGCACTTTGAAAATTGTTCTTTGGCTTCTGGCCTGAGCTCTTTGCTTCCCAATGTGGTTGCCATGGGTCAGCTAGAGCCACATACTCCTGCCACAACAGGTCTCATTCCCATGCCTTATCCAGTATAAGGGATTGGATTCCTCTGAAACTGTAAACCAAAATGTATCTTTCCTCGAGTTGAACGTGTCAGATAGTTTGTCACAGTGACGAGGGAAGAATCTGATATATTGACCAGACCAGCACCACTTACATCACCCTTCCTTCATCCTCAAAAATACTCATACATTGGTCTTGTACAATTTTTTAACTCTAAAACATATACAACTGCTCTCACTTTTTAAACTGTCATGTTAATGTTGAATTATACTCCTTTCCCCGCTTATATATAACTTTCTTAAACCCTAGTATTTCAGAAGATAATTTTATTTGAAGATAGAATATAAAGTGGTGGTTGAGTATAAAGTGAGTTTATCAGGCTAGGCCCTAATTCAATGATTAGGTGATTATAAGCAGAGGAAATGTACACAGAGTTACATAATAAAGGAAAATGATGTGGAGACACAAGAAGGTGCCCTCTATAAATCAAAGAAACATCCTGAAATTGGTCTCTTCTTCACAAGAACCAATCTCCTAGCATCCCAGATTTCTAGTCTCCAGAATGGTGGCACTACACCCCTGTGTTCCAAGCTACCCTGTCAATGATACTTTATTATGGAAGTCCTAGAAAGCAAAGGGAGATGGTTTTGAGGAGCTGTGTTCTAACATGGATGTCTATAGAAACTCTCTTTTTTAATTTTTTCTTTATGTCTACTGTTTCCCACACACAAGCAATTCAGGTGAGATAAGTTTTCACAGTGTGAGAGCCCACTGCCTTTCCTGACATTTGTTGTTTCTCATGGCTGAAGATACCTCTACTTATCTTCTCCTCTAGCAGACTTCTCCATCTCAGAAAGTGATCCTTCCTTTCTACTGCATATCTCAAGACCCATAGCCTCCTCCGGTGGATAAGAGTGTTTGAAGTCTTAAATTCCTGTGTACTTTAGCCCTAAGTAAGAAGCCGTAGACTGGTACAACAAACTACTGATTTGACTGGCCAATATATTGAGGTAAGCATTCAGCTGTCAAAGCCATTGTTTTCTCATTCACAATTTGGAAGAATTATTATTGCTACTATGGTGAGTACTCAGTTAACCAAAGCATGTCTACTAGTTAGTGATCTGTCTAGCATGTTGCATGAATTCATGAGCTACTGGCTGTTACTCTCATATGGAGTGTTATTTCCAAGTGAGTTTGAGAGGCCCTGTTTCCTTTGCTTTAGGAAAAATACTATTCAGATTGGTTTCAGTGCGATGCTATTTCTAAGTTCTGGAAATAATGAACCAAAGGAGAGTATGTTGATAAGGCTAACTCCTAATGAGAAACACTCCATCTTTTCTGATTGCTCAGTATATTCTCTTGCTGATTCAAAAGAATCAAGCCTTATTCTTACAAATAACTGCCTTTAAAATATTTTAAAAAGTTTAAAACTTTAAGAAATGCTTGCTTATGCTACATTATAAATTTGACTTTTCTTCTCTAAACATATTTTAAATAATTGATTTCAAACAGTATGTTCCAAATAGGAATGCCATCAAGGAAATGTTGGTGTGGATGGAAAGTTTTAAAGTGCAAACATTTAGGAGTTCTTGGCAAGAAGAAAGAAACTATAAAGAAATAGGATCTAACTTTTGACCAGGATAATTTGACGTACCTTTAATGAGTTCTCTTATTAACTTGTAATTTTCTGCTGAACCAAAATTTTAGTGAAATGAATATGTTTATAAGCCCTCATATTCTTGGTGCACATATTAAAAATGTTGTCAGTGTCCCTGTTTATAATGTTGTGCTTTAATGGAATAGAAATAAAATGTCAGGTATATCTGTAAGAATGGCATAAAGTATTATATTTATTAAGTATTTATCATGGAAACTAGCATACCATAATCCAGGCATGGTGGCACATGCCTTTATTACCAGTATTCAGTTGACTGGGGAGTGAGAATCACTATGAGTTAAAAACCATCCTGGAGCTTCAGGGTGAGTTCCCGGTCAGCCTTGGGCTATAGTGAGACCCTGCCTTGGGGAAAAAAAGGAAAAAAATAATAATAAATCTAATAATGAAAGTGTTTATTGGCTCTGAAGAAGCTTTAAGAAATGCTCACACATTAGTTGATTGATGATTAGCCAACCTTTATGAAGACCTTCAGTTAACTGCTAACACAGTTCCTATGAACAGAGTAATATTTTGCTTTATTTAAAACTCAATGAATATCTTACTAATAGAAAAAAGTACACAGGGCTTCAAAACTTCAGAAGCCTCAACTATGATCTCTATCAGCTAAAATCACTACTTAATGTTATGTCTCAAGAACTAGTCATTTGAACACGGGAAAAGTAATAGCTTATTCACATTTATTGATGAATTTTTTAACTTTTTTTCTGGTAAGTACTAGTTAAATTCCAAAACTTAGATTAGTTTCCATATATACAAAATTAAAAAAAAAAAGAGGGGAAGTTAAAAGTAGTGAGATTGACCAGTAGTAAATGAGTAAACAAAATTATACACTCATATTTAATCTAAAGAAGTACTAGAGTATAAAAGAATGTTAGAACATAAGATAGACAATAAGATAGACATCTTTTAGAAGAATAGGACATCTAAGATCAGGCCTCACTCTTGCCCACAAGCTGGGAGCATGACAGCGTGAGGCACTACAGTACAAAGGGTCCCAAGAACAGAGGAGATTAAGGAGAAAAAGTCACAGTAGCCCAGAATTATTAGTGCGTAAAGGGAAACATGCATTAAAATAACTTTGGTGCATATAGAGTCAGATCATTTATATAACATAGCAGGATAATATTATTTTAAGCAATATACCTATAAAATCCTTAATTTTTAAAAAAGAACACTCTAGTTATGAATTTGACTTAAGAGTTCTTTCTTCTTCCATTGTTCTTGGAAAACCATGGATCATATCAGGAGGAAATTTGTGGAAGGGAGGAAGATTATTAGGAAGAAAGTATGGTAGAGAAAAACTATATGTAACAAGCAGAGAAAAAGATGGCATGTACAACGATTTTGAGAAAAATCAATGGGATTTTGAAAAAAAGATGAGATCATTGCCTTTTATTAATTTAATTGTTTTGAATACTATATTTTCCCAAGATTAGAAACCTGAATTTCTACTAGACTTTCAACTTATTTAATGCTTTAAGAACTATTAGATATGTGTGTGGAATTACTCAATTGATCCTTTGCTGCTCTCCCTCTTGATTGGAGAATCTGCTTTTCACAGAGGGCAGCAAATACTGGGGAGAACAAAGATCCATGGATTCTACAAGAAAAGATAGCTGGCTGGCTAGCACAAGAGGAGTTCTCTCAATCCCATCTGCCAGGGTCCAGGAAACACTTCACAGGAAGTGGTGACTTAAACACCAGGGCTATTCTCACAGCCACTTTGACAACTTCCTCCAGGGAGATGATGGCAGACACCGTGGTCACTCAAAACTCATCAAAGCAACAATTCAAAGAATGGAAGAGCTCAGCATGAAAGGTGACTTATAACATGTCCACCAAGGCTCAGAGAACTCTGTGAAAGTGGGCCTGAAAGAGTATTAGAGCCACAGGGTAATAAGGCATATCAGGGTGCACTGTCCTCCCACACAGAGACTGACTGGGGCATTCATGATCCCACACTGAATACCAGTAACCCTACTGAGAAGCACCTTAGTGGAATGGGAGCAGGGGAGATGGGATGCAGGAGAATAACACAATGGGAATATGGCCAATATGCAGTAGGTTCATGATGTAAGTTCATAATACTAAAAAATCTCATAATCAGTAGACATGACTATTATAAGAGTCTAATCTGATGCCACTACTCAGGAGCCACTGTACCTGCCGCACAGCAGTTTCGCCTTCTTTCCTTTATCCGACGGCAAATGTGGTGAGAGCCAGCTCTACACTAGTGATCCCAGTTCTTGCATGTCTGCTTTAACACATTATTTTTTTTAGAGAAACTTTCAACAAAAATCAGTGAACTAATGTATTCTTTGTATCTACTTTCCCCAGACAATACACTAGGTGTGATTCTTCCTTATTCTCATTCATTATAAATTCATCCCTTCCTCCTCTTTTGTAAGTAATCCAAGGCTTATAAAGTGTATGTAATTTTCCCAAATTCAACTAGATATTAAGTATAGAGTGCAAAGTGAGTATCTTTCTCTATATAAAGTCAGGAAAGTAGTGTTTCCTCAAAAAAAAGTTACATGCTTCAATGCAAATTTTAGGACAATACACTTAAAAGGAAACTTAGATGTGAAGAAGGAAAAAAAGATCTTCAAAATATATAGACAAGTGTAAGTTAGTACATTAAAAGCATAAATATATTCATTTGTGCAATAATGAACTTCAAAATACCATTATACTTTAGGAACATGAAGGCAAAGGGCTGAAGTTATACACAAAATTGGTGACTGTATTTGCATCACAGGGTGCAGTGAGATTAAGAGGTGGAAGGAAAATGTCCTTTACTCTGTGTGGTTTGGAGTTTTTGTAAGAATTAGTCAATAAATTGTGTTTCATTTATGCAATTAAAGCATATAAACACATAAGCTCATTTGATTTCAATCACAGTACTTGTGCTGAGTATCTGTGGAGTACCATGCATCAAATTAAAGCACAGCTCTTGGTATAAAAGGAGAAAGAGATCATTTTTTTTTTCTGAGTCAAATATGGGTGAACATGGCCTGAGAACATGGATTTAGGCTCTTTGAATGGCATGCTCCCACTGCTGAAGCCGATGCACAACTTTATCTATCCATAGAAGAAAAGACTATCACAAATCAATGCATTTGCCAAATACACTGGCAGGGAAAGTTGGTGGGTGGGTTATAGCAGAGAATCTCTACTATAGGTTTCAGATACTACCTGGTGGTATTCTGAGCTTTCAGATTGGTAGAAGCCAGGGATCTGATTCCAAAGGTTTTAATGGATTGACAAAAGGTATCAGGGCAGACACAGATGACTACTAAGGGGACTAAAGATAGCCAAAGATAATTTTGGTTCTCAATATTAAACATTCCAACGCTCCATAATCCTGAAAAGTGTTAGCCAGTTAATTGGTCAGTAGAGTCATTAAAACATATATAGGTTTTTCAAAGTTCTTTTCCACTTTCGTGAAAGAGTGTTCTAGAGACACTTTCACCCTATGCAGAGGCATGCTCTCTCTGGAGTTTCACTGAATAAAATGATTATCCACAAGATAACAGATCGGAGAGCATTCGAGGACACCAGGTCTATGTGAGATGATCCTGTAGCTAAGCTCAGGCTAAAGTATCTGGTCATCAAGTGATCCTTGTAGAGCAACAGCCAGCACTGAAGTTATTGCCTGCAAAGCCTGCTCTGGGTCTGGGATTCTTGCCTTCAGACCTATGTTCACACTTTCCGTGTGGCAAGACAATCAAAAAGCCTTTATTTTCCCCACAAGCAGACTTGTACCTTTCCCAGTGTTTGCCAAACATTCTTTCTGACTGTTAGTTTTCAGATGTTTTTATCCACCTCTTGAGACATCTGGTGTGCTGTTTCCATGGCTACTCTTTCTCAAGAGTTCTTTTGGCAACTTTACAGTCTGCATGACTCAGAGGTTTTAGATCTTCAGCAGAGCAGGCCATCCTTGCAATCAGGCTCTGTCCGTGGTGAATGGATTGTATCATATGTTCTGGGTCTTAATCTTATGCTAATGTTACAGTTTCTTTCTCAAACATTTTCCCAAAACATTTTCCACTGGATCAGAAAATTTCTTCATAATTATCAAAATATTCCCCAATATAAATGGAAAAACCCTGACTCAAATTCCCCAAGAATGACTAGCTGATAGAACGCAAACTAAAATTCATAACTCCTCATTCCTATTTAAAGTGCACTTTTGGGGGCTGGAGGGATGGTTTAGTGGTTAAGGTTTTTACCTGCAAAGCCTAAGGACCCAGGTTCAATTCCCCAGGACCCACATTAGCTAGATGTACAAGATAGCGCATGTGTCTGGAGATTGTTGGCAGTGCCTGGAGGCCCTGGCGTGCCGATTCTCCCACCCCCTCCCTCTCTCCATCAAATAAATAAAATAAATATTTAAAGTGCACTTTTCATTCATATGGTGGCACCCATATGTGAATGGGTCTCATGCTGTCTCCACCACAGGGAACAAATAAATGCACCTACAATGATAGATTTTAGTTAAGATTTAATAAGAAAGCTGAAACATCTCCATGGACTTCTTTTTAAGCAAATATGAATTGTTCTGTGTAAGTGGTTTCATTATGATATTTCCATGCAAGGATATAATGCCTTTTGATAATGTTCAGCTCAGGTATTACATTCTTACCCTATCTCCCCCTTCCTGCTCCCTTCTCCTTCCACAACTCTGGTAATTCCCTTTCTATTTTTATTTCTTTTAATTTTTTTTTTCCTCAGAAATCTAGTCTGCTGGAGTAACTGATTTCATTTAATATGATAATGTACAGCTCATCTGTTTTCCTGAAAGCCACATAATTTCATTTTTTTTCTTTATGGTTGCATGAATTCTATTCTGGGATAAATTGATGAGCTCTTGCTGTCCTCAGGTAGGTAACCCCAGGCAGACTAAAATCCAGTTCCATCCAAGTCCCTGGAGAGCCAGTGAATTTATGGGGCTTCTTTATAGAGCATGGGCAAGGGGTTTTGAGGCTGCAGCATCAAAATTTCTCATTCGAGCATGGATGACAATATTCCAAAACTGCATAGATGGAGACCCCGTCCCTTGATCTTCCACTCTCAGTACCCCGTGTCCTTCTCATCACATATACGTGGCACTCAGGGGTCAACTGATATTTCAGGTGAAGGTCTAAAGACTCTTCTCAACCCCTCCTTCTATGTGGAAACATAAAGAGGTTCAAATTGGATAATCTTTTGTGAGAGGTTGCAGCTTCTGATAAAGGTGGAAGTAATCTTGTCTTAGGGGACTGTATAAAAAAACAGTTTATATAACAGGCTATTCATTCATCTATTGAAAGGAACCTAGGTGAATCCCATAATTTGGCTGTGTATGTAGACCAAAGATACAATGATATTTACCCTAGCCTAAATGACTATCATTATGCTAAAAATAAAACAGACCCTGTTGAAGATATGAGTTTGGGTCAGGAGGCACGTTATTCACTCCTGGTGGTAATGTGAACTAGCCAGCCACTGTGAAAATCAATATGTCGGTCCCTCAAAACTTTAATAAAACTTCCGTATGATTCTGCCATTCCATGTCTGGCTATACACCTGAAGACTTTAAGTCAGCTTATGGTGAAGATACCAGTATACCCATTTTTATCATGGCACTCACTATTCATAAACAAACTTGTTTATGGAATATTTGAATTCAGTTCCCAATTAAAGATTTATTTTCCCTGAAAGTTTCTCAGGTGTCATGCTTCAAATGTTTTTATGTTCTGCCCCACATATATCTTTAAATCTCTTAAAATATCTTTTATAGCAGGGGTTGGGGAGATAGCTCAGTGAATAGTGTTTGCTATACAACTCTGATTACATAAATTCAGACCTCCCACATACCACATAAAAGCTGGAACCTGTGTCAGAATTCTGAAATCCCACTATCCCTGCATCAGGAAGGGAGGTGGAGACAGAATTTTCTTAAAGTTTCTGAATGGAGCAGTGAACAGTAGTGAGCCTGCCTGAAACAAGGTGAAAGAAGAGGACTAACCAAAAGTTCATCCTCTGACCACCACACCTGCGCTGTAGCACATGTGTGTCTGTATACACACACACACACACACACACACACACACACACACACACACCTTAAATTAAAACAAAAAAAAAACATAATCTGTTTTGTCTCTGGCAATTCAGCTCTGTACCAAAGCTTGCATTTTCAACTAGTGTAGACATTTGTTGAACCACAAGGTTTACATAAATATGCAGAAACCTGCTCCATTCAGCATATTCCTGAGATTCACTTTCCTCCTCTTACATGCTTCATCATGATATGATTCAAACCTCGCAGGCTGAAAAAGTATTTCCAGGTCAGTCATCAAGATTTTGACATCCAATCAGCTTCATGTCATACAGGACTATGCACCTCTCCTGTTATGAACATTAGAACCTGCATTCCGTTGCCTTAACCCTGAAGAAATAAGTCAGACTAATAGTGCTTTCAAGAACTGGCTACTAAAATAAGTATGACTTGGCCTTAATTTAGAGGTGTGTGTAAAACCTCTTATACATTGTAAAATCTCATATCAGAGGATATTGTGAATCCAAATGGATTAAGAAAGAGCATAAAATGAAAATAGATTTTGTAATGATAAGTAATATATGTTTTTTGTATTAGTAGAACTGATTAAAAATACAAAAGAACCAATGAGTACTTTTGAATAGAGATAGCACTATGGTGGGCAATCGTGTAAGGGTGCTGTACTAGTTGGGATGTATTGTCTCACAGACTCTAGCATAGTTTGCTAAGATTAAGCTTTCTAGTCTCTAGCAGCCTGCCAGAAGAGGTGTCATGGGGCTGGATCTTTTAGTCCAGCATTAAAGTGCGTTCAGAATAGTTTGAGCTCTAGCTGTTCATATTTGCAGGCTATTTAGTGGTGTCACTCTGCCATGGACCTATAGAAACGAACCAGTTTCTTCTACTGTGATGATACTTCCTCTGGATTCTGTATGCCTGAAACAAATCCTTTCTGCTTCTGGTCAGATGTTCTGATCAGAAAAGTAACTACAACAGAGAATTAGTACCAAGAGTGGGGTTGTTGATGTGATGAATCTGACCATGTGGGTTTTAATCTTTTGGGATATGCTTGTAGGAGGAATTTAAAAGGATATCGTGCTTTGGATTGGAGTAGGCTTACAGTGCTATAAGAAGAGTTTGATGGCTATTATGGTGAGATTTTTTTAAAGGGATAATTGCAGAAATAATTATGGAATGTGAAAGCTTGGCTTACGAATTCTTAAAGGGGAAATAGAGAACTATGCTGGAGCTAGGCTACTAATAGAAAGGTTGGCAACATTCTTCTGCTCATGTCCAGAGAGTTTGATCAAAGTTGAATTTAAAAGTAATGGACTGGGCTGGAGAGATGGCTTAGTGTTAAGGCACTTGCCTGCAAAACCTAAGGACCCAGGTTTGATTTCCCAGAACCCACATAAGCCAGATACATATGGTGGCAATGCATCTGGAGTTCATGTGCAGTAGATAGAGGCCCTGATGTGCCCCATTCACTCACTCTCTCTTCAATAAAATAAAATAAATAAAATAAAAGTAATGGAATGCTGTGCTTAGTAGAAGGTGTAGAACATAAAAATATGAAGTATGTATGGTTTATCATTGGAAAAATTCAAGCAAGTTTCAAGTTGTAGACACAGAGACTAGTTTTAGGTAACTTAAGCTGCAATTGTTAAGTTGATTAGCACCATTAAAGGTAGGCCAACTGTTCTGCATTTAAACAGTGAAAATGATGCCCTGATGGTGAGCCATGGAAGACTGAAAATGAGTAGAAATGCAAACTCTTTTACAAGCCAGAGGCTTAAGGACATTGGAGTCCAATAGCTTGTAGCAACCTGTCTCCAGAGCTGATAAAGCTGGTAACCCTTGTGTCGTCAAAGACATAAGTAAAACTATCTGTTGTTTATTATATGCATCATCATTGATCCACATGTTCTCATTTGAATCTCACAATACACTTGCAAAGTGTAATGTGTACACTTTACAGAGGAACAACAGAGATAGAAAACCTTTTCCAAGATTACTCAGCTCCTAGCTGGCAGAACCAGGACTGGCACAAAGGATACCAAAAATCACAACCAGAGATATTAAGTAACATACTGTATTACTTCTCCACTGTTGGATCCTAGACTCCCTCAATGCTTTTGTAATTTATACCAAGTATAAACTGATGACATTATCCCTGGATTTAGCATGGTGGCATCAGATACAGGAAGCATGGTAAGACTGATCATCTCTGAATTCAAAACTTCATTTCTAGCCTTGGAGAAGTGAACACAGTAAACCACAACATGGTTGGACATTTTCTATCTCCACATTTACTGATGATATGTGGAAAGTAAATACTCAGGTTGAAACTATATAGTCAGGAAGAAAAGAAATCAAAGAGAATAACCTTTTAGGAAAAGGTGAAAATCCTTTTAGGAAACATTGATTTCTAGTGGGTGTTTTTGTGTTCTAAGTATATGTGTATAAGTCAGTGATTACATATATTTGGGAAACTTGCATACATAGGACTACTGTTATAATACACATAAAAATTGCAGTAATATCAAATAAAACTAGTGTATTTCATTTATTTACTTCAGGCTTTCCAAACTTATGTGAGCACAGAACTTATCTTTCTTTTCTTAAATCCCATACATATCTTATAGGCTAGTATAAATAACAGTAAGTTAAGTATGAAGCCACATAATTTTACAGTGTGTTGTTTGCATGTGTGTCTGATATGTATGCATGTGTGTGAGTGTTCCTGTGTGTGTTGGTGCATATGAGTGTGTATTTATGTGTGCCAGAAGTCAACATCTGGTTCAGTCATTCTTATTTTCAGATTTAGTGTCTTCATCTAGACCAACTAGACAGACAGCCCTAGAGATCCACCTAGCTCTGCCCCAGCCTACACCAGCATTAAAGTCTGCAAACACTTTGCCTAGATCTTATATGAGTACTGGGGATTCTAAACTGAGGTCTTAATGCTTGTACAGCCAGCACTTTACCCAATGAACAGCATCCCAGCCCTGTATAGTGTACTGCAGACCTGAGACCTGAACTGACCCCATTTCTTTTGGGAGCCTGACATTTTCTTTTAAGATACATGTTTATAATCACCATTTTTTGGTCAATGACTCCCAACAGAGATTTAGCTGAATGCTCATATTGACACCCACTTTCTAAAGTACCTAGCATGACTAAGAGTGTCCAGAAAGCAGGGAGAATATAACTCTAGGAACCAGGACATCTAGAGACTGGGCCTCATGTAATATGCATTTAACCTCAGGAAGGCTGTCCATGCTTCACAGCTGTTGAAGGTGAGAATAATGTCCCTTCCTCTTCAAATCTTTTATAATCCTATTTACTGTCTTTCTTAATGTCCTAGGGCAAAGACTTAAACTGTCTAGTGGTCTTGTGACTCGGGAATGGAGTTCCCCAAGGCATTTGGGTATTCATAGATTACATCAACACAAAGATTAGAGGATATTAAAAGGGTAACTCTCAGAGTTACCCTCAGAAAAGATTAAGTAAGAATTTGCAATTTCCTGAAGAGATGAGAGGATTGTAAGGGAGAAAAATGTTTCTAGCTTATTTCCTAATAAAATGCAGTAAGTGAGAACTGAGTGGTGGATAATGCCTCTACTATAAATATGTTGGCTGCTTTATCAAGTAAATTCTAAGCATCCATGCCCCCACCCCACGAAAAGTTTCTGTTGTTTTCTTTTTCAGGCAACAGTTCAAGCAGCTGCTTTGTATTCAGAGGGTGGTTCAAGAAACAAGGATGTTTCTGTCTTGAAGTTTGGGCTTATTTGCACTGAAACCTCAGAAAGTGAATACATGCCTTCCATTTTATTATCTTCACCCAGAACCAACCAGATTAGGTTGCATGGTTTTGCTAGATGCAAGTAGACAGAAAATGGAGTTCCTGGCCAGAAAGCCATTCAAAGCAGCATCTCCACATAGCTGAGAAAGGAAGCATGCACCTTTACTAAAGAGAAAGCTCTCTGTGTACATGTCACAACAATGTGCATTAGCTCCCTACAGCTGTCAGGAGGAGCGGTCCTGGCAGTGATAGAAAGTTACTATGAAATCCATGGCTTAAGAAAGCCCATAGTAATTACCTTATTACTCTGGAACCTAGAAATCCAAAATGGAGCTCACTAGGTGAAAATGAAGATGTAGGCAGGGCTCTGTTTCATCTTGGTCATCTAGTTTTTCTGGTAACTAGTAGCTACTGGCATTGCATGGCTTGTGGTGAGGGGAGGAGCTCCTTTTTCTATTATTCTTTTTTTTTTTCTGCTGGTCTTGCTTCTAACTACTTCTAACACTTATTAGAAAGTTTGTGATTACATTGGGATCATCTGGATAATCCAAAATAATCCTTCTACCTGTAGCTCAGCTCATTAGCAACTTAATTATATCTGCAACCTCCACTTTAGTTTGCCTTATAACCAACACATTCACAGGTTCTGCTGATCAGGCAGACACATTTTGAGGGGCACTATTTTTCCAGTCATATAGTAAAGAAAAGATTGCAATGACAATGGCTATCTCCTGGGTACAAGAATGCTATAATAATCCACTTAAACTTTAAAGTAATATCTACAAAGTAGCTTTTTTCGCCATTATTTTGCAAATGAAAGAGTGAGGAAAGAAATGTCCAAAATCCTTGTATTTAAAGTCTCAAACTAATGAAAGGAAAATGAGATTCAGATCTAATCTCATTTGACTCTAATCAATCCATTCTTATATCAGATCTTGAATGCCTTAATTGCCTGCTGATAGCCTTGTATCTTACCTTCTTGAGTAGTGCGAGTCTACATGATTTTCCCTTTAAAAAATATTTTTACATTTTTAAATAGTGGAAGAGAAATAGGAAAAGTATATTTTTAGGAAGATTGAACACGTTCCTAAGGTTTTCCTTGATTATCAAATGAATGTTGGGTTGGATATAGATATTGGTGGTAAGTGGCTACTCAGGGGACTAAAATACCCTAAGATAATTTGGGTTTTGTCTGTATTATTACAATTCTATACATCTGTGAATTTCCAGTCACTGAATCAGATTTTCAACACACATGTGATCATTTGGCTGTTATAGTGACCTTTAGTTCACATTCTTTCAGAGTTTAGGGAAAACTTGCCTCTTCAAGGGTCTTTTAAATCAAGTGAGGACTAAATCATTTGAAGCGAGATAAGGATGAAGCAATATCAGAGTATGAAACAATATCATAAAGTCTTGCTTCTTCAACCCTGATTCCAAATGGGACAGGGAGGGGTGGCCATATCCACCCTAATAGCTGAAATGAGGGAGGGCCCTACAAAACTGACAAAACTCAAGTGCTTTGCAGTTTGATTCCCGATCAATTATTCCAAGGGTTTGTGCTATAACAAATGTGATTTTCTGAGGAACTCTGAAGAGCAATTCATTATTCATCATAAGATTTAATTTCAGGACTTGTAATCATGTAACTGCTTAAGATGGAATTTGTCATGGAAACACATTGAAAGGAAATGGAGAATTATTTAACATCTACTCTTCTCACTTCAAGATCACTTTAAAATTGGATGTGTTTCATGATTTCACCAGGGCAATCACATAAGGGCCAAATAAGCTATCTCCCTACATATTTTCTTCTAATTTGTTTGAGTTAGGCCACTTTGTATCATAAATTGGAAAGGTTATTACAGATTAAGAGAGATAGACACCAACCTATTCTTTCAGTCCCAGAAGGTCCAACTCTACAGAAATGCAATTAACTTTCTCTGATCCTAGAGGAAGTTCGTAGAGAAGCTTAGGAAAATATCAGGTGACAAACGAAGTCAGTGTAATAGGTGGAGAAAGACATTAAGCAGTTTTCTTAAATGTAAAGATGAAGTAGGTTAAGTTAGTTTTAAACTTAGTTAAAAATGACTCCACAGTGAATATCAATAAACCCCACTGAGATCTGATCCAAGGCTCGTTCTAATTATTTGCCTGTTATAAAAAGACCTGATCCAGGGTTCCATGTGGATTTTCCATGAGTTTTCCCTCTAGACACCCCTCCCAGTGAGGAGGAGGAACCCCTCTTAGCTTGGAAGTCTTTCTGCTTTTCGTCTCTGTGATTTTTACTCTCTCTTAAAATAAATTTTTCATAATTTACATTTTTTTATGTGTACATTTTTCAATTCTTTGCTAAAGATAGACAAGAGCTTAAAAGTCTCTCTCCTGGGGAGTTCTACGCCCATCTAGGGTCCACAGAGGCATTATTAACTCCCAGTCTGTCAACAAAAATATGCATGGAAACAAAGCTTAGTGGAGGTGGAACTGCTTGGTGGGATTGAGTTGATAATAGATCCTCATGGTGTATATTAGTATCAACCTAAATTGTGTCAATGTAAGCTTTGTTCAACTACCTGTCGTTGAAGAATCTGGGAAACATAGATACAATGATTGAAAACTACAGTGCTAGGAGTATTACCTATCAGGGCATATTAGAAATCAAAATTGTTAATTATTACAAGATATTTTTCTATGCACTATGCATGTATAATGGTCTACATTCTGTAAAAGACCATATTGTCAGTAACATTCTACTAACCTTTTTATAAAAATCAGGATTCCCTCTTATTGTAATGTAATTTAATCATTTGAAGAACACTGGGAAACACAGAAACACCACAAAGAAAAAAAAAAAAAAAACAAACTAAAAACTGTTTCCGTTACTTACCTAAGCCATATCTTCTGGCTTTATATCAACGTCTGTTTATAAATTGGACAATCTATCTTGTAATTTTTTTCACTAGATAATACATGTTAAATATTTGCAATGTAATTGTACTTCTCAAACATATTAACAGCTGTCTACTTTATCTTACATAGTGGAAGTCTACTTTTTTTTTCAATAATCACCAATTATTAGTACTTAAAAGCTTTGTTATATTTCTTTATTATCACTGATATGGTAATAAGTCACTTTGTGCAAAATACTTGTACATTTTTCTATATTGTATATTTCTAGGATTTGAATGACCTCATCAAAGATTATGTTTTATCAGGTTTAAGAATATTCTTTCAAGTCCAAGTTGTTTATTTCATATCTATAAAGTATTTATCATGTCATAGGAACTTTTTATATATTCATTTGTGACTATATCATGTAACACTGGAATTTTAATCTGAGTCTTAATTTTCTCTTCTTAGTTTTAAGCAAAAATGATTTTTTGGGTTTCTGTCCTGATTCTTGGATGTGAATGTATCCTCTAGCTTAGTTTTCTTTTTTTTTTTTCTTTTCTTTTTTTTTTTTTTTTTTGGTTTTTCGAGGTAGGGTCTCACTCTGGTCCAGGCTGACCTGGAATTAACTCTGTCATCTCAGGGTGGCCTTGAACTCATGGCAATCCTCCTACCTTTGCCTCCCGAGTGCTAGGATTAAAGGCGTGCGCCACCACGCCCAGCTAAGTTTTCTAGCTGACCTTTGTGGGCAAAGCACATAGGATCATGGTGCAGTGTAATATTAAAGAAATATCATCAAATCATCCAAGAACTGTGGGTCATATTTGAGAATTATGTAGTTATCAAATGATCAGTCTATGAAAAAAATATCCAATAATAATGCTTTTCTTCTTTAGATTCTAGAGACAATTGTTTTTCCTTTTCCTTTAATTTATATTAGTCTTCTCTTTGCTGTAACAGAATATCTGAAAAAATAAGAGAAGAAGAATTGATTTTGGTTCCTGGCTTATATCATAAGCAATTTTTGACATCGTGAACAGTATGTTGTCATTTCTTTCTAAAACGTTCACATTCAAGAACTGTACAGACAAGTTTTTTTAAAAATCTCAATGTTACAAGTTTATGGCTTGATTCTTTTGTATTGGTCAGGTGCAGCCTGTCTACTGTGGGTTGGATTTGTGTGCAGAGAATGCAGTCCTTCAGGCAGGGAATGCATGGCAGCTGGCCCAGTCTGGTCAGGGGCAGTGGGAACTTGCACTACATCCTCCTCACATTTCCGTGGATAAGGAGACAGAGCTCAGGCCGGTGCGGGGGAAGGGCTATAACCCAGAAGACCACATATCCAAACGTTTCCTCAGTGTCCCAAAACAACACCACCACCTGGGGACCAAGTGTTCAAACACATGAACCTGTGGTAAAACTATGTGCTGGCGTGGTGGTGCATGCCTTTAATCCCACCAGTTGGGAGGCAGAGGTAGGTGGATTGCCAAGTGTTCGAGGCCATCCTGAGACTACATAGTGAGTTCCATGTCAGCCTGGGCTAGAGTGAGACCCTACCTTAAAAAACAAACAAACAAACAAACAAAAAACAAAGTACTAATCACTGTCCTCAAATATACATGCGATTGGGGAAAGTGTGTAGGCCACATGTGTTCATCAACCTGGAAACACACAAGCTTTCCCTCTGGGGTAAGGATGCTTCTTAGGCAGATATCCAATCAACAGGTCTTAACCTCCCCTGCTATATCCAGAGACAACAAATTAGGGACTATTGTTAGGACAGACAACTGCAGTGGCACTAGTAATAAACACAATATGCAGAGATAGGGAGTTTTACAGCCTTTAGCATGTGTGGACCTCTCAGGTATTTCAGCTGATTAGAATGCAGAGAACCACAGAAGATCTCACTTGTTACAACATGGGCTTCATCAGATGGCTCCTGCTGGAAAATGGCATTTGAGTTAGAACTTATACTCATTATGCTCTACTTTTCTCTTAATTCAAGTATGTGGAGACAGAGAAATTAATCCCAGGATTATGAAAAAGCTTCATAGGAACATCTGGTTCATAGAAACATCAGCAACCTAAGAAAAATCATCACTATTAGAACTTAAAAGGCAGGAGGGGAAGAAAGCTATGACCTTCTGCCAGGGGTCATCTCTTGATGCAAAAATATGGTTCTCTAAGACTATGCAAGCAGTGCTAACCTAATTTCATTTTTAGGAATGTTAGTATGATTAAAATTATCACTAACATGCATAGCTTGTCTTAACGATTTAAACAAAGTGTCTCATAATATTAATATAGATAACAAAGGAATGAAGCCTGGATAGTATAAAGATATTTTAGTTGGATATGTAGCTAATTATATGTATATAGTGTGAGATAATAAATAGTTCAATGTTATTACACCTTCATTCATCCAACAAATAATATCTACACAAGGTTTATTGTGGAAAAATCAATATGCTAGGGATTATTTGAGAGCCAGAAAAATTAGGCATACATATTAGGGAGGACTCTCTGGCTACTGTTCCCTTGGAGTCTTTTCTAATAGAAAAGATTGACTGCTTCTTGGCAACTAGCTTTGTGAAGAGATTCAGGGAAAACATAGGGATGGCAGGAAACAGGGAAGCAGAGAAGGGAATCCAAGGGTATCTGCTTCAGCTGGTTGCCAAGTCCATGCTCTGAGTGATAGTGTAGAAGTCATCACAGAGTGGTATACTTGAGACGTGGGAGCAGAGAATTTTAGCCACCGGTTTCTATCTCCCATTGGTCAAGGGTAAGTGTATCCATTCACTCATATTTTCTTGTATGCTATACACAGCTTGACTGAAGAAGAACATTCAGTCACCCATGTTATACAACAAAGACCAGTACAAGATGTGAGGGTTGTACAACGCCAAAGAAGGTGGCTTATGGTGATGTGGGAGAGCCTTCATCCCCAGCTCCTTGCACAAGCTGGAGAAATTCATCCTTAGACTTTGACATTTGTACTTGGCTGTAATTTCTATAGAAGCACTCAATCCAGAGGGCAAATTCCTATGGATGCTGTGACAAAGTACTACAAAATGAATGCCCAAAGACTACATACATTTATTCTTGCACATTTATGGAGGCTAGAAATATGAATATGAAGGTTTTTTTACAAAGCAGTGCTCCTTTTGATTATCCTCTAGAGGAGTATTCTTCCTTTCCTCTTCCAGATTCTGATAGTGTTGGATGTGCCTGGGCTAATGGCAGCTTTTCTCCAGCTTCTGCCTCTCTGATAATGCTGTGTGAGCCTGGGCTCATGGCGGCGTTACCCAGTGTCTGCCTCTCTGATACTACTGCTCGTGTCTGGGCTCATGGTGGCATTACTCCATCATTGGCCTCTCTGATGCTGTTGGGTGTGCCTGGGATCGAGGCTGCATTATTTCAGGGTCTGCCCCCATCTTTACATGCTATTTCCCACCTGTATCTGACTTCATATCCCTCCCCTCTGTAGCTATTACCCTGGTCATACAAGTATGCCCATCATCAAAGGTCTCCCTATTCTATAATGACACCACCTTAAGTGAATGCTTTTGAAAGGATCCCATTTCCAAATAAGATCACATTCTGTAATTCTAGAGAGCTTAGATCATATTTTTGGAGAACAAAATTTCTGTCTATAAAAGTTTAGGAGAAAAGCATACAGGTTGGGCTGATGGGACACAATGACGGCAGCACGGCTTATCTTGTGAGAGCACGTGTGTGCTTCATCCTATGGGAAGGAATCCGCATGTGAATACTGGACTGACACACACACATACATAGGGCTCATGGCTTGGTTGTTTTAAGCTCGTCTTAAATCTAGATGTCCTCCTTGTGGTGGCTCAGGAGGAAAATGCAAGACTCAGTGGCCTTGGTGTCTGCCATTCCTCCCGCCTGTCCTGCCCAGAGACAACAATAAAGGAAAGTGGAATCCCCCTCGCAGCCTCTACAAGGGGACAGCGATAATGTGCGAAAATGGAACCTCAGAGACAATGCCCATATGGTTTGAGATAAGACTTAATTCTGAACACTGACCTAACCAGGGGGAAAAGACTGAACTTTGAACTGATTAACTGTATTTGTTTTTTTCTCCTTATACAATCTGCTGGCAAAAGATGAGATGGAAAACAGACCTTTAGGATGTTAACCCACTGTCTCCACAGATTGCTGGCTTTCTAGATAAGGCAGTGTAAAGCCGCAATTCTTGCATTTTTGTCTATGTTGGCACCGCAGACCGCTTACAACATTGTTGCAAAGTGTCTTGTGCTGTAATTGGTATTTATCATATCTTTCCTGGACTACCAATGTTTAGTTTCCGCTCCTTCAGCCAACATGTCAGTCTATCTAAAATTGCTTGTCAAGGAGAGTGAGCAAGGCTTAAACCCCAAAGGGAGGTAGGGCTCGTTGGTGTAATTCTTCACTACTGTTATAACTGGACATCAGAGCAATAAAGAAGCACCAGTAGTGATTCTCATGAGTTTTCCACATTGGGATGATTGATTTCCTGTTCACTGTGGAGCAGCAACTCTGGCTCCTCCTTGTGGTGAAAAGAAGCAATTAGAACCACCAGGATAAAGTTTTCCTTTAGGATGCCGGTGAGGTGCACTATTGGTCAGTCTTTTGTTTCTTTTCTCCACTCACACTTGCAAAGAGCGACTTTCAAATATTGAGAGGAAAAATACCAGTGAGTTAGTAGGCGTTACATAAATACCAAAGTCTTAACTCATGAGTTGGTGGGAAGAGGAGAAAAAAAAAACAAAAAAAAACAAAAAAAAACAACTTACCACTGCAAAAAACCAGGCAAAGAAAACATGGATAGGTGGTTCTGAAGTGGAGGACGAGTTGAGGTAGAGAGATGCCTTGGTGCTATCAACACAATGAGACAGAGGTGTGGAGGGTATTCAACTACTTACTGTTTATTTCCAGTGTGGTTCGACATGTCCAATGTGCATTGTGTCAGTTTCTATGCTGAATCTATGGGGTTGAAACTCTTGTGTATGCATTGTGAATGAAGCACTTGAATTTAAGAGGTAATAACTCTTTCCTCATGGTAATAGTGTCAACTCCTTGTGGGGAGCAATCATATAGTTTACAATATATTTTTACTTTCTTAGTTCTCTGTCTCCTACTTTCCTTCATTTTCCTTCTTCCTATGGAAGTAAATTTTATTTAAATTAAGCTTTCAGTATAGTCAGAAAATGTACCCTGCTAAATGAGGTTTCACAAATAGGTTTGGGAGAAAGGGCCACATAAACAACTTCTCCAAAATTTTCAGTTTTGATTTTAAAATTATTTCCCAACTGAAACTTTTGAACCTTGTTATTCAGTATTTGAAATTTCTTCCACCAAAAATTTTTGACTTCAGTACAACCCTTGTGGAATGATTTCATTTCCTACTTTGAAAGTTCTGCTTCATCCCACCTGGTCCCAGCAGAAAGTAGCAGAAACCAAATATGCCTTGCTTTGTCAGTCTTTAGTTAAGCATAGTTAATGTCAACGTCTGTCTTATTTTATATTCTCATCCCATAGGTTTTGTGTCCCTTGCTCCTACTAAAAAGATGTAATTTTAATAAAAATGGACTTTTGTTGCTTGCTTACACTGCTATGGCTTCATAGCTCCTAAATCCATCATTATTAGTTTCAGGCACTCATGATTACGATGTCCCTATAGGTTGTCACAGCAGAGCTTAAGTTAAGAACAAAGAAATGACAATTCCTAACCTTGTGGGTCCTTGAGTAACAGGGTGCAGAATAATATTGGTGGACCTGACCTGGAATAAAGTCTGGATTTGAGCAAAAACATTAGGTTCTTATGCTTAGAATTCAAAAGGCAGGGTGAATTTGTATCCTGCATGCTTCGCGATTCCCTTGAGATTGCCTGGGTACTCCAGGTTCCTTCCAGTCTGTGAAATTCCTTTTTGAAACCAACCTGTGGTAGTTTGAATAGATGGCCCCCAATATATTCAGTTTTTTACTTTTTGTAGTTGGCATCTGCAGACCTGGCTGGAGGCAGTGTCACAGTGTCAGATCTTAAGGTGTGGTGGTAAGTTTCAGCTTTCAGTCTAAAGATATGCAAAGTGTGCCTAGCGGGAGTTCCTGAAGTGTGCTGTGGCTTTTGGCTTTTGGCTTGTGCTTCTCTCTCTTTCTGCTTGGTCCTGTGAAGACAGGCCAGTTTCTTCTGCTGTAATGGAACTTCCATTCTGTAAGCTTCAATAAATACCCCTTCCTCCATATCTGTGTTTGGTTTGAAAGTTCATCTCAGTGAACCTGAAGCTGTCTGCTACACAACCCCTAACTCAGCTAGCTTCCAAGAAAGGGGGAAATCAAAGCAAATAGTTTATATTGATACTTCTTTCTTCTCTGTGTGTTGACTACTGTAGTGTACTGGAAGCAGAGGGTCTCAATCATGGAACTGCACAGAAGTGGTTTCTACTGTGCTTTGATGCAGGCCCTTGGCCCTGGGGTAGTTCAGCTCCAACTGGCAGAGTTGAGGTTTCTGAGCCTGTTACTTCTGCTACACATAGATATCTTTATTCACCCTCCATAAGCCATAAAAACTATGCAGTTTTCTATAGAAACCACATTTTAAAGTATTATCTACTAATGAGGAGAAATGCTGGTTATAGAGAGTTTTACAACAAGACAACTATAGTATATTCTTACTTAAAATAATTTGTTTGTATCTGTGGCACTTGAACTTTGCTTGCATGTAAGGAAGCTATTATAATTCTTCATTTCCAGGATATTTGCCAAACTAACTCTAACCTGCAGCATAATCTCTGTGGGTGGGAACTATTTGAGAAAGAGATTTTTATTTTATTTTATTTATTTTTACTTTTATTTATTTATTTGAGAGAAAGAAAGGAGAGATAGAGATAGAGAAAGAGAATGGGAGTGCCAAGGCCTCCAACCATTACAAATTCCAGACACATGTGCCACCTTGTACATCTGACTTATGTGGGTTCTGGTGAGTTGAACCTGGGTCTTTAGGCTTGGCAAGCAAGGATTTTATCTGCTAAGCCATTTATCCAGCACAAGAAAGAGATATTGTTTAAAGACACATAGTAATAATATACCAATATGTACTTGTCTGAGTCTGCCCTGATTTTGTTTATTCTTTCAGAGTAAACCAGACTATTTAAAGTGACACTAAATGTGACAACATGGATCGAAATGTGTTTTTTTTTTTCATTTTAAATTTTAATACATTTTTACATAAAGAGATTAACAAAAAGGAACAAAAACATATCTGAATTTTTCTGCCAAAATAGCATCCAATTCAAGAGTGGTACATGTGAAAGCTTTACACAGTCACCTCACTTCATTCAGTTTTAGTTTGTGTTATGTGACACTTGAAAAAATTGTAAAGTGAGGGCTGGGGAGATTGCTCAGTGGTTAAAGGTGCTTGCTTGCAAAGCCAGATGGCCTGGATTCAGTTCCCAAGTACAAAAGTTCTTTCTCTCTCAAAAAAATTAAAAAAAAATTAACTAGCTAACTAACTAACTAATTAAAGAAAGAAATAAATAGAATATGGGCATATACATCATAGATAGGTAGATAATACATAGATAAGTATAAGGTTAATTTTCCTTTCTTAAACAACATTTTGTTTCTATGGCATATAACTCTTGTATTTTTAATCAAAAGACAACCAACCAAAAGACATAGGTTTGCACACTGGGTTAAACAGCAGGATCCTTCAATTTGTTGCCTCCAAGAAACTTCCCTTTCTGCAAAGGATGGACACTATCTTAGGGTGAAAGGTTGGAAACTGTTTCAAGCAAATGGGCCTAGAAAACAAGCAGGGGTTTCTATCCTAATCTCTGACAAGGTAGACTTAAGTCCAACATTAGTTATGAAAGATAAGGAAGGTCACTTTATACTGATTAAAGTCATACTACAACAGGAGGACATTACAATCCTAAGCATATATGCACCTAACATGGGGGCTCCCAACTTCATCAAACAAATGCTATTAGAACTAAGGCCACAGATAAAACCAAACACAGTTTTAGTGGGTGATTTCAACACCCAACTCTCATGAATTGACAGGTCATACTGGCAAAAAATAAACAGAGGCATGTGTATTAAATGAGGTCATAGAACAATGGACCTAACAGATATACAGAGGATATTTCATCCAAATGCTGAAGAATGTACATTATTTTCAGCAGCACATGGAACATTCTCTAAAATAGACAATATATTAGGACACAAAGCAAATCTTAACAAATAGAGGACAATTGAAATAATTCTTTGCATCCTATCTGATCACAATGGAATCAAACTACAAATCAATAGCAACAAAAGCTGTAGAGCATACACAAAATCATAGAAACTAAACAATACCTACTAAATGATGAATGGGTCAATGAAGAAATCAAGAAGGAAATAGAAAAATTCATAGAGTCAAATGAGAATAAGAATAAAACATACCAAAGCCTTTGTGAAACAACGAAGGCAGTCCTAAGGGGAATATATAGGTTCAAGTGCCTATATTAAGAAATTAGAAAGGTTGCAAGTAAACAACCTAATGCTTCCCCTTAAATACTTGGAAAAAGAAGAATAAGGCAAAATGAAAATCAATAAATAAGAAGAAATAATAAAGATTAGTGCAGAAATTAATGAAATAGAAACCAAAAAAAAAAAAAATCTAAAGAATCAGTAAAACAAAGAGCTGGTTCTTTGAAAGGATAAAGAAGATTTATGAATCCTTATCAAATCTGACCAAAAGAAAGAAAGAAGATACCCAAATTAATAAAATCAGAGATGAAAAGGCACCATGACAACATACCAGAGAAATTTTAAAAAATCACAGGGACATACTATAAGAACATATGCTCCACTAAGTTTGAAAATCTGAAAGAAATTGATGATTTATTTGATTTATATGACTTACCTAAATTAAATCAAGATGAGATTAATCACTTACATAGGCCTATAACAAGTGTGGAAAACCAAGAAGTTATCAAAATTCTCCCAACTAAAAAAAGTCCAGGCCCAAATGGATTCACTGGTAAATTTTACCAGACCTTCATGGAAGAACTAACACCAATGCTTCTTAAACTTTTCCATAAAATATAAAAAGAAGGAATCCTACCATACTCCTTTCATGAAGCCAAGATCACCCTGATACCAAAACCAGGCAAAAATAGAGCAAAAAAAGAAAATTACAGATCAATCTCCTTCATGAGCATAGATGAAAAAATTCTCAAAATATTGGCAAACAGAATACAAGAATATATCAGAAAGATCATTCACCCTGACCAAGTAGGTTTATTCCAGAGATGCAGGGATGGTTCAACATACTCAAATCAATAAATGTAATGCATTATATAAATGGACTTAAGGACAAAAATCACATGATCATCTCATTAGATGCACAAAAAATATTTGACAAAATCCAACACCCCTTCATGATGAAAGTCCTACATATTCTGAGAATAGAAGGAACATATCTCAACATAATAAAGGCTATTTATGACAAGCCTACAGCCAAAATATTAAATGGGGAAAAACTGGAAGCTTTTTCACTAAAATCAGGAATAAGACAAGGGTGTCCAATGTCTTCACTTTATATAATATAGTACTAGAGGTCTTAGCCATAGCAATAAGGCAAGAGACACACATAAGAGGGATAAAAATTGGAAAGGAAGAGGTCAAGTTATCATAATTTGCAGATGACATAATTCTGTACATAAAAGACCTGAAAGATTCTACCAGCTAACTGTTAGAGCTGATAAACACCTGTAGCCATCTAGCAGGTTATAAAATAAACACACAGAAACCAGTAGCCTTCCTATATGCTAATGACAAACACACAAAGGATAAAATCAGAGAAGCATTCCCATTCACAATTGCATCAAAAAAATAAATAAATAAAATAAAAGTACCTTGAAATAAACTTAACTAAGGAAGTAAAGGATCTCTACAATGAAAACTTTAAAACACTCAAGCGAGAAATTGCAGAAGACACTAAGAAATGGAAAGAAATCCCTTGTTCTTAGATAAGAAGAATAAATATTGTGAAAATGGCAGTCTTACCAAAAGCAATCTACACATTTAATGCAATACCCATCAAAATTACAATGGCATTCTTCACAGAAATAGAAAAAAATCCAAATTCATTTGGAAACACAAAAAAAAAACCCTCAAATATCTAAAACAATACTGAACAACAAAAATAACATGGGTGATATCACCATACTTGATTTTAACCTATGCTACAGAGCCATAGTAACAAAAACAGTGTGGCACTGGCACAAAAGCAGACATGTAGTACAGAATAGAGGACCCAGATGTAAGTCTAGGTAGCTATAGCCACCTGATATTTGACAAAAATAGTCATTGTAGAAAAGACAGTCTCTTCTGCGAATGGTGCTAGGAAAACTTGAGATGTATCTGTAGAAGGATGAAAATAAACCCTTCTCTCCTTCTCTCTCTCCAGGAACAAGAATTAAGTCCAAATGGATTAAAAACCTTAATATCAGACATGAAACCCTGAAACCGTTAGAGAATAAAGTAGGGAAAACCCTTCAACATATTGGCTTTGGCAAAAACTTTCTAATATAACCCCAATTGCTCAGGCAATACAACCACAGATTAACCACTGGGACCTCATGAAATTACAAAGATTCTGTACAGCAAAGGACACTGTGAATAAAGCAAAGAGACAACCTACAGAATGGGAAAAAATCTTTGCCACCTATACATCTGATATCTAGGATATAAAATTTATTCAAAAAATTAAATAATAAGAAATCAAACAAACCAATTAAAAATGGGCTATAAAACTAAATAGAGAGTTCTCAAAAGAAGAAACACAAATGGCATCTAAAAAAATGTTCTACATCCCTAGTCATCAGTGAAATGCAGATTAAAACTATGTTGAGATTCCATCTCCTGTCAGATTGGCTACCATCATGAAAACAAATGACCATAAATGCTGGTGAGGATGCAGAAAAAGTGGAACCCTTCTACACTGTTGGTGGGAATGCAATCTGGTCCAGCCATTGTGGAAATCAGTGTGGAGGTTCCTAAGACACTAAAAATAGATCTACCATATGACCCAGCTATAGCATTCCTAGGCATATATCCTAAGGACTTGTCTCACTACCTTAGAGATACTTGCTCAACCATGTTTATTTCTGCTCTATTCACAAAAGCTGGGAAATGGACCCAGCCTAGATGTCCCTCAACTGATGAGTGGATAATGAAGATTTGGCACAGTTACACAATGGAGTTCTACTCAGTGGTAAATAAAAATGAAGTTTTGAAATTTGCAGGAGAATGGATGGATCTGGAAAGGCTTATACTAACTGAGGTAAACAAGGCCCAGAAAGCCAAACATCACATGCTGCCTCTCATATGTGAATCCTAGCTATAGATGATTGGTCTTCTATGTGAATAGGAAGAAAACTCAGTAGCAAAGGCCAGTAGGCTAGAAAGGAGATATAAAGGGAATAGAAAGGAAGGGAGAGGGGACTTCATAGTATGGTATTGCATATACGTAAGTAGAAGAATAGATTAATGCGGGTGCAAAGGCCTAAGTAAGGACAGGGGAAGAGACTGAGTAAAGGAAAGGTATAGGGAAGGCTAACCAAAATCTAAGAGGATATAAATAAGTCATATGGAAACCTACTATTTTTGGACAATAGAACAAACAGGAGCCATAGATTATTAATAGAAAATTTTCAGTGCCAGGGATCAGATACCTTACAGTGAGTTACTTGCCAGGGAGGTCCCTAATGTCCCCCAAACATTACAGGCCATTGACAAGGCCCCTGGTTTCCCTACCAGGAATAGATGGTAAAACCCTATTGCTGAAGACTCCATGTACTTGGGCTGCAAGGCCACTGAGAAATCCTGCCAGAACTGAGCTGAAAACCTCCTCCATGTAGACCAGCTGGCAGAAAGCTGGAAGAAGCCATTCTACATGCAGTTCAATGGGAGAGAGAGAAATCACCAGTGAAGATACTCAACAGTGGACTCTGCAAGCCTGACATTTGGCCAGCCAGGCCAAATGAACCAATGGGTGCAATAGTGGCACCCATTTGTCATGGTGGAAACCAACTGCCCTCTAATTTGACTGGAGGCCCACTCCATGGGAGGGTATACATTTCTGATACCTAAAACCTACAACAGGGTGTAGATTACCTCGGTGTGTAACATCTGCTGATGTCTGGCTAAATGCATATACTATGCTCATCAAACTGCCCAGTAAGCACTTCTCTTAATGTTCATATTCATATATTAATGCTACTCTCATTTTTGGTAGAGAACCTTCTCTTTTTACATGGCAGTGACCTTGGGATGACTCAGAAGGCATCATGATGCTGGGAAGAAGTTACAGAGGTGTGCTCAGCACTGCAATATCTCTATCACAACTTCCAAGGCTCAGGGTCCATTGTGGAAGAGGTGGAGGAAAGAATGTAAGAGCCAAAGGAATGATAGGACCCCTTACAACGTGTTCCTACAGTCACAAAATGGCCTGGATACCCATGACCTCACAGTGCCTGAAACTACCTATACAAGACCACCATAATCAGAGGAAAAGATGATGACATCAAAATAAAAGAGACACTAATTAAGACAGTGAGGGGATATATGGAGAATGGAGTTTAAAAGAGGAAAGTTGGGGGAGGGAAGGAATTACCATGGGATATTGCTTACAATCATGGAAGGTGTTAATAAAAAATAAATTAATTAAATAAAACTTAGATTGATTTGAGAAAGGAAAAAGCATGATCTGGTGCATGGAAAATTTGTGCATTTTTTTTTTTTGAGAGAATTGGGACTTGTGTGTTAAGGAACCTGAGTGAGGGCAGGTGGATTAAATGAGCTGGCCAATTTTTATTAGTCTAGGATCCTTTGAGTAAGAGGTATGGTCAAAAGAAAGTAATGGTCTAAGAAAAATACATTATGAGAAAGGCATTGAAAAACTGGACACTAAAGAACCTTCTTTAGTAGAAACTGTTTGGCTATAATAATTAGCTCTTTCTCCTAGTAGGGAGTATCGCTTAACTAGTATGATTATAATAACTTTGACTGTTATTTAGATTCCTAAAGGTTTTGGGATCACATATTCTTGACTCTTCTACAAATTAACTTTATCGGGTTCAAAATTTTCTAGCATTTAAACAATAAAATCATATATTAACAATCCTGGTAGAATTGTTTGGGGTAGGAACTCACTGTTTTTCATTAGATTCTCATAGAATAATCTGACTCAAAGCTTTGGTTTATCCAAAAGGTACTATAATAATAATCCTCTGGACCCAGATTCCTACTGAAAGGTAAGGACCCAAGGACTAAATTTGGCTGCATTTATCTTTTATTTGTTTCCATATTTAGTAATATTTTGTTCATTTTCTTAATATTTATTTGAGACAGAGAGAGACTATGTGTGTGAGGATGGGCATGCCTGAGCCTACTGCCACTGCAAATGAACTCCTGACACATGTGTTACTTTGTGCACCTGGCTTTACAGGGGTAATGGGGACTCATAGGCCATGAGGCTTTGTAAGTAGGAGTGTTTAACTTCTGAGACATCTTTCCCGCCCCCAATATTGAGTTATCTTTTAATTAATATAATAAACTTCTTATACAACCAGGAATCAGAATAAAAATAATAGAATTTATCTTTGGGGGAGCTTCATTTAGAAAGAGAAATGTAGCAGGTTAGTATGTATCTACTTTGATAGGAGAGTAGTTAGTAAGTTCTCAGAACCTCCTTTTGTGGCCCTCTTCAAAAAGAAGATACAGTTGCAGGTGCCTCACAAATAATACAAGGAAAAAAATGCCCACAAGCTCATGAAAGAAGAGGGTGAGAGACAAGAAGATGAAAACCCAAAGGATGACATCCATTTCCGTTCTTTCCCGAGCTGTTTTTGTCCTTCCTTTTGTTGGCTACAGCTGTGTTCTGTGGACAGCTGAGCAGTTGTGTAATGCAGTTAATTTTAATTTAACCTGTGAATCATGGTGATTGCAAGATCTATAAACCAGGCATGCTAATTAAGAATCCTTTGTATGAGAGAGTGGAGAAAAGCCCTGTGTATCTAGCAGATCTCAGTGTTTTGTGTCTGTTGGCTTCATCTGGCAATGATGACACTGCATTGGAAAATATCATAAGTATCATTTAGTATCAATTTTACACAATGTCCCTGTCCATAGAAGCTTTTCAGAGACATCAGTTGAATTGGAGAAAAAAATATCTCAAGCATTGTCATATTGCTCCTTTGGAAGGATGAGAGGTTGTATATGCAATAAACAACACTGCCTGCAACATATATGCCAAGTCTCATTTATTTAAGATTAATTATTCACCACTGTCAAAATTCCTAAGCCTTGCTGACCAGGTCCTATGGGTGCTGTGTCTTCTAAGTGTTTAGTAGAAGACTAAATTGCACTGGGACATAATGCAAGAGTGAGAAATATCTTGTTTATTTTATTTTTATGAAGTAGAGGTTTTCTTTTGGTTCAAAGAGAAAAAGATTTCTGCAGAGTTGAGGTATAAAGAATATAAATTGGGCCTGATTAAAAGTGTCTGGTATTTAATAGGTTTTATTCAGTTTTCAAAGTTACTTCTCCTCACCCAACATATTAATACAACATTTGTTATTGATTAATCAGGCATTCACATCAATAATGCAAACATCCCTTTGCAAACATTTCAAGGAGACATACAAATCACCCATTTGCATTGAATCATTTGTCATGGGTATTTACAGAACAGGCATTTAATTTTTTACACTTGGAGAATCTAATGCATTTCTTGGAACACTGTAAGCACTAATGGAAAAATATATATTCTCAGTGAACAAACTTACCGAAAGAGCAGTGAGTCTCTCCTTTCTAGTTATTTGCTCTATATTTGAACTTATTTAAAATGTCCATTTATATAAATTATCCAAAATGCATGTTTTTGCTGACTATATACTAGAAAGCACTAAGACTCTTGTTTGGTCCTCAACAAGTGCACATACAATCCTACTTGTCAGCACAACTAATTTTGTTTCTTACATCAGATAAACAACCCTTTGTGCTTATAATTAATACCTTTAATTAATCCAGTCTGTTTCAAATAATATTCTATGTTTCATTTATATTACATAACCACACTAAAGTTACTCTACAGTGTTATAACCACATACTATATACAAAGACTACCTTGCTATTATTTTCCTTTCAGAACATGGCTTGGAAACTAAAGTGCATGGATAAATAAAAGGTTTCAATCTTTTTTCTATAAAATTTTATTACAAGACATCACATCTGTTTATCTACATGCATAAATGGCTATCCATGGAGTGTCATAGTACAAGTGACTAATTATAACATGGGACCACAAAGCCTAAAATATTTACTATTTTACTCTTTACAAATGGTTGCTGGTTTTATCTTAGGCAGTAATTTATCTCAGTATATCTTAAAATAGGAGAGAAACAAATTGGTTATACTCACTCATATTTATTTGAGCTTTTTAGATATCCTAATTTTTGGTGTGTGTATATAGACTCAAGTTTCCATATGCCACCATGTTAGAAGTAATTCTTCCATATGAGGATTTTTCAATAGTTTTGGTTGGACTAGTGTGAAAGTCATAAATTTTCTTAGTTTCAGTTACTTAAAAATATTTATGGTCACTATTAAATAATTCGGGATGAATAAGTTTTATTCTTGTTTTCTTTTAATATTTTAAACATGCTATACCATTACCTTCTGGGTTACATAATTCTTGACAAGAAGTCTACTCGATTCCTTACCTTTATCCTTCAAATAATATCTTTTTTGTCTCTAGTTTCCTTGAAGCTTCACTTTGTCCTTGTTAGTATGTTTAATTTGATGTTTAAGGATGGTGTGTGCACGTGCCCCATGTTTGTGTGTGCAAGCGCACACTCATGTACAAGTGGCCTCTATGACATTTGAAAGTCCTTGAAGGTTATTGGAATTGTAGTTTAAAGTTCTATAATTTCCTGAAAGATTCCTGATGTAGCACTTTAGATATCTCATCTGCCCAAATGTTTCTTCTGCTTTGGAAATCCTCTTCCAGGTATGGTAGATCTTGATGTCATTTTATGGTTGTTAGATGCTCTTCATTGTGATTCTTCCCTATCTCATTTTTCTTCCTTTTGGCTATGTCAAAGTCATTCCTATATATGCATTTTTTAAATATTTCTATTCAATTTTTTTCTTACATTTTCAATTTCTTAGCTAAAATTTTCATCTGTTTATGCATACTCTCCACATTTTCCATTTGAACCCCTTATGAAGCAATCATAATTATTTTGGATGTCCTCTTTTAAAGTTCCAAAATTAGATCTAGATTTCCTTATTGCTTTGTCTTTGAATAGTTGGATTTAACCCTTGCTTTTTGCCTATTTCATTTCCTTATTTAATGCTGGACATTATATTTAAGGTAAACATGGCTGAACATAATCACATCTCTTCTTCTTCCAGACCATTAATGTGTAGAGGTTGAGTAATTTCTTTGGGACTTGAGTTCTATTTGGGTTTCTTAGTTGCTTTGTCTTTCCCAGTACATACCAGCTTCCAGTACCTTTCACACTGTCTTCAATGATGACAAGGTGGAGGCAATGCAAGGCTTTTCCCAGTGTGTCTGGTTTGTTGTCTTCCTATATGCTTGTACTACAGAGGGGTCACTTTGCACCCTCTTTCTCCTCCAGTGGTGGTAGACTGCTGCTGATTGTTTCTTAAAGCTTGTTTTCATGGTAGAAAATGGGTAATCTTTTCCATTTTCCTGTTCATGCTGTACTCCTAGGCAACCCCCTGGGTCTCTGAATCCTAGCTTGAGCTTAGCAATAGTGTCCTTTTACCAAGTTATGAAATGGTCTGGGTGCAAGGAAAATTCTTCTGTCCCACTAGGATCGTTTTCTCTCTCATTGCTGTGACCAATACCTTGTAAGAAACAAGTAAAGGAAGGAAGGGTTTATTTTATTTATTTTTTTTATATTTCTGTATTTTGGCTTATTTGGTTGAGGTTATTGTCAATATGGTGAGGAAGGCACAGCAGCAGGTGCTTGAAGCAGGTGGTCACATTCAGTAAGGAAGAAGGAATTAATGAATGCTTGTTCTCCACCAGTTATCTCCCTTATAAACAGTCTAGGACTCTGGACCGTGGAATTCTGCCCCTCACAGTTAAAGGTAAGGGAGGAGTCTTCCCATTTCAAGTAACTTTATCGAGACAATCCCTCACAAGCATAAACAGAGCCTCTTTCCTAAGTGAGGTTAGGTTATTACAGACAGGACTACTTTTCTTGGTTATCCCTCAAGCCCACTGTTTTCTTGGAGCTCCTGCTCTGTCCTCCATTATATTAACAAGCATCCTGTGACATTCTTCCCAGTCAGTGAAAACTTTCATAGTGCTTGCGGCCCCCAAAGATTCTATACCCTTTTATTTTATCACTTCTCAGTATTTTAGTTTCTACAGAATTTTGAAAATGGACTGAAGTCTTTATTCAATTGACAGGTCTGTGATTCATACTTTGCCACAGGTAAGCCAGGCCTCATGTCCCAGAACGTCATAAACATTATAGGAAGCTTGGTCTATAACTCCAGTTCTTGGTTTGTTCATTTTCAGATACCTTGGGTTTTTGTTTTTTTTTTTTTTTTAATTTTTATTCTTGTCGGGTAAGGTACAATTTCCTGTATAGCTTTCTACCTATTGGACAAAGCAGAAATCTGCTCTTGTAAAATTTACCTGGATGATTTGAAGAAGTATATTTCTCTTTAGCTTTAGACAATTTTCTTTGCAGTTGCCTCATTATTTCTTTCCCTCTCTTTGCTTTGCCATTACTTTAGAACTTCTAACAGTTGAACTTGCATTTTTATTATCATTATTTTGTTAACATGTCTCCTTGAATTTTTGTTCTGTATTCTTGGACATGTCTGGTATTTGTCAAATATTGCTTTTGAATCTTGCTTTGATAATATATTTTAAATGTTCAGGAGCCTTTTCTTGTTTTTTCTGTTCCTTAGTGTCCTATACTTACTTGTTCCTACTCATCACTTTTTAAAAATATTTTATTTTATTTTAAAAATATTTTATTTATTTATTTATGAGAGAAGAGAGAAAGAGAGAGAGAAAGAGAAAGAGAGAGAAAGAATGGGCGTTCCAGGGCCTCTGGTCATGGCAAATGAACTCCAGAACTCCAGACACATGTGCCACCTTGTGCATCTGACTTTCGTGGATACCGGGAAATCAAACTTGGGCCCTTAGGCTTCATAGGCAAGCACCTTAACTAATAGGCCATCTCTCCAGCCCTACTTAATAAGAATACACATTTTTCTCCTTAAAGTCAAATAATTTCCCTTGATTATGAAAAATTAGATTTTATTTGTTTTTGTTTACTGTTTTGGCCCTCCTGGGGATTGAGAATGAGGCCTCATATAGACTAAGTAAACACTCCTGCTAAGGTGTATTACCAGCCCTACTTTTCTTTTTATTGGGGGGGGGGCAAGTCTAACAGACTGACACTGCACATGTGTGAGATTGTGCCCTTTTTTCACTGGGTGTCTGGCTTACGTGGGACCTGAAGAGTCTCACACGAGTCCTTAGGTTTCACAGGCAAGAGCCTTAACCAGTAAGCCACCTCTGCAGCTCTCCCAGCCCTATTTTTACTTTTCATTTTGAGACTGGGTTTGACTTTATTGTCCTAGCTCACCTTGACCTTATTCTGTAGCTCAGGCAGGCCTTGAACTTGTGATTCTTCTGCCTCAGTTTTCCAAGTAGCAGTGATTACAGACCTGCATCCAAAGGCCCATCTTATTCTACTTGCTTCATCTAACTTTCTTTTCTGTTCTAAATACAATCAAGAAGAGTCTCAAAAAGATGAGCAATATTTACAATTTTGTCTTTAGGAAATAAGAGATGCTCATTGAGGTCTTGCATATGGGCAGACTGTTTCCTTACATCTTTGCTTTAGGGCTAACAGGCCTAACTCAGCCATATTTCATAGGCCCTTATAAATACCCAGCTGCAAGTGGTTGTGACTCTGAAAAGTTTAATACCAAAATAGCTTCCCTCATGCTCCCCAGACACTTCTTCTAGTTTATTTATAAATGGCATCAGAAGCAAAGAAATTAATGAAAAATGCTCTATCAATATTTTTCTATGAAGTAGAAAATAATTTATGCCCACTGTGAGTTTCTTCAGAAAAGAAATTACCTAAAACATTAAAAAAGCAGAAAAGATTATTAAATATTCTTTTAGTATTCTTCTGAGATTTATGGTTTATGAGCTGTGCTACTTTAAAACTTTATGGGGGCAGAGGTTAATTTTCTTATTGTTCTTAGAAGGTGCAAATAATTTCTGCCCAAGAAAATACATGATACTAAATATGGCAGTTTACATCATTGTGGTAGTTTGAATGGACATCCTCCAACAGATTCAGGAGTTTCATTCAAGCTTATAACTTGATGTCACTGTGGATGGACCCTGGGACACAGCCCTAAGGTGTGTTTGGGGGCAGATCTGAATTCCAGCCAAATATATATAGAGTGATTGAGCTCTGCCTGGGGTTCCTAGAGTGTTCTTGCATATGCTGCTGCTGGTGGTATTTCTGTCTGTGTTGGTATGTGAAGAGTGGGGGATAGCTTCTTCTACCATTGTGGAACTTCCCCCTGGATTTTAAAGCTTCAAATAAATGTTATTCCTCCTATAAACTGTGTCTGGTTTGGAGTTCATCCCAGCTGTGTGGAGCTGACTACAACAATCCTAGATGGACATAGGTTTTTGTTGTTGTTTGTTTGTTTTTGTTTTGTTTTTTGAGGTAGAGTCTCCTTCTAGCCCAGGATGACCTGGAATTCATTATGTAGTGTCAGGGTGGCCTTAAATTTTTATCACATTATTTCTGCAACGTTTAGTTTGCTTTGGTTTGTTACTGAATTTCAAAACATTTTCAAAGATCTTCTCTCTGGAACATGCTTGGGAGATGCTGAGATTTCAAAGCAGACTGCCAGTGCATTTATTCGGCCAGATACGTGGAAACCGTATTGTGCCTTCCTCAGACACTCAGTCACTATCAGATTGAGGTATAAAAGAGAGTGCATTGTCTGTCTAGGTCCACCTCCAAAAGCTGCATCACTGAGTCCAACAAAGTGGGAAGCCTCAGGTTGTCATGGTAATGGTTGTGATGGGCATTTCAGCGGGGAGAGAATATTTCTTAGAAAATTCTGGAATGATGCCAATTGTCAACATGACCCCATAGACAGCACACCATACTGGTTGGACTACCCTATTTTCAACCTTCAGGTAAGTAAGTGCTGACAAGGATTATCTTCGGGATTTCTATTTCATTGGCAGATCTCTTTGTAGCATATGATGGTGTGGCTAAAAATAATTTCGAAGTCCTACTACTATGTAAATATAACTAATGCTCTATTAAGTGTGCTCCTTAATTTATAGCAGAGATAGATATGCCAAAACCTTTTTGTATATCTTAAAACTAATAGATTTCATAAAAGAAGGGAAGCCTGAGGATTAAAAGTAAAAAACTAAATACCTGAGGGGGTGAGACCAACCATAAGCCAGTCAACAATTTGCATGTCTTAACGCCATGAATTAGGAACTAATGAATGGCAGCCTAAAGTCACACAGAGAGGACTTGAAAAACCCTTCTTCAATAGCCCCTCGCCAGGTTCTAATTAGGTTTGGCCCCAAAAGCCTGCAGCTGAGGCTGTGTCATTTGGTGGGGTTGCTTGTGCATCCCAGCATGACTCACCGACGGTAAAAGCAGAATGAATCATCTTGGCTCCTTGTCCTTATTTTGGAAAAAAAAAAAAAAAAAAGAAGAAGAGAGAGAGAGAGAGAGAGAGAGAGGAATAAAAAGGGGAAAAGCTTCCATGTGAAGTAAAATTCAAAATGAAGCACCCAGTGTTTTATGAGAAAAGCAGCATTTTTAGAAGGTTTATCTTTGAGAAGGTGATGAGGTCCCATCCAAATTGACACAGACTCCATCAAAAACCAATCAGCCATTGAGCTGGTTTCCTCATTGGCTTAATTCTGTGTCACGCAGCAACACTTTAGCATGTACAACACATACATTCACCAATGTTTTTAGGTACAAAAGCAAATAGAGGGCAAAATAACTAAAACTTTTATCTTTATGTAAACATATGGCATAAGAACCAAGTATGCTATTATTTTATGCAAAGTATTCATCTCATTTTTCTTTTTTGGTAATATGACTTACCTTCTTTCTCCATGACATGTAACACTAAGTCACTGCCCCACATATAAAATGGCCCCATTAAAATAGAACTCAACTTGGATGCTCTCAAGAGGACAAACTGTTCATTAAATTAAGTCCCAAGGTGATTTTTTAAATTAAGACAAATATGACAACTGAATAAATTAAAAATATATGCATGTCTAATATTTTACCTAACTCATTAGTTAATAAGGAATTTAGGAGAGCTGTTGAAAGTAAGTTCAAATAAGACCTGAAAAGGTAGCCTGGGATAGTTCAAGGTATTTCTGAACACTTGTACTCTTTCTTTATTTTCTGTTTCCTGCCAGTAGAGGATTCAATTCAGATTACATTTCAATAAACACAGAAAACAGACTATTATATGAATCAGTCATAGGATCTTACTCATTCCATTTTATTCCATTTCGTGTGCACAGTAGTTATACTCAAATAGCCAGAATAATTACAAGTAAATACTGACAGATTTTTAAGAAGCAGTGATCTACTTCTTAATGTTGTTTTTATTGTCACATCATTTAGGCATTATGTTCTACTCCTGCTGATTCTTCTACATTTGGTTGTTAGTTTTTTATTTCAGTTGCTGCTGCCTTAGTTCAATTCTAACTGCAATAAATTACAGGGTTAGGAGACCAATGGGCCCAGATTCCTTGAATCTCTTTTCACCTGCAGTGTACGTCACTGCTAAGTTAAATACATCATTATCATGTAATTATCCTATCCAAAATGTGTTCTGGCTTCCAAAACATTTTAAGCTTCACATTTAAGGACGATTGGTTATTGGAAAACGAATGGAAGATGGATGAGCCACCTTAAATCCCTTTTTAACTGGCCATTGGGTAAATAAAGGAATAAAGCAATTAGACTTGATTTATCATGAGTAAAACACAGCCACGCCAACACATTTGTAAATCAAGACACCTTCTCCAAACATGCTTAGAGGATACTGGATTTTTTTTTTTTCTTTCCCATTTAAGGAATAGCAGTGACATTTTAAAGAGACATGTAAGTTCACTGAAGGGACAAACTTCTTTGCCTTTGTCTTTACTGTGACAGCATGGCGCAGCTTGATTCAGAAACTCCTCATAGAACTTTGGCCCTGTGATGGTTGATCACTGGTTGTCACCTTGACAGTACTGAGAATCACTATGGAAACAAAAATCTTTTGGCATGTCCATTAGGGAGGATGGCCCACTGTAACTGTGGGCAGCACCATTCCACAGTCTGGCTGTCCTGGCCTGGGTAAAAAGAACTCCAGAAGAGCACCAGCCTTCATGGTTCTCTGCTTCCTCCCTGCTGAGATGCTGCAAGCCAGCTTCCTGCTCCTGTCATTCTTTCCCGTCCATGATGGACTCTCCCCTCTGAAACTGTAAGCTGAAATAAACTCTTTCCTTCCCTAAGCTGCTTCTGGATGTTGTGTCCCAGACATGAACAAGTAACCAACTGAGGTCCATTACTTATATAAACTGTGTGACTCTAGCCAAATTGCATAACTGCTCTGACAAGCAATTTCCCTTCCATCAAGGGGCCACACAACAGACTATCTACCATATAGTGTAACTGGAAGAACAAGTTGAAGTTGTGCACAGCAAAATGTTTACTAATTAACGACATGCTATAAAAACACAAATCAAGCTTGGCATGGTGGCACATGCCTTTAATCCCAGCACTCAGGAGGCAGAGGTAGGAGGATCTCTGTGAGCTTGAGGCCACCCTGAGACTTCATAGAGAATTCCTGGTCAGCCTGGGCTACCGTGAAACCCTACCTCAAAAACCAAAACCAAACCCAACCAAAACAAAACAACAAATCAATGCACCATAGTGTGGGCTTTGCTGTACCACTTTCACTTAATTTCTTATTATGCATTTGTTTTGTAGTTAACAAAAGGGGTGACACACAGGGTTGTTTTCTTTTAATTGTTGCTTTGCTCAGAACAGAAATTGCAGCCATGAGAAGCTGAGTTCCCAGGCACAGTCTGTAATAGAAGGCACAAAGTTTGTTATGTCATCTCAGTTTCTAACACTAAGTTGTACAAGAAATAATGCAAATTTTGCATGTTATAATTAAATTTATGAGAAATTTTCCAAAGAGAATTCAAAAAAATACTTGAAAGAAACTCATTTACCATAAAAGGACGATTTTTAAAATTTTAATTTAAGTGTTATAGTTTGAAAACTTATGTTCATTAGCTCCAAAATAAATCACAAATGATGAGTATTCAAAAGGCAATATCTCACCGTATCAAATGCACTGGATTGAACCTTCTTAAATAAAGTATTTCAAATTGTAAGAGAGGGAAATTAACATTTTATTTCAGTACTGTGCATCAGGCACAGTACTCAAGTACTTGTGGTGGGTTAAACCATATGGCGATTCTGCTGTCCTGAGTTAACAAAATAAAAATGATTGCTAAGGTAAAGAATGAGCACATTACTCACTGCATTTATTTGAGGATCCCACAACATTTTGAGCAAAAGATTTAATTGGAAGAAGTTGTTACTGGAAATGATACGTTGTGGGTACCCTACACTCTTGAGTTTTCAAAGGAAAGTATTTAGGCCAAATCTAAGACAGTTTGAGCAGTATAGTTAGCAGAATCAGGACATGGACTCTAAAGAGAGTTTGGAGTGGTTAGAGACAATCCAGGGAGTTTTTGTGTTGTAGGTTTTTCTAATAGTTTTCCAAATAGAAAATTGAGATGTTATTTCTATTTTATTAGATTTATCTTTGTGACTATAGCTCCACTCACAGGTATAAACACAACTTATTTTTCTTAGAAGTGGTTTAATCATCATGTGATACCTTGCATTAAATACATTGATAAACAATATGTCAAGTGAGTATGCATCCAAGGATCTTCCAATGGATCATGTAACTTTTAATAGATGTACATGATAACTTTTATGATCTTCTAAACTCTATTTCCAGTATGATTATCCAGAAATCATTTATGTATATATAATCATAAGTGAAACTTTCCTCATACTCAGCCTGTCTATATTATAATTTTCTTTTTGTGAAAAAAAATTATTTATTTATTTGTAAACAGAGAGAGACAGAGACAGGAGTGGGGGGGTTGATGGGTCTGCCAGGGCCTCTAGCCACTTCAGGTGAGCTGCAGATGCATGTGGCATTTTGTGCATCTGGTTTTACATGGCTATTGGGGAATTGAATCTAGGTCATTAGGCGTTGTAGGCAAATGCCTTAGTCACAGAGCCATCTTTCTAGCCCTGTACTATAATTTTTCTACAAAAACATTAAATTACTTTTGCAATAACTTTTCTTGGATTTTTATATTTTACCTTTTTCCTAACATTGTTGAATATAGTACCTACAATCATTGTCTAAAACCATAAAGAAAGTTATCAGGGAGAAAAGAAGGTATTATATGCCTTCAATAGCAACCTCTAGTATACAGCCCTCAACCTGGCATGCTGACTTTCAGGGTCATCCTAGCACATGTGAGAAGTGTGTCATTGTTACGCTACCTCCTCCCAGTAATCCTCAAACTCATCTCCATGTTTTACCTGGATTAGGGGATGCAGTCATTTTAGAAAGATAAGGCTGGGCTAATTCATAAAGAGTTCACTTTGCAACATAGGTTAAATCCTCTGAAACAAGTTATTATTATTGTTATTTTAAAAAGAATTAGAGAGGTTTAGAGTCAACTGGCATAAAACCCACACAGAGGCTATCAAGCATAAGAAAATTAGGAGTTAAGGCTTACTGTGGATCAAAGGAAAAATTCATTTACAGCAGTTGGGGAAGTAGAGAGAGGGTTGAGTAGGACTTGAAACAGAGTACAGGTTTTCATTTCAGCATTAGCTTGATTTAAATTCTAGTGCCAGAACTTTATACCAATAGATACGGTAGCTAGTCAAAGAGAAAAAAAAAAAAAAAAAAACCTGAAGATATGGCCAATCTATGTGTATTTAAGAAAAATAAAGCCTTAGAGTTATCATGTAGGCTTATGTGATAAATGTAAAATTATTGTCTGAAATTATCATAAACTACACATAGCTAGTAAGTGGAGAGATGGCTCAACGCCTAAAGGTACTCACTTGTAAAGCCTGCTACTCCACTTTCAACTCCTCAGGAACCCATGTAAAGCTAGGGAAGTGTTCATTTTAGCAGCAAGAGATGCTGGAATATACACACTCACTCATGCATGTGCATGCACACACACATACACACACACACACACATGCACACATGCAAATACATAATTTTTTAAAAAGTTCTATAGCTATGGGTGACCATTGTTTCTTTTTCTGCAGAAATAATCTGATTCACAACTTTAAGAAAATCCCACTGGAAGGCAGGGTAGGCAGAAATGGGTAAACTGTGAACCTGGGTCAGGGAGGAGTAGAACTGAAAATTCTCTTTCAAATGTCCCCAAGGGCTAAACACAGCAAGAGGAGTTGCCTCAGTCAGGAAAGTCAAATAAGGGGGTTCATGGAGGACATGGGCTTCAGCAAGTGTTACAAAGACACCAAGTCCCATGGGAATATCTGCCAATGTTAAGAGCTACTCCCTTCCTGTAAACATCACTTAAATAGCTGCATATTGGGTTTCTGTCCCACTGTGCCTCTCAAGGGTTCTGATTCCAACAGCCTGGGAGGAGCCAAGGGTAAAAATCAATTGATAGCTCAACATATGAGCCTAATGTGACATCACGGTTGGGAAATGTGGACAGAATAATGAGGAGGGTATGAGTGGGGATGGACTGAAGTCTAGTGAGATGAACATGCAAAGAAGCAAATAGATGGCATTTAATTCCAGGTGTAGTAATTAGTACATTTCAAACTTTTCTCTTTAAAGTGCAATCCTTAATAAGAATATGTGTGTAAAAGCTTTCTCTATGTAGCTTATTTTAAACAACTAGATCTTAAATATGTGTTCACATATATTCACACACACACATACAGGTTAAACGTGTATATTTTGGCAAGTTTGCAGTTATGTTTTTTTCTACTGTTTTGAGACAGGGTTTCACCATAAAGCTCACAGTCCTCCTGAGTTCCTGAGGCCCACAGGAAACACCATCATACCAAACTTTGCATTCTGTTTTGATGGAGGAATTTCATCACAAGGAAATGTGCCTAAAACAAAATTATCCTAAAGATGTGATAATTACTTTCATCACATAATAATAATTTATTTATCATCACATAATAATTTATTTCATCACAAATAACCCAGTCAGTGAAAACGTGACAATGATGCTCTTGAATTGCAGACTCACTTGTTGCCAAAATGGGATGGTAAACAATCTCCCTACCACATCCACCATATCCACCCAGATATGCACAGGTATTTCAAGGGATTTGAAAAGTTGAGCAATGGAAAGTAAGAGTTCTATTGGAGACATTTTTTTTTTCTCATTTTATACTACCTTCTAGATCCTGTGTACATCTTTATGGAAAGATAACAACTGAGTTAGTCAAGCCTGCTTCCCTAAGTATGTCTTTAGTGTTCTAGTGGAATTACAAAGGACATTTTCCAAACAAACATGTCCGATTTTTCAAGTACTGGGGAGAGAGGGTGAGGTGAGACTGAGAATGAATATAAGAGCACAGCAGTGCATAAATATTTTCATTAGTTTTGCTACATCACTGATATTTCTTTGAAGGAATATATTTGATTTTCTTCAGGTGCCTCATCTCCTTTTAGATTAGTATACCATATGTAGTTGGGCGAGTAGTCCAGTCCCAACAAAGTCCTATGGAGTCTTTCTGTCCCCTTAGAAAGCTCATAAGCCAAGCTTTGAAGTTCAATACTGTCTGCACTTAGCATTGTCAAACTCTCATCAGAATAGACCATAAAACTTGGTTTACCACTCCAGAGGCATCTTCGGTTGAAAGCACCAAGTCCATGCCCATTCCTCCAAAACAAAGATTCCAAAAGACCAATATCCACATGGTTAGATTCATCTCAGTCCACTCCTCAGTACCAACTTCTGTAGCAGACAGATTCAGGTTTGCTGAGATGAACTTCCAGACCAGGCATAGTTATGGAGGAAGGGATTTATTGAAGCTTACAGATCCAGGGGAAGTTCCATAATGGCAGAAGGATCTGGCCTGCCTTCACAGGTCCAAAAGCCATACAATGCAACACACTTTAGGAACTCCAGTTAGGCACACTTTGCATATCTTTAGATTGAAATCGCAAACCCTCCACCACACCTTAGGATCTGCCCAGTAACATTGCCTCCAGCCAGGTGGCTGCAGATTCAAACTACTAACTAATAAAACACTGAATTTATTGGGGGCCATCTATTCAAACTACCACACTGCTTATACTTTATGGGATGCCCATCTTTTAATTGATTCTGCATTATATTTAATCACAACTTTCTATGAGTATTAATGAATGATCTTAGCATTTCCTACTTGTATCAAAGCCTGTACCATTCTATATTAGAACTTACTAAATCTTACACATTCAGCCTTTATCAGAGGTTATTTAAATTCTAGAACACTCCTCATGTTAGTTGATTGCAATATATGGATTTCACAGTCAGCATTATAAGAAGTCCCAAATATTCACCATTTTACGTCCTCATGAGGAAGTTTACCACAAGGTGCTAAAGTTCTTTGCAAACTCTCATTATTGATGATATGCAATTTTCTCATCATTAAACAAAAAGAAAACAACCTTAAAACTGATTCTTAGAATGTCACCCAGGAGCAGAATTTTCCAATAAAAGCATGATTGTTTTGTTGTGGTTTAACTATACATTGTCCCCCATAGGCTCATGTGTTTGAACACTTGGTTTTCAGATAGTGTCACAGTTTAGGAATACGATGGAACTTTTTGGAAGTGGAGACTTGCTGGAGGAAGTAGGTCACTGGGGACAGGAACCTCTTCCTTTTAGCCTTCTGCTTCCAGTCTGCCAATGTGATTGATGGCTGGCTTCCCGCTCTTATCTGCCTTCCCCCCAGAATGGAGTCTACCCTCTGGAACTGTAAGCCTAAATAAACTCAGTCCTTCCCTAAGTTGCTTCTGGTCAGGCACTTGTTTATAGCAATGCAAAAGTAACACAAGTCTCCTAATTTGTTAAGATCTATTTTGTATCTCTTTTTCTTTTTAGTTGGATGTTGAAAATGGGACTGTCTAGAAAAACTGCTTTATCTTTTAACTGAAATTAGATGTAACATGAGTTGTGAATGGACTACAACTTAGAAGAAGCAAGTGGGAAATGAGCATGTTACTCAGAAAAGAATGAAATTATCAAATGTGGACAAAATTTTGATTTCAAGAGTTCTTTATTACCATAGATAACTTTTATTCTTCTCAAGAATATTTTATTCCATCTGGATTTCATGTTAGAACTTGCAAGTTTAACATGGATATGTTTAATATGTGGAGTGACTTAAAAAAATTACAGCCTATTTTGATCAAGGGTTAATGTACCTGGTAAATAATATGAAATACTGTGTATGCCTAAATTAGAGCTTGGATCCTCTCATAAAAGCATGAAGAAAAAGTAACATGAGAGATAATATGATCCCTTTGAATACCTTTATTTTTTTTTAAATTTGCTTTAGGGAACCTTCAAAGAGAGCAAGTTAGCATTTTAGAGGTGATTGTAAAATATAAATGATTGCAAGCCCTACTGTTTTTTTTTTTTTTATGATCTGGTTTATATACCAGTCTGGTCTTCATCCTCTCACATATTAAATACAGGAAATAGTGCTTAAGTAGAGGTGGGTCCTGTGGACCAAAATAGTATCTGGCTTATAAAGTGGACCCCAGTGGCATGAAGTCTTTAACTTGCTACATGTAACTTCTCAGCTTTGCCTTCTCATACACTTCTCATATACCTCACTCATTTAGTTGTCACCAAACATTTCACCCATTTCTGGTTGGAAACAGCTCTTTTGATGTAATTTTTCATTCTTCCTAATTATCAGGGTTTATCTCTTTAAAACATTTTATGATACTTCTTATAATTTTCTCACAAAATTATTTTATCCAAGAAATTACTTTGTAACTGAGAATTATGTCCTTTAGTTATAATGTATTTAAAAAGAAACCTTGTGTGAGTGAGTGAGTGTGTGTGTGTGTGTGTGTGTGTGTGTGTGTATGCACATTTGCATGTGTGTGGGCACATGTTAAAAAAAAAAGATGCCATTTTTAGTGGACCTTTCCTAGTCTTAGAAGTGTATACATTGGTCAAATAATGTGTTATAATAGAGGAAGCCATTTTAAAAGCCCTGTGAGTTTTGAAAGGTAATAAAATATCTTTAATTTTCTTGCCATCTGGATTGTAAATGAAGCCATAAAATCATAAGGATAATGGCTTCTAAAAATATAGTTCAGTGCTTCTGTAGCACCTGCATATAATTAAGCGGGATGTGAGTTCCATTCACAGTAATACCCATCTGTGTGTTATAACAACTCACCTAGCACATTACAGGTGGTAAATGCATTGCAATAACTGATGATTGACCTTTTGATATCTATGCATATTCCTGAGAAAATAGTAATTTAGCTGAGTTTTAGACTAGTAGTGTAACCTGAATTATTTTCATGGTTCTTTTATTATATATTTTGTGAGTCATTTCTAGCTTTAGGGAAGAATTCTATGAAATCTAACAGAACAACACAGAGAAGCTTAACTAAAGAATCTCTTTTGGGTATGATCCCACTTGGTCTTTGGCTAGAAACACCATTTATGTTACCAACTTGGTAATAATATTTCTACTGACACTCATACTTATATATCATGAAAGTCCAGAGAAACAGTTTTACCCTAATATGAATTAATTACACATCTTGTTACTTGGGCAAAATATGACTTTCCTTCTCAAATAACATTGATAACATGGATTTCCTTCAGTGCTGCTTTTCAGTCAGAAAAACAGCACTATATTCATACAAATTACTTTCTTATTTATTACATAAAAATTAGGGCTGGAGAGATGGCTTAGCGGTTAAGCGTTGCCTGTGAAGCCTAAGGACCCTGGTTCGAGGCTCAGTTCCCTAGGTCCCACGTTAGCCAGATGCACAAGGGGGCGCACGCGTCTGGAGTTCATTTGCAGAGGCTGGAAGCCCTGGCGTGCCCATTCTCTCTCTCCCCCTCTATCTGTTTTTCTCTCTGTGTCTGTCGCTCTCAAATAAATTAAAACAAATTTTTAAAAAATTAGATGATTACATCAATATTCAGGTGGAATGAGGAAACCAGTTCTGTGCTTAACTTTGTGCTGAACGTAATTGGAAGATGAATGTTCAGAACCAACTGAGGTTGACATTTATTTACAAATATAATTGTTTTATATAGCGTGGGAAAAGCAAGCTTTCTACTATATAATCTTATGGTTAACTCCCAAGGTTCAAAAGTTTGATCATAATGCTAAGAATAGTTTATATCACTTATGGTCATTTTCTTCTTTGTTAAATATGCCATATCAAAGTTGCTTTTTTTTTTTTTTGGAAAGGTAGTCTTGCCTTTCTCATATTAACTCTGCTGATTTCTATGCTGTGAAGAGCACTGGGCTAATCAGAAACTGAATCATTTGGATCTAAAGGAACTAATGACAATCATAGAAATGAGCTTACATTTATAGTCTTTTATCTGAGCTTCAGATCCACACAGCCAATGTAGTACTAAAATGACTGCTGAATTGGGTTTACAAATGTAGAAATAAATTTTTTATAAGTTATATTGAATAAAATGGAGGATTTTAGATTATATTCACAAATGAAGAAATCAATTTTCTGAGTTGTTAAATAGTTTGCTCCAAGTAACCCACATATCTAGGAGCAGAGTTAGAATTCCAGAATCCCTTTGTAAAGTGTACCAAAAGTGGTTGCTTGGAAGAAAATAGTAAAAGCTGTCAAGATATTAAATAAGGCCAATGGCTGCCTATTTGAATAGGTAACATGGTAAAATCATATTTGTAACTATATTGAGAACAGTTTTGAGGATATGGGGTTGCAATATGGATTAATTTGGGTTTAAAAGGTAGCGAGGGTTTAAGAGGCAGTAATCTCAAGCATATTCACATTGCAAGAAGTGAGTCTCTCATCTGTCCATTCAGACAAGATGACCATACTAGTACAATGGTAACATGTCTGTTAAGGGCATTAGAAACATTTCTCAAGTTGCATTTGATGCCTGCTCCAAGAGAAGGAATTCATGCTTGACACTGAAAATGTAGTTTAAAACTAATGTATGGGAAGGCCATAAGCCTTAAGGGAAAGCTACAACTGTTGCTTGGCTACATGGATATATTATTAATTGTCATCTAAATATTTATATTTATGTCCTCATGTTAGTGATGCTGTCACTCTTGTTTGGAAAAGCTTCTTTTCCCAGATGGCAATGACTGCTGTTGGGATTCAAAACAGGTTATACTTTCTGCTGGCAAATGGGAGTCAAGTGTTCGGCATTAAATGGGACATCTCTATCACATCCTCCAGTGGCTCCAGGATTATAATGTAAGATCTAAAGGATGGGGAGGAGGGCATTAGAATGCTATTTACAAGATACAAAGTGGTTGTTGTTTTCATTGCAGCTGTCATGACCTGCATAAAATATGCATGACCTTGGGTCAATCAACAGGTTGTTGTGGAAGATGGAAGAGGTTTAAAAATACATTAAATAGGGCTGGAGAGATGGCTAAGTGGTTAAACGCTTGCCTGTGAAGCCTAAGGAACTCAGTTCAAGGCTCGATTCCCCAGGACCTATTTTAGCCAGATGCACAAAGGGGCGCATGCATCTGGAGTTCATTTGCAGTGGCTGGAGACCCTGGCATGTCCATTCTCTCTCTCTCTCCCTCTCTCTATCTGCCTCTTTCTCTCTCTGTTGCTCTCAAATAAATAAAAATAACAAAAAATTTAAAAATACATTAAATAGAAAGGGAAATATTAGGAAAGGAGGGGGTTTAGTTTAAAGGGATAAAAGAGAGGGGATAAAGAGAGTGGTGAGAAAGGATTATGTAAATATTAAAAAAAAATCCTTTTTTGTAAAAAAAAGGAATAAGTCTGTAGAGATATAAAGTCTTGAAATAAGACCATCAAAGGAGAAATAAGGAGAAAGGCTTTTGTGCAGCCCCTAGCAGTTAGCAAAGGAATCAGGTGGTACTGCCATATAGATTTATCATGAGGAAAATAATGTGTTAGGACAGGAATATGATGTTATGTGAAAAAAAGCAATGGTGCATGGAGAGGCAAGTCAATGAAATGTATTCTGTAACTGAGTTTATCGGGGACAGTGGTTAGTTTGGCAAGATGTGGGTATAGGCCCAAGTTTTCAGTTTAATAGTAAGAATTAAGGCTAAGAGCTGTGCAACATTTGCATGAATCCATAGCTAAAAGGACTTGGAAAGATGAGAAATATTAAGAAATAGTTCATGTCCTAGGCAAAATAATAATAAAAGAAGAAGAACAATAACAATAATAATAATAATGATGATGCCAGTCAGAAAGGGACCAAGAGATGACAAGAAGTCTTTTGAGAGGTAAAGAGGCAACATTCAGAATGCAGTAGAATTCCTAGCCAGGGGACGTGGCAGTTGGAATAGACGGCCCCAGATATATTCAGTGTTTTATTAGGTTGTAGTTTGGATCTGCAGGCCCCTGGCTGGAGTTGGTGGATCTTAGGTCCAGCCCTCAGGTGTGGCAGTGGATCTGAGATTCCAATCTGAAGATATGCAAAGTGCCTAGCTCTGCCTAGAGTTCCTGAAGTGTGCTCTGTGGCTGTTGGATTTCAGCCTTTCTCTCTCTCTTTCTCTGTCCCCCTCTCACTCTCTCTCTCTTCTTGGATCTGTGAAAGCAGGCCAGCTTCTTCTACCATTATGGAACTTACCCTGGATCTGTAAGCTTCAATAAATAGCCCTTCCTCCATAACTGTGACTGGTCTGGAAGTTCATCTCAGTGAACCTGAAGCTGTCGGCTACAGGGGAGAAACCTCATGTTTTCAAAAGACGAGCTCAAACATGTTAGGAAGTTCAAGGATGTACCAGGGGCCAAAGAGATTTCTATTTTGCTTACTTTTGTCTACAAGATATAGGAGTTTATTACAGTTTAACTCCCCATGATTCTATGCTGACAGTTTTTTTCTGAAAACTTCCTATGGCATTTTAAAGCTTTGGTCTTAGATTCTTCTCATGTCCTGTTTAGCAGCTGATGAAGTCTTTGTGACTTCATGTTGACTTACTGTTTTCATAAAGTTTACAATTTTGGAAGCTACTTTTCCTTTATTTTTTTTTTATCTCTTCCCCTTTCCTCTGTTTCTGAACTCCAATTATACACATCCCAGGCTATATATAATTCCCTAACAGCTCACAAATATTCTTTTTTTTTTTTTTTAGTTTTTCGAGGTTGGGTCTCATTCTTGCCCAGGCTGACCTGGAATTCACTATGTAGTCTCAGGGTGGCCTCGAACTCATGGTGATCTACCTACCTCTGCCTCCCAAGTGCTGGGATTAAAGGCGTGCACCACCAGGCCTGGCACAAATATTCTTTTAAAATTACTTTTCTGGGCTGGAGAGATGGCTTAGTGGTTAAGCGCTTGCCTGTGAAGCCTAAGGACCCCGGTTCGAGGCTCGGTTCCCCAGGTCCCACGTTAGCCAGATGCACAAGGGGGCGCACGCGTCTGGAGTTCGTTTGCAGAGGCTGGAAGCCCTGGCGCGCCCATTCTCTCTCTCTCCCTCTATCTGTCTTTCTCTCTGTGTCTGTCGCTCTCAAATCAATAAATAAAAAATTTAAAAAAAAATTACTTTTCTGCTGGGCATAGTGGTACAAGCCTTTAATCCCACCACTTGAGGCAAAGGTAGGAGGAGTGCCATGAGTTTGGGGCCACCCTGAGATTACATAGCAAATTCCAGGTCAGCCTGGGCTACAGTGAGACCCTACCTTGAAAAGCAAAGCAAACAAAAAAAAAACTAAATATATGAGATATATATATATATATATATATATATATATATATATAGAGAGAGAGAGAGAGAGAGAGAGAGAGAGAGAGAGAGAGAGGAGTTTTCCTTTGTTTTATTTTTGATAGTTTATGTTTCTATCTCCAAACACATTAATTTTTTTCTTCAGCATATATTTTTTATTGCTACAAATCAATATACTGCTTACTCATAGATAACAGTTTTAATTTCTGTGAACTTAGTACTTTTAATGCTTTCAATGTATCTATCTAACATTTTTAACATATGAATTACAGGTTTTTTGAGTATTTGAAAAATATTATTTGTCAATTCTAAGTTCATGATAAATTTTAAGAACAAATGCATTGTAAGATTATGAATATTGTTCTACTTTTTATATGACCAGAGATCTTTGGTTTGATGATGGGACATTGTTTTACTTTGTTCCACAAGGGAAATGTTTATATTGTAGTAAGTATTCTAAGAATTTTATTTTAATGTGCAGCGAACTTACTTGAAAACAGTTTGTTTTCTTTCTTATTGGAGGGAGCATATATTTCTTCCTGGCTCTCAGAGCACCAGGCCCTGTTGTTTCTCATCTATCAGTGGCTCTCTTTCATATGAAACTCCTTAAGATTTTCCATCTTGGACAATGTCTAAATGTGTATGAGTCAGTTAGCACTCTGCTTAATATTAAAGAGGCCTTCTTGAGATCGTCAGAGTTTTTCTTTCTGCAAAACCCTGTCTTAGGGAACTTAGCCCCTTGTATGCTGATTTCATTTCCTGAGCCAGAAATATTCACAGGCATCCGGATGAGCTCCCTCTCCTGGGTCACTGATTGCAACCTCCAGCCAGTCAGCTGAGTAGCCTTGACTCATTTGCTTCCCATTTTTCAAAATCACTGTCTTTGAAAAACATTGCTCCTTATGTTTTGTCTTTTTTTTTCTCCTTCCTTTTCTTTATTGAATAGAAGAGTATTACAGTTCCCTTTATTTCATGTTACCTATGCCAATATATAATTTTGGTCTTGAATTTCTATCTGCTAACATTTCTTGCTGACAAAAGGTATAAAAGAAAAATGATACAATGATCCATTTCTCTAGAATGTACTATGTGCAGTTGAAGCATTATTCATCATAGTAGTCTGACGTCAGGTGAGACATTTCAGGATAGAACCTACCTCAACAAGTATTTGGCAGTGAAATTCCATCACCTCTGCTGGGATATTTTCCATGTTTCTGAAATTCACCTGTCTTCTCTGACAAGTTATGTGATATGTTTGACATTACCTTTTGTATCAACAGTATGATACAATTATAAGATAGCATCCATGCAGAAGAAACATACAAAAGAAGAAGGGTGGCAGTGCATGCAAATAGATGCTTGTAGAAATGTGTACTCAAGTGACTACCTATGACTACGAAAATAATTTTAAAGTTCTTCTTAGAAAAATAACCTTATGCCTATTATTTGTCAAAAAGTCAGGGTACAGAAAGCAGAAAAATCGTAGAAGACTAATTCATTTGTGTATTTTGCCTTAAAGGTGGGGATCAAGGAAGTTGTAGGTGCATCAATCACTATACCACCAACTTAAAATTCTAAATATTTGCCACAGGGTTTGATTTCAGGAAAATAAATAAAAATGGTAAGAACTTTCAGGAAAATAAATACAGATGATAAGAACTTATAATGAATAAGTTAAACTTTTTTATAGTACTTATATGTTCAATAATGATGATCTGCATTTAATGTCACTATCAGAAACTTACTAATAAATAAAAGACAATGCATAAATGGACATACTAAAAACCTAGGCTGTTATATTTGCCACAGTGCTTGTAGGAATAATACTTGGGAGACACAAATACGTCTGTAATTTTCTTCTTGTGTGTCACTATTATTATGAATCACTGTGCTAGCCCTATCCACAGGTGATAATTAAATAATTAAATTCTTTCTTGTCTTGGTGACAAAGTGTTCATTTTCTACTAGAACTTTTAAGGTATAAACCATCCATAATCACCTACAAGAACTTAAGACATTAGAATAGTGGCTTCATTTTCAACATATAATTGAAAGAAAAGAATTTTTTTTTAATTTTTAACTGTTTTGCATATTTTATGTGTGTGGGTGCATATGTGTGTACAGGTGCATGTGCATGTATATGCACAGTCATGTCAAGGCCAGAGGACAACTTCATGTATCATCCTCAACAATACCCTCTACTTCCTTTGATATAGGGTCTCATTCTAACTATAAATTAATTTTTAAACCATCACTTGAAATGACAAAAAATGCTAGCTTCAATTTTAACTATGAGATTAAGGCTCTCTATTATGGTATATGGCCAGGATTGGTATATCTGAGTCCTATGGTAGTTCTTTTTTTAAATTAGATCATTATCTTTCAACCTGCAAAAAACAAAATCAACTACAAGGGGATCAAGGTTCTCAGTGTAAGACCTAAAGCTCTATTACTTCTAGAAGAAAAAGCAGGGAGTAAACCACAAGATACTGCTGTAGGTAAGGACTTTCTGAATTGGACTCCTGTCGCTCAGGAAATGAGGCCCAGAACTCACAAATGGAATCTGCACATACAGGAACTGCCAGTCTGGACAGGAAGCAGCATACAGATTGGGAAGAAACCTTTCCCTGTGACACATCTGGCATAAAAGAAGGTAGCATCCTGAATACACAGAGAACTCAACGAAGACTAAGCCCAAGAAACCAAGTAACTTGATCCAAATACAGGCAATGGAATTGAACAGACAATTCTTTTTTTGTTACTATTGTTGTACTTTTTACTTATTTATTTATTTAAGAGCGACAGAGAGAGAGAGAATGAGAACTCCAGGGCCTCCAGCCACTGCAAACAAACTCCAGATGCATGCGCCCCCTTGTGCATCTGGCTAACGTGGGTCCTGGGGAATCGAGCCTCGAACCGGGGTCCTTAGGCTTCACAGGCAAGCGCTTAACTGTTAAGGCATCTCTCCAGCCCAGAGAATTCTTAAAAGAAGAAATGTAAATGTCCAATAAACATTCTAACAGTTGAATATCATCAGCGTATCAATATACATCAGGAGATATATATATATATATATATATATATATATATATATATATATATATACACATACATATATGTATGTATGTATGTATGTATGTATGTATGCATGCATGCATGTTGCTGGGCATGGTGGCACATGCCTCTAATTCCAGCACTTGGGAGGTAGAGGAAGGACAATCACATGAGTCTGAGGCTACCCTGAGACGACATAGAGCATACCAGGTTAGCCTGGGCTACTGTAAGACACTACCTTGTATAACCAAAATACATACCAAAATGCTTGCAAGGATGTGTGGAAAAGGGAACCCTTGTATACATGTTAGTGGGAAGGTCAACTGGTACATACATTATGTAAATCAATGTGAAGTTCCTCAAAATGTCACATTTTCAACAGGTCAATATATCTGTGTGAGGCTACTTGGACATTAGCAGAGTTGCAGGTCGTCAGGAGCCCCTCCATAATTATCAACTTACAAAACCAAACTAAAACTGCAGAACTCTGATTATTAGTCAATATAATTGGATGTGACTCCTATCTCTGCATAGAGTGGACACATGAATGACAGTCTTAACTCCCCAAAAGGTTTCTATCAGCAGAAGGCTGTCTGGTGAAAATCAAAGATATTATACTTTCTCCTAGGGGTTAATCCAAACTGACCTGTCAAACATCTGGGCAGGAAAAGGCCCCTGGGGAAAGTTCCATGAGAGTGGTCCCTTTGGTCATTGCTTACTCTCACCTTTGAGAGAGTCTCAGATTACTTTGTAATAAACTCTGACTACTTTTATACTATTTTCTTTGTAATTTACATGGATTAATTTGATGGAGGATTAAAGAGCCTAGGCAAGGCCAGAGTTAGATCCAGCCACCCTTCTCATGTCTGAAGAGTTGGAAAGCCTATATTTCTACTGCCAGTCAGAATATTGAGTCATTTGAAAGGCCTTATAATTTTATTCTCAACTAAACTACAGCGAATTACTGTATAAACAAATCTATATATGAAGAAACAGACTGAGGCACAATGATAGAGGCAGACAGAGACCATCATAGATGAGTGTCATTTAGCTTTGAAATCTGTCAATACTATAGTGCTTGTGTTAGTTTCTTACACTTTGAAAAATGAATTTAATATATGAATATTCCTGGTTTGAACATTGAGGGAGATGTGTCCCATCTATGATTGTGAGAACTGATGGACACAGTCCGATTAGCATTAATGGGAGCTGCATGTATACATCATTGGACATCAACATGAGAATATACCCTTTAGTCTCAAGGATAAAGGAGCCACATCTTTCCAGCTCTTCTTACTAGGTGATCTTTACAATTTCTTTGGCACAGTTTTTGACTAGCTGATATTTGGATCATGAGTAAGACCTAAATATAGGACAACATCATTTTATCCTAGCAGTTCTGTGTACATGATTTTCAGCATATACATAGAATATGTATGCTCTCACTCTAGCCCAGGCTGACCTGGAACTCACTCTGTAGTCTCAATCAGGCTAGCCGCAAACTCATGGTAATCTTCTTACCTCTGCCTTCGTAATGCTGAGCTTAAAGGCATGTGCCACCATGCCTGGCTGAGATAACCATTCTTTAGGAGGAAAGACAGATATAAAAAAGCAGCAAGTTTTATAATTTGAAGATGTGAGTACTCACTATAGCATCACGAGGGCAATGGGGAGAATAGCTTGAGGACATGGGAAAGGATAGGACATAACTTATTATTGTTTGCTTGGGAGCGTGGACTCTCCCTGAAAGGCAGACTTCTGGCCTGAGTGGTCCTCGCTCTCTTTCTGACTTTGAGCACATAATTTGTAACAGACACAGAACAAAAGATGCTGAAGGCAGAGCAATGCGGCTATATGATGGAACAGCTATTCACTGGGAGCTTCTATTGGGAGATGATAGATCACAAGCAAATAAATACATTCTGAATCAGGTGGTGTAATGTGAAGTCAAGCAAGTATTGTAGGGAGAGCTGGAAGTGGGGGGCAGGCAATGCTTCTGGGTAGCTTATTCAGCACAGTCCACAGGGGCTTCTTTGAGAAGGTAGCATTTAAGCGATACGCTAAAGAACCGAGAGCTTTAGCCAGGGAACAGTATCCCAGGCAGTGTGTGCAGGGGCTCTTTGGCAACAGTGTGCTTGAACAACTGGGAAACAGGGAAAAGGAGGAAGCCAGCTTGAGGTAAGAAGAGTAGAAGGAGATGAAGGCAAATTCTGACCCTTTAGTCAAGATATGAATTTGGCGGCAGGGGTGGTAGCTCATTTGGTAGAGCACTTGCCTAGCATGCCTGAAACCTTAGGTTTAACCTGCAGCACTTCATAAGCCAGATGTGACGGCACACACCTGTAATCTCAGCTCTGGAAATACAGAGACACGAGAGTGCCTTGAGGTCACTGGCTAGGTAGCATAGCGAAATCGGTGAATGCCAGGTTCAGTAAGATACCCTGTCTGGAAAAATAAGGTGAATGGGACTGGGTATGGCTATATGATTAAAGGTGCTTGCTTATAAAGCCAGCCAACATGGGTTCAATTTCCCAGCCACACACATAAAGCCGGACCCAAAAAGTGGCAGTGACTGATACTCTGTTTGCAATGGCAGCAAGTCTTGGTACAGGGCAAATAAATAAATAAATAAATCAGAGTGCAATTGAGGAAGACAGGCAGTGTTCACCTTTGCCCTCTGCTTGCATGCAAACACCTGTGCATGTATACCAGTGCAAAAAAAAAAAAAATGTATCGCAAGGCACGGTGGTGCATACCTTTAATCCCAGCACTCGGGAGGCAGAGGTAGGAGGATCGCTGTGAGCTCCAGGCCACCCTGAGACTCCATAGTGAATTCCAGGTCAGCCTGGACTACACTGAGACCATACCTCAAAAAACCAAAAAAAAAAAAAAAAAAAAGTATCCACACACATATAAACATGCATACATACCATGCATACATACATGCATTCATAACACATGCACACACACACAGTGGCCCATGTGTGAAGAGAGAAGCTGTACTGACATTCAAAATATCTTGGAAGCTCTTGTTCCCAAATCCTAACAGAAGTCAATTTATGATATAACCATAGCTATTGGCCTTTTGAAGTACAGAAACCAGGTTATAGTACTGAAAAGGAAAATATCATGAACACCTACAGCTTAAAGTCCAAGCATAGTAGTCACAATAGTAGGGCAAAGAGAAGTTAAGGACATACCCATGAAGGCAGAATCATAGTATAGAGAACAAAGGGATTGAGGAAAAACGAACAGTACAACCTTCCGACAATATATAAAGCAGTGCCATTCTCAGGGGTGGTGTTGATGGTGGTTAAAAACATTACAGTTTGTCATAAAATTAAAAATATGCTTATCCTATGATTCAGTATTCTTATTCTTAGAGGTCTACCTGAGAAGTGAAAGTGGACCTACAAAAAATTTTTCAGTGTTATATGAGCTTCTTACTTCTCAAAGAGTAGATGAGGCAAGCATTCATCAGGGTGTGAGTGGGCAAACAGGAATGTCCATATATTCAATGGCTGCAGGTATAAAAATGCACAGATTCCCAGTTCACACACCACAAATGCACCATGAATGCATAAATAATGTCCTAAGGGGAAGAAGTTAGGCATAGTAAAATGTATATATGATTCAATTTCATTGTTTTTGAATTTTACAACATCAGAATGATATAACAAAATGAAATGTGGATTTATGTGGAATGGTTGGACTGGCGGTAGAATTGTTCTTTTATAAATTTTGACTGTGGTAGTAATTATGTATATATTTGTCAAACCTCATTAAACTGGGCACTTAAGATATGGACATTATATCATATGTAAGTTCTACTCATAAGATTTATTAAAAATAAATGAAAAGAAAAAGAAACCAGTTTGGACATAATAAGCCGGGTCAAATATCTGTAAGAAGTTATGACAAGGCTGGAGAGATGGATCAATGGTTAAGGCACTTGCCTGTAAAGCCTAAGGACCCAGGTTTAACTCTAGTACACATGAAAAACTAGATGGACAAATTGGCACATGCATGTGGAGTATGTTTGCAGGCACTAGAGGTCCTGGCACACATTTTCTCTGTCTGTCTGTCTTCTCTCTCTCTTTGCTTGCAAATAAATTAATAAAAATATTAAAAAGTGATTACAATTTATTAATGCATTATTTTTAATTTTTCTGATTCATTTTTACTTATTCATTAGTGACAGAGAAGGACAGAGAGAGAAAGGTTGAGAATGGGTGTGTCAGGGCCTTTAGCCACCACAAACACATGCCAGATGCATGTGCCACCATGTGCATCTGGCTTACATGGGACCTGGGTCCTTAGGCTTCCAAGCATCTTAACCACTAAACCGTCTCTCCAGACCCTGTGTTATTAATTTTAAATGCTATTTATTGAATATTCCCTAATATTCAAGGGCTGTGATAAGCACTTTATACACACACACACTCAAAACATACAGTAATGATATTTTCATGGTAGACTGAAGCACATGGATGTAATTATTTTTAGCCTGTAAGATGAAAGATATTATGATATTAATATAATAATATTATAATATATATTATATAATTTATAATAGAATAGAATTTATAGTCTATATAACTATATATAATAATATTAAGGTATTATTCATTTAGAATTTTCCTCACAAAATGGACCACAAATAATAGTTTTCTTTTCCTTGTGGACTATGTCATTCATGTTTATTATTATTCAATGCTTATGCTGAGTAGTTTATGTCCTAGAACATTCATTTTACTAACTTGCTCACTGTCAGCAGCAAGACTCCTAGCTTGTTTCCAGTTTAGTTGGTGATCATATGCTCTTATCATGCAGGACTGTACTTTTGTGACTGTCAAGCCAACTTCTCTTCTAACTGGGCAATAAAAATGAACCAAAAGTACCATCTGTGAGGATAAAGGCTACTAGTATAAAATTAAATCTTGATTTATCTCCCATATTTTCATAGAAAGAAGACAAGAAATCTATGAGATCAGTTTTGTTTCTATGTTTATAGCCTTCAGTCCACCCTTCTGGATGCAGGGAGGAATGTTACATCATTCCATTCCCACAAAGTTCCAAAACCACTCCACTTGCTCATCAGAGTGTCTGTAAGCATTTCAATGTTAGATCACATATGTAGCCTGAAATAATTATTAAATACAAATATCCATACTCTTGGTCCCAGTAATGGGGAAGCCATAGCTGAACATGACTGTTTCACTGAGAGGTAATCTAAGGGGATGGGCCACGAGGGAGAAATAGGAGCAAGGTGACTATTTTTCATAGGTAGTCAACTGGGGTAGGGCACAAAGAGGGAACCAAATGATGTCACCTTGCCTGCTGTGGCAGAATTGTAATTTACCATGTGATCTCATCCACTATGGCACCTCGCTGCTTCTCCAATCTAGCCAATACCTCAGTGGGTCAGCCCCTTGAGTTCAAGCCAATCAACTTTCTCCCAGACTCCTCTGAGCCTGATGGTAAAGCCCACCCCAGTGAGATGCTTACCAGGTGGGCAAGATTGTTTAGTCTTTGCTGATCATTCTTCTCATGTCGAACTCCCAGGTACCTGCTCTGGTAAACCCTTTCCCCATCTCAGGCTGGCTGGGAGATATAGTGGGCCTCTTTTTCATTTAGTTACTATCTTCTAAACTTAGGGGAGCCTTAATAACTGACCTTTTAGCTTTAGGTAATGTAAGGTAAAAGACTAACATTCTTCCTTCACTGTGTGTGTGTCTTTCTTTAAGCTCATTCTGGTACTTTCTCAATTTTCCCAGAATTCCCCTCCTCCTTTCCAGCCTTTCCCTGGATACCAGTTTTCTCAAATAACTTAGCCTTTACAAATTCTTTTTTCCTCAGTGCCTTGTTGGAATAGACAAGGATCTAGAGGTTGGAACTCATGGGTCAGGGAAAGAACTTTGCTGCTCCCCACAATCCCCTAATAATCAGATTTCAATGTCAAACTAAGCAATAAGTTAACCTTGCTTTATTTTGAAAAAGCTCCCCAACCTTCCTTTCAGTACATGTATAACATCTCAATATTTTTCTGCATGTCCTTCTACCATTTACTAATCTATATAATTTATATAATCACTTAGCTTTATAATGAACAGTGGACTAAAATGATTAATAATTTGTATAAAAGGCATCTCAAGTTTTGGTAGTTAAATGTGAAGCGTCCACCATAGCCTCATGTATTCGTTATTAAGCCCAGATGGTGGCAATTTGGAAGATGGAACCTTGCTAGATGAGGTGTCTCATTGGGGTTGGGACTTGAAGTACATTAGCTCAGTTCCAAACCCAGTACTGAGACCACTTCCAACCAGGTTATGTGACAGCTTCCAGCATGTGCCACACTTTTTCTGCCATGACAAAGCTTCTCCTCTAGTCTGTAAGCTGAAATAAACTCTTTCCTCCCATAAACTACTTCTGGTTGGGGCACCAACAATGAGAAAGTAACTACAACCTAAGTCGATCATAAAAAAGGAACTTTGTTTTTAAAACTATAATGCATTCCCTAAACTTTATGATTAGACTATAAAAGAAAACATAATGACAACAGCCATATTTGAAATCCAAGCATGGAACTAAAATAAGTTGCAAATTTGCATATATGGTAAGAAGAAAATTTCTAGCTTGATTAAGGCAAACTGAAATATTCTATACAAATGAACATTATGGAAGCAATTTTAAAATAAAATTGTTATGTTTTGACGCTTATTTTAATAGAGATACAGGATACAATGTTATTTTTAAATATGCTTGCCTATTTGTCTCTTGGAGAAATGTAATTCATGAATACGACTCTTGTAACCAAATTTTCTCCCATATGCCATGAAAAATTGAATATTTTTTCCATAGAACAATTAAAATTATAGCTGATATATATCTCCACAATAAGAATATTTGAGTTAACATCTGTAATAAGTCTTGCTTTTGGGTTGGAACCATGTAGGATGCATATTATTCAAATAATGTCACACTCTTCTTTTTACACTGGAATTTAAAAAGACTGTCTTTAGTTTTACATACTGTGGTGATTTGAGTTAGGTGTTCCCCATAAACTTAGGTGTTCTGAATGCTATGTTTCCACCTGATGGAGAATTGGAAATTACCACCTCCAGGAAGCAATGTTATTGTTGGGGGCAGGCTTATGAGTGTTATAGCCAGTGTCCCCTTGCCAGTGTTTGGCACATTCTCCTGTTGCTATTGTCCGCCTTATGTTGGCCAGGATGTGATGTCCATCTTCTACTCATGCCATCATTTTCTGCTGCTATTGTGGAGCTTCCCCTCAAGTCTATAAACCAAAATAAACCTCTTTTTCCCACAACTGCTCTTGGTTGGGTGATTTTTACCAGCAATGTAAACCGGACTGCAGCAGTAAATTGGTACTTAGAAGTGGGATTGCAGCTTAAACACCTGACTATATGGATTTGGCATTTTGGAGCTGATTTTCAAAGGAAAGTGGAAGGATTTGAAACCTTGGCCTAAGAGATGCCTTGCTGTGCTATAAGTACAGCTTGATGGACTATTCAAGTCAAAGTTGAAAGGCCTTAATGCAGTAAGAACTATAAACTATGAGGTTGGGCTTATGAGGGTGAGAAAGAGCATTGCTTGGTCTGGGCTAACAGTTTGTGTGAGAAACTTGCTATTATGCCCATGTCCTGAGAAGTTGTGCAGGATTGTTTTGTGTAGAAATGAACTGATCTGAGAAGAAAAATCTTTGGGTGAACTGCTGCCCATTCAGCTGCAATTGAGAGATTACAACTTTTGAGATTGGCTAGCTGACCTGCATTGGGGCAACAGAAAGATTATAGGCTCTTTTGAAGGGGCTTGAGTGCTCAAGGAGTGTCCTGTTCTTCAAAGAGTGCTTTATTCACCCCTGGATTAACAAATTGGCACCTTACCTGGTATTGTGGAATATAAGAAATGCAGGAAAGACAGAGAGCCATTGAGTTTGCAACATGGTCTTGTGTTTTGGAAATGGCCATGGGCAGTGTGAAGCGGGTTTGCTGGATGCCTGCATGGAGACTTCGAGGAGCCATGAGGATGAATGGTGGATTGCAGTGGAGACCCAGAGGAGATGCTGGAACCACGAGATGGCTGCTAAGCAAAACTGCTGGCCTGATGAAGTTTTCTAGGACTGTGACTAGCCTAGCTGGAGGGGCAGAATTGGAATACCAGACACTTATTGCTGGTTAAAATTATCAGACTTGGAGATTTTTCACTGGCTAGAGTTGCTGGACTTGAAGCTACAGAGATTTATGTTTGCCCTGGTTATTTTAAATCTTGTGTTGGTTGAATATGTTCTCGCTATGCCCAATACCATCTTTTGCAGGGTGAATGTTTATTCTCTGCACCAATTGTTTTTTTTTTTTTGGGGGGGGGAGTGCCCTGTTTTTACCTCATCTTTTCAAGATAGGAATTCCACAATAATATCTCTGTGCATTTCATTTTGGATTGCTCATGATCCAAATGTCAAGTATAAAGTAAGTATTTGTGATGTCTGTCTTCACTAACAAAAACACTGGTTTTCTCATCAGGTACATGTTGTAACCAGGGTGAACAGTCATGTTAAGAGCAGCAGATTAGAACAAGGATGGTGGTGGCAGTTGGGCTTTTGAGGACAGATGTTTAAACTACAACTAGTTTGAATGAGCAAAATTTCTTAACACCACAAATGTATATTTCACCTAATGAGACATGTTCCTTGAAATGCTACATGCATTATCAATTGTTCCCAAGAATCATTAATTCCAAAAAAAAATAAATAAATCTTGTTGAGATGATTATAGGAATTAATGGGCACATTTCCTGAACCTACAGATGACTTAATAGAAAAGGAGCCTGAAATGCTAGGGAGCAAAAGTAAACATCTTTCAAATAATTGGGCTTGGCCCACACAAGGAAGTAAAACAAAATATGTATCTTTCAGAATTAACAATAGAGTTTGGTGGGCTCCTAAAGGAAAGACATCAATGCAAAACATTGGTTGAATAGATTAACCTTTACCATATACAGGACATACATTAATGGAGTAAGGATGGTCTGGAAAGATGGGAAAAGAGTTAAATATCAAAATCTTCCTTTTATGGAGAGACTTGCAAAGTCAGGACCAAACTGTAAAATGGAACAATGAAAGGTTACAGACAATTAAATCAGTACTGGATTAGAAATAGAGAAACATACTGTTATTCAGGCCACAAGATAATGTTATGTAGAGTGTGCTAACACTGTGCTTTCTGAAGTCAAAAATGTCTACCATCTTACAACCACAAGAGCTACCTGTCAGGGCTCTTGGCTAGTTTCCATTAGCCTGGGTAAGATATTAACCAGCTTACAATCCTTGACTTTCTTGTTTATGATGTTATCAGAATGTCTATGTGGCAAGAGATTTGTAAGTTAAACAGAAGCAGGGGAAACTAAGGGAAAAGGATAATATTGTGCAAGATTTCTTAGAGAATAGAAGCTATATGAATACGTTGCTATGTCTTGCTTGCAAAAAAAAAAAATAATGTATTGTACAAGTAAAAATAAAGAAGCAGTTTTGCTCTGCATCCAGTGTGCTTCACCTGAACTATTGGTCCAAATCATTTCCTCACAACAACAACTCCACACATCCCCTTTGAGTTCTACAACCCGGTGAGGCTGGACCTTGGCAATATGGGCTCTCTCAGTAATCCCAGTGCTGCCATTATTATTTTTATTTATTTATTTTGAGGTAGGATCTTATTATAGCTCAGGCTGACCTACACTTCTCTATGCAGTCTCAGGGTGGCCTTGAACTCACAGCGATTCTCCTACCTCTGCTTCTCGAGTGTTGGGATTAAAGGTGTGCGCCACCATGCCTGGTTAACTGCCATTATTTTTGAAGTTAGATTTTCTGACCAGTGAGCCTCAATGATTCCCCAGTTTCTATTACCCACATAACTGAAGTGATAGGTGAGTATGGCCAATACCTGTTATTTTACATGTGTACTAGCAATCAAAGTCAGTTTCTCTTAGGCCCTCTCAGGTCCTCTAGCCTATGCAGAAATGCTTCCCAGCCCCATATAACTACCTTCTTACCAGTGTAATAATTTGAGTAGTGTTCAGGACACTATTATACAGAGATATTTACTCTCTCATCCTCAGATGTACTTACGAATGGTTATGTGCTGCTCTTTGGGTGACATGATTTTGTGATGTCTTTCTTCACTAATAAAAACACTGGTTTTCTCATCAGGTAACCAGAGTGTAACCAGAGTGAATGGTCATGTTAAGAGCAGCAGATTAGAACAAGGATGGTGGTGGCAGTTGGGTTTTTGAGGACTTGCTGAGCAGATGCTCCTGATACAGTCTACTTATTTTACTGAGTGCACCTAGTCATCTGGTGTTTTTGTTCCTTGTGGAAACCATTGTGATTCTGTTTCTTATTATATTAGTTGGGAAACTGCAACTGTTCATTAAAATTTGCAATTCCGGGCTGGAGAGATGGCTTAGCGGTTAAGCGCTTGCCTGTGAAGCCTAAGGACCCTGGTTCGAGGCTCAGTTCCCCAGGTCCCACGTTAGCCAGATGCACAAGGGGGCGCACGCATCTGGAGTTCGTTTGCAGAGGCTGGAAGCCCTGGCGCACCTATTCTCTCTCTCTCCCTCTATCTGTCTTTTTCCCTGTGTCTGTCGCTCTCAAATAAATTAAAAAAAAATGAACAAAAAAAATATTTAAAAAAAAAAATTTGCAATTCCAAGGTGATGTCTTAATTTTAAAGCTTAGTTGAGCCAATTTTATTTATTTTTGGTATATTTCTATGCACAATTAATTTTACATCCCATGGAAGAAAATTTGGAACCAGAGAACAACAGATAGATTAGGTATCTCAAAACTGCCACCTTGAAATTTTTGCAGTGTTCCTGCTACTGACAGCTTGAGACTTAGTACCTGGATGTTTCTATACCCTGGAACACTGGCTTTGTCCCCTGAGTTTGTTTTCTTTGCTTGACCTTATTGTTTCCTTTGGGACCAGAGGGTTGTTTAAGCCTCTACCTGTTAGGATAAGGAACTATTATTAGGATTGACATCTAGTTCTTGCCAGTGTCTTCCCTGATGGAAGAGGACCATTTTATCAAATAAGGATATGGAAAAAGGATGCTTTCTAACCAATAACTAGAATCATAATCAGATGGATACCCTTTCAAATGCTGTCACTAATTTGTCTAACTCAACACACCTCTATTCTAGAAATCTTGCTAACTGTTGCAACACTAGAGTAACATTATTTCTACCAGATGTTTCAAAAATTTACAATTGATAGACCCAGGGTTAAACTTGCTCTGCTGATTGAATACTATATTTGAAATTTGCAAATGTGTTAGTTTTAGGTCAAACTTCACAACCATCTGTGGCATCTTAGCTGCTCAAATCTGATTAAACTTTATGCCTGAAACATGTTATTTTGATTGATTGAAGAAAGAGACATTACATATGAAAAATGTACATATGCATATATAAAATATATGTTATATAATATACATAGTATATATAATATGTGTGTGTGTTATTTTTACATTATTAAAATGGGATTTGTGGAAAAATAGTTTAGGGAAATTTTCATCATTGTGGTGGCAATTGGTTCTAACTAGGAAGGAATATGATATTCTAAAAATGTGTGTTTCAACTTGTATGTTAGAGTTTCAATCAGTGTCAAGGTAGGTGACACCATTATGCAACAATCCACTATTGAATAACAAAATGTGTCCATCTAAATATAATAAAACCTGAGGTTTTCCTTTCTTTTCTTTTTTTTTAAATTTCATTTATTTATTTATTTATTTGGAGCGACAGACACAGAGAGAAAGACAGATAGAGGGAGAGAGAGAGAGAATGGGTGTGCCAGGACTTCCAGCCTCTGCAAACGAACTCCAGACGAGTGCACCCCCTTGTGCATCTGGCTAACGTGGGACCTGGGGAACCGAGCCTCGAACCGGGGTCCTTAGGCTTCACAGGCAAGCGCTTAACCACTAAGCCATCTCTCCAGCCCTCTTTTGTCTCATTCATATTGCAGTAACCTTCAGCTTGCTGGACAAACATGCAACTAGAAGAAACTTATGGGAGGAAAGGGTTTGTTTCAGTATTACAGAATCCAAGGGAAACCCTTTCAGTGGTGGAAGGAAGCTGGCTCACTGCCATAGATTCAAGCACAGAGACACCACCAGAGAACCAGTAAACATGAACAGCCAGAGCTCCAACTGCTGTGAACATACCTTAGGGCTAGGCTTAACATATACCTCCAGTGACAAAAGAAGACTGCCAGAGACTTCAGTGGCAAGCTTAAATACTTCAGGCTATGGGGGTACATTCACATTCAAACTACACTCCCCTAGCGGGACAACTTCAAATTCCTTAATTTTGTATAGATTATAATAGGCCTAACTACATAATTACACATTTATATACTAACATGCACTACATACACTTGCAAGTATTGAAGAAAGTAGGTGCTTATGAAAGGAAGACAGAAAATATAACTAGAAAAGATTATTCAATTCCAGCAAAGAGAGGATCCAGGTAGCATATTCCACTGAATCTAAAAATCATTGATGATGAACAATATGACAAGTTATTTAATTAGATTATACATTTTTATTTCAGTAACACCAAAAGGTGAAAAATTGAATTAGAAATGATAAAATGTATACTGAATATTTTTGTGTTTCCTATATTTTAACTGATATCACCTTATTAAAGCACTGATGTTAAGATAATATTTAAATAAGCATTACAGTTTACTTCCAGGTTACTAAACAGGTAAATTAGAACACTAATGGCCTACAAAATTTCTTTTATCCATGAGATACTTCTAAATGTGTTACTCCATTCATGAGGAAAGATTTCCCTAAAAATGTACACATCATGTATTTGATACAAATTAGATTATATTTCAGAGTTTGGAACCTTATGAACTCATGGGCATCCCACATAATAATGAATGCAGAATTTGGAAAACATTCCCCTGTTTTTGATTCTTGAGGTGTAAAACTCTATCACCACTCTACCCCTCCTCCTTAGGGCCCTGCAATAAACTCAGTCTTCAGTCTCCACAACAACAAATGAACCTATTTATAGAAAAATGCACTGAGTAGTTGAATATTATTTTTTCAAATTCTCATGACATTTTTTATCGGTCATATGTTTAGCACAATCTTTCCTTCACTGACACAGATTTTAAGCTAACGGTTCCTTTTGTAACCATTGTTAGATGTTGGGTTTTTCATTTTCAGAGAGAAAAAGAAGTGAGCATAGTGAGATGTCATTAAGACCATAGCAGAACAGACTTGCATTTATTGATAACTTTTTTAATGGCAGCATAGATCACAGTTTACTAATGGTTTTCCACAGGCTATTAAAATTTTCAAGTGAGTTAAAATGAAAATTCAATTCTAATGTAGTGAAAAACTAGATTTTGTCCTGTGTATTGGTCCTTTAAGACTTATATCTTAAAATTATGAATGAGATAAATTGAATACATGTCTTCTCTCTCTTTAAAGCTAAATGATCTTAACACTGGCTACCTCATCGACCCTGATATATAGTGTTGTCATGAATACAATAGCCTGTCTGAAGCAGCTACTATTTTAGGCAGCATAAATGGCAAATATGGAACAACTGTTCTCAGCTCTTGGCACCATGCCTGTTGGATGTTACACAGCAAGAGAGTAACATGTGCAAATTATATTGTAGTCATTGCCATGGAAACCACTTGTCTAAGGCAAATAAATTAGACTACCTCAATTTATGCCTGGAGATATGGCTTGCCAGTTAAGAGACTTACATACAAAGTCAAAGGTCTCAGGTTTGTTTCCCCAGGACCCATGTAAGCCAGATGCACAAGGGGGCACAAACATCTTTAGTTCAATTGCAATGGCTGGAGGCCTTGGCATGCCCATATTCTCTTGCTCTCTCTTTTTCACTCCAATAAACACAAATAAAATATCAAGAAAACCTCAGTTTAAACATTATCTTAATTTATTTTGAAAAATCATCAAAATTACTATTTGATGTCACATTTAATACGGTGACACAATTTCATTATCTAAAGGGGCAATAATATACCAGCCATGCCCCATTTTTTACAGTTGTAACATGAAATTAGATAATGTAGTAAGTCATTTTAGTATAGAAATATGAACTATATAAATATAAAAGTATTTATACTCCTATATTAGAAAAGCTTATAGGATATGACACAATTAAGTCACATAAAATAGGGAGGGTTTTTTTTTTTTTTTCAAGATTAATGAATACACAAAATGAACCAAGGAACTCCATCCAAACCTGACCATTTATTGCTCATGGTTTAGTGCCACCTGGTGGCAATTCTTTTTTTGGTGGATGTGAAGCTGGCACAATGCTAGGTTCTAAAGCTGGTTGAAATTCTTGAACTTCCAGGTGGGATTCCAGAAATCTCCTGATCTCCTGTTCTAGATGCTGGGTCCAGTTATTCTGAGGATGAGTGGACAGGTAAAAGTGTAAAGACAAGACTTGCTTTATACCTCATCTCAACTGTCAGTTCCCACTCAGCTACCCACCTCCAGAAGAGGTGTAAGTTGAGAGAATGAAAGCCGGGAGAAATTCTACAACCTATACCTGAATGATGTCCAAGTAAGAGCAATTGCAGAGCTAGCTCCTTTTAAAGCTTTTAAACCACTAAGTAAAATGTGCGAGGGATCATAATCAAAATAACAAAATCTAAAAATTTTAATATTAGATTTCACCTTAAACCCTGAAATAAAAAAAAGAAAACTTTAGTTTTACGTATTTTTACACCTTTTATTAATTAAATTTTAGTGACACTATTTCCATATTTAAAATCTTAAATAAATCCAAGGTTGAGGAGTCAAAAGATTGAGATGATAATTGGTTCCCAATTGGCTTGAGAATCTTCCTCATGAAGCCTTCTTTAATGTTTCTCATTGCATTACTGTCCACTATTATAAAGCAAAGATTGTATATACTAATAGAACCATCAGTTCAAAATTTTAAAACCTGAAAAATACATGTGTTTAAGCTGAACGAATCCTGGTAGAGCGGTCTCGTTACCCAGTGTCTGACAGCATAGACTGGAGCTGAAGTGTCTGTGTTCACCTTCTGCTTAATAATCATGTGACTTTGGGTAAGGCATGCAAAACTTCCATACCTCAGTTTCTGCAATTGTAAAATGAGGATACCTTTCTAGCAGACTTGTGGCAATAAAAAGAATAAAAAAGTATTTTCAGAGCACAAGAAATAAATCAGTGTAACTTTATAATAATCATATACGATTTTAAAGTCTATAGTTGTCTTTCAATTGAATTTAAAGTGAATATTCTATGGACTATTATTTAACAAGAGCTTTGAGTTTTATAATTAGAAAGCTTGACCCAGAGACTCGAACTATACCAAGTGATGCTATGTCCTGTAAATATTACTTTTCTTTTGTTGTTTTTAGTCAGATTCTCAATCTAGTCCAGGAAACCTGGAATTTACTCTATAGTTCAAATACATGGTGAGCCTCCTACCTCAGGCTCAGCTGGGATTATGGATGGTAGTCACTTTGCCTGTTGTCCTAAAAATATTCCTTCAAAAATAAGAATTTCCTCTTAATAGTAACAGAAGAGGTAAAATCTATTATAGTGCAATAGGTATAATGTCTTTTGCATAATAAACTCATAAAGAGCTAGAAAATAAAATTAGCTAAACATTTAAAACCCCCTAAACTTTCTGTATTGGTAGAGGCTAACTATGTGACAGTTGGGCCCACAAATGTAAAGATAACTAAGGCCGATAGTGATTCTTGTTGACATCATAGTCCTGGATCAATGAACTGGCCGACATGGTGATCCATCCTCCCACTGTCATTTGTGGTGTCAAAGTCTTGCTTCCACATTGGCAGCCAGAAAGGAAAAAGAACACATAAGAGCCTTACATGGACAGAACGTAGGGGACTACTACTTCTACTAAAATTATGTTGATGAACTGGGAAGATGGCTTATTTGGTAAAGTGCTTAAGACGTGAGCATGAGGAAATGAGGACAGATTTCCAGCATCTACGTAATGCTGGATACACATAGCAGTCTGCTTGGAATCCCAGCACTTAGGAGGCAGAGACAGAGGTTTCTTGCTCTAGCTGGCCAGTTAGGTCAGCTAAACTGGTGAGCACTGAGTTTGATTGAGAGATCCTTTCCAAATAAAGTGGAGGATGATAAAAGAATCTATGTGCCATCAACATCAGGACTCCAGATACATGTGTGCTCATACACAGTTGAACACATATACACATATTTGTGCATACAACACACAGATATGCAGGAAAAAAATTTATTTTGGCTATCACTCCACTATTGAGTTTCACTTTGCTGAAAAGGATCCTGGGAAAGTCCTGATTAGCTACAATGTTAGTAAGAACTGTGGCAATGGGATTGGAAGAAGGTCATTCAGTCACAGATGTCCTCTCACACTCTGCTAAGTACTTCACATTTCTTCATTTATTCATTTGAGAGCCATGACTAAAATCCAACAAACTATGTGATGATTGTTTTCCCTCATCTTGTATGTTAAAATGTATATATTTTGAGCCGTTATGTAGTTAGTATTTTGCAAGTTTATAAATTGACTACTGACTTTCAAATACCCATGGCTTTTCCAAGGCTTTCATTATTCTACCTCCTCTTTGAAATGCAGTCTATCTGGTTAAACAAGCTCTATGTGTCCATTGGCAACAATGGGTTGGAACCCAGCAGCAGATATGCATGCTTTTCAGGTTGCTGGAGGAAGTGGTTGACGAGCAGCATTCATTGTCTAGCTTGTGAAATCTGTGACCACTGAATTCATGCCCCACCCCCCCACACAGATCATGAATTGAAATTCTTGATTTTAAAGAAGAAGCAAAGCCTAATTTGGGGGACTAATTTGGAAAGGTTTAGTTTCCCTTTATCTCCCCGCTACTTCAAGTATGACATTCGCAGCATCTGGAGAGACAAAGCATAGCCATAGATTGTCCACCTAAAGACCAAAGTAAAGATAAATGTACTGCAATGTAGAGTGGAGAAGGAGAGAACTTAGGGAAGGCTAAATCACGGGTAAGCAGAAATTTAAAACACAAGTAAAGGAGATGCTCGCTTTTTCTAGGCTAAAAGCAGCCAACATTTTTTGGAGAACATAGTAAGCAGAAGTCTTTAGATTATTTTATATATTTTGCAATGTTTATTTAGCAAGAGTAAAATGATAATCACATGATTAGTAATATGCATAGTGATACCAACCACATGCAGAGAGCTCTCTTTGTCATCCCTTGTACTAAGGACTTCAGTCTCTCATTTGTTCCTTTGAGAATTGAAGCTTAGTGCTCAGGAAAAAAAAAAAAAAAATGTGACTACTGGTTCCCAATGTCATCCTGGAACCTTTGAGGTCCAAGGAGGCTGAGTTAACCCTCTTTTGTTGGGAGACTAGAAGGCTTTCAATATGCTCTGTTCCAACCTGCTACCAAGATGGCTCAGTAGCCAGAGGTTCTTGCTCTGCAAATGTGATGACCTGAGTTTGACTCATCAAGAACAGAATAAAGCCAGATGCAAAGTGGGATATGTGTCTGTGATTCCAACGTGTCTGTGGTGCCTAAAGCAATGGGGGGTTGAGCCAGTAGAATTAAGTTTTCTCACCAGCAAATAACAAGAGATACTGTGTCTCAAAGAAGGTAGAAAAACAGAACTGACTCCCCAGGTTGTACTCTAGCCTCAACATGCCTACTGTGGTGTATGTGCGCGCGCGCGCACACACACACACACACACACACACACACACACACACACACACACAAAGTAGTATCTTGGGCTGGAGGGATGGTTTAGTATGGTGCTTGCCTACAAAGCCAAAGGACCCAGGTTCAATTCTCCAGGACCCACATTAGCCAGATGCACATGGGGGTACTAGCATCTGGGGTTCATTTGCAGTGGCTGGAGGCCCTGGCATACCCATTCATTCTCTCTCTCTCTCTCCCCCTCCCTCTTTCTCTGTCAAAAAAATAAATAAAACTAAAATATTTTTTAAAAAGTAATATCTTGGGCTGGAGAGATGGCTTAGCGGTTAAGTGCTTGCCTGTGAAGCCTAAGGACCCCGGTTTGAGGCTCGGTTCCCCAGGTCCCACGTTAGCCAGATGCACAAGGGGGCGCATGCGTCTGGAGTTCGTTTGCAGAGGCTGGAAGCCCTGGCACACCCATTCTCTCTCTCCCTCTATCTGTCTTTCTCTCTGTGTCTGTCGCTCTCAAATAAATAAATAAATAAATTTTTTAAAAAGTTTAAAAAAAAGTAATATCTTGCTGATTGGATACTTTGATGGGCAAGAGAAATGAACAGAAACAAAATACTACAAATTCTCAAGTTTGCTTCATAATTTATTACTTTATCATAGATTCACCTTGAAAATATTTTGTTGAATTGTATATCACAATTTGCTTTTTTGGTAATGTCCTCCAAATTTCAAGAGTGATGGCAGAGACATGAGAAGGTTCTAATGTACAGAACTAATCCTGATGTCATTGTTGAAAATTGTGTTCAAAAAACAGGATTTATCAGTCATGTCAGAAACATGTTGTATTTACCTTTTCTTCAAAAAGTGATTTTCATTTTGTGAGTGGGTTGTTTGAATTTTTACTGTTTAGGTTTTTGAGTTCTTTGTAGATTCTAGAGATTAGGCCTCTGTCAGTTGAATAGCCAGCAAATATTTCTCCCATTCTGTGGGTAATCTATTGGCTTTGCTTATTGTATGCTTGTCTGTAAAGAAACTCTTCAGCTTCATGTGATCCCATTGGTTGAATGATTGTTTAAATTCATGAGCTACTGGGGTTTTGTTCAGGAAGTCTTTTTCCATTACTATATCATAGAAAGTACCTCCTATATTTTCTTCGAGTAGTAGTCGAGTTTCTAGTCTTATATTGAGGTCTTTGATCCATTTGGACTTGAGTGTAGTGCATGGCAAAATGTGTGGATCAAGTTTCAATTTCCTATATACAGTTATCCAGTTTATCCAGCACCATTTGTTGAAGATGCTGTCTTTTTTCCAGCCTATATTGTTCGGGCCTTTGTCAAATATCAAGTAGCTATAGTTGCTTAACCCAAAGTCTGGGTTCTCAAGCCTATTCCACTGGTCTATACTCCTGTTTTTTATGCCACTATCATGCTGTTTTTATTACTATGCCTTTGTAATATAGCTTTAGATCAGGTATGGTGATGCCACCAGAAGTATTTCTTTTGCTGAGGATATGTTTGGATATGTGAGGCCTTCTGCCTTCCCATATGAAATTTGAGATCATTTTTTCAATCTTTGTGAAGAACACTGTTGGGATTTTAATTGGAATTGCATTGGATCTGTATACTGCCTTTGGTAGGATTACCATCTTCATGATGTTAATTTTGCCTATCCAGGAGCATGGGAGGCCTTTCCATTTTCTCAGGTCCTCCTCAATTTCTTTTTTGAGTGTTTTTATGTTTTCCTTGTATAGATCTTTCACTTCCTTGGTTAACATTATTCTAAGGTATTTTATTTCTTTTTGTTGCTAATGAAAATGGGACCATGTCCCTTATTTCTTTCTCTGTATCTTTGTCATTTGAATATAGAATGGCTACTGACTTTTATGCATTGATTTTGTAACTGCTCTTGATTTGGCTAACTGATCTGTTCAGTAGCATGGTACCCATAGCTTGATCTGAGAAAAAAGGCAGAACCATATCCAAATAAAAGCCCACTCTCCATTAACAAGCTACCAACAATAATGGGCTACAAGAGGGCCTACACCTATTAAATTCTCTATAAAAAAGTAAGGGTTATGTCATTTATCTGGTGCTAACTTACTCTCTGTTGGAGAATCTGCTTCTCTTTTTCAGATAGATGTAGATTCTAAGGAGAGAGGAACCCCATCATACCTCAAAAGGGCCCCAGCTGAAACTAAGAACAATTGGTGAAACAATTAAGGGTTCTGTTTTCTTGGTGAACCAGGTGGCAGAAAAGGGGTGAAGGAGATCAACAGAGAGAAAAATCAACTCCTACCAAATCAGAGAGCAAGAGACCCAAAGAACTACAACACCATGTCACTGAAGCAGACCAAAAATGAAACCGACAGGGCTCAGGGAAATTTTGTGGAAGAGGGAGCAGAAAGAATGTCAGAGCCACATGTTGGGTCATGATATGCAGAGACATTAATCCTACCCATAACTGTGTGCTAACTCCACAATGCATGACCTATGTACCTAAACAAGGAGGGGCCAGGGAGAACGGGTAGGACATGAATGAGCCTAACAATGGTACCAAATTGAATGTATTTGCTGAATACTATGAACGTGATTTCCATTTCATCCAAAGACATTGCTATCATTTTCTGGCAAGTAAAGATATCATTCTGGTGCCATACCCAAGATCCTGGGGCAGTACTGCAGACACTGGTGTGTAGTGTCGTGTACAATGTCACCATACAGTAGAGTCCTGCCTGCTCTTTTCCATCCATGTCACATGGGAATTTCTCATGATTTGAGAAACATACAAGGCCAGAACAAATCCTAACTGTACTCACAGAGGACCGTGTGTCATGTAGTCAGCGTATTTCCCTTGATATCTGTGGGCATGACACAATGAAGGAGGGGCACGTCCGTGATGATCGAGTCATTAGCCTTCTGGAACTTCATTCCACCTGCATGCATTGCTGAGTCAGGATGGTATTCCAGAGCCTGAACGTGGGGATACGCAAACCCTCAGAATACACGTTTGGACCGCGATGCTCCTAATTCTTTCTTGGCTGACTTCAGCAACTTCGCCCTGGGCCACTAAGGCGAAAAGGATATGGATTCTTCAGGATGGGTTTAACGTAACTCACATTTTTGGCAGATTCCTGTGTGCCTGCTGCCTCAAACACACGTCGGTGCTCCTGCTAGACAGGAGCTCAGGACTCACTGGTAGCTTCTCACTTCACCTGGAAGCTCTGCGTGTCCCATGCCGATGTGACATCCTGAGTCCCATGGGTGTCAGGGGCCCCCTTTCCCTAGGACGCAGAGAGTCCCTGCATCATCGAGGCCTTCTCTTTGACCAAAAAGCTCCCGATTCTCTAACCTAAGGTGAGAGTGAATGCTATCACCCTAGGTTAGAGAATCGGCTCTCTTCAGAAAAAGGGTCAGATTCACATCATTCACAAAGATGGCCGAGGCATGGCCACGGGCCAGCCCCAGTCGCTCTTGTTCAAATTGAGCAATTTCTGCGGGTTCAGCCACTCACTCACAAGTGGTGAGCCTACTGTCATGGGGCTGTCTGAAATGTGAGGGCGCAGGGCGTGGAGGCTGTGTTTCTCTGGCAATGAGACAGCTCCAGAAAGCCTCCATTAATTGGCTGGAGGCAGAGGGCCTCCCCAAGCGCCAAGCCAGGTGATGGAGCATGAGAGCCTGCCTCACATATCAAACATACAGAGATGAGAAAACCGTCGAGAACGTCTGAGTCCACTTCCGTGGACTCCCACTTACCCTTGTCACTGGTGATGATGAGGTGCCACCTCTTCTGAAACGGGCAGGGATGCTGGTGCAGTTTTCTTGAGAGAGAGCCTGGCAACTCCAGGACGTGTCAGGAGCGCTGTTTTCTTTCCACCAAATGACAGAGGCGCTAGGATTCTTGCTTGTGTGTTGAATGCCACTCCCATAGGTTCTTGAATTCCTTCTTGACTTGTATTGAATAGGAATTGATTTGCTTACCTTCTATCAGAATCAAATTGCCACGTACACGGGACAGGTGCTGGCCAAGGAGGCGCTGTCTCTTCAAAACCGGCACGTTTTCATCGCCCCCCCCCCCACACACACAAGGGGGGTGGCGAAGTATTTTAATTATTTAACTAGGAGAGAGAAAGGGAGAGACCAAGAAGAGTTGAAAGGACACATGCAGGATATGGGCACACCAGGTGCCCTAGCACACACGAACGCCCCCTTATGTCACAGGACAGCTTATGGCCCTGGCCTTCGAACCTGCGTCCTGGGGTTTGAGAGTCAAAGGAACTAACCTCTACACCAGTTGCCAATTGTAAGGACACCCGAGGCTTATTCGCTTTGTCTTTTTACCTCCAGGTGGGCCTGAATTCTACCACCAGGTGTCCTGCAATTCAGCAGTTAGCCTCAGGCTGGCTGCAGTGTCATACTCATACACTTTTCTTTTCTTTTTCTTATTTTTTTTTTTTGTATGTTCATCCTCTTATCTCTGAAAACACTAGAGGTAACGGCCATGACTTCCAGCACCCTGTGTTTATGATACGCAACTGCTCTGACCTTTGAAATCAGAGATGAAATGATAACTATGCAAGATGTCTCAATGGAGACACATAGGCCTAAAGGTTTGTCCTGCAACAGGGATATCTCAGAAAGAACTATGAACGTGACTTCCATTTCACCCAAAGACATTGCTATCATTTTCTGGCAGGTAAAGATATCATTCCAGGGCCATATCCAAGAACCTGTTTGGAGCACTGGAGACACCGTTGTGTAGTGTCTTGTACAAGGTCACCATACAGTAGAGTCCTGCTGCTCTTTTCCTTCCATGTCACCTGGGAATTTCTCATGATGTGAGGACCATGCAAGGCCGCAAGAAACCCTAACTGTGCTCACAGAGGACCCTGTGTCATGTAGTCAGCGTATTTCCCTTGATATCTGTGGGCGTGACTCAATGAAGGAGGGGCACGTCCGTGATGATCCAGTCCTTAGCCTTCTGGTCCTTCATTCCACCTGCATGCATTGTCAGGTCAGGATGGTTCTCCAGAGCCTGAACGTGGGGGTACGCAAACCCTCAGAATACACGTTTGGACCGCGACGCTCCTAATTCTTACTTGGCTGGCTTCAGCAATTTTGCCCTGGGCCTCTAAGGTGAAAAGGATATGGATTCCTGAGGATGGGTTTGACGTGACTCACATTTTCGGGAGACTCCTGTGTGCCTGCTGCCTCAAACAGACGTCGGTGCTCCTGCTAGACAGGGGCTCAGGACTCACTGGTAGCTTCTCTCTTCTCCTGGAAGCTCTGCGTGTCCCATGCCGATGTGACCTCTTGAGTCCCATGGGTGTCAGGGGCCCCCTTTCCCTAGCACGCAGAGAGTCCCTGCATCTTCGAGGCCTTCTCTTTGAACAAAAAGCTCCTGATTCTCTAACCTAGGGTGAGAGCGAATGCTATCACCCTAGGTTAGAGAATCGGCTCTCTTCAGAAAAAGGGTCAGATTGACATCATTCACAAAGATGGCCGACGCAGGGCCATGGGCCAGCCCGAATCGCTCTCTTTCAAACTGAGCAATTTCTGCGGGTTCAGCCGCTCACTCACAAGTGGTGAGCCTACTGTCATGGGGCTGTCTGAAATGTGAGGGCGCAGGGCGCGGAGGCTGTGTTTCTCTGGCAATGAGACAGCTCCAGAAAGTCTCCGTTAATTGGCTGGAGGCAGAGGGCCTCCCCGAAGCCTAAGCCAGGTGATGGAGCACGAGAGCCCTCCTCACATATCGAACATACAGAGATGAGAAAACCGTCGAGAACGTCTGAGTCCACCTCCGTGGACTGCTCACTTACCCTTGTCACTGGTGAGGATGAGGTGTCACCTCTTCTGAAACGGGGAGGGATGGTGGTGCAGGTTTCTTGAGAGAGAGCCTGGCAACTCCTGGAAGTGTCAGGAGTGCTGTTTTCTTTCCACCAAATGACAGAGGCACTAGGACTCTTGCTTGTGTGTTGACTGCCACGCCCATAGGCTCTTGAATTCCTTCTGGACTTGTCTTGAATAGGAATTGATTTGCTTAGCTTCTATCAGAATCAAATTGCCAAGTAGAAGGACAGGTGCTGGCCAAGGAGGCGCTGTCTCTTCAAAACCGGTGTTGAGCACGTTTTCATCGCCCCCCCCCCAACCCACACAAGGGGGGTGGCAAAGTATTTTACTTATTTTACTAGGAGAGAGAAAGGGAGAGACCCCCAAGAGTTAAAAGGACACATGCAGGATAATGTACGCCAGGTGCCCTAGTACACACGAGCGCCCCCTTGTGTCTCAGGCCTGCTTACGACCCAGGGCTTCGCACCAGCGTCCTGGGGTTTGAGAGTCAAAAGAACTAACCTCTGCACCACTTCACGTTTGCCTTGCGTCCTGAGGCTTGTTCCCTTTGTCCTTTCTAAATCCAGGTGGGCTTCAATTCCACCGCCATGTGTCCTGAGATTCAGCCCGTAGCCTCAGGCTGGCTGCAATGTCATGTTCATCCCCCCCTTATTTTTTTTTTTTTTTTGGATGTTCATCCTCTTATCTCTGTTGACACTATAGGGGACTGCCATGACTTCCAGCTCCCTGTGTTTATGATACTCAACTGCTCTGACCTTTGAACATCAGAGATTAAATGCAAACTATGCAAGATGTGTCAATGGTGACACATGGGCCTAAATGTTTGTCCTGAAACGGGGATCTCTCTGAAAGAACTGTGAACGTGACTTCCATTTCACCCAAAGACATTGCTACCATTTTCTGGCAAGTAAAGATATCATTCCAGTGCCATATCCAAGAACCTGTTTGGAGCACTGGAGACACCGTTGTGTAGTGTCTTGTACAATGTCACCATACAGTAGAGTCCTGCTGCTCTTTTCCTTCCATGTCACCTGGGAATTTTGCATGATGTGAGGACCATGCAAGGCCGCAAGAAACCCTAACTGTGCTCACAGAGGACCGTGTGTCATGTAGTCAGCGTATTTCCCTGGATATCTGTGGGCGTGATTCAATGAAGGATGGGCACGTCCATGATGATCCAGTCCTTAGCCTTCTGGTCCTTCATTCCACCTGCATGCATTGTCAGGTCAGGATGGTTCTCCAGAGCCTGAACGTGGGGGTACGCAAACCCTCAGAATACACGTTGGGACCGCGACGCTCCTAATTCTTTCTTGGCTGGCTTCAGAAATTTTGCCCTGGGCCTCTAAGGCGGAAAGGATATGGATTCTTGAGGATGGGTCTGACGTGACTCACATTTTCGGGAGACTCCTGTGTGCCGGCTGCCTGCAACAGACGTCGTTGCTCCTGCTAGACAGGGGCTCAGGACTCACTGGTAGCTTCTCTCTTCACCTGGAAGCTCTGCGTGTCCCATGCCGATGTGACCTCTTGAGTCCCATGGGTGTCAGCGGCCCCCTTTCCCTAGCACGCAGAGAGTCCCTGCATCTTCGAGGCCTTCTCTTTGACCAAAAAGCTCCCGATTTTCTCACCTAGGGTGAGAGCGATTGCTATCACCCTAGGTTAGAGAATCGGCTCTCTTGAGAAAAAGGGTCAGATTGACATCATTCACAAAGATGGCCGACGCAGGGCCATGGGCCAGCCCAAGTCGCTCTTGTTCAAACTGAGCAATTTCGGCGACTTCAGCCCCTCACTCACAAGTGGTGAGCCTACTGTCATGGGGCTGTCTGAAATGTGAGGGCGCAGGGCGTGGAGGCTGTGTTACTCTGGCAATGAGACAGCTCCAGAAAGTCTCCGTTAATTGGCTGGAGGTGGAGGGCCTCCCCGAGCGCTAAGCCAGGTGATGGAGCACGAGAGCCTGCCTCACATATCAAACATACAGAGATGAGAAAACCGTCGAGAACGTCTCAGTCCACCTCCGTGGACTGCTCACTTACCCTTGTCACTGGTGAGGATGAGGTGTCACCTCTTCTGAAACGGGCAGGGAAGCTGGTGCAGGTTTCTTGAGAGAGAGCCTGGCAACTCCTGGAAGTGTCAGGAGCGCTGTTTTCTTTCCACCAAATGACAGAGGCACTAGGACACTTGCTTGTGTGTTGAATGCCACTCCCATAGGTTCTTGACTTCCTTCTGGACTTGTCTTGAATACGAATTGATTTCCTTACCTTCTATCAGAATCAAATTGCCAAGTAGAAGGACAGGTGCTGGCCAAGGAGGCGCTGTCTCTTCAAAACCGGTGTTGAGCACGTTTTCATCGCCCCACCAGGCCCACACAAGGGGGGTGGCAAAGTATTTTACTTATTTTACTAGGAGAGAGATAGGGAGAGACCCCCAAGAGTTAAAAGGACACATGCAGGATAATGGTACGCCAGGTGCCCTAGCACACACGAGCGCCGCCTTGTGTCTCAGGCCTGCTTACGGCCCAGGGCTTCGAACCGGCGTCCTGGGGTTTGAGAGTCAAAAGAACTAACCTCTGCACCACTTCATGTTTGCCTCGCATCCGGAGGCTTGTTCCCTTTGTCCTTTCTAAATCCAGGTGGGCTTCAATTCCACCGCCACGTGTCCTGAGATTCAGCCCGTAGCCTCAGGCTGGCTGCAATGTCATGTTCATCCATTTTTTTTTTTTTTTTTTTTTTTTTTGGTATGTTCATCCTCTTATCTCTGTTGACACTATAGGTGACTGCCATGACTTCCAGCTCCCTGTGTTTACGATACTCAACTGCTCTGACCTTTGAACATCAGAGATGAAATGCAAACTATGCAAGATGTGTCAATGGTGACACATGGGCCTAAATGTTTGTCCTGATACGGGGATATCTCAGAAAGAACTGTGAACGTGACTTCCATTTCACCCAAAGACATTGCTACCATTTTCTGGCAAGTAAAGATATCATTCCAGTGCCATATCCAAGAACCTGTTTGGAGCACTGGAGACACTGTTGTGTAGTGTCGTGTACAATGTCACCATACAGTAGAGTCGTGCCTGTTCCTTTCCTTCCATGTCACCTGGGAATTTCTCATGATGTGAGGACCATGCAAGGCCGCAAGAAACCATAACTGTGCTCACAGAGGACCGTGTGTCATGTAGTCAGCGTATTTCCCTTGATATCTGTGGGCGTGATTCAATGAAGGAGGGGCACGTCCGTGATGATCCAGTACTTAGCCTTCTGGTCTTCATTCCACCTGCATGCATTGTCGGGTCAGGATGGTCCTCCAGAGCCTGAACGAGGGGGTACGCAAACACTCAGAATACACGTTTGGACTGCTACGCTCCTAATTCTTTCTTGGCTGGCTTCAGCAATTTTGTCCTGGGCCTCTAAGGTGAAGAGGATATGGATTTCTGAGGATCGGTTTGACGTGACTCACATTTTCGGGAGACTCCTGTGTGCCGGCTGCCTCAAACAGACGTCGGTGCTCCTGCTAGACAGGGGCTCAGGACTCACTGGTAGCTTCTCTCTTCACCTGGAAGCTCTGCGTGTCCCATGCCGATGTGACCTCTTGAGTCCCATGGGTGTCAGGGGCCCCCTTTCCCTAGCACGCAGAGAGTCCCTGCATCTTCGAGGCCTTCTCTTTGACCAAAACGCTCCCGATTCTCTAACCTAGGGTGAGAGCGAATGCTATCACCCTAGGTTAGAGAATCGGCTCTCTTCAGAAAAAGGGTCAGATTGACATCATTCACAAAGATGGCCGACGCAGGGCCATGGGCCAGCCCGAGTCGCTCTTGTTCAAACTGAGCAATTTCTGCGGGTTCAGCCCCTCACTCACAAGTGGTGAGCCTACTGTCATGGGGCTGTCTGAAATGTGAGGGCGCAGGGCGCGGAGGCTGTGCTTCTCTGGCAATGAGACAGCTCCAGAAAGTCTCCGTTAATTGGCTGGAGGCGGAGGGCCTCCCCGAGCACAAAGCCAGGTGATGGAGCTCGAGAGCCTGCCTCACATATCAAACATACAGAGATGAGAAAATCATCGAGAACGTCTGAGTCCACCTCCGTGGACTGCTCACTTACCCTTGTCACTGGTGATTATGAGGTGTCACCTCTTCTGAAACGGGCAGGGAAGCTGGTGCAGGTTTCTTGAGAGAGAGCCTGGCAACTCCGGGAAGTGTCAGGAGCGCTGTTTTCTTGCCACCAAATGACAGAGGCACTAGGACTCTTGCTTGTGTGTTGAATGCCACTCCCATAGGTTCTTGACTTCCTTCTGGACTTGTGTTGAATAGGAATTGATTTGCTTACCTTCTATCAGAATCAAATTGCCAAGTAGAAGGACAGGTGCTGGCCAAGGAGGCGCTGTCTCTTCAAAACCGGTGTTGAGCACGTTTTCATCGCCCCCCCCCCCAGGCCCACACAAGGGGGGTGGCAAAGTATTTTACTTATTTTACTAGGAGAGAGAAAGGGAGAGACCCCCAAGAGTTAAAAGGACACATGCAGGATAATGGTACGCCAGGTGCCCTAGCACACACGAGCGCCCCCTTGTGTCTCAGGCCTGCTTACGGCCCAGGGCTTCGAACCGGCGTCCTGGGGTTTGAGAGTCAAAAGAGCTAACCTCTGCACCACTTCATGTATGCCTCGCATCCGGAGGCTTGTTCCCTTTGTCCTTTCTAAATCCAGGTGGGCTTCAATTCCCCTGCCACGTGTCCTGAGATTCAGCCCGTAGCCTCAGGCTGGCTGCAATGTCATGTTCATCCCTTTTTTTTTTTTGTATGTTCATCCTCTTATCTCTGTTGACACTATAGGTGACTGCCATGACTTCCAGCTCCCTGTGTTTACTATACTCAACAGCTCTGACCTTTGAACATCAGAGATGAAATGCAAACTATGCAAGATGTGTCAATGGTGACACATGGGCCTAAATGTTTGTCCTGATACGGGGATATCTCGGAAAGAACTGTGAACGTGACTTCCATTTCACCCAAAGACATTGCTACCATTTTCTGGCAAGTAAAGATATCATTCCAGTGCCATATCCAAGAACCTGTTTGGAGCACTGGAGACACTGTTGTTTAGTGTAGTGTACAATGTAACCATACAGTAGAGTCTGCCTGCTCCTTTCCTTCCATGTCACCTGGGAATTTCTCATGATGTGAGGACCATGCAAGGCCGCAAGAAACCCTAACTGTGCTCACAGAGGACCGTGTGTCATGTAGTCAGCGTATTTCCCTTGATATCTGTGGGCGTGACTCAATGAAGGAGGGGCACGTCCGTGATGATCCAGTCCTTAGCCTTCTGGTCCTTCATTCCACCTGCATGCATTGTCGGGTCAGGATGTTCCTCCAGAGCCTGAACGTGGGGGTACGCAAACCCTCAGAATACACGTTTGGACCGCGACGCTCCTAAGTCTTACTTGGCTGGCTTCAGCAATTTTGCCCTGGGCCTCTAAGGTGAAAAGGATATGGATTCCTGAGGATGGGTTTGACGTGACTCACATTTTCGGGAGACTCCTGTATGCCTGCTGCCTCAAACAGACGTCGGTGCTCCTGCTAGACAGGGGCTCAGGACTCACTGGTAGCTTCTCTCTTCTCCTGGAAGCTCTGCGTGTCCCATGCCGATGTGACCTCTTGAGTCCCATGGGTGTCAGGGGCCCCCTTTCCCTAGCACGCAGAGAGTCCCTGCATCTTCGAGGCCTTCTCTTTGAACAAAAAGCTCCTGATTCTCTAACCTAGGGTGAGAGCGAATGCTATCACCCTAGGTTAGAGAATCGGCTCTCTTCAGAAAAAGGGTCAGATTGACATCATTCACAAAGATGGCCGACGCAGGGCCATGGGCCAGCCCGAATCGCTCTCTTTCAAACTGAGCAATTTCTGCGGGTTCAGCCGCTCACTCACAAGTGGTGAGCCTACTGTCATGGGGCTGTCTGAAATGTGAGGGCGCAGGGCGCGGAGGCTGTGTTTCTCTGGCAATGAGACAGCTCCAGAAAGTCTCCGTTAATTGGCTGGAGGCAGAGGGCCTCGCCGAAGCCTAAGCCAGGTGTTGGAGCACGAGAGCCCTCCTCACATATCAAACATACAGAGATGAGAAAACCGTCGAGAACGTCTGAGTCCACCTCCGTGGACTGCTCACTTACCCTTGTCACTGGTGAGGATGAGGTGTCACCTCTTCTGAAACGGGGAGGGATGGTGGTGCAGGTTTCTTGAGAGAGAGCCTGGCAACTCCTGGAAGTGTCAGGAGCGCTGTTTTCTTTCCAACAAATGACAGAGGCACTAGGACTCTTGCTTGTGTGTTGACTGCCACGCCCATAGGCTCTTGAATTCCTTCTGGACTTGTCTTGAATAGGAATTGATTTGCTTAGCTTCTATCAGAATCAAATTGCCAAGTAGAAGGACAGGTGCTGGCCAAGGAGGCGCTGTCTCTTCAAAACCGGTGTTGAGCACGTTTTCATCGCCCCCCCCAACCCACACAAGGGGGGTGGCAAAGTATTTTACTTATTTTACTAGGAGAGAGAAAGGGAGAGACCCCCAAGAGTTAAAAGGACACATGCAGGATAATGTACGCCAGGTGCCCTAGTACACACGAGCGCCCCCTTGTGTCTCAGGCCTGCTTACGGCCCAGGGCTTCGCACCGGCGTCCTGGGGTTTGAGAGTCAAAAGAACTAACCTCTGCACCACTTCACGTTTGCCTTGCGTCCTGAGGCTTGTTCCCTTTGTCCTTTCTAAATCCAGGTGGGCTTCAATTCCACCGCCATGTGTCCTGAGATTCAGCCCGTAGCCTCAGGCTGGCTGCAATGTCATGTTCATCCCCCCCTTATTTTTTTTTTTTTTTTTGGATGTTCATCCTCTTATCTCTGTTGACACTATAGGGGACTGCCATGACTTCCAGCTCCCTGTGTTTATGATACTCAACTGCTCTGACCTTTGAACATCAGAGATGAAATGCAAACTATGCAAGATGTGTCAATGGTGACACATGGGCCTAAATGTTTGTCCTGAAACGGGGATATCTCAGAAAGAACTGTGAACGTGACTTCCATTTCACCCAAAGACATTGCTACCATTTTCTGGCAAGTAAAGATATCATTCCAGTGCCATATCCAAGAACCTGTTTGGAGCACTGGAGACACCGTTGTGTAGTGTCTTGTACAATGTCACCATACAATAGAGTCCTGCTGCTCTTTTCTTTCCATGTCACCTGGGAATTTTGCATGATGTGAGGACCATGCAAGGCCGCAAGAAACCATAACTGTGCTCACAGAGGACCGTGTGTCATGTAGTGAGCGTATTTCCCTTGATATCTGTGGGCGTGATTCAATGAAGGAGGGGCACGTCCGTGATGATCCAGTCCTTAGCCTTCTGGTCCTTCATTCCACCTGCATGCATTGTCAGGTCAGGATGGTTCTCCAGAGCCTGAACGTGGGGGTACGCAAACCCTCAGAATACACGTTGGGACCGCGACGCTCCTAATTCTTTCTTGGCTGGCTTCAGAAATTTTGCCCTGGGCCTCTAAGGCGGAAAGGATATGGATTCTTGAGGATGGGTCTGACGTGACTCACATTTTCGGGAGACTCCTGTGTGCCGGTTGCCTCCAACAGACGTCGTTGCTCCTGCTAGACAGGGGTTCAGGACTCACTGGTAGCTTCTCTCTTCACCTGTTAGCTCTGCGTGTCCCATGCCGATGTGACCTCTTGAGTCCCATGGGTGTCAGCGGCCCCCTTTCCCTAGCACGCAGAGAGTCCCTGCATCTTCGAGGCCTTCTCTTTGACCAAAAAGCTCCCGATTCTCTAACCTAGGGTGAGAGCGAATGCTATCACCCTAGGTTAGAGAATCGGCTCTCTTGAGAAAAAGGGTCAGATTGACATCATTCACAAAGATGGCCGACGCAGGGCCTTGGGCCAGCCCAAGTCGCTCTTGTTCAAACTGAGCAATTTCTGAGGGTTCAGCCCCTCACTCACAAGTGGTGAGCCTACTGTCATGGGGCTGTCTGAAATGTGAGGGCGCAGGGCGCGGAGGCTGTGTTTCTCTGGCAATGAGACAGCTCCAGAAAGTCTCCGTTAATTGGCTGGAGGCGGAGGGCCTCCCCGAGCGCTAAGCCAGGTGATGGAGCACGAGAGCCTGCCTCACATATCAAACATACAGAGATGAGAAAACCGTCGAGAACGTCTCAGTCCACCTCCGTGGACTGCTCACTTACCCTTGTCACTGGTGAGGATGAGGTGTCACCTCTTCTGAAACGGGCAGGGAAGCTGGTGCAGGTTTCTTGAGAGAGAGCCTGGCAACTCCGGGAAGTGTCAGGAGCGCTGTTTTCTTTCCACCAAATGACAGAGGCACTAGGACTCTTGCTTGTGTGTTGAATGCCACTCCCATAGGTTCTTGACTTCCTTCTGGACTTGTCTTGAATAGGAATTGATTTGCTTACCTTCTATCAGAATCAAATTGCCAAGTAGAAGGACAGGTGCTGGCCAAGGAGGCGCTGTCTCTTCAAAACCGGTGTTGAGCACGTTTTCATCGCCCCCCCCCCAAGGCCCACACAAGGGGGGTGGCAAAGTATTTTACTTATTTTACTAGGAGAGAGAAAGGGAGAGACCCCAAAGAGTTAAAAGGACACATGCAGGATAATGGTACGCCAGGTGCCCTATACACACGAGCGCTTCCTTGTGTCTCAGGCGTGCTTACGGCCCAGGGCTTCGAACCGGCGTCCTGGGGTTTGAGAGTCAAAAGAACTAACCTCTGCACCACTTCATGTTTGCCTCGCATCCGGAGGCTTGTTCCCTTTGTCCTTTCTAAATCCAGGTGGGCTTCAATTCCCCTGCCACGTGTCCTGAGATTCAGCCCGTAGCCTCAGGCTGGCTGCAATGTCATGTTCATCCCTTTTTTTTTTTTTTTTTTTTTTTGTATGTTCATCCTCTTATCTCTGTTGACACTATAGGTGACTGCCATGACTTCCAGCTCCCTGTGTTTACGATACTCAACTGCTCTGACCTTTGAACATCAGAGATGAAATGCAAACTATGCAAGATGTGTCAATGGTGACACATGGGCCTAAATGTTTGTCCTGATACGCGGATATCTCGGAAAGAACTGTGAACGTGACTTCCATTTCACCCAAAGACATTGCTACCATTTTCTGGCAAGTAAAGATATCATTCCAGTGCCATATCCAAGAACCTGTTTGGAGCACTGGAGACACTGTTTTGTAGTGTCGTGTACAATGTCACCATACAGTAGAGTCCTGCCTGCTCCTTTCCTTCCATGTCACCTGGGAATTTCTCATGATGTGAGGACCATGCAAGGCCGCAAGAAACCCTAACTGTGCTCACAGAGGACCGTGTGTCATGTAGTCAGCGTATTTCCCTTGATATCTGTGGGCGTGACTCAATGAAGGAGGGGCACGTCCGTGATGATCCAGTCCTTAGCCTTCTGGTCTTCATTCCACCTGCATGCATTGTCGGGTCAGGATGGTTCTCCAGAGCCTGAACGTGGGGGTACGCAAACCCTCAGAATACACGTTTGGACTGCGACGCTCCTAATTCTTTCTTGGCTGGCTTCAGCAATTTTGTCCTGGGCCTCTAAGGCGAAGAGGATATGGATTTCTGAGGATCGGTTTGACGTGACTCACATTTTCGGGAGACTCCTGTGTGCCGGCTGCCTCAAACAGACGTCGGTGCTCCTGCTAGACAGGGGCTCAGGACTCACTGGTAGCTTCTCTCTTCACCTGTTAGCTCTGCGTGTCCCATGCCGATGTGACCTCTTGAGTCCCATGGGTTTCAGGGGCCCCCTTTCCCTAGCACGCAGAGAGTCCCTGCATCTTCGAGGCCTTCTCTTTGACCAAAAAGCTCCCGATTCTCTAACCTAGGGTGAGAGCGAATGCTATCACCCTAGGTTAGAGAATCGGCTCTCTTCAGAAAAAGGGTCAGATTGACATCATTCACAAAGATGGCCGACGCAGGGCCATGGGCCAGCCCGAGTCGCTCTTGTTCAAACTGAGCAATTTCTGCGGGTTCAGCCCCTCACTCACAAGTGGTGAGCCTACTGTCATGGGGCTGTCTGAAATGTGAGGGCGCAGGGCGCGGAGGCTCTGTTTCTCTGGCAATGAGACAGCTCCAGAAAGTCTCCGTTAATTGGCTGGAGGCGGAGGGCCTCCCCGAGCGCAAAGCCAGGTGTTGGAGCACGAGAGCCTGCCTCACATATCAAACATACAGAGATGAGAAAACCGTCGAGAACGTCTGAATCCACCTCCGTGGACTGCTCACTTACCCTTGTCACTGGTGAGGATGAGGTGTCACCTCTTCTGAAACGGGCAGGGAAGCTGGTGCAGGTTTCTTGAGAGAGAGCGTGGCAACTCCGGGAAGTGTCAGGAGCGCTGTTTTCTTTCCACCAAATGACAAAGGCACTAGGCCTCTTGCTTGTGTGTTGAATGCCACTCCCATAGGTTCTTGACTTCCTTCTGGACTTGTCTTGAATAGGAATTGATTTGCTTACCTTCTATCAGAATGAAATTGCCAAGTAGAAGGAAAGGTGCTGGCCAAGGAGGCGCTGTCTCTTCAAAACCGGTGTTGAGCACGTTTTCATCGCCCCCCCCAGGCCCACACAAGGGGGGTGGCAAAGTATTTTACTTATTTTACTGGGAGAGAGAAAGGGAGAGACCCCAAGAGTTAAAAGGACACATGCAGGATAATGGTACGCCAGGTGCCCTAGCACACACGAGCGCCCCGTTGTGTCTCAGGCCTGCTTACGGCCCAGGGCTTCGAACCTGCGTCCTGGGGTTGAGAGTCAAAAGAACTAACCTCTGCTCCACTTCATGTTTGCCTCGCATCCGGAGGCTTGTTCCCTTTGTCCTTTCTAAATCCAGGTGGGCTTCAATTCCACCGCCACGTGTCCTGAGATTCAGCCCGTAGCCTCACGCTGGCTGCAATGTCATGTTCATCCCTTTTTTTTTTTTTTTTTTTGTATGTTCATCCTCTTATCTCTGTTGACACTATAGGTGACTGCCATGACTTCCAGCTCCCTGTGTTTACGATACTCAACTGCTCTGACCTTTGAACATCAGAGATGAAATGCAAACTATGCAAGATGTGTCAATGGTGACACATGGGCCCAAATGTTTGTCCTGATACGGGGATATCTCAGAAAGAACTGTGAACGTGACTTCCATTTCACCCAAAGACATTGCTACCATTTTCTGGCAAGTAAAGATATCATTCCATTGCCATATCCAAGAACCTGTTTGGAGCACTGGAGACACTGTTGTGTAGTGTCGTGTACAATGTCACCATACAGTAGAGTCCTGCCTGCTCCTTTCCTTCCATGTCACCTGGGAATTTCTCATGATGTGAGGACCATGCAAGGCCGCAAGAAACCATAACTGTGCTCACAGAGGACCGTGTGTCATGTAGTCAGCGTATTTCCCTTGATATCTGTGGGCGTGACTCAATGAAGGAGGGGCACGTCCGTGATGATCCAGTCCTTAGCCTTCTGGTCTTCATTCCACCTGCATGCATTGTCGGGTCAGGATGGTCCTCCAGAGCCTGAACGTGGGGGTACGCAAACCCTCAGAATACACGTTTGGACTGCGATGCTCCTAATTCTTTCTTGGCTGGCTTCAGAAATTTTGCCCTGGGCCTCTAAGGCGAAGAGGATATGGATTTCTGAGGATCGGTTTGACGTGACTCACATTTTCGGGAGACTCCTGTGTGCCGGCTGCCTCAAACAGACGTCGGTGCTCCTGCTAGACAGGGGCTCAGGACTCACTGGTAGCTTCTCTCTTCACCTGGAAGCTCTGCGTGTCCCATGCCGATGTGACCTCTTGAGTCCCATGGGTGTCAGGGGCCCCCTTTCCCTAGCACGCAGAGAGTCCCTGCATCTTCGAGGCCTTCTCTTCGACCAAAAAGCTCCCGATTCTCTAACCTAGGGTGAGAGCGAATGCTATCAACCTAGGTTAGAGAATCGGCTCTCTTCAGAAAAAGGGTCAGATTGACATCATTCACAAAGATGGCCGACGCAGGGCCATTGGCCAGCCCGAGTCGCTCTTGTTCAAACTGAGCAATTTCTGCGGGTTCAGCCCCTCACTCACAAGTGGTGAGCCTACTGTCATGGGGCTGTCTGAAATGTGAGGGCGCAGGGCGCGGAGGCTGTGTTTCTCTGGCAATGAGACAGCTCCAGAAAGTCTCCGTTAATTGGCTGGAGGCGGAGGGCCTCCCCGAGCGCAAAGCCAGGTGATGGAGCTCGAGAGCCTGCCTCACATATCAAACATACAGAGATGAGAAAACCGTCGAGAACGTCTGAGTCCACCTCCGTGGACTGCTCACGTACCCTTGTCACTGGTGATTATGAGGTGTCACCTCTTCTGAAACGGGCAGGGAAGCTGGTGCAGGTTTCTTGAGAGAGAGCCTGGCAACTCCAGGAAGTGTCAGGAGCGCTGTTTTCTTGCCACCAAATGACAGAGGCACTAGGACTCTTGCTTGTGTGTTGAATGCCACTCCCATAGGTTCTTGACTTCCTTCTGGACTTGTGTTGAATAGGAATTGATTTGCTTACCTTCTATCAGAATCAAATTGCCAAGTAGAAGGACAGGTGCTGGCCAAGGAGGCGCTGTCTCTTCAAAACCGGTTTTGAGCACGTTTTCATCGCCCCCCCCCCCCAGGCCCACACAAGGGGGGTGGCAAAGTATTTTACTTATTTTACTAGGAGAGAGAAAGGGAGAGACCCCAAAGAGTTAAAAGGACACATGCAGGATAATGGTACGCCAGGTGCCCTATACACACGAGCGCCTCCTTGTGTCTCAGGCCTGCTTACGGCCCAGGGCTTCGAACCGGCGTCCTGGGGTTTGAGAGTCAAAAAGAACTAACCTCTGCACCACTTCATGTTTGCCTCGCATCCGGAGGCTTGTTCCCTTTGTCCTTTCTAAATCCAGGTGGGCTTCAATTCCCCTGCCACGTGTCCTGAGATTCAGCCCGTAGCCTCAGGCTGGCTGCAATGTCATGTTCATCCCTTTTTTTTTTTTTTTTTTTTGTATGTTCATCCTCTTATCTCTGTTGACACTATAGGTGACTGCCATGACTTCCAGCTCCCTGTGTTTACGATACTCAACTGCTCTGACCTTTGAACATCAGAGATGAAATGCAAACTATGCAAGATGTGTCAATGGTGACACATGGGCCTAAATGTTTGTCCTGATACGCGGATATCTCGGAAATAACTGTGAACGTGACTTCCATTTCACCCAAAGACATTGCTACCATTTTCTGGCAAGTAAACATATCATTCCAGTGCCATATCCAAGAACCTGTTTGGAGCACTGGAGACACTGTTTTGTAGTGTCGTGTACAATGTCACCATACAGTAGAGTCCTGCCTGCTCCTTTCCTTCCATGTCACCTGGGAATTTCTCATGATGTGAGGACCATGCAAGGCCGCAAGAAACCCTAACTGTGCTCACAGAGGACCGTGTGTCATGTAGTCAGCGTATTTCCCTTGATATCTGTGGGCGTGACTCAATGAAGGAGGGGCACGTCCGTGATGATCCAGTCCTTAGCCTTCTGGTCTTCATTCCACCTGCATGCATTGTTGGGTCAGGATGGTTCTCCAGAGCCTGAACGTGGGGGTACGCAAACCCTCAGAATACACGTTTGGACTGCGACGCTCCTAATTCTTTCTTGGCTGGCTTCAGCAATTTTGTCCTTGGCCTCTAAGGCGAAGAGGATATGGATTTCTGAGGATCGGTTTGACGTGACTCACATTTTCGGGAGACTCCTGTGTGCCGGCTGCCTCAAACAGACGTCGGTGCTCCTGCTAGACAGGGGCTCAGGACTCACTGGTAGCTTCTCTCTTCACCTGTTAGCTCTGCGTGTCCCATGCCGATGTGACCTCTTGAGTCCCATGGGTTTCAGGGGCCCCCTTTCCCTAGCACGCACAGAGTCCCTGCATCTTCGAGGCCTTCTCTTTGACCAAAAAGCTCCCGATTCTCTAACCTAGGGTGAGAGCGAATGCTATCACCCTAGGTTAGAGAATCGGCTCTCTTCAGAAAAAGGGTCAGATTGACATCATTCACAAAGATGGCCGACGCAGGGCCATGGGCCAGCCCGAGTCGCTCTTGTTCAAACTGAGCAATTTCTGCGGGTTCAGCCCCTCACTCACAAGTGGTGAGCCTACTGTCATGGGGCTGTCTGAAATGTGAGGGCGCAGGGCGCGGAGGCTCTGTTTCTCTGGCAATGAGACAACTCCAGAAAGTCTCCGTTAATTGGCTGGAGGCGGAGGGCCTCCCCGAGCGCAAAGCCAGGTGATGGAGCACGAGAGCCTGCCTCACATATCAAACATACAGAGATGAGAAAACCGTCGAGAACGTCTCAGTCCACCTCCGTGGACTGCTCACGTACACTTGTCACTGGTGATTATGAGGTGTCACCTCTTCTGAAACGGGCAGGGAAGCTGGTGCAGGTTTCTTGAGAGAGAGCCTGGCAACTCCGGGAAGTGTCAGGAGCGCTGTTTTCTTGCCACCAAATGACAGAGGCACTAGGACTCTTGCTTGTGTGTTGAATGCCACTCCCATAGGTTCTTGACTTCCTTCTGGACTTGTGTTGAATAGGAATTGATTTGCTTACCTTCTATCAGAATCAAATTGCCAAGTAGAAGGACAGGTGCTGGCCAAGGAGGCGCTGTCTCTTCAAAACCGGTGTTGAGCACGTTTTCATCGCCCCCCCCCCCCCAGGCCCACACAAGGGGGGTGGCAAAGTATTTTACTTATTTTACTAGGAGAGAGAAAGGGAGAGACCCCAAAGAGTTAAAAGGACACATGCAGGATAATGGTACGCCAGGTGCCCTATACACACGAGCGCCTCCTTCTGTCTCAGGCCTGCTTACGGCCCAGGGCTTCGAACCGGCGTCCTGGGGTTTGAGAGTCAAAAGAACTAACCTCTGCTCCACTTCATGTTTGCCTCGCATCCGGAGGCTTGTTCCCTTTGTCCTTTCTAAATCCAGGTGGGCTTAAATTCCCCTGCCACGTGTCCTGAGATTCAGCCCGTAGCCTCAGGCTGGCTGCAATGTCATGTTCATCCCTTTTTTTTTTTTTTTTTTTTTTGTATGTTCATCCTCTTATCTCTGTTGACACTATAGGTGACTGCCATGACTTCCAGCTCCCTGTGTTTACGATACTCAACTGCTCTGACCTTTGAACATCAGAGATGAAATGCAAACTATGCAAGATGTGTCAATGGTGACACATGGGCCTAAATGTTTGTCCTGATACGGGGATATCTCAGAAAGAACTGTGAACGTGACTTCCATTTCACCCAAAGACATTGCTACCATTTTCTGGCAAGTAAAGATATCATTCCAGTCCCATATCCAAGAACCTGTTTGGAGCACTGGAGACACTGTTGTGTAGTGTCGTGTACAATGTCACCATACAGTAGAGTCCTGCCTGCTCCTTTCCTTCCATGTCACCTGGGAATTTCTCATGATGTGAGGACCATGCAAGGCCGCAAGAAACCCTAACTGTGCTCACAGAGGACCGTGTGTCATGTAGTCAGCGTATTTCCCTTGATATCTGTGGGCGTGACTCAATGAAGGAGGGGCACGTCCGTGATGATCCAGTCCTTAGCCTTCTGGTCTTCATTCCACCTGCATGCATTGTCGGGTCAGGATGGTTCTCCAGAGCCTGAACGTGGGGGTACGCAAACCCTCAGAATACACGTTTGGACTGCGACGCTCCTAATTCTTTCTTGGCTGGCTTCAGCAATTTTGCCCTGGGCCTCTAAGGCGAAGAGGATATGGATTTCTGAGGATCGGTTTGACGTGACTCACATTTTCGGGAGACTCCTGTGTGCCGGCTGCCTCAAACAGACGTCGGTGCTCCTGCTAGACAGGGGCTCAGGACTCACTGGTAGCTTCTCTCTTCACCTGGAAGCTCTGCGTGTCCCATGCCGATGTGACCTCTTGAGTCCCATGGGTGTCAGGGGCCCCCTTTCCCTAGCACGCAGAGAGTCCCTGCATCTTCGAGGCCTTCTCTTCGACCAAAAAGCTCCCGATTCTCTAACCTAGGGTGAGAGCGAATGCTATCACCCTAGGTTAGAGAATCGGCTCTCTTCAGAAAAAGGGTCAGATTGACATCATTCACAAAGATGGCCGACGCAGGGCCATGGGCCAGCCCGAGTCGCTCTTGTTCAAACTGAGCAATTTCGGCGGGTTCAGCCCCTCACTCACAAGTGGTGAGCCTACTGTCATGGGGCTGTCTGAAATGTGAGGGCGCAGGGCGCGGAGGCTGTGTTTCTCTGGCAATGAGACAGCTCCAGAAAGTCTCCGTTAATTGGCTGGAGGCAGAGGGCCTCCCAGAGCCCCAAGCCAGGTGTTGGAGCACGAGAGCCTGCCTCACATATCAAACATACAGAGATGAGAAAACCGTCGAGAACGTCTGAGTCCACCTCCGTCTACTGCTCACTTACCCTTGTCACTGGTGAGGATGAGGTGTCACCTCTTCTGAAACGGGCAGGGAAGCTGGTGCAGGTTTCTTGAGAGAGAGCGTGGCAACTCCGGGAAGTGTCAGGAGCGCTGTTTTCTTTCCACCAAATAACAGAGGCACTAGGCCTCTTGCTTGTGTGTTGAATGCCACTCCCATAGGTTCTTGACTTCCTTCTGGACTTGTCTTGAATAGGAATTCATTTGCTTACCTTTTATCAGAATGAAATTGCCAAGTAGAAGGAAAGGTGCTGGCCAAGGAGGCGCTGTCTCTTCAAAACCGGTGTTGAGCACGTTTTCATCGCCCCCCCCAGGCCCACACAAGGGGGGTGGCAAAGTATTTTACTTATTTTACTAGGAGAGAGAAAGGGAGAGACCCCCAAGAGTTAAAAGGACACATGCAGGATAATGGTACGCCAGGTGCCCTAGCACACACGAGCGCCCCCTTGTGTCTCAGGCCTGCTTACGGCCCAGGGCTTCGAACCTGCGTCCTGGGGTTTGAGAGTCAAAAGAACTAACCTCTGCTCCACTTCATGTTTGCCTCGCATCCGGAGGCTTGTTCCCTTTGTCCTTTCTAAATCAAGGTGGGCTTCAATTCCACCGCCACGTGTCCTGAGATTCAGCCCGTAGCCTCAGGCTGGCTGCAATGTCATGTTCATCCCTTTTTTTTTTTTTTTTTTTGTATGTTCATCCTCTTATCTCTGTTGACACTATAGGTGACTGCCATGACTTCCAGCTCCCTGTGTTTACGATACTCAACTGCTCTGACCTTTGAACATCAGAGATGAAATGCAAACTATGCAAGATGTGTCAATGGTGACACATGGGCCCAAATGTTTGTCCTGATACGGGGATATCTCAGAAAGAACTGTGAACGTGACTTCCATTTCACCCAAAGACATTGCTACCATTTTCTGGCAAGTAAAGATATCATTCCAGTGCCATATCCAAGAACCTGTTTGGAGCACTGGAGACACTGTTGTGTAATGTCGTGTACAATGTCACCATACAGTAGAGTCCTGCCTGCTCCTTTCCTTCCATGTCACCTGGGAATTTCTCATGATGTGAGGACCATGCAAGGCCGCAAGAAACCCTAACTGTGCTCACAGAGGACCGTGTGTCATGTAGTCAGCGTATTTCCCTTGATATCTGTGGGCGTGACAAAATGAAGGAGGGGCACGTCCGTGATGATCCAGTCCTTAGCCTTCTGGTCTTCATTCCACCTGCATGCATTGTCGGGTCAGGATGGTTCTCCAGAGCCTGAACGTGGGGGTACGCAAACCCTCAGAATACACGTTTGGACTGCGACGCTCCTAATTCTTTCTTGGCTGGCTTCAGCAATTTTGCCCTGGGCCTCTAAGGCGAAGAGGATATGGATTTTTGAGGATCGTTTGACGTGACTCACATTTTCGGGAGACTCCTGTGTGCCGGCTGCCTCAAACAGACGTCGGTGCTCCTGCTTGACAGGGGCTCAGGACTCACTGGTAGCTTCTCTCTTCACCTGGAAGCTCTGCGTGTCCCATGCCGATGTGACCTCTTGAGTCCCATGGGTGTCAGGGGCCCCCTTTCCCTAGCACGCAGAGAGTCCCTGCATCTTCGAGGCCTTCTCTTTGACCAAAAAGCTCCCGATTCTCTAACCTAGGGTGAGAGCGAATGCTATCACCCTAGGTTAGAGAATCGGCTCTCTTCAGAAAAAGGGTCAGATTGACATCACTCACAAAGATGGCCGACGCAGGGCCATGGGCCAGCCCGAGTCGCTCTTGTTCAAACTGAGCAATTTCGGCGGGTTCAGCCCCTCACTCACAAGTGGTGAGCCTACTGTCATGGGGCTGTCTGAAATGTGAGGGCGCAGGGCGCGGAGGCTGTGTTTCTCTGGCAATGAGCCAGCTCCAGAAAGTCTCCGTTAATTGGCTGGAGGCGGAGGGCCTCGCAGAGCCCCAAGCCAGGTGTTGGAGCACGACAGCCTGCCTCACATATCAAACATACAGAGGTGAGAAAACCGTCGAGAACGTCTCAGTCCACCTCCGTGGACTGCTCACTTACCCTTGTCACTGGTGAGGATGAGGTGTCACCTCTTCTGAAATGGGCAGGGAAGCTGGTGCAGGTTTCTTGAGAGAGAGCCTGGCAACTCCGGGAAGTGTCAGGAGCGCTGTTTTCTTTCCACCAAATGACAGAGGCACTAGGACTCTTGCTTGTGTGTTGAATGCCACTCCCATAGGTTCTTGACTTCCTTCCGGACTTGGGTTGAATAGGATTTGATTTGCTTACTTTCTATCAGAATCAAATTGCCAAGTAGAAGGACAGGTGCTGGCCAAGGAGGCGCTGTCTCTTCAAAACCGGTGTTGAGCACGTTTTCATCGCCCCCCCCCAGGCCCACACAAGGGGGGTGGCAAAGCATTTTACTTATTTTACTAGGAGAGAGAAAGGGAGACACCCCCAAGAGTTAAAAGGACACATGCAGGATAATGGTACGCCAGGTGCCCTAGCACACACTAGCGCCCCCTTGTGTCTCAGGCCTGCTTACGGCCCAGGGCTTCGAACCGGTGTCCTGGGGTTTGAGAGTCAAAAGAACTAACCTCTGCACCACTTCAAGTTTGCATCGCATCCGGAGGCTGGTTCCCTTTGTCCTTTCTAAATCCAGATGGGCTTCAATTCCACCGCCACGTGTCCTGAGATTCAGCCCGTAGCTTCAGGCTGGGTGCAATGTCATGTTCATCCCTTTTTTTTTTTTTTTTTTTTTGTATGTTCATCCTCTTATCTCTGTTGACACTATAGGTGACTGCCATGACTTCCAGCTCCCTGTGTTTACGATACTCAACTGCTCTGACCTTTGAACATCAGAGATGAAATGCAAACTATGCAAGATGTGTCAATGGTGACACATGGGCCTAAATGTTTGTCCTGATACGCGGATATCTCGGAAAGAACTGTGAACGTGACTTCCATTTCACCCAAAGACATTGCTACCATTTTCTGGCAAGTAAAGATATCATTCCAGTGCCATATCCAAGAACCTGTTTGGAGCACTGGAGACACTGTTGTGTAGTGTCGTGTACAATGTCACCATACAGTAGAGTCCTGCCTGCTCCTTTCCTTCCATGTCACCTGGGAATTTCTCATGATGTGAGGACCATGCAAGGCCGCAAGAAACCCTAACTGTGCTCACAGAGGACCGTGTGTCATGTAGTCAGCGTATTTCCCTTGATATCTGTGGGCGTGACTCAATGAAGGAGGGGCACGTCCGTGATGATCCAGTCCTTAGCCTTCTGGTCTTCATTCCACCTGCATGCATTGTCGGGTCAGGATGGTTCTCCAGAGCCTGAACGTGGGGGTACGCAAACCCTCAGAATACACGTTTGGACTGCGACGCTCCTAATTCTTTCTTGGCTGGCTTCAGCAATTTTGTCCTGGGCCTCTAAGGCGAAGAGGATATGGATTTCTGAGGATCGGTTTGACGTGACTCACATTTTCGGGAGACTCCTGTGTGCCGGCTGCCTCAAACAGACGTCGGTGCTCCTGCTAGACAGGGGCTCAGGACTCACTGGTAGCTTCTCTCTTCACCTGTTAGCTCTGCGTGTCCCATGCCGATGTGACCTCTTGAGTCCCATGGGTTTCAGGGGCCCCCTTTCCCTAGCACGCAGAGAGTCCCTGCATCTTCGAGGCCTTCTCTTTGACCAAAAAGCTCCCGATTCTCTAACCTAGGGTGAGAGCGAATGCTATCACCCTAGGTTAGAGAATCGGCTCTCTTCAGAAAAAGGGTCAGATTGACATCATTCACAAAGATGGCCGACGCAGGGCCATGGGCCAGCCCGAGTCGCTCTTGTTCAAACTGAGCAATTTCTGCGGGTTCAGCCCCTCACTCACAAGTGGTGAGCCTACTGTCATGGGGCTGTCTGAAATGTGAGGGCGCAGGGCGCGGAGGCTGTGTTTCTCTGGCAATGAGACAGCTCCAGAAAGTCTCCGTTAATTGGCTGGAGGCGGAGGGCCTCCCAGAGCCCCAAGCCAGGTGTTGGAGCACGAGAGCCTGCCTCACATATCAAACATACAGAGATGAGAAAACCGTCGAGAACGTCTCAGTCCACCTCCGTGGACTGCTCACTTACCCTTGTCACTGGTGAGGATGAGGTGTCACCTCTTCTGAAACGGGCAGGGAAGCTGGTGCAGGTTTCTTGAGAGAGAGCCTGGCAACTCCGGGAAGTGTCAGGAGCGCTGTTTTCTTTCCACCAAATGACAGAGGCACTAGGACTCTTGCTTGTGTGTTGAATGCCACTCCCATAGGTTCTTGACTTCCTTCTGGACTTGTCTTGAATAGGAATTCATTTGCTTACCTTCTATCAGAATGAAATTGCCAAGTAGAAGGAAAGGTGCTGGCCAAGGAGGCGCTGTCTCTTCAAAACCGGTGTTGAGCACGTTTTCATCGCCCCCCCCCAGGCCCACACAAGGGGGGTGGCAAAGTATTTTACTTATTTTACTAGGAGAGAGAAAGGGAGAGACCCCCAAGAGTTAAAAGGACACATGCAGGATAATGGTACGCCAGGTGCCCTAGCACACACGAGCGCCCCCTTGTGTCTCAGGCCTGCTTACGGCCCAGGGCTTCGAACCGGCGTCCTGGGGTTTGAGAGTCAAAAGAACTAACCTCTGCTCCACTTCATGTTTGCCTCGCATCCGGAGGCTTGTTCCCTTTGTCCTTTCTAAATCCAGGTGGGCTTCAATTCCACCGCCACGTGTCCTGAGATTCAGCCCGTAGCCTCAGGCTGGCTGCAATGTCATGTTCATCCCTTTTTTTTTTTTTTTTTTTTTATATGTTCATCCTCTTATCTCTGTTGACACTATAGGTGACTGCCATGACTTCCAGCTCCCTGTGTTTACGATACTCAACTGCTCTGACCTTTGAACATCAGAGATGAAATGCAAACTATGCAAGATGTGTCAATGGTGACACATGGGCCTAAATGTTTGTCCTGATACGGGGATATCTCAGAAAGAACTGTGAACGTGACTTCCATTTCACCCAAAGACATTGCTACCATTTTCTGGCAAGTAAAGATATCATTCCAGTGCCATATCCAAGAACCTGTTTGGAGCACTGGAGACACTGTTGTGTAGTGTCGTGTACAATGTCACCATACAGTAGAGTCCTGCCTGCTCCTTTCCTTCCATGTCACCTGGGAATTTCTCATGATGTGAGGACCATGCAAGGCCGCAAGAAACCCTAACTGTGCTCACAGAGGACCGTGTGTCATGTAGTCAGCGTATTTCCCTTGATATCTGTGGGCGTGACTCAATGAAGGAGGGGCACGTCCGTGATGATCCAGTCCTTAGCCTTCTGGTCTTCATTCCACCTGCATGCATTGTCGGGTCAGGATGGTTCTCCAGAGCCTGAACGTGGGGGTACGCAAACCCTCAGAATACACGTTTGGACTGCGACGCTCCTAATTCTTTCTTGGCTGGCTTCAGCAATTTTGCCCTGGGCCTCTAAGGCGAAGAGGATATGGATTTCTGAGGATCGGTTTGACGTGACTCACATTTTCGGGAGACTCCTGTGTGCCGGCTTCCTCAAACAGACGTCGGTGCTCCTGCTAGACAGGGGCTCAGGACTCACTGGTAGCTTCTCTCTTCACCTGGAAGCTCTGCGTGTCCCATGCCGATGTGACCTCTTGAGTCCCATGGGTGTCCGGGGCCCCCTTTCCCTCGCACGCAGAGAGTCCCTGCATCTTCGAGGCCTTCTCTTTGACCAAAACGCTCCCGATTCTCTAACCTCGGGTGAGAGCGAATGCTATCACCCTAGGTTAGAGAATCGGCTCTCTTCAGAAAAAGGGTCAGATTGACATCATTCACAAAGATGGCCGACGCAGGGCCATGGGCCAGCCCGAGTCGCTCTTGTTCAAACTGAGCAATTTCTGCAGGTTCAGCCCCTCACTCACAAGTGGTGAGCCTACTGTCATGGGGCTGTCTGAAATGTGAGGGCGCAGGGCGCGGAGGCTGTGTTTCTCTGGCAATGAGACAGCTCCAGAAAGTCTCCGTTAATTGGCTGGAGGCGGAGGGCCTCCCAGAGCCCCAAGCCAGGTGTTGGAGCACGAGAGCCTGCCTCACATATCAAACATACAGAGATGAGAAAACCGTCGAGAACGTCTGAATCCACCTCCGTGGACTGCTCACTTACCCTTGTCACTGGTGAGGATGAGGTGTCACCTCTTCTGAAACGGGCAGGGAAGCTGGTGCAGGTTTCTTGAGAGAGAGCCTGGCAACTCCGGGAAGTGTCAGGAGCGCTGTTTTCTTTCCACCAAATGACAGAGGCACTAGGACTCTTGCTTGTGTGTTGAATGCCACTCCCATAGGTTCTTGACTTCCTTCTGGACTTGTCTTGAATAGGAATTCATTTGCTTACCTTCTATCAGAATGAAATTGCCAAGTAGAAGGAAAGGTGCTGGCCAAGGAGGCGCTGTCTCTTCAAAACCGGTGTTGAGCACGTTTTCATCGCCCCCCCCCAGGCCCACACAAGGGGGGTGGCAAAGTATTTTACTTATTTTACTAGGAGAGAGAAAGGGAGAGACCCCCAAGAGTTAAAAGGACACATGCAGGATAATGGTACGCCAGGTGCCCTAGCACACACGAGCGCCCCCTTGTGTCTCAGGCCTGCTTACGGCCCAGGGCTTAAAACCGGCGTCCTGGGGTTTGAGAGTCAAAAGAACTAACCTCTGCTCCACTTCATGTTTGCATCGCATCCGGAGGCTTGTTCCCTTTGTCCTTTCTAAATCCAGGTGGGCTTCAATTCCACCGCCACGTGTCCTGAGATTCAGCCCGTAGCCTCATGCTGGCTGCAATGTCATGTTCATCCCTTTTTTTTTTTTTTTGTATGTTCATCCTCTTATCTCTGTTGACACTATAGGTGACTGCCATGACTTCCAGCTCCCTGTGTTTACGATACTCAACTGCTCTGACCTTTGAACATCAGAGATGAAATGCAAACTATGCAAGATGTGTCAATGGTGACACATGGGCCTAAATGTTTGTCCTGATACGGGGATATCTCAGAAAGAGCTGTGAACGTGACTTCCATTTCACCCAAAGACATTGCTACCATTTTCTGGCAAGTAAAGATATCATTCCAGTGCCATATCCAAGAACCTGTTTGGAGCACTGGAGACACTGTTGTGTAGTGTCGTGTACAATGTCACCATACAGTAGAGTCCTGCCTGCTCCTTTCCTTCCATGTCACCTGGGAATTTCTCATGATGTGAGGACCATGCAAGGCCGCAAGAAACCCTAACTGTGCTCACAGAGGACCGTGTGTCATGTAGTCAGCGTATTTCCCTTGATATCTGTGGGCGTGACTCAATGAAGGAGGGGCACGTCCGTGATGATCCAGTCCTTAGCCTTCTGGTCTTCATTCCACCTGCATGCATTGTCGGGTCAGGATGGTTCTCCAGAGCCTGAACGTGGGGGTACGCAAACCCTCAGAATACACGTTTGGACTGCGACGCTCCTAATTCTTTCTTGGCTGGCTTCAGCAATTTTGCCCTGGGCCTCTAAGGCGAAGAGGATATGGATTTCTGAGGATCGGTTTGACGTGACTCACATTTTCGGGAGACTCCTGTGTGCCGGCTGCCTCAAACAGACGTCGGTGCTCCTGCTAGACAGGGGCTCAGGACTCACTGGTAGCTTCTCTCTTCACCTGGAAGCTCTGCGTGTCCCATGCCGATGTGACCTCTTGAGTCCCATGGGTGTCAGGGGCCCCCTTTCCCTAGCACGCAGAGAGTCCCTGCATCTTCGAGGCCTTCTCTTTGACCAAAAAGCTCCCGATTCTCTAACCTAGGGTGAGAGCGAATGCTATCACCCTAGGTTAGAGAATCGGCTCTCTTCAGAAAAAGGGTCAGATTGACATCATTCACAAAGATGGCCGACGCAGGGCCATGGGCCAGCCCGAGTCGCTCTTGTTCAAACTGAGCAATTTCTGCGGGTTCAGCCCCTCACTCACAAGTGGTGAGCCTACTGTCATGGGGCTGTCTGAAATGTGAGGGCGCAGGGCGCGGAGGCTGTGTTTCTCTGGCAATGAGACAGCTCCAGAAAGTCTCCGTTAATTGGCTGGAGGCGGAGGGCCTCCCAGGGCCCCAAGCCAGGTATTGGAGCACGAGAGCCTGCCTCACATATCAAACATACAGAGATGAGAAAACCGTCGAGAACGTCTCAGTCCACCTCCGTGGACTGCTCACTTACCCTTGTCACTGGTGAGGATGAGGTGTCACCTCTTCTGAAACGGGCAGGGAAGCTGGTGCAGGTTTCTTGAGAGAGAGCCTGGCAACTCCGGGAAGTGTCAGGAGCGCTGTTTTCTTTCCACCAAATGACAGAGGCACTAGGACTCTTGCTTGTGTGTTGAATGCCACTCCCATAGGTTCTTGACTTCCTTCTGGACTTGTCTTGAATAGGAATTCATTTGCTTACCTTCTATCAGAATGAAATTGCCAAGTAGAAGGAAAGGTGCTGGCCAAGGAGGCGCTGTCTCTTCAAAACCGGTGTTGAGCACGTTTTCATCGCCCCCCCCCAGGCCCACACAAGGGGGGTGGCAAAGTATTTTACTTATTTTACTAGGAGAGAGAAAGGGAGAGACCCCCAAGAGTTAAAAGGACACATGCAGGATAATGGTACGCCAGGTGCCCTAGCACACACGAGCGCCCCCTTGTGTCTCAGGCCTGCTTACGGCCCAGGGCTTCGAACCGGCGTCCTGGGGTTTGAGAGTCAAAAGAACTAACCTCTGCACCACTTCATGTTTGCCTCGCATCCGGAGGCTTGTTCCCTTTGTCCTTTCTAAATCCAGGTGGGCTTCAATTCCACCGCCACGTGTCCTGAGATTCAGCCCGTAGCCTCAGGCTGGCTGCAATGTCATGTTCATCCCTTTTTTTTTTTTTTTTTTTTTTTGTATGTTCATCCTCTTATCTCTGTTGACACTATAGGTGACTGCCATGACTTCCAGCTCCCTGTGTTTACGATACTCAACTGCTCTGACCTTTGAACATCAGAGATGAAATGCAAACTATGCAAGATGTGTCAATGGTGACACATGGGCCTAAATGTTTGTCCTGATACGGGGATATCTCAGAAAGAACTGTGAACGTGACTTCCATTTCACCCAAAGACATTGCTACCATTTTCTGGCAAGTAAAGATATCATTCCAATGCCATATCCAAGAACCTGTTTGGAGCACTGGAGACACTGTTGTGTAGTGTCGTGTACAATGTCACCATACAGTAGAGTCCTGCCTGCTCCTTTCCTTCCATGTCACCTGGGAATTTCTCATGATGTGAGGACCATGCAAGGCCGCAAGAAACCCTAACTGTGCTCACAGAGGACCGTGTGTCATGTAGTCAGCGTATTTCCCTTGATATCTGTGGGCGTGACTCAATGAAGGAGGGGCACGTCCGTGATGATCCAGTCCTTAGCCTTCTGGTCTTCATTCCACCTGCATGCATTGTCGGGTCAGGATGGTTCTCCAGAGCCTGAACGTGGGGGTACGCAAACCCTCAGAATACACGTTTGGACTGCGACGCTCCTAATTCTTTCTTGGCTGGCTTCAGCAATTTTGCCCTGGGCCTCTAAGGCGAAGAGGATATGGATTTCTGAGGATCGGTTTGACGTGACTCACATTTTCGGGAGACTCCTGTGTGCCGGCTTCCTCAAACAGACGTCGGTGCTCCTGCTAGACAGGGGCTCAGGACTCACTGGTAGCTTCTCTCTTCACCTGGAAGCTCTGCGTGTCCCATGCCGATGTGACCTCTTGAGTCCCATGGGTGTCAGGGGCCCCCTTTCCCTAGCACGCAGAGAGTCCCTGCATCTTCGAGGCCTTCTCTTTGACCAAAACGCTCCCGATTCTCTAACCTAGGGTGAGAGCGAATGCTATCACCCTAGGTTAGAGAATCGGCTCTCTTCAGAAAAAGGGTCAGATTGACATCATTCACAAAGATGGCCGACGCAGGGCCATGGGCCAGCCCGAGTCGCTCTTGTTCAAACTGAGCAATTTCTGCAGGTTCAGCCCCTCACTCACAAGTGGTGAGCCTACTGTCATGGGGCTGTCTGAAATGTGAGGGCGCAGGGCGCGGAGGCTGTGTTTCTCTGGCAATGAGACAGCTCCAGAAAGTCTCCGTTAATTGGCTGGAGGCGGAGGGCCTCCCAGAGCCCCAAGCCAGGTGTTGGAGCACGAGAGCCTGCCTCACATATCAAACATACAGAGATGAGAAAACCGTCGAGAACGTCTGAGTCCACCTCCGTGGACTGCTCACTTACCCTTGTCACTGGTGAGGATGAGGTGTCACCTCTTCTGAAACGGGCAGGGAAGCTGGTGCAGGTTTCTTGAGAGAGAGCCTGGCAACTCCGGGAAGTGTCAGGAGCGCTGTTTTCTTTCCACCAAATGACAGAGGCACTAGGACTCTTGCTTGTGTGTTGAATGCCACTCCCATAGGTTCTTGACTTCCTTCTGGACTTGTCTTGAATAGGAATTCATTTGCTTACCTTCTATCAGAATGAAATTGCCAAGTAGAAGGAAAGGTGCTGGCCAAGGAGGCGCTGTCTCTTCAAAACCGGTGTTGAGCACGTTTTCATCGCCCCCCCCCCAGGCCCACACAAGGGGGGTGGCAAAGTATTTTACTTATTTTACTAGGAGAGAGAAAGGGAGAGACCCCCAAGAGTTAAAAGGACACATGCAGGATAATGGTACGCCAGGTGCCCTAGCACACACGAGCGCCCCCTTGTGTCTCAGGCCTGCTTACGGCCCAGGGCTTCGAACCGGCGTCCTGGGGTTTGAGAGTCAAAAGAACTAACCTCTGCTCCACTTCATGTTTGCCTCGCATCCGGAGGCTTGTTCCCTTTGTCCTTTCTAAATCCAGGTGGGCTTCAATTCCACCGCCACGTGTCCTGAGATTCAGCCCGTAGCCTCAGGCTGGCTGCAATGTCATGTTCATCCCTTTTTTTTTTTTTTTTTTTTTCTATGTTCATCCTCTTATCTCTGTTGACACTATAGGTGACTGCCATGACTTCCAGCTCCCTGTGTTTACGATACTCAACTGCTCTGACCTTTGAACATCAGAGATGAAATGCAAACTATGCAAGATGTGTCAATGGTGACACATGGGCCTAAGTGTTTGTCCTGATACGCGGATATCTCGGAAAGAACTGTGAACGTGACTTCCATTTCACCCAAAGACATTGCTACCATTTTCTGGCAAGTAAAGATATCATTCCAGTGCCATATCCAAGAACCTGTTTGGAGCACTGGAGACACTGTTGTGTAGTGTCGTGTATAATGTCACCATACAGTAGAGTCCTGCCTGCTCCTTTCCTTCCATGTCACCTGGGAATTTCTCATGATGTGAGGACCATGCAAGGCCCCAAGAAACCCTAACTGTGCTCACAGAGGACCGTGTGTCATGTAGTCAGCGTATTTCCCTTGATATCTGTGGGCGTGACTCAATGAAGGAGGGGCACGTCCGTGATGATCCAGTCCTTAGCCTTCTGGTCTTCATTCCACCTGCATGCATTGTCGGGTCAGGATGGTTCTCCAGAGCCTGAACGTGGGGGTACGCAAACCCTCAGAATACACGTTTGGACTGCGACGCTCCTAATTCTTTCTTGGCTGGCTTCAGCAATTTTGCCCTGGGCCTCTAAGGCGAAGAGGATATGGATTTCTGAGGATCGGTTTGACGTGACTCACATTTTCGGGAGACTCCTGTGTGCCGGCTGCCTCAAACAGACGTCGGTGCTCCTGCTAGACAGGGGCTCAGGACTCACTGGTAGCTTCTCTCTTCACCTGGAAGCTCTGCGTGTCCCATGCCGATGTGACCTCTTGAGTCCCATGGGTGTCAGGGGCCCCCTTTCCCTAGCACGCAGAGAGTCCCTGCATCTTCGAGGCCTTCTCTTTGACCAAAAAGCTCCCGATTCTCTAACCTAGGGTGAGAGCGAATGCTATCACCCTAGGTTAGAGAATCGGCTCTCTTCAGAAAAAGGGTCAGATTGACATCATTCACAAAGATGGCCGACGCAGGGCCATGGGCCAGCCCGAGTCGCTGTTGTTCAAACTGAGCAATTTCTGCGGGTTCAGCCCCTCACTCACAAGTGGTGAGCCTACTGTCATGGGGCTGTCTGAAATGTGAGGGCGCAGGGCGTGGAGGCTGTGCTTCTCTGGCAATGAGACAGCTCCAGAAAGTCTCCGTTAATTGGCTGGAGGCGGAGGGCCTCCCAGAGCCCCAAGCCAGGTGTTGGAGCACGAGAGCCTGCCTCACATATCAAACATACAGAGATGAGAAAACCGTCGAGAACGTCTCAGTCCACCTCCGTGGACTGCTCACTTACCCTTGTCACTGGTGAGGATGAGGTGTCACCTCTTCTGAAACGGGCAGGGAAGCTGGTGCAGGTTTCTTGAGAGAGAGCCTGGCAACTCCGGGAAGTGTCAGGAGCGCTGTTTTCTTTCCACCAAATGACAGAGGCACTAGGACTCTTGCTTGTGTGTTGAATGCCACTCCCATAGGTTCTTGACTTCCTTCTGGACTTGTCTTGAATAGGAATTCATTTGCTTACCTTCTATCAGAATGAAATTGCCAAGTAGAAGGAAAGGTGCTGGCCAAGGAGGCGCTGTCTCTTCAAAACCGGTGTTGAGCACGTTTTCATCGCCCCCCCCCCAGGCCCACACAAGGGGGGTGGCAAAGTATTTTACTTATTTTACTAGGAGAGAGAAAGGGAGAGACCCCCAAGAGTTAAAAGGACACATGCAGGATAATGGTACGCCAGGTGCCCTAGCACACACGAGCGCCCCCTTGTGTCTCAGGCCTGCTTACGGCCCAGGGCTTCGAACCGGCGTCCTGGGGTTTGAGAGTCAAAAGAACTAACCTCTGCTCCACTTCATGTTTGCCTCGCATCCGGAGGCTTGTTCCCTTTGTCCTTTCTAAATCCAGGTGGGCTTCAATTCCCCTGCCACGTGTCCTGAGATTCAGCCCGTAGCCTCAGGCTGGCTGCAATGTCATGTTCATCCCTTTTTTTTTTTTTTTTTTTTGTATGTTCATCCTCTTATCTCTGTTGACACTATAGGTGACTGCCATGACTTCCAGCTCCCTGTGTTTACGATACTCAACTGCTCTGACCTTTGAACATCAGAGATGAAATGCAAACTATGCAAGATGTGTCAATGGTGACACATGGGCCTAAATGTTTGTCCTGATACGGGGATATCTCAGAAAGAACTGTGAACGTGACTTCCATTTCACCCAAAGACATTGCTACCATTTTCTGGCAAGTAAAGATATCATTCCAGTGCCATATCCAAGAACCTGTTTGGAGCACTGGAGACACTGTTGTGTAGTGTCGTGTACAATGTCACCATACAGTAGAGTCCTGCCTGCTCCTTTCCATCCCTGTCACCTGGGAATTTCTCATGATGTGAGGACCATGCAAGGCCGCAAGAAACCCTAACTGTGCTCACAGAGGACCGTGTGTCATGTAGTCAGCGAATTTCCCTTGATATCTGTGGGCGTGACTCAATGAAGGAGGGGCACGTCCGTGATGATCCAGTCCTTAGCCTTCTGGTCTTCATTCCACCTGCATGCATTGTCGGGTCAGGATGGTTCTCCAGAGCCTGAACGTGGGGGTACGCAAACCCTCAGAATACACGTTTGGACTGCGACGCTCCTAATTCTTTCTTGGCTGGCTTCAGCAATTTTGCCCTGGGCCTCTAAGGCGAAGAGGATATGGATTTCTGAGGATCGGTTTGACGTGACTCACATTTTCGGGAGACTCCTGTGTGCCGGCTGCCTCAAACAGACGTCGGTGCTCCTGCTAGACAGGGGCTCAGGACTCACTGGTAGCTTCTCTCTTCACCTGGAAGCTCTGCGTGTCCCATGCCGATGTGACCTCTTGAGTCCCATGGGTGTCAGGGGCCCCCTTTCCCTAGCACGCAGAGAGTCCCTGCATCTTCGAGGCCTTCTCTTTGACCAAAAAGCTCCCGATTCTCTAACCTAGGGTGAGAGCGAATGCTATCACCCTAGGTTAGAGAATCGGCTCTCTTCAGAAAAAGGGTCAGATTGACATCATTCACAAAGATGGCCGACGCAGGGCCATGGGCCAGCCCGAGTCGCTGTTGTTCAAACTGAGCAATTTCGGCGGGTTCAGCCCCTCACTCACAAGTGGTGAGCCTACTGTCATGGGGCTGTCTGAAATGTGAGGGCGCAGGGCGTGGAGGCTGTGCTTCTCTGGCAATGAGACAGCTCCAGAAAGTCTCCGTTAATTGGCTGGAGGCGGAGGGCCTCCCAGAGCCCCAAGCCAGGTGTTGGAGCACGAGAGCCTGCCTCACATATCAAACATACAGAGATGAGAAAACCGTCGAGAACGTCTCAGTCCACCTCCGTGGACTGCTCACTTACCCTTGTCACTGGTGAGGATGAGGTGTCACCTCTTCTGAAACGGGCAGGGAAGCTGGTGCAGGTTTCTTGAGAGAGAGCCTGGCAACTCCGGGAAGTGTCAGGAGCGCTGTTTTCTTTCCACCAAATGACAGAGGCACTAGGACTCTTGCTTGTGTGTTGAATGCCACTCCCATAGGTTCTTGACTTCCTTCTGGACTTGTCTTGAATAGGAATTCATTTGCTTACCTTCTATCAGAATGAAATTGCCAAGTAGAAGGACAGGTGCTGGCCAAGGAGGCGCTGTCTCTTCAAAACCGGTGTTGAGCACGTTTTCATCGCCCCCCCCCAGGCCCACACAAGGGGGGTGGCAAAGTATTTTACTTATTTTACTAGGAGAGAGAAAGGGAGAGACCCCCAAGAGTTAAAAGGACACATGCAGGATAATGGTACGCCAGGTGCCCTAGCACACACGAGCGCCCCCTTGTGTCTCAGGCCTGCTTACGGCCCAGGGCTTCGAACCGGCGTCCTGGGGTTTGAGAGTCAAAAGAACTAACCTCTGCTCCACTTCATGTTTGCCTCGCATCCGGAGGCTTGTTCCCTTTGTCCTTTCTAAATCCAGGTGGGCTTCAATTCCCCTGCCACATGTCCTGAGATTCAGCCCGTAGCCTCAGGCTGGCTGCAATGTCATGTTCATCCCTTTTTTTTTTTTTTTTTTTTTTGTATGTTCATCCTCTTATCTCTGTTGACACTATAGGTGACTGCCATGACTTCCAGCTCCCTGTGTTTACGATACTCAACTGCTCTGACCTTTGAACATCAGAGATGAAATGCAAACTATGCAAGATGTGTCAATGGTGACACATGGGCCTAAATGTTTGTCCTGATACGGGGATATCTCAGAAAGAGCTGTGAACGTGACTTCCATTTCACCCAAAGACATTGCTACCATTTTCTGGCAAGTAAAGATATCATTCCAGTGCCATATCCAAGAACCTGTTTGGAGCACTGGAGACACTGTTGTGTAGTGTCGTGTACAATGTCACCATACAGTAGAGTCCTGCCTGCTCCTTTCCTTCCATGTCACCTGGGAATTTCTCATGATGTGAGGACCATGCAAGGCCGCAAGAAACCCTAACTGTGCTCACAGAGGACCGTGTGTCATGTAGTCAGCGTATTTCCCTTGATATCTGTGGGCGTGACTCAATGAAGGAGGGGCACGTCCGTGATGATCCAGTCCTTAGCCTTCTGGTCTTCATTCCACCTGCATGCATTGTCGGGTCAGGATGGTTCTCCAGAGCCTGAACGTGGGGGTACGCATACCCTCAGAATACACGTTTGGACTGCGACGCTCCTAATTCTTTCTTGGCTGGCTTCAGCAATTTTGCCCTGGGCCTCTAAGGCGAAGAGGATATGGATTTCTGAGGATCGGTTTGACGTGACTCACATTTTCGGGAGACTCCTGTGTGCCGGCTGCCTCAAACAGACGTCGGTGCTCCTGCTAGACAGGGGCTCATGACTCACTGGTAGCTTCTCTCTTCACCTGGAAGCTCTGCATGTCCCATGCCGATGTGAACTCTTGAGTCCCATGGGTTTCAGGGGCCCCCTTTCCCTAGCACGCAGAGAGTCCCTGCATCTTCGAGGCCTTCTCTTTGACCAAAAAGCTCCCGATTCTCTAACCTACGGTGAGAGCGAATGCTATCACCCTAGGTTAGAGAATCGGCTCTCTTCAGAAAAAGGGTCAGATTGACATCATTCACAAAGATGGCCGACGCAGGGCCATGGGCCAGCCCGAGTCGCTCTTGTTCAAACTGAGCAATTTCTGCGGGTTCAGCCCCTCACTAACAAGTGGTGAGCCTACTGTCATGGGGCTGTCTGAAATGTGAGGGCGCAGGGCGCGGAGGCTGTGTTTCTCTGGCAATGAGACAGCTCCAGAAAGTCTCTGTTAATTGGCTGGAGGCGGAGGGCCTCCCCGAGCGCTAAGCCAGGTGATGGAGCACGAGAGCCTGCCTCACATATCAAACATACAGAGATGAGAAAACCGTCGAGAACGTCTCAGTCCACCTCCGTGGACTGCTCACGTACCCTTGTCACTGGTGAGGATGAGGTGTCACCTCTTCTGAAACGGGCAGGGAAGCTGGTGCAGGTTTCTTGAGAGAGAGCCTGGCAACTCCTGGAAGTGTCAGGAGCGCTGTTTTCTTTCCACCAAATGACAGAGGCCCTAGGACTCTTGCTTGTGTGTTGAATGCCACTCCCATAGGTTCTTGACTTCCTTCTGGACTTGTGTTGAATAGGAATTGATTTGCTTACCTTCTATCAGAATCAAATTGCCAAGTAGAAGGACATGTGCTGGCCAAGGAGGCGCTGTCGCTTCAAAACCGGTGTGGAGCACGTTTTTATCGCCCCACCCAGGCCCACACAAGGGGGGTGGCAAAGTATTTTACTTATTTTACTAGGAGAGAGAAACGGAGAGACCCCCAAGAGTTAAAAGGACACATGCAGGATAATGGTACGCCAGGTGCCCTAGCCCACACGAGCGCCCCCTTGTGTCTCAGGCCTGGTTACGGCCCAGGGCTTCGAACCGGCGTCCTGGGGTTTGAGAGTCAAAAGAACTAACCTCTGCACCACTTCATGTTTGCATCGCATCCGGAGGCTTGTTCCCTTTGTCCTTTCTAAATCCAGGTGGGCTTCAATTCCACCGCCACGTGTCCTGAGATTCAGCCCATAGCTTCAGGCTGGGTGCAATGTCATGTTCATCCCTTTTTTTTTTTTTTTTTTTGTATGTTCATCCTCTTATCTCTGTTGACACTATAGGTGACTGCCATGACTTCCAGCTCCCTGTGTTTACGATACTCAACTGCTCTGACCTTTGAACATCAGAGATGAAATGCAAACTATGCAAGATGTGTCAATGGTGACACATGGGCCTAAATGTTTGTCCTGATACGGGGATATCTCAGAAAGAACTGTGAACGTGACTTCCATTTCACCCAAAGACATTGCTACCATTTTCTGGCAAGTAAAGATATCATTCCAGTGCCATATCCAAGAACCTGTTTGGAGCACTGGAGACACTGTTGTGTAGTGTCGTGTACAATGTCACCATACAGTAGAGTCCTGCCTGCTCCTTTCCTTCCCTGTCACCTGGGAATTTCTCATGATGTGAGGACCATGCAAGGCCGCAAGAAACCCTAACTGTGCTCACAGAGGACCGTGTGTCATGTAGTCAGCGTATTTCCCTTGATATCTGTGGGCGTGACTCAATGAAGGAGGGGCACGTCCGTGATGATCCAGTCCTTAGCCTTCTGGTCTTCATTCCACCTGCATGCATTGTCGGGTCAGGATGGTTCTCCAGAGCCTGAACGTGGGGGTACGCAAACCCTCAGAATACACGTTTGGACTGCGACGCTCCTAATTCTTTCTTGGCTGGCTTCAGCAATTTTGCCCTGGGCCTCTAAGGCGAAGAGGATATGGATTTCTGAGGATCGGTTTGACGTGACTCACATTTTCGGGAGACTCCTGTGTGCCGGCTGCCTCAAACAGACGTCGGTGCTCCTGCTAGACAGGGGCTCAGGACTCACTGGTAGCTTCTCTCTTCACCTGGAAGCTCTGCGTGTCCCATGCCGATGTGACCTCTTGAGTCCCATGGGTGTCAGGGGCCCCCTTTCCCTAGCACGCAGAGAGTCCCTGCATCTTCGAGGCCTTCTCTTTGACCAAAAAGCTCCCGATTCTCTAACCTAGGGTGAGAGCGAATGCTATCACCCTAGGTTAGAGAATCGGCTCTCTTCAGAAAAAGGGTCAGATTGACATCATTCACAAAGATGGCCGACGCAGGGCCATGGGCCAGCCCGAGTCGCTGTTGTTCAAACTGAGCAATTTCTGCGGGTTCAGCCCCTCACTCACAAGTGGTGAGCCTACAGTCATGGGGCTGTCTGAAATGTGAGGGCGCAGGGCGTGGAGGCTGTGCTTCTCTGGCAATGAGACAGCTCCAGAAAGTCTCCGTTAATTGGCTGGAGGCGGAGGGCCTCCCAGAGCCCCAAGCCAGGTGTTGGAGCACGAGAGCCTGCCTCACATATCAAACATACAGAGATGAGAAAACCGTCGAGAACGTCTCAGTCCACCTCCGTGGACTGCTCACTTACCCTTGTCACTGGTGAGGATGAGGTGTCACCTCTTCTGAAACGGGCAGGGAAGCTGGTGCAGGTTTCTTGAGAGAGAGCCTGGCAACTCCGGGAAGTGTCAGGAGCGCTGTTTTCTTTCCACCAAATGACAGAGGCACTAGGACTCTTGCTTGTGTGTTGAATGCCACTCCCATAGGTTCTTGACTTCCTTCTGGACTTGTCTTGAATAGGAATTCATTTGCTTACCTTCTATCAGAATGAAATTGCCAAGTAGAAGGAAAGGTGCTGGCCAAGGAGGCGCTGTCTCTTCAAAACCGGTGTTGAGCACGTTTTCATCGCCCCCCCCCAGGCCCACACAAGGGGGGTGGCAAAGTATTTTACTTATTTTACTAGGAGAGAGAAAGGGAGAGACCCCCAAGAGTTAAAAGGACACATGCAGGATAATGGTACGCCAGGTGCCCTAGCACACACGAGCGCCCCCTTGTGTCTCAGGCCTGCTTACGGCCCAGGGCTTCGAACCGGCGTCCTGGGGTTTGAGAGTCAAAAGAACTAACCTCTGCTCCACTTCATGTTTGCCTCGCATCCGGAGGCTTGTTCCCTTTGTCCTTTCTAAATCCAGGTGGGCTTCAATTCCACCGCCACGTGTCCTGAGATTCAGCCCGTAGCCTCAGGCTGGCTGCAATGTCATGTTCATCCCTTTTTTTTTTTTTTTTTTTTTTTATGTTCATCCTCTTATCTCTGTTGACACTATAGGTGACTGCCATGACTTCCAGCTCCCTGTGTTTACGATACTCAACTGCTCTGACCTTTGAACATCAGAGATGAAATGCAAACTATGCAAGATGTGTCAATGGTGACACATGGGCCTAAATGTTTGTCCTGATACGGGGATATCTCAGAAAGAACTGTGAACGTGACTTCCATTTCACCCAAAGACATTGCTACCATTTTCTGGCAAGTAAAGATATCATTCCAGTGCCATATCCAAGAACCTGTTTGGAGCACTGGAGACACTGTTGTGTACTGTCGTGTACAATGTCACCATACAGTAGAGTCCTGCCTGCTCCTTTCCTTCCATGTCACCTGGGAATTTCTCATGATGTGAGGACCATGCAAGGCCGCAAGAAACCCTAACTGTGCTCACAGAGGACCGTGTGTCATGTAGTCAGCGTATTTCCCTTGATATCTGTGGGCGTGACTCAATGAAGGAGGGGCACGTCCGTGATGATCCAGTCCTTAGCCTTCTGGTCTTCATTCCACCTGCATGCATTGTCGGGTCAGGATGGTTCTCCAGAGCCTGAACGTGGGGGTACGCAAACCCTCAGAATACACGTTTGGACTGCGACGCTCCTAATTCTTTCTTGGCTGGCTTCAGCAATTTTGCCCTGGGCCTCTAAGGCGAAGAGGATATGGATTTCTGAGGATCGGTTTGACGTGACTCACATTTTCGGGAGACTCCTGTGTGCCGGCTGCCTCAAACAGACGTCGGTGCTCCTGCTAGACAGGGGCTCATGACTCACTGGTAGCTTCTCTCTTCACCTGGAAGCTCTGCGTGTCCCATGCCGATGTGAACTCTTGAGTCCCATGGGTTTCAGGGGCCCCCTTTCCCTAGCACGCAGAGAGTCCCTGCATCTTCGAGGCCTTCTCTTTGACCAAAAAGCTCCCGATTCTCTAACCTAGGGTGAGAGCGAATGCTATCACCCTAGGTTAGAGAATCGGCTCTCTTCAGAAAAAGGGTCAGATTGACATCATTCACAAAGATGGCCGACGCAGGGCCATGGGCCAGCCCGAGTCGCTCTTGTTCAAACTGAGCAATTTCTGCGGGTTCAGCCCCTCACTAACAAGTGGTGAGCCTACTGTCATGGGGCTGTCTGAAATGTGAGGGCGCAGGGCGCGGAGGCTGTGTTTCTCTGGCAATGAGACAGCTCCAGAAAGTCTCTGTTAATTGGCTGGAGGCGGAGGGCCTCCCCGAGCGCTAAGCCAGGTGATAGAGCACGAGAGCCTGCCTCACATATCAAACATACAGAGATGAGAAAACCGTCGAGAACGTCTCAGTCCACCTCCGTGGACTGCTCACGTACCCTTGTCACTGGTGAGGATGAGGTGTCACCTCTTCTGAAACGGGCAGGGAAGCTGGTGCAGGTTTCTTGAGAGAGAGCCTGGCAACTCCTGGAAGTGTCAGGAGCGCTGTTTTCTTTCCACCAAATGACAGAGGCCCTAGGACTCTTGCTTGTGTGTTGAATGCCACTCCCATAGGTTCTTGACTTCCTTCTGGACTTGTGTTGAATAGGAATTGATTTGCTTACCTTCTATCAGAATCAAATTGCCAAGTAGAAGGACATGTGCTGGCCAAGGAGGCGCTGTCGCTTCAAAACCGGTGTGGAGCACGTTTTCATCGCCCCACCCAGGCCCACACAAGGGGGGTGGCAAAGTATTTTACTTATTTTACTAGGAGAGAGAAACGGAGAGACCCCCAAGAGTTAAAAGGACACATGCAGGATAATGGTACGCCAGGTGCCCTAGCCCACACGAGCGCCCCCTTGTGTCTCAGGCCTGGTTACGGCCCAGGGCTTCGAACCGGCGTCCTGGGGTTTGAGAGTCAAAAGAACTAACCTCTGCACCACTTCATGTTTGCATCGCATCCGGAGGCTTGTTCCCTTTGTCCTTTCTAAATCCAGGTGGGCTTCAATTCCACCGCCACGTGTCCTGAGATTCAGCCCATAGCTTCAGGCTGGGTGCAATGTCATGTTCATCCCTTTTTTTTTTTTTTTTTTTGTATGTTCATCCTCTTATCTCTGTTGACACTATAGGTGACTGCCATGACTTCCAGCTCCCTGTGTTTACGATACTCAACTGCTCTGACCTTTGAACATCAGAGATGAAATGCAAACTATGCAAGATGTGTCAATGGTGACACATGGGCCTAAATGTTTGTCCTGATACGGGGATATCTCAGAAAGAACTGTGAACGTGACTTCCATTTCACCCAAAGACATTGCTACCATTTTCTGGCAAGTAAAGATATCATTCCAGTGCCATATCCAAGAACCTGTTTGGAGCACTGGAGACACTGTTGTGTAGTGTCGTGTACAATGTCACCATACAGTAGAGTCCTGCCTGCTCCTTTCCTTCCCTGTCACCTGGGAATTTCTCATGATGTGAGGACCATGCAAGGCCGCAAGAAACCCTAACTGTGCTCACAGAGGACCGTGTGTCATGTAGTCAGCGTATTTCCCTTGATATCTGTGGGCGTGACTCAATGAAGGAGGGGCACGTCCGTGATGATCCAGTCCTTAGCCTTCTGGTCTTCATTCCACCTGCATGCATTGTCGGGTCAGGATGGTTCTCCAGAGCCTGAACGTGGGGGTACGCAAACCCTCAGAATACACGTTTGGACTGCGACGCTCCTAATTCTTTCTTGGCTGGCTTCAGCAATTTTGCCCTGGGCCTCTAAGGCGAAGAGGATATGGATTTCTGAGGATCGGTTTGACGTGACTCACATTTTCGGGAGACTCCTGTGTGCCGGCTGCCTCAAACAGACGTCGGTGCTCCTGCTAGACAGGGGCTCAGGACTCACTGGTAGCTTCTCTCTTCACCTGGAAGCTCTGCGTGTCCCATGCCGATGTGACCTCTTGAGTCCCATGGGTGTCAGGGGCCCCCTTTCCCTAGCACGCAGAGAGTCCCTGCATCTTCGAGGCCTTCTCTTTGACCAAAAAGCTCCCGATTCTCTAACCTAGGGTGAGAGCGAATGCTATCACCCTAGGTTAGAGAATCGGCTCTCTTCAGAAAAAGGGTCAGATTGACATCATTCACAAAGATGGCCGACGCAGGGCCATGGGCCAGCCCGAGTCGCTCTTGTTCAAACTGAGCAATTTCTGCGGGTTCAGCCCCTCACTCACAAGTGGTGAGCCTACTGTCATGGGGCTGTCTGAAATGTGAGGGCGCAGAGCGGAGGCTGTGTTTCTCTGGCAATGAGACAGCTCCAGAAAGTCTCCGTTAATTGGCTGGAGGCGGAGGGCCTCCCCGAGCGCTAAGCCAGGTGATGGAGCACGAGAGCCTGCCTCACATATCAAACATACAGAGATGAGAAAACCGTCGAGAACGTCTCAGTCCACCTCCGTGGACTGCTCACTTACCCTTGTCACTGGTGAGGATGAGGTGTCACCTCTTCTGAAACGGGCAGGGAAGCTGGTGCAGGTTTCTTGAGAGAGAGCCTGGCAACTCCTGGAAGTGTCAGGAGCGCTGTTTTCTTTCCACCAAATGACAGAGGCACTAGGACTCTTGCTTGTGTGTTGAATGCCACTCCCATAGGTTCTTGACTTCCTTCTGGACTTGTGTTGAATAGGAATTGATTTGCTTACCTTCTATCAGAATCAAATTGCCAAGTAGAAGGACAGGTGCTGGCCAAGGAGGCGCTTTCTCTTCAAAACCGGTGTTGAGCACGTTTTCATCGCCCCCCCCCCAGGCCCACACAAGGGGGGTGGCAAAGTATTTTACTTATTTTACTAGGAGAGAGAAAGGGAGAGACCCCCAAGAGTTAAAAGGACACATGCAGGATAATGGTACGCCAGGTGCCCTTTACACACGAGCGCCTCCTTGTGTCTCAGGCCTGCTTACGGCCCAGGGCTTCGAACCGGCGTCCTGGGGTTTGAGAGTCAAAAGAACTAACCTCTGCACCACTTCATGTTTGCCTCGCATCCGGAGGCTTGTTCCCTTTGTCCTTTCTAAATCCAGGTGGGCTTCAATTCCCCTGCCACGTGTCCTGAGATTCAGCCCGTAGCCTCAGGCTGGCTGCAATGTCATGTTCATCCCTTTTTTTTTTTTTTTTTTTTTGTATGTTCATCCTCTTATCTCTGTTGACACTATAGGTGACTGCCATGACTTCCAGCTCCCTGTGTTTACGATACTCAACTGCTCTGACCTTTGAACATCAGAGATGAAATGCAAACTATGCAAGATGTGTCAATGGTGACACATGGGCCTAAATGTTTGTCCTGATACGGGGATATCTCAGAAAGAACTGTGAACGTGACTTCCATTTCACCCAAAGACATTGCTACCATTTTCTGGCAAGTAAAGATATCATTCCAGTGCCATATCCAAGAACCTGTTTGGAGCACTGGAGACACTGTTGTGTAGTGTCGTGTACAATGTCACCATACAGTAGAGTCCTGCCTGCTCCTTTCCTTCCCTGTCACCTGGGAATTTCTCATGATGTGAGGACCATGCAAGGCCGCAAGAAACCCTAACTGTGCTCACAGAGGACCGTGTGTCATGTAGTCAGCGAATTTCCCTTGATATCTGTGGGCGTGACTCAATGAAGGAGGGGCACGTCCGTGATGATCCAGTCCTTAGCCTTCTGGTCTTCATTCCACCTGCATGCATTGTCGGGTCAGGATGGTTCTCCAGAGCCTGAACGTGGGGGTACGCAAACCCTCAGAATACACGTTTGGACTGCGACGCTCCTAATTCTTTCTTGGCTGGCTTCAGCAATTTTGCCCTGGGCCTCTAAGGCGAAGAGGATATGGATTTCTGAGGATCGGTTTGACGTGACTCACATTTTCGGGAGACTCCTGTGTGCCGGCTGCCTCAAACAGACGTCGCTGCTCCTGCTAGACAGGGGCTCAGGACTCACTGGTAGCTTCTCTCTTCACCTGGAAGCTCTGCGTGTCCCATGCCGATGTGACCTCTTGAGTCCCATGGGTGTCAGGGGCCCCCTTTCCCTAGCACGCAGAGAGTCCCTGCATCTTCGAGGCCTTCTCTTTGACCAAAAAGCTCCCGATTCTCTAACCTAGGGTGAGAGCGAATGCTATCACCCTAGGTTAGAGAATCGGCTCTCTTCAGAAAAAGGGTCAGATTGACATCATTCACAAAGATGGCCGACGCAGGGCCATGGGCCAGCCCGAGTCGCTCTTGTTCAAACTGAGCAATTTCGGCGGGTTCAGCCCCTCACTCACAAGTGGTGAGCCTACTGTCATGGGGCTGTCTGAAATGTGAGGGCGCAGGGCGCGGAGGCTGTGTTTCTCTGGCAATGAGACAGCTCCAGAAAGTCTCCGTTAATTGGCTGGAGGCGTTGGGCCTCCCCGAGCGCTAAGCCAGGTGATGGAGCACGAGAGCCTGCCTCACATATCAAACATACAGAGATGAGAAAACCGTCGAGAACGTCTCAGTCCACCTCCGTGGACTGCTCACTTACCCTTGTCACTGGTGAGGATGAGGTGTCACCTCTTCTGAAACGGGCAGGGAAGCTGGTGCAGGTTTCTTGAGAGAGAGCCTGGCAACTCCTGGAAGTGTCAGGAGCGCTGTTTTCTTTCCACCAAATGACAGAGGCACTAGGACTCTTGCTTGTGTGTTGAATGCCACTCCCATAGGTTCTTGACTTCCTTCTGGACTTGTGTTGAATAGGAATTGATTTGCTTACCTTCTATCAGAATCAAATTGCCAAGTAGAAGGACAGGTGCTGGCCAAGGAGGCGCTGTCTCTTCAAAACCGGTGTTGAGCACGTTTTCATCGCCCCCCCCCCAGGCCCACACAAGGGGGGTGGCAAAGTATTTTACTTATTTTACTAGGAGAGAGAAAGGGAGAGACCCCCAAGAGTTAAAAGGACACATGCAGGATAATGGTACGCCAGGTGCCCTAGCACACACGAGCGCCCCCTTGTGTCTCAGGCCTGCTTACGGCCCAGGGCTTCGAACCGGCGTCCTGGGGTTTGAGAGTCAAAAGAACTAACCTCTGCACCACTTCATGTTTGCCTCCCATCCGGAGGCTTGTTCCCTTTGTCCTTTCTAAATCCAGGTGGGCTTCAATTCCCCTGCCACGTGTCCTGAGATTCAGCCCGTAGCCTCAGGCTGGCTGCAATGTCATGTTCATCCCTTTTTTTTTTTTTTTTTTTTTTTTTTTGTATGTTCATCCTCTTATCTCTGTTGACACTATAGGTGACTGCCATGACTTCCAGCTCCCTGTGTTTACTATACTAAACTGCTCTGACCTTTGAACATCAGAGATGAAATGCAAACTATGCAAGATGTGTCAATGGTGACACATGGGCCTAAATGTTTGTCCTGATACGGGGATATCTCAGAAAGAGCTGTGAATGTGACTTCCATTTCACCCAAAGACATTGCTACCATTTTCTGGCAAGTAAAGATATCATTCCAGTGCCATATCCAAGAACCTGTTTGGAGCACTGGAGACACTGTTGTGTAGTGTCGTGTACAATGTCACCATACAGTAGAGTCCTGCCTGCTCCTTTCCTTCCATGTCACCTGGGAATTTCTCATGATGTGAGGACCATGCAAGGCCGCAAGAAACCATAACTGTGCTCACAGAGGACCGTGTGTCATGTAGTCAGCGTATTTCCCTTGATATCTGTGGGCGTGACTCGATGAAGGAGGGGCACGTCCGTGATGATCCAGTCCTTAGCCTTCTGGTCTTCATTCCACCTGCATGCATTGTCGGGTCAGGATGGTTCTCCAGAGCCTGAACGTGGGGGTACGCAAACCCTCAGAATACACGTTTGGACTGCGACGCTCCTAATTCTTTCTTGGCTGGCTTCAGCAATTTTGCCCTGGGCCTCTAAGGCGAAGAGGATATGGATTTCTGAGGATCAGTTTGATGTGACTCACATTTTCGGGAGACTCCTGTGTGCCGGCTGCCTCAAACAGACGTCGGTGCTCCTGCTAGACAGGGGCTCAGGACTCACTGGTAGCTTCTCTCTTCACCTGGAAGCTCTGCGTGTCCCATGCCGATGTGACCTCTTGAGTCCCATGGGTGTCAGGGGCCCCCTTTCCCTAGCACGCAGAGAGTCCCTGCATCTTCGAGGCCTTCTCTTTGACCAAAAAGCTCCCGATTCTCTAACCTAGGGTGAGAGCGAATGCTATCACCCTAGGTTAGAGAATCGGCTCTCTTCAGAAAAAGGGTCAGATTGACATCATTCACAAAGATGGCCGACGCAGGGCCATGGGCCAGCCCGAGTCGCTCTTGTTCAAACTGAGCAATTTCGGCGGGTTCAGCCCCTCACTCACAAGTGGTGAGCCTACTGTCATGGGGCTGTCTGAAATGTGAGGGCGCAGGGCGCGGAGGCTGTGTTTCTCTGGCAATGAGACAGCTCCAGAAAGTCTCCGTTAATTGGCTGGAGGCGGAGGGCCTCCCCGAGCGCTAAGCCAGGTGATGGAGCACGAGAGCCTGCCTCACATATCAAACATACAGAGATGAGAAAACCGTCGAGAACGTCTCAGTCCACCTCCGTGGACTGCTCACTTACCCTTGTCACTGGTGAGGATGAGGTGTCACCTCTTCTGAAACGGGCAGGGAAGCTGGTGCAGGTTTCTTGAGAGAGAGCCTGGCAACTCCTGGAAGTGTCAGGAGCGCTGTTTTCTTTCCACCAAATGACAGAGGCACTAGGACTCTTGCTTGTGTGTTGAATGCCACTCCCATAGGTTCTTGACTTCCTTCTGGACTTGTGTTGAATAGGAATTGATTTGCTTACCTTCTATCAGAATCAAATTGCCAAGTAGAAGGACAGGTGCTGGCCAAGGAGGCGCTGTCTCTTCAAAACCGGTGTTGAGCACGTTTTCATCACCCCCCCCCAGGCCCACACAAGGGGGGTGGCAAAGTATTTTACTTATTTTACTAGGAGAGAGAAAGGGAGAGACCCCCAAGAGTTAAAAGGACACATGCAGGATAATGGTACGCCAGGTGCCCTAGCACACACGAGCGCCCCCTTGTGTCTCAGGCCTGCTTACGGCCCAGGGCTTCGAACCGGCGTCCTGGGGTTTGAGAGTCAAAAGAACTAACCTCTGCTCCACTTCATGTTTGCCTCGCATCCGGAGGCTTGTTCCCTTTGTCCTTTCTAAATCCAGGTGGGCTTCAATTCCCCTGCCACGTGTCCTGAGATTCAGCCCGTAGCCTCAGGCTGGCTGCAATGTCATGTTCATCCCTTTTTTTTTTTTTTTTTTTTGTATGTTCATCCTCTTATCTCTGTTGACACTATAGGTGACTGCCATGACTTCCAGCTCCCTGTGTTTACTATACTAAACTGCTCTGACCTTTGAACATCAGACATGAAATGCAAACTATGCAAGATGTGTCAATGGTGACACATGGGCCTAAATGTTTGTCCTGATACGGGGATATCTCAGAAAGAGCTGTGAACGTGACTTCCATTTCACCCAAAGACATTGCTACCATTTTCTGGCAAGTAAAGATATCATTCCAGTGCCATATCCAAGAACCTGTTTGGAGCACTGGAGACACTGTTTTGTAGTGTCGTGTACAATGTCACCATACAGTAGAGTCCTGCCTGCTCCTTTCCTTCCATGTCACCTGGGAATTTCATATGATGTGAGGACCATGCAAGGCCGCAAGAAACCATAACTGTGCTCACAGAGGACCGTGTGTCATGTAGTCAGTGTATTTCCCTTGATATCTGTGGGCGTGACTCAATGAAGGAGGGGCACGTCCGTGATGATCCAGTCCTTAGCCTTCTGGTTTTCATTCCACCTGCATGCATTGTCGGGTCAGGATGGTTCTCCAGAGCCTGAACGTGGGGGTACGCAAACCCTCAGAATACACGTTTGGACTGCGACGCTCCTAATTCTTTCTTGGCTGGCTTCAGCAATTTTGCCCTGGGCCTCTAAGGCGAAGAGGATATGGATGTTTGAGGATCGGTTTGACGTGACTCACATTTTCGGGAGACTCCTGTGTGCCGGCTGCCTCAAACAGACGTCGGTGCTCCTGCTAGACAGGGGCTCAGGACTCACTGGTAGCTTCTCTCTTCACCTGGAAGCTCTGCGTGTCCCATGCCGATGTAACCTCTTGAGTCCCATGGGTGTCAGGGGCCCCCTTTCCCTAGCATGCAGAGAGTCCCTGCATCTTCGAGGCCTTCTCTTTGACCAAAAAGCTCCCGATTCTCTAACCTAGGGTGAGAGCGAATGCTATCACCCTAGGTTAGAGAATCGGCTCTCTTCAGAAAAAGGGTCAGATTGACATCATTCACAAAGATGGCCGACGCAGGGCCATGGGCCAGCCCGAGTCGCTCTTGTTCAAACTGAGCAATTTCGGCGGGTTCAGCCCCTCACTCACAAGTGGTGAGCCTACTGTCATGGGGCTGTCTGAAATGTGAGGGCGCAGGGCGCGGAGGCTGTGTTTCTCTGGCAATGAGACAGCTCCAGAAAGTCTCCGTTAATTGGCTGGAGGCGGAGGGCCTCCCCGAGCGCTAAGCCAGGTGATGGAGCACGAGAGCCTGCCTCACATATCAAACATACAGAGATGAGAAAACCGTCGAGAACGTCTCAGTCCACCTCCGTGGACTGCTCACTTACCCTTGTCACTGGTGAGGATGAGGTGTCACCTCTTCTGAAACGGGCAGGGAAGCTGGTGCAGTTTTCTTGAGAGAGAGCCTGGCAACTCCTGGAAGTGTCAGGAGCGCTGTTTTCTTTCCACCAAATGACAGAGGCACTAGGACTCTTGCTTGTGTGTTGAATGCCACTCCCATAGGTTCTTGACTTCCTTCTGGACTTGTGTTGAATAGGAATTGATTTGCTTACCTTCTATCAGAATCAAATTGCCAAGTAGAAGGACAGGTGCTGGCCAAGGAGGCGCTGTCTCTTCAAAACCGGTGTTGAGCACGTTTTCATCGCCCCCCCCCCCAGGCCCACACAAGGTGTTGGCAAAGTATTTTACTTATTTTACTAGGAGAGAGAAAGGGAGAGACCCCAAAGAGTTAAAAGGACACATGCAGGATAATGGTACGCCAGGTGCCCTATACACACGAGCGCCCCCTTGTGTCTCAGGCCTGCTTACGGCCCAGGGCTTCGAACCGGCGTCCTGGGGTTTGAGAGTCAAAAGAACTAACCTCTGCACCACTTCATGTTTGCCTCGCATCCGGAGGCTTGTTCCCTTTGTCCTTTCTAAATCCAGGTGGGCTTCAATTCCCCTGCCACGTGTCCTGAGATTCAGCCCGTAGCCTCAGGCTGGCTGCAATGTCATGTTCATCCCTTTTTTTTTTTTTTTTTTTTTTTTTTGTATGTTCATCCTCTTATCTCTGTTGACACTATAGGTGACTGCCATGACTTCCAGCTCCCTGTGTTTACTATACTAAACTGCTCTGACCTTTGAACATCAGAGATGAAATGCAAACTATGCAAGATGTGTCAATGGTGACACATGGGCCTAAATGTTTGTCCTGATACGGGGATATCTCAGAAAGAGCTGTGAAAGTGACTTCCATTTCACCCAAAGACATTGCTACCATTTTCTGGCAAGTAAAGATATCATTCCAGTGCCATATCCAAGAACCTGTTTGGAGCACTGGAGACACTGTTTTGTAGTGTCGTGTACAATGTCACCATACAGTAGAGTCCTGCCTGCTCCTTTCCTTCCATGTCACCTGGGAATTTCTCATGATGTGAGGACCATGCAAGGCCGCAAGAAACCATAACTGTGCTCACAGAGGACCGTGTGTCATGTAGTCAGTGTATTTCCCTTGATATCTGTGGGCGTGACTCAATGAAGGAGGGGCACGTCCGTGATGATCCAGTCCTTAGCCTTCTGGTTTTCATTCCACCTGCATGCATTGTCGGGTCAGGATGGTTCTCCAGAGCCTGAACGTGGGGGTACGCAAACCCTCAGAATACACGTTTGGACTGCGACGCTCCTAATTCTTTCTTGGCTGGCTTCAGCAATTTTGCCCTGGGCCTCTAAGGCGAAGAGGATATGGATGTTTGAGGATCGGTTTGACGTGACTCACATTTTCGGGAGACTCCTGTGTGCCGGCTGCCTCAAACAGACGTCGGTGCTCCTGCTAGACAGGGGCTCAGGACTCACTGGTAGCTTCTCTCTTCACCTGGAAGCTCTGCGTGTCCCATGCCGATGTGACCTCTTGAGTCCCATGGGTGTCAGGGGCCCCCTTTCCCTAGCACGCAGAGAGTCCCTGCATCTTCGAGGCCTTCTCTTTGACCAAAAAGCTCCCGATTCTCTAACCTAGGGTGAGAGCGAATGCTATCACCCTAGGTTAGAGAATCGGCTCTCTTCAGAAAAAGGGTCAGATTGACATCATTCACAAAGATGGCCGACGCAGGGCCATGGGCCAGCCCGAGTCGCTCTTGTTCAAACTGAGCAATTTCGGCGGGTTCAGCCCCTCACTCACAAGTGGTGAGCCTACTGTCATGGGGCTGTCTGAAATGTGAGGGCGCAGGGCGCGGAGGCTGTGTTTCTCTGGCAATGAGACAGCTCCAGAAAGTCTCCGTTAATTGGCTGGAGGCGGAGGGCCTCCCCGAGCGCTAAGCCAGGTGATGGAGCACGAGAGCCTGCCTCACATATCAAACATACAGAGATGAGAAAACCGTCGAGAACGTCTCAGTCCACCTCCGTGGACTGCTCACTTACCCTTGTCACTGGTGAGGATGAGGTGTCACCTCTTCTGAAACGGGCAGGGAAGCTGGTGCAGGTTTCTTGAGAGAGAGCCTGGCAACTCCTGGAAGTGTCAGGAGCGCTGTTTTCTTTCCACCAAATGACAGAGGCACTAGGACTCTTGCTTGTGTGTTGAATGCCACTCCCATAGGTTCTTGACTTCCTTCTGGACTTGTGTTGAATAGGAATTGATTTGCTTACCTTCTATCAGAATCAAATTGCCAAGTAGAAGGACAGGTGCTGGCCAAGGAGGCGCTGTCTCTTCAAAACCGGTGTTGAGCACGTTTTCATCGCCCCCCCCAGGCCCACACAAGGGGGGTGGCAAAGTATTTTACTTATTTTACTAGGAGAGAGAAAGGGAGAGACCCCCAAGAGTTAAAAGGACACATGCAGGATAATGGTACGCCAGGTGCCCTAGCACACACGAGCGCCCCCTTGTGTCTCAGGCCTGCTTACGGCCCAGGGCTTCGAACCGGCGTCCTGGGGTTTGAGAGTCAAAAGAACTAACCTCTGCACCACTTCATGTTTGCCTCGCATCCGGAGGCTTGTTCCCTTTGTCCTTTCTAAATCCAGGTGGGCTTCAATTCCCCTGCCACGTGTCCTGAGATTCAGCCCGTAGCCTCAGGCTGGCTGCAATGTCATGTTCATCCCTTTTTTTTTTTTTTTTTTTTTTTTTGTATGTTCATCCTCTTATCTCTGTTGACACTATAGGTGACTGCCATGACTTCCAGCTCCCTGTGTTTACGATACTCAACTGCTCTGACCTTTGAACATCAGAGATGAAATGCAAACTATGCAAGATGTGTCAATGGTGACACATGGGCCTAAATGTTTGTCCTGATACGGGGATATCTCAGAAAGAGCTGTGAACGTGACTTCCATTTCACCCAAAGACATTGCTACCATTTTCTGGCAAGTAAAGATATCATTCCAGTGCCATATCCAAGAACCTGTTTGGAGCACTGGAGACACTGTTTTGTAGTGTCGTGTACAATGTCACCATACAGTAGAGTCCTGCCTGCTCCTTTCCTTCCATGTCACCTGGGAATTTCTCATGATGTGAGGACCATGCAAGGCCGCAAGAAACCATAACTGTGCTCACAGAGGACCGTGTGTCATGTAGTCAGTGTATTTCCCTTGATATCTGTGGGCGTGACTCAATGAAGGAGGGGCACGTCCGTGATGATCCAGTCCTTAGCCTTCTGGTCTTCATTCCACCTGCATGCATTGTCGGGTCAGGATGGTTCTCCAGAGCCTGAACGTGGGGGTACGCAAACCCTCAGAATACACGTTTGGACTGCGACGCTCCTAATTCTTTCTTGGCTGGCTTCAGCAATTTTGCCCTGGGCCTCTAAGGCGAAGAGGATATGGATGTTTGAGGATCGGTTTGACGTGACTCACATTTTCGGGAGACTCCTGTGTGCCGGCTGCCTCAAACAGACGTCGGTGCTCCTGCTAGACAGGGGCTCAGGACTCACTGGTAGCTTCTCTCTTCACCTGGAAGCTCTGCGTGTCCCATGCCGATGTGACCTCTTGAGTCCCATGGGTGTCAGGGGCCCCCTTTCCCTAGCACGCAGAGAGTCCCTGCATCTTCGAGGCCTTCTCTTTGACCAAAAAGCTCCCGATTCTCTAACCTAGGGTGAGAGCGAATGCTATCACCCTAGGTTAGAGAATCGGCTCTCTTCAGAAAAAGGGTCAGATTGACATCATTCACAAAGATGGCCGACGCAGGGCCATGGGCCAGCCCGAGTCGCTCTTGTTCAAACTGAGCAATTTCGGCGGGTTCAGCCCCTCACTCACAAGTGGTGAGCCTACTGTCATGGGGCTGTCTGAAATGTGAGGGCGCAGGGCGCGGAGGCTGTGTTTCTCTGGCAATGAGACAGCTCCAGAAAGTCTCCGTTAATTGGCTGGAGGCGTTGGGCCTCCCCGAGCGCTAAGCCAGGTGATGGAGCACGAGAGCCTGCCTCACATATCAAACATACAGAGATGAGAAAACCGTCGAGAACGTCTCAGTCCACCTCCGTGGACTGCTCACTTACCCTTGTCACTGGTGAGGATGAGGTGTCACCTCTTCTGAAACGGGCAGGGAAGCTGGTGCAGGTTTCTTGAGAGAGAGCCTGGCAACTCCTGGAAGTGTCAGGAGCGCTGTTTTCTTTCCACCAAATGACAGAGGCACTAGGACTCTTGCTTGTGTGTTGAATGCCACTCCCATAGGTTCTTGACTTCCTTCTGGACTTGTGTTGAATAGGAATTGATTTGCTTACCTTCTATCAGAATCAAATTGCCAAGTAGAAGGACAGGTGCTGGCCAAGGAGGCGCTGTCTCTTCAAAACCGGTGTTGAGCACGTTTTCATCGCCCCCCCCCCAGGCCCACACAAGGGGGGTGGCAAAGTATTTTACTTATTTTACTAGGAGAGAGAAAGGGAGAGACCCCCAAGAGTTAAAAGGACACATGCAGGATAATGGTACGCCAGGTGCCCTAGCACACACGAGCGCCCCCTTGTGTCTCAGGCCTGCTTACGGCCCAGGGCTTCGAACCGGCGTCCTGGGGTTTGAGAGTCAAAAGAACTAACCTCTGCACCACTTCATGTTTGCCTCGCATCCGGAGGCTTGTTCCCTTTGTCCTTTCTAAATCCAGGTGGGCTTCAATTCCCCTGCCACGTGTCCTGAGATTCAGCCCGTAGCCTCAGGCTGGCTGCAATGTCATGTTCATCCCTTTTTTTTTTTTTTTTTTTTTTTTTTTGTATGTTCATCCTCTTATCTCTGTTGACACTATAGGTGACTGCCATGACTTCCAGCTCCCTGTGTTTACTATACTAAACTGCTCTGACCTTTGAACATCAGAGATGAAATGCAAACTATGCAAGATGTGTCAATGGTGACACATGGGCCTAAATGTTTGTCCTGATACGGGGATATCTCAGAAAGAGCTGTGAACGTGACTTCCATTTCACCCAAAGACATTGCTACCATTTTCTGGCAAGTAAAGATATCATTCCAGTGCCATATCCAAGAACCTGTTTGGAGCACTGGAGACACTGTTTTGTAGTGTCGTGTACAATGTCACCATACAGTAGAGTCCTGCCTGCTCCTTTCCTTCCATGTCACCTGGGAATTTCTCATGATGTGAGGACCATGCAAGGCCGCAAGAAACCATAACTGTGCTCACAGAGGACCGTGTGTCATGTAGTCAGCGTATTTCCCTTGATATCTGTGGGCGTGACTCGATGAAGGAGGGGCACGTCCGTGATGATCCAGTCCTTAGCCTTCTGGTCTTCATTCCACCTGCATGCATTGTCGGGTCAGGATGGTTCTCCAGAGCCTGAACGTGGGGGTACGCAAACCCTCAGAATACACGTTTGGACTGCGACGCTCCTAATTCTTTCTTGGCTGGCTTCAGCAATTTTGCCCTGGGCCTCTAAGGCGAAGAGGATATGGATTTCTGAGGATCAGTTTGACTGTGACTCACATTTTCGGGAGACTCCTGTGTGCCGGCTGCCTCAAACAGACGTCGGTGCTCCTGCTAGACAGGGGCTCAGGACTCACTGGTAGCTTCTCTCTTCACCTGGAAGCTCTGCGTGTCCCATGCCGATGTGACCTCTTGAGTCCCATGGGTGTCAGGGGCCCCCTTTCCCTAGCACGCAGAGAGTCCCTGCATCTTCGAGGCCTTCTCTTTGACCAAAAAGCTCCCGATTCTCTAACCTAGGGTGAGAGCGAATGCTATCACCCTAGGTTAGAGAATCGGCTCTCTTCAGAAAAAGGGTCAGATTGACATCATTCACAAAGATGGCCGACGCAGGGCCATGGGCCAGCCCGAGTCGCTCTTGTTCAAACTGAGCAATTTCGGCGGGTTCAGCCCCTCACTCACAAGTGGTGAGCCTACTGTCATGGGGCTGTCTGAAATGTGAGGGCGCAGGGCGCGGAGGCTGTGTTTCTCTGGCAATGAGACAGCTCCAGAAAGTCTCCGTTAATTGGCTGGAGGCGGAGGGCCTCCCCGAGCGCTAAGCCAGGTGATGGAGCACGAGAGCCTGCCTCACATATCAAACATACAGAGATGAGAAAACCGTCGAGAACGTCTCAGTCCACCTCCGTGGACTGCTCACTTACCCTTGTCACTGGTGAGGATGAGGTGTCACCTCTTCTGAAACGGGCAGGGAAGCTGGTGCAGGTTTCTTGAGAGAGAGCCTGGCAACTCCTGGAAGTGTCAGGAGCGCTGTTTTCTTTCCACCAAATGACAGAGGCACTAGGACTCTTGCTTGTGTGTTGAATGCCACTCCCATAGGTTCTTGACTTCCTTCTGGACTTGTGTTGAATAGGAATTGATTTGCTTACCTTCTATCAGAATCAAATTGCCAAGTAGAAGGACAGGTGCTGGCCAAGGAGGCGCTGTCTCTTCAAAACCGGTGTTGAGCACGTTTTCATCACCCCCCCCCCAGGCCCACACAAGGGGGGTGGCAAAGTATTTTACTTATTTTACTAGGAGAGAGAAAGGGAGAGACCCCCAAGAGTTAAAAGGACACATGCAGGATAATGGTACGCCAGGTGCCCTAGCACACACGAGCGCCCCCTTGTGTCTCAGGCCTGCTTACGGCCCAGGGCTTCGAACCGGCGTCCTGGGGTTTGAGAGTCAAAAGAACTAACCTCTGCTCCACTTCATGTTTGCCTCGCATCCGGAGGCTTGTTCCCTTTGTCCTTTCTAAATCCAGGTGGGCTTCAATTCCCCTGCCACGTGTCCTGAGATTCAGCCCGTAGCCTCAGGCTGGCTGCAATGTCATGTTCATCCCTTTTTTTTTTTTTTTTTTTTTTTTTGTATGTTCATCCTCTTATCTCTGTTGACACTATAGGTGACTGCCATGACTTCCAGCTCCCTGTGTTTACTATACTAAACTGCTCTGACCTTTGAACATCAGAGATGAAATGCAAACTATGCAAGATGTGTCAATGGTGACACATGGGCCTAAATGTTTGTCCTGATACGGGGATATCTCAGAAAGAGCTGTGAACGTGACTTCCATTTCACCCAAAGACATTGCTACCATTTTCTGGCAAGTAAAGATATCATTCCAGTGCCATATCCAAGAACCTGTTTGGAGCACTGGAGACACTGTTTTGTAGTGTCGTGTACAATGTCACCATACAGTAGAGTCCTGCCTGCTCCTTTCCTTCCATGTCACCTGGGAATTTCTCATGATGTGAGGACCATGCAAGGCCGCAAGAAACCATAACTGTGCTCACAGAGGACCGTGTGTCATGTAGTCAGTGTATTTCCCTTGATATCTGTGGGCGTGACTCAATGAAGGAGGGGCACGTCCGTGATGATCCAGTCCTTAGCCTTCTGGTCTTCATTCCACCTGCATGCATTGTCGGGTCAGGATGGTTCTCCAGAGCCTGAACGTGGGGGTACGCAAACCCTCAGAATACACGTTTGGACTGCGACGCTCCTAATTCTTTCTTGGCTGGCTTCAGCAATTTTGCCCTGGGCCTCTAAGGCGAAGAGGATATGGATGTTTGAGGATCGGTTTGACGTGACTCACATTTTCGGGAGACTCCTGTGTGCCGGCTGCCTCAAACAGACGTCGGTGCTCCTGCTAGACAGGGGCTCAGGACTCACTGGTAGCTTCTCTCTTCACCTGGAAGCTCTGCGTGTCCCATGCCGATGTGACCTCTTGAGTCCCATGGGTGTCAGGGGGCCCCCTTTCCCTAGCACGCAGAGAGTCCCTGCATCTTCGAGGCCTTCTCTTTGACCAAAAAGCTCCCGATTCTCTAACCTAGGGTGAGAGCGAATGCTATCACCCTAGGTTAGAGAATCGGCTCTCTTCAGAAAAAGGGTCAGATTGACATCATTCACAAAGATGGCCGACGCAGGGCCATGGGCCAGCCCGAGTCGCTCTTGTTCAAACTGAGCAATTTCGGCGGGTTCAGCCCCTCACTCACAAGTGGTGAGCCTACTGTCATGGGGCTGTCTGAAATGTGAGGGCGCAGGGCGCGGAGGCTGTGTTTCTCTGGTAATGAGACAGCTCCAGAAAGTCTCCGTTAATTGGCTGGAGGCGGAGGGCCTCCCCGAGCGCTAAGCCAGGTGATGGAGCACGAGAGCCTGCCTCACATATCAAACATACAGAGATGAGAAAACCGTCGAGAACGTCTCAGTCCACCTCCGTGGACTGCTCACTTACCCTTGTCACTGGTGAGGATGAGGTGTCACCTCTTCTGAAACGGGCAGGGAAGCTGGTGCAGGTTTCTTGAGAGAGAGCCTGGCAACTCCTGGAAGTGTCAGGAGCGCTGTTTTCTTTCCACCAAATGACAGAGGCACTAGGACTCTTGCTTGTGTGTTGAATGCCACTCCCATAGGTTCTTGACTTCCTTCTGGACTTGTGTTGAATAGGAATTGATTTGCTTACCTTCTATCAGAATCAAATTGCCAAGTAGAAGGACAGGTGCTGGCCAAGGAGGCGCTGTCTCTTCAAAACCGGTGTTGAGCACGTTTTCATCGCCCCCCCCCCCAGGCCCACACAAGGGGGGTGGCAAAGTATTTTACTTATTTTACTAGGAGAGAGAAAGGGAGAGACCCCCAAGAGTTAAAAGGACACATGCAGGATAATGGTACGCCAGGTGCCCTAGCACACACGAGCGCCCCCTTGTGTCTCAGGCCTGCTTACGGCCCAGGGCTTCGAACCGGCGTCCTGGGGTTTGAGAGTCAAAAGAACTAACCTCTGCACCACTTCATGTTTGCCTCGCATCCGGAGGCTTGTTCCCTTTGTCCTTTCTAAATCCAGGTGGGCTTCAATTCCCCTGCCACGTGTCCTGAGATTCAGCCCGTAGCCTCAGGCTGGCTGCAATGTCATGTTCATCCCTTTTTTTTTTTTTTTTTTTTTTTTGTATGTTCATCCTCTTATCTCTGTTGACACTATAGGTGACTGCCATGACTTCCAGCTCCCTGTGTTTACTATACTAAACTGCTCTGACCTTTGAACATCAGAGATGAAATGCAAACTATGCAAGATGTGTCAATGGTGACACATGGGCCTAAATGTTTGTCCTGATACGGGGATATCTCAGAAAGAGCTGTGAACGTGACTTCCATTTCACCCAAAGACATTGCTACCATTTTCTGGCAAGTAAAGATATCATTCCAGTGCCATATCCAAGAACCTGTTTGGAGCACTGGAGACACTGTTTTGTAGTGTCGTGTACAATGTCACCATACAGTAGAGTCCTGCCTGCTCCTTTCCTTCCATGTCACCTGGGAATTTCTCATGATGTGAGGACCATGCAAGGCCGCAAGAAACCATAACTGTGCTCACAGAGGACCGTGTGTCATGTAGTCAGTGTATTTCCCTTGATATCTGTGGGCGTGACTCAATGAAGGAGGGGCACGTCCGTGATGATCCAGTCCTTAGCCTTCTGGTCTTCATTCCACCTGCATGCATTGTCGGGTCAGGATGGTTCTCCAGAGCCTGAACGTGGGGGTACGCAAACCCTCAGAATACACGTTTGGACTGCGACGCTCCTAATTCTTTCTTGGCTGGCTTCAGCAATTTTGCCCTGGGCCTCTAAGGCGAAGAGGATATGGATGTTTGAGGATCGGTTTGACGTGACTCACATTTTCGGGAGACTCCTGTGTGCCGGCTGCCTCAAACAGACGTCGGTGCTCCTGCTAGACAGGGGCTCAGGACTCACTGGTAGCTTCTCTCTTCACCTGGAAGCTCTGCGTGTCCCATGCCGATGTGACCTCTTGAGTCCCATGGGTGTCGGGGGCCCCCTTTCCCTAGCACGCAGAGAGTCCCTGCATCTTCGAGGCCTTCTCTTTGACCAAAAAGCTCCCGATTCTCTAACCTAGGGTGAGAGCGAATGCTATCACCCTAGGTTAGAGAATCGGCTCTCTTCAGAAAAAGGGTCAGATTGACATCATTCACAAAGATGGCCGACGCAGGGCCATGGGCCAGCCCGAGTCGCTCTTGTTCAAACTGAGCAATTTCGGCGGGTTCAGCCCCTCACTCACAAGTGGTGAGCCTACTGTCATGGGGCTGTCTGAAATGTGAGGGCGCAGGGCGCGGAGGCTGTGTTTCTCTGGCAATGAGACAGCTCCAGAAAGTCTCCGTTAATTGGCTGGAGGCGGAGGGCCTCCCCGAGCGCTAAGCCAGGTGATGGAGCACGAGAGCCTGCCTCACATATCAAACATACAGAGATGAGAAAACCGTCGAGAACGTCTCAGTCCACCTCCGTGGACTGCTCACTTACCCTTGTCACTGGTGAGGATGAGGTGTCACCTCTTCTGAAACGGGCAGGGAAGCTGGTGCAGGTTTCTTGAGAGAGAGCCTGGCAACTCCTGGAAGTGTCAGGAGCGCTGTTTTCTTTCCACCAAATGACAGAGGCACTAGGACTCTTGCTTGTGTGTTGAATGCCACTCCCATAGGTTCTTGACTTCCTTCTGGACTTGTGTTGAATAGGAATTGATTTGCTTACCTTCTATCAGAATCAAATTGCCAAGTAGAAGGACAGGTGCTGGCCAAGGAGGCGCTGTCTCTTCAAAACCGGTGTTGAGCACGTTTTCATCGCCCCCCCCCAGGCCCACACAAGGGGGGTGGCAAAGTATTTTACTTATTTTACTAGGAGAGAGAAAGGGAGAGACCCCCAAGAGTTAAAAGGACACATGCAGGATAATGGTACGCCAGGTGCCCTAGCACACACGAGCGCCCCCTTGTGTCTCAGGCCTGCTTACGGCCCAGGGCTTCGAACCGGCGTCCTGGGGTTTGAGAGTCAAAAGAACTAACCTCTGCACCACTTCATGTTTGCCTCGCATCCGGAGGCTTGTTCCCTTTGTCCTTTCTAAATCCAGGTGGGCTTCAATTCCCCTGCCACGTGTCCTGAGATTCAGCCCGTAGCCTCAGGCTGGCTGCAATGTCATGTTCATCCCTTTTTTTTTTTTTTTTTTTTTTTTTTGTATGTTCATCCTCTTATCTCTGTTGACACTATAGGTGACTGCCATGACTTCCAGCTCCCTGTGTTTACTATACTAAACTGCTCTGACCTTTGAACATCAGAGATGAAATGCAAACTATGCAAGATGTGTCAATGGTGACACATGGGCCTAAATGTTTGTCCTGATACGGGGATATCTCAGAAAGAGCTGTGAACGTGACTTCCATTTCACCCAAAGACATTGCTACCATTTTCTGGCAAGTAAAGATATCATTCCAGTGCCATATCCAAGAACCTGTTTGGAGCACTGGAGACACTGTTTTGTAGTGTCGTGTACAATGTCACCATACAGTAGAGTCCTGCCTGCTCCTTTCCTTCCATGTCACCTGGGAATTTCTCATGATGTGAGGACCATGCAAGGCCGCAAGAAACCATAACTGTGCTCACAGAGGACCGTGTGTCATGTAGTCAGTGTATTTCCCTTGATATCTGTGGGCGTGACTCAATGAAGGAGGGGCACGTCCGTGATGATCCAGTCCTTAGCCTTCTGGTCTTCATTCCACCTGCATGCATTGTCGGGTCAGGATGGTTCTCCAGAGCCTGAACGTGGGGGTACGCAAACCCTCAGAATACACGTTTGGACTGCGACGCTCCTAATTCTTTCTTGGCTGGCTTCAGCAATTTTGCCCTGGGCCTCTAAGGCGAAGAGGATATGGATTTTTGAGGATCGGTTTGACGTGACTCACATTTTCGGGAGACTCCTGTGTGCCGGCTGCCTCAAACAGACGTCGGTGCTCCTGCTAGACAGGGGCTCAGGACTCACTGGTAGCTTCTCTCTTCACCTGGAAGCTCTGCGTGTCCCATGCCGATGTGACCTCTTGAGTCCCATGGGTGTCAGGGGCCCCCTTTCCCTAGCACGCAGAGAGTCCCTGCATCTTCGAGGCCTTCTCTTTGACCAAAAAGCTCCCGATTCTCTAACCTAGGGTGAGAGCGAATGCTATCACCCTAGGTTAGAGAATCGGCTCTCTTCAGAAAAAGGGTCAGATTGACATCATTCACAAAGATGGCCGACGCAGGGCCATGGGCCAGCCCGAGTCGCTCTTGTTCAAACTGAGCAATTTCGGCGGGTTCAGCCCCTCACTCACAAGTGGTGAGCCTACTGTCATGGGGCTGTCTGAAATGTGAGGGCGCAGGGCGCGGAGGCTGTGTTTCTCTGGCAATGAGACAGCTCCAGAAAGTCTCCGTTAATTGGCTGGAGGCGTTGGGCCTCCCCGAGCGCTAAGCCAGGTGATGGAGCACGAGAGCCTGCCTCACATATCAAACATACAGAGATGAGAAAACCGTCGAGAACGTCTCAGTCCACCTCCGTGGACTGCTCACTTACCCTTGTCACTGGTGAGGATGAGGTGTCACCTCTTCTGAAACGGGCAGGGAAGCTGGTGCAGGTTTCTTGAGAGAGAGCCTGGCAACTCCTGGAAGTGTCAGGAGCGCTGTTTTCTTTCCACCAAATGACAGAGGCACTAGGACTCTTGCTTGTGTGTTGAATGCCACTCCCATAGGTTCTTGACTTCCTTCTGGACTTGTGTTGAATAGGAATTGATTTGCTTACCTTCTATCAGAATCAAATTGCCAAGTAGAAGGACAGGTGCTGGCCAAGGAGGCGCTGTCTCTTCAAAACCGGTGTTGAGCACGGTTTTCATCGCCCCCCCCCAGGCCCACACAAGGGGGGTGGCAAAGTATTTTACTTATTTTACTAGGAGAGAGAAAGGGAGAGACCCCCAAGAGTTAAAAGGACACATGCAGGATAATGGTACGCCAGGTGCCCTAGCACACACGAGCGCCCCCTTGTGTCTCAGGCCTGCTTACGGCCCAGGGCTTCGAACCGGCGTCCTGGGGTTTGAGAGTCAAAAGAACTAACCTCTGCACCACTTCATGTTTGCCTCGCATCCGGAGGCTTGTTCCCTTTGTCCTTTCTAAATCCAGGTGGGCTTCAATTCCCCTGCCACGTGTCCTGAGATTCAGCCCGTAGCCTCAGGCTGGCTGCAATGTCATGTTCATCCCTTTTTTTTTTTTTTTTTTTTTTTTTGTATGTTCTTCCTCTTATCTCTGTTGACACTATAGGTGACTGCCATGACTTCCAGCTCCCTGTGTTTACTATACTAAACTGCTCTGACCTTTGAACATCAGAGATGAAATGCAAACTATGCAAGATGTGTCAATGGTGACACATGGGCCTAAATGTTTGTCCTGATACGGGGATATCTCAGAAAGAGCTGTGAACGTGACTTCCATTTCACCCAAAGACATTGCTACCATTTTCTGGCAAGTAAAGATATCATTCCAGTGCCATATCCAAGAACCTGTTTGGAGCACTGGAGACACTGTTTTGTAGTGTCGTGTACAATGTCACCATACAGTAGAGTCCTGCCTGCTCCTTTCCTTCCATGTCACCTGGGAATTTCTCATGATGTGAGGACCATGCAAGGCCGCAAGAAACCATAACTGTGCTCACAGAGGACCGTGTGTCATGTAGTCAGTGTATTTCCCTTGATATCTGTGGGCGTGACTCAATGAAGGAGGGGCACGTCCGTGATGATCCAGTCCTTAGCCTTCTGGTCTTCATTCCACCTGCATGCATTGTCGGGTCAGGATGGTTCTCCAGAGCCTGAACGTGGGGGTACGCAAACCCTCAGAATACACGTTTGGACTGCGACGCTCCTAATTCTTTCTTGGCTGGCTTCAGCAATTTTGCCCTGGGCCTCTAAGGCGAAGAGGATATGGATTTTTGAGGATCGGTTTGACGTGACTCACATTTTCGGGAGACTCCTGTGTGCCGGCTGCCTCAAACAGACGTCGGTGCTCCTGCTAGACAGGGGCTCAGGACTCACTGGTAGCTTCTCTCTTCACCTGGAAGCTCTGCGTGTCCCATGCCGATGTGACCTCTTGAGTCCCATGGGTGTCAGGGGCCCCCTTTCCCTAGCACGCAGAGAGTCCCTGCATCTTCGAGGCCTTCTCTTTGACCAAAAAGCTCCCGATTCTCTAACCTAGGGTGAGAGCGAATGCTATCACCCTAGGTTAGAGAATCGGCTCTCTTCAGAAAAAGGGTCAGATTGACATCATTCACAAAGATGGCCGACGCAGGGCCATGGGCCAGCCCGAGTCGCTCTTGTTCAAACTGAGCAATTTCGGCGGGTTCAGCCCCTCACTCACAAGTGGTGAGCCTACTGTCATGGGGCTGTCTGAAATGTGAGGGCGCAGGGCGCGGAGGCTGTGTTTCTCTGGCAATGAGACAGCTCCAGAAAGTCTCCGTTAATTGGCTGGAGGCGGAGGGCCTCCCCGAGCGCTAAGCCAGGTGATGGAGCACGAGAGCCTGCCTCACATATCAAACATACAGAGATGAGAAAACCGTCGAGAACGTCTCAGTCCACCTCCGTGGACTGCTCACTTACCCTTGTCACTGGTGAGGATGAGGTGTCACCTCTTCTGAAACGGGCAGGGACGCTGGTGCAGGTTTCTTGAGAGAGAGCCTGGCAACTCCTGGAAGTGTCAGGAGCGCTGTTTTCTTTCCACCAAATGACAGAGGCACTAGGACTCTTGCTTGTGTGTTGAATGCCACTCCCATAGGTTCTTGACTTCCTTCTGGACTTGTGTTGAATAGGAATTGATTTGCTTACCTTCTATCAGAATCAAATTGCCAAGTAGAAGGACAGGTGCTGGCCAAGGAGGCGCTGTCTCTTCAAAACCGGTGTTGAGCAGGTTTTCATCGCCCCCCCCCAGGCCCACACAAGGGGGGTGGCAAAGTATTTTACTTATTTTACTAGGAGAGAGAAAGGGAGAGACCCCCAAGAGTTAAAAGGACACATGCAGGATAATGGTACGCCAGGTGCCCTAGCACACACGAGCGCCCCCTTGTGTCTCAGGCCTGCTTACGGCCCAGGGCTTCGAACCGGCGTCCTGGGGTTTGAGAGTCAAAAGAACTAACCTCTGCACCACTTCATGTTTGCCTCGCATCCGGAGGCTTGTTCCCTTTGTCCTTTCTAAATCCAGGTGGGCTTCAATTCCCCTGCCACGTGTCCTGAGATTCAGCCCGTAGCCTCAGGCTGGCTGCAATGTAATGTTCATCCCTTTTTTTTTTTTTTTTTTTTTTTTTTGTATGTTCTTCCTCTTATCTCTGTTGACACTATAGGTGACTGCCATGACTTCCAGCTCCCTGTGTTTACTATACTAAACTGCTCTGACCTTTGAACATCAGAGATGAAATGCAAACTATGCAAGATGTGTCAATGGTGACACATGGGCCTAAATGTTTGTCCTGATACGGGGATATCTCAGAAAGAGCTGTGAACGTGACTTCCATTTCACCCAAAGACATTGCTACCATTTTCTGGCAAGTAAAGATATCATTCCAGTGCCATATCCAAGAACCTGTTTGGAGCACTGGAGACACTGTTTTGTAGTGTCGTGTACAATGTCACCATACAGTAGAGTCCTGCCTGCTCCTTTCCTTCCATGTCACCTGGGAATTTCTCATGATGTGAGGACCATGCAAGGCCGCAAGAAACCATAACTGTGCTCACAGAGGACCGTGTGTCATGTAGTCAGTGTATTTCCCTTGATATCTGTGGGCGTGACTCAATGAAGGAGGGGCACGTCCGTGATGATCCAGTCCTTAGCCTTCTGGTCTTCATTCCACCTGCATGCATTGTCGGGTCAGGATGGTTCTCCAGAGCCTGAACGTGGGGGTACGCAAACCCTCAGAATACACGTTTGGACTGCGACGCTCCTAATTCTTTCTTGGCTGGCTTCAGCAATTTTGCCCTGGGCCTCTAAGGCGAAGAGGATATGGATTTTTGAGGATCGGTTTGACGTGACTCACATTTTCGGGAGACTCCTGTGTGCCGGCTGCCTCAAACAGACGTCGGTGCTCCTGCTAGACAGGGGCTCAGGACTCACTGGTAGCTTCTCTCTTCACCTGGAAGCTCTGCGTGTCCCATGCCGATGTGACCTCTTGAGTCCCATGGGTGTCAGGGGCCCCCTTTCCCTAGCACGCAGAGAGTCCCTGCATCTTCGAGGCCTTCTCTTTGACCAAAAAGCTCCCGATTCTCTAACCTAGGGTGAGAGCGAATGCTATCACCCTAGGTTAGAGAATCGGCTCTCTTCAGAAAAAGGGTCAGATTGACATCATTCACAAAGATGGCCGACGCAGGGCCATGGGCCAGCCCGAGTCGCTCTTGTTCAAACTGAGCAATTTCGGCGGGTTCAGCCCCTCACTCACAAGTGGTGAGCCTACTGTCATGGGGCTGTCTGAAATGTGAGGGCGCAGGGCGCGGAGGCTGTGTTTCTCTGGCAATGAGACAGCTCCAGAAAGTCTCCGTTAATTGGCTGGAGGCGGAGGGCCTCCCCGAGCGCTAAGCCAGGTGATGGAGCACGAGAGCCTGCCTCACATATCAAACATACAGAGATGAGAAAACCGTCGAGAACGTCTCAGTCCACCTCCGTGGACTGCTCACTTACCCTTGTCACTGGTGAGGATGAGGTGTCACCTCTTCTGAAACGGGCAGGGAAGCTGGTGCAGGTTTCTTGAGAGAGAGCCTGGCAACTCCTGGAAGTGTCAGGAGCGCTGTTTTCTTTCCACCAAATGACAGAGGCACTAGGACTCTTGCTTGTGTGTTGAATGCCACTCCCATAGGTTCTTGACTTCCTTCTGGACTTGTGTTGAATAGGAATTGATTTGCTTACCTTCTATCAGAATCAAATTGCCAAGTAGAAGGACAGGTGCTGGCCAAGGAGGCGCTGTCTCTTCAAAACCGGTGTTGAGCAGGTTTTCATCGCCCCCCCCCAGGCCCACACAAGGGGGGTGGCAAAGTATTTTACTTATTTTACTAGGAGAGAGAAAGGGAGAGACCCCCAAGAGTTAAAAGGACACATGCAGGATAATGGTACGCCAGGTGCCCTAGCACACACGAGCGCCCCCTTGTGTCTCAGGCCTGCTTACGGCCCAGGGCTTCGAACCGGCGTCCTGGGGTTTGAGAGTCAAAAGAACTAACCTCTGCACCACTTCATGTTTGCCTCGCATCCGGAGGCTTGTTCCCTTTGTCCTTTCTAAATCCAGGTGGGCTTCAATTCCCCTGCCACGTGTCCTGAGATTCAGCCCGTAGCCTCAGGCTGGCTGCAATGTCATGTTCATCCCTTTTTTTTTTTTTTTTTTTTTTTTTTTGTATGTTCTTCCTCTTATCTCTGTTGACACTATAGGTGACTGCCATGACTTCCAGCTCCCTGTGTTTACTATACTAAACTGCTCTGACCTTTGAACATCAGAGATGAAATGCAAACTATGCAAGATGTGTCAATGGTGACACATGGGCCTAAATGTTTGTCCTGATACGGGGATATCTCAGAAAGAGCTGTGAACGTGACTTCCATTTCACCCAAAGACATTGCTACCATTTTCTGGCAAGTAAAGATATCATTCCAGTGCCATATCCAAGAACCTGTTTGGAGCACTGGAGACACTGTTTTGTAGTGTCGTGTACAATGTCACCATACAGTAGAGTCCTGCCTGCTCCTTTCCTTCCATGTCACCTGGGAATTTCTCATGATGTGAGGACCATGCAAGGCCGCAAGAAACCATAACTGTGCTCACAGAGGACCGTGTGTCATGTAGTCAGTGTATTTCCCTTGATATCTGTGGGCGTGACTCAATGAAGGAGGGGCACGTCCGTGATGATCCAGTCCTTAGCCTTCTGGTCTTCATTCCACCTGCATGCATTGTCGGGTCAGGATGGTTCTCCAGAGCCTGAACGTGGGGGTACGCAAACCCTCAGAATACACGTTTGGACTGCGACGCTCCTAATTCTTTCTTGGCTGGCTTCAGCAATTTTGCCCTGGGCCTCTAAGGCGAAGAGGATATGGATTTTTGAGGATCGGTTTGACGTGACTCACATTTTCGGGAGACTCCTGTGTGCCGGCTGCCTCAAACAGACGTCGGTGCTCCTGCTAGACAGGGGCTCAGGACTCACTGGTAGCTTCTCTCTTCACCTGGAAGCTCTGCGTGTCCCATGCCGATGTGACCTCTTGAGTCCCATGGGTGTCAGGGGCCCCCTTTCCCTAGCACGCAGAGAGTCCCTGCATCTTCGAGGCCTTCTCTTTGACCAAAAAGCTCCCGATTCTCTAACCTAGGGTGAGAGCGAATGCTATCACCCTAGGTTAGAGAATCGGCTCTCTTCAGAAAAAGGGTCAGATTGACATCATTCACAAAGATGGCCGACGCAGGGCCATGGGCCAGCCCGAGTCGCTCTTGTTCAAACTGAGCAATTTCGGCGGGTTCAGCCCCTCACTCACAAGTGGTGAGCCTACTGTCATGGGGCTGTCTGAAATGTGAGGGCGCAGGGCGCGGAGGCTGTGTTTCTCTGGCAATGAGACAGCTCCAGAAAGTCTCCGTTAATTGGCTGGAGGCGGAGGGCCTCCCCGAGCGCTAAGCCAGGTGATGGAGCACGAGAGCCTGCCTCACATATCAAACATACAGAGATGAGAAAACCGTCGAGAACGTCTCAGTCCACCTCCGTGGACTGCTCACTTACCCTTGTCACTGGTGAGGATGAGGTGTCACCTCTTCTGAAACGGGCAGGGAAGCTGGTGCAGGTTTCTTGAGAGAGAGCCTGGCAACTCCTGGAAGTGTCAGGAGCGCTGTTTTCTTTCCACCAAATGACAGAGGCACTAGGACTCTTGCTTGTGTGTTGAATGCCACTCCCATAGGTTCTTGACTTCCTTCTGGACTTGTGTTGAATAGGAATTGATTTGCTTACCTTCTATCAGAATCAAATTGCCAAGTAGAAGGACAGGTGCTGGCCAAGGAGGCGCTGTCTCTTCAAAACCGGTGTTGAGCAGGTTTTCATCGCCCCCCCCCAGGCCCACACAAGGGGGGTGGCAAAGTATTTTACTTATTTTACTAGGAGAGAGAAAGGGAGAGACCCCCAAGAGTTAAAAGGACACATGCAGGATAATGGTACGCCAGGTGCCCTAGCACACACGAGCGCCCCCTTGTGTCTCAGGCCTGCTTACGGCCCAGGGCTTCGAACCGGCGTCCTGGGGTTTGAGAGTCAAAAGAACTAACCTCTGCACCACTTCATGTTTGCCTCGCATCCGGAGGCTTGTTCCCTTTGTCCTTTCTAAATCCAGGTGGGCTTCAATTCCCCTGCCACGTGTCCTGAGATTCAGCCCGTAGCCTCAGGCTGGCTGCAATGTCATGTTCATCCCTTTTTTTTTTTTTTTTTTTTTTTTTTGTATGTTCTTCCTCTTATCTCTGTTGACACTATAGGTGACTGCCATGACTTCCAGCTCCCTGTGTTTACTATACTAAACTGCTCTGACCTTTGAACATCAGAGATGAAATGCAAACTATGCAAGATGTGTCAATGGTGACACATGGGCCTAAATGTTTGTCCTGATACGGGGATATCTCAGAAAGAGCTGTGAACGTGACTTCCATTTCACCCAAAGACATTGCTACCATTTTCTGGCAAGTAAAGATATCATTCCAGTGCCATATCCAAGAACCTGTTTGGAGCACTGGAGACACTGTTTTGTAGTGTCGTGTACAATGTCACCATACAGTAGAGTCCTGCCTGCTCCTTTCCTTCCATGTCACCTGGGAATTTCTCATGATGTGAGGACCATGCAAGGCCGCAAGAAACCATAACTGTGCTCACAGAGGACCGTGTGTCATGTAGTCAGTGTATTTCCCTTGATATCTGTGGGCGTGACTCAATGAAGGAGGGGCACGTCCGTGATGATCCAGTCCTTAGCCTTCTGGTCTTCATTCCACCTGCATGCATTGTCGGGTCAGGATGGTTCTCCAGAGCCTGAACGTGGGGGTACGCAAACCCTCAGAATACACGTTTGGACTGCGACGCTCCTAATTCTTTCTTGGCTGGCTTCAGCAATTTTGCCCTGGGCCTCTAAGGCGAAGAGGATATGGATTTTTGAGGATCGGTTTGACGTGACTCACATTTTCGGGAGACTCCTGTGTGCCGGCTGCCTCAAACAGACGTCGGTGCTCCTGCTAGACAGGGGCTCAGGACTCACTGGTAGCTTCTCTCTTCACCTGGAAGCTCTGCGTGTCCCATGCCGATGTGACCTCTTGAGTCCCATGGGTGTCGGGGGCCCCCTTTCCCTAGCACGCAGAGAGTCCCTGCATCTTCGAGGCCTTCTCTTTGACCAAAAAGCTCCCGATTCTCTAACCTAGGGTGAGAGCGAATGCTATCACCCTAGGTTAGAGAATCGGCTCTCTTCAGAAAAAGGGTCAGATTGACATCATTCACAAAGATGGCCGACGCAGGGCCATGGGCCAGCCCGAGTCGCTCTTGTTCAAACTGAGCAATTTCGGCGGGTTCAGCCCCTCACTCACAAGTGGTGAGCCTACTGTCATGGGGCTGTCTGAAATGTGAGGGCGCAGGGCGCGGAGGCTGTGTTTCTCTGGCAATGAGACAGCTCCAGAAAGTCTCCGTTAATTGGCTGGAGGCGGAGGGCCTCCCCGAGCGCTAAGCCAGGTGATGGAGCACGAGAGCCTGCCTCACATATCAAACATACAGAGATGAGAAAACCGTCGAGAACGTCTCAGTCCACCTCCGTGGACTGCTCACTTACCCTTGTCACTGGTGAGGATGAGGTGTCACCTCTTCTGAAACGGGCAGGGAAGCTGGTGCAGGTTTCTTGAGAGAGAGCCTGGCAACTCCTGGAAGTGTCAGGAGCGCTGTTTTCTTTCCACCAAATGACAGAGGCACTAGGACTCTTGCTTGTGTGTTGAATGCCACTCCCATAGGTTCTTGACTTCCTTCTGGACTTGTGTTGAATAGGAATTGATTTGCTTACCTTCTATCAGAATCAAATTGCCAAGTAGAAGGACAGGTGCTGGCCAAGGAGGCGCTGTCTCTTCAAAACCGGTGTTGAGCACGTTTTCATCGCCCCCCCCCCAGGCCCACACAAGGGGGGTGGCAAAGTATTTTACTTATTTTACTAGGAGAGAGAAAGGGAGAGACCCCCAAGAGTTAAAAGGACACATGCAGGATAATGGTACGCCAGGTGCCCTAGCACACACGAGCGCCCCCTTGTGTCTCAGGCCTGCTTACGGCCCAGGGCTTCGAACCAGCGTCCTGGGGTTTGAGAGTCAAAAGAACTAACCTCTGCACCACTTCATGTTTGCCTCGCATCCGGAGGCTTGTTCCCTTTGTCCTTTCTAAATCCAGGTGGGCTTCAATTCCCCTGCCACGTGTCCTGAGATTCAGCCCGTAGCCTCAGGCTGGCTGCAATGTCATGTTCATCCCTTTTTTTTTTTTTTTTTTTTTTTTTTGTATGTTCATCCTCTTATCTCTGTTGACACTATAGGTGACTGCCATGACTTCCAGCTCCCTATGTTTACTATACTAAACTGCTCTGACCTTTGAACATCAGAGATGAAATGCAAACTATGCAAGATGTGTCAATGGTGACACATGGGCCTAAATGTTTGTCCTGATACGGGGATATCTCAGAAAGAGCTGTGAACGTGACTTCCATTTCACCCAAAGACATTGCTACCATTTTCTGGCAAGTAAAGATATCATTCCAGTGCCATATCCAAGAACCTGTTTGGAGCACTGGAGACACTGTTTTGTAGTGTCGTGTACAATGTCACCATACAGTAGAGTCCTGCCTGCTCCTTTCCTTCCATGTCACCTGGGAATTTCTCATGATGTGAGGACCATGCAAGGCCGCAAGAAACCATAACTGTGCTCACAGAGGACCGTGTGTCATGTAGTCAGTGTATTTCCCTTGATATCTGTGGGCGTGACTCAATGAAGGAGGGGCACGTCCGTGATGATCCAGTCCTTAGCCTTCTGGTCTTCATTCCACCTGCATGCATTGTCGGGTCAGGATGGTTCTCCAGAGCCTGAACGTGGGGGTACGCAAACCCTCAGAATACACGTTTGGACTGCGACGCTCCTAATTCTTTCTTGGCTGGCTTCAGCAATTTTGCCCTGGGCCTCTAAGGCGAAGAGGATATGGATGTTTGAGGATCGGTTTGACGTGACTCACATTTTCGGGAGACTCCTGTGTGCCGGCTGCCTCAAACAGACGTCGGTGCTCCTGCTAGACAGGGGCTCAGGACTCACTGGTAGCTTCTCTCTTCACCTGGAAGCTCTGCGTGTCCCATGCCGATGTGACCTCTTGAGTCCCATGGGTGTCAGGGGCCCCCTTTCCCTAGCACGCAGAGAGTCCCTGCATCTTCGAGGCCTTCTCTTTGACCAAAAAGCTCCCGATTCTCTAACCTCGGGTGAGAGCGAATGCTATCACCCTAGGTTAGAGAATCGGCTCTCTTCAGAAAAAGGGTCAGATTGACATCATTCACAAAGATGGCCGACGCAGGGCCATGGGCCAGCCCGAGTCGCTCTTGTTCAAACTGAGCAATTTCGGCGGGTTCAGCCCCTCACTCACAAGTGGTGAGCCTACTGTCATGGGGCTGTCTGAAATGTGAGGGCGCAGGGCGCGGAGGCTGTGTTTCTCTGGCAATGAGACAGCTCCAGAAAGTCTCCGTTAATTGGCTGGAGGCGGAGGGCCTCCCCGAGCGCTAAGCCAGGTGATGGAGCACGAGAGCCTGCCTCACATATCAAACATACAGAGATGAGAAAACCGTCGAGAACGTCTCAGTCCACCTCCGTGGACTGCTCACTTACCCTTGTCACTGGTGAGGATGAGGTGTCACCTCTTCTGAAACGGGCAGGGAAGCTGGTGCAGGTTTCTTGAGAGAGAGCCTGGCAACTCCTGGAAGTGTCAGGAGCGCTGTTTTCTTTCCACCAAATGACAGAGGCACTAGGACTCTTGCTTGTGTGTTGAATGCCACTCCCATAGGTTCTTGACTTCCTTCTGGACTTGTGTTGAATAGGAATTGATTTGCTTACCTTCTATCAGAATCAAATTGCCAAGTAGAAGGACAGGTGCTGGCCAAGGAGGCGCTGTCTCTAAAAACCGGTGTTGAGCACGTTTTCATCGCCCCCCCCAGGCCCACACAAGGGGGGTGGCAAAGTATTTTACTTATTTTACTAGGAGAGAGAAAGGGAGAGACCCCCAAGAGTTAAAAGGACACATGCAGGATAATGGTACGCCAGGTGCCCTAGCACACACGAGCGCCCCCTTGTGTCTCAGGCCTGCTTACGGCCCAGGGCTTCGAACCGGCGTCCTGGGGTTTGAGAGTCAAAAGAACTAACCTCTGCACCACTTCATGTTTGCCTCGCATCCGGAGGCTTGTTCCCTTTGTCCTTTCTAAATCCAGGTGGGCTTCAATTCCACCGCCACGTGTCAGGAGATTCAGCCCGTAGCCTCAGGCTGGCTGCAATGTCATCTTCATCCCTTTTTTTTTTTTTTTTTTTTTGTATGTTCATCCTCTTATCTCTGTTGACACTATAGGTGACTGCCATGACGTACAGCTCCCTGTGTTTACGATACTCAACTGCTCTGAGCTTTGAACATCAGAGATGAAATGCAAATATGCAAGATGTGTCAATGGTGACACATGGGCCTAAATGTTTGTCCTGATACGGGGATATCTCAGAAAGAGCTGTGAACGTGACTTCCATTTCACCCAAAGACATTACTACCATTTTCTGGCAAGTAAAGATATCATTCCAGTGCCATATCCAAGAACCTGTTTGGAGCACTGGAGACACTGTTGTGTAGTGTCGTGTACAATGTCACCATACAGTAGAGTCCTGCCTGCTCCTTTCCTTCCATGTCACCTGGGAATTTCTCATGATGTGAGGACCATGCAAGGCCGCAAGAAACCCTAACTGTGCTCACAGAGGACCGTGTGTCATGTAGTCAGCATATTTCCCTTGATACCTGTGGGCGTGACTCAATGAAGGAGGGGCACGTCCGTGATGATCCAGTCCTTAGCCTTCTGGTCTTCATTCCACCTGCATGCATTGTCGGGTCAGGATGGTTCTCCAGAGCCTGAACGTGGGGGTACGCAAACCCTCAGAATACACGTTTGGACTGCGACGCTCCTAATTCTTTCTTGGCTGGCTTCAGCAATTTTGCCCTGGGCCTCTAAGGCGAAGAGGATGTGGATTTTTGAGGATCGGTTTGACGTGACTCATATTTTCGGGAGACTCTTGTGTGCCGGCTGCCTCAAACAGACGTCGGTGCTCCTGCTAGACAGGGGCTCAGGACTCACTGGTAGCTTCTCTCTTCACCTGGAAGCTCTGCGTGTCCCATGCCGATGTGACCTCTTGAATCCCATGGGTGTCAGGGGCCCCCTTTCCCTAGCACGCAGAGAGTCCCTGCATCTTCGAGGCCTTCTCTTTGACCAAAAAGCTCCCGATTCTCTAACCTAGGGTGAGAGCGAATGCTATCACCCTAGGTTAGAGAATCGGCTCTCTTCAGAAAAAGGGTCAGATTGACATCATTCACAAAGATGGCCGACGCACGGCCATGGGCCAGCCCGAGTCGAACTTGTTCAAACTGAGCAATTTCTGCGGGTTCAGCCCCTCACTCACAAGTGGTGAGCCTACTGTCATGGGGCTGTCTGAAATGTGAGGGCGCAGGGCGCGGAGGCTGTGTTTCTCTGGCAATGAGACAGCTCCAGAAAGTCTCCGTTAATTGGCTGGAGGCGGAGGGCCTCCCCGAGCGCTAAGCCAGGTGATGGAGCACGAGAGCCTGCCTCACATATCAAACATACAGAGATGAGAAAACCATCGAGAACGTCTCAGTCCACCTCCGTGGACTGCTCACTTACCCTTTTCACTGGTGAGGATGAGGTGTCACCTCTTCTGAAACGGGCAGGGACGCTGGTGCAGGTTTCTTGAGAGAGAGCCTGGCATCTCCGGGAAGTGTCAGGAGCGCTGTTTTCTTGCCACCAAATGACAGAGGTACTAGGACTCTTGCTTGTGTGTTGAATGCCACTCCCATAGGTTCTTGACTTCCTTCTGGACTTGTGTTGAATAGGAATTGATTTGCTTACCTTCTATCAGAATCAAATTGCCAAGTAGAAGGACAGGTGCTGGCCAAGGAGGTGCTGTCTCTTCAAAACCGGTGTTGAGCACGTTTTCATCGCCCCCCCCAGGCCCACACAAGGGGGGTGGCAAAGTATTTTACTTATTTTACTAGGAGAGAGAAAGGGAGAGACCCCCAAGAGTTAAAAGGACACATGCAGGATAATGGTACGCCAGGTGCCCTAGCACACACGAGCGCCTCCTTGTTTGTCAGGCCTGCTTACGGCCCCGGGCTTCGAACCGGTGTCCTGGGGTTTGAGAGTCACAAGAACTAACCTCTGCACCACTTCATGTTTGCCTCGCATCCGGAGGCTTGTTCCGTTTGTCCTTTCTAAATCCAGGTGGGCTTCAATTCCACCGCCACGTGTCAGGAGATTCAGCCCGTAGCCTCAGGCTGGCTGCAATGTCATGTTCATCCCTTTTTTTTTGTTTTTTTTTTGTATGTTCATCCTCTTATCTCTGTTGACACTATAGGTGACTGCCATGACTTCCAGCTCCATGTGTTTACGATACTCAACTGCTCTGACCTTTGAACATCAGAGATGAAATGCAAACTATGCAAGATGTGTCAATGGTGACACATGGGCCTAAATGTTTGTCCTGATACGGGGATATCTCAGAAAGAACTGTGAACGTGACTTCCATTTCACCCAAAGACATTGCTACCATTTTCTGGCAAGTAAAGATATCATTCCAGTGCCATATCCAAGAACCTGTTTGGAGCACTGGAGACACTGTTTTGTAGTGTCGTGTACAATGTCACCATACAGTAGAGTCCTGCCTGCTCCTTTCCTTCCATGTCACCTGGGAATTTCTCATGATGTGAGGACCATGCAAGGCCGCAAGAAACCATAACTGTGCTCACAGAGGACCGTGTGTCATGTAGTCAGTGTATTTCCCTTGATATCTGTGGGCGTGACTCAATGAAGGAGGGGCACGTCTGTGATGATCCAGTCCTTAGCCTTCTGGTCTTCATTCCACCTGCATGCATTGTCGGGTCAGGATGGTTCTCCAGAGCCTGAACGTGGGGGTACGCAAACCCTCAGTATACACGTTTGGACTGGGACGCTCCTAATTCTTTCTTGGCTGGCTTCAGCAATTTTGCCCTGGGCCTCTAAGGCGAAGAGGATATGGATTTTTGAGGATCGGTTTGACGTGACTCACATTTTCGGGAGACTCCTGTGTGCCGGCTGCCTCAAACAGACGTCGGTGCTCCTGCTAGACAGGGGCTCAGGACTCACTGGTAGCTTCTCTCTTCACCTGGAAGCTCTGCGTGTCCCATGCCTATGTGACCTCTTGAGTCCCATGGGTGTCAGGGGCCCCCTTTCCCTAGCACGCAGAGAGTCCCTGCATCTTCGAGGCCTTCTCTTTGACCAAAAAGCTCCCGATTCTCTAACCTAGGGTGAATCGGCTCTCTTCAGAAAAAGGGTCAGATTGACATCATTCACAAAGATGGCCGACGCAGGGCCATGGGCCAGCCCGAGTCGCTCTTGTTCAAACTGAGCAATTTCGACGGGTTCAGCCCCTCACTCACAAGTGGTGAGCCTACTGTCATGGGGCTGTCTGAAATGTGAGGACGCAGGGCGCGGAGGCTGTGTTTCTCTGGCAATGAGACAGCTCCAGAAAGTCTCCGTTAATTGGCTGGAGGCGGAGGGCCTCCCCGAGCGCTAAGCCAGGTGATGGAGCACGAGAGCCTGCCTCACATATCAAACATACAGAGATGAGAAAACCGTCGAGAACGTCTCAGTCCACCTCCGTGGACTGCTCACTTACCCTTGTCACTGGTGAGGATGAGGTGTCACCTCTTCTGAAACGGGCAGGGACGCTGGTGCAGGTTTCTTGAGAGAGAGCCTGGCAACTCCGGGAAGTGTCAGGAGCGCTGTTTTCTTGCCACCAAATGACAGAGGTACTAGGCCTCTTGCTTGTGTGTTGAATGCCACTCCCATAGGTTCTTGACTTCCTTCTGGACTTGTGTTGAATAGGAATTGATTTGCTTACCTTCTATCAGAATCAAATTGCCAAGTAGAAGGACAGGTGCTGGCCAAGGAGGTGCTGTCTCTTCAAAACCGGTGTTGAGCACGTTTTCATCGCCCCCCCCCCAGGCCCACACAAGGGGGGTGGCAAAGTATTTTACTTATTTTACTAGGAGAGAGAAAGGGAGAGACCCCCAAGAGTTAAAAGGACACATGCAGGATAATGGTACGCCAGGTGCCCTAGCACACACGAGCGCCCCCTTGTGTCTCAGGCCTGCTTACGGCCCAGGGCTTCGAACCGGCGTCCTGGGGTTTGAGAGTCAAAAGAACTAACCTCTGCACCACTTCATGTTTGCCTCGCATCCGGAGGCTTGTTCCCTTTGTCCTTTCTAAATCCAGGTGGGCTTCAATTCCACCGCCACGTGTCAGGAGATTCAGCCCGTAGCCTCAGGCTGGCTGCAATGTCATGTTCATCCCTTTTTTTTTTTTTTTTGTATGTTCATCCTCTTATCTCTGTTGACACTATAGGTGACTGCCATGACGTACAGCTCCCTGTGTTTACTATACTCAACTGCTCTGACCTTTGAACATCAGAGATGAAATGCAAACTATGCAAGATGTGTCAATGGTGACACATGGGCCTAAATGTTTGTCCTGATACGGGGATATCTCAGAAAGAACTGTGAACGTGACTTCCATTTCACCCAAAGACATTGCTACCATTTTCTGGCAAGTAAAGATATCATTCCAGTGCCATATCCAAGAACCTGTTTGGAGCACTGGAGACACTGTTGTTTAGTGTAGTGTACAATGTAACCATACAGTAGAGTCCTGCCTGCTCCTTTCCTTCCATGTCACCTGGGAATTTCTCATGATGTGAGGACCATGCAAGGCCGCAAGAAACCCTAACTGTGCTCACAGAGGACCGTGTGTCATGTAGTCAGCGTATTTCCCTTGATATCTGTGGGTGTGACTCAATGAAGGAGGGGCACGTCCGTGATGATCCAGTCCTTAGCCTTCTGGTCTTCATTCCACCTGCATGCATTGTCGGGTCAGGATGGTTCTCCAGAGCCTGAACGTGGGGGTACGCAAACCCTCAGAATACACGTTTGGACTGCGACGCTCCTAATTCTTTCTTGGCTGGCTTCAGCAATTTTGCCCTGGGCCTCTAAGGCGAAGAGGATATGGATTTTTAAGGATCGGTTTGACGTGACTCACATTTTTGGGAGACTGCTGTGTTCCGGCTGCCTCAAACAGACGTCGGTGCTCCTGCTAGACAGGGGCTCAGGACTCACTGGTAGCTTCTCTCTTCACCTGGAAGCTCTGCGTGTCCCATGCCGATGTGACCTCTTGAGTCCCATGGGTGTCAGGGGCCCCCTTTCCCTAGCACGCAGAGAGTCCCTGCATCTTCGAGGCCTTCTCTTTGACCAAAAAGCTCCCGATTCTCTAACCTAGGGTGAGAGCGAATGCTATCACCCTAGGTTAGAGAATCGGCTCTCTTCAGAAAAAGGGTCAGATTGACATCATTCACAAAGATGGCCGACGGAGGGCCATGGGCCAGCCCGAGTCGCTCTTGTTCAAACTGAGCAATTTCTGCGGGTTCAGCCCCTCACTCACAAGTGGTGAGCCTACTGTCATGGGGCTGTCTGAAATGTGAGGGCGCAGGGCGCGGAGGCTGTGTTTCTCTGGCAATGAGACAGCTCCAGAAAGTCTCCGTTAATTGGCTGGAGGCGGAGGGCCTCCCCGAGCGCTAAGCCAGGTGATGGAGCACGAGAGCCTGCCTCACATATCAAACATACAGAGATGAGAAAACCGTCGAGAACGTCTCAGTCCACCTTCGTGGACTGCTCACTTACCTTTGTCACTGGTGAGGATGAGGTGTCACCTCTTCTGAAACGGGCAGGGAAGCTGGTGCAGGTTTCTTGAGAGAGACTGGCAACTCCGGGAAGTGTCAGGAGCACTGTTTTCTTACCACCAAATGACAGAGGTACTAGGACTCTTGCTTGTGTGTTGAATGCCACTCCCATAGGTTCTTGACTTCTTTCTGGACCTGTCTTGAATAGGAATTGATTTGCTTACCTTCTATCAGAATCAAATTGCCAAGTAGAAGGACAGGTGCTGGCCAAGGAGGCGCTGTCTCTTCAAAACCGGTGTTGAGCACGTTTTCATCGCTCCCCCCCCCAGGCCCACACAAGGGGGGTGGCAAAGTATTTTACTTATTTTACTAGGAGAGAGAAAGGGAGAGACCCCCAAGAGTTAAAAGGACACATGCAGGATAATGGTACGCCAGGTGCCCTAGCACACACGAGCGACCCCTTGTGTCTCAGGCCTGCTTACGGCCCAGGGCTTCGAACCGGCGTCCTGGGGTTTGAGAGTCAAAAGAACTAACCTCTGCACCACTTCATGTATGCCTCGTATCCGGAGGCTTGTTCCCTTTGTCCTTTCTAAATCCAGGTGGGCTTCAATTCCCTTGCCACGTGTCCTGAGATACAGCCCGTAGCCTCAGGCTGGCTGCAATGTCATGTTCATCCCTTTTTTTTTTTTTTTTTTTTTTTTTGTATGTTCATCCTCTTATCTCTGTTGACACTATAGGTGACTGCCATGACTTCCAGCTCCCTGTGTTTACTATACTAAACTGCTCTGACCTTTGAACATCAGAGATGAAATGCAAACTATGCAAGATGTGTCAATGGTGACACATGGGCCTAAATGTTTGTCCTGATACGGGGATATCTCAGAAAGAGCTGTGAACGTGACTTCCATTTCACCCAAAGACATTGCTACCATTTTCTGGCAAGTAAAGATATCATTCCAGTGCCATATCCAAGAACCTGTTTGGAGCACTGGAGACACTGTTTTGTAGTGTCGTGTACAATGTCACCATACAGTAGAGTCCTGCCTGCTCCTTTCCTTCCATGTCACCTGGGAATTTCTCATGATGTGAGGACCATGCAAGGCCGCAAGAAACCATAACTGTGCTCACAGAGGACCGTGTGTCATGTAGTCAGTGTATTTCCCTTGATATCTGTGGGCGTGACTCAATGAAGGAGGGGCACGTCCGTGATGATCCAGTCCTTAGCCTTCTGGTCTTCATTCCACCTGCATGCATTGTCGGGTCAGGATGGTTCTCCAGAGCCTGAACGTGGGGGTACGCAAACCCTCAGAATACACGTTTGGACTGCGACGCTCCTAATTCTTTCTTGGCTGGCTTCAGCAATTTTGCCCTGGGCCTCTAAGGCGAAGAGGATATGGATTTTTGAGGATCGGTTTGACGTGACTCACATTTTCGGGAGACTCCTGTGTGCCGGCTGCCTCAAACAGACGTCGGTGCTCCTGCTAGACAGGGGCTCAGGACTCACTGGTAGCTTCTCTCTTCACCTGGAAGCTCTGCGTGTCCCATGCGGATGGGACCACTTGAGTCCCGTGGGTGTCAGGGGCCCCCTTTCCCTAGCACGCAGAGAGTCCCTGCATCTTCGAGGCCTTCTCTTTGTCCAAAAAGCTCCCGATTCTCTAACCTTCTAATTCGCTCTCACCCTAGGTTAGAGAATCGGCTCTCTTCAGAGAAACGGTCAGATTGACATCATTCACAAAGATGGCCGACGCAGGGCCATGGGCCAGCCGCAGTCGCTCTTGTTCAAACTGAGCAATTTCGGCGGGTTCAGCCCCTCACTCACAAGTGGTGAGCCTACTGTCATGGGGCTGTCTGAAATGTGAGGGCGCAGGGCGCGGAGGCTGTGTTTCTCTGGCAATGAGACAGCTCCAGAAAGTCTCCGTTAATTGGCTGGAGGCGGAGGGCCTCCCCGAGCGCTAAGCCAGGTGATGGAGCACGAGAGCCTGCCTCACATATCAAACATACAGAGATGAGAAAACCGTCGAGAACGTCTGAGTCCACCTCCGTGGACTGCTCACTTACCCTTGTCACTGGTGAGGATGAGGTGTCACCTCTTCTGAAACGGGCAGGGAAGCTGGTGCAGGTTTCTTGAGAGAGAGCCTGGCAACTCCTGGAAGTGTCAGGAGCGCTGTTTTCTTTCCACCAAATGACAGAGGCACTAGGACTCTTGCTTGTGTGTTGAATGCCACTCCCATAGGTTCTTGACTTCCTTCTGGACTTGTGTTGAATAGGAATTGATTTGCTTACCTTCTATCAGAATCAAATTGCCAAGTAGAAGGACAGGTGCTGGCCAAGGAGGCGCTGTCTCTAAAAACCGGTGTTGAGCACGTTTTCATCGCCCCCCCCAGGCCCACACAAGGGGGGTGGCAAAGTATTTTACTTATTTTACTAGGAGAGAGAAAGGGAGAGACCCCCAAGAGTTAAAAGGACACATGCAGGATAATGGTACGCCAGGTGCCCTAGCACACACGAGCGCCCCCTTGTGTCTCAGGCCTGCTTACGGCCCAGGGCTTCGAACCGGCGTCCTGGGGTTTGAGAGTCAAAAGAACTAACCTCTGCACCACTTCATGTTTGCCTCGCATCCGGAGGCTTGTTCCCTTTGTCCTTTCTAAATCCAGGTGGGCTTCAATTCCACCGCCACGTGTCAGGAGATTCAGCCCGTAGCCTCAGGCTGGCTGCAATGTCATCTTCATCCCTTTTTTTTTTTTTTTTTTTTTGTATGTTCATCCTCTTATCTCTGTTGACACTATAGGTGACTGCCATGACGTACAGCTCCCTGTGTTTACGATACTCAACTGCTCTGAGCTTTGAACATCAGAGATGAAATGCAAATATGCAAGATGTGTCAATGGTGACACATGGGCCTAAATGTTTGTCCTGATACGGGGATATCTCAGAAAGAGCTGTGAACGTGACTTCCATTTCACCCAAAGACATTACTACCATTTTCTGGCAAGTAAAGATATCATTCCAGTGCCATATCCAAGAACCTGTTTGGAGCACTGGAGACACTGTTGTGTAGTGTCGTGTACAATGTCACCATACAGTAGAGTCCTGCCTGCTCCTTTCCTTCCATGTCACCTGGGAATTTCTCATGATGTGAGGACCATGCAAGGCCGCAAGAAACCCTAACTGTGCTCACAGAGGACCGTGTGTCATGTAGTCAGCATATTTCCCTTGATACCTGTGGGCGTGACTCAATGAAGGAGGGGCACGTCCGTGATGATCCAGTCCTTAGCCTTCTGGTCTTCATTCCACCTGCATGCATTGTCGGGTCAGGATGGTTCTCCAGAGCCTGAACGTGGGGGTACGCAAACCCTCAGAATACACGTTTGGACTGCGACGCTCCTAATTCTTTCTTGGCTGGCTTCAGCAATTTTGCCCTGGGCCTCTAAGGCGAAGAGGATGTGGATTTTTGAGGATCGGTTTGACGTGACTCATATTTTCGGGAGACTCTTGTGTGCCGGCTGCCTCAAACAGACGTCGGTGCTCCTGCTAGACAGGGGCTCAGGACTCACTGGTAGCTTCTCTCTTCACCTGGAAGCTCTGCGTGTCCCATGCCGATGTGACCTCTTGAATCCCATGGGTGTCAGGGGCCCCCTTTCCCTAGCACGCAGAGAGTCCCTGCATCTTCGAGGCCTTCTCTTTGACCAAAAAGCTCCCGATTCTCTAACCTAGGGTGAGAGCGAATGCTATCACCCTAGGTTAGAGAATCGGCTCTCTTCAGAAAAAGGGTCAGATTGACATCATTCACAAAGATGGCCGACGCAGGGCCATGGGCCAGCCCGAGTCGAACTTGTTCAAACTGAGCAATTTCTGCGGGTTCAGCCCCTCACTCACAAGTGGTGAGCCTACTGTCATGGGGCTGTCTGAAATGTGAGGGCGCAGGGCGCGGAGGCTGTGTTTCTCTGGCAATGAGACAGCTCCAGAAAGTCTCCGTTAATTGGCTGGAGGCGGAGGGCCTCCCCGAGCGCTAAGCCAGGTGATGGAGCACGAGAGCCTGCCTCACATATCAAACATACAGAGATGAGAAAACCATCGAGAACGTCTCAGTCCACCTCCGTGGACTGCTCACTTACCCTTTTCACTGGTGAGGATGAGGTGTCACCTCTTCTGAAACGGGCAGGGACGCTGGTGCAGGTTTCTTGAGAGAGAGCCTGGCATCTCCGGGAAGTGTCAGGAGCGCTGTTTTCTTGCCACCAAATGACAGAGGTACTAGGACTCTTGCTTGTGTGTTGAATGCCACTCCCATAGGTTCTTGACTTCCTTCTGGACTTGTGTTGAATAGGAATTGATTTGCTTACCTTCTATCAGAATCAAATTGCCAAGTAGAAGGACAGGTGCTGGCCAAGGAGGTGCTGTCTCTTCAAAACCGGTGTTGAGCACGTTTTCATCGCCCCCCCCAGGCCCACACAAGGGGGGTGGCAAAGTATTTTACTTATTTTACTAGGAGAGAGAAAGGGAGAGACCCCCAAGAGTTAAAAGGACACATGCAGGATAATGGTACGCCAGGTGCCCTAGCACACACGAGCGCCTCCTTGTTTGTCAGGCCTGCTTACGGCCCCGGGCTTCGAACCGGTGTCCTGGGGTTTGAGAGTCACAAGAACTAACCTCTGCACCACTTCATGTTTGCCTCGCATCCGGAGGCTTGTTCCGTTTGTCCTTTCTAAATCCAGGTGGGCTTCAATTCCACCGCCACGTGTCAGGAGATTCAGCCCGTAGCCTCAGGCTGGCTGCAATGTCATGTTCATCCCTTTTTTTTTGTTTTTTTTTTGTATGTTCATCCTCTTATCTCTGTTGACACTATAGGTGACTGCCATGACTTCCAGCTCCATGTGTTTACGATACTCAACTGCTCTGACCTTTGAACATCAGAGATGAAATGCAAACTATGCAAGATGTGTCAATGGTGACACATGGGCCTAAATGTTTGTCCTGATACGGGGATATCTCAGAAAGAACTGTGAACGTGACTTCCATTTCACCCAAAGACATTGCTACCATTTTCTGGCAAGTAAAGATATCATTCCAGTGCCATATCCAAGAACCTGTTTGGAGCACTGGAGACACTGTTTTGTAGTGTCGTGTACAATGTCACCATACAGTAGAGTCCTGCCTGCTCCTTTCCTTCCATGTCACCTGGGAATTTCTCATGATGTGAGGACCATGCAAGGCCGCAAGAAACCATAACTGTGCTCACAGAGGACCGTGTGTCATGTAGTCAGTGTATTTCCCTTGATATCTGTGGGCGTGACTCAATGAAGGAGGGGCACGTCTGTGATGATCCAGTCCTTAGCCTTCTGGTCTTCATTCCACCTGCATGCATTGTCGGGTCAGGATGGTTCTCCAGAGCCTGAACGTGGGGGTACGCAAACCCTCAGTATACACGTTTGGACTGGGACGCTCCTAATTCTTTCTTGGCTGGCTTCAGCAATTTTGCCCTGGGCCTCTAAGGCGAAGAGGATATGGATTTTTGAGGATCGGTTTGACGTGACTCACATTTTCGGGAGACTCCTGTGTGCCGGCTGCCTCAAACAGACGTCGGTGCTCCTGCTAGACAGGGGCTCAGGACTCACTGGTAGCTTCTCTCTTCACCTGGAAGCTCTGCGTGTCCCATGCCTATGTGACCTCTTGAGTCCCATGGGTGTCAGGGGCCCCCTTTCCCTAGCACGCAGAGAGTCCCTGCATCTTCGAGGCCTTCTCTTTGACCAAAAAGCTCCCGATTCTCTAACCTAGGATGAATCGGCTCTCTTCAGAAAAAGGGTCAGATTGACATCATTCACAAAGATGGCCGACGCAGGGCCATGGGCCAGCCCGAGTCGCTCTTGTTCAAACTGAGCAATTTCGACGGGTTCAGCCCCTCACTCACAAGTGGTGAGCCTACTGTCATGGGGCTGTCTGAAATGTGAGGACGCAGGGCGCGGAGGCTGTGTTTCTCTGGCAATGAGACAGCTCCAGAAAGTCTCCGTTAATTGGCTGGAGGCGGAGGGCCTCCCCGAGCGCTAAGCCAGGTGATGGAGCACGAGAGCCTGCCTCACATATCAAACATACAGAGATGAGAAAACCGTCGAGAACGTCTCAGTCCACCTCCGTGGACTGCTCACTTACCCTTGTCACTGGTGAGGATGAGGTGTCACCTCTTCTGAAACGGGCAGGGACGCTGGTGCAGGTTTCTTGAGAGAGAGCCTGGCAACTCCGGGAAGTGTCAGGAGCGCTGTTTTCTTGCCACCAAATGACAGAGGTACTAGGCCTCTTGCTTGTGTGTTGAATGCCACTCCCATAGGTTCTTGACTTCCTTCTGGACTTGTGTTGAATAGGAATTGATTTGCTTACCTTCTATCAGAATCAAATTGCCAAGTAGAAGGACAGGTGCTGGCCAAGGAGGTGCTGTCTCTTCAAAACCGGTGTTGAGCACGTTTTCATCGCCCCCCCCCCAGGCCCACACAAGGGGGGTGGCAAAGTATTTTACTTATTTTACTAGGAGAGAGAAAGGGAGAGACCCCCAAGAGTTAAAAGGACACATGCAGGATAATGGTACGCCAGGTGCCCTAGCACACACGAGCGCCCCCTTGTGTCTCAGGCCTGCTTACGGCCCAGGGCTTCGAACCGGCGTCCTGGGGTTTGAGAGTCAAAAGAACTAACCTCTGCACCACTTCATGTTTGCCTCGCATCCGGAGGCTTGTTCCCTTTGTCCTTTCTAAATCCAGGTGGGCTTCAATTCCACCGCCACGTGTCAGGAGATTCAGCCCGTAGCCTCAGGCTGGCTGCAATGTCATGTTCATCCCTTTTTTTTTTTTTTTTGTATGTTCATCCTCTTATCTCTGTTGACACTATAGGTGACTGCCATGACGTACAGCTCCCTGTGTTTACTATACTCAACTGCTCTGACCTTTGAACATCAGAGATGAAATGCAAACTATGCAAGATGTGTCAATGGTGACACATGGGCCTAAATGTTTGTCCTGATACGGGGATATCTCAGAAAGAACTGTGAACGTGACTTCCATTTCACCCAAAGACATTGCTACCATTTTCTGGCAAGTAAAGATATCATTCCAGTGCCATATCCAAGAACCTGTTTGGAGCACTGGAGACACTGTTGTTTAGTGTAGTGTACAATGTAACCATACAGTAGAGTCCTGCCTGCTCCTTTCCTTCCATGTCACCTGGGAATTTCTCATGATGTGAGGACCATGCAAGGCCGCAAGAAACCCTAACTGTGCTCACAGAGGACCGTGTGTCATGTAGTCAGCGTATTTCCCTTGATATCTGTGGGTGTGACTCAATGAAGGAGGGGCACGTCCGTGATGATCCAGTCCTTAGCCTTCTGGTCTTCATTCCACCTGCATGCATTGTCGGGTCAGGATGGTTCTCCAGAGCCTGAACGTGGGGGTACGCAAACCCTCAGAATACACGTTTGGACTGCGACGCTCCTAATTCTTTCTTGGCTGGCTTCAGCAATTTTGCCCTGGGCCTCTAAGGCGAAGAGGATATGGATTTTTAAGGATCGGTTTGACGTGACTCACATTTTTGGGAGACTGCTGTGTTCCGGCTGCCTCAAACAGACGTCGGTGCTCCTGCTAGACAGGGGCTCAGGACTCACTGGTAGCTTCTCTCTTCACCTGGAAGCTCTGCGTGTCCCATGCCGATGTGACCTCTTGAGTCCCATGGGTGTCAGGGGCCCCCTTTCCCTAGCACGCAGAGAGTCCCTGCATCTTCGAGGCCTTCTCTTTGACCAAAAAGCTCCCGATTCTCTAACCTAGGGTGAGAGCGAATGCTATCACCCTAGGTTAGAGAATCGGCTCTCTTCAGAAAAAGGGTCAGATTGACATCATTCACAAAGATGGCCGACGGAGGGCCATGGGCCAGCCCGAGTCGCTCTTGTTCAAACTGAGCAATTTCTGCGGGTTCAGCCCCTCACTCACAAGTGGTGAGCCTACTGTCATGGGGCTGTCTGAAATGTGAGGGCGCAGGGCGCGGAGGCTGTGTTTCTCTGGCAATGAGACAGCTCCAGAAAGTCTCCGTTAATTGGCTGGAGGCGGAGGGCCTCCCCGAGCGCTAAGCCAGGTGATGGAGCACGAGAGCCTGCCTCACATATCAAACATACAGAGATGAGAAAACCGTCGAGAACGTCTCAGTCCACCTTCGTGGACTGCTCACTTACCTTTGTCACTGGTGAGGATGAGGTGTCACCTCTTCTGAAACGGGCAGGGAAGCTGGTGAAGGTTTCTTGAGAGAGACTGGCAACTCCGGGAAGTGTCAGGAGCACTGTTTTCTTACCACCAAATGACAGAGGTACTAGGACTCTTGCTTGTGTGTTGAATGCCACTCCCATAGGTTCTTGACTTCCTTCTGGACCTGTCTTGAATAGGAATTGATTTGCTTACCTTCTATCAGAATCAAATTGCCAAGTAGAAGGACAGGTGCTGGCCAAGGAGGCGCTGTCTCTTCAAAACCGGTGTTGAGCACGTTTTCATCGCTCCCCCCCCCAGGCCCACACAAGGGGGGTGGCAAAGTATTTTACTTATTTTACTAGGAGAGAGAAAGGGAGAGACCCCCAAGAGTTAAAAGGACACATGCAGGATAATGGTACGCCAGGTGCCCTAGCACACACGAGCGCCCCCTTGTGTCTCAGGCCTGCTTACGGCCCAGGGCTTCGAACCGGCGTCCTGGGGTTTGAGAGTCAAAAGAACTAACCTCTGCACCACTTCATGTATGCCTCGTATCCAGAGGCTTGTTCCCTTTGTCCTTTCTAAATCCAGGTGGGCTTCAATTCCCTTGCCACGTGTCCTGAGATACAGCCCGTAGCCTCAGGCTGGCTGCAATGTCATGTTCATCCCTTTTTTTTTTTTTTTTTTTTTTTTGTATGTTCATCCTCTTATCTCTGTTGACACTATAGGTGACTGCCATGACTTCCAGCTCCCTGTGTTTACTATACTAAACTGCTCTGACCTTTGAACATCAGAGATGAAATGCAAACTATGCAAGATGTGTCAATGGTGACACATGGGCCTAAATGTTTGTCCTGATACGGGGATATCTCAGAAAGAGCTGTGAACGTGACTTCCATTTCACCCAAAGACATTGCTACCATTTTCTGGCAAGTAAAGATATCATTCCAGTGCCATATCCAAGAACCTGTTTGGAGCACTGGAGACACTGTTTTGTAGTGTCGTGTACAATGTCACCATACAGTAGAGTCCTGCCTGCTCCTTTCCTTCCATGTCACCTGGGAATTTCTCATGATGTGAGGACCATGCAAGGCCGCAAGAAACCCTAACTGTGCTCACAGAGGACCGTGTGTCATGTAGTCAGTGTATTTCCCTTGATATCTGTGGGCGTGACTCAATGAAGGAGGGGCACGTCCGTGATGATCCAGTCCTTAGCCTTCTGGTCTTCATTCCACCTGCATGCATTGTCGGGTCAGGATGGTTCTCCAGAGCCTGAACGTGGGGGTACGCAAACCCTCAGAATACACGTTTGGACTGCGACGCTCCTAATTCTTTCTTGGCTGGCTTCAGCAATTTTGCCCTGGGCCTCTAAGGCGAAGAGGATATGGATTTTTGAGGATCGGTTTGACGTGACTCACATTTTCGGGAGACTCCTGTGTGCCGGCTGCCTCAAACAGACGTCGGTGCTCCTGCTAGACAGGGGCTCAGGACTCACTGGTAGCTTCTCTCTTCACCTGGAAGCTCTGCGTGTCCCATGCCGATGTGACCTCTTGAGTCCCGTGGGTGTCAGGGGCCCCCTTTCCCTAGCACGCAGAGAGTCCCTGCATCTTCGAGGCCTTCTCTTTGTCCAAAAAGCTCCCGATTCTCTAACCTAGCATTCGCTCTCACCCTAGGTTAGAGAATCGGCTCTCTTCAGAAAAAGGGTCAGATTGACATCATTCACAAAGATGGCCGACGCAGGGCCATGGGCCAGCCCGAGTCGCTCTTGTTCAAACTGAGCAATTTCGGCGGGTTCAGCCCCTCACTCACAAGTGGTGAGCCTACTGTCATGGGGCTGTCTGAAATGTGAGGGCGCAGGGCGCGGAGGCTGTGTTTCTCTGGCAATGAGACAGCTCCAGAAAGTCTCCGTTAATTGGCTGGAGGCGGAGGGCCTCCCCGAGCGCTAAGCCAGGTGATGGAGCACGAGAGCCTGCCTCACATATCAAACATACAGAGATGAGAAAACCGTCGAGAACGTCTCAGTCCACCTCCGTGGACTGCTCACTTACCCTTGTCACTGGTGAGGATGAGGTGTCACCTCTTCTGAAACGGGCAGGGAAGCTGGTGCAGGTTTCTTGAGAGAGTCTGGCAACTCCGGGAAGTGTCAGGAGCACTGTTTTCTTACCACCAAATGACAGAGGTACTAGGACTCTTGCTTGTGTGTTGAATGCCACTCCCATAGGTTCTTGACTTCCTTCTGGACCTGTCTTGAATAGGAATTGATTTGCTTACCTTCTATCAGAATCAAATGGCCAAGTAGAAGGACAGGTGCTGGCCAAGGAGGCGCTGTCTCTTCAAAACCGGTGTTGAGCACGTTTTCATCGCCCCCCCCCCAGGCCCACACAAGGGGGGTGGCAAAGTATTTTACTTATTTTACTAGGAGAGAGAAAGGGAGAGACCCCCAAGAGTTAAAAGGACACATGCAGGATAATGGTACGCCAGGTGCCCTAGCACACACGAGCGCCCCCTTGTGTCTCAGGCCTGCTTACGGCCCAGGGCTTCGAACCGGCGTCCTGGGGTTTGAGAGTCAAAAGAACGAACCTCTGCACCACTTCATGTATGCCTCGCATCCAGAGGCTTGTTCCCTTTGTCCTTTCTAAATCCAGGTGGGCTTCAATTCCCCCCCACGTGTCCTGAGATACAGCCCGTAGCCTCAGGCTGGCTGCAATGTCATGTTCATCCCTTTTTTTTTTTTTTTTTTTTTTTTGTATGTTCATCCTCTTATCTCTGTTGACACTATAGGTGACTGCCATGACTTCCAGCTCCCTGTGTTTACTATACTAAACTGCTCTGACCTTTGAACATCAGAGATGAAATGCAAACTATGCAAGATGTGTCAATGGTGACACATGGGCCTAAATGTTTGTCCTGATACGGGGATATCTCAGAAAGAGCTGTGAACGTGACTTCCATTTCACCCAAAGACATTGCTACCATTTTCTGGCAAGTAAAGATATCATTCCAGTGCCATATCCAAGAACCTGTTTGGAGCACTGGAGACACTGTTTTGTAGTGTCGTGTACAATGTCACCATACAGTAGAGTCCTGCCTGCTCCTTTCCTTCCATGTCACCTGGGAATTTCTCATGATGTGAGGACCATGCAAGGCCGCAAGAAACCATAACTGTGCTCACAGAGGACCGTGTGTCATGTAGTCAGTGTATTTCCCTTGATATCTGTGGGCGTGACTCAATGAAGGAGGGGCACGTCTGTGATGATCCAGTCCTTAGCCTTCTGGTCTTCATTCCACCTGCATGCATTGTCGGGTCAGGATGGTTCTCCAGAGCCTGAACGTGGGGTACGCAAACCCTCAGAATACACGTTTGGACTGCGACGCTCCTAATTCTTTCTTGGCTGGCTTCAGCAATTTTGCCCTGGGCCTCTAAGGCGAAGAGGATATGGATTTTTAAGGATCGGTTTGACGTGACTCACATTTTCGGGAGACTCCTGTGTGCCGGCTGCCTCAAACAGACGTCGGTGCTCCTGCTAGACAGGGGCTCAGGACTCACTGGTAGCTTCTCTCTTCACCTGGAAGCTCTGCGTGTCCCATGCCGATGTGACCTCTTGAGTCCCATGGGTGTCAGGGGCCCCCTTTCCCTAGCACGCAGAGCGTCCCTGCATCTTCGAGGCCTTCTCTTTGACCAAAAAGCTCCCGATTCTCTAACCTAGGGTGAGAGCGAATGCTATCACCCTAGGTTAGAGAATCGGCTCTCTTCAGAAAAAGGGTCAGATTGACATCATTCACAAAGATGGCCGATGCAGGGCCATGGGCCAGCCCGAGTTGCTCTTGTTCAAACTGAGCAATTTCTGCGGGTTCAGCCCCTCACTCACAAGTGGTGAGCCTACTGTCATGGGGCTGTCTGAAATGTGAGGGCGCAGGGCGCGGAGGCTGTGTTTCTCTGGCAATGAGACAGCTCCAGAAAGTCTCCGTTAATTGGCTGGAGGCGGAGGGCCTCCCCGAGCGCTAAGCCAGGTGATGGAGCACGAGAGCCTGCCTCACATATCAAACATACAGAGATGAGAAAACCGTCGAGAGCGTCTGAGTCCACCTCCGTGGACTGCTCACTTACCCTTGTCACTGGTGAGGATGAGGTGTCACCTCTTCTGAAACGGGCAGGGAAGCTGGTGCAGGTTTCTTGAGAGAGAGCCTGGCAACTCTGGGAAGTGTCAGGAGCGCTGTTCTCTTTCCACCAAATGACAGAGGCACTAGGACTCTTGCTTGTGTGTTGAATGCCACTCCCATAGGTTCTTGAATTCCTTCTGGACCTGTTTTGAATAGGAATTGATTTGCTTACCTTCTATCAGAATCAAATTGCCAAGTAGAAGGACAGGTGCTGGCCAAGGAGGCGCTGTCTCTTCAAAACTGGTGTTGAGCACGTTTTCATCGACCCCCCCAGGCCCACACAAGGGGGGTGGCAAAGTATTTTACTTATTTTACTAGGAGAGACAAAGGGAGAGACCCCCAAGAGTTAAAAGGACACATGCAGGATATTGGTACGCCAGGTGCCCTAGCACACTTCAGCGCCTCCTTGTGTCTCAGGCCTGCTTACGGCCCAGGTCTTCGAACCGGCGTCCTGGGGTTTGAGAGTCAAAAGAACTAACCTCTGCACCACTTCATGTTTGCCTCGCATTCGGAGGCTTGTTCCCTTTGTCCTTTCTAAATCCAGGTGGGCTTCAATTCCACCGCCACGTGTCCTGAGATTCAGCCCGTAGCCTCAGGCTGGCTGCAATATCATGTTCATCCCTTTTTTTTTTTTTTTTGTATGTTCATCCTCTTATCTCTGTTGACACTATAGGTGACTGCCATGACTTCCAGCTCCCTGTGTTTACTATACTAAACTGCTCTGACCTTTGAACATCAGAGATGAAATGCAAACTATGCAAGATGTGTCAATGGTGACACATGGGCCTAAATGTTTGTCCTGATACGGGGATATCTCAGAAAGAGCTGTGAACGTGACTTCCATTTCACCCAAAGACATTGCTACCATTTTCTGGCAAGTAAAGATATCATTCCAGTGCCATATCCAAGAACCTGTTTGGAGCACTGGAGACACTGTTTTGTAGTGTCGTGTACAATGTCACCATACAGTAGAGTCCTGCCTGCTCCTTTCCTTCCATGTCACCTGGGAATTTCTCATGATGTGAGGACCATGCAAGGCCGCAAGAAACCATAACTGTGCTCACAGAGGACCGTGTGTCATGTAGTCAGCGTATTTCCCTTGATATCTGTGTGTGTGACTCAATGAAGGAGGGGCACGTCCGTGATGATCCAGTCCTTAGCCTTCTGGTCTTCATTCCACCTGCATGCATTGTCGGGTCAGGATTGTTCTCCAGAGCCTGAACGTGGGGTACGCAAACCCTCAGAATACAAGTTTGGACTGCGATGCTCCTAATTCTTTCTTGGCTGGCTTCAGCAATTTTGCCCTGGGCCTCTAAGGCGAAGAGGATATGGATTTTTAAGGATCGGTTTGACGTGACTCACATTTTTGGGAGACTGCTGTGTGCCGGCTGCCTCAAACAGACGTCGGTGCTCCTGCTAGACAGGGGCTCAGGACTCACTGGTAGCTTCTCTCTTCACCTGGAAGCTCTGCGTGTCCCATGCCGATGTGACCTCTTGAGTCCCATGGGTGTCATGGGCCCCCTTTCCCTAGCACGCAGAGAGTCCCTGCATCTTCGAGGCCTTCTCTTTGACCAAAAAGCTCCCGATTCTCTAACCTAGGGTGAGAGCGAATGCTATCACCCTTGGTTAGAGAATCGGCTCTCTTCAGAAAAAGGGTCAGATTGACATCATTCACAAAGATGGCCGACGGAGGGCCATGGGCCAGCCCGAGTCGCTCTTGTTCAAACTGAGCAATTTCTGCGGGTTCAGCCCCTCACTCACAAGTGGTGAGCCTACTGTCATGGGGCTGTCTGAAATGTGAGGGCGCAGGGCGCGGAGGCTGTGTTTCTCTGGCAATGAGACAGCTCCAGAAAGTCTCCGTTAATTGGCTGGAGGCGGAGGGCCTCCCCGAGCGCTAAGCCAGGTGATGGAGCACGAGAGCCTGCCTCACATATCAAACATACAGAGATGAGAAAACCGTCGAGAACGTCTCAGTCCACCTCCGTGGACTGCTCACTTACCCTTGTCACTGGTGAGGATGAGGTGTCACCTCTTCTGAAACGGGCAGGGAAGCTGGTGCAGGTTTCTTGAGAGAGACTGGCAACTCCGGGAAGTGTCAGGAGCGCTGTTTTCTTACCACCAAATGACAGAGGCACTAGGACTCTTGCTTGTGTGTTGAATGCCACTCCCATATGTTCTTGACTTCCTTCTGGACCTGTCTTGAATAGGAATTGATTTGCTTACCTTCTATCAGAATCAAATTGCCAAGTAGAAGGACAGGTGCTGGCCAAGGAGGCGCTGTCTCTTCCAAACCGGTGTTGAGCACGTTTTCATCGCCCCCCCCCCAGGCCCACACAAGGGGGGTGGCAAAGTATTTTACTTATTTTACTAGGAGAGAGAAAGGGAGAGACCCCCAAGAGTTAAAAGGACACATGCAGGATAATGGTACGCCAGGTGCTCTAGCACACACGAGCGCCTCCTTGTGTGTCAGGCCAGGTAACGGCACACGGCTTCGAACCGGCGTCCTGGGGTTTGAGAGTCAAAAGAACTAACCTCTGCACCACTTCAGGTTTGCCTCGCATCCAGAGGCTTGTTCCCTTTGTCCTTTCTAAATCCATGTGGGCTTCAATTCCACCGCCACGTGTCCTGAGATTCAGCCCGTAGCCTCAGGCTGGCTGCAATGTCATGTTCATCCCTTTTTTTTTTTTTTTTTTTTGTATGTTCATCCTCTTATCTCTGTTGACACTATAGGTGACTGCCATGATGTACAGCTCCCTGTGTTTACTATACTCCACTGCTCTGACCTTTGAACATCAGAGATGAAATGCAAACTATGCAAGATGTGTCAATGGTGACACATGGGCCTAAATGTTTGTCCTGATACGGGGATATCTCAGAAAGAACTGTGAACGTGACTTCCATTTCACCCAAAGACATTGCTACCATTTTCTGGCAAGTAAAGATATCATTCCAGTGCCATATCCAAGAACCTGTTTGGAGCACTGGAGACACTGTTGTTTAGTGTAGTGTACAATGTAACCATACAGTAGAGTCCTGCCTGCTCCTTTCCTTCCATGTCACCTGGGAATTTCTCATGATGTGAGGACCATGCAAGGCCGCAAGAAACCCTAACTGGGCTCACAGAGGACCGTGTGTCATGTAGTCAGCATATTTCCCTTGATATCTGTGGGTGTGACTCAATGAAGGAGGGGCACGTCCGTGATGATCCAGTCCTTAGCCTTCTGGTCTTCATTCCACCTGCATGCATTGTCGGGTCAGGATGGTTCTCCAGAGCCTGAACGTGGGGGTACGCAAACCCTCAGAATACACGTTTGGACTGCGACGCTCCTAATTCTTTCTTGGCTTTCTTCAGCAATTTTGCCCTGGGCCTCTAAGGCGAAGAGGATATGGATTTTTGAGGATCGGTTTAACGTGACTCACATTTTCGGGAGACTCTTGTGTGCCGGCTGCCTCAAACAGACGTCGGTGCTCCTGCTAGACAGGGGCTCAGGACTCACTGGTAGCTTCTCTCTTCACCTGGAAGCTCTGCGTGTCCCATGCCGATGTGACCTCTTGAGTCCCATGGGTGTCAGGGGCCCCTTTCCCTAGCACGCAGAGAGTCCCTGCATCTTCGAGGCCTTCTCTTTGACTAAAAAGCTCCCGATTCTCTAACCTAGGGTGAGAGCGAATGCTATCACCCTAGGTTAGAGAATCGGCTCTATTCAGAAAAAGGGTCAGATTGACATCATTCACAAAGATGGCCGACGCAGGGCCATGGGCCAGCCCGAGTCGCTCTTGTTCAAACTGAGCAATTTCTGCGGGTTCAGCCCCTCACTCACAAGTTGTGAGCCTACTGTCATGGGGCTGTCTGAAATGTGAGGGCGCAGGGCGCGGAGGCTGTGTTTCTTTGGCAATGAGACAGCTCCAGAAAGTCTCCGTTAATTGGCTGGAGGCGGAGGGCCTCCCTGAGCGCTAAGCCAGGTGATGGAGCACGAGAGCCTGCCTCACATATCAAACATACAGAGATGAGAAAACCGTCGAGAACGTCTGAGTCCACCTACGTGGACTGCTCACTTACCCTTGTCACTGGTGAGGATGAGGTGTCACCTCTTCTGAAACGGGCAGGGACGCTGGTGCAGGTTTCTTGAGAGAGAGCCTGGCAACTCCGGGAAGTGTCAGGAGCGCTGTTTTCTTTCCACCAAATGACAGAGGTACTAGGACTCTTGCTTGTGTGTTGAATGCCACTCCCATAGGTTCTTGACTTCCTTCTGGACTTGTGTTGAATAGGAATTGATTTGCTTACCTTCTATCAGAATCAAATTGCCAAGTAGAAGGACAGGTGCTGGCCAAGGAGGTGCTGTCTCTTCAAAACCGGTGTTGAGCACGTTTTCATCGCCCCCCCCCCCCCCAGGCCCACACAAGGGGGGTGGCAAAGTATTTTACTTATTTTACTAGGAGAGAGAAAGGGAGAGACCCCCAAGAGTTAAAAGGACACATGCAGGATAATGGTACGCCAGGTGCCCTAGCACACACGAGCGCCGACTTGTGTGTCAGGCCTGCTTACGGCCCAGGGCTTCGAACCGGCGTCCTGGGGTTTGAGAGTCACAAGAACTAACCTCTGCACCACTTCATGTTTGCCTCGCATCCGGAGGCTTGTTCCGTTTGTCCTTTCTAAATCCAGGTGGGCTTCAATTCCACCGCCACGTGTCAGGAGATTCAGCCCGTAGCCTCAGGCTGGCTGCAATGTCATGTTCATCCCTTTTTTTTTTTTTTTTTTTTTTTTGTATGTTCATCCTCTTATCTCTGTTGACACTATAGGTGACTGCCATGACTTCCAGCTCCCTGTGTTTACGATACTCAACCTCTCTGACCTTTGAACATCAGAGATGAAATGCAAACTATGCAAGATGTGTCAATGGTGACACATGGGCCTAAATGTTTGTCCTGATACGGGGATATCTCAGAAAGAACTGTGAACGTGACTTCCATTTCACCCAAAGACATTGCTACCATTTTCTGGCAAGTAAAGATATCATTCCAGTGCCATATCCAAGAACCTGTTTGGAGCACTGGAGACACTGTTGTTTAGTGTAGTGTACAATGTAACCATACAGTAGAGTCCTGCCTGCTCCTTTCCTTCCATGTCACCTGGGAATTTCTCATGATGTGAGGACCATGCAAGGCCGCAAGAAACCCTAACTGGGCTCACAGAGGACCGTGTGTCATGTAGTCAGCATATTTCCCTTGATATCTGTGGGTGTGACTCAATGAAGGAGGGGCACGTCCGTGATGATCCAGTCCTTAGCCTTCTGGTCTTCATTCCACCTGCATGCATTGTCGGGTCAGGATGGTTCTCCAGAGCCTGAACGTGGGGGTACGCAAACCCTCAGAATACACGTTTGGACTGCGACGCTCCTAATTCTTTCTTGGCTTTCTTCAGCAATTTTGCCCTGGGCCTCTAAGGCGAAGAGGATATGGATTTTTGAGGATCGGTTTAACGTGACTCACATTTTCGGGAGACTCTTGTGTGCCAGCTGCCTCAATCAGACGTCGGTGCTCCTGCTAGACAGGGGCTCAGGACTCACTGGTAGCTTCTCTCTTCACCTGGAAGCTCTGAGTGTCCCATGCCGATGTAACCTCTTGAGTCCCATGGGTGTCAGGGGCCCCTTTCCCTAGCACGCAGAGAGTCCCTGCATCTTCGAGGCCTTCTCTTTGACTAAAAAGCTCCCGATTCTCTAACCTAGGGTGAGAGCGAATGCTATCACCCTAGGTTAGAGAATCGGCTCTCTTCAGAAAAAGGGTCAGATTGACATCATTCACAAAGATGGCCGACGCAGGGCCATGTGCCAGCCCGAGTCGCTCTTGTTCAAACTGAGCAATTTCTGCGGGTTCAGCCCCTCACTCAAAGTGGTGAGCCTACTGTCATGGGGCTGTCTGAAATGTGAGGGCGCAGGGAGCGGAGGCTGTGTTTCTTTGGCAATGAGACAGCTCCAGAACGTCTCCGTTAATTGGCTGGAGGCGGAGGGCCTCCCTGAGCGCTAAGCCAGGTGATGGAGCACGAGAGCCTGCCTCACATATCAAACATACAGAGATGAGAAAACCGTCGAGAACGTCTGAGTCCACCTACGTGGACTGCTCACTTACCCTTGTCACTGGTGAGGATGAGGTGTCACCTCTTCTGAAACGGGCAGGGACGCTGGTGCAGGTTTCTTGAGAGAGAGCCTGGCAACTCCGGGAAGTGTCAGGAGCGCTGTTTTCTTGCCACCAAATGACAGAGGTACTAGGACTCTTGCTTGTGTGTTGAATGCCACTCCCATAGGTTCTTGACTTCCTTCTGGACTTGTGTTGAATAGGAATTGATTTGCTTACCTTCTATCAGAATCAAATTGCCAAGTAGAAGGACAGGTGCTGGCCAAGGAGGTGCTGTCTCTTCAAAACCGGTGTTGAGCACGTTTTCATCGCCCCCCCCCCCAGGCCCACACAAGGGGGGTGGCAAAGTATTTTACTTATTTTACTAGGAGAGAGAAAGGGAGAGACCCCCAAGAGTTAAAAGGACACATGCAGGATAATGGTACGCCAGGTGCCCTAGCACACACGAGCGCCTCCTTGTGTGTCAGGCCTGCTTACGGCCCAGGGCTTCGAACCGGCGTCCTGGGGTTTGAGAGTCACAAGAACTAACCTCTGCACCACTTCATGTTTGCCTCGCATCCGGAGGCTTGTTCCGTTTGTCCTTTCTAAATCCAGGTGGGCTTCAATTCCACCGCCACGTGTCAGGAGATTCAGCCCGTAGCCTCAGGCTGGCTGCAATGTCATGTTCATCCCTTTTTTTTTTTTTTTTTTTTTGTATGTTCATCCTCTTATCTCTGTTGACACTATAGGTGACTGCCATGACTTCCAGCTCCCTGTGTTTACGATACTCAACTGCTCTGACCTTTGAACATCAGAGATGAAATGCAAACTATGCAAGATGTGTCAATGGTGACACATGGGCCTAAATGTTTGTCCTGATACGGGGATATCTCAGAAAGAACTGTGAACGTGACTTCCATTTCACCCAAAGACATTGCTACCATTTTCTGGCAAGTAAAGATATCATTCCAGTGCCATATCCAAGAACCTGTTTGGAGCACTGGAGACACTGTTGTGTAGTGTAGTGTACAAAGTAACCATACAGTAGAGTCCTGCCTGCTCCTTTCCTTCCATGTCACCTGGGAATTTCTCATGATGTGAGGACCATGCAAGGCCGCAAGAAACTCTAACTGGGCTCACAGAGGACCGTGTGTCATATAGTCAGCATATTTCCCTTGATATCTGTGGGTGTGACTCAATGAAGGAGGGGCACGTCCATGATGATCCAGTCCTTAGCCTTCTGGTCTTCATTCCACCTGCATGCATTGTCGGGTCAGGATGGTTCTCCAGAGCCTGAACGTGGGGGTACGCAAACCCTCAGAATACACGTTTGGACTGCGACGCTCCTAATTCTTTCTTGGCTTTCTTCAGCAATTTTGCCCTGGGCCTCTAAGGCGAAGAGGATATGGATTTTTGAGGATCGGTTTAACGTGACTCACATTTTCGGGAGACTCTTGTGTGCCAGCTGCCTCAAACAGACGTCGGTGCTCCTGCTAGACAGGGGCTCAGGACTCACTGGTAGCTTCTCTCTTCACCTGGAAGCTCTGCGTGTCCCATGCCGATGTGACCTCTTGAGTCCCATGGGTGTCAGGGGCCCCTTTCCCTAGCACGCAGAGAGTCCCTGCATCTTCCAGGCCTTCTCTTTGACCAAAAAGCTCCCGATTCTCTAACCTAGGGTGAGAGCGAATGCTATCACCCTAGGTTAGAGAATCGGCTCTCTTCAGAAAAAGGGTCAGATTGACATCATTCACAAAGGTGGCCGACGCAGGGCCATGGGCCAGCCCGAGTCGCTCTTGTTCAAACTGAGCAATTTCTGCGGGTTCAGCCCCTCACTCACAAGTGGTGAGCCTACTGTCATGGGGCTGTCTGAAATGTGAGGGCGCAGGGCGCGGAGGCTGTGTTTCTCTGGCAATGAGACAGCTCCAGAAAGTCTCCGTTAATTGGCTGGAGGCGGAGGGCCTCCCCGAGCGCTAAGCCAGGTGATGGAGCACGAGAGCCTGCCTCACATATCAAACATACAGAGATGAGAAAACCGTCGAGAACGTCTGAGTACACCTCCATGGACTGCTCACTTACCCTTGTCACTGGTGAGGATGAGGTGTCACCCCTTCTGAAACGGGCAGGGAAGCTGGTGCAGGTTTCTTGAGAGAGAGCCTGGCAACTCCGGGAAGTGTCAGGAGCGCTGTTTTCATTCCACCAAATGACAGAGGCACTAGGACTCTTGCTTGTGTGTTGAATGCCACTCCCATAGGTTCTTGACTTCCTTCTGGACTTGTCTTGAATAGGAATTGATTTGCTTACCTTCTATCAGAATCAAATTGTCAAGTAGAAGGACAGGTGCTGGCCAAGGAGGCGCTGTCTGTTCAAAACCGGTGTTGAGCACGTTTTCATCGCCCCCCCCAGGCCCACACAAGGGGGGTGGCAAAGTATTTTACTTAGTTTACTAGGAGAGAGAAAGGGAGAGACCCCCAAGAGTTAAAAGGACACATGCAGGATAATGGTACGCCAGGTGCCCTAGCACACACGAGCGCTCCCTTGTGTCTCAGGCCTGCTTACGGCCCAGGGCTTCGAACCTGCGTCCTGGGGTTTCAGAGTCAAAAGAACTAACCTCTGCACCACTTCATGTTGGCCTCGCAACCGGAGGCTTGTTCCCTTTGTCCTTTCTAAATCCAGGTGGGCTTCAATTCCACCGCCACGTGTCCTGAGATTCAGCCCGTAGCCTCAGGCTGGCTGCAATGTCATGTTCATCCCTTTTTTTTTTTTTGTATGTTCATCCTCTTATCTCTGTTGACACTATAGGTGACTGCCATGACTTCCAGCTCCCTGTGTTTACGATACTCAACTGCTCTGACCTTTGAACATCAGAGATGGAATGCAAACTATGCAAGATGTGTCAATGGTGACACACGGGCCTAAATGTTTGTCCTGATACGGGGATATCTCAGAAAGAACTGTGAACGTGACTTCCATTTGACCCAAAGACATTGCTACCATTTTCTGGCAAGTAAAGATATCATTCCAGTGCCATATCCAAGAACCTGTTTGGAGCACTGATGACACTGTTGTGTAGTGTCGTGTACAATGTCACCATACAGTAGAGTCCTGCCTGCTCCTTTCCTTCCATGTCACCTGGGATTTTCTCATGATGTTAGGACCATGCAAGGCCGCAAGAAACCCTAACTGTGCTCACAGAGGACCGTGTGTCATGTAGTCAGCGTATTTCCCTTGATATCTGTGGTCGTGACTCAATGAAGGAGGGGCACGTCCGTGATGATCCAGTCCTTAGCCTTCTGGTCTTCATTCCACCTGCATGCATTGTCGGGTCAGGATGGTTCTCCAGAGCCTGAACGTGGGGGTACGCAAACCCTCAGAATACACGTTTGGACTGCGACGCTCCTAATTCTTTCTTGGCTGGCTTCAGCAATTTTGCCCTGGGCCTCTAAGGCGAAGAGGATATGGATTTTTGAGGATCGGTTTGACGTGACTCACATTTTCGGGAGACTCCTGTGTGCCGGCTGCCTCAAACAGACGTCGGTGCTCCTGTTAGACAGGGGCTCAGGACTCACTGGTAGCTTCTCTCTTCACCTGGAAGCTCTGCGTGTCCCATGCCGATGTGACCTCTTGAGTCCCATGGGTGTCAGGGGCCCCCTTTCCCTAGCACGCAGAGAGTCCCTGCATCTTCGAGGCCTTCTCTTTGACCAAAAAGCTGCCGATTCTCTAACCTAGGGTGAGAGCGAATGCTATCACCCTAGGTTAGAGAATCGGCTCTCTTCAGAAAAAGGGTCAGATTGACATCATTCACAAAGATGGCCGACGCAGGGCCATGGGCCAGCCCGAGTCGCTCTTGTTCAAACTGAGCAATTTCTGCGGGTTCAGCCCCTCACTCACAAGTGGTGAGCCTACTGTCATGGGGCTGTCTGAAATGTGAGGGCGCAGGGCGCGGAGGCTGTGTTTCTCTGGCAATGAGACAGCTCCAGAAAGTCTCCCTTAATTGGCTGGAGGCGGAGGGCCTCCCCGAGCGCTAAGCCAGGTGATGGAGCACGAGAGCCTGCCTCACATATCAAACATACAGAGATGAGAAAACCGTCGAGAACGTCTGAGTCCACCTCCGTGGACTGCTCACTTACCCTTGTCACTGGTGAGGATGAGGTGTCACCTCTTCTGAAACGGGCAGGGAAGCTGGTGCAGGTTTCTTGAGAGAGAGCCTGGCAACTGCGGGAAGTGTCAGGAGCGCTGTTTTCTTTCCACCAAATGACAGAGGCACTAGGACTCTTGCTTGTGTGTTGAATGCCACTCCCATAGGTTCTTGACTTCCTTCTGGACTTGTCTTGAATAGGAATTGATTTGCTTACCTTCTATCAGAATCAAATTGCCAAGTAGAAGGAAAGGTGCTGGCCAAGGAGGCGCTGTCTCTTCAAAACCGTTGTTGAGCACGTTTTCATCGCCCCCCACCCAGGCCCACACAAGGGGGGTGGCAAAGTATTTTACTTATTTTACTAGGAGAGAGAAAGGGAGAGACCCCCAAGAGTTAAAAGGACACATGCAGGATAATGGTACGCCAGGTGCCCTAGCACACACGAGCGCCCCCTTGTGTCTCAGGCCTGCTTACGGCCCAGGGCTTCGAACCGGCGTCCTGGGGTTTGAGAGTCAAAAGAACTAACCTCTGCACCACTTCATGTTTGCCTCGCAAGCGGAGGCTTGTTCCCTTTGTCCTTTCTAAATCCAGGTGGGCTTCAATTCCACCGCCACGTGTCCTGAGATTCAGCTCGTAGCCTCAGGCTGGCTGCAATGTCATGTTCATCCCTTTTTTTTTTTTTTTTTTTTTGTATGTTCATCCACTTTTCTCTGTTGACACTATAGGTGACTGCCATGCCTTCCAGCTCCCTGTGTACGATACTCAACTGCTCTGACCTTTGAACATCAGAGATGAAATGCAAACTATGCAAGATGTGTCAATGGTGACACACGGGCCTAAATGTTTGTCCTGATACGGGGATATCTCAGAAAGAACTGTGAACGTGACTTCCATTTCACCCAAAGACATTGCTACCATTTTCTGGCAAGTAAAGATATCATTCCAGTGCCATATCCACGAACCTGTTTGGAGCACTGGAGACACTGTTTTGTAGTGTCGTGTACTATGTCACCATACAGTAGAGTCCTGCCTGCTCCTTTCCTTCTATGTAACCTGGGAATTTCTCATGATGTGAGGACCATGCAAGGCCGCAAGAAACCCTAACTGTGCTCACAGAGGACCGTGTGTCATGTAGTCAGCTTATTTCCCTTGATATCTGTGGGCGTGACTCAATGAAGGAGGGGCACGTCCGTGATGATCCAGTCCTTAGCCTTCTGGTCTTCATTCTACCTGCATGCATTGTCGGGTCAGGATGGTTCTCCAGAGCCTGAACGTGGGGGTACGCAAACCCTCAGAATACACGTTTGGACTGCGACGCTCCTAATTCGTTCTTGGCTGGCTTCAGCAATTTTGTCCTGGGCCTCTAAGGCGAAGAAGATATGGATTTTTGAGGATCGGTTTGACGTGACTCACATTTTCGGGAGACTCCTGTGTGCCGGCTGCCTCAAACAGACGTCGGTGCTCCTGCTAGACAGGGGCTCAGGACTCACTGGTAGCTTCTCTCTTCACCTGGAAGCTCTGCGTGTCCCATGCCGATGTGACCTCTTGAGTCCATGGGTGTCAGGGGCCCCCTTTCCCTAGCACGCAGAGAGTCCCTGCATCTTCAAGGCCTTCTCTTTGACCAAAACGCTCCCGATTCTCTAACCTAGGGTGAGAGCGAATGCTATCACCCTAGGTTAGAGAATCGGCTCTCTGAAGATAAAGGGTCAGATTGACATCATTCACAAAGAGGGCCGATGCAGGGCCATGGGCCAGCCCGAGTCGCACTTGTTCAAACTGAGCAATTTCTGCGGGTTCAGCCCCTCACTCACAAGTGGTGAGCCTACTGTCATGGGGCTGTCTGAAATGTGAGGGCGCAGGGCGCGGAGGCTGTGTTTTTCTGGCAATGAGACAGCTCCAGAAAGTCTCCGTTAATTGGCTGGAGGCGGAGGGCCTCCCTGAGCGCTAAGCCAGGTGATGGAGCACGAGAGCTTGCCTCACATATCAAACATACAGAGATGAGAAAACCGTCGAGAACGTCTGAGTCCACCTCCGTGGACTGCTCACTTACCCTTGTCACTGGTGAGGATGAGGTGTCACCTCTTCTGAAACGGGCAGGGAAGCTGGTGCAGGTTTCTTGGGAGAGAGCCTGGCAACTCCGGGAAGTGTCAGGAGCGCTGTTTTCTTTCCACCAAATGACAGAGGCACTGGGACTCTTGCTTGTGTGTTGAATGCCACTCCCATAGGTTCTTGAATTCCTTCTGGACCTGTCTTGAATAGGAATTGATTTGCTTACCGTCTATCAGAATCAAATTGCCAAGTAGAAGGACAGGTGCTGGCCAAGGAGGCGCTGTCTCTTCAAAACCGGTGTTGAGCACGTTTTCATCGCCCCCCCCAGGCCCACACAAGGGGTGTGGCAAAGTATTTTACTTATTTTACTAGGAGAGAGAAAGGGAGAGACCCCCAAGAGTTAAAAGGACACATGCAGGATAATGGTACGCCAGGTGCCCTAGCACACACGAGCGCCCCCTTGTGTCTCAGGCCTGCTTACGGCCCAGGGCTTCGAACTGGTGTCCTGGGGTTTGAGAGTCAAAAGAACTAACCTCTGCACCACTTCATGTTTGCCTCACATCCGGAGGCTTGTTCCCTTTGTCCTTTCTAAATTCAGGTGGGCTTCAATTCCACCACCACGTGTCCTGAGATTCAGACCGTAGCCTCAGGCTGGCTGCAATGTCATGTTCATCCCTTTTTTTTTTTTTTTGTATGTTCATCCTCTTATCTCTGTTGACACTATAGGTGACTGCCATGACTTCCAGCTCCCTGTGTTTACGATACTCAACTGCTCTGACCTTTGAACATCAGAGATGAAATGCAAACTATGCAAGATGTGTCAATGGTGACACATGGGCCTAAATGTTTGTCCTGATACGGGGATGTCTCAGAAAGAACTGTGAACGTGACTTCCATTTCACCCAAAGACATTGCTACCATTTTGTGGCAAGTAAAGATATCATTCCAGTGCCATATCCAAGAACCTGTTTGGAGCACTGTTGTGTAGTGTCGTGTACAATGTCACCATACAGTAGAGTCCTGCCTGCTCCTTTCCTTCCATGTCACCTGGGAATTTCTCATGATGTGAGGACCATGCAAGGCCGCAAGAAACCCTAACTGTGCTCACAGAGGACCGTGTGTCATGTAGTCAGCGTATTTCCCTTGATATCTGTGGGCGTGACTCAATGAAGGAGGGGCACGTCCGTGATGATCCAGTCCTTAGTCTTCTGGTCTTCATTCCACCTGCATGCATTGTCGGGTCAGGATGGTTCTCCAGAGCCTGAACGTGGGGGTACCCAAACCCTCAGAATACACGTTTTTACTGCGACGCTCCTAATTCTTTCTTGGCTGGCTTCAGCAATTTTGCCCTGGGCCTCTAAGGCGAAGAGGATATGGATTTTTGAGGATCGGTTTGACATGACTCACATTTTCGGGAGACTCCTGTGTGCCGGCTTCCTCAAACAGACGTCGGTGCTCCTGCTAGACAGGGGCTCAGGACTCACTGGTAGCTTCTCTCTTCACCTGGAAGCTCTGCGTGTCCCATGCCGATGTGACCTCTTGAGTCCCATGGGTGTCAGGGGCCCCCTTTCCCTAGCACGCAGAGAGTCCCTGTATCTTCGAGGCCTTCTCTTTGACCAAAACTATGAAATGAAAGTTATGCAAGATGTGTCAATGGTGACACACGGGCCTAAATGTTTGTCCTTCAAGGGGGATGTCTTAGAAATACTGTTCTGAGTCCCAAGCTCAAGTCTACACCTTTCCCACTGCTGTGCACGCTGTCATGGCTCACACCATTGTTACTGAAATAGACACATGTTGGCTTTCTCTTGTCTCACCTAATCTTAGCAATGACCTGCACCCAGTCTTCAAATAAGTCAGATCCAGTCATTTCTCCAGAGCAACCCACTCCTCTGTAGATATGTGCATCAACACTCCAATACAGAATAATTTGGGTTGACTATTTTTTACCCTTACCTAGATTCTCCATATTTTTTCACCACCCATACACTGCTTTCTTTTTCATGATTCTCTTACTTTATGTTCAAGCCAATCTTGGTCTGCTCTTTTAAGTTTCTCTCCTTCTAGTATCTATATCTGTGATGCAATTCCTTTCTCCACGTTCCACGCATAGAAATATTTTGACTCTTAATACCATATTAAATACCATGAAGCTTTTCATGACTGTCCACTGTGTGAAATTTTCTTGTCATTTCTTCTTTCCATCCTTCCCATCATGCCATTGTGCTTGTTTTATATCACTCCTATATTGCTACAGAAGGGTACAACTATAAAACCTTCATATCATCTGTTCTAATTAGTTCTACTTATTTTTTTTTCTTTCTAAATTCCTAACAACTTTCAAAGGTTTAAGACTAATTATCACATTTCTGTGTCCTATTGTTACCTGGCATAGTGGTTTAGACAGAACAGAAGCTTCAGAAATATTCATGGTACTGAAAAGGTGAGATATCTTGTTAAGTCAAAAGAACCACAGCTTGGACTCTTCAATATTTCATTGCCACTTTTGTGTTTGTGTCTCAGCATGCTGTGCACATCCGTAAAAGATCTGTTTTTGATCTAATTTAGTTCTTAAATACTGATAATCTATGCTGCATAAATGTAGCCACATATTATTTCATGTTGGCAGCATAAACACTTCCACGAAGGAAGCATAAATCCAGATGCTATTACGCTTCTGTCATGGAGTTGTTCTCCAAACATGGAGCTAGTGCTTCAGTGACCTGGGACTGCTGTCATTCTCAGCACACATCAACGAGATTCATGCCTGCAGCCCCCTGTGCAAATTTTACCCATTCTAGACTACTGATCTTCTCCCTTCTGCTATGTCATATGAATAATAATGGCTGCGTACATCTTTTAAGACTTAATTCAGACCATTTTGCTCCTGAAATCCCAAGCCAGTCTGATTCAATTAGGATCCTTTCATGTGTTCTCTTGTCCTGTCCACATGTTATCACTACACTTGCTTTAAGGTGTTGAAGTTATGTCTATATATTTTGCTTCCCTCCACTAAAATATGAATAAATTGTTACACAACATATCTCTTACACTAACTAGCCCAAAGCAGGCTGTATAAAACATACTAAATAGGTGTGAGTTGAAATAGGCCAATAACTTATACAACCAGTTGGATTTCTCTGCTTCATACTTTGCAATTAAAGTATATTACATTAAGTAATTAACAAAATAGACATAGACGAGGATTAGATATTTGATTAGCCAATATGAATGAAAGGGATATAATAGCCATAACACTGTGCCATAGGTTTTATCAGTAAGGATTTTAGGAATAGCTATGATTGAACTTGACCAATGAATTAATTGCATATTGTTGTAATGCAATGATTACAGATTTATCTAACCATAATATTGTAGTTAAGACCAAGGACAACAGGAAAATAATTTTATCTGGTCACATGAGAATTTTGTTACATTTCCATGTTCTCAAAGACAATATTAAGACACATCCTTCTCAGAGCAATATGTCTCAAAACACATTTTATTGGGTCACTCCATGTATAAGATTAAACAAATTAAAAATTGCATACTATAATGGTGAATAAATACACATATTAACACAAACTTAAATGCGGATCTCATTTTCATGTAGTTCAGAAGGACATTTTCTCTACCTGAAGCTAGCTTACGTCCTCCTGTTTACCATTTAAAACACCATTTTTGCAGGGTAAGTGGTTTAGATTCAGGTAATAACTATAGAATATATAATGAACATTGCTTTGTAGGAGCTAACTAAAATCAATGGAATAAAAACATCACTTAACTACCTTTAGACAGTCTATAGTATAAGAAGCTAATATAGAATTTAAAATGTACATGTATTTCCCAATTAGAGTATTCATCAGGAAAATTATGAAAAATATTGGGATTAAAATGTTATCACTATCAAATGATTTCTCTTTTCTATTTCAAGACCTTATATCTAAACTTTTGTTTCATACTTATGTTATTTTTAAAAAATATATTTTATTTGTTTATTTGAGAGGGAGAAAGAGGCTAAGAGAAAGAAGGAGAGAATGGTATGCCAGGGCCTCCAGCTACTGCAAATGCACTCCAGATGCATGTGCCCCTTATGCATGTAGCTAACGTGGGTCCTGGAGAATTGAACTGGGATCCTCTGGCTTTGCAGGCAAATGCCTTAACTGCTAAGCCATCTCTCCAGCCCTGTTTTATACTTATATCCTATTACTTTAACCCTGATTTTATAAAATTAGTCATAAATTGTGTCCACTGCATTGCATTATTAAGCTAAAACCAAAAAGCTAAAAACTTGTAAATTGACAAACATCTATGCATCTTATTTTGAACATTTAGAATTTACTTGTTCTATAATATATTTGCACTGTTCACCTAAAAGACTTTTGTCAAGCACAAGAGTATAAGCTTGGTTACAAATAGAGGTATTAAAATAATAGCCTTCAGTTAACAGGAAATTATATTACTCAAGCACTTTGCTCCAGATAAAGTGTGGCTCTGGTGAGAACCAGAAAGTGCTAGATGATAGTCAATGAGTTCAACCTTTTTGTTACTTTCCTAATTTGGCAATTCATTGCATCTATCAGCTGAAAACAAAGCCACAGTCATGAATTCTGTGTCTTTATGGATACATGAAGTATAACCAATACATATGCATATATACACATGTCATATTTAAGCCTTCTGCCATATCCAAAACATATTTCAATTTATTTTGAAGAGTTTAATATATAATTTCATGAATAAGCACACACATATCAAGTCTACATCCCAAGAAATATCTGTAGGAAACTGCCTTTTGTCATTTCATTTACATTTCCTCTTCCTTCAATATTTCTAGCTCATTGTTAACAATCCTATGTTTATTTTTTCCTGAGAAATATAATCCATGTTGCTTTCTTTCCAGCCCCAGGAAATTAGTCTCTACATAGGTAGATGGTTTTCATATAACAACCTCTTCTCTAGAGTCATTTAATATTTGCTTCTAAACATTAGGATATAACTAATTAATTCATATATATATTTGTTTTATTACAACTTTATTCTCTTATGGATATCTGGATTATATTTTGGGAACCATAATAATTTATGATATTATAATTATCAGTTGACAACAGAGCAATGTGATCTTCAAAACGTGGTTCATGTTTTAATACTCCATGTGGGAAGAACACCTTCTTTTGCCTGATTGGATCATATTTGGTTGAAGGAGATGCCCTTTGAAGGCTCCATGCAAGTGCATTTCCAAAGCAAATCTTTAAAAATATATGAGCAATAAAATGCACTCCTAGCTTAGAAATACTTGGAATCAAAATAAAACATATAGGGGCTTTTCTTCTGACATGCTTTTGTTCTGCATAAACAAGTCTTTTAAATTGGTAGTTTAGAAAGTAAGTTTTATGATATTAATTTTATGACAAGTCAATACATTTTTAAAAAATCACTGAAAAAGATTTTTCTCAATTAAAAATATCATTTTAAACACATTATAAAACCTGGATTTGTATATCATTTGTCTATATCCTAACTTCACTGATCATGAACTTACAATTTAAGTGTCATATGGGCTTATTGTAGATCATTTACCCTTAGCTGTTATTCAAGATAATAATAGATGTGGTCAGGGAAGAGGTCACTGAGGAAGTGTCCTTTTAGCTGGACTTTGAATTAAGATATGGGAATTCCCATATGGGAATCTTTGAAAGGATTAACCCAGAAAAAAAGCAGCAATGATAAAGATCTTGAGACCCATACATTAGAACATATGTGGACCAAAGGCCAGCCAGAATCTTGAAGTTCAATGAACACATAGGAACAGAGACTCAGGGAGGATGGAGAGGTAAGGTGCAAAGAAATTAGGCTTCTGGGTCATGGTCATTAGCTTCCTGCATTCAGTCCATGGTAATGCCTCTGGCAAGTTAAGGTTCTTAAGGCAACATGTTGTAACTTGTGTGCGTTCAAAGCATTTAGACATGAGATTTAAAATTCTGTGCCACTAATTGTGTAGTAGAATTGCTTATTTCATTTTACTTAGAAGAGATATTCAATTGTAGCTTTTTTTTTTTCCTCCCTGGGATTAATTTATGTCATTCTAAAAACTGAAATGAATTGATATGTCAGGATCCACACAATAAATCTCATTTCCAGCGAGACTCCTCTAAATTACATTTTGTTTATATTTACTATTTTTAATCTGACTTTGACTGCAGCAAGCCTTTCGCTTTGCTTGAGGAATAACATGGATCAGGGAATACTGCCGCAAGGTGCTTATTGTTAAGGAAATTTGAAGCTGGATATTTTTATTATTGGATTGTTCTCTGTACCTCCAGATAGAAAATTTTAAAGCTGGCCACAAAACACGAGTCTAATTTAATATTTTCATTTTAAAGAGGAAAATCAATTCTCTTAGCCCAATGTATGACAAAATGTCATTTTGATTAGTATCCCCTTAGCTGCATTCAGGCCTTTAGATTTCAGTAAAAAGTGGCTGCAGTACATCTCTAGTGAAGAAACTTGAGAGAATTTGTAACCCTGTCATGCTGGGAAGACACTGTCAGCTACTGACACTGTCTTCACATTGCAGTGCCCTTCCAAGACAGAAGGCCTGGGCTGGAGAGATGGCTTAGCAGTTAAGTGCTTGCCTGTGAAGCCTAAGGACCCCAGTTCGAGGCTCAATTCCCCAGGTCCCACGTTAGCCAGATGCACAAGGGGGCGCACGTGTCTGGAGTTCGTTTGCAGAGGCTGGAAGCCCTGGCACGCCCATTCTCTCTCTCCCTCTATCTGTCTTTCTCTCTGTGTCTGTCGCTCTCAAATAATAATAATAATAAAAAGACAGAAGGCCTAGAACTGGATGGGCATGTGATAAGGCTGAGGGGTGAAAAACTGAGTTAGAAGAAAAGGTCTCTCTCTTCTGTCGCGAGCACTCTCAAAGGTGATTGGTTGAGAGGATTCCGCCCATGAAGGTCAATAATACTCAGACGCTGGTGTACTCGCAAAGGAGTTTACTGGGATGAAAGTCACACACAAGCAAGTCCAAACTATCACAACTAATATTATAGCTAATATAATATATATCCAAATTATATTCATCACTACTAACACAATATTTCTAGTGAGTCTAAAATGTATACAACCTGATATCGCGACACTTGGGAGTATCGCGAGACTCGGTCTGTGAGATTTCTGACGTCACAACCTGGCGACGCGGGGTCCGTGCTCCGACTTTCTCTCGGTTCGCAGTTTTCAAGGCGAGTCTCAGTCGTCTCGGTCGTTCGGACAGCGTGTCGGGCAGATGAATTCGGATCAGCGATGCGTCTCGCGGAGGTCTCAGTCCGGACCGCTGAGCAGCCGTTCAGTCAGTCATAGTGTCGGGAGGACTGGGACAGCGGCTGCTAAGCAGCTGGGTTTTTTGTATTTTCCACTACTTATCTAGGGTTGCACACACCTTCTGGTAATCTCTTACTATGTCATTGTACTCAGTTTTTTTCTTAGATTTTTGCTTACAAAGGTTGACTTTGCAATTTTACTCTCACACACAAAGAAAAACAAACTTATTTATCTAAACTGTCCCTGGACCATATGCTGGTCCTTACATGCTCATAACACTCTTCCAAGTGCCAGTGGCAACTGTATCAACCTTCTTTTGGACCTCAAAAATTGGTTTAAGGCAGTATGGTAGCATACACTAGAAATTTCAGGGCTGGCAATGCTGGCTTAAATGGATCTCTGGTACATGCTATCAAGCCAGCCCCAGCCTAGGTCACTGGATTCCAGGCCAATGCAGACCTTGTCTAGGAAAAAGAAAAAAAAAAATGAAGAAGTGCAAGTGCGTCCATATGTGTGGACACACATACACACAATACACACACACACACACACACACACAAAATAAATTTAATAATGATAGTTCAAATTTCAATGAATGAACCATAAGAAGCTCCTTGGCATCATCAATGCAAAATAATTTTGAAAATAAGGAAAACCATATAATTTTATAGGAGTAAAACCAGAATTTACACAAAATAAAGAATCTGAGGATTTAGAAGATTTTAAACAGAAAGACTTCCAGGGCTAGAGAGATTGCTTAGTGGTTAAGGTAGTTGCCTTTGAAGCCTAAGGAACCAGGCCCACTTTCCAGTACCTATGTAAGGCAGATGATACCAGGCGGTGCATACAGCTGGAGTTTGCTTGTTGTGGCTACAGGTCCTGGTGCACCCATTCTCTATTTGCCTCTCTCTGTCTCAAATAGACAAGTAAAATATTTTCAAAAGAAAGGTTTCCACATAAGATCAATTTATCAGTAAGTTTTTCACCAAAATCACAAAGTTTAGATGAATTCACAGGAAAACATTATGAAACCTTTAAAAGCTAATTGCATAGTTATTGAGATTGCTTCAACAAATATAGGAAAAGAAGAAAATCATCCAGAATCTTTTTTATCTTTTGTCCAAAATAAATATAATATTAATTCCCAATGCGATGATATCAGATATCAAAGTAAACTATCGACTGATATCACTTATGCTGATGACTGAAACGAATTTTAGCTTATAATTTGAGGAAAGGTAAGCTAGCAGAGTATTGACATAGAAAACCATCCTGAAATGGAAATTTGTTTGAAATCTGCAAAGATTGACCATATATATATATATATATATATGTGATATTATAGATAAAAAGTAACAGTGTCATAGTAGATGGTAAGTCATTTGACAATGCTCAATAAATTTCTATGAGAGAAATAAGCATAAAAAGTAAGTTAAGACAGTGGTGTGGGACGTAATCATTGTACAAAAGAAAGAAAAGAAATACTTGAGCATTTACTTACTCAAGGAAAACATGGAAGACTTTTCATTTCTGCAGTTTCAAAAAAATTTGTAGTTTTAGCCAGGCGTGGTGGCGCACACCTTTAATCCCAGCACTCTGGAGGCAGAGGTAGGAGGATTGCCGAGAGTTCAAGGCCACCCTGATACTCCATAGTGAATTCCAGGTCAGCCTGGACCAGAGAGAGACCCTACCTTGAAAATACCAAAAAAAAAAAAAAAAAAAAGAAAAAAAAATTGTAGTTTTGTATTGCCTATTCAAAAAGTAAATACATAAGCATAGTACCAAACAATATATTCTACTGGCTATAGCTTTTTTTTTTCCTTTGATTTTATTCTTTATTCCTTGTTTACCCAATCTTCAGTCATAGTACAAAACATGTTAGGAACATGTCTTTAGAGTCAAAATGCATTTGAAGGACAAAATAATAAATAAAATTCAAAAGCCTGATATGATGGCTCACCCTTGTAATTCCTGTACTCTAAGAGTATGGGCCAAAGGGATTTCTATGAGTTTGAAGCAAACCTGGGTTGCATATTAAGTTCCACACCAGCCTGGGCTGGAAAGACCCTATCTCAAAACAAAACAAGTTTGTAGTCTTAATAATTTCAGTCAGGCTACAGGTCTGCTTTTAGGGGCTCTATTGGAGTCTTGCTAGAATTGTTTAACCCAGAAATCACTGTGGGGGTCTGTTCTCAGCATAAAATGAATGCTTACAGGAAGAAGTGACTGATAAATAATTTTAAAGGAGGCTAACAGTACAAAATGAAGTCAGTCAGAACAATGGCTAGGTCTTCAGACCTCAAGACCAGGCAGCATTTTGATGTGTCCAGCTACACTACCCTCAGGCTCCTGAAAGATAGTAAAAAATATGGGTTGGTTTATCAATATTATTTGTAAAGAGCTATAGAAACAGTGCACAGAGTTGGCTCCAAGACTCATCAACCTGAAACCATTCTTCTCCATCTATTTTCTCAGCGTCTTACATACAAATCTATTCTGAGCATCCATGATTTCATCCCTAAGGGAAATGGCAGAGGTCGTCTGGAATAGTGAGGTCTAGACTAGGGATGATTTCCTAAGGAGCTGGTTGGGAGAAGCTAGAAGAGCTTGCTAGTACCACTTTCTTTTCTTGCTACTGCTATTGTTACTGTTTATTTAGGTAGAGGTGCCAAGGATTGATATTAAAGCCTCCAGGCAAGAACTTTGCCACTGAGGTATATGCCTATTATTATATATTTAATTTACATCTATATGCATGTGAATGCACACAGATGTACATGTAGATACTAGGTCCAGAGATAGATATATAGATCATCAACCTGCCTCATGTTTCTTGATATACCTATTCCCCTACAAACATGTTGATAAAAAATAGCTTCCTGTCGCCAACTGTACTTCCAGGGATTTTCCTCTTTTCCTTTTGGTCCTGTTATTATTTCCCATCTCTTGATTAGAATTGATGGTCAGGAAAGATCCAGTAGAATCAAATGGTCATTTGGGGCCTGAATTGGAACTGGAAGTCCCTCTCGCAATGCTATTCAAACTTTGTCTTTGGCATACCACAAATACTTCCATTTCATTATGACTCTTGACTATTGTGCTGTTTATAAAAATCTAAGTTAAAGGTTTCCACCACCCCTCCCCTCTGCAGCATTATGAAGTTACTAGAGCATCGTCTTCTGGTTTCTACCACTGCTGCTCAGGAATCAGCCACATGACAACTCGCAACCCTCTGTAAGAAAAGTGCCCTCGTCCTACCTCACCCCCATCCCTCTGCCCACACAGGCACTCCTGAGATCTTCCCTTTGTCTTTATTGTCCTGCAGCTAAAATATGAACTGGGCTGAGTGGATGTCCCTTCTTATTATGCTAATAAATGAAGATAGACATTGGCCACCCCATTTCTATGAAAACTGAACTTGTGGGACTACCTTTACGTTTTTTTTTTTTTTTTTTTTTTTTTTTTTTTTTTGGTTTTTCGAGGTAGGGTCTCACTCTGGTCCAGGCTGACCTGGAATTAACTCTGTAGTCTCAGGGTGGCCTTGAACTCATGGCGATCCTCCTACCTCTGCCTCCCAAGTGCTGGGATTAAAGGCGTGCGCCACCACGCCCGGCTAACCTTTACTTTTGTTTGTTTGTTTGTTTGTTTATTTATTTATTTATTTATTTATTTATTTATTTATTTATAAGGAGGGATAAAGACACAGAGAGAATAGGTATGCCAAGGTCTCTTGCTGCTGCAAACAAACTCCAAATGCATGTGCCACCTAGTGCATCTGGCTCATTTCCCTTGTCTCTGCCTCCATTCTGCTGAAGGTCCTCCTCAGTGGGATTGCTGGTATTCCCCATGGAGTTGTATGTTAGGATTTGTGAAAGCAGCAGTCAGTTATTGTTGGGTGAAGGGCTATGCCTCTGGATCTGCCCACCCAACCTGTGGCTCTTACAGTCTTTCCATCCCCCTGTTCCATAGAATATTCTTCCAACTGATACTTTTATAAATATTTCAATTCAATGAACTTTCTACAGAAATTTTAGTCGCTTGTGTTTAATTTATTTAGTTGGGCAGTAGGGAATATGGGAGCACCAGAGACTCCAGCTTCTGTAAGCGAACTCCAGATGCATGCACCATTTTCTGCCTCTGCCTTTATTATTAGTAGGATCTAATTTTTAAGGTTGACAAAGAAACAATGATGGACTGCAAGAAATGAAATAGCATGAGGGATACAGAAGGATCTCCAAGTGCCGAAGAAGGACTTTGATTTAGAGGCTGAGATCTGGATAGGAAAGCTTTCCCAGAGACATGGAATTTTAACATTATTTGGAACAATGCATCTCCTTTAAAATTCCCCTACCCTAAACACGTACACACATGCATGCACGCATGCATGCACACACACACACACACACACACACACACACACACACACACACATGCACACACACCCTACTACTTACTCCTCTTTGTAACTATCCTGACAAAATGCTTCCTTTGAGTTCCATAGGATCCCCTTATAAGATATCCTGCGAGTCTTTTTCTATAGAATAATAGGGAAAGAGATAAATCAGAAGTAGCTAATGCATTTTTTTCTGTTGCCATTTGACACAATTTGATTTCATGTTCCTTTTTTCTGCAGTTCTGCTCTGCTCATGTCACATACATGGACACATTGCCCCCTGCAGGAAATATCTGGAAATAGCTTTTCAGTCTGTTAACATTTTAAGACAAATTTAAACAGATTTGTCTGAAATATAATTGAGTTTTGAAGGAAAGTAGGAAGTGTAAATATGCCATATAAAAGTTCATAGCCTAATTAGATAAAAAGAACATTAGGAAACTGTGATTAAAACACAAAAATGCTTAAATTTAAATTAAATTTTTATTATTTTTCTTCATGGATGTTAAAGAAGGAACTTAAATGTTTTTGAAGTATTGAAACACTGGATAAAAAGGATTTTTGTTGCGTTTTTGAAGTAGTCTCACTCTAGCTCAGGCTGAACTGGAATTCACTATATACTCTCAGGATGGTCTCAAACTCATGGTGATCCTTCTACCTTTGCCTCCCAAGTGCTGGGATTAAAGGCATGTGACACCAAGCCTGGTAAAAGGGATTTTTTTTTTTTTTTTTTTTTTTTTGCTATAATATCTCACACTGTGGTCCAGGCTGGCCTCAAACCCAGCAATTCTTCTGCTTTAGTCTCCCAAGAGCTGGGATTATAGTCAGAAGCCTCCATTTCTGACTTCAAAGATGATTTATTTTAACCAAGCCAAGAGAAAAGATCTTTAAAAACCATATAGAAATAGCAAGCGCTTTTCTTCCTCTTACTGATAAATTTCTTTGTAATGAAAGTGTGGAAGTATGATTAAATAAATTATTTCACTTTTAATATTATGAATTTGATTGGTTTCTGTAGAGACCTGATTGTACTGTTAGACTATCATTAAAATATAATAAGTATTTTTTAAATAATTTTGATAAACAAGGCTAGATTTTTCATTTTAAAGCAGTTTGATACTATGCAGAGTTACATAACGTGTGTGGAAAGACCAAGGGCCTTGCAATCACATGAGAAAGTTTGTCACTATATGGCTTTGGAAAAGGAAGTAAGCTTGTTTAAATTACATTTTCATCACGTATTTTTAAGCATAATGCTCACTCAGGAGGTTGGTGAAGCCAGCACCACGATACATATGCATGACAGCCACTGCGAGGCATGTGGTCAGCAATGCGGATTGGAGTCTGCATGGAATGATTGGTCACAGCAGCTCCGCACAGCTCCAGACAGGCTCAGTGTTCTTGGCTTACAAACGAGCACCCATGGTGAGGGCCCAAGAACCGGGTTTTGAGTCCCTCGGGTTAAAGCCCGATGCAGTGTGCCAAGGTGTCCACTCTCCCCCTCATCCGAACCCCTCCTGCTGATGTAGGTCTCTTGTTCTCAAGATGCTCACTGACTCAGTGGCATGATCCTTCTTCTGTTTGGGGACAGTCTCAAAAATATATTTCAAAGGAACACAGCTCTAACCGTTCAGCACATTTTTTAGAGTTCTTTACTTTTGTATTTTGATTTTTTTCAGATACAATTTGGTTTTGTTGATTCCTGTGTCCCATTCCATCCTACAATAATAGCTCTTTCCCTGGGCCCCTCTCCTCCCTGTAGTTTTATTCCTCCTCATTCTTCTATTCCTCCTCCATCTTTCAGCTTGTCCCTTTATCTTCACTTTTGGTTGCAGGTCGATATTTGTAGGTCTTATCCATATTGGCTGTGTGTGTGTGTGTGTGTGTGTGTCTTTATAGGTATTACAAGCTATGACCCATATATTGGAAAGAACATGAGATTTTGGTCTTTCTGAGTTTGAGTCACTTCACTTACTATGATTCTTTCCAGGTCCATCCAAATTCCTGTATTTAGAAGAAAAATGAAAATCAACAAAGAAGAAGGGTCAGCATGGACCAACTGATGGGTTTTTCTGAGCATTAATAAATAAGCTTGTTTGAGTCTGTACAGAACACTCCACAAGTTGAAGGTTTGCTGTTCAACACAGACAGGGACTGGGGGAAAATGTATCAAGCTAAATCCGGATTTATATTTCCCTATGTCATCCTTCATCTAGCTAGAGACCTTCTCAGAGTATGCTTAGCTGCCGATCCTATAATTCTGTACTTCCACTACAGCCTTGCAAGTACCAGAAACAAAGGATCAGCACTCTCATATGCATTTATTAAAAAGTTATTTGTCATCTAACATGATAATACCCCCTTAGGAAAAAAACAGCAGACTTAAACATGGTTTTTCATTGGGTGAATATTTATTTCCCTCATTTCTGTGTATTTCTTATAAGCCGTCCATTTGCAGTCTGCTACATTTACATTTTCTTGTTGGTTTTTGTCAATTAAGAAAAAGAAGGTAAGGGGTGATGGGAACTGGGAGCTAATTTTGTACCTTGTGCTAAACTGTCCCAAGGGATAGAAAAAATATTACACAGCCCTGCATAAATTATGGCCACACTGATATCCTTTTCCATAAGGATTGTGAGAACAAAATGATCAGACCTCTCAAAGCTTTTCAGGCCACTGTGTCAGCTGATATGTATGTCTAGGCTAATGTATAATTTGCCATAGAGATTAATATAAAAGTGAACGAATGAATGAATCAGCTTTCCCAACAGTATTAATTCTATAGATCAGAAACTATCAAAATTCAGTAGCCTCAGCAAAAGGAAGTGTTTCATCAATTTGAAATGTCAAACAATTAGCTCTTATACTAACACACTTCTGACATGTGACTCCTTCCATAATGGGCTACACCTTATTCAAACTTGGGATCACTGTTTTTAATATCAATGATTGTTCTGTGCTGTTAGAAAATGAGCCTGTCATGTCTGATTAAGCTTGTACGGTTGAACTTTCCCTGGAATGTCAAGATTTAAAGATTTTACCACTCATGTTTAGAACTTTACTTTCACTTTCTCTTTTACTCTAAGGCAGAAAGAACTTTACTTTTTAAATTTTTACTTATTTATTTTTATTTGAGACAGAGATAAAGGGAGACAGAGAAAAAGAGAGAGAATGGGTGCAGGAGGGCCTCTAGCCACAGCAAATGAACTCCAAACACATGCAACACCTTGTGCATCTGGTTTACATGGGACTTGAAGAATCTCACCTAGGTCCTTAGGCTTCACAAGCAAGCACCTTAACTGCTAAACCATCTCTCCCTAAACCATCTCTCCATCCCAAAATCACTTTACTCTTTTGCATTAACATATTCATCTCTCAAAGTTTTCATGTTTTTAATTGCTACTTGCCTTTCTTGATTTCTTGATTAAGTTCACAAAGTGTAGTAGACAGTAACACATCTCTGGGATGGACCTCCAGGCCAGACACAGTCTGTGGTAGGAAGAAAGGATTTACTTGAAGCTCAGATCTAGAGAAAGTTCTATAATGGCAGAAGTTAGCCCCCTTTCACAAGACTAAGCAGAAAGAAAGAAAAGTCAAAAACACCAGTGCAAGCAAGCACACTTCAGGAACTCCACGCAACTCAAGCACTCTGCATATCTTAGGCTGGAATTCAGATTCATCTCCAGTAATAAGCAGTTTAGGACTGGACCCCAGAATCTGCCCTGTGACACTTCCTACAGCCAGGTAGCCGGAAATTCAAGAGGCTTTAATAAAACTCCTGAATCTATGTGGGGGTGGGGGGGCAGCATCTACTCATATAACCACACAAACAAAACCATTTAATACTCTTGATCCACTTGTAACATGCCAGTGCCTCCATGAATGAAATGAATGGACTCTGTAATTACCTTAATGTTTCTGGGTTTTGTACTTGGCCAGTCTGAATGGATTTTGCAAACTGGAAACAGCAATTTAGCTGTCATCATATGATGTCTCATGATGCAGCTGCTGGTGACAAGTGAACAAACCTCAATCCTTAGCCTTTCTTTTCTAGGCCAGATCCCTTAGTGTGATAGTTTATTCATTTTCAATTCGAAAGGACCTAGAATCACTTGTGATGGATTGAGGGATTATCTAGATTATCTTAACCTCTGGGCAGGCCAATGAGGGGTTATCTTGATCAAGTTAATTGAGGAGGGAAACCACATTTTAAGGGGGAGGGCACCATTCAATAGGCTGGCATCCTGGACTATATGGCAAGGAGTAAGCTGGCTGAGCAGTAGCATTCATTGTTCTCTGCTTCCTCCCTGGTGTCATTACCTTCTCCTTGCTGGGACAAAGCACCTGGCCAAAAGCAGCTCATGGGAGGAAAGGCTTTCTTTTGGCTAACAGTCTCAAGAGGAAGATGGCAGGAGAAAGTATTGCATAAGTGGAAGGTGGACATCTTCCACAGTGGTGGAAAACAGCAGCAAGAGACAAAATGTGCTTGGAGAAATTGTGAGGCTATGAAACTCCATGGTATTTCTCAGCTATTACTAGTGTACGGTTTAGTTACAAAATTCTTAATAGAGTGGCAAAAAATAAAAGAAAAGAAGGAGTGACCACCCAATCAGAGATACCATGTAAATACTACAACCCCACCTGTTAGGTTCCAGGGTTTGCAATTCAGGGCCAAGACTGACAGTTTCTTGGATCTAAGAGTTCACTGTAATGGGAGAGAGGTAGGAGACAGAAAAAGAGAAAGTGAGTGAGAATGAGAAAGAGATGAGAGAGAAAAGGGGAATTCATAAACCAGAGAGAGAGAGAGAGAGAGAGAGAGAGAGAGAGAGAGAGAGAGAGAGAGAGAGAGAAAGAGAGAGGGAGGGAAGGAGGGGAGTGAGAGAGGTGAGAGAGAATAGAGACAGGGAAGAAAAGGAGAAAACACATGTATATGAAGCAAGAGAGCAGAAAAGAAAGAGTGAGGGCCACAGTCTTAGGGAGAGAGGAGACAAAGTGCCCTGCGAGGGAAGGGCCTTGAGTGGTGTGCAAAGGCAGAGGCTGAGGGCAGGTGGCCTTCCCTTCAGCAGCCCAGAGGTGACTATAATCCCCATCCCAGGAGGCAGCTCCACAGTCCCAGGGCTAGCCTGGCTGGGTGGTAGGGGAAAGAGGGAGATGGGTAGAGAGCTCTAAAACTCTAACAACACCTAAATTGGGAATTTGGGCAATGGTTAAGAGACTGGTTTTCTCACCTGTTGAAATCTAATGGGGCCTCAGCGCTCACACAGTATGTGAGACATGAGATCCTTGCTTGCTGTGCCATTTGCATGGTGAGCCATTGTCTAGATGAACATGAAATAATACTAAGTTCGGGCTGGAGAGATGGCTTAGTGGTTAAGGTGGTTACTTGTGAAGCCTAAGAACCCCAGTTTGATTTCCAGTACCCACTTAAGCCAGATGCACTAAGTGACACTTGTGTTTGGAGTTCATTGGCAGTGGCTAGAGACCTTGGTGCTCCCATTCTATCTCTCTCTCTCTCGCGCTCTTTCTCTCAAATAGATAAAAAATAAACTAAACAGGAAATTAAGTCTAAGTAAAAGGCCATTTTTTTGTCCTGAAGTGGCTGAAACCCATGATGTGATAATTTCTGAACAGTCAAGGCATTTCTAAGGCCTGTCTTGTGGCGGGCAGAGTAAATCAGGATCTTGTTGCAACAGTGACATCTGCTGGAATTTTAGTACAATTACACAAACCAATTATTTTTTTAATATTTATTTGCAAGGAGAAAGAGTGAGGGAGGGGAGAGAATGAACATTCCAGGGCCTCTAGCCACTGCAAAAAACTCCAGAAGCATGTGCCACTTAGTGCATCTAGATTTTCATGGGTTCTGGAGAACTGAATCCTGGTTGTTAGGCTTAACAGGCAGGTGCCTTAACAGCTGAGCCATCTCTCCAAGTGTAAACCAATGATTGTTCAACGTGATTATTTCTTTAAACAAACTGAAATTTTATTGGCTTGCTATTGACACAGTAATGATGCACAACTACGGAGATATGAAGAGAACAAATGTAACAGGGAAGAAGTTAAACCACTGACAGTTCAGAACAAAGATGCACAGACCTTTCTCAAACTGACAAAAAGTGCATCAGTAAAGCTTGGAACTCAGGGACCAAAAGGGAAACAAAAAAAGAGTAACCATGTAAAAATTGCTAATATGTTTATATGAAAATAACTAATAAAACATAGAACATTCTACCAGTTAGGAGCAGTGTTCATGCTGCCCACCATCTTTGTCTTGGCATGTATGTCTGGGAATCCACTTTTTCAGCACATACATATTTATGAACATCTACTATGTGCCAAGAATTGTTCTGTGTGCAGGAAGCATAATACTGAGCAAGGCATATCCTTGAGTGAAAGGCGCTTGCCTGCTAGATAGGCCTGCGTAGTGGAAGGGGAAAGAATGAAGGAATAATGCACACCACTGTGATGAGATGAGTGAGTGAGTTCACAGGGGGTAACTGGGTGGAATACGGATTTACAGATGTAATCTGTATGAGGGACATTTAAGCAACATTTGAAGGGAGTTCAGGGGTAGGAATGAGCCTTGCAGGAGGGGACTGTGATCCGGCAGAGGATGTAAAGGCCAGTAGGAGCTTGCAGGCTTGAGACCCATCAGAGATGTTTGTGATCTAGTTTCATGAATGGTACTCAATAACAAAAGTGGTCATGAGAGGCAGGAGAGGACAGACAGTAGGATCTAAACTTCAAGGGGTCTTTACTTCAGGGCAATAAATTGGACTTTCTTCTATGTGAGAAAGGGATCCATCAGAAGGCAGTGGAGTCACCTTCTCATGGCTGGGATGAAACACTCAGGCAAAAGCAGCTGAGTGGAGGAAGGGATTTATTTTGGTGTAGAGTCTCAAGGGGCAGCTTCATGATGGTAGAACAAAGGCTGGATAGTACCTTGAGACAAGGCAGGAAGATAACAAGAAGGGATGCAGGGGAAAGCAATTTTGACATGTGGCATACTATTCAGCTATTATTGTTGATAAGTAGGAGAACATCTCACATTTATTCCTCACAGCTACTGTGGTCCTGTGGCTGGTTTCATAGCCCAGGCATCTTACCCGGTACCTCGGCCATTTGGGTCAAGCTTGGCTGAAAGTCTAGTGGGTAGAATTTTCAGCTGAGCTGTTGTGATTCATCTACAGATTTGAGTAAAGTTAGCTTGGGTCATTCCCTGGCTCAGAATATCCACATCTGTTATTCTTTCAATATTAGCAAGCTGGCTACTTTGAATTTTATAGGAACATAAAATGGTAGGTTTCTGTTGACCTGTTAAAACACAGAGTATAGCAAGGCCTATTGCAAGGTATGTACTAATAACTGTGCTCAAGGTTTATGGTTAACAGGGGAGGGAAGAAGAGAGATAGGATTGTTTCAAATGTTCTACTAAATCCCTGAGTGTGAATGCCTCAGTGGTATTTTATGGCCCATTTGCCTTGAACTGGACTCAAGATATGTATTCCTGCTGCTCAGACCTTCTCTCTGTGTGTCAGTCTCTATTTTAGTAAATGCCATGACTACTGGCCCAAATACATATTTCTGAAAACCTGGAAATATAATTTATTAATTGATTTATTTGAAAGAGAGAGAGAGAACGGCAGAGAAAGTAGAGAGTGAATAGATGTGTCAGGGCCTTTAGCCACTGCATATGAACTCCAGACAAATGTACCACTGTGGGCATCTGGGTTGCATGGATAGTAGGGAATTGAACCTTCATCTTTGGATTTTCACAGGTTTAAGTGCCTTAAGTGCTCAGCCATCTCTCAAGCCAGTGGAGTGATTCTTGACATGACATTTTCTGATCCTCTTCCTGCCGAACATTTAGTTCTCTAAGTCATATCTATTTCCAGGTGTGTCCAATATTTTAACATTGTGACATGCTTGAATTGCATACTTGGGTTACCAAAGAGAAAAGTTCACATGCAATAAAAAACTCATAGAGGTTTCAGAACGTTTAATAACCTTGTGCTGTGCTACATCCATAGCTAGGTTCAGCCATATGCGGCAGGTAGGCTGTGATTGGACATGCCATTCCATCATCAATGTGAAAGCCCCCACTCTTGCTCATCTGAACCACTGTCACTGACTTGGTTGATGACCGTTTTGTCCACTCCATGCTTCACCTGCATGACAAAGGGAGAAAACGACCCTTGCTTTATAGAGTTGAATAGATAACTGAAATAGTATTAATGAGACATATTAATTAGCAAATAATAACTGTCAAACCCATTATATCCAACCATATATGAGTCTTACACAGATAATGAAAATTTCAGATTGTGTAGAATAATGACTTTAAATACACACACATCTATCTATCGATCTATCTATTTATCTATCTACATAAAGCAGAAACCAACAAAGATAAATGATATATATGTATTCTTCATAGCCTTTTCTTAGTTTGAGAACATTTTGTTTCTTGAAAACCTAAAACATAACATGGAAAAAATAATTTTTCTATTATATATTCTAATAATGTATTTTATTATTGTATTTGTATGTATTTTATATGCTAAGTAAAAGACATTTTCCGCTTGAAATATGCAAATGCCATTGGCTTTCAAATAATCTTAGTAGGAACCGGCCACCAAAGAAAATACAATGTGATCTGTGAATGTTAGTTCGTGAGTGTCTCAATTCCCATTTCTGCTCCTTTCTTCCCTGGAGCTCATCACAGATACTCTTCCCTTCTGAAAGGGCTGCTGATACATGCAGGGCTCATGAGGTAAAACAAAACTTAATGCCATATGTGACAAGTAGACTGCAGGACCAGCTCTTCTCTAATGTCACTTATCTCCACTAACACTATTGTGTTTGCTTCTTCTATCGATTTTTAAGATACACTTGATAATGGGCTACAACACCCTACTGGTTTCAAACTTATTTTGCACTAAAATTTTGCAAATTTTAGGTTTTTCTCTACTGCATTTCAGCATGGAGGCAAAATTACCATTAATTTGAGAGATCTACCTTTTCCTTGCCTGCATTATAGTGTTTGATACATGAGACATGACAGAAACACAAGTTCATTGCACCACGTTAAAAATTTGAGATGCAGGATGCATGGGAACAAGTCCTAAAGGGAACCTTAGACCAATGCATGCTTATTAGAAATTCAGATACTCAAGGTTCGACTTTCCAGAACTAGGAAAAGGAAGTGAAAGTCATCAGGTGAACCGAGCAGAAACCAGCAAAGATGAATGAAATTCATAGTCCTATTCCCCACATGGCTTACCTAGCAAAAGAGAGGGTCTACAAGTCGCCAGAGGAGAAAATAAGTGCAGCCATCCCCTGCTGTGCTCTAGCAATCAAAAGCAGACTGTGAACCACTTAAGGATAGCATAATGGACAACTTAGGTGACATAGAAGTTTTGTCTTCCATACCGTTCTTGTTATAGTTGCTCCCTACAAACCAACTTAACTCTGACCTGAAACCAGAGGTCATCGCATTTGTGGATCCACTGGATTCAGACAGGGCATAACAAGCTAAATGTTGGGGACCACTTGAATGAACTTGCGGTCTGGGGAGCCACCTGCAACTGCTTCACACAAGTATTGGCAGGTGAAGCTGGATGCACGGCCACCCTTCAGGGGCTGGCTGATAGAACTGAGGACCTATAAGAAACTCTCATTTGCTTGCTGCCTCAGAGTGCAGCAGCTCAGGATTGGGAAGCTTGGGCTTGCCGCATGAGTGCAGCCTCAGGGCACACAGGGCACTCTGAAGCCCCCAAGTCACTCGTGTGTAGTCCTTCTGTGCTCAATTCTGGTTCTAGGTGAGTTTGCAACCTGTTGAACTTGTAACTGATCTCTGCTCTAAGGTCTTTATTTAGTTTGAGAATATTTTGTGTCTTGAATAAGCAACAACAAACAAACAAAAATAAAGCAAGGAAAGAACAAGATTTTTCTTAATATTTTTATATTTATCCCAAATTTAACACAAATTCCCCTCCCAATGCTACCTGGAAAGATCAGAAGGCACCTTCAATGTTGCTTTTAGTAATCTTTGTCTTGATCACTGTTTTCTCAGTATTGTTTGCATTTTTTTTTTATGTTAGTACAGGCACCATCTGCATCTGGCTTATGTGGGTACTGGGGAACCTTATATACCTGTCCTCTTGTCATTATGCTGGTGGTTGTAGAGTGTATGGATTTTAATCATCATGGCAACTGCCAAGCTGTTCTGTAAAGAGAATGAACCATGTGTTTCCCCCAACAAGTACTAAAAGCAAAGATTATTCTATATTCTCACCAACATTAGATACTACTGATCTTCATTTCAGCCCTTCCAATGGGAATGACATAGTGTCTCATACCATAAATCACATGAGAATTAAAACAGTGATTGGAAGGGGCACTTCCACAATATCTAATAGCTTTGAATGGCTTCACATAACGTTATTTGCAATTGCACAGCCTTTGCTGAGAAGTGTTGGTTCAAATATTTTGCCCCTCTTGAAAATCAGGTCATCTTTATTGTTGTTCAGTGAAAAGTAGAAAAATACATACTGAAGATTTTCTTCTAATCTGTGGCTGTCTGCCACATTCTTAGTTAGACATGTAAACATTTTGATGATGTTCTGTTTATCAATTAGTACTTTTATGGCATTTTCTGTGTTCTACCTAATTTCTAAGCAGGGGCAGTGGGGAGGCTATGCCTTTATTTTCAGTATTTTTTTTTAATTTTTATTAACATTTTTCATCATTATAAAATATATCCCATGGTAATTCCCTCCCTCCCCACCCCCACACTTTCCCGTTTGAAATTCCATTCTCCATCATATTACCTCTCCATTACAATCCTTGTAATTACATATATACAATATCAACCTATTAAGTATCCTCCTCCCTTCCTTTCTCCACCCTTTATGTCTCCTTTTCAACTTACTGCCCTCTGCTACTAAGTATTTTCATTCTCACGCAGAAGCCCAGTCATCTGCAGCTAGGATCCACATATGAGAGAGAACATGTGGTGCTTGGCTTTCTGGGCCTGGGTTAATAATAATACTTTCCAGGTCCATCCATTTTTCTGCAAATTTCATAACTTCCTTTTTCTTTACCGCTGAGTAGAACTCCATTGTATAAATGTACCACATCTTCATTATCCACTCATCTGTTGAGGGACATCTAGGCTGGTTCCATTTCCCAGCTATTATAAATTGAGCAGCAATAAACATGGTTGAGCATGTACTTCTAAGGAAATGAGATGAGTCCTTTGGATATATGCCTAGGAGCGCTATAGCTGGGTCATATGGTAGATCAATCTCTAGCTGTTTTAGGAACCTCCACACTGTTTTCCACAATGGCTGGACCAGATTGCATTCCCACCAGCAGTGCAGAAGGGTTCCTTTTTTTCCACATCCCCGCCAACATTTATGATCATTTGTTTTCATGATGGTGACCAATCTGACAGGAGTGAGATGGAATCTCAATGTAGTTTTAATCTGCATTTCCCTGATGACTAGTGACGTAGAACATTTTTTTAGATGCTTATATGCCATTCGTATTTCTTCCTTTGAGAACTCTCTATTTAGCTCCATAGCCCATTTTTTGATTGGCTTGTTTGATTCCTTATTATTTAACTTTTTGAGTTCTTTGTATATCCTAGATATTAATCCTCTATCAGATATATAGCTGGCGAAGATTTTTTCTCATTCTGTAGGTTGCCTCTTTGCTTTTTTCACTGTGTCCTTTGCGGTGCAATGCCGCGGACTGACTCTCGGGGAGATCAGGACCGAGGGAGAACAAGGGCGAAGGCTCAAGGAGAACTCGGGATTCGGCGAGGAAATGACAGACAGACACACTCTAGGTAGAATATACTGCTGCAATTTACTGAAGGTTTCATGAAGATTTTATACAGATTGAACAGGGAAACTTAGCAGGCCAACAAGTGATCTCAGAAATCATTAATCTAAACAATCTTAAGTATTGTTCTATTGTAAGCATACATGTAATATTTATCAGGCAGGAATGTACCCATTTTTTTAAGAAGGACGCCTTGCATCATTGACCATAGCTTTACATGAATAGAAGCTTGGGGTAAGGGATGTAAGGTGAACAATAGGTTATTTATTTTTTAGAAACCGACCAAAGAGCCATCTCTTTCCACTTATAAGATTATTTATATAATCTTCATATTCATTATAAAAATGTTTCTATCCAAAAGACCACCAATATTTTAAGGCTGGTTTAATGTTTTCCAGGAATTCTTTTCTTTCTTGTCTAGAGTATAAGTACCAAGGCTTACGTGTCTTTGCTAAGCATTTCATAAATGGAAGAGAATGCCATAGCCTCCTTATTCCTTCATAATTCATTCATCTATTACCGAATTTGTCATATCCTCCCTCATAGGGGAGTGGATCTAGGTAGTTCCCAGCTCTGGGAGTCTACTATCAGCCCTTGATCAAGTACTGAACATATCCCCCAGGAAGTTTCCTAGTGGGAATGCCTAAGTTTTACAACTCCTTATCTGTAGAACTGTCATACTTCTAATGAACATTACCGATTAACATTTCTACTTTCACTTTCTCAGGATCAGTATTGTTCTAAAACATCATAAGCTGTTTCTACTCTACACCATCTAAAAACTGTTTTAGAGTTAATTTTTTATTCCTAGTAGAGTTATACATTTCCTCCATTGCCCTAATCATAGGAGGGGCACATTCAATACTCAGATTGTTTCTTGTACTCTGATTGCGTGCATGATTACTAATAAGTGTTGAATTAGCTGTTCTTAGACAAACAGCTAGAAGAAAGCAGGAAAGAAACAGCATTGGCGCCAGCAATTAGGTCGTCGTGACTTCATGGGCAGCAGGAACCTTTACAGTAACCGACTGCCAAGGGGTCACCGGGGGCATCCCTCCAAAGAGTGCTGGCCCTCTGTCCTCAGCTCTCATCCAGTACAGAAGCATCTCTGCTTGCTACACAGGCGAGGTCGCCGTGGACGTAGCAGTGCAAAATCTTTGTAATTTCATTAGGTCCAAATGGTTAATCTGTGCTTTTATTGCCTGAGCAATTGGGGTTGTATTCAGAAAGTCTTTGCCAAGACCAATATGTTGAAGGGTTTCCCCTACTTTTTCCTCTAGCAGTTTCAAAGTTTCCGGTCTGATGTTAAGGTCTTTAATCCATTTGGACTTAATTCTTGTGCATGGCGAGAGAGAAGAATCTATTTTCATCCTTCTGCAGACATTTATCCAGTTTTCAAAACACCATTTGCTGAAGAGGCTGTCTCTTCTCCAATGAGTATTTTTGGCATTTTTATCGAATATCAGGTGGCTATAGCTACTTGGGCTTACATCTGGGTCCTCTATTCTGTTCCACTGATCTACATGTCTGTTTTTGTGCCAGTACCATGCTGTTTTTGTTACTATGGGTCTGTAGTATAGGTTAAAATCAGGTATGGTGATACCACCAGCCTCTTTTTTGTTGCTCAGTATTATTTTAGATATTCGAGGTTTTTTGTGATTCCAAATGAATTTTTGGATTGTTTTTTCTATTTCCATGAAGAAAGCCTTTGGAATTTTGATAGGGATTGCATTAAATGTGTAGATTGCTTTAGGTAAGATTGCCATTTTCACGATATTGATTCTTCCAATCCAGGAACAAGGGATGTTTCTCCACTTTCTAGTGTCTTCTGCAATTTCTCGCTTGAGTGTTTTAAAGTTCTCATTGTATAGATTCTTTACTTCCTTGGTTAGGTTTATTCCAAGGTATTTTATTTTTTTTGATGCAATTGTGAATGGGAGTGATTCTCTGATTTCATCCTCTGTGTGTTTGTTGTTAGCATATATGAAGGCTACTGATTTCTGTGTATTTACTTTGTATCCTGCTACATTGCTGTAGGTTTTGATCAGCTCTAACAGCTTGCTAGTAGAGTCTCTAGGGTCCTTTATGTATAGAATCATGTCATCTGCAAATAATAGTAACTTGATTTCTTCCTTTCCAATTTGTATCCCTTTTATGTGTGTCTCTTGCCTTATTGCTATGGCTAAGACTTCCAAAACTATATTAAATAAAAGTGGGGACAGTGGACACCCTTGTCTTGTTCCTGATTTTAGTGGAAAAGCTTCCAGGTTTTCCCCATTTAGTAATATGTTGGCTGTAGGCTTGTCATAAATAGCCTTTATTGGGCTGGAGAGATGACTTAGCGGTTAAGCGCTTGCCTGTGAAGCCTAAGAACCCCGGTTCGAGGCTTGGTTCCCCAGGTCCCACGTTAGCCAGATGCACAAAGGGCGCACGCGTCTGGAGTTTGTTTGCAGAGGCTGGAAGCCCTGGCGCGCCCATTCTCTCTCTCCCTCTATCTGTCTTTCTCTCTATGTCTGTCGCTCTCAAATAAATAAATAAATAATGAACAAAAAATTAAAAAAATATAAAAAATAAATAGCCTTTATTATATTGAGATATGTTCCTTCTATTCCCAGTCTCTGTAGGACTTCTATCATGAAGGGATGTTGGATTTTGTCAAATGCTTTCTCTGCATCTAATAGGATGATCATGTGATTTTTGTCCTTCAACCCGTTTAGGTAATGTATTACATTTATAGATTTGCGTATGTTGAACCATCCCTGCATCTCTGGGATAAAGCCTACTTGGTCAGGGTGAATGATCTTTTTGATATACTCTTGTATTCTGTTTGCCAATATTTTGTTGAGAATTTTTGCATCTGTGTTCATGAGGGAGATTGGTCTGTAATTTCCTTTTTTTGTTCTATCTTTGCCTGGTTTTGGTATCAGGGTGATGTTGGCCTCATAGAAGGAGTTTGGTAGAATTCCTTCTTTTTCTATTTCCTGGAAAAGCTTAAGAAGCAATGGTGTTAGCTCTTCCTTAAAAGTCTGGTAAAATTCAGCAGTGAATCCATCCGGGCCTGGGCTTTTTTTAGTTGGGAGATTATTGATAACCGTTTGGATCTCCATGTTTGTTATAGGTCTATTTAAGTGATTAATCTCATTTTGATTTAATTTAGGTAGGTCATATAGATCAAGGAAATCATCCATTTCTTTCAGATTTTCATACTTTGTGGAGTATATGCTTTTATAGTATGTCCCTATGATTTTTTGAATTTCTCTGGAATCTGTTGTGATGTTGCCTTGTTCATCTCTGATTTTATTAATTTGTGTCTCTTCTCTCTTTCTTTTGGTCAGATTTGCTAAGGGTTTATCAATCTTGCTTATCCTTTCAAAGAACCAACTCTTTGTTTCATTAATTCTTTGGATTGTTCTTTTTGTTTCTATTTCATTAATTTCTGCCCTAATCTTTATTATTTCTTCCCGTCTACTAATTTTTGGTTTGCCTTGTTCTTCTTTTTCCAAGGCTTTAAGGCGAAGCATTAGGTCGTTTACTTGCGACCTTTCTAATTTCTTAATATAGGCACTTAAGGCTATAAATTTACCTCTTAGAACTGCCTTCATTGTGTCCCAGAGATTTTGGTATGTTGTGTTCTCATTATCATTTGACTCTATAAATTTTTTGATTTCCTTTTTGATTTCTTCATTGACCCACTCATCATTTAGTAGTGTATTGTTTAGTTTCCATGATTTTGTGTATGCTCTATAGCCTTTCTTGCTACTGATTTGTAGTTTAATTCCATTGTGGTCAGATAGAATGCAAGGAATTATTTCAATTTTCCTGAATTTGTTAAGATTTGCTTTATGTCCTAATGTATGGTCTATTTTAGAGAATGTTCCATGTGCTGCTGAAAAGAATGTATATTCTGCAGCCTTTGGATGAAATGTCCTGTATATATCTGTTAGGTCCATTCCTTCTATGACCTCATTTAGTCCAGATGCCTCTCTGTTTATTCTTTCCCTGGATGACCTGTCAATTGATGACAGTGGGGTGTTAAAGTCACCCACCACCACTGTGTTTGGTGTTATCTGTGACCTTAGTTCTAATAGTGTTTGTTTGATGAATTTGGGAGCCCCCATGTTAGGTGCATATATGTTTAGGATTGTAATGTCCTCCTGTTGGAGTGTGCCCTTAATCAATATAAAGTGACCTTCCTTATCTTTCTTGACTAACGTCGGACTAAAGTCTACCCTGTCTGATATTAGGATAGCAACCCCTGCTTGTTTTCTAGGCCCATTTGCTTGAAACACCGTCTTCCAACCTTTCACCCTAAGATAATGTCTATCCTTTGTAGAAAGGTGAGTTTCTTGGAGACAACAAATTGTAGGATCCTGCTTTTTAACCCAGTCTGCAAATCTATGTCTTTTCGTTGGGGCATTGAGACCGTTGATATTAAGAGATATTATTGAAAGGTGTGTATTTATGTTTGCCATTTGTGTGTGTGTGTGTGTGTTACTGGTTCTATCTGTGCTCTCTTCTGTTAACTGGTATTTGAGTATAGCTTGTTTTATTTTCAGTATTTTTTAACTTTCTTATTTATTATAAAGTAGTTGTATATTTTCCAACTCTATTTCTGAACTGACATTTTATTTTAACTGTCTTTTGTTTATAGCTCCCATGTCTCCTTTTGGTGATATTCTAGAGGGTCACATGAACCATTCAGCTCTTATTAGTGCAAAATAAGTCCACAATCATCTTGTTCATCCATTTTCTGGTATCATTTTTCAGTTCTATTGTTAGTACACGATTAGTAGGATTTACTGACAGGTCCTGCCCTTTAGGTTGTGCTGAGGGATCTTTGCTTCTATAATAGGGATACTGTCTAGTTGCTGAAAAGTATGCATGTCAGAGGAGAATCAGAAGGGAATTAGCTGCTGAATATAGAGCCACAATGACACCTTCTGTTTTGAGGATGACATATCATGTTTTTGTTTTCCTTTTAGAATACTAGTACTTTTAATTGTGTTTTTATTAAAACCACTGGGGGTTGGAGAAATGACTGAGTAATTAAAGTGACTTACTTGCAAAGCCTGATGGCCAGGGTTTAATTTCCCAGTACCCATGAAAAGCCAGATGCACAAAGTAGCACATGTATCTGGAATTTTCTTGCAGTGGAAACAGACTCTGGCTTGCCCATAATATCTATCTATCACATCTACCTATCAATTAATGCATCTATCTATCATCTATCTATCTGTCTATCTGTCTGTCTGTCTGTCTATCTATCTGTCATCATCATCATCTATCATCTATCCCCCTGAAAATAAGTAAAAATATTTTTAAAATTGAGCTTCAAAATGAAGGTCCCAGTAAAGTCCTTATGTCTTCCTCTATGGAAAGAAAGTGCCTTCTAACTTTCCAAGCTCTATTGCACTTTCACTTTCTTCCTTGGCTACTTCTGTCCCCAAGAAATATTGTTGGCTTATCTGCATAGCTCCTTCCTGTTGGGTCTGCTTTGTGGGTCTGTGGTTATAGAAGACAGCCTTTGTTTGTTTTGTTGTTTTGTTTTATTGTCACTTGTCCAAACCTATAGATATGTCACTTCAAGAATTATTGGGCACATACTTCAAAGCTGTGATATGTGCTTTATCTTAAACAGCACTGAGGAAGTCACGATTAACTTTCAGTACCTAGATATATTTACTCCACATGTATCCACTGTGACAGGCTTTTTTTATAATTTGTGTTTTGAATGCAAAGTATTTTTCTTGCCTCATTAAATAGGTATTATTCTTATTGTTTTGGATGATTTTAAAGTACAAAAGCAGTGATGTTCTATTGTTTACAGTTTATTTTTACTAGAAATAACATACCATTTTTTACAAGAATGTGTGTGTGTGTGTACATATTTGGTTTTTCAAAGTAGGGTTTCACACTATCTCAGGCTGACCTGGAATACACTATGTAGTCTCAGGGCTGCCTCAAACTCATGGCAGTCCTCCTTCCCAGTGCTGGAATTAGACGCATTCACCACCATGCCCTGCATGATACATATTTTTTAAATGTCCTAATTGGAGGTAATACTGAAGTGGAAACAAGGAAATTAATGTAGAACCAGTAGAATTTGGGGTGGGATCTAAATATTCATTGTGATTTCAGAGTATGTATTTCCTAATAATGACTTGAGAGACTTTTCATAAAAATGAAGGTTATATTGGGAGAGGAATCTTAGTGGAGACTTTAATGTTTTTGGGCATATACTGTACTGGGGAAAGTATCTGTGTTCATTCTTCCAGTTACCATTGTTAGGGTCTGTAAGGAAAAAGAAACCCACAGAGTGAACTAGAAGAGTACAAGGGGGGTCAGGGAATGGTTTCTGAAGTCATTTTCTTCCTGTATACTGGAAAATACTTCCTCCAGAAGTGTTTCCATATTTCCACCCTTAATTGGATGCAGAACATTATGTGATTTCTTTCTTTATTTATTTTAGTAATATCTCTTTAGATTCAAGGAATTCACCGATGAGTATGGTCATTCCATTTGCTGTAATCCCAGACATACTACAGCATAGAAAAGACAGTTCTAGGGCTGGAGAGATGGCTTAGTGGTTAAGCGCTTGCCTGTGAAGCCTAAGGACCCTGGTTCGAGGCTCGGTTCCCCAGGTCCCACGTTAGCCAGATGCACAAGGGGGCGCACGCGTCTGGAGTTCGTTTGCAGAGGCTGGAAGCCCTGGCGCGCCCATTCTCTCTCTCTCCCTCTATCTGTCTTTCTCTCTGTGTCTGTTGCTCTCAAATAAATAAATAAAAAATTAAAAAATAAATAAAAATAAAAATAAAAGACAGTTCTAAGGCTAACTGTGCACCGTACGGGGGGTGGCTTAAAAACAAAACAAGAAATAGACATTTCAACTTCCTCTGCTATGCTTTCATTCACAAAATTCTAGAAACAATTTAATACTGTATTTTTCTATAAATAAGTGTGTGCTTAAAATTAGAAAAATAAATAAATAAATAAAAATGCAGGTTATAAAAACTTGGAAAACCAAGTTTTTGTTGAAATTTGCATGTGACAGCTAGAAAGAAAAGTCTAAATTTCCTAATTTATGTATTATGCTTTTTCAGTAATCATCATTCTCTTTTTTGCAGGTTGTTTTCCAGAAGTACATATCAATTTTTATTTCCATTCATTTTGCCATAAATAGAAATGTCAGTTGATCTTGGTGGACCTGAAGATGATATGAATTGCTTGACTCTATAAAGTTTTTGATTTCCTTCTTGATTTCTTCATTGACCCATTCATCATTTAGTAGTGTGTTGTTTAATTTCCATGATTTTGTGTATGCTCCATAGCCTTTCTTGCTATTGATTTGTAGTTTGATTCCATTGTGGTCAGCTAGAATGTAAGGAATTATTTCAACTTTCCAGTATTTGTTAAGATTTGCTTTGTGTCCTAATATATGGTCTATTTTAGAGAATGTTCCATGTGCTGCTGAAAAGAATGTATATTCTGCAGCATTTGGATGAAATTTCCTGTAGATATCTGTTAGGTCCATTCCTTCTATGACTTTGTTTAGTCCAGATGACTCTTTATTTTTTCCCAGGATGACATGTCAATTGATGAGAGTGGGTTGTTGAAGTCATCCACTATCACTGTGTTTGGTGTTATCTGTGACCTTAGTTCTAATAGCATTTGTTTGATGAATTTGGGGCCCCCCATGTTAGGTGCATATATGTTTAGGATTGTAATGTCCTCCTGTTGGAGGGTGCCTTTAATCAATATATAGTAACCTTCCTTATGTTTCTTAACTGATGTTGGACTGAAATCTACCTTGTCAGATATTAGGATAGCAACCCCTGCTTGTTTTCTAGGTCCATTTGCTTGAAACAGCATTTTCCAACCTTTCACCCTAAGATAGTGTCCATCCTTTGTAGAAAGGTGGGTTTCTTGGAGGCAACAAATTAAAGGATCCTGCTTTTTAACCCAGTCTGCAAACCTATGCCTTTTGGTTGGGGCATTGAAGCCGTTGATATTAAGAGATGATATTGAAAGGTGTACATTCATTTTTACCATTTTTTGTAGTTCTTCTGGATTTACCTTTGCTCTCTTGTGTTAACTAGTATTTGAGTATTGTTTATTTTTTCCCAATTCCTTATATGTGTGCTTTTCTTTTTCTTCAGCATGGAGGATTCTTTCAAGTATTTTCTGTAGAGCTGTTTTTGTCTTCAAATACTCCTTTAGCCTGCTTTTGTTATGGAATGTCCTTATTTCTCCGTCTATTTGAATGGATAGCTTTGCAGGATAAAGTAACCTTGGTGGACAGTTGTTATCTTTCAGGACTTGAAATACATCACTCCATGCCCTTTTGGCTTTTAAAGTTTGTGTTGAGTAATCTGCTGTAATCCTGATAGACTTGCCTTTATAGGTAACTTGATTTTTCTCTCTGACTGCAATATTTCAATATTTTTCCTTTGGTTCGTGTGTTTGGTAGTTTGATTATAATATGGCGAGGAGAGTTTCTTTCCATGTTTTGTCTGGCTGGGGTTCAAAAGATTCCTGTATCTGCATTGGCACCTCTTTCCCAATTTGGGGGAAGTTTTCTTCTATGATTTTGTTGAAGGTGCTTACTATGCCTTTGGAGTGAAATTCTTCTCCTTCTACTATGCCCTGAATTCTTTTTTTTTTTTTTTTTTTTTGGTTTTTCGAGATAGGGTCTCACTCTAGCCCAGGCTGACCTGGAATTCACTATGGAGTCTCAGGGTGGTCTCGAACTCACAGCAATCCTCCTACTTCTGCCTCCCAAGTGCTGGGATTAAAGGCGTGCACTACCATGCCTGGCTTGCCCTGAATTCTTATGTTTGATCTTTTCATAGTGTCCCAAATATCTTGAATTTCCCACTCATACTTTTCTATTAGTTTGTCTTTTTCTTTGTTGGACTATATTAGATCTGCCACCTGGTCTTCTAGCTTAGATATTCTGTCCTCTCCTTCATCTATTCTACTGGTGATATTTTCTACAAAGTTTTTTATTTCATTAACTGTGTTCTTCATTGCTAGTAATTCTGACTGATTTTTCTTTATTATTTCTATTTTCTTATTTATGTCTAGTATTTACCTCTTTATTGCATTAAATTGGTGTCCTGTGGTTTTTTTTTTTTTTTTGATTCCTTTGATTTCCTCTTTCATTCCTTTGATTTCTTCTTTGACTTCTTTGAACATATTTATAATCATTCTTTTGAAATCTTTTCCCTCTAACTCATTCTCATTGGAGGTCATTTCTGATGTATTAATACTTTTTGGTGGATTTATATTATCTTGGTGTTTGGTGTTTCTTGTATTATAATGTATATATTTTTGCATCCTGGATTATTTAATGATTGGATTTTCTAGTTAGCTGTGTATTATTAGCTATATCAGACAATCTGATATTATATAACTTCAGGGTAGGAGCTTAAGGCATTAGGTGTGGCTCTCAAGATTCTCAGAGTATTGACAAAAGTGACCCTAGGTGTTGGGTTTGCCTGCTATGAGAGTATTAAAATAGGCTGAGTGGAACAAAATACAGGCAGTTTCTAAAATTTAACAAAACAATGTACACTTTCAGTGAAAAACAGATCAACATATTTATCCAAGAGTAGGTATTATGACCACACCCTTAATCCTGACAACAAGGAGGTTAAGATTTCTGATCTGTTGAGGGTTCCAAGTCAGCTTGTGACCAAGTGAGAGCCTTCTCTGTTGTAATCCCAGTTACCTCTGCTCCTGCTGGGGTCCCGCTGTTGGTTCAAGTTGGTGTGGCCAGGTCTCCGGACCACTGCTTTGTTCCCTGGAGCTGGGCACTGGCGGTGGGGGAGGGGAGGGAGCCGATGCTGCTCTAGTTCTCTCACTGGTCCACATGTTTTTCTATCTTGTGATATGCTCCTTCGTTGTTCACTGCCGTTCTCCCTTCATGTTCCTTGAGTTTGTGGAGAGCTCCGGTGTGAGTGGAAAATCCCCTCATCTGGCTTTTCATGGGGCTCAGGCTGAGCCTGGCAGCTTTCTGGCATGCCACCACCACTGCCGTGATCAGTGGACCTGCCGGAGCTGCTTCTGCCAGCCTATGTGGGGTCTGGATGCTCTGGATCTCTCCTACTTCTCTGCTACCATTTCAGTTTCCTACACACCTAACTTTTTAGTAAAAGTGTGAATTTTGCTGAGGTTTTATTTTTTTCTTAACATCTTATTTTTATTTATTTGTTTGACACAGGAAGAGGGAGAGAGAGTGAAAGAATGGGTGTGCCAAGGCCTCCAGCTACTGCAAACAAACTCCAGATGCATGCATCCCTTGTGCATCTGGCTAATGAGAGTCCTGGGTAATTGAACCTAGGTCCTTTGGCTTTTCAGGCAGACACCTTAACTGCTAAGCCATCCCTCCTTCCCCCACGTGGATATTTTGTTCATGCCTCATAATGACACTATGAGGGTCATTGTGCTACAGATGAAGATGCAGGTGACAGTTCCAGCCCACCAGGCCCTGGTTCCATAGCCAAGCCTTTCCCACCCAGACTGTAAGACAGAGAACAGAAAGCCCTGGCTCCTGCCCTTGGTGTATGGGCTTCCGTAATGAGAGTCAGGTCTATATGCACATGAGGGTCATAAATGGTTAGTGCCAGAGACCAAAGTATGCACAGGGCTGGGAGGAGGAAGCGCTCTTCTGGGCTGAGTTGGGATTGTGGTTTACAACATACTTTCCAGAGATAACCTTTCACTAGGCCATTTGAGGCCCAAGGATATGGCCTTGCATGAGGAATACAGGTAAGTGGCAAGAAGAATTTTACAGGCCAAAAGAATGACACCAGTGTCAAAGAGCATGAGAGTGATGTACCAGGAAGCCATCAGCAGATGTGAGGCTGGGGAAACTGCTTGAAGTCTGGCTAGCTAGAACATTAGTTGGCAATAAAAATAAACAACCTGATACTGATAGACACAGAATGGACATGTTTCAGTGTCAGAATGCAAAGGGTAAAGTCCAGATTCAAGATATGAGGTGCTGCCATTGACAAATCACTTTGTCACCCACACTACCTAGATGTTAAGATCCTATGGCTGAAGACACCATAGGTTATTGGCATATGACAAACTGTACTTTAAAATGCCATAAATAAAATACTTTGAAAACCTTCCAGATTCAGTGCCAACTAAGCAGCAATAGCATGGAGACTACGCCAGGGTTCTCCAGGCAGCTGTATGTGTTCTGAGTCAGCAGTGAGTACATATGGTGCTGTTTCTCTCACAGCCAGTATTCATGAGTCCAGGAACCTAGGGGTGGAAATGGGAATGGTACCACTCACTGTCACCCACTAGAAAAATAATTGTTGCTTCTTCTTCCTGCAACTTCATGCTCTGCTGAACTAGAAATCTTGGTTCAGAATGAGGATCCTATCAGGAGATGCAAATATCATTCCATTGACTTGGAAGTTAAGAATCTCCTATGGCCACTTTGGGCTACCAATATATTTGAATGAGGAGGTGAAGAAAAGAATTAGTGCTAATGGGGCTGCTTGATTCAAACTACCCAGGTGCAATTGGATACTCCTCCACAATGGAGGTGAGAAGGAGTATGTGGAAGTACAGAGGAGGATGTCAGGTGTCCTCCTCTACTGCTCTTCTACCTTACTTCATTAAGGTAGACTCTCTCACTGAACTAGGAGTTAGCACTGATTTCCAGTTAGACTTGCTGACCAGGAAGTGCCAGCAATCCTCTTGACCACAAACCCCTCTGGGATCCTAGGCAGGCATAGACCCACCTGGTTTTCTATGAGGGTGCTGGGGATTGAACTCAGGTCCTCATGCTTGTGCAGCAACTGCTCTTACCCTCTGAACCACCTACACAGCCTCCTCACCTTGACTTCTGATCCAAACAAATTGACAATTGAGATTAACTATCATTGTAGATTGGTTGCAAGAAGACCCAGGAAAATCCATCTGTTCCCAGAAAACATGATTTCAATTGACCCACCATAGACCCTGGTACTCCATAATTAAACAAGATAATCCCTCCAGGTCTAGAGGCTAACTTGATCTAGGCAATTCCTCTCACTTGACTCTTGGGATTGGCAAATTGTCAATCAATAGAAACCATCACACACAGGGAGGAAGGGGCTAAGGTATTAAGGAGAGAGGATCAAATCAAGTCCAAACATTTCAGGGCAAACATAACCCCACAGCTGCAGATCCAGTATCTAGAGCTTGTGATGGCATCATCTAGGATCCAAAAGCCTTTGATCCCATGCCCATAGCAACTGCTGTACCCTCTGCAGCACATGTATCCTCTGTTGGGCTAGACCCCAAAATGCTGAGCTAAAAATAAATCCTTCTTTATTTTTTAATATTTACTTTGAGAGTGAGTGAGAGAAAGAGGCAGAAAGAGACAGAGAATGGGTGCTCCAGGGCCTTCAGCCACTGCAAATGAACTTCAAACATGTGTGCCCCCTTGTGCCCATGTGTGACATTGTGTGCTTGCATCACTGTGCATCTGGCTACATGGGACCTGGAGATTCAAACACAAGTTCTTAGGCTTTGCACACAAGCGCCTTAACTGCTAAGCTACCTCTCTAGTCCCTGCTTTCTTTAAGTTGCTTTAGTCAGGTGTTTTGTAACAGCAACAAGAAAAGTAACAGAAATAGAAGGGTTTTCATTTAAATGGTTGAAGAAATCAGAAGAAAGACAATGTTTTCCATCCACACAGTGCTGAGGTATTTTTTTTGCTTTTTCCCTCCTAGGCTGCTTTGGCATGGTACCTATGCCTCCATCTTAATTGGAAGCCACCTGCTTCTAAATTATTAAGAAAGCAATTTGTGTTCATTTCTTGTTAGCTTTCAAAAAATCCAACTTAATTGTTTCCAACAAATGTTTATTGAGGACTTTTATATGTGGGGCCCATATGTAGAAGCTGTAATCATATAATTACAATAGTCCATAGCCCTAGTCCTCAGTGCAAATAACACACACAGCTTGTATCAGTTACCTTCTCACTTCTGGGCCAAAGCAACTGATGAGAAGCAGCTTATGGAAGGAAAGGGTTTATTTTCAAGGGAAGTCTGTCATGGTGGGTTAAGCGTGGCGGGTACAGACAACTGACATCACACCTTCACATCAACACAGAGAAACAGAAAGTGCAAGGACACCAAGTGGAGCCAGATTCCAATGCCTCAAGGCATACCCTGGTGACACTCTTCCTTCAGCCAGACCCCACCTCCTAAAGGCCTCACAAACTTCCACAACAGAACCTACAACCGGGACAAAAGAAAGCCTTGAAATGCATGAGTCCATGAGAGACACCTTATCCAGCCCATCACAGGGTTTAGTTTGGAAATGCTACACTAAACACATAATGTATATGTGAAGTACTGTCAAAGATGACGTTTAACAAAATGTAAGCTGTCCAGACACATTGATGAGCAAGTATAAGTAAACATAAATACTTTGGGTCTTGAAGGATGACCAAAACCTACATTTCAATTTAAAGGCATCATTAGTTTCATGTATTTTCAAGGTCTTTAGTTTTGAGATATATTTTGTGTAATTAAGCTTTCAGCAATAATTATATTTAGCTTTATATATTTGATTCTCTCTCTCTCTCTCTCTCTCTCTCTCTCTATATATATATATATATATATATATATATATATATATATGCCCTCTAATAAAGGAATAGAGAAGTCAAAGGGTAAGGACAAATCCCAGCTATCATCAATACTATCATTGTGGGTTTTGAGAGCAACAGAGCCTTTGTGAGCTCTGAGTGAATATAGCTTGGGTGTCAGAGTAACAAACAGTAAAACTTCTTATCCAGTGGCTTCCCAATTCTTTGTTTCCTGGTCCTGAATGGGAACATCAAGAATGGTATGCAAGCAAGATGTATTAGAAAGAGATAGAACAAAGCTCCCCATAAAAAGGGGGAAGTCAGAAAGATTTTCCGTGGGCACTTGGGACTGCAGTGGCTTTTATAGGCTTGGGAGGAGTCAGAGTGATGACTTATATGCAAATTAGGCATTAGGCAGGTACCAATCATGATAGGTCTTCACAGACAATACATGAGGGGGCATCACTGACTTGTGAACAGTTGAGGTGAGATCACACAGGCTCAAGCAGAGCTGGCCAAAGAGCTAAAGAAGTCAGGAACTGGACAGCCTGCAAAATTCCAAGGAAGCTGTATGGTCATAAAATGGAGAGAATAGTAGGCAAATACAGATTGGCAGTTGGCATCTTAAGAGAATTCAGCAAACATATAAGACAGAGAGGGTCACCTGACCTCATATAACCTTATTGTTAGATGTAGGAATACAGCCATGTTTATCAATCCTTCAGAGCCTGTAACCCTGACTGAACAGCCTATAACATGACCTACCTGACTCCTGATCTTTATCACTCCTAACAGAAGCCAGCATAGATTGCCATGGAGTAACAATGCTCTCATTAAGCAAACTGGAGAAAATGGAAATCTGCTCATTCAGCTCTGGTCTCATCTACCGACCACCCTCTTTAGCTGCAGAGCAGGGACATGGTGCTTTCTATGGGCTATATATAGGCTTGAGAGAAGAAGAAGGCTATGAACTTGTGCTTCCTGAATTTACTATGAATCAGAGTCACTACCTTCATCAGAGAAAAGGTAAATAAAAGAACAGACATGTAGAAATTCTGAGAGGTGATAGTCCATCCTGGAAACCAGAGGTGGAGAATGGTGGTCCACCTTTAATACCCCTCAGTGTGATTCAGACTATTGGAAAAGATGCATATTCTTGCATTTAATATGCATAGGTTTGCTTTATAAAGTGCCCATTTACACATATTTTAAAAATGGTTAATTTAAAAGTTGTTGGTAATTGGCATCATTCTCTTCTGTGGTCTAGTGATAAGAAGAAGTACAATGAGATTGAAGGAGACAATGGGGGATATATAGACACAAAATTTAATATATTTGTATGAAAATATTTGAAAATTTCAAAATCAGTCAATTTTTTCTAGAAAAAACTATTCTACTTTCTCTTGTATATTTATAAAATTCAAATCAAAGGTATGGTAGTAGATAAACAAACAAGAATGATAGCAACCTGCATGAGATTTGTAACTTCCAAACCTTTCACTTTATTTCAGTTTATATAGTCCATTTTCCCCTCGCTGGAATCTGGCTTAGGATGTAGGAGTGAGGTCATTTTCATGCTCTTCCTAAAAGGGAGTAAGAACAGGTGAATTCGGGAAAGAAGTGAGAGGAAAAAAAATGGCTGGAGGACTTCTAGAAACAACATTTGGCATTCTTTCCTAAACATAGAAAATGGTTGGGTAGCTACAAAAGGCACATAAAAAGGACAAATTCCCACATTCTCAGAAGACAAGTTAGTAAATAGACATAATTTCCTTCAAAATTTGGGACATTTATATTCCATACTATAGATCCATGTCAGAAACTAGCTTAAGTCCTTCCAGACATTAGTGATTCTCCAGTGGCTTAGGTCTTCATCTTTTGTATATAGGAAACAAACATGCAGAACCATCTTCTTTGCCCCTTGACTTATATTTATTACAGCTTAGTATTAGGGAGCTGTTAAGTCATGACCAAGTGGAGCTTAAAATTTTAAGCCTGTCAGTGAGACCTATTCATCAAGAAGAATATCAAATGTATTGTAAAGAGGTTCTTAGCAGGGAAGGAAAGGTGGTATCTAAGCAGGAGAGGGGTGGTAGGTTGGTACAGGTCAAGTGATTGTTTGATGTGATTATCTGAGCTTAACTATCATAACTCCTAAATGTAATTTTGCTTTATTTTAGCTTCAGTTTATGAATTTTAAAACTAACACATATCCTCCTTCCAGAACACAAGTACTCTTCCGAGGAAAGGCTCAGAAATAACTGAATTTATGACTTTTGGTAAAGAAAACACACACCATGGTTATTTTCCATTAGAGGAGATCATTTTGAAATTAAGATCAATGCAATGGTATCCACATTGGGATCTGATGGTTATTGTCTTGGTTTCCAGGTGAAGGTTCTGCTTTGGATGAAGATCCTCATATGTAATGAATTATTACTATTTATAGCTTGCCAATATGGGAAGAATTCTGCCAGGCCTTGAAAATTTGGGAGGTTTTAATTAGTGGAGAATGGTGACAACTTGTACCACCTGGAAAATGTTTAAAATTTCTTCCTAATGAAATGAACATTACTTCCCCCACAATCATCCCTTCCAGGGTTCCCAATCAAGTCACACTATTTTTAGAGACATTCAAATTGGCTAATTATGAGGGCTTGCATGAATTGTGCCTGGGAAAGCTACTATCCAAAGGGTCTGTCAGTGTCAGAATTATCACCCTAGGGTTGCCCAATAACTGTACATGAAGAAACTAGAAATGCCTAAAGCCGTACCATATATTTTCTCTCTCTCCTTCCATGTCTCTGACTCTAATAAAGTGATTTTAAAATTTTTTAAAAGCTATCTCTGTTGAAAGCTTGGGGGGAGGGGCTTTGGTGGTATTCTGTGCCTTCTTATTTTATCCACATAGAAAGAGTACAGCTTCCAGGATCAAAATTAATGTAAATTTTGGTTCCATTCTTAAAGCTGAGAACAAATCATTATTTTAGGTAAGAAATAGAAAATGGAAACCTGATAGTATCTATAAGGAATAGATGTATCAGTTTTCAGTAAGCGTCATGTCAGTTTCATCCTTATAAACAGTTCCACAACAATGTTTCATACACTCATACCTGCTTTTTCATATTTCACAATGCTGTGGTATATTTGATCAGCTATGAAAAAGTAATTATTGAGAAGTACAATATTGTGTTGGTTTGTTTCAGGTGTCCCCATAAACTTATGTGATCAGAATGCTTGATTCTAAGCTGGTGGCAATTTGGAAACGTGTTAGGGGTATGTTGCTGCAGGGATGGGCTTATGAGTGGTATAGCCAGCTCTCCCCTTGCCAGTGTTTGGCACACTATCCTGCTGTTATTGTCCACCTGATAATGGCCAGCAGTTAATGTTTAACCTCTGCTCATGCCATGTTTTCCCCTGCCATCACGGAGCTTCCTCCTTGAGTCTGTAAGCCAAAATTAACCCTTTCACAAGCTGTTTTGGTCAGGTGCTTTGTACCAACAATACGAAGGTAACTACAACAGAAAATTGGTACCAGAGAAGTGTAGTCACTACTGCTATAAACCTGAATATGTGGCTTTTGGCCTTTTTGGAACTGATTTGTGGGAGGAATGTGGAAGGATTTGAAACTTTGCTCTACAAGATGCCTTGTAGTACTGAAGGGAGAGTTTCATAGACCATACTGGTCAGAGTTGAAAGACCTAAATGCATTAAGAACTGTGGACAGTGTGGTTTGGCTTATGAGGGGAAGAAAGAGCTTTGTCTGGAGTGGGGTAGAGGCAATTTGCGTGAAGCTTACTAAATTCTTCTTGTGTCTTGAGTACTTGTGCAGGGCTGCAATTTGTAGAAAATAACTAGTGTGAGCAGAAAGATATGGCCCAGAAAGAAATGAAAGTTCAGATAACTGCTGTCTATTCAGCTGCAGTTGTTTCAGAGAATATAACTATTGAGATTGGGCCAGCTGATATGTACTGGGACAACAGGAAGAATGCAAACTCTTTTGAAAAGAGGGGGCCTGAATGCTGAAGGAGTATCCTGCTTTTCAAAGTCAGCTTTACCCACCCCACCCCCATTAACAAATTTGATAGCCCACCTGGTACTATGGAGTATAACAAATGCTGGTAAAATAGGGTCCCTAGATTTGCAATGAGAATTTATTTTTTGGAAATGGCCATGGACAATGTGAAGAAGGGTTGTTGGAAGTCCCGACATAAAGGCCTTTTGGAGCGACAAATATATATGAACCATGGAGACTCATTGGATTCCAGGACTATAGGACAGCTGCCAAGAGAGCTGCTGCCAGCTTGGATAGAGTGTCCCCCCCCACCAGGTTTTTGAGCAGCTCAGCTGGAGGGGTGAAATCAGAACTCCAGATATTTATTTATCTATCTCTGTGTGTGTGTGTGTGTGTGTGTGTCTTGTTTTTAATCTTGTATTGATTCAATCTTTCTTTGCTTTGCCCAGTGACATCCTTTGCAATGTGAATGTTTCTTCAATGTCTTTAATTTTTATTTTTTGTTTTGGTTTTATAGCTCAATTAAAAGTCCTTGGGAAGATGGGATGTTTGAATAGCACTGGCATTAATAAAGGCTATGAGAATTTTAAAAGGTAGACTGACTGCATTGCATCATGGATAGTTATCAGTTTATGGAGGTCAGGGGAGGAATGTGGTGATTCGATTTAGGTGTCCCCTGTAAACTCATGTGTTCTGAGTGGTTGTTCCCCATCTGATGGCAATTTTGGAATTGAATCCTTACTGGAAGAAATGTGCTGCTAGGAGTGGGTTTGTGGGTGGTATAGCCATTTTCCCCTTTCCAGTGTTTGGCACACTCTCCCACTGCTGTTATCTGCCTGATGTTGGTCAGGAAGTGGTGTCCAGCTGCTCTTCATTGAGTCTGTAAACCAAAATAAATCCTTTCCTCCCGTAAGCTGCTGTTTGTCTGGTGTTTTGTCCCAGCAACGAGGAGCTGACTGCAACAAATATATCATAAAATAGATAACATGCTTATCATGCACTTGCATTGTAGCAGGATAGCTTACAGTCATCTTATTTGTGACCCCAAATTTAAATGAAGCTAATTTTTTTTTGGGGGGGGGTGAATGAGTGAATAATGATGAAATCCTACACTTATAATTATTTCAGCAATTACGGATAACACAGAAATAATGTGATTTGTTTGATTTCTCTACCGCATATTGAGGTGGGGAGCTATTTTCATTTACCTCTGTAATGTGAAAGGTAACAATTGGCTATTGTTTTCATTACCGGAGAAATAGGAACAAGCGCCTGGATGCAATTAAGCAGCATTCATGAGCTGAGAGTTCGTGAGAATTAGGCTATTTTGTCCTTTTGTGAAAAGGTCAACATCCATGGTAAATTAGATGAATTCCATTCAGCTCAAAAAAGTATCTCACAGTAGTTAACCTATACTTTCAAAAACTCTGGCAAATGTATACATGCTTTTCGTACAGTACAATTAATTCTTGGATTTATTTTTCCTCTGTTCTACCTCATTGTATAAATGGGCAGCGCCACCTGGTGGCTAAATAAAACTACTGAAAATAAAACGAAAAAATACAAAGTGAACAGCAGAAAAACGTTTTTTACATTAAATTAAGGTCAGTCTTCATCGTTAGAGTTAATCATTTAAAGTTTTATGCTAACTGTTTTCCATATTTTAAGTATGGAAGGTTTTAAAATTACATAAATCTATAAAACATGATTTTTTAAACTTTTCCATAGTGATGTACTCTCTTGAATATCCTTTAATATTATTGCAAAGGTCACTAGTGTGATTTTAATATTTTTATCCTTAAAAATTAAATTTAAAGAACTTTTAAGAAATCCGCCCTTTAAGGTACTTTAATTCAGTTACAAAAATCTTATTACATATATTGTTTTTATTTGCAAAGATCTAGAATACCAGCATTTAATTTAAAAATAGCTGTACTCATTAAACACGGCTACAATTCAAAGACATATTTGGAGGAAAATACTTAATTGTTACACTATGATTATGATTTATTTTTGGAGCCAATATTGAGCATCATAAAAGTTGTTGAATTCAAAATATAATGATGCTGCCCTCTGGTGGTTTAGAAGGTACATTTCTCTTTGGACATGACAAAAGTCTTGCTATTTCAAAGAAAAAAAATGAATATGAACTATTTTTACATTTGTACCCAGAAATATTGTAGTATAATCATTACTACTAATCATTACTACATTTGAATGTATACTTAGTTTAATGAGAGGATCAATAGAAAGAAGCTTACTTACTTACTTACTTGGACTTATTTATTTGAATTCTTGTCATCATAAAATCCCACTTCACCCGACTTTTCTTATTCTACCCAATTCCACAGAACATGCTTTGCAAAGGCTACAATAAACTAACACTTTTCAGCTAAGCCTATTGCAATTAGTTTATTTCCAACTCTTTTAATGTTGGAAGAATATGACGCTTTCAGACCATCCTGAAAGGTAACCCTCCTCCTCTTTCTTCTGTTTCAGCTGGGATGAGTTCAGGCACTTTTCCAGTTCAGGACATGCATTCACCTTGCTGAGACACGCTGGCCCGTGTCATTGTGGCACTGCATGGAAAACAAGCTTCAGACAAACGTTCCAATCGGCCAAGCCAATCTTTTCCTCTGCCCACTGGCTTGGCTGTGTTGCTGCTGGGAATGAATGGTGCTTTTCAGAGCTCTCTCTATGAGGAGAGCGCCTCTCAGCCTCACTCTGGCTCTGTGTTTACATCTTCCACTTTGGCTTGGGAGTGTGACAGTTGGATTAAGTAAAACAAGAAGGAAACAAACAGGTGAATCCGCCTTTGCCCTAAATTGCAGACACCGTAGAGCAAGTTTATTTTCCAACACCGCAGTCTTCCTTGAAACAGCCCACCAATCACCTCTCTTGTTAAAGGGGAAGTCAGCTATTCCTGAGGAAATAAAATGCTTAGCTGTGCTTGACTTTCAGTTATTTATTTACAGAAGAAGATGCAAAGTTGGCGTCAAATGTGATGCTTGCTTTATGGGTCTAAGGCATCACTTTGACTTCTAACCTATGCTGCAAGTGTCTTCCATGACCTTGGGACTCTCCTACATGTGCACCTTTGCACAGAGGGCTTCCCCAGGCATGGTTTCTTTTGATATAGCTTCTCCCTTTCTTCTTCTTTTCTAGAGAAAAGTTTATGACTTTCCATAAAGTCACAAACAGCCTCACCTGCAGGAAGAAGCCAGAATCAGAGCTGGACTGTAACAGCATCTCAACAATTCTTCAAGACATCACTGATAATTCCTTTCGACTAACTTGAAACTGTTATCAGCCTGGGGAAGCTGAAAGGAGATGGCTGGCTTAGGATGGTGCCTGCAATTAGCATGTCTTTTCAGACCACACAGTTAACAAGTTTCTGCTGAACTCTGTGTTCCTTGTTCCCCAATCAGCTGAAGACATGCTCCACACACATCTGCTCTGGCCTCCTCCAGAGGACAGGAAGCTTGTTGAATGGGAAGCACAGAAAACTGAGGAGCTCATACCCTGGATACCACCATGTTGTGCCATTAAAATGATGCTGTGGTATTGCTAGTTTTTTTTTTCCATAAACATATACAAGTTCCATTTGCCGTACATGTTTGCCAGTATGTAATATGCATATTTACAATGGGCGTGCCACAGCCTCCAGCCACTGCAAGCAAACTCCAGAAGTATTTGCTACCTTGTGCAACTAGATTAACTGGCTTATGTGGGTACTAGGGAATGGAACCTGGCTCCTTAGGCTTCACAGGAAAGCACCTTAACTGCTAAGCCATTTCTTCAGCCCTCTGCCAGTATTTTTACTTACATTTCTTTTAATGGTTACAGCGATACACACACACACACACACACACACACACACACACACACATATATGTAGGCACTGTGTTTTTAATTTCTCTTTGTGTGGTGAGTGGTGATGATATTTCCCAAAAGATGGTGTTGCAGTCAGATTTGCATTACTGGTAGAAATCACCCAACCAAGGGCAGCTTGTGGGACATGAGGTTTATTTTGGCTTATAGACTCAAGAAGCTCCATGATGGCAGGGGAAAACAGTGGCATGGGCAAAGGATGGACATCACCCCCTGGCCCACATAAGGTGGACAACAGAAACAAGAGAGTGTGTCAAACACTGGCAAGGGGAAGCTGGCTATTATACTCATAAGCCCCCCCCCCAACAATACACTGCCTCCAAGAGGTGTTAACTCCCAAATTTCCATCAGCTGGGAACCTAGCGTTCAGAACACCTAAGTTTATGGGAGACACCTGAATCAAACCACCACAGATGGTGAATTTGTTCAAATTTTAATATATATTTTCTTTCTGAATATCTTCTTTGATGAAATGTAACTAATCCTGTATTATGTCCACCTTTAAATTGGAGTTTTGAGAGTTTTATATGTATACAATAGATGTAGTTCATTTTTCAGAATAGCAATACTTCTACTCTGTGCCTTGTTTTCTTTTTGTGTTTCTGGCATCAAACCCAAGACTTTGCTTCTGGTAGGCAAGTACTCTATTACTAAGCTCTTCTTATATTATCTTAAAAGAAAATTTTATGGGGTTAGGATTAGCTGTACAGATTGCTTAGCAGTTAAGGCACTTGCCTGTGAAGCCTAAGGACCCAGGTTCGATTTCCCAGTACCTACATAAGCAAGATGTACAAGGCAACACATGTATCTGGAGATCATTAGTAGTGGCTGGAGGCCCTAGCATGCCCTCTCTCTCTCTTGCTGTCTTAACTACGCAAGTAAATAAATAAAATATTTTTAAAAAATAAAATTATGTAATAAAATTAAAATATTTTATAGAGTCCAATTTGTCAGGGTTTTAAAAATATTTTTTATTATTATTTATTTGACAGAGAAAAAGGGAGAGAGAGTGAGAGAATGGGCACGCCAGGGCCTCCACCTACTACAAACAAACTCCAGATGCATGCACCCCCTTGTGCATTTGGCTAACGTGGATCTTGGGTAATTGAACCTGTGTCCTTTCACTTTGCAGGCAAATGCCTTAACCACTAAGCCATCTCCAGCCCAAGAGTTTTTTAAAGAGATGTTTTTGGCTTTATGTTTAAAAAACATTGTCTATTTAACATCATAAATATCTTCTTAATTAAAAAAAATCATAGCTTAATGTATTATCTTTAGGTCTAGAATTCACTTTAGGTATATTTGCATATATGATGAAAGTTAATGGATTTAAGTTCTTGTATTTTTTATAATTGGACATACAGATTTCCAGTTGCCCAGCACCATTTGTTATAAAGACTATCCTTTTTCTATTGATGGCCTGGGTACCATTCTAGAAAATCATTTGCATAGATATACGTAGTTGAGGTGACATTATACTGACCTCACCGAGAGCCTGTAAGATGTCACGCTGTCTGTACTTGTGCTTAGCTGGCACATTCACTTTCAGAAGCCAACACTGTAACGTGAAGTAACGTGATCCTTTCTCTGAGGTAATTTTTTTCTTTGATAAATTCCTCTAAGAAAATTTTCATCACACAAGGGAATTTCACTTGTGAGGTGAATTTATTTTTAAAAACTTCTTTGGTCTTTAAGTCTCTGGCACAAAAACTAAAACCATTGGGTTCTTGGAGTTTTATAGAAACAGCTAGTGTATAACTGTCCTGTGTGAATAATGGTCTTCAACTTGGCCTGAAGACAGTATTAAGGGTGAGCCTCCTCCCAGTTGCAAGCGCTTATCAGACACATTTCCGATTGGACCCCCTTGTAATTATTCTGGTGGCATTTTATGATTGGGTAAAAGAAGCCAGTTGTCTTCATCAGGGACCAAAGATTTGGCAAAACTCAAAGATCTCACAAAAAAAAAAAAAAAAAATGTGATTGAGTTGAATTTGGGTTCCTGAGCTCAGTATTGGGGTTGAGTGTAAAAAGATGAAAGTTGGGGCATCCTCTCTCTGAGTTCCAGGCCCTCTTCCAAGGCCTTGTACAACTGATGCCACCTTGGGCATTCTCCAGAATCCTTTCAGGATAATTTCATGGATTACTGGAAAATGTGACAATGGGCACACACTATGTCAACAAACAGAAAATAAAAAACATTTTTAAAATTATCTGCGAGGGAGGGGTAACCGGCATCTCTTACCAACTGCAACTGAACCTAGATGCATGAGCAACCACTTTTTATGTCTTCCTTCATGTGAGTACAGCACATTGAACCAAGCTTTGCAAGCAAGTACCTTTAACCAATGAGCCATCTCCTCAGCCCAAGAGAAATATGTTTATCTTAGAGAAAAGCAGTGACCCTTTAAATCATTTAAGAACTAATCCAGTCTTTCATTTTCGCTATTTATGTCCTAACCTTTTTTCTGTTAATTATTAAAACGTTTGATTGGATGTTAACCCCATTCATTTTCGCCTTTAAGATCTATAGAAATGAGGACCATGAGCTCATTATGAAGATGAAAAGAGTATTTATTTCAAAAATACCTCAGAAAATTGCAGTCATTCCCTAGTACGTACCTATCAAGGGCCTACATTGTATACATACTTTGGCATTGACAGTTTATTTCTGATAGGAAAAATAAAATGAGATATAATCTACTAAGAATAATGATGTATGTTCTTTTACTGACGAATACATTATTTGTGGACAGAACTTAAAGAACGAAAAAGAAAAACAAAAAAACTAAGGCCAAGATACTTACATAGTTTGTTAGCTCTTTCACAACAGTTCCCCCTCCTGTTTCTAAAGAAGGACATGATCTTTATTTGGTGGTATTACCTGGTATTGACATTTCTAGGAAAGTCATAGGGAGGAGGTTTAAACCTGGTGTGTATAGAGGATTTGCCCGCAGCCAAAGGCACTGATGTGTTAGTGATGGACTGAAGGTAAGTTCCTGTTTGTTACTATAGATAGTGAGGAGGTGGGCGCTCTTACAATCATCCGACTCCATCTAGTGCTCCAAACCTAGGAACCTCCAGGAGCCCATGAGATGTCAGCGATTCTCTGCTGTAAGGATTGTTGGGACTTTAGAAACGGATCCTTCTTTGTCATTTCTGTGACTAGATTCGGGGCAATTTCTCATTGTTCTGAAATGTTGTGCCTGGTTCAATGGTGCAGATGAAGCAAGGACTTGTTTTCTAAGCAGTGATAACTCCTTGTGGTTTCAGTTCACAGCTGCCTGATGGCTGGGGAGCACTGTTTTCTTTGGACCAGTCTCAACATAAATGAGTTTACGTTAAGAAATACAACAAATTATATTTGGCTATGTCCACTAGTTGTTCATTCAATATTTTACACATTTAAAAAGCTCCTCCCCAAGGACTAATCCAAGTTGAGTGGAAGACTTCAAGTGTACAGCTTGAGTTTGCCCTTTCAATTCCTCTTTAGCTAAGGGCCTTCTCTTCCAGAAGATTCCATCCTTGTTACAACCCCATCATCTGGATTTTGTAGACATCCTCTGACACGTCATCCCAGTTTTTGAACTTTCTGTCCCAAATGTATACATTTAGATTGACAGAGATTACCTGAGACAGAATTCTTATACACAAGTATACTTGCCTTCACAAGAAGAGCTGTTCCCAAGGGACAGAGGAGATGAGAAAGTCATGGGATAGATGCCATAATGTGACAAGAAAAAGCATTGTAAGTAAGCAGCCATCTCTTCTGCCACTGGTATAAAGTCGAATGTGTATCACAGCACCTCCTTTGCTCCTCAGATGCCTCACATGAAATCTAGAAGGGCCCGGAAGAGCTAGCCGCATGGTTTACACGGCAAGTTAGGCGCCTACTTTATAACTTAATGATTATATCCCATGCAGCAGCTCAAGGGCTCAGAGATCAAAGTGTAAACCTCCTTCACTTGATACCAGCTCTGCACAGGGGTTTGGCCTAGCTAAGTTGCTTTTAAATTCCCTGCTACTCCCATTGTCACAGGACTACAAATCCTCCCCAGGGGCCAAGTATGGGGCAGGCTGACCTAAGCTATACCTTGAGCGACTCTCCAAAGCCTGCACGTTGAGGTCACCCTTAACACCAGCTTTCCACACAATCATTCCTAGCTCTCCCAGAGAGCGAGAGAAATGGCTATAGTTAGATTTTTCATTTAAAATTTGGCACTGCCTGAAGTCATTCCCATTCCTCCCAAGGACTGTTGCCATTATATTAAAAAGAGCAAATTTGCTGCTGCATTACTTACCGCCCAGAAAATCCAGCTGAAACTGGGTACTGCCAAATCTGCAGTTTCTGTACAAGTCCAGAGCCTTTAAATAGCTCCCGCTAGTGAGGACTTTCTTCTCTCTCTCTTTCTCTCTCTCTCTCTAAAAAACGATAAATTTTGAAGGATTGGACATGGATCATTAGAAACAGAAAATGGTCATCCCTGTCTCAATTTCTGCCTGCCTCATTTGTGTAGTTCTTACAGGTAAAGTCTCCTAAGACTAGAGGTGTGTGTTATCTCTGATCAGAGTGAGCTTCTTTTCCTTTGCTTAATCTTTTGCTGCATTCCCTCCAGGCTTTCTATAGATGCCTTTTCTCCACACCTAAAATGTTTATGTACTGGCTCTCAAGTCTACAAAGCTGGTTCTTGAAAATCAATGGAAAGAGAGAGGGAAAAGGCTGGGTCTTTTTTTCCTGATGTCTCCACATTGGGGCATGGCCATTTTCTGACACTTGAGCAGATTTCCTTTAGCCCTGCCCAGAACCAATGACAATAAGAGCAGGGAGGTGGGGGCATGCCTTGGCTTTGCTTGTTTACTTTTGTTTGCTCCACAGTCCTAACACCCCATTGTCTTAAACTTTTCCAGAAGATTGAACAAAAGATGTGAAGCATTGAAGCAAACTAAGAAACAGGGACAAGAAACCCTCCTTATTTAATAAAAGTGAAATTTTGTAAGAAATTGAGATCTCATCAGGCTTAGGACATTAGCATCTCTAAAAATATATTCAGAGTCAACATGAGTGCTTGATCATCTAGTTTACTCACAATGTGAGGGCTATAGAAACTATATTTCAAGTCTCTCTATGCTGCCATGATGATCCCATACATCTAAGAATCAGAGCATAGATAGTTCCCTGAAACATCAGTCATAGAAACCACGTTTTGAATTTTGAACTCTTGACTTTTTCCTGGGGAAAGGACATTCCCTGTGATGCTCTGTCTTGATGCTAGGTAGTAAGCACAAACCCATTTCCTCATCAGCCACACAATCATGAGGGGAAACAAGTGACCATTTATTTGGTGTGTGACATGCATCTTCTACTTTAGTTAGGTCTAGAAAACATGCACTGGGGAGCATCATACAAAGATTCCCCCACTCCCTGACTGGCTACTTTTTTTTCAATATTTTTATTTATTTATTTATTTGATACAGAGAAAGAGGCAGATAGAGAATGAGAATGCCAGAGCCTCCAGCTGCTACAAATAAACTCCAGATACAAATGCCACCTTGTGCATATGGCTTATGTGGGTCTGAGGGAATTGAACCTTCATCCTTTGGCTTTACAGTTCAGGACCTTAACCACCAAGCCATCGCTCTATCCCCTGGCTAGGTTTTCTATCACGAGCTTTATTGAAGCATTCAGGGCAGCTCTAACTTTCCTAAGGTTCTTTCCTTTACTTTCACTTCCAAAAGCTCCGTGGAAAACATTTAATTTCTTTTTGTATAAGAGATTATTTGAGACTCCCAGAACATCTTAGATGAGCACCCTCTATCCCTGTTAGTTATATGCCATGGTTTTATAACAGAGCTGAGGCCCGTTTCCTAGCCTTAATGTCTGCTTCACCGGGTCTCTTTCCTATAGCACTGTCCTTGGCTTTCTAGAGACTACTGCAGACAGCTAAGGAATATGTCTTGAGTGTGGAAGGCCAGTTCCTTTGCCTCTGTTTGACACAATGGTGAGTCATTTCTTTTAGTAAAGAGCTTCCTTGTCATAGGAAACAGAAACATAAACCACCCAATGTCTAGCTTCTTCCTTTTCCTGCTCCTTCTGACAGTTTCTCTCAACAACTTTTCTTGGAGCACTTTCTCAATCAAACATTTTCAAATAGATCCTAATTTCAGAGTCTACTTCTTGGTTACTCATGACAATGTACCATCATCTCAATGGTTACTGATAAAAATCAGCCTTAATCCCTGTATGATCTAGCCAGTAAAGTGTAAAATGGAGCTAACTGCTAGTTTACTTTTGGCAGCACCTTCCCTCTAATGTGCCCTAAGTTCCCACTTTACATTTAGACAATCATGTGACACATTTGTTGCTCTCTCTGTATATCAAACACCTAATAGGGCTTCCTCCCCCCATAGACCATTAAAAAATAGCACCCCTTTGTGCGTCTAAAATAAGGGAAAACTAAGTACTTCATTATATGTGCTTTCATAGCTTTTAATAATAATGGAATTTCACTACATGAAATTCTGCAGTTATGAAGAGCATGTGCTTCTTGGTTCTGAACATATTATAGAACTGAGCACTCTAAAACTTGTCTAAACATTTTCCATAGCACATAAAATGCAGTATGCTTGTTTTACATTTTTAGCATTTTATTTTTCAATGGGTAATATATTTTCATGATTTAGTAGTCACAAAAGAATTTATAATAAATCTTGTCTAAATCTTGAATATGTTAACATGCTTCCTGTGATCATATAAACCACTAGTCCATCATGTATGCTGTTAAAGCTATATAATGAATATATAAATATGTTTGGGGCTGGAGAGATGGCTTAGCAGTTAAGATGCTTGCCTGTAAAACCAATGGACCATGGTTCAATTCCCCAGAACCCATATAAGCCAGATACACAAGGTGGCACATGTGTCTGGAGTTCTTTTGCAGTGGCTGGAGGCCCTGGTGTACCTATTCTCTTCTCATTTCTCTCTCTCTCTCTTTATCTCTTGCTCTCCCTCTCAAATAAATAAAACATTGTTTAAAAATATGTTTGTACCATATTTGTATATAATCCACAATATTATTACTCAACATAGTATGATTTACTTTTTTGTATTTTACCAACAATATTTTAAACAAAGGATTGCATACCTCAAAACAGTAATAAGAGAGCATTTTTAATATATTCATCATTTTTATTTTATTTTAATATTTAAAAAATTTTATTTGATGGAATGAGAGAGAGAGAGAAAGAGAAAGAAATAGAGAGAAAGTGAGAATGGGCATGTTAGGGACTCCAGCTGCTGAAAATAAACTTCAGATGCATGTGCCACCTTGTGCATCTGGCTTTTGTGGGTTCTGGGGAATTAAACTTGGGTCTTTGGTTTTGCAGGCAAGCACCTTAACTGTGAAGCCATCATTCCAGCCAGTCATAATTGTTTAAAAATGAATAAAACCTTAGGATGAGAGACATCATAATTACCCTGAATTAGTAAATACCTTTTATATACATTAATCAAAACAACACATTGGGGGCTGGAGAGATGGCTTAGCGGTTAGGCGCTTGCCTGTGAAGCCTAAGGACCCCGGTTCGAGGCTCGGTTCCCCAGGTCCCACGTTAGCCAGATGCACAAGGGGGCGCATGCGTCTGGAGTTCGTTTGCAGAGGCTGGAAGCCCTGGCACGCCCATTCTCTCTCTCTCCCTCTATCTGTCTTTCTTTCTGTGTCTGTCGCTCTCAAATAAATAAATAAATAAATAAAATGAAAAAAAAAAAAACAACAACACATTGGATCTTATAAATATATACACATGTTATGATCATTAAAAGTTTTACTTTTATAAAGTAAAGGAAAAAATATCATCATTTTATATTAAGTTATCTTGTGTGACTAAATGAGAAGTTAAGTAGTCCCCTAATGATTTACATTTAACTTGCTTTAAAATTTTTGTGTTATAAATTATTAAGCAATAGCTATTATTTTTCACATTTCACTATAGAAGCACAAATACCAATGTTGGATAAATTCCTGCAAGTAAAATATGGTGGTCATAGAATATATACCTTTGAAAACTGAATAGATTTTGAAAAATATTTTATTATAGAATTACAAAATTGATACTCATACAATTTATAAATAAAAAAATTAAAAAGCAATTTATAAGAGTTCCTCTTTCCCCACACCCTGACCAACTCCTTGTAATGAAATTATTTTCAGTTTGTAGCTCAGCAGAAAAAACAGTACAGAGCATAAATGATCAGTGGTCAGAAATTGTGAAGAAACAAGACATGAGCAAATAGGCATGTGAGGAAGCTGATGCTATCAAGGAAAGCAAATCCAGATGCTCATATATTTGCATTTTAACTTTAACAAGATAATTACAAAGGAAAGAAATAGTCGATGAAAGGGTGGTCTGGAAATTCTTTAGAAGCCAATGGTAAGAGGGCAAGGTAGGAATCCTGTTTTGGTATTGTAGCAATTGCCTTCTCACTGCTGGACCAAAACATCTGACTGTTGGAAAGTGACCATGATGCTTGGGAGAATGAATTCAACTGAGGTGGGTGCTATCATGATGAGCTTCTCTCTGGGGACCTCCAGACAGCTGCACATGTGGTTGAATGTAAACAGAGGTGAGAAGACTTTGTATGGACGCATTATATGTGCTACCATCATTTCCCTCCTCCATGCTCCCACTCCACTGAAGGCCCTCCTTAGTGGGGTTGCTGGAATTCACTATGTAGTTATAGCCTACTATGAGTTGTGAGAATTCTTACAGAGGGGACTCTCTGGAGGAAAATAGCTGTTGAAAGTGTCCCATGAAAGTGTCCCCCTGAGTTTCAAAAATAAAAATAGTACATTAGACAAATAGTATCCTTGATATAAATATATGTATACAAACACATACACAGCTTGAATTCTCCATGTAAGGACTAACCAGGCCAGACTCTGCTTAGCTTCTGAGATCAGACAAGATCAGTCATGTTCAAAGTGGTATGGTTGTAGACTTCATGGTGTGAATTCTATTTCTATATGTAGTAGTTCTGTGATCTTAAATGTGGTGTGTGTTACTTATCTCTCTGAACTTTAGTTCCTTTACTTTAAAATGCATATAATTTTATGTCTGAACTGGCTTTTTGAAAGGAAGAAAATATATTGTATAGGAAGTATCTGAGACATCTTCTACTAAAAACTAATAGGCAAATGTTAACCATTACTAAAATTACTATAAAGATAGAAAATTATCTAAACTGAGAGATCTTAAGTAAAATATGCCTGTTCTTATTCTATCTAGAATAATGAACAGATTAAAAAAAATAATGGCATTTTGAAAGTAATAAAGTGAGTGAACTTTCCATACTAGGTACTAAAATGTATTTTATACCTGGCCTTAAAAAGAGTCTGCACTAATGAACCAATAGATGGTTGAACTATATAGATCAGTATAAAGTGAATTTTAATGTAAATGTAAGAACTTGCTCTATGATAAAAAATGAATTATAAAACAATGAGAAAGGAATAAACTTTAATAAATTATATTAGGAGATTAGGTAAATATTTTATAAAACACAGCTAGATCATTAAATTTCTGGCTGAAAATATGAAATAAGTATAAAATATTGATTATAGTAATCAACTTGCTTAAGATATCACAGTTAATGAGAAGTATAGCTAGAAGTTAAATTCACACATTCTAACTGCTATACCTTATGACATAACATTATATAGAAAGAATATTTTATTAGCTTCATACAGGCTATTAAATATATGTATATTATACACAAGATGAGTGTTCATATATATTCATTTTTAAAGTAAATATTTGCTAGAGCAAAGTGCTATGAATAATCATTTTCTATGGTAGCTGAAATATTATTATGCCTTCATATGACTTTCTACATTTTCTTTAAAAGGTCTTTTATAATCAGAAAAAAACATAAAATGAATTTGGTTCTTTATAAAAGAAAATTAAAAATGTGTGCTATATTCTACATATTGTTTACTTGAAACTGATTGGTCTCAAAGATCAAAGAGAATTTCACCTCTGATTCATTATAATGCTACAAAATTAGTAGCTTAGGAGGAAATCACTTTTGCTTACTTAACACTTATGTAAAATGTTTCAGTTTTGTGTCCTTTCTGCTTCTAGTTTTTCCCTTTGTTAAGGTGCCTTCAACAATAAGGCTTATTTAACTGATGTTTCACTATTTACTTGGAAATACTATTATTTTCAAGATGTTCATGGTTTAACAAATGCTAAAATATTCTCAAAACTAGGAGACTGAAAACTACTGTGGTTTCTAGACAATTTTATATAGCATAAAAAAGACTATAGCATCACATATGCTATCTGTGACTTTGTTCAATGGCTGTTGACTCAATAATTTAGCTAGAAAATGGAAATTAGGAAGCTTCTAAGCCAATGGGGCAAAACAAAAAATGTGAGGCTGCAGAGATAACTCAGTGGTTAAAATTACTTGCTTGCAAAGCCTGATGGCCTGAGTTCAATTCCCCAATACTCACATAAAGCCAGAGGCACAAAGTGATGCATGCATCCAGAGTTTGTTTGCAGTGGTGGGAGGCCTTGGCATGTCCATTCTCTCTTTCCCTGTTTGCATTTCCCTCTCTCTCTTAAACAAACATATATATTTCCTAGCCGGGCATGGTGGCACATGCCTTTAATCCTTTAATCCCAGCACTTCAGAGGCTGAGGTAAGAGGATCACAGTGAGTTCGAGGCCACCCTGAGTCTACATAGTGAATTCCAGGTTAGCCTGAGCTACCGAGAAACCCTACCTTGAAAAAAAGAACCAAAAAATAAATCTAAAAAAACTAAATATGCATAAAATATACACACGTTAGATGATTAACCATGAAAAATTTTATGCCAGATTAAAATCTATCTTAAATTCATATGTATATGTTTGCATGTACAAAATGCTTGCCTATGGGATTGGCAGCTAGGTCCCATGATAGATGGCACTGGAAAAAGAATAAAGAGATTTATTTGCCAAAAAAAAAAAAAAAAAAAAAAAAAAAAAAAAAAAAAAAAACAGCAACAACAACAAAAACAAACCTTTCCTCCTGGCCTTTCCTAGGCAGAGGGATTGCTCTGAGAGAAACTTTTGACTTCCAGCAGTTTCAAGTATAAGGGCCTTGTTGCTCAATTCGAGACTACCTGGACTGCATGGACCGGGCCTCGTATTAATCTAATGATCCAGACAAATTAGTATTCTGTTTTTGCATTTGAATCACATTTACTTCCTTCCCTATTTTTGGTTTACACAAAGTGCCTAGTAGTCAATCAAAACTGATGAGACATGGGCTGGAGAGATGGTTTAGAGGTTAAGCGCTTGCCTGTGAAGCCTAAGGACCCCAGTTCAAGGCTTGATTCCCCAGGATCCACATTATCCAGATGTGCAAGGGGTGTCTGGAGTTTGTTTGTAGTGGCTTGAGGCCCTGGCTCACCCATTCTCTCTCTTTATCTGCCTTTTTCTGTTTCTGTCTCTCTCAACTAACTAAATAAAAATGAACAAAAAGAATTTTTTTTAAATGACAAGACATGAAAGAAACAGGAAAATTTGATTTATGTGGGAGAAGAGAGCTGGGCAGTTGAAGAGGAGATACTAAACTAGAAATGTACACTTAATAGTGTCCATGCTCTTGATAGAGGTAAGAAGTAAAATAGCCTTCTTTTCTGGTAGGGAGTCAGGGACCCAGACCCTGGCAAAACTAGAGGCTAACTCCAGTCCAGATCTAAAGCTGACTCAACAAAATACTGATCAGGGACAGCCTGTAGCTTTATTTCCTGGTTTTTCCACCTTGAAACATTTTGGAGGGTCATTTTCCCACCTGTAGGAATTCACATTTGTTTGTCTAAATGTCTTAGCTCCCCCTGCACATTCATTCACCAAATATGCACTAACTTGATATTTAACTTACTCCTCCAAGGTTATAAGGAACTTCCCAGCCTTCTAACTTGGAAGCATTCTGCTTTATTTTATTTTCTAAAGTAAAACTTACTTAACTTGGCCTCCTGCCATGTATAGACAACTGGTAACATTCTCATAGGCTATAAGGACAAGAATAGTGTCATGTTGGACTAAGAACAGAAATGCTGGCCAGCAAACAGACTAGCGGTGGCAATATCTTGTTCAGTACAGTAAACCTCTTCTATGCAGACTGATAGTTAATATATGACTTATGGAAACAACCAACTGGTAGACAGTAGTAAGACAATGGAACAGTGCAGAGAGAAAATTTAATGACTTCCATTGTTCCTAAACATAATCTGTGACCCATGTTGGCGCCTCAAATACAGCTGTATCTCAATAAAGAGCAGGGAAACCAAAGTCATGTTAACTAGTCTTAGAATAATTGAACCGACCTGATACTTCAGATCCCAGGAAGTAGTCTGTATTACATTTATGTTAACTGTTAATTACCGCATTCCAGGCCTCCCTAGTTATTTGAATTGCTAGTTACAGAATTTAACATTTACTTTTAATTGACCACATGTGGTTCTGGAGGGATAGGATCTGCTATCTGGGGAAAGTTGTTCTAAACCAGCTATTTCTTCTTAGTAGCAATGCACAGAGATCTTCAGAAGGGCCCTGCACTCCCTTGGAAAGCCTAAGATCTATGACACTAGCTATGACCTCTTTGTGCTAGTTATTGTGCTATAGCTTTAAATTTCTCTTTACATGTGTATGTGGGACTGGTATCAGTTCATGCGCATATGCATGTTCTCATATGTGTATGGGCATGCATGTATGTGCAGGCAGTCATTCCTCAATTGCTGCCCAACTTATTTACTGAGGAAGAGTCTCTCATTTGAGCTCAGTCTAGCTAGTCAGCTTGCCTTGGGATCTTTTTCCACCTGAACACTGGGATTATTGGTGAGCCACCATGCCCATCTCACATGCCCATGGGTACCAAGGTTCTGATATTAGCTTCCCAGGCTTACTCAAGCAATCACTTTATCAACTACGTCACCTTCCTAGCCCTTGTGCTGCAATGTACAGCTGTGTGTCAATATCTTCTTGGGATAAGTGAGAGAAAAAACAAAAACAAAACAAAACAAAACAAGAAAACACAAAAAAATAGCAAGAAGATGTAAAACTCATTATTTTTCTAAAATGATTATATCCTTAATATACATTTTCATTAGAATCTCATGATCTGCTTAGGATATTGTGAACAACATGTGTTTCTTCACAAATCATGGAAGAAATTTTGATTTGTAATGAAAACTCAATTTCAAATACCTTCTTTGTGTACATGTACTGTCAGCTTGTGATCAAACTATTATCTAATATGATTACATTATTAGTAGGTTTTAAGAATTTTTACAGGTAATCTTCATGCTAATCTGATCAGTTGTTTGTAAGATGAGAAAACAGAGGCACAGAAAGATAAGTAAGTGGTAGACATTCATGTAGATACCAGGTTCTTTCCTTAGATCATGTCCTTAATATATATGCAAGATGAGGGCAAAAGGTATCCCAGGAAGGGACTTCCAGACAATGATCCTAACCTGGAAAAGTGTATGGTGTGTTCAGGAGCTAACTGGACAGGGTGGCAGGGTTGTGACGTGAGGGAAGGTGATGGAAGTACGTATATGCCGGAAGGAAACTTCGGTCAAATATTTCTGGAGTTTAAAGAATATGATAAAGGATTTGGATGTTCTTTGAACAGAAAAATATAAAGCTCTCAGTTTTCATAGATTACTCTAATAGTTATGTAGAAAATGGGCATCTGCTTCTTTGTGTAAAAATTTTAATGAAAATATAGGCATATCTATTTGTTTGTATAAAGTCTATGGTTTCTTTTGTGCCATCAAGAAAAAAGTGCATACTTATTTTGTTTTTCTGCTCTTTGAATTATTTGACAGAGGAGAGAGAGAGACAAAGAGAGAGAGATAGGTAGATACTGAGATAATAGGTACCCCAGGGCCTCCAGCCACTGCAAACAAACTCCAGATACATGTGCCATCTTGTGCATCTGGCTCACATGGGTCCTGGGGACTCAAACCTGGGTCCTTAGGTTTCTCAGGCAAGCACTTTTAACCACTAAGCTATTTCTCCAGGTAGAAGTACACACTTTAAACAGGGAAAGTTGAGCCCAGAGAGCTAAAATATTGACTGAATGAATCAATATAGAAAATATTTATTGATCCCAGATTAAAAAATGAAGTTAAAGCCTGGAGAGATGGCTTAACAGTGAAAGTGCTTGCCTGTGAAGCCTAAGGCCCCATGTTTGACTCCCAAGAACCCATGTAAGTTGGATGGACAAGGTGAAGCATGCACACAAGGTCCCACACGCACACGTGACACACACGTCTGGAGTTCAATTGCACTGGCTAGAGGCTCTGGCATGCCCATTCTTTCTCTCTCACTCATAAAAATTTAAAAATGAATGAAAATATTAAGCTGCATGAAACCATATAAAAAAACATGTCAGAACAGCTGTGGATATCAAGATTGGTTTTACATATACTTTGAAGACATCATTATCAGTGGTTCCTAAATTTTAGTTTGGTAACTAGTGGACAATGTTCTACACATATAGATAGTTGGGGGCCATAAACGAAGATCTCATTAACCAGTTTAAGTGAAGCCAGAGTTGGGGTGGAGGACAAGAGTACTAGGCGTTCTAACCAGTCTCCCAGTGTAAGAACTCTCAAGAACCAAACTGAAGACCACTTCTCTAGGTGGATTTGGAGGAGGTGAGTAAGTATTAAGAGGACTGTATTGTGGTTTGAATGCAAAGTGAACCCCAAAGCCCCAGGCTCATGCATTTGAACACCTGGTCCCCAGCTGGAGGCACTGTTTGAGAAGGTTGTGGAATCTTTAGGAGATGGAGTCTAATGGGAGAAAGTGGGTCACTGGAGCCAGCCCTTGAGGCTTTAGGGCCATACTCTTCCACTTTGTTCCCTGCTTCCTTCCTCTGACTCTGACTGCAATGTGATAAACCAGCTTTCCCTGTCTTCCCCTCCATGGAACTTCCCATGAAACTATAAGGCACAATAAACCTCTTCCTTTCCTTAAGTTGCTTTCGGTGAGATATTTTTTCCTAGCAAAAACAAAGTAGCTGACACAGGAAGGGACAGGCTAAATTTCTAAGACTTATGTTTTGTGGAATAGATATGTGGGAGTGGCATTTCATACAATGGCAAAGACACAGGAAAGAAAAGGACAAAGTAATGTTTGTGATCGGGGACATATTGACTTGTTTGAGTGGCATTTAAGTTAAGGTGGACTGGTTGAAATGGTGAACTGGAGAAGGAAGGTAGGAAAGAGGTTAGTCACAGCATAAAGACCACTAGATGATATCTAAAACCAGGGGGATGAGGAAGGCTAGGGCTGGGTGTACAGAATAAAATAAAGTGATTTCAAATAGATCCTTGAGGAATCTCAGCCCTTAGAATGTGGCTGTGGGAGGAAAGTAAAACAAATAAAAATAGAAATTAGCAGCCAGTGCTGAGAGGATATGACAGAGAAGTGCTCAGCATTGAAACATCTCTATCACACCTTCCAAGGCTCAGGGTCCATTGCAGAAGAGGGGGTAGAAAGAATGTAAGAGCTAAAGGAAGGGTAGGACTCCTTACAATGTGCTCCTCCAGACAAAAAATGGCCTGGATATCCATGACCTCACAGTGCCTGACACTACCTACACAAGACCATCATAACAGGGGGAAAATATGATGACATCAAAATAAAAAAGAGACTGATTGAGAGGGAGAGGGATATGATGGAGAGTGGATTTGTGAAGGTGAAAGTGTGTGTGGGGGGATTATCATGGTTTATTGTCTATAATTATGGAAGTTGTCAGTAATAAAAATTAAAAAAAATAAAGAATATGCAGTCAGGTTGTTAGTTCAACTAAATAATGTTTTGACCAACATCCCTCATGATTTGGTGCCTGATCCTTGTGATGATGTAATTGCACTGAAAAATTTATTCCAAGAATTTTAGCAGCCAGACTTCAGCCATCAGGTAACTTAGATATCACAGACAGAATTGCTTGCTGTTTGACTTATTGTAAGACAGTGACTGTTTCACGGGATGCAACCATAGAAGTTGGTCCTGACAAAAGGCTTGGTGTTTATTCCTATCATTTGCTGAGTCCTCTATAATGCACAGTTTCAGTATCTGCTGATGTCATAGCACTAGATTAACAGTTCCCCCCTAGTCCTTAGTTGCAAAACTTATGATGTTGTTTCACACTATAGTTTGCCTACATACTTGGTTGAAGTACATCAGTAAACTATAAACATTTTCACCTGTCTTGCTTTCACATAGACAATGTCTACATATGTATGACCACAGATAATTATGAGATGTGAGTATGGACTATAAGGCACTATTATTTTACTTTTTGTACATACTATTGAAGTTTTCTGTATACCAAGAGTTGTCTTGGACCCTAGCTAGGGATGATGGAAGGAAGCAAAATCACAAAATCCCTCACTGTAGGAAGAAGGGCAAATCTTTCTCAGTCAAGCCCATTCTATTCCAGTCATTACATGGAAACTTAGCTTGGTTCAATTCAATTCAGTTAATTCAACCCAAGTTAATTCATATCCTATTCAGCTCAACTTTGTCCAATCCAATTAAATGCAAGGCAATGACATTCAATCCAGCACACATAATTATATGTAATTAAACAAACTTTAGTTCAACACTTCACAGATATGAAGTATTGACTGTTATAAACGGGAAATTTTGACTACCTCCTAAGATTTTCACAGTACAATTGGCAAAAAGGCATTATACTGAGGCAGTGGAATATTATCATTTATGAATGTTATACAGCATCTCACTTTTCTTTAAGTAGAAAGTAACACTGATTTCACTGTCAATGTAGAAATGTCATTCTTGAAATAAAGCATAAAATTATATATAGATTTTTCAACATGTATAAAAATATAAAATATAAATTTTTCACAAAGGATTTTAAAAATAATGTAAAGTGTGGCTTTGGTATAAAAATACAACTATTTGCTATTTATGTTAGCTCTACATTTTCAGTATATTACTTGAAGAAATAAACATTTATTGATTTTTTTTATGCTAGCCATTTTTATATAGTTTTAGATTTTTTATTTTTCTCTTTTCCAAGTATACATTATATCTTTAAGGAGGTGAGTCTGGAAATGGGCTTTAGACCAAATTAGGGTTAACTATATTATTGGTTCTTAGCAATGTCTTTGAAAAATTATTTGTTATTTGTATCTGTTGCAGACAGCATCACATTGCTATGATGAATACCCAAACCAAGCACAGTTTATGGGAGGAAAAGATTTAGTTCAAACATAAAGATCCAGGGGAGGAATTCTATCAATAGTGGAAGAAGCTGCTTCCATACATGCAAGCAGAGAGAAACAACCAAACCGCCTATAAAAACTAAAAGCAGCAAGCATGAAGGACTGCAAGCAACACAGACCCTGAACAGCCATACTCTCCACACTACTTTGGGCTGGATTTCAGGTCTGTCCAAAACACACTTTAGGGTTAGACCCCTGGAACTGCCCCCACGTGACATGTCCTCCAGCCAGACAGCTGGAGAGCCGATTTACAAACTTTGTTAAGTACCTGAGTCTATGGGGACATGCATTCAAACTACCACATCCTACCCTGGCCTCCACGGACTCATAACCATCTCACATTGTAATGGCATTTAGTCCAACTTCCAAGGTTTCCATAGTCTTTACCAATTTTAAGACTGTCTCTTAACTGTAGGTCCTGTAAAATCAAAATGAGTTACATACTTCCAACATATAATGGAACAGAGAAAAATTTTGCAATGTTATAAGGCATAACAAGCAGAGACTGGAACAATGCAGGATTAATAACCATCAGGTAAACACAAAATATCTGCAGTTCAAGTCCAACACCTATAACCAGTGACAATAGTCACTGGATTTTCCAATTTCCCTCCCCCCAGGTGAGCTGAAAATTCAGGGAAAACTTCTATATCAAGACAAAAGGACTCCAAGGTAGCTCTTACAAATACAAAACATCTTTGCATGTCCATCGCAAACCATGGTCTATCTTACAGTGGCCTCATTTCTTTCTCTGTCAGGGACATCATGTCTAGCCTCTCATGCCACAATTCAGCAGCAGCTCCTAGAATCATGAGCACTTCATGATCTACTTCCACACATTTTTCATGGTTCCAGAATCAGCACTAGGTTTGTAATAAAATGCAGCCAATTTGTTAATCCAGGAAGGAAATAAATTGTGACCTTGAGGAACAGGTTTCATCCTTTCAGCCATTTTCCTTTAAAAGAGTTTGCATTTCTACCATTCAGCCCTACCTGAGTGGAACTTATCTCAGCCCTCTTTCTGTTATTTCAGCTTGTAAAGTAGTTGGGACATTCTTAATGATGAAATTTGTTTGACTATATAGCAGCTTTAGTAATCTAAAACCTGTCTTTGTGCCAAGAACTTTATTTGTTTGAATTTTTCCAACTTTAAACCCTATATCTTTCATTTCTATACCTTGTGTCAAAAACACCAGTCTAGGGCTGGAGAGATGGCTTAGCGGTTAAGCGCTTGCCTGTGAAGCCTAAGGACCCCGGTTCGAGGCTCGGTTCCCCAGGTCCCACGTTAGCCAGATGCACAAGGGGGCGCACGCGTCTGGAGTTCGTTTGCAGAGGCTGGAAGCTCTGGCGCGCCCATTCTCTCTGTCTCCCTCTATCTTTCTTTCTGTGTCTGTTAATAAATAAAAAATTTAAAAAAATATATAAAAACCAGTCTATTACTTTCAAATTCAACCTTGATCAAACTCTCTGGGAATGGGCAGGAGAATGCAGCCAGTCCTTGTGCCAGTCACCTAGTTCCCACAAAGGTCTCTGCTGACTTCCTTCCTCTTTGAAAGTTCATAAGCCAACACAATTTTCTCTGCACTTAGCACTTTCAAACCACTTCCAGAATAGCCCATTAAATTTGGCTTACCACACAGTTAAGACTTCTGTAGTCACAAGTACAATTATATACATATTCTTCCTTTAACACACAAGCTCCGAAAGACCCAAATCCACATGGTCAGAGTCATCTCAGCAAGTCCCCCACTGTTGATACCATACCAAATTTCTATTCTAGACAGTTTCACATTGGGACGAACATCCAAACCAAGCCCAGCTTACTGGGAAAAGGGATTAGTTCAAGCTTACAGATCCATGGGGAAGTTCAATCAGTGGTGGAAGAAGCTGCTTCCATACATCCAAGCAGATAAAAACAACCAAACAGCCTGAAAATCCAAAGCAGTAAGCACCAATAGGCAGTAACCAGCAAGGATCCCATGGAGCTCAAACCTGTCTGCATGCCCTGGGCTGCTCAGTGTTCTGTCCAGCAGGCCATAGTGTCATCAAGGAGCGTTATCACGGGATTCACTTTGGGGTGTCACTCAAGTGATCAGCTTCCAAGTTTCTGAAAAGCAAAGACACTGGTTGAATACTCTGATCCCCACTAGTCTTGATCACCCCATACACCCTAATACGTGTTTTACTGAATTATAGCACATGGGAAGTTACCACTTACTTATTTTTCCTCTTGAAATCTAAAATTTGAGCTTTGACAGTACAACAATACAAATACATTTAATTAATTTCATAGCATGATGCCAACAAATGATTTTATTTCTGGCTTGTTTTTATTTTGCTCTCCCACATCCAAAGCAAACAGGACTCATTGAAAAGTCATATCTAGTGTTTTCTTCCTTTTCATAAAATAAGAAAACAAAGAACTTCTGCTTATTCTTTAAGTTGAGGATTTTTTTTTTTTTTTTTGCATCTTCTTTGACTAGGTTATGATCATTGAAGTGTGCTCTACCTACCTTAAGGAAGATCGTATCATTCCACAATATAATTGTGTTTCTATTTGCCCTCTGTCAAGTATAAAAGGTGCTAAAGGGCAGGGCATGGTTGTATCTATGAACCTTTCTTTTCCTTTTTGTGTTTTATTTTTATTTATTTATTTAAAAGAGACAGATGGACTGGAGAGATGGCGTAGTGGTTAAGCACTAGCCTATGAAGCTTAAGAATCCCGGTTGGAGGCTCAATTCCCCAGGACCCACATTAGCCAGATACACAAGGGGGAGCACACATTTAAGGTTCATTTGCAGTTGCTGGAAACTCTGACATACCCATTCTCTCTCTCTCAATCTCTCTCTCTGCCTCTTTCTCTCTCTCTCTGTCACTCTCAAATAAATAAATAAAAATAAGCAAAATTTTTAAAAAAGAGACCGAGAAGCATATAGAGACATAGATACATAGATGATAGATAGATAAATAGATAGATAGATAGATAGATAGATAGATAGATAGATAGATAGATGATCTTTGGAGTGTGCTGCACCTGCCCTATGGAAACTCCTATCATTCCATAATATAATTGAATTTCTATTTTTCCTCTGTCAAGTACAAAAATGTGGTGAAGGGTAGGGCATGGTTATATCTATAAAACTTTCTTTACAGAGAATGGGCATACCTGGGCCTCCAGTCACTGAAAATGAACTCCAGATGCATGCATGTTATGCATCTGGCTGATGTGGGTCCTGTGGGAACAAATCTCAGTCCTTTGGCTTTGTAAGCAAGTTCCTTAACCATGAAGATATCTCTCCAGCCCATCTTTCCTATGCCACTGCTATTGTCAATTTATGTATTTCAGAGAAAGATAGAGAGTGAATATGGGTACAACAGGGTCACTTGCTACTGCAAATGACCTCCAGATGAATTTGCTACTTTGTGCACCTCACGTTATGTTGGTACTAGGGAATTGAACCTGTACTAGTAGGCTTTGCAAGCAAAGCATCTTTAACTACTGAGAAATATCATAGTCCTTTTCTGTAATTCTAGGACTTTGTAATCACCATTGCTTGCTGAGTGGTCATCTATGATGTCTGAAGCATGTTAATAATGCAGTTTAGGAGCTTGGAATAGGAGCTTTTGGGAGGTAACCTATCCTTTGCTCTTGTATGGGAGGCTGACTATGACCCAAACCTCCTAAGTGAAGAGCAACAATGCCTAGGAATAGAGAATGTGGAAGATGCAGTACATGTCTTATTCTATATCTTTTACTATGAAACACAGCAATTTTTTTTAAAAATCAGGTTGATTTTGTTACTTACACATTGAATAAGAATTTGTGATTACATCTTGGATGATTTATATATGCAGAAAAGTCATTTGACCTTCAGTTTTGCATTTTAAAAAGTTCTTATTCATTAAAATTAGAAATATGAGAACATATCTTCATGTTTAAGCAGCTTTTGTTTGAGTTATATTCCACATAATTCTATTTAACATTCTAGAAAACTTTACCAAACACTTAATTACCTTTGGAAAATATTTGGTTTCATTTATAGTTTTGCTAAATTTATATTTATAAGCTTTTAGATGTTTATGAGTTAATAAATAAATTATACTAAAACAACTTTGTCAACAAGTCTGGGGGAGGGTTTTAAGACTCCCTGCCTAAATATATAAAGGGAAAACAACTTCTTGGAGTGAGTGAGGAAGAGAGAGAAAGAGAGAGAGTCTCTAATGTCTGCCAGTGATGTAGTGTGCTACAGAGATGTAGCTTCTTCTTCTAACTTAGTTGTGGCAGGTTCTTTATCTATTTCTTTATGTTGATTGCTTACTTGAGGTCTTTCTTCTTTCTAAATGGAATACTTTATCATTAAAATCTTTCCTTTTAGTAGTTTTTCTTTGCCAATTGTGTCTGTCTTTGCTTTGTAGTTGTCGTACTTAGCCTATTGCTTAGAATATATTAGATCATTTTCCATGTTTATCAGAAGAACAAAAATATTATTCCATTTGTTTGCTGGATAGAAAAGTATAAAAAATAATATCTAAACAAATAATGACTAGTTTTCTAAGACTGATCAGGCATGCAATTCCAGAGTTCTAATTTTAAAAAAATTAACTGCAGAATGTAGTGCTGGGTTGTCAACCAACTTTAGATGTGTGCACACTCAGTGGTTGAGAATAGTGTTTTGCCTCTGAGAAATCTAGGTTTAAAATCATAGTCTACTCTATTTACCAGTTTTCTGACTATAGTAGCTAATGTTTGTTATTTGAAATAAATTACCTCATTGAAATTATACAAAAATTAACACTTGGTATGTAAAAACTGACATTTAATGACAAAAAAAGTGTGCCAAACCTATCTGCCAGCCAAACTTAAGAGCCAACCACTTGATTATAGCAATCTTGAAGAAGTTATTTAATATTTTTTAAAGTTTTACTTGACTTCTCTGTAGAACAAAGGGATGATAGCTGTTTTATGCTGGTTGAGAGGCTTTAATTAGAAATGTGGGTACTATTTGCTAATATTTATGTAGCGATGAATGTTCATTGTTCTGAGCACAAAATAGGATAAGAGATGATCCTATCTTATCCATCATGACATGGCACATATTTGAGCTATGGAACACAACTGTTCTTTTCCCATGCTGTTCAAGGTTCTCTATAATGATCTTAGTTAGGACTTGGCTATTTTCTGTAACTGTCCAATGCCTAATGGAAACATGTATAGGCTTTAGATTACCATAGTTACATAAAAATTAATTCCCACAGAAAACACTTCAGTATGTCAGGGAACACATAGAGAGTCTATAGTTAATAAATATCTGTTGCACAGTGCCTAATTTTGTGTCCTAAGAGTCAAATCTAAGTTATTCAGCTATAGGAGAGAACCGAGACTAAAACCTATTTTAAGCAGTATCTACTGTAGCTTCTAGGGATGTCACGTACAAGTGTAATCTCAGTAGTAGTAGTAGTAATATTAATAGCTGAGATTTAATGAAATCTTACCACATTCCAGACGATGTGCTTTACACAGAGTATCTTATAAAACCCCTTTGCCAAGATATTGTAAATGTCATCAATACTACAGTATTACAGATAAGAAATGGAAAGCTTAGAGAGGTGTGCGTGTGTGTAACTGTAATAGAGCAGAAGACATTTAGAGTTAGGAGTAGAAAATTTGAAAATGCTCAGAATCAACACACTAAAACTGGAAAATAAGTGTTAATGACAGTCTCATAGAATTGAAGGAAGAAATATACTTCTTCCCCAAATGTAGAACAGACTATAAAGCTCACATTTGCTAATTATCAGAGGAAAATATTTCAAAAGCAAATTTCCTCTTGCTTATAGAAACCTACATTTTGATTGCCTTAGACTTAATGACAAGATTTCACAGGGAGTCAGTTTTTTAATTGGATATCTTTCTCCACATAAATGAAACTTCAGTCACATCTATCCAAGGCTTGTTATATAGACCAGATCAAAAGTCAATAACCATTTTGATTTCTTAGGCTACAGAAGTAATTATGAATATTCATAATAAGAACATTAAAAATCAAGTAAGATAAATATTTTTCTCAGCAAACTTTGACTTGATCCATAGCTGTGACTTAGTATAAATCTATTTTAATGGAAAAGGCTGGACTTTTGTCAACCTCGTAAAAAGCAGTGTGAGCCAGGTGTGGTGGTGCATGCCTTTAATCCCAACACTCGGGAGGCAGAGGTAGGAGGATCACTGTGATTTCGAGGCCACCCTGAGACTACATAGAAAATTCCAGGTCAGCCTGAGCTAAAGTGAGACCCTACCTCAAAAAAAAAAAAAAAAAAAAAAAAAAAAAAAGGAGAGTGATGGAATTACCATAAAATATGCCTTCTGTGTTACTTTAACTTTTTATTAGTAGCTTTTGTTTTCATCAATTAAATAGCTAGCTTTGGATAGATTTTGAATTCAATATTATAATTATTTTGTGTTCAAATAACTTTATTTTGGGTACAAAAGTCATTAAATGCACTGAGTCATCTATGTTTTACTTAATAAACAAGTATATCATAACTGTGTAAGCAGACTCTTGGAGTGCTCTTCATGAATCAAGTAACTTTATATTCAAACAACTAGCCTATAAGATCCATACAATGTGGACTGGAACAAAAAATATGTGACTTCATAGTAGTAAATAGACACTTTTATCCTGAAATCTGGTTCAACACTAGTTTGATTTATCAGAAATATGGGTTATGATAAATGATGCATAGGTAAAGGAAATTTCTGGGCCAAACCACAGCAATATAAGGTACCCAGAGAAGTCAGCAGGCTGCTATACCTCTGCTAATCAAAGTTAGCAGGTCTTTAAATTGGCTGTTATTGTTATAGGATGTGATAAGAGCACTCTTGTGCCATGAAAATACTTTCTTTATTGGGGAAATCTTTATTTGAAAAGGAAAGGTCACTCAAATAAACACGATACTTACTCATATATATATCATGAGTTCTTTCTACTATTCTGAATTAGTAACACACCAGAGATGGGTAGAAGACAATGGTTCACACCTTCCTAAGCTTCAGACCTTAAGTGACAAAGCTAAGTGTTTTCATCAAGGATAGCAGTGTGCCTTGTATTTGTGAAAGCCATAGGAAAGGGGTCAAGCTTTTCTATTCATTTTACTCTGCCCAAAATCATGATTCTCCCCTCAAGCTCCTCTTTACACAGTGTTTTGTCTCCATTCCTTCACCTCGCCTTGAAATCCTATTATTCTCAGGCAATAGGTGGTCTATAGGTTAGTACAGCTCAACATTGGATCCCTTGCAGTCTCTGCTTGATCCCATTTGGAAGTTCCTTCACCCCTCTGCATTTACATCTCCATTCTGTTCATTGCTCTTTCTCAATCAAAGAAACTTCTTTATTCGTCCTTTAAAAATATTTTTATTTATTTGAGAGAGGGAAGAGGGAGAAATAAAAAGAGAGTATGGGCACGACAGAGCAACTGGCTTCATGTGGGTAGTGGGGAATCAAACCCAGTTCACTGGGCTTTACAATAAAGTGCCTTTGACCACTTAAGCACTTCTCTGCCCCTCTTTACCCTTTTTCTTTTCATTTATATTCAATCTTGAAGGGGAAAAAAAATCTACCTCTGAAAAATTACATCTAATCAGTTACTTAAATTAGGTTAGTTATACATTTAAAGCTTTATTTCTTCTGCTACATGATTGAAGTGAAAGGAAATAGTCTGGGAAGTCAGCACATAGTCCCACAGAGAAGAGGGAAATAAGTCACAGAAAACACATAGAAAAGTAATCTATGATGTACATTTTCAAGATTTTAAATAAAATTTCTGGTTCAAAGTAGCTAATGACTAAATAAATCAATGTCATGGGGTCTTATATTTCCAAAGAAAGAAGCCTAATGGGAGATAAGAAGTTCATTGTATTATCTATTCAGCCTATAAAAGCTAATTAGATGTGAATTGTGTTTTAGCCACTATGTTACAAACTGTAGGTAAAATGACAAGTAGAATCAGCCACACAATTTGTCTGACTACGAGTAAAATGAAAATGTGAGATTTTTTTATTCAAAATGTATTTAAAATTCCAGTACAGTGACTAAATAGTATTAAAATAATTGCTAAATACATAAGTATGTATAGCATCCTGTGGTACTGCAAAGAATATCTGTTCAAGAAGCCAGCTCTGATGGCAGGCTAAAAAGAGACTTCTCTCTTCATGGAGATTATTAAGGAAGTTAAAATGTGACACATGCAATGACATAGGATGGCAGGAACACTTACCTTGGTTTAGTGGATCTGAGAAGATTTCTCAGAAGAAATGACATTTAAGTTGAGATCTAAATGGAATAGCAATGAATTTGAGGAACTGAAATGTTTCATATTATTGGAAGGCATAATGCAAAAAAGAAGGGAGATGAGAGGATATTTTTTGAAGATTTTATTTTTATCTTAAAAATAAGATGAAGCCATTTAAAAAGGCTTAAGTAGAAATGTCTTAATCAGATTTCCATCTTTAAAAGTAATTTAGATTACAGAGCAGAGGAGAATGGATTGGTGGGTTCAGGGGTGACATTGAATGAATGTGATGAGAGAAGTTGAGATGTTATTGCAAATTTCCCAAGGCATCTTATACTAAGGTGAGGGCCATTGAGACAGGGAGAATGCATATTTTATAGGATGTTTAAGAAGTAAAATTAACAGGACAATAGTAGTACTGGAGAAAGGATGTATCAAGTGTGCATTATTAACCTTGGCGTGAAGGATTGAATTTTTTAGTTACCCTTTTATCTCTGTTTCCTAATTCTGTTGCCAATGAACTTTTCTGACTTGTAAATACTCAATCTGAAAATGGTTTGTATATCCTGCAAACAGAATAATTCTGGCATTTATGTTTTCAATAAATGTGCTTTTAGGTAAATACTTAATGATCTAAAAGTTATATTCTTTTTCTTGTCCTCTATAGTCAAATAATATGGTAGTTTAGAATGCAAATATCCATAATCTCAGATGTTTTTGATTGAATATTTGGGAGGTGGAGCCCTCCTGGAGGATATGTGTTACCAGGAAAAAGTAATTGGCTGGTATGTGAAACTGTAGATAATTAATATTTGCTGATTATTGATCTATTGGTATAGTTTCTCCTTGTTATGCCTTCTTCTTAAACATTTTAAAAACTCTTTTTATTTATTTTATTTATTTATTTATTTTTTATTTATTTTGAAAGACATAGATAGAGCCACTGCATATGAACTCCAGACACATGTACCACCTTGTGCATCTGGCTTACATGCATATTTGGGATTCAAACCTGGGTCCTTTAGCTTTGCAGGCAAGTGCTTTAACCACTAAGCAATTTCTCCAGTCCTATGTCTTCTATGGTTGTTTGATTCAGGTGTGCCCTATAAACATAGGTGTTCTGAATACTAGGTTCCCAGCTGATGGAGATTTGGGAATTAACACCTCCAGGAGGCAGAGTATTGTTGGGGGTGATCTTATGGGTATTATAGCCAGTTTTCTCTTGGCAGTGTTTGGCACACTATCCTGTTCCTGTTGTCCACTTTATGTGGGCCAGGGGGTGATGTCCACCCCTGCTTATGCCATTATTTCCTCCTGCCATCGTGGAGCTTCCCCCTCAAGCCTATAAGCCAAAATATACTTCTTTTTCCCACAAGCTGCTCTTGGTTGAGTAATTTCTACTAGCAATACAAACCCGATTGTAACACCTTCTTTAAAAAAATATATTCATTGGGCTGAGAGATGGCTTAGTAGTTAAGCACTTGCCTACGAAGCCTAAGAACCCCAGTTCAAGGCTCGATTCCCCAGGATCCACGTTAGCCTGATGCAGAAGGTGACACACGCGTCTGGAGTTCGTTTGCAGTGGCTGGAGGCCCTGGCGCTCCCATTCTCTCTCTTTTTCTCTCTCTGTCTATTGCTCTCAAATAAATAATAAATAAATAAAAACAACAACAACAAAAATTTAAAAAACATATTTATTTATTTGCAAGGGAAATAAAGATAATATAAATGAGAGAGGATATGGGTGTGCCAGTTTCCTGGGTTTGAATAGTGTTGGTGTGGAGGTAGATTAGGGGAGTGTAAGAGAAAAGAGCATGATGTTTTATGTTTATTAAATATGTGCATTTGATAATTTAGTTGTTTATGCTGAAGGATTAGAATCTTGAGATAAGCTGAATGTTCAAGGTCCACAGATAATGAGTCCTATAGCTGTAATTCAAAATGACAAACTCATGCCAATGTGTCTTTGTTCTTAACTTGCTTGCTGATTTTAAAAATCATCCAGGAATTTGAGAGAAGCAACTCAGTGTGGAAAAGGAGATGCGGAGAAGGTGGCAAAACATCCTGGTAATTTTCCAGGAGGGATCCTCAGACTTTGTAGTGGCACTGAGCCATGCTTCTGCTGCAGTGATAGGACACACTGACTTTGTATTCCAATCAACCAGCAGAAGACTTTGATTCTGCTTATAGAACTACATTACAAAAAAAAAAAAAAAGGTCTTTAAATATCCCAGTTAGGGTATAATTTTATTGTCTGTCCAACTAAAAGAGTTTAACTGTATATTTAGTTCCAAACTCTATATGGATGAGGATATGTTACTTTTTTTCTAAAGTTTGAGCCTTCTGGAGCACAATGTACAATTTTGAAGGTATTATAATATCTCATTTCAAAACACAAAACAGAGCCATTATAATAAAACCAGCATGTTATTGGTATAGAAATCGACTCATAGATCAGTAGAACAGAGTAAAAAAAATAAATGCAAGAAATAAATCCACACATCTTCAGCCAACTAATTCTCAACACGGTTATTAAAATGTACATTGGACAAATGATAATGTCTTCAATAACGCTGCTGGGTAAGCTGAATATTAATATGTAGAAGAATAAAACTAGATTCATTTTGAAATGGATCTCAGACCATAACACAAAACTTCAAACTTTGAAAATTCTAGAGGAAAATATAGGGGAAGCAGTTGAGGATACTAACAGAGGTAATGATTTTTTTGGGTGGGATTCTAACACCTTAGAAAATTAAAGCAGTGATTGACAAGTGAGGTGATGTAAAATTAAAATATCTGCATAACAAAAGAATAACAGGAAGCCAGAGCCTACAGAATGAGTCTGCAGTAGCACCTCATCTCACAGAGCATTAATATCCAAAAATGTGACAGAAAAATGGTATGGTAACCCAATCAAAATGGCTAAATGATCTGACTCTTCAGAAAAGTACAGGTGGCTAACATATATGGAAAAAGAGAAAAAGGATTTCCGTGTTGTTAGTCATCAGGTAAATGAAAATGAAAATCACATTTACATTAAGATTTCATCTAGGGGCTGTAGAGATGGCCAACTTGTTAAGGCACTTGCCTGCAAAGCCTAGTGAACCAGCTTTTGGTTTCTCAGTATCCAAAAAAAGCCAGATGCACAAAGTGACACATTCATGTGTAGTTTCTTTGCAGTGGCCAGAGGGTCTGGCATGTCCATTCTCTCTGTGTCTCTCTTCTCTCTGCCTCCCTCTGCTTGTAAATAAGTAAATATAAAATATTTGATCTCATCCTTGTTAGAAATACTATCTTTAAAAAAAAAATCACTAATGTGCCAGGTGTGGTGGTAAATGCCTTTAATCCCAGCACTTGGGAGGCAGAGGTGGGAGGATCACCATGAGTTTGAGGCCAGCCTAGACTACATAGTGTATTCCTGGTCAGCCTGAGCTGTAGTTAGACCGTATATTTACACCTCCCACCCAAAAAAAAAAAAAAAATCACAAATACACTGTAGGTATGAACGTACATTAGTACCAAAGCTATAGAAAATAGTAATGAAGTTCCTCAGAAGACAAAAACAAAACTACTATATGATCTCGATATACCACTTTTGTCTATATAGTTCCAAGAATTGAAGTCAGCATTCATAAAAGAAAACTGCATCACCATATTTAACACAGCACTGATTCATGATAGCCAAGCTATAGAAAAGGCTAGGTACCCGTCAACAGGTGAATGGATCATGAAAATATGGCATATGTACACCATGGAGTGTTATTTAGCCATAAATAAAAAAATTCTGTAATTTGTAGGAAAATATATATAAGTGGAGGACATCCTATAGTTGAAGTAAGCTAGCCATTAGTGAACAGTATCAGAAGTTTCATTTCATTGTGGAAACTTAAATACCCAACAGACCTTATGTTAATCAACTCTTATTGCTGGGACAATATGTCTGACAAAAATTGTATTATTTCAGTTTATAGTCTCAGGTTATAGTAAGTCCATTGTGGGATGGGAGATATAGCCACAGGAGCCTAAGGTAGCTGATCACATTCAGCCCACTGTGAAGAAGCAGAGTGATGAATACTGCTACTCACCCAGCTGTCTCCTTTTTATATAATTCAGGACCCTAGCACATGGAATGCTATCATACAGGACTAAGAGATGAAATGGGGGCTGGAGAGATGGCTTAGTGGTTAAGCGCTTGCCTGTGAAGCCTAAGGACCCTGGTTTGAGGCTCAGTTCCCCAGGTCCCACGTTAGTCAGATGCACAAGGTGGCGCATGCGTCTGGAGTTCGTTTGCAGAGGCTGGAAGCCCTGGCGCACCCATTCTCTATCCCTCCATCTGTCTTTCTCTCTGTGTCTGTTGCTCTCAAATAAATAATTTAAAAAAAAAAGGTGAAATGGGAATTTTGAGGTTCCTTGCTATTAAATCAATATGCCAACTCACCAACAAGTTTAGGGTACCCATATTCTTATGAATTTAAAGAATCAAAATCCATAGACCAGAGAGGGTAAGGTTTAGAGATACTTTATTATACAAAGAGAAGGAAAGAGAAGAAATTCAGAGAGCTCCTGCTATGCGGAGGGCATGGCAGGGTAGACAGCGCATGTGAGAGTAAGGGCTGGTGGTCTCCCTTTGTCTCAGCCTGGCTGGGCTGAAAGGAGTGAGGCTTATCAGAACCCAGAAGTTCAAGAGGCTGCTGAGAGATCTTGTCCCCTGGTACACACCTATTTATACCTTATTGCGGTGGGCTTCACCTTCAGGCTTTGGTGAGCCTGAGAGACAGCGGATTGGTCTGGGCTAAAGGCTGACTCAGAGGCTAGCCATGATGCCAAGATCTGGGTGCTGAACTTGATCAACCACCATGTCAGGATTAGATTTAAATTCTAGGAAAGAGGATCTCCATCCCAGGAGGGGCTCTGGTTGTTTGTTGAAAAACAGATCTAGGGAACTCCTTTAGGCAAGAGATAAGAAGGCTGATCATCCTTTGATCTATAGCAAAATGGGAATTTCAAGGGAAGACTTAAGGACATTTCTGCCTTTATTTTGGGGCCCAATCACCCTTACTGCCTCAGGTGGATTAACCCACCTTAATTCACCTAACCAAGGTAATCCCTTACAGATGTGCATAGCTCCTAACGTAATCTACATAATCCTTCCCAGGTGGTTCTAGGTCCTAGCAAGCTGAAAATCAATACAAACTATCATAGACCTGAAAGTTGACAAGCAGCCATTGGGGACTGGTAAGTAGTCTAGGAGGAGGGGAGGGCAAGAGTTGGTATAAGAAAAAGAGGACATGATCAATGCGCAATATATGCATGTGCAGAAATGACACCGTGAAAACCATTCACTTGTAGAATTAATGCATACTAATAAAAAGCATGAGTGACATGAACATTTTACGACCTTAACATAGACATATTATTACAGAGGAAACTCTACACTGGCGTGTTAACAGTAAAACAGGAAGAACGTCTGCTCTCCAAATAATAGCAAAGCCCCTCTGAATCCTTCCTCTGTTATCTTGTAGATTTATTGCTATCTTAGATGTGAAACCCTTACTTTAAAATGCAAATTGTGCTTAATGAATCTAATCAAAGAAGGTATTATTTCTGTATGCATAAATCCATTAGATGAGTGAGATAAAATTATAGTTACAGTGTCAGAAGTAGTAATTTGGCAGGATTATTCCTATTACTGTGTGGGTATATAAAATGTAAGCTAAAAATTTAAATTTGGTAATTTTAGATTTTAGTAGACAACTTTTGAAAAATTCTATTTCTATCTAGGGAATGATCTTACAAGCTTATCATGCTGAATTTTGATGAGGATTTTTCCAGGAATAAGTTACTTCCCTTAAATAGTGACTTGAAGACCATTTATTAAAAGCAGCAAAAAACCTTGTGACAGCTGTTCTCAGACAGGAAAAGAGTGACTCTGAAAGGTTGTTTTCTCTCTCTCATTCTTGGGAGTAACTAGAAGGTAATGATTCCATGATTCATTTCAATGGATGCTTGCTGATATTCATTGCATCTTTTGCAAGCCTGATCTGAATTTTTATGGTTGCTTTAAAAAGTAGGTAATCTCTTAGAAGGCAGCTTTTATGTTAGATTGTTTTTCATACTCATGGGTAATAGGTTTTCACCCACCACCTCCATGCCAGTTTTAAAGGAAGTTGAAATTTTTCCTGTTGCTTCAAGGACAGTGCATCTCCCAACAGAATGCCTTGGTGGATAATGAGTCAAATCTGTTATTCTTATCAGTGCAGTATCACATCTCTGTTATGCTGACTGTTGGCAGCATCTTCACAATGTACTTGAACTCTACTATACCCAGTCCTCTCTAAGCTCAGTACTTTGTCTTATGAAGGGCACCAGATGTCCCTAGACAAAGTTTTTGTTTTCCTAACTTTTTAAAAAGCTAAAAATAAGAAAATATCTTAACTTAACTGTAAAGCTAATGCAGGGTTTTTATTGAAGTGCTGATAGTTGATCAGAAGTGGTAAGTATCTTACCATATGATAGGACCATGTGGCTGAAGCATTGAAACCATCCTAGTGCTGGGTGGGTGGGTGGGGGGTTTGAGGAGACCCATATATCTGTGATCTAAGATAAATAGTTGCTATCCATTATCCATTATCTGGGTAGTCAAGTCAAACACCTTCAGTATTGGTCATCTTTATCACTATAACCAGAGCCTCAGATAATCAAATTATCAAAAGAAAAGGGTTGGGCTGGAGAGATGGCTTAGTGGTTAAGCACTTGCCTGTGAAGCCTAAGGACTCTGGTTCAAGGCTTGACTCCCCAGGACCCATGTTAGCCAGATGCACAAGGGGGTACATGTGTCTAGAGGTCGTTTGCAGTGGCTGGAGGCCCTAGAGCACCCATTCTCTCTCTCTCTCTCTCTCTCTCTCTCTCTCTCTGCCTCTTTCTCTTTCTGTCTGTCACTCTCAAATAAATAAATAAATAATTTTAAAAATATTAAAAAAATAAATATAAGAGGGTTATGTTGTCTTACATTTTTTTGGAGGTTCCAGGTCATGGTCATTTGGCTCCATGATTTCTAGACTGTAGTGAAGCCGCACCCTGGAAGGAGCACACGACAGCAAATCTACTCACTCAACGGCAAAGAAGGAAAAGAGAGTAAGAAAGAGCTAGAGCCTCACAGACCATTCTGACAATTTCAGTGACCAAAGATCTTCCACAAGGCCCCACCTCTGAAAGAGTATACCCCTTCCCATGAACACAGACGCTTAGAACTAAATCTTCAATACAAGTGTCTCTGAGGGAACTTAAAGATTCAAACTCTAACAGTTCCTGTGTAATATAGGATAAGCTGATGTGGTGAATTTATTTCTGTTCTTAGCAGAATATACAAAAGGAAAGCAGCCATGTGGTCTTGCGTCTGATGGCTGCTGTTTTTGTCTCAAAATCAGCAAGCTTAAAATTCTCTAAGGGGAATTTTGTCTTCTGCTTCCTTCTGGTTTAAAAAAAAAAAAAGATAAAACAAACAAGCAAAAAAGATAAAACGAACCCAACATGGCTCAGGGAAATTCACAGAAGAGGGGGCAAAGATTGTTAGAACCACAAGTTGGAACATTATACACAGAAGCATTGCTTCTTCCCCATAACTGATGGCTACCCTCCCCCACACACAATGCACAACCCACAATCCCCATGGGGATAACTGGCATTCCCCAGAGTGGAGGGTCCCTTCGGGTGGGGGTGATAGGCATGAGAGTAAGGATGGTACCAACATGTGCTGTTTACACACTGAGTATGTACATAACTAACAAACAGAAAAACCTTTGGAGACTTAATTAATGAGAAAATTAATTTTATTTCTTATTCATTACAGAAATCTCTAAATCATTCACTCATCTACTGATTCATTCATTCAGTCTCTTATCAAGAGCTATCTTGAGCAGTATGTGGTCCCAGCACTTAGGAGGCTGAGGTAGGAAGATCTCTGTGAGTTTGAGGCTAGCCTGAGACTAGTTATAGGTCTGCCTGGGCTAAAGCAAGACCCGACCTAGCAAAACAAAACAAAAACAAACAAACAAACAAAGAACTATGTTACCTTGTACTGATCTAATGAAAGCTGACATAGTTTAGTTAAAGATCCTCCACTAACAATTACTTTAGCTTAAATAATAAAACATAAGGAGTCAGGACTTTTCTGGCAGATTAAACTTGATTTCAATATTTGTATCTGTGTAAAGCAACTATGATGGGCCAGTAGGATATAACAGCTAAGGAACATGTCTTTATATGTGTGTCTTATTTCTCTCCAAAATACTTTGTTTAAGAACCTCAAGAGAATTATCATTTCTTGTGCTGTTAACATGTTTTAAAAAGCTATGTTTTCATACTAGAAATATAAGGTGGATCATAACATAGATCTTCAATTTATCTATCTATAAATGGATTGCAGTATTTCTTAAAGTCTAAATTGCTTACAAGACACACAATTGTCTATATGTGGTAATCTAAGTGCCTACTTTTCTGAAGAACCTTTAATCCATTTCAAAAATGATCCTGTTACAGAAGTAGTTATGAACCACAGACCCAATTATAAACATTTGTACCATCCCACAAAGGCAATTTTACATTTTCTGAGAACAGAATCTGGTACACTTCCTAATTGTAGAAATAAACTAGACAGATAGACCTGTAGGAAATTTTTATGGAATGTACTATGTGTTCATAAGGTTCAATTTATCAATTGTAGCTCTCCACTCCTTTAGTACCCTGGTCTTGCCGAGGATTTCAGAGATCCTCATTCAATTGTCCTCTCCTCAGGAATCCTAGTTAGCAGAGAGGAGACTCATTTGTTGGGCAGTGATGGTCACTCCTGGTTAATCATTTCTCAGTGTTATGAATATTCCCCTCATGTGACACTCTACGTCTCTTTCCTATGAAATCACAACAGGGAAAAAAATTATGTTTTGTGTATAATCACCCCCAGTTTCCAAGGTTCACATTTTCTTAGCTGTGACATTTGTTTGTGAGATGAAAGTTTAGGCTGCCTCTCTGGCAACCATCTGTGATTAGCTAATTGAATTGTTCCAATGCACTTGATGCTACCTTCAGCAGGATTTTCAGCTTGAATGACCATGCCTCCCTTCAAGCTAGCCTTGACCTTTAGTTACTCATCATTTTGTAAAGGGAAATATTGTTAGTATTTTGTCCATTCAATTTGTCTCACCTAAACCATCTCATTGAAAGTATATCCTTTTGTTCAGTTATAGAAATATTTTTATCATTGATATTTATTTTATTTGGAGAGTTAAAGAATAAATGTTTTAAGAGAGATTGAAGCTCTCGGCAAGGGAGATATTTTTGAAGGGTCTAAATAACATTAGAAATGTTTTCTACAAATCTTATTTACCCCTGTCTGTTCTTTTTTTCCTCTTTGTACACAGAGGGTGATAACTCTCTTGGCACAAAAGCTGTACAACTTTTGTCTCTGCAAGCAAAACAACAAACCCAAGTATTGAAAAGTTATTCAAATTGGCTTTGGTTTTCTTTAATGAGTTATGATCCTTTTCTCTGAATTAGCAGGATGCTTTTCTCATTTATTCTGGGCAGAGTTTTACACTTTACCTTCTTTTCACACTCTGGGTCATTCTTATCCCACTACGGCCAGTGCCTCTCATGTCAATTTTCTGAATGTCAACTGTTTCTCTTTTTGACTCTACCCTTTGTCAGTGCTTGGAGTAGAACTCACCTGGCCCATCAAAATGGCATACTGGTTCATTTCTTGTTCTTTGTACCTGTCACCTTTTAGTCAGTTAAAGCAGTGTTTTTCAAACTGTAGGATGTGATCCATAAATGGGTCATGAAATCAATTTAGTGGGTCAAGAGTAGCATTTTATAAATGAACTAGAATTGCCTAGAAAAAGGAATAGAAAATAAAATATCAAAGTGCATCTAACACTAAGGGTAACAACTATGTTGTGAATCTTTTTTTTTTTTTTTTTTTTTTAGTTGTGAGATGGAGAGGAGAGACTATAGAGTCTTAAGGGAAAATAGTTTTCTTAGCACGAACACATTTGAACAACATCATGCAGGAATTCTGGAACTAGGGTATCATTTCCCATACATTCCTTAGGTGATATAACACTACTTAAATCTCCTAATCTAATTTATCAGAACATTTCCAGCTGCTATCTGGAGATATATTTTGAAATATGATCAAATTCTGTCCCTTTCATCAGAAACATACACAACAGAAGAGACTCAAACTCAGTATTTTTTATATACATGAAGGTTAGGGATGGTGGTGGTTTGAATATGAAATGTCCCTCTCCTTGGGATCCCTTGTTGAACACTTTGTCCCCTGCTGGTAGAACTACTTAGGAAGGTTGTGGAACTTTTAGAAGTTGGAGCTTTTCTCAAAGAAGCGTGTCACTGTGGGCAGGCCTTGTGGTTTTTAAAACATATTGCATTTATTTATTTTAGAGAGGGGGGGGGATGTGTGTACCAGGGCCTCCTTCCATTGCAAAGTAACTATAAACACATGCACCACTTTGTGCACTTTTCTTTTTTTTTGGTTTTTCGAGTTAGGGTCTCACTCTGGTCCAGGCTGACCTGGAATTCACTCTGTCATCTCAGGGTGGCCTTGAACTCACGGTGATCCTCCTACCTCTGCCTCCCGAGTGCTGGGATTAAAGGCGTGCACCACCACGCCCGGCATTGTGCACCTTTCTTTACCTAGGTACTGGTGAAACAAACTGAGGCTGTCAGGTTTTGCAAGTGCCTTTAATTGCTGAGCCATCTCTCCATCCCAGGCCTTGGGGTTTTATAATCCTGCCTCCCTCTCTCTCTCTCTCTCTCTTTCTGCTTTCCAAGTTTGGTAAGATGTGATGGTGCTACTTGCTCTGGCCAGTTATGCCTCGGATGCTATGATAGAACTCCTTTCAAAACTGTAAGTCAAATTAAACCATTTTCCTTCCATAAACTGCTTTTTGTAAGATATTTTATTACAGCAATGAGAATGTTACTGATGCAGGCATGCTTTCCTTATAATTATATGGGCCTTTTTCCCCCTAATTGTTGAATCTTTCACTTTATTCCATATGCCTTATTTACTTCACAAGGTGTTTACTTCTAACCACTTCACATAATTTTCTTGCTCTGTCTTTCATGCCTTCTCTTACTCTCATCTTCTTAGCCATCTTCTTGATACTGTAAGCATATGAAAACTTTTCAATACAAGTCATCTGGCCAGACTTCTATACAGTTTCTTTAAATAGTCAAAAATCTTGACTCACAGCTATTGCTGAGATTTCAAAAATGAAGGGATAGATAGGGTTTTCCTGTTCATTTGCCTTTATTTCCCTTTGACCTGAATTTGTTTGTGCCTCTTTAGAATAATACTGATGGACAATGAATAGATTTGCATGTACCGGGCATGCTGTATAAATGTGATTCTTACAAAGGGTGGTTAATTGTTCATAAAATATGGTAGACATACATTCTTACTGAACTGAGGTGCTGAAATGGCCCGGAATTTGACAAAGTGAGAATTGTCCTAGACACAACCCTAATACATGATTCCCTGATTCACTTGTTTCTCAAGTTCTTACAATGGTTAAAGACTGAATTTTCTTGCAAACATAAGTTACAAATGGAGTTATGATAAGTGATTACCCCCTCCCCCAAATGCACACCGATCGTTTGTAATCCTGCCCTGGAGTGCTGTATAGCTGGCTCATTGCATATGCTCATAACACTTGTCAGACTATTCAATCACTGCTCCTTCCCATGGCCAAGTGTGCAGAGGCGTGGAGAAACCAGTACATCTCTATTTCCAAAAATCTACTATGAGGGCATAGAAGTGTCAGCGCCGAGCCCTGCTGGCTCACAATAGGAATAATCCTGAGTGTGTATCTTCTTTTCATTCATCTTCAGTTTCTGTTTGACAGAATCTCATGCTGCTGGAAGATGTTCCATTGACAGTCGAGAGATAATTTTTGTTTTTAATCCAGAGAACAAGAGCCACTTGGGAAGTGACTATAAATGTCCTCTGGGTGTCCTGGAGATATGCCTCATCCCTGTGCTGCAAGGAACACACCTCTGGGAAGAAAACAACTTTGATCAGTAAAACACTAAGAGAAATAGATTTCAGTGATTCTCCCATGAGTCTTGGGGTCTGTGATAAGGAAGGCCCTCCTTTCAACTCCATCACCACTCACTGTTTTCTGTGCAAAATTGAGACAAGAGGCGTTATGTTCCTAAATGATCTTTTCTCTTGCAATTTAATCATAAAAATTTTGTGCAAAATAATGCCTTTCTGGTAATACAGGTGCTGTATGTCTTATTACCAACATTGTGTCAACTGGCTCTGCTAGGAGGATATTGTCACAGTTGCTGGCCAAGCTGCCTGATGCTCTGGTTCCAGGAACTACATATTTTACATATTTTATTGGGACCAGTCCTCCTGACCTGCCATTTATATATATATTACATTTGTTAATTTGTCATAGGTAGTGTTATTAAATATATATTAAATGTGATATTAATGCTATACATATAGACTATTACATGCATATTTACATCCACACATTTGTCATATTGTTATATGCATATTGAAGTGTGTGTTATGCCTATAAATGCCTAGAGGTCATCACAGAGAAGTACTCCTTCCCATTTATTTCATGTGCCAGCATCTAATACTGTGAATGATAAGCAAATGCATCCAACATTGGTTTTCTTTGCACGTGATTTCCACGATTCTCTGAGCAGCTGTGTGCATCATACTGATGATGTGACTGTGGATTCCCAGTGAAGATGACTTGCCAGATTCATTTGGAAGCAGATCCTTTTTCTATCTCTATAAACAACCTTTGTTACCTCTTTTAATTCCTTCTCTGCAACAACTTCTCCATGGATGCGTATCTACTAATAAGGGTTTTCTCTTACTGAAACACACACTTTGTCAACCAAAAATCTGTTCATAGCTTCCCTTCAGAAGAGAAATCTCCTAGATCCATTATAGCTGACATCATTAATTTTTTTATATACTATCTTACAACTTGGATATAACCTTCTTCCTTCCCCGCCAAGCTGGCTTGGACCTTGAAATGAAAAAAATGTACTTAAGATTTAATTGTTGAATTCACATAAGTACACATAACAGTAAAATGAAAAAGGAACCCATACGTCATAGGCGAGTATCATTAAGAACCTGATCATGGATCATGCTGATGTCAGAAAGTAGAAATTTAAATGTATCAGTTTGGGGACAAAATACTGTCAAGCATGGGTTACAATTTTCCATAGTGAGAATAACTTCTAATATCTCACCCTAAATGAGCCTTCTTTAGGTCCCCATTTTATGCCACCAAAAGAAAATGGAAATAGGTGACAGGAGGTGCCAATGGGAGATAAGAAAGGAAACAAAATCTAGCTCTGTTCCCCCTTTCCTTTTGGATACTTGGCTAATGTTATCTATATCCAGTGTCATTCTTGGGACTTTACTAGGGTTATATCTAGGACAATCCCTGGACTACTTCCCTTAAGCCTCAAGGACTACTTTCTGTTTCCACATGGCATATAGAGAGGGAATAAAATGTAGTAGTTAGAAGATGGGCTTTGGAATTCTGTATGCTGGCTTTGAGTCCTCTCCTGGCTATGTGGGAGAATATATTTTATATACAGCATATGTGGTGATCTGAATGTGCATCTATGTCCCCTGTAGTGTAATGTATTCCTGATTACTATTGAGCATGCTCCCTTCAGTCTCTAGCTGGCATAGCCCTGCTGGGGAAGTGGTATGCTATTGGGGCACATCTTGAGTTCAGCTCTAGGTGTAGACAGCTGGTTGGAGCTCTGGCTGTTCATGTTTGCTGGTTGCTTGGAGGTTTCTCTCTGCTATGGACCAATGGAAGTGAGCCAGTTACTTCTGCCATTGATGGTGTTTCTCCTGTATGCCATAAGCCTGAAATAAACCCTTTTCTCCCATGAGATGCTTCTGGTCAGATGTTAGTCCCAGCAACAAAAGGAAACTGCCACAGCCTACCTCATGGATTAGACTTCAAGAATTAAATTTGTCAATCCATGTGAAAACCTTTGCGCTAATTTAAAGGAATGTTTTCAAATGTCTTAATATAAAGAATGCTTTATACCATTAAATTCAGCATAAATTATATATTAAAATTAGCTTTCCTTTAGTTTTATGCATCATTTTTCTGGCCCTCAGTTTTTTGTCTTTTTAACTTGTTTTATTGACAACTTCCACAAATATAAGCAATATAACATGATCATAATCCCCTCTCCCACTCTATTTTCCCTCTTACAAAACCCCCTTCAATGAATTCTTTCTTTCGTAATAGTCTCTCTTCTATTTGATGTCATCATTTTTCCTCCTATTTTGGAGGTCTTATGTAGGTAGCATCAGCCATTGTGAGGTTATGAATATATATATTGCAAGATATATAATATATGATGATCTGATGATCACTTTGTGCTTAGAGGGCAGTATTATAGGTACTCTTCCTCTTAGTTTTGCTCTTTCATTCTTTGTGGCATCTTAAGTCTTGGAGGGTTTGATGAAGGTGTCTCATTTAATGTTGCCAACCTCACTATTACTTCTCAGCACTTTGGTGAGCACTGAGTGATCCTGGTGGTCATTGACATAAAAGAGAAGCTTCTCTGACTTCAAGTTTATACACTTAAGACTTTTACTTTTTAAGTTTATTTATTAGAGACAGTGAAAGGGAGAGAGAATGAGAGGAAGAATGGGCATACCGAGGCCTCTAGTCACTGTAAACAAATTCCAGATGCATGAGCCACCATGTGCAGCTGGCCTACATGGGACCTGGAGAATCAAACCTGTGTCCTTATTCTTTGCAAGCATGTGCCTTAACCACTAAGCTATCTCTCCAGCCCTGACACAAAGTTTAAATAGTTTTAATATATGGGCATGAGCATAAAATTTAGAGAGCAAAAAAAAAAAATATTAGAGAGCAGTTTGTGGGCAAAATACAGTCATTTAGCCAGAACACAGAATAATTTCCCCCTAGGGCTTATCATCTATCAAGCCATAGTCTTGATTAGGTTAATATTATACACTAAAACCAGCTTTCCTTGAGCTGGAGAGATAGCTTTGCAGTTCAGGTCCATGCCTGTGAAGTCTAAGGATCCAGGTTGTTCTCTTCAGGTCCCAAGTAAGCTAGACGCAAAAAGTAACACAAGCACACAAGGTCACACATGTGCACAAGGTGGCACATGTCTGGAGTTCAATTGCAGTGCCTAGAGGCCCTGATGTTCCAATTCTCTCTCTCTCTCTTCCTCCCTTCCGATCTCTCTCTCTCAATCTCATTAAAAAAAAAAAAAAAAAAAAGACCAGTCTTGCTTGCCTCAAAAAAAAGGTAAAATATAGCTTTCCTTAAGTTTCATGCATAATTTATTTCTGGTCCTCATTTTTAAACTTGTTTTATTGACAATTTCCATAAATATAGACAATATTTCATAATCATGATCCTACTCCCCTACTTTCTCTCTTCCTCCTCATACCAAGCAATAATTCCATCCTGTGGAATGGGCCTCAAGTCCAACAAGAGAGCAGTTGGTTACCCCCATAACAGACATGCTACCATTATATTAGTTAGTACATTTGGCCTGGCTGGCCAGCCTTAAAGCTTTCAGAGTTCACTGCTGGTTAACACTGTTGATGACATTTCTTCCCCAATGGCCTACATAGTTCTTTCTAGCTACCTGTTAGCTAGCCAACACCCCTGGCACTGAAATTTTTCTAATAACAATCTATGCCTCTGTGCACAACATTATCTACCTACAAATGACACTTCTGCCCAAAATCATATATATATATATATATATATATATATATATATATATATATATATATTTTTTTTTTTTTTTTCAAGGTAGGGTATCACTGTAGTCTACGTTGACCTGGAATTTACCCTGTATTCTCAGGGTGTCCTCAAACTCATGGCTATCCGATCCTCCTACCTCTGCCTCCTTAGTGCTGGGATTAAAGGAGTGTGTGTGTCACCACACCTGGCTGTTGTTGTTTTTGATGTTTGTTTGTTTGTTTGTTTTGGGGTAGGGTCTCTAGCCCAGACTGACCTGGAATTCACTATGTACTTTCAGATTAAGTCACAGTGATTCTCCTCTCTCTGCCTGCGTTGTGAGTGCTGGGATTAATATCATGCATGGCTTATATTTTTGTTTTCTTACTTTATTTATTTGCAAGCAGGAAGAGTTGTTAAAGTGAGGAACCAGGAAAAAGGACAGACCAAGAGAAGAAATTTTGCTCTTCATAACACTATGCTCTTGTTTTATTGAAAATTTCCATCAGTATAAATAATGTACCATGATCATAATCCCCTCCTCCTACTCTCTTTATTCCCCTTCAGTACCAAGCATTCTAACGACTTCACTTAGAACACTATTTCTACTTCTCACTCTTCTATCCCCTCGGTCTTCTACTTTTCATTACCTGAATAAATTTTATCCATTATACCTCAAGTAGATCCTGTTTCCTAGGGGTTGGGGAAGAAGGAGAGGGGAGGTTAGACTGGATAAAATGCTAACCTAGGTGCCTCCACCTAACTGAGTAGTGTCTATTGTATGGAATGCTTTATGTACACTTGTGTACTTTTCATTATATACTTTATCCCAAGCCAAGTAAATGAAGGCAAGAACTATCTTCTAGCATTTGGTTCCCAGTAGCCATCATAACATATTGTCAGAGGAAGAATTCAAAAATATGATGTCATCTTGAATGGAGACATGAATGATTGGACTGGATGAAACAGGAATAAATTTACATAGCAAAAGCTAGAAGCCAGCCAACATATCCTTTGTTTTTCTGAGGTAGGGTTTCACCGTATGTAGCCTAGGCTGTCCTGGAACTCACTCTGTAGTTCCAGACTGGCCTCAAACTCACGATCCTCTTACCTCTGTCTCCAGGGTGCTGGGATTAAAAACTTGTGCCACCATGCTAGGCTCAACATTAGGTTTTTATACTCTCTGTTTCTGTTTGAAATCTGTGACATGCAGTAAGCACAGATGGCCATAAGATTTTAATACTCTACAAATTAATCTGTTTCTCCCCAGCCCTTATTCTGTCTCCCCACTTCTACCTCACCTCCTGCTAGGAATGGTCATAAATCAGAGAATCACTCTAGCATTCCCTGAAGCATCTGTCCCTGATCACAATGTTAGTGCACCAACCTTGCAAGAGACTTCACAATTTTTATTTTTCATTTTTTGGTTGTTGTTATTGGAGGCAAGGGTTGGGAGAGAATCATCAGATTTAGCACTAAATTGAAAATGGGAAACTCATAAATAGGTGGGATGTGAATGTAGAATGGCAAGTAACATGTTCTAACATCTATTTTATTCTTCAAATTGCTAAGATAATGAGAGGGATACCCTCTCGTTCCCACTCACAGAATAGAGTGAAATTTTTTGGCAAATCGATGCATCAGAGATTTACTGTGTATCAGGGACAAAGCCTCTAAACTGAATAATTGTAGAAATGAAGTTTGATAGACTTGGATGGAATTTTGAAGGCTTTTAGGTTCAGCAGGGATGAGTAGTAGAATGAGGCATTTTAAGCCCAGGAATAGAGGCACAGACAACACTGAGAGTAGGACACAGGGCCATTGCATAGAATGTAGGTACAGCGACGGCTATGTTGTCTACTGCTTTGCCCCTCAGAGTGTGTCTGCATATCTGAGGTGTGTGCACTGCCTGGGAACTCCACCAGGCTCAGGCTTTCAGCCCCTCCCCCCAACTGAGGCAGAATACAGTTGAACAAGATCTTTGGATGATTTGTGCAGGCATTGCACTTTCTCATTGCTGACCAGAAGCATCTTATGGAAGGAAAAGGCTTTAATCTGGCTTACAGTTCCAAAGGGTAGAGTCCATCATGGAGGATAAGGCATGGCAGGCCTGAGTAGGAAGCCTATGTCACATTGGCAGGGAGGAAGCAGAAAGAGAGAGAGAAAGAGACAGACAGACAGAGAGAGAGAGAGAGAGAGATAACCAGAGGTTGTGCTACAATACCTGAGGACCTACCCTTCAGTGACATACTTCCACCAGCAAGGATCTACCTCATAAAGTTCCCACAACTTTCCAAAATAGTGCCACCAGCTAGTGGTTAAGTATTCAAGTACACCAGGCTATGGGGAAGCATCTTACATTCAGACCTCCACAGATATCAAAGCCATTGCTGTAAGTAACATTTGATGAGCCTGTGAGCTCAGAGTGACACTTGCTAGGACCTCTTTACAGTTATAATGCAGATTGTTGTTTAAAAATTATATAGCTGTGCTTCAGAGATGGCTCAGCAGTTAAGGCACTTGCTGCAAAGCCTAATAACCTGTATTTGATTTCCTAATACCTAAATAAAGTCAGATAAAGTCAGTTGACTCCCCAGTACACACATAAAGTCAAGGTGGTGCATGTACCTGGAGTTCTTTTGCAGTGGCTGGAGGTCCTGGCATGCTCATCCTCTCTGTCTCTCATTCTCTCTCTATCTCATCTCTCTTTACCTACAAATAAATAAGTAAATAAAAATATTTTTAAAAGATAATACAGTTGTTTCATTCTTCAATCTGAATGTTCTTGAGGCTTCTTGTCCAAGTTCTTGTATCATTCACAAAAGACACACATGTTGCTTTAGGGCCAAGAAAGAAAAATAATGGAAGAAGCCAAGATTTCAAATGAGTTAGGGGAAATGAGTGGTTAGCTAAAATAATGACTTTTACTTATATTGGGCACCATGCACACATAGGAGGAAGAAAAGAGGAGTCTGTGTGTCTTTACTTTCAATGTGTCTGTCAGTGTTCTGATATTGACAACATTTTTCTTTCAAGTCTTGCTTATATTCTTAAGTTTAAAAGACTATTTTATAATTGTACATTTTAAGTAGATATAATGGCATTGCATTTTACATTTTAATTGTTTTGCTTCAGGGTCATTTGAGTCCCAACAGGGAAAAGAGCTTCTGCACTCAGAGAGTTTGCTAGACTGGCAGCATCTGAAGCCAACTGGTGTCATATGTAGGAATTGAAATGAACGATCAAAGAATTGTCACCAAGTAAAAACCTCTACATCCTTTTTTGAATATGAAGATAAAACTATTTGAAATTAATATATTATTTGTATGCAAATGGGGCTGCTAAGGTTGTTGAAAACAGTTTATTTTCTTTCAATCCTGTTTACTCTATTAATATCCTGAGCAAACTCTTCTTTCTAGATAGTGCCAAAGTAAACTTTTGCTTAGCTTGTGTCTGATTTTCATGACTCTCTGAATTAATAAGGTTTATTATGTTCCAAATAGATACCCTGCCTGGTGTATAGTTCTCATCAGATTCAATTATGTCCCACAACTGGGTCCTGAGTAATGGGCTGAGATGTGTTGGCTTATATGCTTGATTCTTTATGGATGTCATGATGTTTTTTAACAACATTATGACTTAATCAAGTTCTAAGAGATCCACTATTTTGGGTTATAATTTAGTATCTCCTTGCTGCTACATATTTGTAGAATTTCAGTGAGAGACATAACCCCTTCTTTGCTATTCCTTATCCTCTGACTATATCTTGGCATAAAAAAAATTAATGTCTCACTGTAGGAGGTCTGAACTCCCAGAATTTGTAAGTCTTGCCATATACAGGGTAGAATGCCTTTGTAGATATGATTTGTGATTGTCACAGGTGAAACTATCCCAGTGAGACTTTGGTACAATCCTAACAGTCCTTATAAGACAGATATAGTGGTGGGGGGAGATACAGACAGAAGAATAGGAGACAGTGCAACCATGCATGTCGAGCCTAGAGTGACTCAGCCATAAGACAAGGACTGCTGCCAGCTGGCAGAGCTGAAAGAGGCAAGGAAGGGATATTCCTCAGTGATTCTGGAGGATGCACATAACCTGCTGCACAAGTCTTCTGGTCTCCAAATATTAACATGGCCACATTTCTGTTTTAAATAGCCAACTTTATGGTAATTTATCATAGCAGTTACAGAGATGAAGCATGCACCCATCTCCCTACTTTCACTGGATATTTGAACCATATTTGAAGAGAGGATCTGGCAAGAAAACACAGTGCCATTCAAGCTTAGCTGGTATGGGTCAGGTGCTTGTCTATTCAGACTCACCTCAAACTACAATGTCCGCATTTCCTACACAGCTATCAGTTAGCTCTTACTGTGGAAGAGAGTGTGGGACATTCAAAGTCAGAAGAAGAGGGACTGTCGTCTGCTTTGGGTGATGCCTCTGGTAACAACAACCATCACATGGGCGATTGCCTGGTCCCATGTGACTAGCACATTCCCTGGAGCTGGAAAATGGCCACCCTATCCCTGGCAGTCTAGGTAGCACAAACTTCATGAACTGTGGCTTTTTCAGGGGGCAATAATGGTGGTTTGGACTCCCAGGATTCAGCTCTGTCGGCAGAGTTGGGTCTCCTGGCTTCTTGCAAAGCTCTAACGAGTTCAATATAAGTGGAGGCTTCAGAAGAAGGCAGATCACTGTCTCTGTGCAATGCCATCTTTAGTTTTGCCTCTCGAGTTTTCAGGGTGATGATGGTTTCTTGAAGTTCCCAGTCCCTTTGAACTCCTCCAGGACTTTCTACATTTTGGTAACTATTTAGCTTCACAAAATTCCTGTGTTTGAAATACCTATGTCAGACACTGACTTCCTAGCATGACTTTCATACATGAATGTGTTTTTCTTTTCCAACAGCATGGTGAAATAATATCTACCTCCTTATGGGAAATGGCCATATAAGAGCTACCTGGAACATTATGCCTTTGAGTTATTTAAATCAACTAACCATTCACTTATTCCTTTATTCTTTATTCAGTCATGTATATATTTACTAATTCTTTCCTACTTATATTATTTGTTCCTTAGTCATTCACAAATACTTGTTCCATATTTTCTTGACGTTTGGGGGTGATGGCAGAGAAAGTGAGTGAAAGTAGATCAAATTAAAATTATTATGTATCTATGCTATGTCCTAGATATTTGGTTTGTGTGGGTTAATTCACTCTATGATTTTTATTTCTTCTTAAATTATAATTCCACAATAATCTAGAGTCCTATGCAAAAATGGTTGGTACGAACTATTTCAAAGCCTTAAATACTATTGATCTCAGCTACATGTGCAGATGAATATAAAATAGCTATCTAATTTTAATGACAACTTTAGATGATATTTTCAATAGATATCTGGTAAAGTTTTAGTACTGGAAGATAATATTGAAGCTGAATGATGAAATATTTGGAGGACTGTTACCTATTTCTTATATCCATGAAACTAAAAGTATCCACTACTTGTATATTTCCTTTATTATGCAACAAGGTGACTCAAGCTGGGGTTATATCAACTAGTAATTTGAGACTAAGAAAAAACTTTTTAAAAACTCTGAGCAAGCCAGATGCGGTGCTTATGGCTTTAATCCCAGCACTTTCAAAGCAAAGGTAGGAGGGTCACTGTGAGTTAAAGGCTAGCCTGAGACTACATACTGAATTTCAGGTCATCATGGGCTAGAGTGAGACCCTACCTCACAAAAAGAAAACAAATAAACAAACAAACATCTGCTGAGCAAATTTGGCTTCCAATAATAAAGGTATTGTTATGAAGCAAGGTTATTTTTAATTATGGGAAAAGTCAGCATTTTATTCATTTGATTATTTATTGACATTACTGAGTGACAGAAACAAATTAAACTATTTTTCCTGAATGACAGGGCTTGAAATGTGGTGATATAAAGAATTTTAACTACTTCATAAATTTATAGATAATGTTGTCTATGAAGTAAACACATCCTGTTTGTTTTGCTTATATAGTTTCCAGTAGAGAAATGCTTCTATGCATAGATTCAAATTATGTCTATCTATATTTTCTGTCTCTTATGTGTTGCCTTGTTATGTGTGTTCTTCTTTAAGTATTTTCCATGGATAAAATTGGAAGTGGCCCTGGAAACAGTATATTTAATGCTGCATAAAAGTCTTTGATTGATTACTAATGCCTCTGATTTTAAGACACTATACTGAGTGCTTTGGTCTTTACTGAGGTCTTCTGGTGTGTGATGTAGGGGGAACTTCTTATCATGCAAAGTTAGTGTTACAGAGGTGAGCCCAAGGACAGAATGAAGACATATGCTTCTCTCTGGGAACATTTGTGAAGTACTTCAAGACACCTAATCATGGGGAAGCATAGAGACCCCTGAAGGAACAGAGAAGCTGGAAGCTGGACCAGGTGGCTGTGAAGAAATTCAGATTAGCTTTGGGCTAGTTGGTACATGGGAAGTGTCAACATTTCTATTGCTGTTGCTATTTGTTATCCTGAACTTAGAGATATTGTGAAAATGTAGTATGTCTGATGCTTCTTATTACATGCTCAAAGACAAGTGGTAGGTTTTATGTAGGACTGGAGGTCACAACCCAGTGGAGTGGTCATGGTCCCAAAGGATCTCATTTCTGAAAAAACCTCAAGAGCTCCTGCTCATTCAAAATTCTGGAGTTCAAGCTGGCCAAGGCTTATATTTCCCTTTCTAAAGAATTGTTTTTCACTGAAGTCACAGATCACACATTGAGGCTGGTCTTTCTCTATCCCTTACCTCAGCATTTGCAGCATGAGGTAGACATGGACTCCGAGAGAAGCCCTCGGGTCTCTGGTTCTCATTTATTAGGTCTGTGACTCCAGGTATTTAACTCTAGATCTTGAAAACCCCTAACCTTTATCTATTTCAGAAAATCAGAAAGGGTCTCATTTGATTACCAGATTTTCAAAAAATCTTCGCAGATTCTACAGTGATTTATTTTCCAACTTTATTTATAATACTAAAGCATATATGCTGAGTTATTTTAAATTGAGTTGAAATTATATGCATCTGTTGCAAAGTTTAGGGAAAGAAAGTAAAGAGAGATGGTTTATATTAGTTCTTTAAACTGTTCTGCTTTATCTACTTCACTGCATCAAATCAAAGTATTTCATTTAGGGTGAGGCATGGAATTCCAGTTTGTTGTAATTTTTTTTTTTTTTTTGGTTTTAGCAAAACAATCCTAGGTATTATAGTTCAATACCCATCTAGTACAATTGAGAGCATTGAATTAAACTGACAGCATGGGAAATTGTGCCATGGTCATTTCTGAAAGTAACCTGGTAGCAAAATTTAACATGTAATTAACCTCAATGTGTTGCTATTTGGTGTGTGACACATTTCAGTACTCAGTAATTTCCCTTCGTGCTTGAGGGGGGTGGGGAAGGAACATAAAAAACAGGATGCCAAATTTCTCCAACAATCTGGAATTTTATTCCATCCATATACATGCATAGTAACATTTGTTGAGAAATTATTTCTATCAGAAGTAGAACATTATCTTTGTGATCACCAGGTGCAGTATTGCTACTCTTATATTTAAATAGATCTTATATATGAATTAAATTCATACTTGCAGCATTGAGTTTAGGGTTTTGATTCAGACTGTGCCTTTCAAAAGAGAAAACTGTTTAATACTACCTCATGACTTACAATACTGCTTCCAGTAATTTTGTTGACTCTTTATAAAGTATTGCATTTAACAGCAAAGGTTTAAAAATTGAAACAGAGCTGCATCAGCCAAAGAAAATACAAGTACTATACAGGAAAAAAAAAAGAAAAAAAAACCCGCCATCTTCATTTAACGTACATGTTTAAGATTAAGAAAATGGACAGAAACATACGGTTACATACAAATGCAAAGCCTAGTGACTAAGAGACTGTATCTGCTAAAATATAAAGTGCACACAGAGCCTGATTATCCAAGAATTGAAATCTTAAGGCGAACTTATAGCGTGTGTATTGAGAACATCTTTGCAAGTTATATTTTAGCATATACATGTATTTGCAACAGCATATAAGAAAAAAACCCAAGATACACAAGTGCTTTGGAAACTATTTCTAAAATGCTCATCTGTATTGTTTGTGACTATTTTCTTTGAAAGCTACTATACAGTGCAAACCATATGTGCTACACAATAACTATACAATAACATTACAAATGACTTTAATATAAAGTTTTTAAATAAAAAATAACATAACCACAGCTATGAATACTGCTGGTAAAATAAATTAAATTTTTGTTTTGAAAATGGCACCAATAATACACTTTACTAATGGTCTGTAATGAAATTACATCTCAAGTCTTCAATTTAGCCATGTTGAATTCTCTCCTGATTGCCCAGATGTAATTGAAATAGCTTTTGTTTTTATTCTGGACTTGTTAGGACAACATAGTAAACACTGGTACCTAGGGTGCCTGGTGTTTATTGAGTCGGTTCGTTCATTTGACGTGTTCTGCTGCATGTGAGGAGCAGTAAAACTTCTTGTGAGTTATAAAGTTTGAAAGGTTATTGAACTGGATATCACATAGCCGGCAATATTTGCCACTGGTGGGAGCCTGGGTGGAGCCATTCACACCTTTCGCTATGCTAGACAACTGTTCCTCTGCGGAGGGAATTCCTGGAGAGACATTCTCATTGGCAGCTAATGGGTTCTCAGAGATCCAGGAAGGGGATTTGTGGCCGTCCTCGTGCTGCGGGTTCTGGGAACCGTTCTCTTGCTGGGGGTTGGCCGCAGATCTGTCATCTGGTTTCAGTCCACCATTCACTATTACCATGCCTCTGTTTTTAGGTAACAATGGCAGGGAATCTTTCTTGGAGACAGGGCACCCATTTGAGGGGGCGGGGCCTTTGGGAGACTCATTCTCTGCATTTGTGCTTTGCTCTATGTCGGTGTTGTGAATGACAAGAGACCCAGAAATATAATCAGTTGGCTTTATGCCATAATACGGAGACAGCTGGTCGGCTCCTTTTGCCTTCTTTATTGCTCCGGGGTAAAGGCATTGCGGAAGAAACAAATGTTTGTTTTCTTCTTTTGTAGCGATGAGTTGGGCCGCCTCACTGAAGACTTTGAGGCCTTGCAGGGTTGCCAAATGGGATGAAAACAAGTTTCCATTGGGAGAAGGCTGCTTCACATTGCCGTTCTTCTCACATTTTATCATGCTTCTTTCAAAGCTGACATCGGGGCTGCTCCGTTCGCTTTCTGGATTGGGGAACACTTTGCCGTCGAGTGGACCCAGGTCGTTACGCTGGTGTGCGGTGACGGGGCAGAAGTTCTGCTTGTGGGCCAGGTAGTTCTCCACCTTGTTGAAGCTGATCTTGCACACCGTGCACTCGTGGTAGTCCAGCAGCCTTTTGGGAGACGTCGTGGTCCTCTCGGACTGGGATAAGCACTTTTTGCTGAGGTCTATGGGCACGTCCATCTCGAGGCAGGACACAGTGGAATGAGCCGAGTCACATTTGGAAACCGGGACACACTTGTTCATGGTCAGGGAGGTTTCCAAGTGCTTGGAGACGATGCCTGGGAAGATATCACACCTCGGGTGGAAGCACTCTCCGAGCCCTTCGGCGGGTTCTTGCGTGGAGGTACAGGGGTTGCTGAGGTTGGCGACGTCAAGAAATCGCTGCTGGACCAGCGGGGGCCTCTGCTCCGGCTCGGGCAGGCACATCTCGTACATCTTCCTTCGCTTGCGCGTGCGCATGGTCCTCTGCATGGCCGGCACTTTGCTGGACGCGGACCTCTTCAGCGGAGGGTCGTGGCGCGTGGCGCAGTAATACTGCTTGTGGACCATGTACGTTTCATGCCGGCTGAAGGTGATGTTGCAGGCTTCGCAGGTGGTCTTATTCGGGTCGCTTTCCCCATCCACCAATGGGACACTGGGATTTTTCACATCACCGGGTTTTCCGTTCATTTTCTCGTCGTTGCCACTGGGCGTGGACAGTTTCTTGGCTTGAGCGGGAAAGTCCTTGTCATGGCCCTTTCCATTTGGCCCGATCAAATCTAGGACGGTGGAGGAGTTGATGCAGGATGTCTGAAGGAGCGGGTTCTCCGGGTCCGTCGTGGTTGGGTTGAGAAGGTTCATAGAGGCTTGGCCCGCGTTGGGACTCACGGCTTCAGGCATCTTCTCGGAAACACCCGGGAACTCGGGAGACTTGGCCATCTGTTGCCATCGGCTGCTGCAGTAATGTTTTTTATGGACCAGGTAATTATCCAGATTATTGAAGGTTATGTTACACTCGAAACAAGTAGCCCCTTTGGGCATCAGGGGGCTGTAAATGACAGGAGGGTAGCTACTGCTTCCGTGCCTCAGGCGCCGATGCACCAGCTCAGACATCTTGGCTAAGATCTCTGAAGCTTGAGGGACCATCGTGATATCCTGGGGGAAAGCAAACTGAGACAGGAAAGGGCCCATGGGGAAAGAGGGCCCGAGGTTGGGCTGCACCGGGGACGAGGCGAGCCGTGGGCTGGAGGGCTCAGACTTGATTTTTGTGTATGAGAAGCTTTGTTTGTTTGCCGTTGGCTGGATCTCTGGTCTCTGGTTGGTGAGGAAGAGCTGAGTCTTTTTCTCACACTTGTCCAGCTCGGTGTCAGAGCTCGCGTCTTTAGTCTGCATGGCCTTTTGGCTCTGGGAGAGCTCACTTCTGGCCAGGGAGTCCGCGGCTGGCTGTAAGGGGTCTTCTGCTCCGCCTGGGGAGTGCTCCATGTCGCTTTCTGGGGGAAGTTTGCCGCCGGGAAGGTGGAGCTCTTGGTGCTGCAGTAACTCCCTCTGGGTCTGGAAGCCGAAATGACAGTGGCTGCACCGGAAGGCAGCTTGAGTGAGATGGGAGAACACGTGCTGGTGGAAGTTGATCACCGAGTCGGCAGTGTAGCTGCAGACCGTGCATTTCAGACTGGCACCGGGGGGCAGGAACTCTTCCATTTTCACTGCTGGAGAGACACACAGTGTAAGAAATCAGAGAAATCAGACGTGTTGGCTTCCTAATGATAACCTTTACTACCAGGGAAGGTTGAAGACCATTGTGTTTTCAACACAGCAGAAAGTGAAAAATCTTTTTTTTTTTTTTTTTTTCCTGATGACATATGTATGTAACAATAGTTTCCTAAACGCCTTCACGAGTGGGAGATAAGTTGGGATAAATTTCACGATCTCATTTCTGGGTCAAACAAACTTAAGAAAGCTAAAGGAATCAGTGACAGCAGCACAGCTATGAGGTCATGGAGTCATCTGTTCTTGACATAGGCGGAAGTGAGTATTATATCATTAGAGTGGCTGCTGAAATCCTGCGTGCAAGTACGTAACGCAACGCACTCGATACGGTCGTTATTTGGAAGAACCAAATAGAAACCATAATAAAATACCTCCTTGATCTTTCATATGAATTTAGAATTTCATTCATTTGTTTGTTGAACATAGTTTACTTGAATTTAGACGCCAGTATGCTAATACAGTATTTTGACAAGCATTTATACTTACCAATCAGTGCCTATCGTTATTTTTAATTTTTTATTTACTTATGAGAGAGAGCAGGCGAATGGGCACGCTAGGGCCTTCAGCCACTGCAAACAAATTCCAGATGCGTGAGCCACCTTGTGCATCTGGCTTACGTGTGTCCTGGGGAATTGAACCTGGGTCCTTTGGTTTGCAGGCAAATGCTTTAACTATTTATTTATATGTGTGAATATGTGTACTCGAAGTGGGGAGGGCATGCCAAGGCTTCCTGATGCTGCAAACAAACACCAAATGCTTGTCCCACTTTTTGCATCTGGCTTAAAGGGGGTGGCTTGGGAATAGAGCTCAGCTTACCAGGCTTTGTAAATAAGTGCCTTCATCTGCTGAGCCATCTTCCCAGAATCCTACCTTTTTTTTTTTCTTAATCTCACCACTGACTGTGCAGGTCTCTCAAAAGTCAACTCCAGTTATTGTTGGCATGTGATGGAGTCAGACTTGGCTTATCTTTTCTGTGCTCCAGACTAAGATGGGAACTGCTTTGCATATCTATAAGCCGGAAGTATGGCAGAGAGATTCACTCCTGTAGTGATATCAGGATATATCCCCTATCGTTTTCTCCTTGGGTACTCCAAAGCCAAAACCATCTTCAATTCATCTAAAAGGACCCTTGTATCACTATTTCATTATATATGTGAATTTACCCACCACCTGAGACAACCTCCCGATTTCTGCTTCTCGTTTATCACGTACACGGAGATAGCTTACTGTAGGGAAAAGGAGGGGTGGGAATACTTTTCATAGGTTCAAACAAAACTGCTTGCACTGCACATATACCCATGAGGTAGGAGATAGTTTTTCAACCTTAGCATATATTTCAATTTTTACATTGTTTAATGGGCAAAAAGTATCTGGAAAAATGACTACAGGTATGTTGTAAGTCTACCAGTATAGTCAATGAAGAACTGTTATTGTAAAACCCTGGTTTACCCAATCTAAGGATGTATCTTAATGTATTTAAATTTGGTATAATCATGTAAATTTTAAAATGCTATAAGAATTAGGATGATTAGAGATTAAGCAAATAATAGGTTTGCTTACAATTACAATTATAAACTAAATAGGAATAGTTACCAACTTCCTGTTGAATGACGGCTTTTTAAGATTTTTTTTTAACTTCCAACACTTTTTTTTTTTTTTTAAAGGAACTTAGAAACTCGGTATTAAAGTAGTTTCATGCTATAAATGTCAGCTAAGCTCTGAATATATACACCCTTTAAGTAATAGGCATTTCATAATTCCACATTTAAAAAGTGATTATTTAAGTGTGCATTTTATTTGTATATATCCAAATAACATTTTAAATTTTGTGCAACAACTTCTTTGTGATTGTAAATTTTATTTCTTCCCTGTCATGTGGAAAATACTATGGCCAGCTTCCAATGTTCACATAGCACTTAAAACAATGAATATTAGTGGAATTATTCAAAGACTATTGAGGCTTTCTTTCAAAAAATCTGTTTTTCTCAGAAGAAAATAAATATAATGGTGGGGTCCATAGTCTAAGCATTGTAGACGAGAGTCATAGCCTAGTTCTTTGTGTAAAATATGCTGCATATATCTGGTATAACATAGCACTGGTTGGTTCAGCAAGATGGACTTGAGGATTTATTCATAGGTCGGTGGATAGATGACAGTGAGATAGATGATAAGAGATGAGATGTATGTATGTATGTGTATATGTATGCATGTATATGTATGTATTTATATATGGAGCAAGAGAGAGAAAGAGAGAAAGAGAACAGTAATAGAAGAAGCCCTTACCACTGTGTGAATTCAGGTGTATTTCTAGAGCTCGGGCATTGGAGAAGCTCTTCGTACACTGTGGAAAGGGACACAGGCTGGAAACCTGATGAGTACTCTCTTCATTTTCTTCAGACACTGGAGCAGCTTCTCTTTGCCTCCCACTACAGTAGTACATCAAATGGGCTTGCAGATTCCGCTCACTCCGGTACCAGATACCACAGGATTTGCAAGGGAATATGTCCTCTGCAAGCAAAAACAACAACATAGTCATTGCGGTCTGTTGGAGTAAAGCAAGGGTAAAGTATCAGTCCATTCAATTTTCCTGATTCCATTCTCAGGTTCTGAATTAGACAGTATTGAGTAGAGTCCTGGAGGTTCTGCAGTTTAGGACAACTATTTTTTTTTTTTTGAGGTAGGGCTTCACTCTAGTCCAGGCTGACCTTGAATTAACTATGTAGTCTCAGGAGGGCCTCGAATTCATGGCGATCCTCCTACCTCTGCCTCTCGAGTGCTGGGGTTAAATGTGTGCACAACCATGCCTGGCTTCAGGAAAAGTTTTTAAAGAAATGTTTTACTCTGAAATTTACATGCAAATATTCTTTCAAAATTAGTAGGAGATGCCAATATTAAAAGCAAAAAAAAAAATCACTTTAAACTTGTGGCACAGAAAAATATATGCATTTATAACAGTGATGCATAGAATCTGATGGATGGACTGAAGATAGGCTTGAGACCAACCTCAGACATCAATTATATATTTAATAAATTAATTATGGGATGTCTGCTGTGTGTCACACTCTACATTGAGTTGGGTGTATAAACAGAAAGACAGACAGCAGAGACTTACAGCCTTCTGGTTTGAGCAAGTGATGAGACAATGATATTACCACCTGGTGAGTGTAAGGATGAAATGAACCTATTTAGGTTGAGAAGTGGGCTTGTATGACCCTGGTAGGGAGCAGCCCACAGAAAGCCATGGGAATCTGAGAGGGGCTGAGTGAAGGCTGGACATACAGCTAAGGCAAATAGCAGGATGGACTATGAGAGGCTTTTTGAGAAGTTAAATTTTGTGTCAGTGGTCATAGAGAATCCCTGAATCCTAAAATTTTAAGCAAGAGTATGATAGAATCAGATGAACATGAGAGCAATGGAGTCTAGTTTTCAAGAAACATATTGACTGCAGGAGGCAACTGCAATAAATTCAGTGAAATATAATGTAGCTTGGATTATATCATTGTTCTAAGTCATACTGTGATATATAATATTCATATCTTTACTCATGGACAATTTCTCTATGTGTATTTTTTCTCATGTATGCAATATGTGAGGAAACCAGCATTGAATAAATTTTCCATGGTTCTAATGGTTGAACTGGGATGGGAATCTAGTCTTAGATCCACTTATGTATTGCCTTGATGACTTAGTGACAGAGTGGAAGAAGAATTGAATCATGAAATTAAAAAAAAAGTAGAAGAAATGGGCCAATACTTTGCAGGTAGCTAATAGAGCAGATGGATAACACTCTGCTTGGTGCTAGGTTGCTTGTTAGCAACTATGTAAGAAATAGATTTTCTTTTTTCTCATCTGTGCAGAGGACAGAGATGAAGATTTGAGGCTGGAGTCATATGAGGTGACCCAGCCTGACCCTGTTTTGTGCAAGCACAGCACTTTTGCATGCCATTCGGTGGGATGATAGGTAGGTAACACTGTAAAGTTGGCCCTGAGCCAAGAAAAGCCTGGCATATGGTCACATTAGATATACAGAATTTGATATTTCTGTAAAAATACAGAAGGACATGGGAAAAGTGGTGGCAAAGGCATAAAACACTTCAGAAGCAGCTAGACTTATAATTGATGAACTCTGCACTTATATAGCTGCTGGTGGAACCTATGAGAGTGAGGGTGATGGCCCTGGGAGAAAATGTAAAGGGAAATGAGAGAAACCTAATCACCAAATTTTAAGGAAGGGGAGGTAAGAGCAGAAACGGATGATTCTTAACTATTTAAATTATTCCTCCCAACTTAAGTACATTTACACTATTTAGCAGGCTATAAAGTTTAGTAGTCAACAGGACGACTTCAGCTGACTGATTTCAGGTTGAAAATAATAGATGCATATTTTTATACTTAATGATTTGAGATTAATAATTCCCTTCCTACCATAAGCAAATAGGACATACTCTCAAATATGGGTAAAATAAACATCCAAATATCAGAGATCTATAATAGCATAATAAATTATGTGAAGTCCTTTTAATAAAGTTTATTTACACCAAATTCCAGTTGTGCCATATCGTTACACATGTAATACTACCTACACTAAAGTAAAAACTCAGAAATAAAATATCACCACTAAGTAAATTCTATGATATTAACTTTCAATGGAACCTCTAGATATATTAGTTGATGCAGTCATTTCAAAATTACCTACAAATTTTATAATGTCATCTGTAGGATGGCATTATAATGAAAATAATTAATGTGGGATATTTTATATTCATATAAAGACATCATTCCTGCCCAGATTTCTCCTTTCATCAGTCTTAGAAGAGATTTTTTTTAAGGATATTTTTTGACTAAAAGCAATTTTTTAACTTTACTATTTTCTTTTCTCTTAAGATATGAGTGTTACTCACATTTTAACAGCAGATCAGCTCAGAGCACAGATCTTTGAATTTCCCTAGCATAGACTTTCTGTCATGTAAATTGTCACTGTCCATGCTCAGGGAATACAGACTAAGTTCCATATTTATTCTAGCAAAATAATATATGAAAGGCCTATTTGTTGCAGCATATTTTAAAATTCTCTATAAATTATTCAAAGTGTATATACATTTTTCTTACATGTATTTTTAACAATGCACTAATGGTTTTATTTATCCTGACTACTAGAACCTTATCCAAGTTATCAGGAAGATGAAGAAAACAAAAACGCTGTGTATCTATGCTAAGTTATTTGGGATTAATAGTGATCTCGGTACTGAAAGCAAATAGAGTGTGCTCTCAAACACAATCAACAGTTGTATGCTGGAGCCTCATAATAACAAGGGTTTCTGTTCATTACTATATTGAAATTTGAATTTTTTTCTTTTTTTTTTAAAAAAGATCTTTTTAACTCTTTGGCTATTAACAAACAAACAAAAAAAATCCCTGCTACTAATTTTTCTGGACTCCTCGTGGCTAAGTAAACATGAATATTATTTAACAAGGTTAGAATGTCAGCTTTTACATGTGGGTGACATTGAAGAATCCAGTCTGAAATGATTGCATGCGCATGGTCTTTCTGGAATTCCATTAGAAGCAGTACACAAACACACACACACATGCATGCACACATACATACACACACACACACACACACACACACACACACACGGGGGGGGGAGAGAGAATTATAGAGGAAATAAAACCACATACTAGAGAAAATGTCAGTTCCCAGTTGCCTGTCAGTAGGCATTTTTTTTCTCCCATAAATACCCATCACCCCCACAGAACTGGGCTATAGCACTCAGCACTTACTATTGACAATAGCTGTAGGCAAAATAGAAGCCATGGCAGCTTGCTGAGGAAGCAGCTGAATTGAGTCCAGCAGGCGCGCCGGGTACATCCCTTCTGTGAGAGTCATCTGACTGGCAGCTTGTAGCCTTGAGTCAAAATCCACCACAAAGGCAATTAGCTCTTCACCCTCTGAGATAGCCTTCGTAGTGGTGCACCAAAGCTGACCCCCTATTAAGAAGAAAGAAGGAAGAGGAAGACAGAATTGACATGGATAATCAAGCCTGTTGTATGCCTGAGTATTTTATATGTCAAGAGCACCTTCCCATGTTGCTCACATGGGTTTCTACGGAAAGGAGTGTTTAATCAAGACCACAGCTGCACTCCCTGGCCCAAATCTATGGAGAATTATTCTCCTGGCTTTAAATGAGCCATTTATTATGTTACTAGGAGAAGACTGGAAGAACTAGAGATATAATAGGTAGAGTTTTGTCCATGCTCTGTCTTCTGAGCTCTTCCATGAATCATTTTGCACACTTTGGCATTGGTTTAGCTCCTAAAAGTGAGCCCGTAGACACCCAACTGCAGAAATTTATTCCACAGGAGTCTGTGAAGTTACTCTTGCATTATCCAATGGGGGAAAAAAAATGTTTCCCCTCCTCTTTCTACTTCTTACTTCATCTCCACCATGTCTCTCTATCTCTCTTCTTTTACAATATCAATACCAGATGTCCCAAACTACAAAATAAGAAAATAAAATTTCCTAAACTTTAGGACATAAAAGTGAAATGCTAGGGAGTTTGACACTCCATATGTCTACTTTCATTTCTTGTATTTTTTACTTTGACTGAGTGATCTTTACTTATATAATACTCAGTATATTGTAGCTTCTTTTATCTTCATTTACTCTGATTGAACTTCCTGAAAAGAAGATACACCAAAGATCCTTTTCAAAAGGGCTTATTTCAATAAAGATTTGTTTAAATGAAAAGAACCTTGCCTTCAAACACTAAGATATACTCTGGCTCTGCATTTCAAATGATCACGTGCAATGCATTAAAAAGAAAAATTAACTATGCAAGTACATCTTCTAATGTATTGGAATGTGATAGTGAATGCTCATTTATTCAACATGTTTAGACAGGCAAAGCACTTATATTTTGTTATCTACACTCTCAGGCCTAGATATGTATCCCACACAGTAATGTCTGAAAATAATGTGTTATCTTTAATATTTTATAAAGCCTTTTTCCCATTGTGTATATATTGGAAGGTTGTATACTGTACTCATTAAGTAAGAAAAAATTGTACCCATTTTGATAAGTCATATTTCTCTGTTTATCTTTCAGCATAACTATCTTTTCAACCGCACTTCATTTTTTCCACCCTCAGAGATCATGGTTTTAAAACAACTTGTGGTAAAAATCTGGAGACACGATAACAACAGCATATGATATGGCAGAGTTGAACGGAAGAATCAGGCGGAATTTTGGAGAAACTTTGGGCAATTAACTAAGCCAGTTAATTAAGTTCAAAAGTAAGAAAATGAAACACCACACATGAGAGTATATGTTTATGACAAAAAGATTATATTCCTTAAATTTTTGAGAAGTTTCAAAGAAAAATACAAATATACTAAAATACTAGAAAACAACTTTTTTCTCTCCCCACTTTGAAGGTAATATATCCGAATGCAAACAGGTTTACTACAGTTGAAATAATACAGATTCATTATGGCATTTATGTGTTTATTTCCAACAGAAACTAAAACCACACCTTTGGAGACTCAGAAGAGAGTTGAACATGTGCGTGGAGGCATTTCTATGGGCTGCATTCTTGTTCCTAGAAGCTTCTGTCTGTACATATGGACCCAAGTACTTATCCTGGTAGACAGGGTAATCATTTGCACATTATCTCTCCTCTGGAATACAGCTTATTAACTTAGAGTGTGTAATAAGGAGGTGAGAATCTTTTGGAATTGCTGTATTTTATGGATAAGATTAACATTTATGGTAAATCCAGCTGTGGGAACCTTTCACAAAAGTAGACAGGTTTAGACTCAGTTCTTAGGAGAAATAGAGACCTTAATGGAGGCATCTACTGACAGCTAATCTTTGTCACTGTAGTGAGCTATGCAGCAGGATGACAGAATACTTAATGCAAAAATTTGGAAATAGAAATATCTAATAAATAAAAGAAAATTGAATAGTAAGTGGAAGGAAAAAAAAAACAAATGATTTTCTACATTACTAAACAGCTTGGCAGTTGAAATATATTGCTGTGTTTTCTGTTGCACCCTGGAATGCTTCATATTTTATCACTGCTCTCATTTGATCTCATTTTTGTGATGTAGTCAGAACACATCATTTTAAAAGGTTGAATTATGCTAAATATGTACTGTGTAGGCTTGTGAGGAAGTCAGTTGTCTTAGGATTTAATCGTTCAGCTCATTCAGTCATCAGCTGTTTAGTGACCCCTCTGCTGTATGCCAGACTGGTACTTAATATACAACTATACAATCAGAATATATGCACTAATACAAAATTAAAATATACCTTAGTAGCTTACATTTCTTTTTTTTTTAAATTTTTATTTATTTATTTGAGAGCAACAGACACAGAAAGAAAGACAGATAGAGGGAGAGAGAGAGAATGGGTGCACCAGGGCTTCCAGCCTCTGCAAACGAACTCCAGACACGTGTGCCCGCTTGTGCATCTGGCTAACGTGGGACCTGGGGAACCGAGCCTCGAACCGGGGTCCTTAGGCTTCACAGGCAAGTGCTTAACCGCTAAGCCATCTCTCCAGCCCTACATTTCTTGAAGGAATTAGAAAAGCTATCCAAACTAACTTTTTTCTTTTTTTTGTTTTTCAAGGTCGGGTCTCACTGTAGCTCAGGCTGACCTGGAATTCACTATGTAGTCTCAGGGTGGTCTCCAACTCCAGGTGATCTTCCTATCTCTGCCTCCCAAGTACTGGGATTAAAGGCATGTGCCACTACCAAAGCTATCTAAACTAACATTTTTTTGTTTATTTTTATTTATTTATTTGAGAGTGACAGAGAGAGAGAGAGAGAGAGAGAGAGAGAGAGAGAATATGACCATGCCAGGAACTCCAGCCACTGCAAACAAACTCTAGATGCATGTGCCCCCTTGTGCATCTGGCTTATGTGGGTCCTGGGGAATTGAGCCATGAATTGGGGTCCTTAGGCTTCACAGGCAATCACTTAACTATTAAGCCATCCCTCCAGCCCTAAACTAACTTTTTAAATTGAATCTGAATAAATAAAAGTAAAGTAGAAAAAAGTTTGTGTATTTAGGAATAGGCAGGCACATCATTATTAAACGTGAAGTGAACTAGTATATAAGAAGAGAACTATGGAAGGGTTTGACTGGTTTATGGAATCAAACCAAAGCTTAATATCCAAGGGAGGTTGGGCTTGTTAGAGGCACTGCTTTGCTGGAGCCATTCTGCTCTGACCCTGGTGACAGTCACGTAGAAAATAGGAAAACAGATAGAAAATGAAGTTTCATAATCCTTTGCAAGTATACGCTAATTGACCAAAATGACCTTTCACTAGTCCCAACTCTAAAAGTGGTCTCACCATTCCATTAGCAACCCACCCATCCCCCACACCCAGATTCAAAGCCTCTGCACATAAACCTTGGGGCAGGGGCAAAACAAAACAAGAAAAGAAAACCAAAAGCAGGCAAACCCCAGTCCCCTGGCAGTCACACACCTACAGTCATAAAGCTACATTTGACATGGAGGTTACTTTACTTGGCCACATTAACTCTTCTCATTGGTATGAATAATGGGTACTGTTGAGGTATTTAGCACCAACTTTGTAGAATTGAGTTTGTGTCTACTTTTCCATTGTAGGTATGCATTCTTTTTAACTGTGTTCAGATGATATTAAAAGAAGTCATGTGTGTGGGTCTGTGTGTGTATGTTAGAGACCAGAGGCCCCAGGATCTGCTTGTCTCCACTTCCCTAGTCCTGGCTTTACATGTGGGTACACAGTGGTAGGCATTGGTTGTGAGGGTGGGATGGGGTTCTTTGGACTTAACTCAGGTTCTCATACTTTTTAGGCAAGTGATTTACAACCTGAGCTATCTCCCTAGCCATAAAGTTTAAGAAGTCTGAATGAATGTTTACTATGGCTTTTCTAAGCAGAAATATGTTTATTATTCCCAGATTTAAATGAAGCAAATTGTTAATACACTAATCTGCATTAATGCCATCTTATAATAAGAACAGAAAGAATTAAGTAAAGGTAGTGAATACATGTATGGAAATATAATATTCACTTAATTGATGAAACTCTTACTATTATTCTTTCCACTGCAACGAAAGAATAAATAATCTTATTTTAAAAGAATTACATACTAGCCGGGTGTGGTGGCATACACCTTTAATCTCAGCACTTGAGAGGCAGAGGTAGGAGGATTGCTGAGAGTTCGAGGCCACCCTGAGACTATATAGTGAGTTTCAGATCAGCCTGGATCAGCATGAGACCCTACTTCGAAAAACAAAAACAAAAACAAAAACAAACAACAAAAAAAGAATTACATACTACAGCTTGGTTGAAATTACTAAGCATTTATCTGTAATGAATACAAGATAAACTAAAATAAGAAATTAACTGGTTACAAAGTTAATTTTAATCTTGATTTGATAGTTACTATGTGCTCTTGGAAAATTCTTTGTCCATATTTTATCAAATGGCAACTGTAAGCTACAGATATTCTGTAAATTGTCAAAAAACAGTTGTGAGAAATTTTTATCCTCCTGTGACTAATATGCTACACATAGTATCATCACACACTTATTCTGCAACTCCTATGTGATACACACTTAATTGTGCTAAAAGGTTTGCATTCATTTTCTTATTGATCTGGCTGAGAGAGGAAGGAGTAGCTTTTCTTTATTCCCATTCTACTGTGACTCCATGAGGTTGGACTTTCACACTGTTGACAGGTGAACTAGATGAAAAGCAGGAGATGTGTTAGATAGGATTTGAACTAGATTTCTTTTGACTCTAGATTCCATATGAAAACCAGGTGTTCCAAGTCACAGTGCCATGTGGTATTTACTACATCCCTCCATTGCACCTAAGTTTAAAGCTGTTGGAGTAATTAGCATACTTATCTCCCTTTGAAGTGAAAATTCAGTGCTTCACTTCATAAAACAATATTTGGAAGATCTCTCAGTGATTATGGTACAATCTGGGGAATAACGTCAATACAGCTAATGATGTGGATGTGACTCCTGGTTATCTTCTTCACATGATTAAAAGCTCTTTACAACAGTGAGTCCTTAGAAAACACTGGGCCAGGTATTCTTTCAAGCCCTTCACAAACCTTAAACTCCTCCATACTAGATATAAATTTAATAATTATAAATGTGATGCAACATTTACCCAATTCCTAATTAATTTGCCAGTTGAATCAGACTCTGAAAGGGGCCTCAACAGTCCACATACCCACAGAGCACTGACTGGTAATCTTGACTCCATTGTGGTTCCTGTGAGAACTTTGGCTATGTGATAGGTCATATGGAGAACTTTGGATCCATACTGACTGCAGGACTCCACCATTCATTGATCACATCAAAATCTTTGAGAGTGAATTTTGAATTTCAGAGCTTTTTACAATTGCCCTAGAATGCTTAGTATACCCCTAGAGTTAAGAATAACTGGCCTAAGGTTAACTATTTCCAGTTTCAACAGCAAAGACAGTGACTATGAAGAAAAAAAAATCTTGAACATGAAATATGTCAAGAAGTGTTTAGACAGCTCTGTTCTCTGAAATCCATTTTGGGACTGAAAAAAATGACAACTGAAAACAGTATTGGATGTTCCTTTCTCTTCTATTTGTAGAATGTGTGGATGAGTGGAAGTGTAAAGAAAGGTAGATAAACAAAAAGGTAATGTCTTAGCATGTATCCTTTCAGCTGAATAAGCCACTTAGGAATTTAGCAAACTTGTGGGTTATATTTGTTTTTCAAAGTTTGTTTTTGTGTTACTCTCATGTTAAATAATTTATTAGAAATGACCAATGAGGTTGCATCTGCAAAAGCTGTGGAAAGATCATATTGTGCAAGCCAGAGCAGAAAAAAACGTCACATTTATACTGCATGGACATGAAATCTTTTATCAGACGACATCAGTCATTGAAGCAGCTATCTGATATCTTCCTCACCTCTAGCAAATGGGAAGGTTATTTTAGGCTTCTCTGTCTGCCTCTTATGCTTTGAACATAACCACTCTCCTAAGTCTTCATACTCACATCCCACTCCCTGCTCAGTAAAGGAAAATATATTCAAGGTTCTATAAAAAGTAATAAGGAAGAAGGCCTTGACATTCTTGAAAAACCATGTACTTGCTATTCCAAGTAATGTTTATGATCAAGGTTCTTGTGCAAACAGATATGATTCCTAGCAGGAAGCTTATAAATTTTTTCTAATTGCTGTCAAACCTACAGTGAAGAGTATTATAAGTTTCAGTAATAAAGAATAAAGTCACAGTTCAAACCTGATTATATTTTGGAAATTCATGCTCCCCTTACTAGAAGCAGTGGCCTTACATATCTCCCCATCCTGCCAAATTTTTCACTTGCACTTTTTATTATTTATGAAATCGGTGTCTGCACAATGTCATGCAGACCTCTGCTGATAAACTCTAATTAAGATTAAGACAGGCCTTTTGGAAAGGATCCCATCATTAGCAAACATGATAAACACAAAAATACTCCCTACTTGTCAACCAGGAGCAATTCAGTAACCTAACAGTATTATCTGTTGCTAGGATACAGCGCTGACAAAGCTTCAATTATATTGTTCGACCATACCTATAGAGTTCTGTATAAGCAAAATGCATCCAGAATAAAAGCATTTAACTTCATCCATGCTATCTGCAATTCACGGCTTCTTACAATGGTAAAAAATCAGGTTAATAATTACATTGCATGCTGAAAACATCTTTTCCATGTGTTATGTCTATACATGTGCCTTTCTAATTTATCTGTGTGATTGATAGACACTTTCTTCATATAAATAAGAAAACGCAAGCAATGTGAAGCTGTAAACCTCTGGCACAACTCGTAGGCTCATCAAGATACTGACCTACGCTTACTATAATAATATATTGCAAATTGAGCCAATTAAATCACATTTAGATTTTGTATTACTTTTACTCAATATGCAGCAGGATAAGGAGCCTCAAGCAAACAGATAGGATCCCAGTGTGAAACTTTAAGCTAAAAACTCCCATCCTTAACAAGCAATACAGAAAAGATGGACAGCTTAAAATAAGAATTTATGCTAGTGGGCTTTCTAAAGGTATTTTTAAAGCTAAAGTTAGTAACTTGTACTCAAAAGCATTACTTCAAAGCAAGTCTTATTTTGCTCTTTGTAAACTAAGATATGTAGGTGATGAAAATTAGTACAAAAGTCTCTAAAATATAGGGATTTATAAATGTAGAAAACAAAGAAACATCCACATGTGTGAAAAGAGGAGTCTCTGTGAATCAGACTCAGGTTATTTTACCATTGGCAGCTTTTAGTGGCTTTCAAAGAAATTAGCAGGAAAAAGTATGTATAACCAAGCTCCAGTAAATAGCTCTCAACAAAAAATACATTATATTACAAGTAGCTTGTTTAGCATGTTGGTTTCTTAAGATGTGGTTTGGTATTTTATTCCATTAATCTAAAAAGTGTGTATCTTTCACACACAATAAAAAAGATGGTTAAATTATGACCAGAGCTTTGTTAATAAACCGGCAAGACCATGTTATGTTATTTATGTAGTAAAAGCAGAGAGGGAAAGAGGCTGGCTCTTCTAGAGGCTGGGAAAGTAGGAATAATTTTTGAGTCATTAGCTTCTTCTATTTTTACCAAATAATTGAAAAACTGCAGATGATACCTCTTTCTGAAATTTATATTTTTCCCAAAGTAATAATCAATGATTAGAATAGTGCCATAAAAACTAAATAGTCCCTCCATTTCAACATGACGTGTGTGTTAATGCCTCGATCCCAGAGTTTCGACACAACCACAGGACATATATCTGTACATAGACACATTGCTTAATACAAATTTCATAATGAATTCAAATCCAATACTCTTGAAATTCTTGACAGTGGAGTAGTGCAAGGAAGAGAACTTATGAATTATGGGTGCCCCTTCTTTGAAAACCGCTTTGGAGGTTTCTTTGTGCATTGGCAAATACAGTAGGAATATGTGGTATTGTGTGGATCCTCCTGCACAGCACCTGATAAAAGAATAAAGAGCTGTGACATATTCTTAAAACAATAGAGGAATTAAAGGGAAACAATGAGCCAGCTGCTTCATTAATACAATCAAAAGGGAGCCCAGCACAGAGGAGTCCAGATAATTAAGCACTACTCTTTTAGCCCTCCTTTTTATAATAAAATTGCTTAAAAAATGTATTAACTACTTCATAGTTGTTAGATAGATCTAGGCACTTGTTTATTTAGGGCTGATTAATGCCTTTTTCCTGTATGCAGGAACGTGGTAATTCATAGTTTACAAGAGTTTTTGAATAAAATCGAGAAGGAATAATTGATAAAGATCTATACAACACACAGCAATAAATCAAAGGCATTTTGCAAAAGGTCTATCCTGTTTTCAAAGAATCTTTAACAGCTTTCATTTGTACTATATAGGCTATGCAGGTTGGCACTAGTGACATCTTTTGTGAGGTGTCTAATGATTCCTAAGAGGTGGTTATGGGGGAAGTCAGCCTTAATATGCAGCTCTGGATGCACCTTTGGAATGTGAGCCAATGGAGAGGACAGATATGTATTTTAATTCTTCTGAAGGACATATGGTAGACTCACATGGTAAATCACATGGCACATGTAGAATTTATCCTTCATTCACTTGACTGTAGAAAACGAAAGAGAAGTATCTTGTATGCTGTGTGTATTATAACACTCTTCTGTGGGTAGCCTTTGAACTGCAGTTAACACTCACTTTTCTAAAGTAGAAAATTGGGAATTGGATACTTTGTGCTGAATGTTGAAGTTGGACAAATCTACACTCGGATTTCCCCATAAATGTGTGTTAAGTAAGCTGATGCTGACCCAAGTTCAAAAACACAAACTGTACTAATCCATGTGGTCAGTGTAAACAACACTAATGCCATTTTGGTGGCTTTGATCTTAAATTGAGAATCAGAAATAGAACAGGAGACAGATAGGCAGGTAAATAGATATTTAGCCATACTTCTGATATGAAGGAGAGTATGCCTTTGCACATATGTTACATATAATTTAAAATGCATCAAATGGAGTAACATTCCAAAAGTTCTTTCTGTATTATGTCAATATTTTAGAGGATATGGAACACTACTTTTGGCTATGAGACCTGGCTCATGATTTCAGTGGTTAATTCCCTATCATATCAGTAAGTTTTCTTTGAATACGAGGAAATGAAACATATAAATAGTAGGCATTAATTAGAATGATTATTTTAGAATCTATTACGTAAGGTTATTTCTTTGAATACATTTATTATGACTGAGCCCACAAAACTTACTGTGTTAAGCTGCAAAGCAAAAAAAAAAAAAAATCAATATTTATAAGTTGTTTATGAGCTTATGAATAGTCAAATTAATCCTTCCAGGTATGTAGTTTGAACATCTTACATTAGAAACTATGTCCTCATAGCAATGCAAAAAAAAGAAAAGCTAATAAATGTTGGTATTGTTATCTTATAAAATACTAAACTGCAGCACATATTTGGAACGTGAACTTAATGAGACACCTGTGAATTGTCATTTCAACTATCACGAGCTTTATTGCTCCACATGTATCCAACAGATAATACCAGCTTGAACAAAGCTCAGAAGCAAAGAAATTTGGACTCTTAGCATTCTGAAGAAATTAGCAGTGTGGCAGACAGGAAGTGCTACCATCACATTTCTGAGACAGGGAAATCAAAGTCAGGTTAGGTAAACTGGTGTCTTGCCTAACTGTTTCTCAGGGGCTTCCATTTGTAATAGACCCCCAGGAGACTTTTTCACTTCTGGCTTGACTGCTTTGCCATGTTTATTTAGTTATTTAGTGTTTCTGATAAGAAAATGTCTCCCATGGAGATAATTTCCTTTCCTTTTCAAGAAGCACATGACGCCCCTTCAGGAAAGTAAACTGTGGTTTGGGGGTCAGTTTCTGATCTTCACTCAAGCATAGAGGCAGAAATATTTGTCCTCTGAGTAAAGGCATCCAGAATTTGGGGAGAAACTTTTTTTTTTTTTTTAAGACAGAGAGAGAGAAGAGAGAATTGTCCTCCCAGGGCCTCTAGCCACTACTAATGAACTCCAGACATGTGCTTCACCTTGTGCCTCTGGCTTATGTGGGTTCTGGGGAGTGGAACCTGGTTCCTTAGGCTTCATAGGTAAGCACCTTAACAACTAAGCAATCTCTTTAGCCTGGGGAAAACTTAAAACTAATGTGTTGGAAGGCAAAAGAGTTGGGTTTAATCAAAGAGATATTTTGTGAGATTTCAACAGGTAAAAGAAGTTACACTCCTACGGTGTGGTTCCTTCTAAGGTGTGTTGTATCATGGCGTTTCAGGAACCAGCAGTGATGTGCAGGTCCCCCATAGGACTGACTTGACCTCCTGGCCATCATGATGTCCAATGACAAGTCACAAGGTTACAGTGCACCCTGAGGGCAAGTTGTCAAACTTTCGCCTGCTGCTGATAAACTGATTACAAACTGCTTAAGACTCTGCTTGTAAACAAAAGCATTTATCAACTAATAATTTGCAATAAACTGATGTAACTCCCAGCTGAGCCCCGAACTGTAATTGTCTTTACCATCTGCCTATTAAAATACCATTCTTCATCAGCAATCCGGAGCAGAAGGGAGAAAAACGCACGACTTGCAAGTTTATGAATAATCTGAGGGCATTGTGCACGTTCTCATGACTCGTGTGTCGGGTATCCTTAATTTTCATTCTGCCCTAGCCTGGGAATGCTCAGAAATTAGGTGGAGGGGGAAATGAGAAGAGAGAGAAAAAACAAAAACGTGCCTTGCTCCTCTGTGGAGGAATGAATTTTACCAGTTCATCATAGGAGGCTCTTTTTAATTTCTTTTTTCCTCCTTCCATGTTTGTGTTCAATATCCATTGTAGGCTCCTGATGAAAACCCTCCCAACTCTAGGATGGAAATCAACCTCTATTCTTTTGTCAGTGTGTCCCTTTCTATGAGACTTCTTTGTTTTTATTTATTTATTTTTAATTCTAAGAGGCTCATTCGCCTTTTGGGGAGGGAAAATTGAAACTCGACTGTAGTGGAGGGATGTGGAAGGGCTGGCAGCCCTGCAGATCCAGGGGAAATGCTAATCACTGGCAAGACCCAGAGTTGTCAGTCCTTGGTACACCATTGCAGGGCAGGATACCTTCCATCTCCAGGTTCCCCTAAATGCTAGTAAGAGCTCTATCCAAGTTCTCTTCAAGAAGGTGGGTTTCAACATCAGCCATATTCAGTGCTCAGAAACTCCTTTTCTTAGAAAACATCTTTTTAATGTATTTTATTTGTTTATGAGAGAGAGAGAGGAAGAGAGAGAATGGGCACACCAGGGCCTGTAGCCACTGCAAACAAACTCCAGATGCATGTGCCACCTTGTGCATCTGGCTTTATGTGGGTACTGGAGTCTTTTGGCTTTGCAAGCAAGCACCTTTATGGCAAAGCCATCTCTCCAGCCCCAGAAACCATCATGAATCTTAAGTGTTCTTTTGATATATACATACCACAAACAAAGACAAAAAAAGCTATAAAAAGAGTTGAATTGTGTTTTTTTGTTGGCTTTCTATGCCACTGTATACCATCATATAGTTTATTCACTTTTAAATATATATGCTCAAGTTTTATTTTCACAAACTATGCTATGTTTTTAAAAAAATTAAGCTCCAAAATATAGTATAAGGAAACATGCCACGATGTTATTTAAAAGGTGTTTCCATTGTGTATTATTTTCATATTACTTTGGTACAAAAAGGATGCTCCCTGCTTCAGGGTATTCCTATTTCAGAGACTGTTTCATCCTTCCAGAAGAGCTCACTATTTCTTCCAAAGGAAATCACAGTCCAACCACATACCAGAATACACAATGGCTAAATCCTATAATTAGGGTTTGGGGTTTGCAGATGACAATTTGCATTGGTTATTCTTATTACAACATATAATTTTAAATTAATGTTTTGTGTCTTTATTTCAGTTTTTATAAGAGCTCTCCCTTAGGTAATTACTTTTCTTTACAATGTACTGTTAAATATAACAGTGCTAATCATTATGCCTTCCAAAGGGGAGTGAAAATGCCATGTGTGCACCTGTTTCTACTTGTGTCTGATCTGAAGAAGAGAGCTCGTGAGGAGCAGTGGGTCTGACCATCATCCTGGCTGGGCTATGGAGGACCAAAATGAAACGGTACATGAGATATGGCCCCTTTCTTTTCAGAGACAAAAGTTTGACATAGATATTAAATAACACTAAACACTTCAAAGATACTAATTGTGTGATATATAATTATTTCTAGAAGCATTTTGCTTTCCTCTTATCCCATTCTTACAGGCTTTGAAAGTCTTTGGACATAGACATTCTTTGCAATATGATGTGGCACATGACTGAGTGTGCATCAGTGTGCTAACTTATAAAGTCTTTTACAAACATCGACAAAACTATATAGCATAACTTAAAATTTAATAATGTAGATGACTAAGATTTATTTCCAGGTTCTTTCTATGCTGCCAAATATATACAAGGAAATAAAGTGCTGATATTTTGTTTGTTGCTTATTTCATTTAAGGTGCTTTTGCACTCTATGTTTTCATTTCATACTGTAGGTAAAGTCCAAATTTTTCATAATTATTGCTTTTTATATTTAAAAATTTCAACGATAATAAAATAGGAAAATCCAATATTTTGTGAAAGGTTACTGGGTCTTTAGCTATTTTATGGTAAATTTTGATATTTTATTTTTTTAATATTTTGTTTTTATTTATTTGACAGAGGAAGAGGGGAGAGAGAAAGGGAGGGAAAAAGAGAGGGGGGAGGATGCATATGGCTAATGTGGGTCCTTGGAAATCAAACCTGGGTGCTTTGGCTTTTCAGGCAAACGCCGTAACTTCTAAGCCATCCCTCCAGCCCAATTTTGGTATTTTCGTATAACAGTTTATAGTCCAAACATTTTCATGTAAAATAGGGGTATTTATAGTACATGAATATCCTTTAAATTTTTCATGATATTTTATATATGCACTGATGCATATGTAGGAACATATATATGTATGTGAATATTACATACATATACACAGATACAAGTATAGATGTAGATATAAAGTATCTAATCTCAATTTCAGAAGACTAGTTTGGGAAGGAAATAGTTTTGAAATAACACAACCAGCAGATGGCGCTAGATGCATTCTATGAGACAAGTAGAAAGAAATACAGGTTTTATTTATTTAATTCTATTCTACCTGAAATGTTGAAGTTGTTACACCAAGCTTTATAATCCCTAAAGATTTATGTTAATTGACTAAACAACTTTGTGGTAAATTACAGACTATCCTCCAATGCTCATGTAAATGGCCCTGCATTCAACTCACGTGCCCATGTCAAGATAACAGAACATAAAGATGTAACTTTCCCTCTTGAAACAGGAAAGAACAGAAGCCTAGGTTGCTGTAGTATATCACAAACTCTCAAGTGAAGAGAGAGAAATTTTCTGCTTAAAAATGTGGTAACTGTCATGTCTGCTGTTTAACATCTTGCTTTGTTATACAATGAATACAGAACCTCATTTTTGAATGAGTTTATCATCTGCACAATTGATGTTTCCTAGTCATAATAATAGCTCTTGGGGCATATCTGAAAAATCACTGAAATACATGTGCTGCTTCTGAATTTCATGGAAAGTTGTGTGTTTGTGCCAAGCAGAACACAATACCAACAAGGCTAAATAGTGATGATGATTACATGAGAAAAATTAAATAACCCTGTGCAATGTCTTTAGTTGTGTTTTATTTCCTCTCAAGACAAGGAGACATGTGCGGATTTTGCTTGAACATTCTTATAAGTCTTTCTGCACTCATGTCGTCCCGCATTGTACTATCGGTCTGCCATGGAAGTAGTGATTTTTTTTCTACTTGGCTTTAATTTGGTCATGGATATATCAAGGATATCCACAGACGCACTACAGTTTCTGTCCCTGCCATCCATTAAGTGGAAGAACTGGATTTGAGTTCCAGTTGTCAAGCTGCTTCACCTTGAACGTTTCAGTTGTTGAATTTCTAGGCAAAGTCTAATTGCAGTGAGTGGAAAACAGTTTTGAAAACCTCCATGAGATTACCAGTAACAAACACCACATTACCTCCTACCATTGTTGGTAAGAACTACTCAAAGCATGTATTTTAGCGTATGCTCCAAGTAGTCTCTCTATAGTCTTATCATCACTTAAGAACATTAGGATCTGTCACAAATTACATTATCACTAATGAAGAAAGGGAATGTTAGAAACAAGTTATCAATCAATATATTAGTACATCAAAGAATTGCAAGAAGAAGAAAATAATCCACAAAAGAAAGAGAGTCCTGGCTATGTCCTGTCCTTTTGAAAACTCGACTTTTAAACGTGGGCCTTTGAAGTCCTATTAGGAAGGGCAACAGTGAAGGCTGTGTGGATGGCTGCCAAGACAGTTGCAGATGAGTGGGTGATCTTAGGGGAATGAACTGCAAAATATCGAATTTTTGCTGGTGTGACTATCAAACCAGAGCCAAATGAATTTTCTAAGACTTGCATGGCCTTCTGTTACATTTTATTGTACAGTTTGGCATGATAAATTTTACTGCTCAATAATTTGCACAAAAGGGCCAATGCTATATTTAAGACAGTAGCAATTGTTCCAATATGAGCGGCAATAACATGTAGTCTATCTCCCCAAATAGGTATACACATCTTTAGTTGGATACCATTTGGCTATAGAAAAAATATGCTGTTGAAATTCCCATGGAGATTTCAAAGAGAATTATTTTCAATATTTCGTGGGCACTTCTCATCTGGACTGTGTGATGACAGAACTGAGTCAAATGGATTCATGTTTTTAGGTCTGAGTCTCATTAAAAAAAAAAAAAAGATCAACAAGAAGACAATGGGTTCTCTTCATAATGAAATTTTCAAGCAGAACATAGCAGATCAGGAATGGAAATCAGCATACAGGAGGAATGGTAGAAGAATTTCACAATCAGGTATGCTATTTATCAAGAAGTTTATGACAAAATTGGTTCTGAATGTGTTACAACCATTAGTAAGCATCTCTGTGTTTATTACACTTCAGTTTGCATCAAGGATAGAGCAGAAAGGAGAAAAGTAAGCTAGAGTTGGGCTTGGGAGAAAGAGAAGACATGGAGCATTACGTCTGGCTTTCTGAGCTGGATGCCATGCCCTTACATACACACAGTTACCTAAACTTCCAGCTAAGCTGCAGCTCCCTCATTGGAATAGGAGATTGATGCTTGATGCTTTATTATGTGATGTTTGCTCTGATAACCAGATATCTAAAAGGCTTTACTGTTGCATTTTTCTTCTGAATTTCTAAATATAATCTCTTGGCTACTGGTTTAGAGTGGCCAAGATATTATTCAGGAAAACATAAGATATATATCAGGAACAAAATAATGCCCTCAAATGTAGTCATGTATCCAGACGTGGCTGAAATACTAGGTTTGCTTAAACTTGTTAAATACTTAGTGTGTGTTTTCACTTTTATTCACAATCCTGAAGACCTGTCTTTGGTCATGAGATGCCAGTTGAAAAGAATTTTTAAATAGAATAGAAACACATTTTTGAAAAAAATGTCAGTTGGATTTAATCTGTATTTTCCCCATTTTCCTTGGGAGCTAAACTTTTTTTTAAATATAATAATTTTGAAGATGTGTATTCTAGGTGGGACATTAGCACATCACACCACATTTCAACTCTCACCTGTCTCAGAATTCTATCAACAGAAAATACAGATCAGAAGAAAGCATGCTATAGGGCACTTCTGAGAGAATTGTGGCTATTGGCACTTAGGAGATTTTTGGAGAAATCTCTTTGCATTCTATAAATCTATACTAGTATACTCCCTCAAAATCTCAAGATTTACTCTTTCATCTTCAGGCTTACTAGATCAAGGATGTTTAAAATATTAGTGTAGCATCTATTCCAATTAAATCCTGATAAAAATTAAAGTATAGGTAAAAAGAGAAAAAACAAAATGAAAGTGAGTTTCTTTTTTAAGAAAAACAAGATGAACATTATTTCAGTAAAGTTTTAACACAGGTAAGGAAGGTTCAGCTTACTTTTAAACAAGCAAAATGGAAATGAAACAAGGTGATACAATGATAAGGTTGTAACTTTTTTTTTTTTTCTTTTCCTTGCCTGCAAAGGGCCCACAAGGATGATCTAGTTGAAGCATTAAGTAAAGCCAAACCATTAGGGAGTAGGAGATTGCTGAAGAAGGAACTAAAAAAGTTAAGACAGGATATAATTAAGGCTTGAAAAGGATTTCAACAGAGGTAGGGTCAGGCTAAGGACAAATTGTGGTAATGTTTTATAAGCACTGATAAAAAGAAAGACAGGCAAAGGAGATAGAGCATAAAAATAAAAGTTCAAGATCAACGCTCATTAGAGGATTGTAGTCTATGAGAACCAACAAAGTTCTAGTACAACTTAAATGACAATTAAGTCAGAGGCATGAATTCCCTTCTCAGTACCCCAATCACTACTACAGTAGAAAAAAGAGGAGAGGAGAAGGAAGGAGAGGAGAAGGCTATCTAGGAAAGAAGAGAAAGATAAATTTCTCACTCTAAAATGGATCTTTGATGTGTATTTCATTGTAGCAAGTTACAGTACACCCTCAAAATGGCTCAGAAAAATTCAAAAAGGAGCCTGTGAGATTTAGAGAGTGAACGAAGCCGCAAAAGAATGGCAGAGATAATGGTCCTGAGTTTTAGTTTGAGTATCTAAATTATTCAACATAAAGTTAAAAATATTATCCTATGCTTTATAAGTTGTCCCATTTCCTATGTGGTTCCATTTGTTTTTAGAAGCCACAAGAACAAATAATATCAAAACTTAGGTCCAGAAAGCATGGTAAGTTGAAAACTACCCTTGGAAAGAAAGCTCAACTCTTTGCTTCCAGCTTCCAAATCAGAGGCTAAAGTCAAACAGGACATCTTATAAATCTCTTGGCATCTATTTTTCTTGACCTGTTGAATGGTGATCACAAATTGTAAATACTTATGGTTGGTAGAAATCATAGTGGGGATGTGAAACTGTTAGGAGGAGGAACATAGAGTGACAACTAGCTAGGAGACATGCAAAAGGTCACCCAGCCAGAATCTGTGTGTATATAGTATGTGCACGTGTATATGAAGATGTTTATGGTTTCACATGGTAGCAACTAATCTCATGTAAACTGACATGACATAGATTTGTGCTTAACAACTTCATATTTGGTGGTTCTACTAAGTGCAGTAAAATAAAGACTTAGGGACATGCATAAAGATTCTAAATTATAGTATAAGAACTGATACCTTCTTCATTAAAAGTTCCAGATAATAGTTACCTCAGTGATTTGTCATTCAACACTTATAATTGTAGACATGGACGAAGGCTCCTTATCCATGTGGGAGAGACACTTGATGATGGGTATATGATATAGAGATTCAGCATAGATGTAACAGTGCCCTTCAGGCTATACAATTTGTAGGTGTTGCAGTCAGGTTTGAATTGCTGGTAGAAATCACCCAACCAAAAGCAGCTTGCTCAACAAAAGAGGTTTATTTTGGCTTACAGGCTCGAGAGGAAAGCTCTACAATGGCAGGCAAAATGATGGCATGAGCATCACTCTCTGGCCAGCATCAGGCGGACAATAGCAACAGGAGAGTGGTACCAGGAGCGGAGTTGCTGCTATACCCCTGACTATATAGATTTGGCCTTTTGGAGATGATTTTCAAGATGGAAGGATTTTAAACCTTGGCCTAAGAGATGCCTTGTAGTGATGTAAGTACAGCTTGATGGACTATTCTGGTCAGCGTTGAAAGACCTGAATGCAGTAAGAACTATGAACTGTGAGGTTTGGCTTATGAGGGTGAGGAACAGCTTTGCCTGGACTGGGCTGGCAGTTTTTATGAGAGGCTTGCTGTTATACCCATGTCCTGAGAAGTTGTGCAGGGTTTCTTTGCATAGAAATGAACTAGTGTGAGCAGAAGGACATGGCATAGGAAAAATGAAATCTTTGGGCCTAAACTGCTACCTGTTCACCTGCAAATTGTTTGAGAGCTTACAACCTTTGATATTGGGCCAGCTGATCTGCACTGGGGCAACAGAAAGAATGTAGATTATTTTGAAGGGGCCTGAGTGCTCAAGAAGTGTCATGTTCTTCAAAGTCAACTTTATTCCCCCCTGGATCAACAAGTTGGCACACTACCTGTTATTGAGGAATATAAGAAATGCAGGAAAGAGAGGGCCATTGAGTTTGCAACATGATCTTATGTTTTGGAAATGGCCATGGAGAATGTGAAGCAGGTTTTCTAGATGCCTGCATGGAGACCCTATGGGGCCATGAGGATGAACTGTGGATTGCAGTGGAGACCCAGTGGAGATGCTGGGACCACAAGGTGGCTGCTAAGGAAAGCTGTTGGCCCAATGAAGTTTTCCAGGACTGTGAGTAGCCTAGCTGGAGGGGTGGAATTGGAATGCCAGAGACTTGTTGCTGGTTAGAATTATGGGACTTGGCGGTTTGTCACTGGCTAGAGTTGTTGGACTTGAAGCTACAGAGTTTGATGTTTGCCCTGGTTGTTTTAAATCTTGTATTGGTTGAATATTTCTTTGCTATGCCCGATGCCATCTTTTGCAGTGTGAGTGTTTATTCTGTGCTATTATGGGTTTTCCTGGAGATTTTTTTGGTATTATGGCTCAGTTAAAAGACCTTGGACTATCGGGATGTATGAACATCATTGGGATTGATAAAAACTATGGGGACTTTAAAGTTAGACTGAATGCATTGTGTTTTATATTATGTATGGATATCAGTTTATGAGGACCAGTGGCGGGATGTGGTAGCTTGATTCAGGTGTCCCCCATAAACTTAGCTAACTTAGCTAAGTTCCCCAGCTGATGACAGTTGGAAATTAAAGCCTTCTGGAGGTGGTATATTGTTGGGGGTGAGCTGATGGGTATTATCGCCAGTGTCCCCTTGTCAGTGTTTGGGACACTTTCCTGTTGCTATTGTCCATCTAATGTTGGCCAAGGAGTGATGTCCACCCTCTGCTCATGCTGTCATTTACCCTGCCATCGTGGAGCTTCCCCTTTGAGCTTATAAGCCAAAATAAACCTCTTTTTTTTCTCCCCACAGAAGTTCTTGGTTGGGTGATTTCTACCAGCAATGTGAACCTGACTGCAACAATAGGTAAGTAATAATATTATAATCATGAAAACAAATGAGTCCTGGTAGATAAGTAAAGAAATGCTTCTTCTGGGCTGGAGAAATGGCCTAGCGGTTAAGTGCTCATCTGTGAAGCCTAAGGAACCCGGTTGACCTGGAATTAACTAGGTACTCTCAGGGTGGCCTTGAACTCATGGCAATCCTCCTACCTCTGACTCCTGAGTGCTGGGATTATAGGTGTGCGCCACCATGCCCCGCTCATAATATTATTATTAATTTGGCACTGAGGATTGTACCTGAGGCCTTGTGCACACTAATACCTTTGGGTGAGATAAACAAGCTACATAAAGGGCTGGAGAGATGGCTTAGCGGTTAAGTGCTTGTCTGTGAAGCCTAAGGACCTTGGTTCAAGGCTCTATTCCCCAGGACCCACATTAGCCAGATTCACAAGGGGGCGCACACATCTGGAGTTCATTTGCAGTGGCTGGAGGCCATGGCTGCGCCCATTCTCTCTCTGCTTCTTTCTCCCTCTGTCTGTCGCTCTCAAATAAATAAATAATAAACAAAATTATATAAAAAAGAAATGCTTCTTTATTTACAGAGATATTTACACATTTTCTAACATAAAACAATAGAAAACCCATGATGGGAGACTGACCTTTCCATTAATAAGGTATAACTTGATCAGTAGGTATTCATAACAAACTATTTTAGTAAGTTTTTAAAATTAGTTAAACATATAAATCACGGATGTTCAATGAAAATATTGTTGAAATATGATCTCGGGCATTAGTGTCCAAACTCCCCTATGTAATAGTAGCTAAAATATCTTTTAAAATTATGCTGCCTACTTTTAAGATTTCCTTTAGTTTTCCAAAAATCTATTCTGCTCTTAAAAGATACTTCTACTTTCACAAGATATAATGTTATTGATTGCTTGCATCAAAGAGCTCATTTTATGTTTTGGATAATGCATGTGGAATTAACTGTACAGTTTATGCAATGATAGTGGGAGATGGATTATATATCTTTGAAAACAGTACTAATAAATATCAGCCTTTGATGATGGAGGAGGGAGAAAAGAAAAGAGAATATGTGTTTAACTTCATGATGGTAACTTTCTCATCAGCATTTCATGTGTACAATTGCATATTTAAATGAATATATTTGCTAAAAGGTATACAAAATTATTTTCTTCCCTTCATTAGACTATAAGATAAGTTATAAATAACAGCATCCTCCAGTTCTATGTACATTTTTATGGGAAAATACATGATTTTCCAACCATCTAAATTTTAGGGAAGGAAATGGGAAACAATGATTTTGGAAATTAAAGCATTTAATAAAATAGCAACAGATGATTAGCTGTTGGAAGTTATTAAAACACATTCCAATAGTTTGCCCTAGTCTCTCATCTGACAGCCTATATTTGTTACATATATTTCTCAATTGTTGATTTTCCTTAGCGAAAGTTATTATATTGCTTTACCCATTTTATTAATCAAAATAATTTCTAACTTATTTTAGTCTGTCACAATAATATTTTCATACAATGAGTGTTGTAACCTAATTCCTTCATTTGAATAATGCATTCATTTTTAATTACTGCAACTTGATCTCAGATTATTCAAATAACTGTTTCATTTTTTATGCTTACTCTGACCCCAGTGTATTTATAGGCTTTTATCCTTACCTGATACCAGTGTAATGTAATTATAGATTGTATTTTAATCATCTACTATATTCTAGTGAGTTTGTTTAAATCACTCCAATCCTCAGCCTTTTATTTGTATGCCTTATAAAATTCTACAATGGCATTCTCTTTGCATAAAACATTTTTTTCTTCAGTTTACAACAATGAATGCATGTTTTGCATGTGTTGCTAGCTACAGTTCTTGTTTAATAATACATACAGGATGGTGAGTAAAATCAACTCTTGTTTGTAAGGCATAGCATTTGAAATCTTTACACCTGTTGTTTTCTAGACTGTAGCAAACTTTAGTTCCACTGGTTTAAAACCACAGATAACATTTTACTTGGGATCATTGTACCTGTGTCTGGCACTCACATTCTACAAATAGGTACTGTGTTGTAAAAACATAGCACAACACTATTCCTGGCCGTGGAATAGTTTCATCTCCTGTGAATTATTTTTACTCATATGTTTTACTCTCAGTCATTCTATAATTGCCTGACTATGCCTTAAGGTATAAACCCCATCAGCAAAATCCAGTATTTCTATCAAAACTCCTTTCTACTGGTACCTGAGCTCTGGTGTGATGACTGATTTTAGTCTAAAGAATGGTTGATAATATTGCCTATCTATAATGGACTAGTGTTCATTGTTCATCTTCTCACCAGAATAACAAGTCCAAGGGGTAGATCTTTCTGAATAAGTCTTATTGTCTCTTCAAATGCTTGGAATCATATTAAGATTCTTCACTGTGGTCACTTCTCTACCTTGAAATGTTTATCTGCTTGCCTTGTGTGTTGTATGTTTTGTCTTCTACACTTCTCCAAAAATAAATGGCTGAAAATATAAGTTTCACCCAGCTCCCTCCCTTCCTCAAGTAAGATCTCTGAATGGTTCCCCATGGTCTACAGGAAGCAACTCAAGCTCCTTATTCCAGCCTTCCAAAAGTAAAGATTCATTTTAGCCAGCACATCTGATTAGGAGGAAAGGATCCCATCTACAGAGATAATAGATTTTTATGTGTAAGCCAAAATTTTAGGAGGGAATACATGAGTGAGAGGGCATATAAACCTTTGAGTTCTGACATTAATAGTTAACAAAAAACAGGACTTTTCATAAATCTGTTATGGTTATGACTCCAGGCTCAGTCTTCCATGTTTCTAGCTGTGGTTTAGACTTCCTCTTTCTCCCTCTATTTTCCCTACTTTATCTTTAATCCTTTCTTTGACTCAAAAGAGATAAAGGCATGAACATAAAGGCCTTAAAGATAAATAGGATATTAAAACCACAAAACAGAGTACCTTCACATCCAGTTCAATCTGAGAGATTTTGCCTATGTTTTTGTTGGGTAAATTGTATTAGACTTTTTTTTTTTTTTTTGGCTTTTCAAGTTAGGGTCTCAATCTAGCCCAGGCTGATCTGGAATTCACTATGTATTCTCAGGGTGGCTTCAAACTCACACTGATCCTCCTACCTCTGCCTCCCAAGTGCTGGGATAAAAGGTGTGTACCACCATGCCTGTCTCAGGTATGAGACTTTTGAAAATTAATTTCTAGAATTGCTGGTGACAAATTAGTGAAGTGTTCAAAGGATGGCTAAAATACTTGCCAAAAAAAAAAAAAAATCAGAAACAAGAGGCCAGTTGACATGCCCTTTCTTCCTATTGTGAAATCTGTCTAGTGAGTAAGGGGTACATGAGCTTACTTAACTGCTTAGTTGTTGGAAATAACCCAGAGAACCTTGAAAATGTTACTGCTACAAAATGTCTTGAATAGCTAAATGAAATAATGGCATGAAATGGGGATTTGGGGATAAACTGCCTGATAACTCTCAAAAATGAATTATGCTGCTTTTTTCCAAGCTCAGTGGAGAAACACATGCTTCCTTTGGGATTCCATCTACCATTTGGTGCATCATTCACTTTGGCTATAATAATACAAGCTTCATTAGAGGAGTAAAATGCAATTGTCTTCATGAGATCAAAGGACAATCTATTATACAAAGCAACTGGAACTCTAGAAAGAAATAATGTGAAAAGTTAGAATTTTATGGTGAATCAAAATGTAAATCATACTAGCATAGTGTAGCTAAATGCAGAACTGAAGATTAACTTTATTAAGAGAAAATTGACAGTGTCTTGAATGATGTGGAAAAAATACGAAAAGATTCATGAATTCTAAACAACCTGTTCCAGATTAAACCAAGCATTACTGCTATGTTGGGAAATTTAAAAGCATTGCTTGTTAGCTATGAAATTATAAAGAAATATAGAACCAAAAAGTAATAGGTACTATGGCTGTTAGAGCTATGTCCATATTCATTGATTATAGCACTTTATAAAAATGGCTTATGTTAAAATAAAAACAAAACAAAGCCTGTTATCAAATATGTTCAGTGGAAAAATAACATGACACATTCAATTCAAAACTGACCATTTTGTCCTGGATCTCTATGCATTTTGCTCTTAGATGAAGCAGAAAACTTAGTGCTACTTGTTATAACAAAGAGAATTATGGGTTCTGAAAGATAGAGCCTGAGTGTGTCTGAGGGACAGGAAGAGAGGAGGAGACAGGTAAATGAAACTTCTGTACACAGTAGGGGTTCTGAGTTTGACTCTCTTTCAAATGCTTATTTTATACTTAGTGGTTTTTTTTTTTTGTCACGAATAGAAATGATAGATTTAAAACACCATACTGTGTATGTCAATGCATTACATTACTTAAGTCATTTACAAAATTCTATAAAATTACCTTGAAATTGCATCAAGTATAGCAATGTACCATGAAACTAAAAGAAAAAAAAAAGATTTATGAAAAAACATATTTTGTTTTCAAGGGAAATATGAGTCAACAGTTTAAGAAATAGTTACTTCCATTCATGTTCAAGAACCCAGTCTCACAATATGTCTTTTTCCCCCAAAATAAAACACTGAATTTTTTACAAAATTCTTGGTTCAATGATTATTGGGGAAGTAAAGAAACAGAAGTAAATAAGTAGCAATCATGAATAATAGAAGATGAATATCTGGAAACTCTCTCATAGAGACAGTGGAAAATTATCTGTGAAAATGCTGAATGTGTTTCACAAATACTATTTGGGATATACTGGCTTTGAGTATTTTCCAATTAATAACTATAATACCTGTTTATAAACTAAACATAATATATGCATTGTATATACATATGCTCTGTTTCCTAAATCATCCAAAAAGTTTCTCAGAAGTCCAAATTTCCTCTACATTAAAACAATTCTTACTGCTGGTCCAGCTTTCTCACCAGGGCCCAGGAAGTTTATTGTTGCTTGTGTTTCGGATGCAGAACTTTGTGCTTGTGTCTTCCTGGATCTCTTGGTTATAGGTTTAGAGGCTCAGGGTCCTGCATTGTTAGCAATTCCTCTCACAATTCTCAAAGAAGGCAACAGGCTGAAATGTGGTGAACATGGTCTCATACTCAAGTCAGTGTGTCCTTCAGTTTTTAGCTCTTGAAAGTAATTAGCTTCCCTTCTATTTCTGGAAAGGGCAGGTTTTCTACCTGAACAAAGGCCTGTGTGCTAAGCTAATCAGCCACTGGGTGGGTTAACTCCCTTTACTGTTAGGGCTGGGTTGTTTGTGAGCCCTTCCTTTTAGATATCCTCGGACTTTCAGCACACCACCAAGGCTGCTTACTGCTTTGACTCATTTTGTAAGGTTATCAAAGATCATTATGATAGAGTGCAAAGAAGTAGAATTTTTACAGTCGGACACACCTACATGGAAGGCTCAGTTCTGAGTATGTGGCCCCTGTAAGGAGTTTGGGCAATTGATTTCATCCTTCCAAGACAGTGTTCTCTTCTGAAAAAGGCTATTTACCTGTGTACTGTCAGGTGATTGCTGTGAAACTGTGTAAGACACTCAGTGATGTAGCAGATATGGAGACCTAGCACTGAGATGAGTGAGAACAGGACCAGGGAGAGTATTTCTGCTGCTTCTTTGTTATAATTATCTTACTTGGAATGGCAAACCCTATTCCCTGGAAGCTTCAACTGGGGCAGATTGTAAAACATCACCTGCTGGAGGCATTGTCCTGGAAGGCATTGGCCCTCGAAAGCACATTCCGTTTGCCATTCTATTGTTGGCCCTGGTATCCTTGTGGGGGATGATTTATATCACTGATTCCAGGCTGCTCTTCCTGAAGAAGCTTGGCCCTGTTTAGCTCTCAGACCTCTATTGTCTGCTGCATTTTTATTTTTCATAATGAATACATACTTGCTAATATTCAGCATGCTAGGAATCTACAAAATAGGTATTGGCTCCAAAAGGCCAGACCCTTGGGATTTACATATATTTGTAAACCCAGAGTCCTAAATGTCTAGGAAATTTTGTTTTCTTTTGTTTTCCAGATCACAGACTGCATTTTAATGAGCTGAATAGAGAAAATGGACCTATTAAAAAGGAGAAATAAAGTCACCATCCTGCCATTCAAATCTGTATTTTTCTAGCACATATGTCCTATAAATATATGTTTTAATTACATATATTTCACATTTATTTTAAGAACTCTGAGTTTAATTTTCAGAAACCTGTCCAATAAAATTTCAATATGACAAATCCTAGCAGTTTTTGTAAAGATATTCTAAATGCTAACAATGTAGCATGGTCACAACACTAACCTAAGGTTAAAGATTATATCCTGTGTCAATAGTACAGTGCCCTTGAATCTGGATCTGTTTATATTCAAAATGTGTGTTATATTTAAAAACTCTAAGGCAATTAGAGCAGGTATGTATACCTGCTTAGATGTTTATGTTTTGCGTGTGAATGTGTAACAGTGCTTGGGGCATTAATTTTAAAAATAAAAACTATAAATGTGCAAAAATATTTATATGAACAACATTCCTGGATGGAAACTCCATTTCTAATAGTCCAACTTGATGCACATACTGGTCCCTTGGCATGCCCAGCTCAGAGCCATCTGTTACATTGGCATTGTGCCCACTCACAATGAGTTATGCCAGTTTAACATGATATAGGTGACATCAAAATGGAGGTTTGAGAGAATAGATAGTGTAGTGAGCTATGAACCCTCTTGTATTGAGGAGCTTTGGTGGCAGTCTTTATTGGAGTGAAGGAATTGTGTTAATTCTGTGAACTCTGTATTCCTGAAAAGTCCATTAAAAAAAATCACTGTGTTATCTGCTATTCATCAGTGTATTACAAATCTGACACATTTGAGCAAAGTTAAATACTTTTATCTAATACCTAATCACATCTTAGAACTTATGTTCTTTTTTATATTTTATTTATTTATGAGACAGAGAGAGAAAGAGAGAAGGGAAGAGGCAGATAGACAGAAAGTGAATATGTCAAGGCCTTCAGCCACTGCAAACAAACTCCAGATGCATGCACTACCTTGTGCATCTGGCTTATGTGGGTACTTGGGAATTAAACCTGGGTCCTTAGGTTCCACAGGAGTACCTTAACCACTAAGCAATCTCTCTACCTCTTTTTTTTTTATGTAGGGTCTCACTCTAGACCAGGCTGACCTGGAATTCACTATGTAGTCTCAGACTGGCTTTGAACTCATAGTGATCCTCCTATAAGCTAATATATTAGTTCACAAGGGCAGGACATGTATTCTTGAGGAGACATTAACATACAATTCACATATTTTCTGAGAAGGAATAGCACTAAGAGAATTCACTATTTTCATTTTTGTTCAAAGCTTTTCTTCTTTACTCAGAGGATTAACTGTCAGTTTCATTGGATTTATTGTTTTGGTCTTCATAGTATGATATGGACTTTCATTGTATACCTGGGGAACAAATAATAAAGTGTATCTTTCTAACAAATTCCCAACAACTTTTGCAAAACATTCATTCATCCTTTTAAAAATCCATTGAGTAGCCTACCTTACCCTGTCCTTCACTCTTCTCAGCAAGGAGACAATATACAAATGCTTGTTAGAGAATCAAAGAAATAGGTCTACTTAGTCAGCTCCAGTCCAAAGAAATATTGTTCCTTCAAAAGTGCAAATACCCACTCTAACATTCTTGCAGCATCATGGAATTCTCCTTATATTCTATATAGCTGAGTAAATAGTATATATCCTTATAAAGAGAAGTTATTTTAGGAAAGGAAACAAAAAGAACTTTCAAAACATATTCTAATTTAGTTCTCCTATTTCTGAATTTATAATTTTAGGGTGAGTAAAACCTGGATAGATTAGGGACCACAATGCAGAAGGTAGTATGCAAGCAATAATTTCCATGAATTTCAACTCTTTCTTTTTCTTTTAAATCTTGTTTATTTTTATTTATTTATTTGAGAGTGACAGACAGAAAGAGAAAGAGGCAGAGAGAGAGAGAAAGAGAGAGAGAGAGAAAGAAAGAGAAAGAGAGAGGGAGAATGGGCACACCAGGGCCTCCAGCCACTGCAAATGATATCCAGACGTGTGCGCCCCCTTGTGCATCTGGCTAACATGGGTCCTGGGGAATTGAGCCTCGAACTGGGGTCCTTAGGCTTCACAGGCAAGCGCTTAACCGCTAAGCCACCTCTCCAGCCCAAAGTTCAACTCTTAATATACATTCATACAATAAGGTCAAGTAATGATGAGAATAAAAGGTAGCTAGATGGCTAGATGGCAGACCAATTTCTCCAACTGCTTACTCTTGACCTATGAGGAAGTGGATTACATTTCTCCCATGCTGTCCTCTGGCCCCAGTGGGAGGCCTTCCATCTCACTGGACCTTTATGCATCCCTAAAGAGCTAGGAGATAGGACAGTTTTAATTTCAGTGCATTTTTAAATGGTTGTCATGGTGGCAAACTCATGTTATATATTCTATTTTTATAATTTTTTCTTTTGGGGGGTTATTTTTGGTATTGTTCTTTTCTCTCTGATCCTAAGTTAATTTGTCTCCATGATGAGATAAAGTCTCCTTTTCCTTAAGGTGTTATTTTGAACCACCTAGGTGGTTTAATTCAGTTTTTCCCATAAACTTACATGTTCTGAATGCAGGTCCCCAGCTGGTGGCAATTTGGGAATTGGAGCTTCCTGAAGTTGATGTTGAGGGTGGGCTTGTGGGTGTTATAGCCAGTTTCTCCGTGCTAGTGTTTGGGCACACGCTCCTACTGCTATTGTCCACCTGATGTAGGCCAGGAAGTGATGTCCACCCTCTGCTCATGCCATTGTTTTCCCCTGCCATCATGGCTTCTCCTCAATTCTGTAAGCCAAAAGAAACCCTTTCCTTCCACAAGCTGCTCTGGGTCTGATGTTTTCTGCCAGCAACATGAAGCTAACTGTAACAGGTGGTTTTAAGTATTATATAGCAAATAAAAAATATCTAGTTCAGAGAAAAATGCAAAATCATGTATACATTAAGCTAGTGTGATTCAGTAATTTCTCATAGATCTAACCATTTGCTTTTATTTTAATTGAAATTTCTCCATTATCTGAAAATATAATCTGAAGATCACTCTAACTTGTAAAACCCTGTGTATGTTCCTTTCCAAATACATCTTTTGGTAGTATTGCCCCTAACAAAGTCTTGATTTCCTGCTTTAAAAGAAACAAACAAAATCTTAACAACATACCAAACTGTTACTATGAAATCGAAACCACACATCCAAGCCTTTTCCCTATGCACTGTCTCCTTGTTTCCTGAATGACATGACTTTTATAGGCCTAGAGTCTGTACATGGAAAATACATTTAAGTGTGTTCTTGTTGTTTTAAATATGAATCATAGGGATTAATTGAATGTCATGAGTTACAAGTTAGGTTACAGATTCTTGCTTGATGGTGGAAATGGTACTTAGCTCGTTGACTACTTTCTCCTGCATATGATTTTCCTGCTACATACTGACAATGGATTTTCTGGTCCAAGGCCTTAACTCAGGCTGTTCTCTCTGTATGTTCAATGCTCTCTCCCACTACAGGTCATTCTTATCCATCAGGAACACATTCCATGACCGTAAAGCATGGGGCACATTCCATTGTTCAACACCCTGACTCTACCTAGATAAGCCCTGGCACTCTCTCTGGATAATATCTACTCATTGGTGCCTTGTAGAATTCATCCGACTCAGTCTCACTTGCTGGTGCTGGGGAAAAAAAAAAAAAGTCCTGTCTGTTTAGTTCATAATTGTATCCTACAAAGGTCTTAGAGTGTCCAGAGCATGTAGACAAACTTAAAACTTGTCAAATGAATGAATCTCATCATTCCTGGATGATCATGAACCTTAATAAAGCTTTGTCCTTACAAACAACAATAAGTATGGAAATAATTCAAGACTGAAGTCATCCTTGCCTAGTTTCATACACCATCTGATCAGACCTACTAAGGTTATACTTTACAACATTAAAAATATTAAATTCAGGCTGGATGATGGCTCAACTCTTAAGGCATTTGCCTGCAAAGTTAAAAGACCCAGGTTCGATTCCCCAGGACCCACGTTAGACAGATGCATAAGAGGCATAGGCATCTGGAGTTTGTTTGTAGTAGCTGGAGGCCCTGGCATGCCCATTCATTCTCTCCCCCCGTTTCTGTGTCAAATAAATAAATAAATAAATACAATATTTATTTTATTTTATTTATTTGAGAGTGACAGAGAAATAAAGAAGCAGAGAGAGAAGTGGGGGGAAGAATGGGCGTGCCGGGGCCTCCAGCCACTACAAACGAACTCCAGATGCATGTACCCCCTTATGTATCTGGCTAACATGGGTCCTGGGGAATCAAGCCTTGAACCTGGGTCCTTAGGCTTTACAGGCAAGCACTTAACCACTAAGCCATCTCTCCAGCCCAAAATAAAATTGTTTTAAAAATATTAAATTCCTTGGCCAAAGAAATGTATTGCCCAATTTGGTAATGATCCTGTGCACACACTCACACTCCCCACAACAAACCTCACATAAGTTGTATCATGCAGAGACAATCCATGTGTCAAGCTGAATCATATGATGTCACTGGATTGAAGATTGGGGAATGAAGTGTCATTATGTCTATAGTGGTAGAAAATTTAGGAAAAGACATGAAATTTGAGGAGACTCATAAAATATGTATGTGGCTGATATTGTGGAAAGTAGTCTTGTCTTAGTGAAAGATCCTGGGTCCATTCGCATCCTATTTACCTTTGATATTGATGGAAAAACCAAGAGAATTGGATATTTTTGTGGTACAAAACACATAATACAGTAATTGTGAGAAGTTGATCTTATTTTTATGGACCTCATTTTTTCACCTTGGCAAACCATATGTGTCAGATGATATAAAATGCCAATTCCGTGGCAATATATACCGATGCTATATTTTATATGAGTCTTTAGTGTAGATATGTGATAACTTTGACAATATAAGTGCACATTTTCAGTGCATCTAAACTTATTCATATTTATTTGTGAACTAAGCTACATCATTATAAGAATTTCACAAAACTCTTATACACTAACCTCCAGCCTGTCCCTGTGAAATGGCAAAATAAAAATGTCTTTGGAAGGAATGCCATGAACCAAATACAGAGACTCCTGTTTATCCAGGACAGGAAGTTCCTTCCTATCAGGTTTGAGTTTCCTATCTTGACTCTGGTTCCAGGTCAGGCTGACTCCTGGCATGAATATCCTATGCATATCAGAACACACAAGCTATGCTTTCTGTGTGAGGATTCAAGCTACATACCTACCTAGCTTTCTATAATCACTCTTGTATTTGGTAGGGCAAAATAACCCAGGAATGCACAATGAAACTGGTCTGCTTATTAAATTCTTTCAAGGTTGTGGGTTTCTGCACCACCAAAAGTGTACAATGAGGCTCCTGAAACACTAGGAATTGTTGTTAAAAATCAAGTGAATAGGCTAGAGAGATGGATTAGTGGTTAAGGTACTTGCCTACAAAGCTTTAGGACATAGTTTTGATTTCCCAGTACCCACTCAAGCCAGATGCACAAGGTGGTACGTGAATAAGGGATTCATTTGCAGTGGCAGGAGACCTTGGAATGCCCATTCTCTCTTTATATCTGTCTCTTCTTCTCTCATCCTCCCTCTCTTAAATAAATAAATACATTAAATATATTTTTTTTAAAAATCAAGTGACAGCTGGGTATGGTGGTGTACTCCTTTAATTCCAGCACTTGGGAGGCGGAGGTAGAAGGACTGCCATGAGTTTGAGGCCACTCAGAGACTATGTAGTGAATTCCAGATCAGCTTGGGCTAAAGTGAGACTCTACCTAAAAAAAAAATTCAAATAAAATAAAGTGAACAGCTGCAATATTAAATCTCAAAGCATAATTCATGTCTAAGTGTGTTGAATGCTACTGCCATAGCTTTGGGTTTACTTGCAGAAAGCACTTCTATTGAAGTTTAGATTAGCTTCAGCTATGATACAGGCATGGATAATAGGCATAATTTAGTCTAAGTAGTATAAGAGTAGCTACTATTATGTGTACAGACAGGAGGGGCAGGAAGAGATAGTGAGGGAGGGAGGAAGGGAGAGGGAAAGAGAGAAAGGCAGAGGGAGTGAGGGTGAGGGAGGAGGGAGAGAAATTGACTTTGTGTGAATGTACACAATTTTCAGTTGCCAAATATTATCTCAAATAGGGAACACTACCCATATTTTCTGAACCACAGTGAGCAACATGACCTTGTCTGCTTTCTCTGTTGTCTCTACTAGAACCAATGAAAGGTAGTGATTATTTCTGCAGAAGATGCACTGAGTCTCATTTGTTGCTCATCAAACAGGCATTCAGGGGACTTTGTAGCCGGCATGGGCATAGATCACCTCCTGTCAGTATTATTAATTTGTCATTGTCATAGGCAGTTGTGGGTATTGCTCCCCAACACTCAGAAGAAATGTAAGGAAATTCCAATACACTCATCTCATAACATTTTATGATATCATCCTGGACTGTGGGCCTTCACATCTACAGTTTCTTTGGCTATGGTTACAAAGATGCTGGCAGTGTCCCTAGGACTTCTTTGCTCAGTGATTATCTTAACAATGAAGACAAGGGTGGTGATCCAGCTCTGAGAGTGAGTAGGAGCTCTATGAAGTCACTTTCTTTTACATGTGGCACAGTTTCAGAGTACATGCAGCCTAGAAGGGTGAAGAGAATCAAAGGAAGTGGAAGTGATGAAAAATAAACTAAATCACATAGCTTTGCTTAGGGTTAGCATGATTCATCCATCCTACATCATTCCTATACCATTGGTAGGTGGCTACAGAATATACATAAGAACATACTTAAACTGTAGTGGAGATATTATTGGGAATCATAAAGATATTAATAGATTCATTCACTACCATCACAAAGGTCACTTCATGGAATTTCTCAATGCCTTCTAAATTATAGTCATAACATAGATTCCAAATATGTCAACTATGGCTTTTGTCTTGGACACAAAGAAAATTTTAAAATATGTATTTGATTTTCCCTTTTTTTTTTTTCTTTTTGGTTTTTCAAGGTAGGGTCTCACTCTAGCTCAGTGTGACCTGGAATTCACTCTGTAGTCTCAGGGTGGCCTTGAACTCATGGTGATCCGCCTACCTCTGCCTATTGAGTGCTGGGATTAAAGGTGTGCACCACCACACCCGGCTGATTTTCCTTTTTAATTACACAGGTGGGTGGCTGCTTAAATGTATTCCCACTAGTAGTTGAAATTAAAATGGTTATTTTAAAAGTTAAAATTAATCATTGTTTTTATAATCAGGCTAAATAAATTTTCCATATTAGGTCTTTTATAACAAATCATAAATATTTTGGTCACTAAGGCATTATTATTTGTCTTCAATTTTTAAGTGTAATATGCAATGAGAATAAGTGATAGGCCTTTTACAAATTTGCAGATAAAATGCCTTTAGACACTGCTCTAACAAGACTTGCATGCTATTAGTATTCTCTCAGGGATCAATTTTTAAAGTTGTAACATAATAAAGAAATGGTTGGACTATATTTCCCTACAGCTTTCATTTTATTATGTTGCATGAAATATGCCTTTATTGGCTATAGCATTACTGGAAGTAAAATATACTGGATACGGAAAAATTCTGTCACTTTGTATTAGCTGTAAATTATCGACTAGTATAAACCCTAATTTCATTTGTCACATTCTGTTGCGTTGCTGCTCTTCCCTGTTCCCATTCTGTCATTCTGGCAGGCCCGCGCTGCCCCAGGTATCACGGCGTCGCCATCTGCACCCGACATCTGTCTCTCTATTGATCACACGGGTTTAGCACTTGATCAAACAGAGCACAACAGAATACATCTCTTTTTGCAATACTGCCAATGCCAACTGCTGCATGAATGTACCACAAAAGCCTCCTTTACCTAGTGTAGGAACTGCCTTGGTGCGGCTCAGCTTGGCTTTATAAAACTCTGCATTTTCCTCTTTCCACTCCAAAACTGTGCAAGTGTTACATGAAAAGACAGTGACTTTCTACATATTTGAGAATCAGGCTAAGTGGGATCCCTGCTCTGTGAGTGAGGTTTACCTACATGAATGTCACTGTTCCTACTTTATTTGCTTGGGGACATTTGTCAGGGTACATGAAACCTTTGGTCAACAAAGGTTTTTGCTTTTCATCCAGCTGTTTGAGCTGCTGTGTGACAGCAGCTTTTATTTAAACTAGGAAACGGATGCTTTGTGTTGGTGTATGTAGTTTTTTTTTTTTTTAATTCAAGTGTGTGTGTGTGTGTGTGTGTGTGTGTGTGTGTGTGTGTACGTGCGTGCACATGTGCATGCACCACTGAAAAACACTGCCTGGCTTTACATAGGTGACTAGGGAACTTAACCTGGGCTAGCAGGCTTTGTAAGAAAGCACCTCTAACCACTGAGTGATCTCCCTAGCCCTGGTGTGTATAGTGTTGAAGCAATTCCTAGGCCCCTGTGTTTTACCTTGTGGGAGCAGCTCTTGCAAATTCTATGGCAGCATCACAGATTTTTGGTTAGCTGCAGGGAAGTCAGCTTATTTTCTACAGGGCTTCAAGGTTTTCACCTGTGTGGCTCTTCCATACCTTAAGCAAGGGCCACATGCACAGTCATGAAAACCAGTGCCAAGGTGCTGCAATAAACAGCAGGCACAACAGAAAAGATAAGGCTACGGGGAGATGTTCAAGGAGAGTAAAAGCCAGAGCAGCAACATTTCTAGTTCCCAGGAACACAATAGTCGGATTAAGGTATGCAGTTATTTTTGTTCTCATATTTTCACACTTTCCACAGTGAGACAAATTGTTTCCAGGGAGAATATCTTACATGCACAGTGTAAACAAATAAATAAAAATGCTCTTAAATTTTTAAGACTGATAGCCATATCATGTTTAAAACCTATTCAATATCTTGCTAGCCAGAGATTGCATACTTTATTTATAGCCTTACAAATTACCTTTGGGAAAAAGGATAGAGAGGAAGCTCCAACATTAAAAGGGATCAAGTTTTTTTTTTTTTCTTTTAATTTTCACTGAATCATGGTGGTTATAAAATTAGAAGCCATTGTATTTTTTTTTTTTAAGGCAGTGTTATATCACAAGACAAGTGGATTCTGGTAATGTATTATTCATAATGTTTTGTAGCCAACTACATTAGAGTATATAGTGGCACCAACAAATTAATATTTTAGCACTAATTGAAATTGTTTTTCCTATAAAGATTAAGCCTTTTCTACCCACTGCACTTCAGTCATTAAAATAACACTTTTAATGCCTTGTCTAAATGATGTTTGACATTAATACAAAGCTACATTAAAGCATTCAAATGACCAGTTCTTTTGTAATGTATTCTATATGATCGCACAGGGGGTCAGAGTGGTCAGTGTGCATGAAGTGGTATCAAGTGGAAGCTAATTAAAATATATTCTCTATAGAACTTTACAGAAAAAAGAGACCAATAATCATCAGAAGGTATTATGAAAATGGCATTTTTGAAGTGCTTGTCGCCTCCTTTCTTCTCCGTGTGTGACATAAAGGTTTTATTGTAGGCTCAAAAAGTCAGTGAGGACATAATGTTTTACTGTGTCAATAAAATTCTTATGAAGAATTTTAAATTCTTTTTAATGAAATTTTTATTTCCTAGGAAATTAAGTTTCGTTTTGAAAACAACAATGGTTTACTGTATTTTGCCACATTAGCATGTAACAAAATCCTAAAAACAGTGTCAGTAGTTGCTATCACTTTGTAGGAGTTGCTTTGTTACAATAAACACATTCTCTCTCTCTCTCTAGACTCACAAAACATAGAAGATCTGCTACACTTAGGTTTGCATTTATGGCAGACTTATTTGCCTCCTACAGAATTCCTCTTAAGAATAGTTATTTAATCTGTTACAACCAAGGACAATTTCAAAAGTGTCATGTTTGGCCTTATAAATCAAGTCCTGGCTTTAGTTTTTGCTATCCCTCAGATACTTCTGTGCAAAAATTAAAACAGCAACAGCAAAGCCATACACTTTGCCTTGTTTGATTAAAAAAAATGTCACCACTTTTCTCTTACAATTCACATTTATTTTATTCTTTTTGAGAAAATAAATCTAGTAGAACAAGACAGGTCACAGAAAAGCCATTCAGGCAAAGTGTTTATCTCTGGAAATCAGGATGCTTAGACAAAGACTTGGCTCTTGACGTCATTTAGTCAGAATTTTCCTTGATGTCTCTGATTCTTGAACTGTCCATCTCTACATCGTGTATCAAAACACAGAAGTCTGGGCCCACTACTTCCTGTTTTCTGGAATAAAGTACATATTTATGAATAACTAATTCTACTTCTGATGCTACATATATTCAAGATAGTGGGCCTGAGAATTTTTTTACCAGATCATTTGAAAATATGACCAAAATTTAATACTTCCTTGTAAACTAAGTAACTTCAAATTGCATCATTTAATTTGAAACCTTTCTCCAGTTAAAATGAAGCAACCATATCCCTTATTATACCTGTGATCTTCCTTCATTCCCAATGTAGCTTTTGTTCTCAAGGGAAATTGGTTGGCTTTAAATACATAATCCGGGCCCATGTTACTGGGGGGAAAAGAGAATTTCATGTGTCCTTATTTCTACAATGCTGATGAAATACTACATTTTACATAACTTATTTATTATTGTAAAACAAGAAGAAAATACCAAGTGGTGCTCACATCTAAGAAAAGAGAAATGAAAAATCTAACAATAACTATTTTTAAATGACATGTAACTATTGTTCACAGTGGTACAAGATCCACATTAACAGTTAGTACTTGTTCAAACAGCAGTACAACACCCAAAAATATACAAAGGTTTTCAGAGATGTCTCAGCAGTTAAAGGTGTTGGTTTGCAAAGCATGATGGCCTTTGTTCAATTCCCCAGTACCCACATAAAGTCACATATGCAAAGTATTGCATGCGTGTGAAGTTTGCTTGAAGTGTCAAGAGGCCTTGACATGCCCATTCTCTCTCTTGGTGAATATACATTTTCAGAATTAAAAAAATATATGTATTCAAATTTCATTCTTGAGTGTTCAGACATTGTTAATAATAGAGCAGTGTATCAAATGTCACTTTTTAAATATGTGCTTTGTTGTTACTAATTACTTAATGGATTTAAATTTAATCATAAAGTTTAGAAATTGAAGTTCCATTTTACTAAACTTGCATTTGCTTTTTTCTCCCCTGGGAGTATTTTCTTACACTATCCACACCTCCACTAGGAATCTCAATTCAGAAAGGAACTGGAGAACCTTCAAAACTGAAAAACCAAATTCCCTAGAGCAGGTTCAGCTGTGACACTCATGATTGAGAGGTGAAGTGTGCGTGAACTGCCTGAGGCTTCAAAGGAGTCCATAGGTGGGCTCCGTATATAAAGTCCATATCTGTGTGTTTCTTTCTCTCTTCTTTTTTCATTCAAGCCAGGGTCTTATGCTGGGAGGTAGCTCAACAGGTGAAGTGCTTTCCTTGCAAACACGCATAACTGAGTTGGGTTCACGAAATTATTCTTTAAAAAAATCTGGATGTAGTGGCGACTGCTTGTAATCCTAGGCCTGGAGAAATAGAGAAAAGTGGATTTCTGGGGCTCACTGTCCCACCAGTATAACTTACTTGGTGAATTCCAGGCAAGTAAGAGACCTTGACTCAAAAAAAAAAAAAAAAAAGGGGTTTAACAGCACCTGATGAATGGCACCTGAGAATCCCAGGTTGTTCTATGACCTCAACATGCCAATGCACACAGGTGCACTCAGACCTACACACGTGTGTACACATTTACTTGCATACCCAAACATGTGAGCTTGTGTGTGCACACGTGCACACACCATACAAGTACAGGCTCTCCCTCCTCAGTCAGGCTGAATTCGCAGTCCTCCTGCCTCAGCGCTCCTGTGTCAGGATTCCCAGCTATGTGACTATGCTGGTGTCATTCCAGTGACCTTCAATGTCCAAGCAATGCAAACCAAACTTTGATTCTACAAAACTCATTGTAATTTAAACCCCCTAATAAATTATAGGTTTTATTTTCATAGCACATCATGAGGAAAACAGAAAGTCACACTGTCGTGGTGGAGAGTGCAGCTAGTTTCATCAGGTTTCATACATCCTTGCTAATAAGAAGTCTTGTCCGGTGTGGTGGCGCACGCCTTTTGTCCCAGCACTTGGGAGGCAGAGGTAGGAGGATTGCCATGAGTTCGAGGTCACCCTGAGACTACATAGTGAATTCCAGGAGAGCCTGAGCTAGAGTGAAACCGTATCTTGAAAAACCAAAAGACAACAAAAAAAGCCTTGAGGGAGGAGCATGGTCCCCCAAATTTGGATGACCCTACTATCCTGGTTGGTTATGCTCAGCTGTGTTGGAATCATCTCTAACACACTTGCCTTCTAAGATCCCGGTGAGCCGGTTTAATGCATGTAGAGAAATGATGTTGAGTTTTGCACTACCCCCAGCAATTTTTGTCACAAGAAAATCCTACTCTAGTGGTTTGCAAAGCAGTTACAAATACCTTCGCTATTCTAATGAAATTCCAAAGTATCAACAATTTGTATTTTAAATTTCCCCATGCATTTAAGGGAAAAGCTTTTTAGATTCGAATGCCTATAAAGAGTGGCAAAACAATGTTTACATAATTATATGGAGAGTTTATGACTACAGCCAGGTGAATTAGGGAGGTGAGTGAATTAGGGAGCAAATAGGATATGTGTATTCTTGATAGACCTCCTGAAGTTCACTTTAGGCAAGGTGCTCAGGATTATAACCGAACAAGGGCTGATTGCTCATTCTATGCAGATCTGCTAACTGATAAAGTAAGCAGTACTAAAATGTTCCACTTTGACAGGGAAGGAGAAAAAATATACATGGGCTTTAAAATATGTGTGTAGTCACAACGAGCAACCAACTGTTTCCTGTTTATGACGAAGGAGTAAATAACGCATTGATCTGGCAGCAGGGCACCTGCTTTGCACACAACTCTGTATCAGTGGTCCCTGAACCCTCATTATTTTTCCTCAATTAAAGTTCACAGTCTCAGAAAGTCTGTGCCGAGCAGATGTACAACTGTTTTCGCCGACAGAACACAGAAGAATCACAAATTTAGAAAACTATTGCCATTTCATAAACCCCAGAATCACATCATTTGTTGTGGGTAAGAAACATTACAAACAATATGTCTCTTTTATAGGCTGCTAAGCCGGTGCATTGCAGAAAAGAATATTAAAGTTCAAAACCTGTCACATGAGCAGTGCATTATGAATACAGTAATGCATTTTTTTATGATTCAAATAATGGTCACTGAAATGAAAAAAAATAAAGTCATCAGTGGGTTATAATGAAAAAATTGTGACTGAGAATTAGACAAAATTGGAAATATGAGCAAAGCCACACATAAAATAATGCCCTGGAGAGAACTACAAGATGCAATAACAAGTGAATTTCAGAAGTATGCATTCTACTAATGCTAATTTTATTTTCATCTTTTGCATAATTCTGAGTATTAGGAGCACCGGTCATTAAGGCAAGCCATCCTAGATGCAGCAAGAACCCAGCCTCCACTGTAACTAAGAGACACTCATCTGAAGAACTGTTTTCTCTAACCATCTACCTGAGGTCAAATACCACATCACCATCCAGTTACAAAGCTGTATAAACACAGCTTCCATCGCTCATAACTTCCTTTGGAGCTTAAGAAAGTGAAAGGAGAAAATAAGCAGACTTGGAGATGTTCATTTCTAGTTTATTTTTAAAATGCTATCTCCGTATGACATTGAAAACTATCTTGTGCAGCAAGTAAGATGAAGTTTCCCTGCTCTTTGCTTGTCTCTCTTTTTTTCTGAGTGTGATTCTGACTCTGCAGTTTGAGCTCCACAGACTGTAGCAGATTGCGAGTCTTGAGGTCAGAGTATATGCTTGCAGCTCCAATGGCTACACCTGCCATTGTAGCATTCCCTGGAAGAGCGTGGTATTTCTTAATGATGTGACATGCACTTCATCCAATCTGACTTTAAGGTTTGCCACAACCACAAAGGCCACTGCACCCATGAATAGAAGCGTTTTTAAATTTTAATTTCTAAATTCCTTTTACCATTGTTACTTAATTATGTGAAACACATATGCGTCTTTCCTGCTGAGCTAGACTTCGAAAAACGTATCAGGTTCTGTACAGAACAATAGCATAGCTCGTCAAGGTAGAGATGAAATCAGGTTTGTACTTTAGAGCATTAGCCAAATGTTTAAAGTCTACCCAGTATGGCTAGTGGCAGGGAAATATTTTCCCCTCTTTGTATTGTCTTATTAACTGATATCTAGTTAGCACAGAGGGTTCTTGGAAGAGATAAACCAATTTTGACTAGAAAAACTGCTACCATGCTTACTACCATGTTTTCACTTAAGATTCTACATTCTCATGCTAAACTGATAATTTGGTTATTATAGGCTTTGCTAAGTACACAGCCTTCCTGAACAAAGAGTCCCTGTAGTGAGAGCCAAAACTCCAGGGTTAGCTGGTTGGAATGAAAATCCTTTTGCTATATTCTCCCCAAACTGGACTTCTTATATATACATTTAAAATGTCAGAGCTGCTTCTGAAATGCATCTCACCACTTTCCCTCTCAGCAAAATCAGCTTTGCTGTACCCATTCTCTTCCTCTGAATTTGACAAAACTGTGTTACTCATGCTCACATCAGCCTGAAGACAAACAATTCAACATCTTTGAACAAACAATCAAAATATACATACAGCCAGGCATGGTGGAGCAGGCCTTTAATCCCAGCAGAGGTAGGAGGATTGCCATGCAACCCTCAGGATAGAGAGTGAATTACAGGTCAGCCTGGGCTAGAATGAGACCCTACCTCAAAAAAAAAAAAAAAAAAAAAATCACAAAAATAGACATACAAAGTAGATGGAATAAAGTACCTCAATTATGAGACCTTTTGAAAACAGAGGATTTCTTGAAAGCACAACTGAGAAATACACTTTTTTCAAATTTTCCTTAAAGATATAACAAACTACTTTCACTGTCTTTGAAAAATGTGATTTGAAAATGTATTATACAATTTCACCTAATAATAATGCAATTTAAGAAACTTTCAGTTCATAATAGTTGGTATAGAATTTAAAAAGTAATTTATAATATTCCAGATGAAATACATATATTATTAGCTAAAACTAATGGCTGAAGTTTTTCTTCTCTCCAGAAACAAGTAGTATAGTTATGTTACCAAGAAAGACTTATTTGCATACCACTCTAGAATCTATGAATTTGGGGTGTCAATTGAGTTACTCAAACTCCCTGAGATGAATTTCTGAATCTGCATAGATACAATTCAAACTACAGGGGTCTTCAGAGTGTTCAATTAAATGACATCAAGTCTCATTACCTTGTGGATATTCAGTAGTTTTTCTTCTGCTCTGCTCTTGACAAAGTATTACCAAATACCTATTTCTGACCTAGTCACCCATTGTTGTGAACCAGGAAAAACCTAACAAATGCCAACCTCTCTAATTGTTCTCCCCCTCAGAATTTGTTATGTTTGCCCATTCTTTTTCATTATTACCATTGTTCCTAGCCTGGAAAAGTATAAGAAAAAAGATATCATTGTATTTATGGATAGTTAAATTCCTTTTTCTTCCCTTCTTCTTCCTCTCTCCTTCTCCCAACTTGTTTCTCTCAATGACCCTTTTTTTTCACCTTTCCCTCTCCTATATTCTCCACTATTTCCTTGTCTCTCTTACCCTCCCTCAGCTCTCTCATTCTTTTCCAAATTAAAAAAAAAAAAATAAAAGCAATCTTACTGTGTTTAGCAAGACACAGGGCACACCATACATGTTCTCCAAGGAAAGCAGGAGCTAGCTAAAGCATCTCAATGAAAAAAAAAAACTAAGAATTATGCTAAGGAGGGGATAAGTGCAAGTTTCACAGAAATGATTTTTTCCCTTTGGCTCTGAAATTTATGTTTGATAAAAGGGTGCTATTTACTAAGCTTATTGTTCAAAGCAAACTTGGTTCTTATAACTTTTGCTATTTGGTAGTTGACCACCTATGTTACACAAATATATACATAGAGAGAAAGACTATTCCCTTGTTATATTTTTATGTTTAAGAGAAGTTAGAAAGAAATTATAGGTCTACCACATCACATTAGACGTTTCTTTAGAAGATGAAGTTTCTGGAATCTTTGCTATAGGCAAAACCCGTAGTTATGTCATCAATTAGAGAGCAAAGGGATCACGTGACAGTGCAGAAAAGTGGTGGATCACAGCACTACTTTAAACTGTCAAGAGCATCAACATTTCATTTTGAAAAACTTAGGCATTTAAAAGAGATAGTCAAGTTGAAGAAGCCTTTTATTAGTATGAGGCAAGTAGCACATTTACAAAAAAGTCAAACCAAACAAGTACAAACACACACACACAGGCACACTTCATGTGTGCAATCCCCCAAACTGAAACAACTAATTCAACCTTTCAAAATGCCCTTGCCATTTCATGCCTGATGGAAAAACAGAATAAAACAAAAACAAAACAAAACAAAACAAAACAAACAACAACTACAAAAAAAACAGAACCAAACAAAACAAAGAACAATAACAAAATCCCAAACCAAACACATGATGCTTCTTGTTTCAAATGAACACATAAATATGAAAATAATGCTATACATACAACTGCTTAAAATTGAAGATTTCACCTTGATGACTGCATTTATATTCACACATAAGTCTAATATTAACAGATCAAATACATATTTTCTTTATTAAAAGTTTTATTGTTTTATTTATTTGAGAGAGAGAGACAGAAAGAGGGAGAGAGAGAGAGAGAAATAGAGAGAGAGTAAATGAGTATGCCAGGGCCTTCAGCCACTCTAAATGAACTTCAGACACATGTGCTATCATATGTGTCTGGAGTATCTGGGTCCTGAAGAACAGAACCTTGGACTTTTGGCTTTGCAGGCAAAGCCCCATATTTTCTTTCATATTTAAAATCACTGCAACTGGGCTGGAGAAATGGCTTAGCAGTTAAGGCACTTGCCTGCAAAGCCAAAGGACCTCAGTTCAATTTCCTAGGACCCACATAAGCCAGATGTGTCTGGAGTTTGTTTGCAGAGGCTAGAGGCCCTGGCGCGCCCATCTCTCTCTCTCTCTCCCCCTTTTTCTCTTCTTTCTCTCAAATAAATAAATAAAAACAAGATCTTTAAAATCATTGGTCTTGGTCTAGAACTTTCTTTTACAATGGCTTATTTCTATTATTATTGTAAGCAATGTTAAAAAATCTGGTAAATAATTCAACTTAACAACATATACATGATATCTCAAAAACTAAGTTTTTATCCCCTCCAACTTTTTATTGTTACTGCCTGGACTTACCATTCCCAAGAGATTCAAAGTAAATGCCAAATTAAATCAGAAAAAGTTTGGTATGTTAAAGATAGCATTGTTCAAGTACAGAGATATTGTTGCTATAAATATAGTCAGTGATAGAGGAAAACAATATCATTTTACAAGCTATAGAAAGTTGATTGTCATTTAAACTTGCAAATGCTAAAAGAGCTCAACCACAAAATATTAACCTACAACACATAGGTGTGACCATATGAGCTGGTTTCACCCCGAAGTCCTAATAGTTCTCTAGAGGACTACAGATTCCTTCAGAACCACCCCTTTTTCACCAGTGTTACTACACTGCTATACTTAACAGAGACATTCACATGCTTTGCATTTTAAGTGCCTTGAACACCCAAGTACGGAGCCTGCACCATCAGATGTAATGAGTTATGGTACTATCGGCATGTTGATAAGCTATAGCCCAAAGAAGAACAAGAAGGAAGTATAAAAAATATGGCCAGAGGAGGGGATAAAATTATCAGCTAGTGTGTTTTCCTGTTTGGTTTTAATCTACATTTAATTAAATTCTTATCTTCTGTGTACTTATGGTCGCATTTGAATGGCGAGACTGCATTCATTATGAATGGTAAAACTTAACTCAGAGAACATTACATGTGGCTTCTTTAAAAAAGAGAAGAAGAAAAATGCTGTCTTTATTCTTCATACTCTGGTCTTATAAAGGGAGACCAAACTCTCTCTCTCTTAGGTCAAGTTCTGTAGCACTTAACCTTTGGATTACCTGACTGGGAAATTTAGACTTTGCTAAATTTTTAATCTTATGTTTTTCTTTTTCTTTTTTTTGCAATTTGGAAATGTTATTATCAAATCCTGAGCTGAACAGAGCCAGCCTTCAGAAGTGAATTCAGAAAATGCCTTCTTCATTCTTAAAAAATAGTGATGATAACAGGAAGTTTTTATTAGTATTGCAAAATGTGTGCATTAGTCTGCATCCTTAATTATTAAAACCACTACATTTCCTTGTCTTTATATGCTGAAATAAAAAATGCCTTAATTACTATTTAAAGTTTTTTCCCCACCACAGAACCTTTGAGTTCATTCAAGCATCCATATATTTTAGAGAAAAAAAAATGAACCACACATTAATTAATACACCTTCTAATGGCTTCACAACCCATCTTATTCATTTTGGAAATGGAAGCACAGCTGAGGCTGCCCTTCAGGTAGCAAATTAGTCCCAGTGATAACAAACGTGGCTTCCCTGAGTTACCTTAAAGACTGAGCTAGTCAAGGAAGAGCAACAGAGTAAGCACTGTTAATTTTGTTTGAATTTTTGTTGTTGAAATTCAGGGATTTGGGATGGGTTCTTCATCCTTTATGATCAAAATTCACCAAAAACATCATAAAGAACAATGAAAGAAAAACCTGCCCAATATCAACATTTTTCTCTTAAACATCTGCTAACATAATACAGATGTTTCTTTTCTATATACAAAGACACATACATGTGCATGAAAATACCCATCTATATCTTCCAGTACTGGAAAGGATACAAGGGCCTTTGGCATGCCAGAAAAGCAATTCTATCACAGCATATACTCTAGATCCCTGCAAAGCTTGTGTTATAAAAGATGACTAGGAAATGTTTGTCAAACAACACACACATTTCAGATGACCACTTATTTTTGCCCTGGCCTTGTGTGCTTGGTTACTAAAAATGAGGAAACATTCAACATACCATTCAACACTCAAATTTGCATATGTCTGTTTAATTAATGTCAGTGGCATATCCCCCCCGCCCCCTACAATATCCCTGGCACGTATACATACAGAATAGCAGAATTCCATTCTGCTGTGGCTCAGCTTTGTTTTGAAAGGAGCTGTAAAATTCCCAACAATTCATTCAAAAAGTTTCTATCTGGGACATTACAAGCTAACTTTTTTTGTTATTGGGTGCACAGACTCTTGTAAGTCAATGACAAAGCACTTAAAGAAATTCCTGAGGATTTTCAGGAAACATCCACAGCAATTTCAGTTTTGCATCATTATTTCAGGACACTAATCCATCTCAGTAGATGGAATTGACATTCCTCTGGGCACATAAATCATGAGATAAACTTAAAAAATTTGCAATAATTTGGCCACATTAAGCTTTTTATTCAAAAATTATATTTAATTCTTACAAGTCAAGCAAGCTAAAATATTCAAAACAAATGACAAAGTCTAGGGAATAAAACGTATCTTACGTTGAGAAGTTATAATTTATTTTTATTTTATTATTTAATTTAATTTATTATTATTATTATTATTATTATTATTATTATTATTATCTTGTTTTTTTGAGGTAGGGTCTCACTCTAGCCAGGCTGACCTGGAATTCACTCTATATTCTCAGGGTGGCCTTGAACTCATGGCAATTCTCCAACCTCTGCCTCCTGATTGCTGGGATTAAAGGCATGCGCCACCATGCCTGGCTCAAGAAGTTAAAATTTGATAGCCATGTTTTACTGGTGCATTTAAAACATAGCTTTAAGTTAACCTTGGTAACTTGTTTTAATTATTTTTTTTTCAAAAGTACTTTACATGTATTCTTTCAAGTAGTACAGTTAAAACTCTTTCTTTTCTTTTTTTACTGGGTGTGCGGTAGCACATGCCTTTATGAGAGAGAGAGAGACAGAGAGAGAGAGAGAAAGAGAGAGAAGTGAAAGAGAGAGAATTGGTTCTCCAGTGCCTCCAGCCACCGCAAGTGAACTCCAAATGCATGTGCTACTTTGTGCGCATGTGTGACCTTGCATCAACTTGTGTGTCTGGTTTAGGGGGATCTAAGGGGTTAAACATGGTTCTTAGATTTCACAAGTAAGCACCCTAACCTCTAAGCCATTTCTCTAGCCTACAGCTCTTTTTTTTTCTACATGTATGAGTTGATGTTCATATATATATATATACTCTAACAAGATAAAACATGTGATGCTTTCAGTTGAAGAATTGAAAGGTTTAAAATATTAAACATTAAGATAACATCCAAATCAACTTACATTATTTTTCAATTTTTTGTTTATTTTTATTTATTTGAGAGAGAGAGAGAAAAAGTGAGAGAGAGAGAGAATGGGCACGCCAGGGCTTCCAGCCACTGCAAACGAACTCCAGATGCATGTGCCCCCTTGTGCATCTGGCTTACGTAGGTCCTGGGGAATTGAGCCTTGAACCGGGGTCCTTAGGCTTCACAGGCAAGCGTTTAACTGCTAAGCCATCTCTCCAGCCCTCAACATACATTATTAACCAATGTTACCTGATCTAATTTACTAGTCATTATGTGGTTTGGGCTAGATGAAGATGCAACATAGGGTCATCTAACAGTAAACTATAGGGGCTGGGGACAGCTCATGGGTACTTGCTAGGTAAACATGAGGCCCTGAATCTTACATCCACAAGCCACGTACAAAGCCAGGCATGGCCACACATGACTGTGAGAAAAGTGTGAAGGGGAAGTAGAGATAGGTTAATGTGGCTCTTTGATCAGTAAGTCCAACTAATCAACAAAACAAAACAAAAACAAAAAAATCAGGAAGCTTCAGTTTCATTGAAATACTCTGTCTCAGGGAAAACAAAGTGGAAGATGGATAGAGGAAGACATTTGACAGCTTCTTTGGTTCCCCTGTCATACACATGTGCAGAGGACACATGTCAGCACACACAAATGCATATACAATATGCACACCACAAATACCATACATTCCCCTCTTCAAAGTAGTAAATAGAAAGCAAATCCCATAATATTGTTTGTTGAAGGCTATGTAATGTAATGATGCACTGCAAACTAAGATACTGAAATGTAGAGGATGGAAGAGTTGCATATACCAAAAAGAGGAAAAGTGTATAAGGTAGGAAATTCGATGGACGTGTATAAAGTAACAAATATACAACATTTATTGTTCACATCCAATCATTGAGGAATTGGGATTTATTATGTGACAAGCTGATGGCAAAAAGTGGAACAAATGATCTACATGTGAAATTCTGAAATCACTGAGATACAATTGATAATTAATAAATTTATTACTTTAGCTGCCCTTGTTCAGAAACATTGGCTCATTAACATTGCCTTTTATACATTGTATCAGATATGTTCACCTTGCCGTGAAAATACCTGACCAGATTCAACTTAAATAAAGCATTTAATTCAACATAAAGTTTCAAAAGGACTTGTCAGCAATGGAAAAGGCATGGCATATCCAAGTTCGGAGCTAGGAAGTAGGAGAGCCTTATGAAGGGTTGGGTCTGGACTGTAGAGATGGCTTTGTGGGTAAAGTGCTTGCTATCCAAGCCATAGAACCCAGGTTCTATTCCCCAGGACCCATGTAAGCCAGATGCACAAGGTGGTGCATGCTTTGGGAGTTCATTTGCTGTGGCTGAAGACCCTGGTGCACCCATTCTCTTTCTCTTTCTGCCCCCCACCCATGAATAAAACAAAAATAATGTTTTTTTTTTAATACCTCAATTTCTGTCTCTTTTAATTCACTTACTTCTATAATGTTCCACATCCTAAAGGTTCTACAACTTTCCCTAGTAGCACCATCAGCAGGGCACCAAGTGCTCAAAACATATGAGCCGATGGGGCACAGGCTAAAGTTCACAAGCAGTGTACACCCTGTCCCTTTTGGCTAAGACAACTTCAGCCTCTGCTCAACTAAATACATTCTTCAATTTCGGCATATCCAAGTATTGTTTCTTCAGTAATGCTTTCCTTGCCAGTCTTTAAACACACACACACACACACACACACACACACACTGACATCCAATCTGGAGATGTTTACATGTCATTAAAGGACTATTTCCTTCCTCCTATGCTGGCCATCACCTATTTAATATTCTGCATTCATTATATTGTGTATTCATTAATATTCTGCAACTCCAGACTAACTGTAACCTCCCTGAGGACAGCAACTTGTTTTATTCAGAATCTTCTTTGCTTCTTCAGGGTCTAATTTGAGTGCATCACCATTGTGTTCAACACTCATATACCTATAGGTAAGAGACCTCCTGGCTATCTATAGGTACAAATAGGCTTAACATTCCCAGTTCTGGGAACGTGACAGACTAGTGTATGGTGTGCAGTAGAGCTTACATGACATCAGGTGGAATAGCCAAGCAAATGTTGTGCATCATGACTTCAATATGTAAGATTATACATTTCCACAGCAAATACAAGAATGAAAAGGAGCCTTGAGTAAATACCCAGGAGAGGTAACTTGTGTCTCAATTTTTTTGTGTGACAATATTCCCCATAGTTAAATTATGAAGCCAACTAAGCTGTCCATCAGCAAATACATATATATATGAAATGGAATTGTTTTCTAGCCATAAAGAATGAATGAAGAATGAATTAATATCATGTTCAGAAAAATGGATCAAATATTTATGATTATATTAAACAAATTAAGACAGTTGCAGTACAACAATAATATGTGTTTTCTCCTAAAGACTAGACTTTATAGATACATAAAATCATATATATATTATTTACATATAACAAAAATGTAGAGTTAAAACTGTCATTTGGAGCAAAGGACACTAATGGGAGGGACATGGGTCATAAAGGGGGAAGGCAAGAGGTATGGGCGAAAGATGAACATAGAATATTCTATGACACATTAAAATTATAGGACCCAGTATAATATAAGTCTTAATCAAGGAAAAGGAACCTAAGGAGCGTGATCATCCCTCCATGTGCTCCATTCCAGCTCTTTAGATGTGATGGCTCATCTTGATTTGCAACTTGATTGCACTGAAAAGAACCCAAGAGATTAGAGAGACATACTTGTTCGTATATCTGAAAATATATTTTTCATACAGATATAAATAAAAGGGGAAAGACTTGCCCTCAATGTCTGTAGCTCTTCCCAGGAAGAATAAACGAGGGAAAGGAGAGTCTCTGAGCACATAGACGTGCTCCCTCTGCACCCTGGCTGTCATGATGCAAACTTCTGCCGTGCATAGTTCCATAGCCAGAATAAAGAATTCTTCCTGTTACGGTGTTGTGTCAAGTCTTTTTGCAGAGCAACAAGAGCTAACACAGAGAAAATCGGTGCCAGAGGTGAGGCATCATTGTTATAACTGAATCTGAGGCTGAGGCTCTTAAATATATGGAATTATTTATTTATTTATTTATTTTTTGCAGGAGGAAATGAGGAAAGTTTGGAGAACTGGGCCAGAGAGAGTTCACAACGCAGCAAGCAGAGCTTGCGGGCCATTCTAGAGGGAGCTCCTAAGCCCGACATGCTGACGGGAAGGTGGGCTGTACAGATTGTGCTCACGAGGTTTGACATGGGATGAAAATGGTTGGGAGCCAAAACAGAGGCCAATCATCTTACATTTTGGCAAAAAAATGTTGTCTTTATTCTGTCTATGTCCTGGGATGGCATATAAATGTCATGGGCGAAATTTTAAGGCAGCTCTACCGGCTTGTTGACTTCTTTGAGCCAAGCTTACATTAAGAACTGGAAGTAGAGTAAGAAAGGAGAAAGATTTGAGAAGCTTACAGTTTTCCCAGAAAAGAAAAGAAATATTTAAAGTTGGAGTTAAGGACAGTATGGCTGAAGAAAATAGGACCATTAGGAAGAAGTTGTTTGCCTTGGGACAATGGTACGCTCCCTGAATTATCTGGACTCCACCCATCAGAGGCTCAGGTGTATGAGGGATTTAACTTACTGAGAAGACTGCCGGGAGAAGAGCACAGTTCACACAGAACTCTCTTGTGAAGAGTTTCCTCATGTTTTTCCATTCAGGCATCCCAGAGGCCCTATAGCTGCCACTTAAGGGGTCCAAGCCAATGTTTGTGTGGTTGTCAAACCATGGCATCATATAGATGATGCTGGTTTTACAAGAGGAAATAGAAGGCAAAGAGAGGTCTGGGAAGCCATATAGTAAGTGACAGGGTCAGAATATCTATAGGCAGCCCCTGAGAAACCAATTTATGAAGCTAAGAAGGTTAAGGCAAAAACACAATGGAGTCTCCAGGAAGTTTTAAGTGCCAGGAAAGATGCAGGCATATAGCAGAGCCAGCTCAAAAAAGGGGTGGGCCAGAGACAGAGCTTCCTAAGTCTTGGGAACCCATACCATGACAGTATGTCTTAGATGTCAGAAGCAGACATACAAAATTGAATGTTTCCCTTGTTTCAGTATTACTTTGAAACAACCCTGCTTTGTCATTTTCCTATGACTCATTAGAGGAATAGGAATAAATTGTCTATGATGTTATATTTTGAAATTATATAACTTGTTTTTGATTTGACAGAGAATCTCAGAGTTTGCCTTGAACCTTAGGGAGAACTTCTGACTTTTACTCTTAAGAATTCTGGAACTGTTAAGACTATGCAGATTCGTGGAGATCAACTGAATACTTTTAGCATTATGAGGTGGACGTGATCCATTTAGATATCAGAGGTAGAATTCTGTGGTTTAAATATGTTAGAAATAGAATAGGGACTTGTTGCAGTCAGATTTGCATAGCTGGCAGAAATCACCTGATCAAGAGCAGCTTTGGGGAAGAAAGGGTTTATTTTGGCTTATAGACTCGAGGGGAAGCTCCATGATGGCAGGAGAATACAATGGCATGAGCAGAGGGTGGACATCACCCATTAGCCAGCAAAAGGTGGACAATAGCAACAGGAAAGTATGCCAAACAGTGGCATGGGGAAACTGGTTATAACACCCATAAGTCCACCCCCAACAATATATGGCCTCCAGAAGGCTTTAATTTCCAATTGTCATCATCCGGAGAAACTAGCATCCAGAATACGTACATTTATGGGGAACACCTGAATCAAACCAGCACAGGGCTTAAGTTTGTAATCTCACACGTGAAAGGCTGAAGCAAGAGGATCCTAAGTTCAATACCAGCATGAACTGTATAATAACAGCCTATCTTGAACAAATAGACAATAGCTTATAATAGGGTATCAAGTTAACAAAGGGTAGATTTTGTGACAGTTAACCTGTTCATTTGACTGTCTTGAGAAATATTCATTACTGGATGTGATTATTTTAGTGTGTTTCCAGAAAAGATTTAAGAAGAGATCTACTTAAATGTGTGTAACATCACCTCATAACCTGGCAAAAATGGAGTACAAGGGAATAAAGAAGAATGCTTAAAAGTTCAGGTGCTCTCTCTGCTTCTTGGCCACTGGAAAGTGAGCTGCTTTTCCTTGCCAGGCTCTCTATGCCATGAAGGACTGAATTCTCCAAAAACATGAGTGAAAGTAAATAACTTTTCCCTGTCATCAAACCAGGTCAGAGGTTCTGTTACAGTGGTGAGAAAGCTCAGAGTAGGTATATGTCAGTTTATGATGCTTTCAAAATTTTGGGTTCACTGATTTGATTTGACAATCATTCTTCATATTGAAGGATAATATTTTTCCTACCTCTTCAGTAGTAATTCAAATATTTATTACTGTTTTTAATAGCTGACCTTCATTAAACATATCCTTTAAAGTAAATAGAGCATAATGAAAACAATCTATGAACATACGGATCTTGGAAGATAGAAGGAAATGTTACCTTTGTAAATTGCATGTATTAAGTATACATGCCTGAAAACTTGCAGTTTGATATGTTCATACTCACTCTAGTGCAGCAGGAGAAGAAAGAACATTCATAGACCTTCTACAGAGAGCTGAGTAGCATACAGATTGTATTTTGAAGAGTGGTGGGTACACAGGGACAGGTTGCTGAAGCTAAGAAAGCTAAGAGACCACAGAGCACTGAGTGGTCCCCATGAGATCACTGACCCTTCTGACTGTATTCCATAGCATCTTCAGAGCAATAGGAATATCAGGACCTTTCATATTCTTTTCCAGCTCTACTCTATTCCTCAGCCATACTTGTAGCCTCTCCACCATCCTTTGAGTGAGAACAATGACTAAACTCTTACCTCAAGCATTTACACCTCATAGAGCTCTGATGGAAATCCCATTCTTAAGCATTTTAAAATGTGTTTCATCTTGCACTCCAGGGATGCTACTGTACAATTCTCCAGATAGCAAATTCTATGAACATTACCTCCCCCACCTCATTTTTAACCTTCTCTAGATGTAGTTAGTTTCATTTCTATGAACTGCATTTCACTTTGACCTGAAGGTGGGAAAATTTTCCTCACTTCTGGCCATACTTTAAATTTGAGTCTGTTTTGAATCTCACATTGTCATGGTATCACTGCTAGCCATGATCATTTAAAAACCTTGGGCCATTTGCAATAATTTGCTAAAGGCTTACCTGTGGCATCATCAAATAAATGAACTGCTCCTGTTTTAATTCTTTGTAAGTTTAAAATCCACAGTATTTACATAGGTGATCATATGAACATGGTTCTTTTTCTGTCTATACTCACACACTTTTGGAGCTCTTTTTATTACTATTAATTATGGAGATTTCTTCTGTATTATTTCATATCTAAACATTCATTTCCCATGCTACAACTTCCATTATTGTTATTCACCCTTTGTAGAACTTGCCCTGCCAAATGCATTAATTCTAGTTGGACCCAACATGCAGTATTGTTCCCTTTCTCCATCATTCCTCCTTCCTTCACATTTTTACTTCCCTGCTCATTCATCTTACACATTCTGAATCTCATGTGTCTGACCCATTCTTTACATATATTCACAACACCCTCACTTCCTTATCTCTTTTTCACTTAGTCTGAAAAAAAATCTCCATCTTATTCACTCCCAATTTGTACCTACTCTGTACTACTACCAAGCAGCAGGTTAGGTGAACAAAAACATACAACTCTGTCTTACAGTACATCTGTGACTGATAATGTTGACTGGGTCAGTATTGCTTCCCAGTAAACATACATTTATATAGTGCATTTACTCTCCAAATTCCCATCCTTCTCTATCAGCATTGCTTCCTCATTCACTAAGATCATTGCAGTAATCATTAGACAACACAGCTTTTGTCTCCACTTCAACATACCCATACGTGCTTGTGCTCATGTATTTTACCCTCACACCTACAATTATGGACCTGTCGACCAAACTCCTATTCGAGGCCAAACCCTCCAATGGTGTGTTAGCTGTTCCCCTGCTTTCATGTGCACATTAACTTTTCAATCTTCACAAGATCAATCTGAACATGACAATAGACTGCAACTTTATGCTATTAAACCACCACACCCAAATAAGATATTCTAGATCTCATTTATCTCCTTCCATTTTTTTTTTTCATTTGTTTTTCTGAGGTAGGGTCTCCCTCTAGGCCAGGCTGACCTGGAGTTCACTATGTAGTCTCAGGGTGGCCTTGAATTCATGGCAATCCTCCTACCTCTGCCTCCTGAATGCTGGGATTCAAGGTGCACGCCACCATGCCTGGCCCTCTCCTTCCATTTAATGTCAAACTTGCTCATATAAGTCTATGGTTTTAGTGCCTGATCAGACATTCAGGTACTCTACTAAACAGTGAAACATGTTCATCTTGTCAATGTCATCAAATATATTGCTGTCTCCAAGATTCATACCTTGGATCTTATTCTGGAGAATCAGTAAAATTTAGCACAGCATCACCACTCAAGTATTGTCTTCTCTTGGCTACTGCTTGGCACACTCTTTTGGTGTTCTACCTTAGTTGCTGTTCCTTGTTCTCCCTTGCTTAGTCCTATGTCTGGACTCACACATTACTCTTCTTTTGCTTTGCTTGCCTCATTACTTATAGCTTATTGTTACCCATTCCTTCTTCTACCAGTGACACCCTCACTGAGGATAGCTGCACTGTTATCTCCTTGCTTTACTTTGACCTTCCTTTCTCACATAAGGTCTCCTTGCACAGCACCAGATGTGATTGCAAAAGTCTATTTTATTGTGTTTTTCATTCTGTATAATTTTTCTTCATAACATTTCTTGCCACTGATAAATTTTACCTTGTAAGGATTTATTTATCACCTTTTCCTTATAAAATATAAACTATAAAGTAAGGAAAGTTTGATGTCAGAGTTGGTGCCTCTGATAATGTCCAGCACATCATATGCAGGTAGGAAATGTTTATTGCCCAAAGAAATAAGACAGAGAAAAATTTTTATTTTAATTTTTTTTAATTTTTAAGCTTATGTCTTATGTTCTATAATAAAGGAAATTGTTTTCTATTTCCATAACCTAAAGTAATTATATTTATATATTAATATGCTGGAGTTCTGGTGTTTTAGAAATATAAAATTAAATACCCATAACTTAAGCTAATTTTATTATTTTACAGCATTATTTAGTTTTAGGATGCATTTCCATGCAATGAAAAAAAATTACCATCATTATCTTATTGCTGTATTTTTAAAAGTACATTACAATGAACATTACTATGGCAGCTTTAACAAACAGTTCTTGTCTTTATGCTGACCAATTCTTTTTTTTTATTGTATTTTTCTTCTAGGTGTTGTGTTGCTCTTTGTAGAAGAGAATAAAGAGGAAGAGAAAAGTGTAATTGTGAAATATTTTACTTTGATATGACAGACCTAGGTGAGGAAAGTGGATTTAAGTGCCATGTAATAGTTTTTATTTCTTAATTTATATTTCAGAGCCTGTCAAGCCTATGGATGAAACTGGCATACATAAATATAGGGTTTGAGTGGATTTCCTTGTCTTCAAGATCAATTATTTTACCCTGAGTCAATTAGCCTGGATCTGTCAGTTTTATGTAACACGTTTAAGCAGTGTAAATTCCAGTACAGTAATGTATGAGGTTAGACAGGGTATGCAGAAGTAAAATTGTAGAGAGAGTCACAAAAATTCAACCTTTATAAAAATAGCTCAGAAAGCATGGTGTCCATTTTTCTACTGGCAAATCTTTCCACATAATTGTGTAAGCTTTTATTAAAATTTTGTACCAAATTTTAACATATTGTCTCAAAAATATTCCTAAGAAGACATGACTAAAAGAGTATCTGCCCACACACTTTACTGTCTTATGAGTTTATAAAAGTGACCAAAGATGTCAGCAAGCAGCCAGATAAAATTTCACTTCCAGGAAGGGTGGAAAATCATATGAAAGCTAAATATTTTTTATGAAAACAATTTTATGAGATTCTAGTTATACTACCAACAAGAGATCTCTTGTATACTGTGTGTTCCTTATTATAAACAGAAATCTTCATAATATGATTCCATCAGATGGGAACTATCTTGAGGTAAATTTTGAACAGGAATAGAAGAAAAAGGAAAGAAAGGAAGGAAGGAAGGGAGCATGAAAAGAAGAAAGATAAAATTAGAGAAGTTTGTGTTGTTCAAGTATCATGCAGAACCATGACGTTGCTGGAAAGTAATGACTCACTTAATATCATTGATTATCAAACAATTGGACAAAAACGATTATAAGCAATGTGGTTGTATATCTCCCAATAGACTCAGGTTTTTTATTACAAATTGGATTTCCAGCTCCCTGGCTGGAAGAGGTATCACTGGAGTCAGGAGGAATTTCTAGGCTAAAGGTATGCAGAGAGGGTCAGAGCTTGGCCTTGTTCCGTGTTGGTTCCTTTTTTTTTTTTTTTTTTTCTGTCTATTTGCTTGTTTATGGAGCAGGCTGCTTTGTTGTGTCTCTGCTTGGGTTTGTGAAAGGAAGTCAGCTTTTCCTTCCATCCATGGAACTTCCTCTGGATCAATAAGCCTGAAATATATCCTTGCCTCCCATAAGCTGTGTGTGGTTTGGAAATTCATCCTAGCAACATGGAACTGTCAACAACAACTACATTTCATTTTCTTGATATGAACCCTAAAGTGAGCTGTTGATCTGTACTAATTTCCATGTTTGACTGTCAGAATTATTTGACTTTTCTTTAATGGGGCTCTTGTTAAAATATAAAATGTTTTGTTTTTTCCCTTTGAAGCTGAAACCAGTCAATAGTTTCAACAGTCATTTGATACAGGCATTGGTTTATAAAACGTAAGCAAATGGTTAACTATTGTTGTAGTTACTCAACTATTTATGGATGTGGCATTCATTTACTTTCACTTAATTCACTACATTACTTTCACTTTATTTAACTCTGCATTAATTTTTGATTACTCACTCATCACTGTGGACAGTGTGCCTAATCCCAGGTGCTTCATTTCCAACTCAAGTATGCACTGAGAAGCCAAATAACTAGGCCATCTGCAGGGATTCAGCCCATACTATGAAACAGAGCCTGGATTTCAGGCAACAACAATAGATTGTTAAACCTTTTTATGGTATAATTTTTTGTGGAACATAATTTTAACATTCATTTAAACAAAATTCACATTTGCATCTAGTTTTTTAAAGATTTATTTTTATTTATGTATTTATTAGAGATGGGGGAGAAAGAGAGAGAGAAGAGAAAGGGAGGGAAGGAGGGTGAATAGGCATGCCAAGGCCTCTAGCCAATGCAAACAAACTCCAGATGCATGCACCACCACGTGCATCTGCCTTATGTGGGACTTGGAAAATTGAACCTAGGTCCTTAGGCTTCACAGGCATGCATCTTAACCACTACGCCATCTCTCCAGCCTCACATTTGCATCTATTGAAGTGAGTGGCAGCATTTACATTGAGCCTCCCTTTGCATTTCTGTTTTTCTAGGTTTTTGTCTTTGAACACAGCACAAGTATGTGAATGCATAAAATATTGTAATTTTTGCTCATAACATAACACTGTCTGAAAGGAAAAGTCAACTTTTAAAATGTGATATGTGAGACTTTCACCTCAGAAGGAACAACAGAACAAGTGAGTCACTGCCCACACAGTTCAGTATAGAAAATGCTCCAATGGAGCATCAGTTGAATACAATAATTATTATATTATTATCAATTATAAATAATAATTAGTAATAATTATTGTTATTCGGAATCTATATTTCCTTTATAAAATATATAGATAATTTGTGATGGAATCTTGTAAAATTTTGCCCAGATTGTCATGCATAAAACCCCTTTGCAACTATATATGCTGATATGAGTCTAAGAAGGGCACAGAGGCACTCCCACCAGTCCACAAACACCTTAAAGTGATATGCAAGGTCATGCATGCTGTTCTCGCCTTTTCAGAGAATCATGAAGAATTTCATGTGGAATCAACTTTGAAATGACTAAATAGGGACTATTAAGGAGTTGAGAAATAGCAATGTCTGTATCAGTATACCATTCAATGTGAAGAGCAACTGATTTTTTTTTCTGGAGTAATTAAAATCATAAGATATATTATTTATAGCACAGATGTTTATAAGAACTGGCATAATATTTTAAGAAGTTGTTCTCATGTATAAAAGCCATAATCAAATACTTAGCTAGTGAAGAATTTGTCTAATGAATTATAATATTCTTTTGCAATATTCTTTCTTTGTAGCCAATCATTGGTATACCCAATAAATAAAGTGAGCATCAATAAATGCTCAAGTGTTTATTAATTTCATACTCACCCTACATCTGGGTTCTCTGTACAGGAGTGATAATATGATTCATGGATTTGTCTCAACAATTATCAATATGCTTAATGTCTTATTTCACAGTGTGGAAGAAATGAAAGAAGTTAATAAATGTCAACTGTCTTCCCTGTGTTCTAAATATTGGAAAAATATTTATGTTTATCTGCTTACTTTTTCAAGGTTGTCAAACTGACTCTATAGAATGCAATATCAATTGGGACTGGTGTTAATCCAGTAAATTAGATGATGTTAAAATATATAAGAGGACAAGGTCAAAGCAATTTGTACTAAGATGACTATTCAATTGGCCAATGTTTCTAAACATCTCAACAACAGAAGCATGCTAATAGTTTTCATGAACATCTTTTGTTCTGCAGAGTTCATGTCACTTCAGTAGTCTCTGCACTAATAGGATCTTTTACTCATAGATGTATTAGCACTACAATGCATTTGATTTCTGTCTTTAGTTCATAATGATTTTAGTCATGATGGTATATTCCAAATTTCACTAAATAAGAGGAAGAAATAAATGTATAATTGACAGAGGTTAAAACATTGAAACAGTATTTCAATCAAAAAAGGTAAAACAAAGTGGCATGTCATACTTAATTGAAAACGTTATTCTTGGTCATAAGTTGAGAATTTCCCTAAAATGGTCATCTTTCTAGTTTACAGAGATGTTATATTTTTGAAAAGGCTATAAGGAAGGCACTAGCTTGCTCTCCTTTAAGTTCTCTTGAGAAGGCTGACTGCTTGCTGCCTGGTGCCAATCTATCTGCCCAAGAGACATAGCCAAGAAAATACAATTTGGAGTTATGTAAGATGCAGAATGGCAAAAACTATTTGCTTCCTGCCAACACAGCTTAAAATTCACATTTCTATCAATAATGAAGTTTGAATGGCTTGAGAATGATTCGAAGTATATATTTATGATAACATTGTCACT